>NC_068912.1:106696748-108095498 GCF_023091745.1 Budorcas taxicolor
GAAACTACCGAGGCCCCTGAGCCCAGAGCGTGTGCTCTGCAACAAGAGAAGTCACGGCAGTGAGAAGCCCTCGCATCGCAACAGAAGAGTAGCTCCTGCCAGCTGCAACTAGAGAAAAAAGCACAATAAGGAAGACCCAGAGCAGCCGAAAATAAAGATAAATAAAAAATTTTAAATGCCAAACTCAACATAGTATCACTTCGTCCAAGACTCAAGGGCTATTAATGAAATAGTTCAAGATTTGCACTCTGTGGTACCTAATCCATTGTTGTTCATTTGCTATCTCCAGCTCCTTTGCAATCCATTGACTGCAGACCACCATGCCCCTTTGTGGATGAGATTTCCTAGGCAAGAAGACTGGAGTGGGTTGCCATTTCCTTCTCCGGGGGATCTTCCTGACCTGGGGATCAAACCCATATCTCTTGTATTGGTAGGTGGATTCTTTACCACTGATCAACCTGGGAAGCCCAACATAATCCACACTGGTCAGAACTCTTCTGGGAGAAAATAACTTGTTCTTAGTTTTGGACTTGAAAGATGGCTTTTTTCTGCATCCCTATTGCAGAAGAACCACAGCAGCTGTTTGCTTTTGAATGGCAGGACCCAGAAACACAGAGAGTCCAATAGTATTCTTGGACAGTCCTGCCTCGAGGACTTAAGAACTCCTCCACCTTGTTTGGAGATATGTTAGTTAGGGACCTGAGAAACTTAACATTGGATGAAAAACTCTTATTCCAATATATGGGCAATATGCTTTTAGCAAGACTTACACATGATAAGTGTCTACAAAATACCATAAGAACCCTGAATTATTTGGCCGATTGTGGGTATAAGGTCTCCCAAGAAAAGGCCCAAGCATGTGAGCAATAAGTCACATATCTGAGTTTTGTCCTTTCCCATGGACATTTTGCCTGCAGGTAATCACAGGCTTGGGAACAGCCAAGAGTCACAGACAACTCAGGGGGTTTCTGGGAATTACAGTATTCTGTTGGATTTGGATCCTGAACTATGGGTTCATAGTAAAGACCCTCTATGAAGCTTTAAAGGAACATGATTTTGAGCCCCTTGCTTGGACTATGGAGTGCAAAAATACATAAATGGGGCCTAACCACAAAGGACCATCCAGTGAGTCACTCAAAATTGCATGATTTATGTGAAAAATAACCCCAAGACTGCTGTCAGACCTCCCCAGATAGGGACTCAACACGAGGAGCCCGCCCCACTGAGGTCTGGCAAACAGACTTCACTCAAACGCCTTGAGTCACAGGAAATTTCAGATGCTTGCTAGTATTTGTATACACTTTTTCAGGGTATGTGGAGGCATATCCCACCAGGAAAGAAAAAGCCTCTGAAATGCTTAAGGTTCTCCTTAAGGAAAGTTAAAGTGTAAGTTACTCAGTTGTGTCCAACTCTTTGCGACCCCATGGACTGTAGCCTGCCAGGCTCCTCTGTCCATGGAATTCTCTAGGCCAGAATCCTGGAGTGGGTAGCTGTTCCCTTCTCCAGGGGAATCTTCCCAACCCAGGGATCAAACCTAAATCTCCTGCATTGCAGGTGGATTCTTTACCATCTGATCCACAAGGGAAACCCTCCTTAAGGAAATAACCTCCCAATTCAGACTGCTTCACTCCCTTCAAAGTGATGACAGGCCTGCTTTTTTCTCTAGCAAAACCCAACAAGTGTCTAAGGCACTGCAAATTACTTGGACGCTACATTCATCCTGGAGAACACAATCAGCAGAAAAAAACCAAGAACATGAAACACACATTAAAAAGGAACATTGTTAAAATATGTGAAGAGACTAATTTAAGTTGGGATACAGCCTTGCCAGTTGCCCTGCTACTAGTCAGAGTGGCTCCCAGAAGTAGGCTTAATCAAGCCCCTCTGAAATACTGTATCATTGTGGTCATTCCAGATGTCTGCCTGGGCAGGAGGATCTATAAGTGCCTGAAAGATCTAGCAGTTGCCAATTATGTGAAAACTCTGGGCACTATACTAATCTCTGTTCATGAGTTTGCTTCCAGCAGGTCTGACTATCCACCTGAGGGAGCCTCGCATCCTTTCTCATCTGGAGACCAAGAGAGTTTTCTCTCATTACAACCCAGAGAGAATAAGGGCCTGAGCATCAGCTGATTGCAAGTGCACAGGCCCACATGTGGTCCTTACCATGCATTCATCTGTCAGTTTAGCTGGAGTAAAGCCATGGATTCATCACATTTGGGTTAAGATAGCCCCATTGTCATCAGAAAATGACCCAGCTCTTGGGACTTCCCTTGTGGTCCTATGGCTAAGACTCTACGCTCCCACTGCAGGGGGCCTGGGTTCCATCCCTGGTCAGGGTACTAGGTCCTATGTACCACCAAATAAATATTTTAAAAAGGGAGAAAATGACCCAACTCCTGAGAGACCTAGAGAGCAATGGGTTTGGGAACACTTAGAAGATTTAAGGTTACTCTTTGAAAAGAGTAAATACTGAGATTAAAATTTCATGGTAGGTACTTCCCTGGTGGTCCAGTGGTTAAGAATCTGCCTTCCAATACAGAGGATGTGGGGTCAATCCCTGGGAACCTAGATCTCACATGCTGTGGGGCAAATAAGCCTGGCACGACACAACTACTGATGCCATGCACTACAGCTAGAGAGAAATCTGTGAACCTGTGTGCCACGACAGGAGATTCTGCAGGCCACGACAAAGTCCTACGTGCCGCAACTAAGACCTGATGCAGCCCCAAATAAAAAATATTTCAACTTTCATAGAAGGATTTCATTATGTTCCAAGAGTTGTAGATAAAGAATTGTAGTGCTTACTAAAATTTTAAGGAATAGTCTCAAGATAAAGAATTGTAGTGCTTAATAAAATTTTAACGAGTATTCTCAACCCAAAGCTGATCAATTCCATTTCAGAATCATCCCCTCATCGCCCCTATTCAACAGGAAGTAGTCAGAAAGATCCTCGCTCCTTTTTACCACAAGACTGTGAAATGGACATTGACAGTGGGGAACAGGGGCGGGACAGGCACAACCTATAGCATTGGTCGGCACTGTGGTGTGTCCCTCTTCCAAGACCCTCCCCTAAGTGAACTATTGCAACAAGCAACTGTTAGTGGTTCCAGCAAGCCATTGGTTGGCATTGCCAGTAGTCCTCTCCCCCTTCTCTGCATAAAAGGGGCCCAAATTGGGACTGGGACAAATGGTTTTTTTGAGAGGCTAGTTTCCCATCTTCTCGGCCTGCTAGCTTTCTTATTAAAGTCATTCTTCCTTGCCCCTAAAACTTGTCTCTGGATTGGTTGATCCATCAAGCAGTGAGCAGAGAGAACTTGTGCTCCGTAACAGTTTCTCCTCCATTACTTTCCCCTACATTTCAGGATCCATTTAGGACAGCAGACACTTCAATGAAACCCTTACTGTGGGATCATCTCAAGCGGCAAAGAATTTAAGATAAATATTGTAATAGAGCAGTGAGGTCAGCCTCTAACCTGCAGCCATTGCTGCTTCTCATTACTCCGCATCCTGTTACCAAGCAACGGGTCCGGCTCAGCCATTGGTCGGTGCCTCGGTGGGCCTCCCCCATAAACAACCAACTATCAATGAGTGACCATTACTGGTCCTGCTCAGTCATTGGTTGGTGCTATAACAGGCCCCGCAAGCTGCTGCTGCTGCTCCTCCTGCTGCTGCTAAATCGCTTCAGCCGTGTCCAACTCTGTGCGACCCCATAGACGGCAGCCCACCAGGCTTCTCCATCCTGGATGGAGACCCCACATTTCCTTCTCCAATACATGCATGCATGCTTAGTTGCTTCAATCGTGTCCGACTCTATGCAACCCTATGGACAGCAGCCCACCAGGCTCCTCTGTCCACAGGATTCTCTAGGCAAGAATACTGGAGTGGGTTGCCATTTCCTTCTCCAATGGGCCCTGCCTACAAGCCTCTAATTGTCAAGAAAGGACAGTTAGTGAAGGGATTCAGAAAACAGTGGAGTGATGGTCATGAGGTGGAGAGGGGGGTAACAGGGGGATCCTGGCTTTCTCCAGGAAGCCCTCCAGCTCACCCAGGCTTGAGCCAGCACGTGAGCCGGGGTGCCCAGGGAACAGACTGAGGGCTGTATCCTGCTGGGCTCCAGAGCCGTCATCAAGGCCATCCACTAGCCTTGGCCCAGGCCTCGAGGCAGCGGTGATCCTCTCCCCAATCCTTGTCTCTGTGGCCAGACAGCAGCGGCAGTCTGCCTGGGTTGCAGTTTGTGGGACCTGATCTCCCCCCTCTTTGGGTGGCCTGAGGAGCCTGAGAGCTGATTGGGTTGGGTGCCTGGCTCCTTCAGTGATGATAGCTGGACAGAGTCTGGGAACCTGGCCTTGAGGGCACTGCCAACTGAAAGCTGCATCCTCTTAGCCAGGACTGAGACCTTGGAGGGTGAAAGTTGTGCCCTGGGACCTTTCCCTTTCTTGTCAGGACAGAGAATTTGGTAGAGACTTACAATGGCAACCCACTCCAGTATTCTTGCCTAGAGAAACCCATGGATGGAGGAGCTCGGTGGGCTACAGCCCCCGGGTCACAAAGAGTCGGACACGACTGAGCGACTTCACTTTGACTTACAGGAACATCCTTACCTGACAATGACCTGACTTTAAGAGCAAAGGATCAGTCACCAAGCAGTTTGTAACAACTAACCAGGACCCTTCCTTGCCTTGCCTATAAAAGGGCTTTGCTGAAAGTTTTTAGGGTTCTTAGCGCATGAGCCATGCATCTCCTTGCATGGCCCTGTAATAAACCTTTCTTTGTTCCAAACTCCAATGTTTTAGTATTGTTTGGCCTCACTGTGCATCAGGCACAAGGACTTGCATTTTCAGTAACAATATCACAGACAGTGAGGAGGGTGACGGAAACAGCTTTCTCAGAACTCACAGGACATACAAGGCAGTGTCTGTTTTCCTTTCATTTTTAATTAAAGGCACGTCTCTCCTGAGAGAACCTAGGCTATCCAGGGGCAGGCAGCCTGGGATGGCAGGACAAAGCCGGCAGGATGCTGGTGAAATGTACAAATGTGACTGTGGCTTCCTTGGAATGCAGTCCTGGGAGGTGAAGGCAGAAGCACACACTCTGGGACCGAGGTTCACTCTTGGGCTACATTTTGACCTGCTGCATGGGTCTGAGGTTCGGGGAGACGGCAAAGGGGCACCCCGTACTCTTTTTGATGTCCTCCACTGTGAGGCCGTCCCAGAGCTCAATCAGGGTCAGTCCTGTCTTCTTGTGCACGTCAAACACGGCCTTCTCGGTGATGATTCGGTCCACGCACCGCTTCCCAGTCAGCGGCATGGTGCACTTCTCCACGATCTTGGGTTCATTGGCCTTGTTGCAGTGCTGCATGGTGACCACCACTCGCGTCTTGGAACTGGACACCAGATCCATCGCACCCCCCATGCCTTTCACCTTCTTGCCGGGTATCATCCAGTTAGCCAGGTCACCGTATTTGGAAACCTGCATGGCTCCCAGCAAGGTCAGGTTGATGTGGCCCCCTCGAATCATGGCAAATGATTCATCGCTGGAGAAAAAAGAGCCCCCGGGAAGAAGGGTGACTGTCTGCTTGCCCGCGTTGATGAGGTCCGCGTCCACCTCCTCTTTTAATGGAAAGGGACCCAAGCCCAAGATCCCGTTCTCACTGTGAAGGTGCACGGTGATGTTGGGGCTGATGTAGTTGGGGGCCAGGAGAGGGATGCCGATGCCCAGATTGGCGTACATGCCGTCCTCAAATTCAAGAGCAGCCCGCTTGATGATCCGTGTCCTTATGTTATCTGAAGAC
The DNA here is from genome assembly GCF_023091745.1 of Budorcas taxicolor. Classification (NCBI taxonomy): domain Eukaryota; kingdom Metazoa; phylum Chordata; class Mammalia; order Artiodactyla; family Bovidae; genus Budorcas; species Budorcas taxicolor. The sequence goes on from NC_068912.1 coordinate 106,702,543, forward strand.
GTGCATATTTCATCATCCTCTTTCCGGACGGTTAAGCGCTCAATTCTTTTCTCGTATTTTTCCCCCTGTATTATGCGATCTACATAAATGTTAGGAACATGGATGTCTTCTGGGGCAAAGGACGCCACGTCCACAATTTCTTCAACCTCCACCACGGAGGTTCTGGCGGCTTTGCACATGGGCACGTTGAAGTTCCTGGCGCTGGCCCTGAAGATGACATTTCCTGCCCAGTCGGCCTTCCACCCTTTCACCAAAGCAAAATCAGCGGTGATGGCATGCTCCAGCAGGTAGTGCTGCCCATGGAACTCCCTCACCTCCCTGGGCTGGCTGAGGATGGCGATGTGGCCATCTGGTAAGTACCTGATGGGTGCGCCTCCCTCCTGGACCAAGGTCCCGTAGGCCGTGGGGGTGTAGAAGGCGGGCACACCGGCGCCCCCTGCGCGGATGCGCTCGGCCAGGGTACCCTGGGGCGTGATCTCCAGCTCCAGCTCACCCGCCAGGTACTGCTGCTCACAGAGCGAGTTCTCCCCCAGGTAGGAGCAGACGATGCGGGTGATCTGCTTGGTCCCCAGTAAAAGACCGAGACCGAAGCTCTCCACCCCCACGTTGCTGCTGACCACAGTCAAGTCCTTCACGCGGGTCTTCAGCAGCGCCCCTATCAGGTTCTCCGGGATCCCGCAGAGCCCGAAGCCCCCGATCATGATCCTCGAGCCATCAGTGATGTCTCCCACGGCCTTCACCGGGTCCGTGTAGAACCTGGCGCGCGCGCGGGCGCTGCAGGCGAAGCCGCACGCGCCACCCTTCGCCAGCGCGCGCCCCGAGCGGCCGGCGGGGACCCGGCGCCCGAGCGCCGACGCCAGGAGCCGCAGGGCCGCCATCGGCCGCTCCGCTCCGGCTCGGGCTCCGGGCCCGGCGGGGACAGGAGGCAACCGCGCGTCCCCGCCCGCGCGTCACAGAGCAGGGGGCGCCCAGCCGTGATGCGCCCGCCCGGCTGGTTCCCGCCGCTCCGCTCCGTCTCCGCGCTCCGAGGGCCCGAGGGGCCGAGCTCCCCGGGCCGCGAAGGCGGGAGGCGGGACCGCCTGGATCGTCTGGAGGACCAGAGGGATCCCGGGCCTGACGCTCGGAGACCCCGAGGCGACGTCCCTCCCGGGAAGCCTGGGCGCCGGCCTCCTGCCCTCTCCATCGTCACCCTTCCTCCCAGGCGCGCTACTCCCGTCGCCCCCCACCCCCCAAAATTCCACCCCCGGGGCACCGGCTCCAACACCTGTGTCCCCAGCGCTCCCGGTCCTGCGACATTTCCACGGACGTCAAGCCGGGCCTCAAAGACAGCCCCGCCGAAGGAGACCTCTTGCCTTCCTGCCTCAAACCTGCTCCTCTGTCCCCACCTCGGGCAAGAACACCACCAAACCTGTTAAAAAGAGCCACTGGGCAAAACCAATACAGTATTGTAAAGTAAAATAAAGTAAAAATAAAAATAAATAAATAAAATAAATAAAAAGAGCCACTGGCTCAGTCCTGTCACCGGCGCCTCCTCCAAGCACCCTCCTCCATTCCCTGGACAAGCTCCCCCAACCCCAGCTCCCACCTCCACCCTGCGAGGCTCTGGTGCCTCTCTGACTTCGCTCTTGTCCCCCACAGTCTACTCTCCCCACTAATCAGAGGATATTTATTTTGTACATAAGATAAATGGACTTTTCATTTTCCAATAGTTGAGATTCAGAGAAAATACTCTAAGATTATATAGAGTTCTCACATGCTCAGACCCAGTTTCACCTGGAAAGTACATTTAAATGACTGTGGTACCGCTGTTACAACTAATGAACCAATATTGGTGTCTTATTATTTACTAAACACCATGACTGACTCAGATTTAATTCATTTCTCAGTGTCTTTTTTCCTGTAGAATGTACTTCAGTTTTAGGTTGTCTGGTGTTTTTCTCATGGTGAGACTGGGGTTCTGGGTTTCGAGGATAAAGACCACGGAGGTGAAGTGTTCTCATCTTGTCAGATCAAGGGTGTCTGGGAGCTATATGAGATGTTCATGGGAGCCCAAGTACCTGGCTGAGGGGGTGCCACTCAGGTTTCCCCCTAAAGTTACTGCCTTGGCCTGTGCACACTTTGGAAGCTAGTCACTAAGTGTAGCCCACACTGAAGGAAGGGGAGAGGCTACACCCCCGTGCGGGGGAGCGTCTCGGAGGGTTGTTTTATAAAAAAGCTGAATCAGATCCTGCCAGCCTCCACTGCTCTTAAAAAAAATAACACTGATTTCATACTTTATATTTTGGCCACTTCTCTCAATCTCCTCACAGTCGCTCCCTGGCTCTCTCTGCTCCAGCCACGGCGGCCCCTTGCTGCACCTCAGACACACCAACGTGGGCCCACCTGCAGGGTTTCTAGTCCCACTTCCGGGATAAAGGAGGCTCTCCCCCAAACACCGGCTGAATGAATGAATGAATGAAGGCATGAATCCTCACTTTACAGGTGAGGAAACTGAGGCCTGGAAAGGCAAGCAACCTGCCCTACTGCTGTCCCGCACTGAGGAACCCTCGCCCTCTACCCACTGAGTCCCCTCAACTGAGAAAGGCCAGCCCTCCGGGGCCAAATGAGGGGGCTCCAGCTGTGTCTGCTGCCAGCAGCTTCCTTGGAGGAGCCCCAGGGGAAGGTTCGATGCTGACCCCTGTCTTACCATCATCTGTTTCCACATAGAGGCGGAGTCCCAGGTCCTTGTTACGGTTCAAGAGCCAGCGGTCACTGGCTGCTGTCACGTCCAACACCAGCCAGCCCTCGTCCCCAGATCGGAGCGTCTGAAGATCCAAAAAGAACAAGTCAGACTCCCTGTGGACACGAAAGAACAATTAACCGAGGGCCAGCACAGCTGCCTTTGTGTTTCCAGTGCCCGCCGGGGGACCATTACTGGGGCATCTACCCGCCTGGCTCTGGCCTGGGTGCCTTTCAGGCCTTATCTCACTGTCTACTCTACAAAGGTGTTACGGAGCCTGTGTACAGATGGGGAAACCGAGGCTCAGGGGTTCAGTGACCCATCCATGGTCCCACAGCCAAGACAGCAAGATGGGGACTTGAATCCAGGACTGATGCGGGCCTGTCCCCACGGTGAGACGAGGCCTTGGGCCAAACATCTTTCTTCTCTGAGGGTGGGCTGCCCAGGAAGCTCCCCTTCTGTCTTCTGGGAAACGCACCCCAGGGCTGGGCCAGACACTCTGGCAGAGATTTGAGCAGGTGTATGGGGGGGTTGTGGGGCAGGCACCTGTGGGACTGCCCCAGGACCACCTCAAACGTGCTGATGTGGAGCGTCTGGTTGAGCGGGTGGGTGCTGGGCAGCTTGTAAATCCGGAACTCCGCGGCCGTGACAGCCTCCCCGGCCGGGATCTGGCTCAGGTCAAAGTGGAACTCCTTCCAGTGGGGCTCCTGGTGGCCCAGGGCAGGGTCACGCTCCACTGCAAGACAGAGCGGGGCTGGCGGTCACTCGAGGTTCGGGCTCCGGCTCCAGGCTGGGAGCCGGGGGCCTGGGCAGTCTGGGCAGGACTGACTCCCTCGAGAACAGACTTATCCCAGATTTTCCTCCTGGGTGCTCAGAGGGCTCCGAGAGCTGTGTGGTGAGATGCCTGGCTCAGCACCTGGCACGTGGCAGTGCTGCAGGGCAGCGTCCATCTCTGGCCCCCAAGCCCCAAACCCAGCCTGCCCTGCTCACGTCCTACTGGACCCACAGATGGGGTACAGGACAGGTCCCTCCTCTGGGGAGACAGACTGAGACCCAAGGCTGAAAAGAGACATAGCTGAATGCATTTGAGTGGGACGAGGGCTCCCAGAGGTGAGCAGGTGAGGGGAGATTGGGCGTGTAGCTGACTTTGGAGCTGGGCCTTGGGGGTCAGAGTGGATGTGCCATGATGTCAAGGGAGAAGGACACCACAGAGGCAGGAACAAGCATGAGCAATGGCCTAGAGCTGAGGGACAATGGCACCAGCAGTGAAAATAGCAGTCGTGACACCCAGCAAAGTGTGAGAGGAACAAGGGGAAGGAGGAGGGGGACCTGAGGGAGATGTGGAAAGGACCAGAAAGAGGCGAGGTAGGATGACAGCTCCCAAAGATGCTGTGTCAAGTGCGGGGGAAGTTGAAGGGTCCCATGGTGTGATCTGAGGGGGCTTCCTGGAAGAGGTGACACCGGAACTGGCCTTGAAGGACAGGAAGGAGTCTTGGGAAGACACGTTTTCTAGTCAGAGGGGACCTCTATGCACAGGTGTGCAGAGCTGGGGCTCTTGGTGTGACTCTGGCTGTGGTCCAGCTGCAAGGGCTGGAATCCTGGCCTCAGAGTGTGGGCTGTGCTCTGACCAGTGGAGGGCCAGGGTTCTGGGCAGCAGGGGGTCGTGGTCTGAGGGTGGAGTGGAAGCTATGTGTGGAGGCAAGGGTAAAGCCCAGACTGCAGGGACCCGAGGCGGGCTGGCGGCGGGGCTGTTCTCACAGTCTGGGCGAGAGACCGCAGGAGTGGAGTAAACCCCACATTTCCCCAGCTGCCGGAAATGCCCAGGACAGTGTATTTAGGGCATCTCACTTTAGCCTCCTGTCACTTTCAAACACTAAAAATCTGTGTTTCCACAAAGCAGGGGTGGGAGCCGCCCCAAGCCTTCCCCTAAAACCAACACTGAGATTTTAATTACATGTTTGTGAGTCTTTTTAAAAATTCTCTCTCTGGCTACTGGACTCAGCGACCACAAGTCACCAGGCTGGTGGTGGAGGCGGATGTGGGAGCACTTCCTGTCCTCGCGGTGGGGACCTGGTCCAGGGGTGGGCAAACAGCTGTGCTGGGCGGGGCCAGTGGACACACGTGTTTGGGAAGGAGATGGGCTTTTCATCCCCAGACCAGGGAGGAGGGAACAGAACACCCATCGTCTGACGGGGGCTGGACCCACAGCAAATGCCCACCCACCAGCCAGGCTGTTCCGTGGGCAGCATGACACGGGCAGATCCAGGTCCTCCCACACAGGCAGGGCGTGATGCTCGCCATGAATATCACCACACGAGCCCCCTCCTCCCTACAGACACACACACACACACAGCTTTGGAGACAATTTCCGTGGATTAGGTAACTGCAGAGACCACCTCTGTTATGTGGCTATGGAAGCAGCCCTGATCTGCAGGGTGAAATAGGTCCAGGTTGTTGGCTGTTCCAGGGAGTGACCCCAAGAATGAAAAAGGGTCGCCCAGCCATGCCCTGTACCGGACCCCTCTCAAAGCATCCTTAAGTGTATCTGCCCCCAAGGCAAAGAGGGGGCTGACAGGTGGGTCCCTGGGAACCTGTCTGCAGGCCTAACACTGACTCACGTTGGATCCAGGACTGAGGGAATAACCACAAACCTGCCAGCTCTGAGGGCACCAAGCTCTGTGGCCTTCCTCCCTTGCTGACCTGGGGCCCACATGTGCTGGGTCCAGAGAGCCCTGTTCCCCTGGACTGACCTCAGCTCCCAGCTTCTGAGCTGTGGGTGTGTGAAAGCGATGCCCACCCAACCCCCACCCCATAGTTCCCGCACAGGAAACTGCCTGTCCCAGCTGTTCCAGGCAAGCACTAGCGGTGGGACATTTTAAGAAAATGATTTTCATCAGAAATGGATAAAACTTCTGAGATGAGGCCATAAACTAGACATTACTGTCACTAGCCAAAGGAGAGCCCTCCCCTCATCCCCGGCTGCCCTGCCCCGCTTTCTTTGCTGGAACCTGTGGATGTATGGTTTTTCAGCAGTGGCTTCTGTGGATTAGGGAAGATGGTTCTCAGATGCCGGTGTTAAGGAGCAGGATTTATTGAGACTGGGATGCTCCATATGGTAGTTCCCGGGCTGGCTGCTCCTGCTCTAGCCACTAAAACAGCACTGAGAGGGGTAGATGCCCTGATCTCCAACTGGGGGCTTTTGGTCTTAGCCCTGACTCTGTCAGTAACCAGGTACTTCCTGTGGGTGGCCTCAGTCTGCTCATCTGGGAAGTGGGGGGGAGGTCCTAGGATCCTTTCCACACAGGGCTGTGAAAGGGCTTTGTAAAGGGCAGGGATCATGGGATAGTAGCGATGGTCATTCCTTAGGAGGTGGGAGGGGTGTTGACCCCTAATTTCCTCACCTAACAGACATAACAAAGTAAGAACATCCTGCCAGCACCAATGGGGGTTTCATGTGTGACTCAAGAGCCACAGAAGATGAAAGACAGATACTCAGCTTTATTCTTCTAAATAAATTATGGAATGAAAGATTCACATAAAAATATATCAGTGCAACTGAAAGGCACTTGGATGGCTTCAAAGAGCCTCCTTTCCACCTGCCTGACCTTTATGAAGATACTTGATCCTCTGGGTTTCAGAACCCACATCTACAAAATGACCATTTGATACAGAAATGAAATGGAAGGGTCCAAAGCCCTGTCTGCTTCTGTGGCTGCACTTGGTGGTGGCCCGGCACATGCTTCTTTCCGATTATTCAGGAGCATTTCCTTATCAGTGCACACTCATGCCCAGCCTCCACTTTCCCCTCTAACCAAGGTCTGGAATCTCCCAAAAATGCCCAGGCCAGGAGAGGCAGGCCCCCTGCCTTGCCAGTGGGGGCGTCCACTGCGATCTGGCTCAGGCATAAAGCAACATTTTCTTTATGAACGTGCTGATGATTCCAGAACATTAGAGCCCAAGGAAGAAAGATCACTGCACACAGTCTTCTCCCACTTTTATGCACGTGTGGAGACAGAACCCAGGAGTTCTGGCTCTCCTCTGGGCTTTTTCCACCGCAGTGGCCCTCCACCATCCAGTGCTGCAAAAACAGCATAACCTCCCCACCTCGGAGTTGACCTGGCCCTGCTTCCCACCCTGCTGCAGCTGTGGGATGCTCTGTAGAGGGAGTTTAGGGGAAAGGCCAAGGTCTGTACAATGTGATTTCTTGGGTTTTCCCGGTAAAATTTGCTGCTGGTTGTGGAGTTGGGAAGTTCATTCCCAGGTCCCCTGGCAGATTCAGACAGGCAGAGAGGGGGACGGGTGGGGGTGCCACAGGGCAGGAGGTGGTCCCTGCCTGACCTATGTTCTGGCTCCTGGCCATCTGAGATAAGTCCTGCCAGGAATCCTGTCTCTGTGAATGTCCTGGGGGGGACTGCTGATGTTTGAAGTAAGGTTTCTGGGTAGTAAATTATTCTTTCCATCTGCAGAATCTAGGGTAGGAATTCCTAATCTTGCATGGGGGTGGAGTGCCCCATAATTTCACCTTTGGGCACGTGGGAGTAGACCCCTGCCTATGCTGTCTTCTCACGCTCTGGAGGTTTTCTAAGAACACTCATTTTCCATTAATTTTTCCCTGGGCATATCTGGGAACATTAATTCATTCATTTATGCAACACATTTGAAAGTAGTGCTTATTGTATGCAAGTCAGTACTTTGGTACTGGGGAAACTGCAGTCTACAAGACAGGCCAGCCCCTGTGCCCGTCAAGTTTATGCGCAGTGGGGAAATCAGGTAGAAAACAGACAATCATTGTAAGGGAGGAGCCCTGTGAAGGACAGCAAGAGGGGGTGCAAAGAGGGTATGTGGGGTCACTTTATGCTAAAACTTCCATTTTGTAGTGATTTTTGATCTTGAGATTAAGAGAAAAATTGTTGCAAGAACAGTAAAAGACTTTCCATATTTTTTACTCAGCTTTCCCTAATGATAACATTTTACATAACCAAACCACAGCATAGTGTTCAAAACCAGGAAACTGATATTGGTACAATACTATTAAGTACATTATAGACCTTTCTAGAATTTTGCCAGTTTTCCCACTTATGTCCTTTTTCTGTTCCAAGATTCCACCCTGGATCCCACATCACATTTCCTTGTTAGGGCTCCCTGATCTGCTCTGATCTGTAACAAGTGCTAATCGGTCAGGTATGTGGTAGACGGTCCCTCAGTTTGGGTTTATCTGATGTGTTCTCGCATTCTCATTATTAAATCGAAGTTACAGATTTTGGAGAAGAATACCATGGATATAATGTCCCCTTCTGAGCACATCAAATCGAATGACATAATGTCAACCCGTATTATTACTGCTGCTGCTGCTGCTAAGTCGCTTCAGTCGTGTCTGACTCTATGTGACTCCATAGACGACAGCCCACCAGGCTCCTCCATCCCTGGGATTCTCCAGGCAAGAACACTGGAGTGGGTTGCCATTTCCTTCTCCAATGCATGAAAGTGAAAAGTGAAAGTGAAGTCGCTCAGTCTTGTCTGACTCCTAGCGACCCCATGGACTGCAGCCTACCAGGCTTCTCCATCCATGGGATTTTCCAGGCAAGAGTACTGGAGTGGGGTGCCATTGCCTTCTCCGTGTATTATTACTAGTGATTACTAATTCTTTGGTTAAGGTGGTATCTGCCACATATCTTCACTGTAATGTCATTATTTTTCTTTTGGAAATGATATACATCTTGAGGGAGAAACACTGAGATTTGTGCATATACCCTGTTTTCCCCCACACTTCTGCCCACTAATTTAGCACCAGGAGCGGCTCTTGCCTGTAGCGATTATTACTGCACTATCTGCAATAGTGATTTTCTGTTTCCTTCTTTCGCTCCACATTTATTAACTGGAAATTTCTTTGAAAAGAAGACTTGTTCTTCCTCCCATACTTATCCATTCATGTATTTCTATCATTATGGGTTCATGCACATTTAATTTACTCTATGGGTTAGCAACTGAATGACAGCAACAAATCCAAACCCAGGCATAAACATATGTCTGTATTGATTTCTATTTTTCTGGATATATCTATCTTAAAAATTGGAGTTATAGTTCCAGTTCAGTGTGGTGTTACTTTAGATGCGGTGCTTTGGAGAAATCTTTCAATTAAGACACTCTAAGATGAGACCAAGCACTCATGTGTTGCTGGCAGGCAGGCAGGCAAAATGGCATAATCCCCATGGAGGGGACTCTGGCAACATTTAGCAAAATGATACATGTTTTGACTTAGACATCTCACTTCTTAAAAATTGTCCCAAAGGTACAACACAAAAAGATGTACATACAAGACTATTTGTTATAGCCCAATTTTGTAATATGTTACAGAAAAACACTGGAAACAATCCAAATGTTTATCAGTAGGAGATGGGATAAACAAACCATGGTACCTCTTCATGATGGGGTGCTAAAGAGCTGTAAATTAGAACAAAGAGATCATCTATATTCTGCAAGAAAGTGATCTCCAGAGGAGAGTTTTATTTTAAAAAGAAATAAGGGGAAGGAACAGTACAGACAATATGCCTTTTATCTAAGAACATGTCAAAATACAAATATTAGGGGCTGCCCTGGTGGCACACAGGTTAAGAAGCTGCCCACCAAAGCGGGAGACATGGGCTAGATCCCTGATCTGGGAAGATCCCACATGATGCCGAGCAACTTAGCCCGTGTGCCCCAACTATTGAGCCTGTGCTCTAGAAGCCCAGGAGCCGCAACTACTGAGCCCACGTGCCACAACTGCGGAAGCCCGTGTGCCCTAGAGCCCGCGCTCCGCAACGAGAGAAGCCACAGCGACGAGAAGCTTGCAAACCGCAATAGTGAGTAGCCCAGACTTGCTGCAACTAGAGAAGAGCCCATGCAGCAATGAAGAACCAGGGCAACGAAGAATAAATAAATACATTAAAAATATAAACATAAAAATGCATACATGTCATATGTACATATATATGCATTTTATTCTTTAAATGGAGAGATAGACTACAAACCAAAAAGCTTATTAAAAATAGTGGGAGTGGGTGATACAGATGGAGGGATTAAGAGGTGCAAATCTGCAGTTATAATAAATAAGTCATGGGGTATAATGTATAGCATAAAGAATATGGTCAGTAATTTTATAATAAATTTGTATGCAGACAAAAGGTTACTAGACTTATGGTGATCACTTCATATGTATGCAAATGTCAAATTTCTAGGTAGTATACTTGAAATTAACACACTGTTGTATGTCAACTATATTTCAATTAAAAAAAAATAAGTAGTTGGACTTCCCTGGTAGTCCAGTGGTAAAGAATCCACTTGCCAATGCAGAGGACATGGGTTTGATCCCTGTCCAGGAAGACTGCACATCCCGAAGCGCATCTAAGCCTGTGTGCCGCAACTGCTGAGCCCAGGGGCCCTAGAGCCTGTGCTCCACCAGAGAAGCCGCCACAGTGTGAAGTCCTGGCTCTGCAGCCAGGGAGTCACCCCTGCGTGCTGCAACCAGGGAAAGCCCGCCAGCAGCAGTGAACACCCAGACAGCCCAAAATTAATACATGAATTAATTTTTAAAAATGTAGTTACGTTTTGTGGGAGGAAGAGAGCAGAGACATAGTGTATGAGACAGGCATGGAAGCTAGGTCTCTCCAAATGTCCCTTGCTTTGTAAATTTTGTAAACTATTTCACATAAGTATAAAACAAAAATAATTCAAAATATAAAACCGAAAAGTAATACCCAACACTAAAACGCAAAATAAAGTAAACAAATGGTGGGTGTATTGAGTTGGTGGCTTAACCACACAGTGAGGAATTATTTCAAGTAATTTTCAAACAGAGTAATTTGACTGTATATTCCTAGTAGAATAGCTTAAGGACAAAATTAAAAATAAATCTTAACTTTTCAGTAAGCATATTGCTATGATGATGATGTTATTCTATACCTATTAAAGAGTCGGACATGACTTAGTGACTGAACAACAGCAATGATCATAGGAATGTCGTTAGGACCAAATTATTCCATGCAAAAGAAAATAGAAAAATAAAATGTAAAAAAAAAGCTTTTAAGTAAAGTCTATAATCCTAAGCTTGAATTGGAAATATTAGTTTGAGGGACAGACTGAGAGCTGGAGATCGACATGTACGTGCTACTATATTTAAAATAGATAACCAACAATGACCTACTGTACAGCCCAGCCAACTCTGCTCAATATTCTGTAATAACCTAATGGAGAGAAGAACTTGAAAAAGACACGTGTATATATTTAACTAAATCAGGTTGCTGTACAGCAGAAATTAATACATTATAAATAAATTATACTTCCATAAAATTTTTTAAAAAGAAAATGCAATCTCCTGTCCTGACAGTCTTTCCTGCCCTCAAGCCCTTCCCCAGCCCCTCAGGGCCCATGGGAGGGTCTTAAGCTTGGCTCTGCTTCCAGGCCTCCTGAGCTGGCCCGGCTCATCCTCATGGTCTCCTGGGCCATCTGGTATAAACATCCTCCCCGGAGACCCTCCTTGAAGCCCTCTCCCGGGGGTTGCCCCATCCCACCAAGTATAAAGGCTACTTTCTTCTCAGTCCAGCTGTAACAGCCCCCCTTGCCCTCCCCTGACCCCACACACATCAGCCTGTCAGTCTCTCCCTTTCCCTGTCCCGGGGTCCCCATCCCTGGCTCATCTGTCCTCTGGACGGTGACCAATTTGGAGGCAGAAACTGAACAACTGGGTGGAAACGGGAGGCCTCGGTGGTCTGCTTGTCCAGCCCCTCGTGTCCCCCGGGCCCGGAGAGGGGCTGTCCGGCTCCTCTTCCCAAGGACCCCTGGTCCCCAGGACAGTGACTCAGTGTCCAGCAGTGCAGCCCCTGAACTGGGGGGTCCTGCTGGTCTGGGAGTGGCTTCCAGGTCACCTCGGGCCTCCATCTGAAGCCACCCATGTTCTCTATTTGCTGAGGGACTCGCCTCTGTTCACAGCCTGACAAGGAGGACAGGCTCTCCCGGGGCCCTGGAGGCAGACAGGCTGGGCCTGTCTGGCTGGTCCCACTGGTAACGAGGTCAAGGGGCCCCTCAGACCTAAGACAAGACCCAGTCTGCGCAGCCCCAGGTCCTGGGGGCGGACTCCATCAGCTCCCGGTTCTGCCTCCTGAAGGGTTCCCTCCCACCCAGGAATCTCAGCGCTGCTTCATTCTGGGGCATTTTTAGTCAGTTCTCATTACTGACTTTTTCAGGGCCTGTTTCCATAAATGGCTCCATGCTCATAATTACCATCTAGACCTCAGCCAGATTCAGAGACCAAATTAAAAGGGGCACCCGCCCGCCGCACCACATCAAGCCCGCCACGGCCAAAAATAGATCCCAGGAGATGTGAGCAAGGAGGATTCGGCTCCTCCAGGTCAACCCAGGAAAGACCCGAACTGTGGGGCTTTCCAGAAGGACGCGGTCATGGTGACACACGCCCTCTGTCCCGCGGGGAGTGCGTGCCTGTGAGGACTGGCCGTGTGCTCCCTCCCCGAGCCTGCCTCACCCCCAGGGTGGGGGGTGGGGGGCCACCAGCGGGTGGGGAGGGCGGGGGCACATTCTTTGGTGGGAGCTGGAAAGGCCTTCGGGGCCACCCTGCATAGATGAGGAAACTGAGGCCCAAGGGGGCAGAGGATCGCCGGGCGTCATGTGTCAGGTTAGGGGCCCTTCACGTGGAATTGCAGACTTGGAGCCCATGTGATATAAGTGGCCCCAGACTTGCTCTGGTGGCGATACTGGGATGGGGGGGTGGTTCACAAGGTTCTTCCATCAACAGGTGCCTGAGAGCGACCTCCTGAGGCCACGGTCCTCCAGGCAGGGCCCTGCGGGGACTCGGGTCCCAGGGGAGGGGAGCTGATCCGCACAGACGGGAGGCGGGCCCTGCTCTGTGCTTTTTCCCCTGGCTCTCGGTGCTCCCTGCCTCCCACTGCCTCTTCCCCTCAGCATCGCCAGTCTGCCCTGAGAGCTGGCTGCACAGGGGTCGGGGGCAGGATTTGTTTGGGGGGTTGGTTTGCCCTGAGACTCATGTTTGGTCCCTGTTCTCAGGTTATTTATAGTTTCCTGGGGGGAGGTGGCAAAAAGACAGGTTAGATGTGCCCCCAGATCATACAGGCAAATCCTGAGAAATACGAGTGATCAAGGGTGAGGGTTCTGATCATGGAAGCAGTCTGTCTCCTTGAGAGGAGCAGGGTAGGAAGAGTCAGATTTATGGAAACCCCTGCCCATTCCTTTTTAGAAGAAATGGAGGTGAGTATATTTTATGCAGAGGGTACAATGTGAGCAAGGGCTCAGAAACAGGATGTGATACATCAGCTCCCACGTATTACGCTCCTACTGTGTAGCAGGTGTGCATCTGACCTGCGTGTATGTATCACAGATCCTACACAACCCTGGGAGTTAGTCCCTATGAACCTTGTTTTAAAGCGAAGGAAATGAGGTGCAGAGACTTTAAAAGGAAGCTGTGTGATGTCTCGCAGCTCCCAAGTGGCACAGTCAGGATGGAAATCCAGGTTTAGTATACCTGTGTACAAGGATATGTACAAGGATATTTAGACAGTTCTATGCACAACCAAAAACTGGAAACAACCCAATGTCCCAAATAAGCATGATTTCCAATGCAAGACAACTCATTTATATTCAAACAATATATACAACAAAACATGGATGAATCTCAATAACAATTCATTGTGTGAAAGACCCAGAGTATGTACTATGATTCCATTCTCATGAAGTTTGGGAACAGATCAAAGGACTGGTTGGTGACAGAAATCAGAAAGCGGCTCTGCCTGAGGGGATGGGCGGGTAGGAGTAGGGTTCCCAGGGGCACTCACGCTACGTGTTCCTCTGTAAACTGAGTTTTGTACAGTGAGCATGCTTTATCTGTAAATCCCCAAACAACAAAGACACTTTAAAAATAGGACTCTCAGTTTACAACATACATTCAACACAGTCCAACTGAGCAGCACGCACTGCACCTAATCATGGGCCCTGGGCCGGGGGAGAGGCCACTTCTGTGTAGGACAAGAGCAGAAGATGGGCAGGCAGGAAGAGGACCAGCTGCGTGGCCTTGGGAAGACCACCTAACTTCTCTGAGCCTCTTAAAACAAAGATGCGACTGTAATTGTGAGATGAGATGAAAGGACAGACATGGAGGGTCTCGGCATGTGGTCGTCACTGGGTGTCTGCTCACACAGTCCCTGAACAGCCTCCAGGGTGGGTTCCATGAGTATCTCCATTTACAGAGGAGGAGACGGAGGTTCCGAGAGGTGGACTGGAGAGTCCAGATCACACTGACAGCAGGAGGTGGAGTCAAGAAGCAAATTCTGAGTCCAGCTCAGAACGCCAGCCCGTCCTGCCCGTCCTCACACTGTCCATCCCCTCCTGATGCCCAGGGAGGGCGTCACTGTGTGGACCAGGTGACAGTCACCTTGCAGCTGAGGGGCAGGCATGTGTCTCTCCCACTGGAAGGTCAGCTCCACAAGGGGAGTCTTTGTCTCGTCCCCTCTTACGTTCCAGGAGCTGGAATGGAGCCCGGCACAGAGCAAGCGCCCCATGACCGTTTGTGAAGTGAAGTCAGGAAAACATGAAAGAACTCTGTAGTAAGGAAGCAAAGTAAGTGACCCCGGGGCTTATGGAGGTGAGAGGTCACTCCTTCAAGGTCAGGGGCTGAACAGGATCCGGGCAGGCCCCTCACTCCCACGGAGCCCTGCCTCTCCCGAACCCAAGAGCTCAGCTGCTTCACACCCCTCTCCTCAGCTGCCCGGGACCACGGGAATGAGGGAGCCCAGCTCAGGGAAGGGTCAGGACAAAGGAGAAGACGGTCCCATTCAGTTCTGATGACATGTCAGCCTGCAGTGCTATTTGTGCCTCAGTTTCTCAGTCTGGAGCATGGGCACCGCCACTCTGCCGACAGGAGGTGGGGAAGGATTCAGGAGAAATACCACAGGTGTCTCTCCTGCCTGTCTCTGGAGGGGCCAGGCCAGCCTGAGACACTCGGGGTCCAACCAGTCACACCTGAGCTGCGTGGAGGGGTGGGCAGTGTGCTGAGAAGGGACCAGATAAGGGAGGGACATGCAGGAATCCACGGCGGGCCCAGGAGGGCCAAGACCCTGGGTGCTGCCTCCCAGTTCAGGGTCTCCTCCCTGGAGCTCAGGCGACACCAGGGACCAGCTCTGTCCACTCCTCGAGGTCCCAGACCTACCTATCTTTGTGTCCTGGCCAAAGGGAGCCTAGAGTCCACAGGGAGAGACTGACACGCAGGCCAGGTGGGGCCCGGCTCTGACCACAGCCCTGGCCCCCAGCACAGGCCCTGCTAGTCACAACTCAGCCCCTGAAGTGTCTGCTTGGACAGAGGCCTGACCCTTGGATGGGAGCCTTTGAGAGGCCCAGGCCTCTGGGTCCTACAGGTGCTGCTGATGGTCAGGGCCTAGCAAGCCCCAGGCCTGGCCTCTCAGGAGCCAGTGAGGCCAGCAGCAGAGGGGAGCTGGAGGCCACAGGTGTGGGAGCCTCAGTGTGGGTGCTGACGCCGCAGCGACTCTGCTGTTAGACTCCAGGGTGGTTCAGGGCCTGTCGACCTTCAGGGGCCCGGGGCCGGGGCCTCCAAAGGAGGAAACAACGCTGGTAGCTGCCTAATCCCCCCATCAGCCCACATAATTACCAGTTAAACTGCTCCAACTGAAGAAGTTTTACTAGTGCAATTAGTACATCAGAATAAAGAAAGAAGGCCCTCTGACAGCTGGCTGGACCTGCCCACACACCAGGCTTCCCCTGAACAAAGATTGGCTTGTTAATCCATAGCATCAGAAGTCTTAGATCTCCATGGAAGCACGCAGAGGTGGCGTGGGAAGAAACTGGAATTTAGAATCCTTAGCCTCAATGACGTCATGGATGTGCTGTGTGACCTTGGGTTGGTAATTTAACTTCTCTGAGGCCATGGAATGAGGTTGGTAAAACAGCTTCACAAGTTGCTACATTTATAGGCCTATGGTACTTCAAGTCTTCGTTTTTATTAAAAAAACTGGTAGGAACTGGTTCCAAATAGGAAAAGGAGTACATCAAGGCTGTATATTGTCACCCTGCTTATTTAACTTATATGCAGAGTACACCATGAGAAACGCTGGGCTGGAAGAAGAACAAACTGGAATCAAGATTGCCAAGAGAAATATCAATAACCTCAGATATGCAGATGATACCACCCTTATGGCAGAAAGTGAAGAGGAACTAAAAAGCCTCTTGATGAAAGTGAAAGTGGAGAGTGAAAAAGTTGGCTTGAAGCTCAACATTCAGAAAACGAAGATCATGGCATCTGGTCCCATCACTTCATGGGAAATAGATGGGGAAACAGTGGAAACAGTGTCAGACTTTGTTTTTTTGGGCTCCAAAATCACTGCAGATGATGACTGCAACCATGAAATTAAAAGACGCTTACTCCTTGGAAGAAAAGTTATGACCAACCTAGATAGCATATTGAGAAGCAGAGTCATTACTTTGCCAACAAAGGTCCATCTAGTCAAGGCTATGGTTTTTCCAGTGGTCATGGATGGATGTGAGAGTTGGACTGTGAAGAAAGCTGAGCGCCGAAAAATTGATGCCTTTGAATTGTGGTGTTGGAGAAGATTCTTGAGAATCCCTTGGACTGCGAGAAGATCCAACCAGTCCATTCTGAAGGAGATCAGCCCTGGGATTTCTTTGGAAGGAATGATGCTAAAGCTGAAACTCTAGTACTTTGGCCACCTCATGCGAAGAGTTGACTCATTGGAAAAGACTCTGATGCTGGGAGGGATTGGGGGCAGGAGGAGAAGGGGACGATGGAGGATGAGATGGCTGGATGGTATCACTGACTCGATGGATGTGGGTCTGAGTGAACTCCAGGAGTTGGTGATGGACATGGAGGCCTGGTGTGCTGCGATTCATGGGGTCACAAGGAGTTGGACACGACTAAGCGACTGAACTGAACTGAACTGAGGAACACCTTTGGTTGGCTTTAAAAATCTGTTTCTGGGTCTCACGTGTCTATAAGACAGGTGGGACATTTCCACACATCCACACCAAGGCTGAGCAGCAGTTGCGAGAGGCTGGGGTCAGCACTGAGCAGGGGTGGGTTCCCCCTAAAAGGGGCTGACTTTCTGCTCTATCAACCTATTTCACAACAACTGTGAGGACAGACCATGAGGAACCCCATTTTACAATTAGAGCTCTGAGGCTCAGAGAGGGCAAGGACTTCCCCAGGACCACACAGCAGAGGCAGGAGGGGAACCAGGTCCTGAGCTCAGGGTGCTGTTCACTCACAGCAGCAGCTCCCACCAGGGCTGTATACCCTTTGCCCCGGGGGCTGCTGGGGAAAGAGGGACCTGGGCTAGGTGGTGACTCGCTCACGGAGGGCTCCCATGGGGGCATTTTCAGGGGGGCTGTATCCACAGCTCTTCTTGATCCTGTGCCCAGAGTCAGCTTGTCCCCAGTACAGAGCTCCAGCCTCAGTTCCACATATGGTCGCCTTTGTCCCCAGTCCCCACCCCGTCCATCTCTAACCACAAAGGTGGCATCCTGAACCCACCAGCCCAAGTCCTGAGCTCTCAGCAGAGTTAACAGCTACCTCCTGTGGCTCATTTTCCCACCTGAGCCCATCACCAGCTCTGGTTTGAGGGGACAGGCCTCCCAGATTGTCCCCTCCTCTTGCCCTACCAGTAGGAAGCAAATGGCCAAAGATGCATAAAACCTGCTGTCACTCTGACCCCTGAGCCCCTCTGCCGAAACCCCTCTGACAGCTCTTTCCACCATGAAAGCCTGATCTCCTGACACAGAACTGTCACCTCCTTGAGCCCGGGATGGAAGGCCAAAGAACCTGGGCCTGTCCCGGCTCAGCCACACAGAGGTCATGTTGTCCTGAGCAAGACACCGCCCCTCTGAGCCTCACTGTCCTCATCTGGGAGATGGGGATGAATATCATGTCTGCCAACAGGGTTGCTGGGGGGTTACAAGGTGGAGGGAGGCTGGTGGCCCAGGCAAGGGGCTTCTCCCTGCTCTGGGTCCCATGGCTTTCCCCACCTGGGCCTGAGCTATGGTCCTTGGTCCCCAAGTCTAGCCTGGTGTCTGCCGCAGCCTAGATCCATGCCCCTCACTGGCCACAGGCAGGAAGCAAAGCGGATGGGAGACCTATGTTCATGAATGTAGATTAAAGAGAGTTTAGTTATGGAAAAGGTGATCTTTGAGAAAAGGGTAAATGGCTCCAAGATTTGGAGTATAATTTCTGCAGAGAAGAAAAGCTGGGCTTTGCCTGGGAGAACAAAGGGGGTTCAAACTGCCCATCGGGTCATTCACTGGGGCTGGACACATTCCATGACAAGCCAAGTCCCAGATGCGAGCCCAGGGTGACAAGACCACAGTCCCTGCCCCACTGAGCTCAGAGTCCACGCCTTCCCCTCCCCTGCCCCCACCCCTAGGTGACCCAGGCAAGAGGCTGCTCAACATGGGCTCAGGACATCTGGGTCCTCACCTCAACTCTGGTGCTTTGATGCCGTGACCAGGGTTTTCCACGCTGAACTTTGTCCCACGCTTCATACCGCCCTTATCACAGGGACAGCATCACAGCCTCTGTTTACTCATCTGACTCGCCAGGACCAGACTGTCTTCCTGGCACTACCTGCGTCCACTTAACACTACAGGATCTTACCGTCGGGGGTGTTCGGGGGCAGATGAAGACACACGCCTCTGGGACTCACATTCCTCGTCCGTCCCTGTCGGTCCAGCAGCTCACCGACCCCCACATCCCTAAGACTTCGCTGCCCTGAGCCGGGCAGGTTATCCTCCCGCAGGTCCTTGTCCACGACAAGGTGATTCCCCGCCCCCAGCAGGCGCTCCCCCTGCGCGAGGTGGCGCGCACGCCCCTGCCGCTCGCGCTCAGCCCCGGTAGGGCCGTTCAGCCCGCCGCCGTCTCCCGGGGTCGCCGCCGCCCGCCCGGGGCCCGCGCTCACCCATGTTGACGAAGCTCATGACCAGGTCTGCGCGGCCCAGGCGCCGCTCGGGGGCCCCGCCGTCCTCGTCGTCGTCGCCGGCCACGGCGCGGTACAGGTCGAGCATGAAGAGCGGCGCGGACGCCGGCAGCAGGGCGGCGGCGGGGGGCGCGCGGGGCCGGGGCCGCCCGGGCAGCCCGAGCACCGCCAGGATCTCGCGCTGCAGGTCGCGGCGCTCGCGCGGGCCCAGGCGGCGCTGCGGGCAGCCGAGCGGGGGGCGCGGGCCGGGGACGCCGCCGCCGCTCAGCGCGCACAGCGCCAGGCCCAGCAGCCAGAGCGGCCCGGGGCGCGCGGCCATGGCGGGACCCGGCGGCCTCACCGCGCGCGCATCCGCTCCCAGCGGGGCCCGGATCGGGGCCGCCCCGACGGCGCGCGGCGGGCCTGGCTTGGGGCCGGCGGGACGGGGCGTGGGTCGCCCGCGAACGCGGCGCGGTCCCTAGAGCTCCCGGACCGTCGGCTGCGGCCGCACCGCCTCGGGCAGGAGCTCCTCTGGGAACCAGGGACGATCGGCTAGTCTGTCCGTTCCGCTGCGCCCGACAGTCCGGCTGCTGCCGAGGCCGCTCAGCTTAGAGGCGCAGGGAGAGCTGCCGTCGGGTTCGGGGAGGTGCGCACCGAGTCTGTACCGCTCCGAGGGGCCGCGGCCGCCTCTCTCTGTCCAGCTGGGAGCCGTCGGGTCCCGCCCCCCGGACCCGACCAATGGGGGCGCAGGGGCGGGGACAAGGCTCTGGGAAGGGGCTCTGTGTGCCTGGCAATGGAGACTGAGATAAGACTCGGTGTAGGTGATACAGCAAGAAATCCGCAGTCGTGCTGTCTGGGGCCAGCTGTTGTCCTGGACTCCCCTTCCCTTGCTGGCTGCGCTGTCGAGAGGCGCGCGGACTGGAGACCCAGGGTAGAAGCACGGTCGGGGAGATCAGATCCTGCGCTCCCGCAGAGGCGTGCCCTTCCTTGATCGCCCTGCCGGAGCCGGATCCCAACTCTTCATCTGGCCCCCGAAGCGACCCGGCAGCCCTGCCTGGTGCGTGGGGTGTCGCCCCAGGACCCGAGACGTCTCAGTCGGGTCTAGAGGTGGAGGGGTTCGCGGGTGCCAGCCAAGTCTAGAGAGTGAGTCGCATCCCTCTGGCAGCAGCATCCGGGCCAGAGTTTCCCACCACTGCAGCTGCTGGCCGGCCTCCCGGCGTCTCCCCCGCAGTCCCCTTGTGTGAGCCTTTGGGGGCTCCTTCCGGGACCTCTGACACCTGTCGTGTCACTGCTCCCGGCGCGCCCACCCACCTGGCTCCGGCGCGCTCTCGGTCGGCGCCTCTGGCCGGCCGCCCCCGCAGCTCCAGCAGCTGCGCTGTCATCTCCAGGTTTGCTGTGCGCCCACTGGACCCCGGTGCGGGTTCAGCCGCGCGGGATATGCCTCCCGCCGGTCAAGGAACTCTGGCGTGCTTCCTGATCTTTTGCATCTTAATTGTCACGGCCCTCAGCGGTTTGAGACAGGGCTCCGACTGACTAGCTCCGCATAGCTCAGTCGGTAAAGAATCTTCCTGCAGTGCAGGAGACCTGGGTTCGATTCCTGAGTTGGGAAGATACCCTGCAGAAGGAAATGGCAACCCACTCCAGTATTCTTGCCTGGAGAATCCCATGGATAGAGCAGCCTGGTAGGCCCCAGTCCATGGGGTCCCAAGAGTTGGACACGACTTAGTGACTAAACCACCACCACCATTCTGCACAGACCCTTCCCTAGGTGCCAATCTCACCTCGTTTTTTCATTTATGGTTAAGGAGCTGCGCTGAGAGGAAGAGACACGTAAACTGAGCTCCGAAAGCTGGAATGAATTGGTCAGGAGTGGAGTGTTTCAAGGTAGAAGCAATTGCTTGTGTGAAGGCCGCGACTCCAAAGAGCATAACGATAGCAGATGATAGCACTGTTCGTGTACCAGCCATGTTCTGTGTCATTTCTTTCCTGCTCACACCTTGTTATAGGGGAGTTGCACCACCCATTCCCCACCTCACTTAACAGATGAGGAGACAGAGGCACCCAGGGGTTAAGGGACTTCCCTCAAGTCACACAACAGTGGAGCTGGGTCGGAGTAGGTAAGCACATGCAAGTGAGCTGTTCAGTGAAGCCTGGAAAGACTGGGGGGCAAGTGACCAGGTGAGGACTCTGGATGGCAGATGGTTATGGCACCCCAGTGTGGGTTAAAGATACAACTTCAAAATAAATGTACGATTTATCCAATAAAATTCAGATTTCCCCAAGATCACATCAAACTTAAAAATATATAAAATCTTAAATCCAGTCACTTGCTGGTGTCTTATGCCTAGTCTTCCTTTTACCCAACAGGTAAATCTTTACAAGACTGCTAAACCCGGTAAGAATGTTTCAGACTAGCCATTCAAAGTGCCCAGGACCTGACCAGAGGCTGGATGCAGAGGGGACATATGGATTGGAGGGAGCATGGACTCAGGACCTACAGCTGGAGACAGGTACAGTAATGCGAGGGGTCAAGACAACAATGATCCTCTAATAGAGATGGGATGGAGGGCTTTTACAGTGAATCCACAAGGCTTGGTGACTCCGCATGCACAGGCAGGGGACAGAGTGGAGGCTGTCCCCTTGTCACACTTGGTCAGGTCTCTGAATCTCCTGCCCTCTTCCTTGTCCCTATGTTCCTGAGCTTCCCTCTGCATTTCCTCTTTGAGTCACTGGGGGCCTCAGATCTAGCCTGTAATTCTCCCATTGTGTGCTGTATGATACTGGTCTCTCAGCAAGACTGCAAGCAGCCCTAGCGCTCGTCTGGTTCTTGTAATAGAAATTATCTCCATTTAGGATGAGTGGAGATGGCTGTGCTCTCGAAATGATAGCCTCACATCCCCATAAACCATTGGGTGCTGATCTGCACTGTGCCCTGAGCCAGAGATGAAGCTGCGCAGCTCCCTGCCCTCCAGTGGCCCTCAGGGGTCACGAGTGAATAGTCTCTTTGAAGGCAGAATGGAGGCTGTTCTCTGACAGAGGAGCCAGCAAAGTGTCTGGAAGGGCAGAAAAAGTGGGGACAGGTGATCTGTGAGTGGGATCGTGAAACTCCTGAACTTGAGGGGAACTGGCATGGGGAAGGTTTCTTGGAGAGCTCAGTTCAGTCCAGTTGCTCAGTCATGTCTGACTCTCTGTGACCCCACGAACTGCAGCACGCCAGGCTTCCCTGTCCATCACCAACTCCCGTTTACTCAAACTCGTCCATTGAATCGGTGATGCCATCCAACCATCTCATTCTCTCTTGTCCCCTTCTCCTCCTGCCTTCAGTCTTGCCCAGCATCAGAGTCTTTTCAAATGAGTCAGTTCGCATCAGGTGGCCAAAGTATTGGAGCTTCAGCTTTAGCATCAGTCCTTCCAATGAATACTCAGGACTGATTTCCTTTAGGATGGACTGGTTGGGTCTCCTTGCAGTCCAAAGGACTCTTGAGAGTCTTCTCCAACACCACAGTTCAAAAGCATCAGTTCTTAGGTGCTCAGCTTTCTTTATGGCCCAACTCTCACATCCACATGTGACTACTGGAAAAACCATAGCCTTGACTAGATGGACCTTTGTTGACCAGGTAATGTCTCTGCTTTTTAATATGCTGTCTAGGTTGGCCATAACTTTTCTTCCAAGGAGCAACTGTCTTTTAATTTCATGACTGTGGTCACCACCTGCAGTGAGCCCCCCAAAATAAAGTCTGTCACTGTTTCCATTGTTTTCCCATCTATTTGCCATGAAGTGATGGGACTGGATGCCATGATCTTAGTTTTCTGAATGTTGAGCTTTAAGCCAAGCTTTTCACTCTTTCACTTTCATCAAGAGGCTTTTTCGCTCTTCTTCACTTTCTGCCTGCCATAAGGGTCATCTACCTGAGGTTATTGATCTTTCTCCCAGCAATCTTGATTCCAGCTTGTGCTTCATCCAGCCCAACATTTCTCATGATGTACTCTGCATATAAGTTAAATAAGCAGGGTGACAATGATCCTTGTCATACTCCTTTCCCGATTTGGAGCCAGCCTGTTGTTCCATGTCCAGAGTTGGGTCAAACAAGGGCTTCCCCAGCCACTTGGCTTCAGGCTGTCCTTCATCTATAAGTGAGGCTCATAATTGTAGGATTATGATGTGAATTATGTAAGAATGTGCATAGAGCCTTAGCAGAGATGGCACACAGCAAGCACTCAATACATGTTAGCTATTATTATTCAAGGCTCCAGAACCTGCCCTCCTCTATCCTACCAGACACCAAGTCTGCATTACTTGTTTAGCATTTGTGTCACAGAACTGCAGTTTTAACCCCTTTCCTGTCATCCCTCAATTTTCCACATGGTCTTACACACAGGTGTTTATTGACTGGAAATGCACTTTCTGCAGAGTACACCCTAGCTGAACTTTGTTGCAAAGACTGAGAGAAACCCTGAATTCCTTGGTAAGAAAAACAAGTGACTGTGGTCCAGATTCTGAGAAAGTGGAGATCGAGCTCCTTCCATCATGCTTCTGCAGCTAGGAAGTCTAGAGGGGTAAGCAGATTTTGAGTGAAAACACCTTCCTACAAAGTTCCAACAGTCTGAAGTTAAACTTGATTCCACAGAGTAGGCAAGCTCTTGCTTCAGAATCCATCAGGTTGCACATTCCTTTTTTTTTTTTTTCATATTTGGCCTCAAACAGCTCTGGCAATCCTGTCCTTACTGAATTCCCGTATCACAAGGGGAGTGCGACCCAGTGAACAAGGATGCAGGTGGATGAGGTTGAATCTCTCTTACCTCTCAAGTTCTCTAGTTATTTCCTAGTCTAATTCCTGTGTCAGAGTTACTTAGTATTTGGCTGTCCTAATTATTATAGAGCCAACCAGGGGCTGAAGGGAAAAGAACTGGCAGGCTTGGACAGGGAGCCGAGGACTAGGTTCAAGGCCCACTTCTGCCGTTTCTGTATTCTGTGACCTCG
Source organism: Budorcas taxicolor (assembly GCF_023091745.1). Classification (NCBI taxonomy): domain Eukaryota; kingdom Metazoa; phylum Chordata; class Mammalia; order Artiodactyla; family Bovidae; genus Budorcas; species Budorcas taxicolor. The sequence continues at coordinate 106,726,220 of NC_068912.1, forward strand.
GGAAGTTCCCTTCTTCCCACTTTCCCATTTGTTTCTCTGTCTATAAAACAAAGGAGCTACATATGATGACCGCTTTTGTTTCTACCTCTGAAATCCTATTTATTCTACCATTGAACCAGAAATTTCAGCATACTATGGGAAACTGGCCCATATTCTGAAGCTCTAAGGCCTGTGATTTCTACAACAGAAATGTTCTTACATACTGGTTATTTGTTATTTGATGTAAGTGGGGTAGATAGCCCTACAGATTTACATTAACAACCGTCTGAGTATTTCTTTGTTCCCTTACAAGGAAAAAATTATTAATGAGCTCCATAATTTATCCAAGATATCTGGATTTGAATAATACACTGAAGTACCTAAAACACAATCATTTCCCCGAGTAATATGTTATATATAAGGTAAAGGTTGAGAAAAAAAAAGCAGGAAATACAAAATGTTTGTTACTGCAAGCAATTTTAATACAAAAGTGTGTCTTGTTTTTAAACAGTTCATTGGTAGAGCTTCAGTGTCTGCCTCAATTAAAACCAATTGAGATAATCACACAGCAACATGGTCGGAGCTGAAAAGGAACAGCAGCTAAAAATCAGGAGCCCCAGACAGCCCCTCTTCATGGTCACTTGGTCAGCTGACTTTATTACGCACAAAAAAAGACGGAAGCAAACGGGACTTGTTAACAAGTGTGCTGGTGAACTCCTTTAAAGGACGAGTGAGTGTTTATGTCCACATTTTCAGAATAGGCTCGTGGAATTCATTCCTCAGTTTGTGGGAAGTTGATCGACCATTTTAAATAAATAGCAAAAAATGCAGATAAACAAACTGTAATTCATGATGCCACCAGGGAGCGTCCCTTTGCTGACGGCCTGGGTCCCAGTGAGCACAGGAGTTATTAGTGGCCAGGTCGGATAGGAAGTTATGAACCAGGACTCTTAAAAAACCCCAATGTTCTGACGTTTTCTGAACAGTTACGTTTACCCCTGAATTCTAGCAGCTATTTGTCCTTTAAACACCCAGTACTGAAACAGTATTCAAAGACAGTATTGCAATGAACTCCTTTTGCTGTATCATGTGCAAACATTACCTAGATGAGGTTCCCTCTCTTCAGCTAAAATCACACAACATTAAAAACAATGGAAAAAGCAATCAGAAGTGCCCTCCCCTCGGTTCTCACTAATTGAGGTGTCTGTGATTTACAAAAAAAGAGTTCCTAAACACTGCAGGATTCTTATTTTTTTTTAATATAATTTATCTTGCTGAGATAGCAAGTCAAGTTTATAAAGAAGATGCATTTAGGAATAATCCTAAAAGATAAAGCAGGTTTACAACCCTGCACCGCGCAGAAACCCTATTTAGAGGCTTTTTTTTTTTTTTAATACACATTTGCATCTTGACCTTTTTGCTTGTTCTCAAATATTTCATTTCTGGGCCCCATCCATTACAGGGTTACCAGGAGGCAAATTTTATCTACATAAATATTCACATGAAAATAGTAACTTACAAAAAGAAAAAAAAATAAGGCAGCTTCATAACACAATTATTCTTTTACACTTTTAACAATATAACTTCTCCCATTCAGAATAAATATACACCCAATGCATGGAGCAGGATTCAAAAGTGGAGAGAGGCTTGGGGGTGCTTGTACAGTGTTATCGCTTGGGGCCCGGAGTCCTGGGGGAGGCAGTGGTGGTCTTCTTGGACATGGTGGGGATTTTGGAAGGCTTGTTGAGCCCCCTCCTGGAGCTGCCCTGGCCCCCTGCAGCACTGCTCTCTGAAGTGTCTGAACACGCAGACTGTGTCTCTAAAAGGTCAAAGTCAGAGGCATCGCTTCCTCGACGGCTGCTGGCTCGACTCCCGGCCCGACTCCCAGCTCGACTCCCAGGGCGACTGGCTGACTTTTTAGGGTCTGGAATTTAAGAATAAAGTGGGAGACTTAATAGAGACCGCACTGGTGGGTGGGTGGAGAACAAAAGAACCAGAGGCCAGGGTTCTGATCCTAATACCACCTGACATGCTGAGTGACCGTGGGCAAACCAGAGTCTTTCTGAATCTCGGTTCTCTCACCTACACAGAAGTTGCAGAAGCCTTTTCTGACTTTGGGCTTCTACCTGAGAAGCATCCTGAGGAGCAGAAAGCAGCTTCTGTCACCAGCACTATCACCTCACTCGCCCCCTGGCGGAGTGGAGCGGGGCTGCCCTGGGCCTTGGCTCTGAGGAGAGAGCCGCATGGGCGGACTAAGGATGGGGGCGAGGAGGGCCAGCAAACAGCAGCAAGTGGAAGCCAAAGCCCTAGGTTCCCGGGAGGAACGTCCAGAGGTGAGCAGATGCGATCCTCCCCTGACTCTCAGCTCCGAGCCGACGTAAATACGGAGCGTCAGGAAGGCCAGCTCCAGGAGGCCCTTTCCCCCTCTTACATTCTCCCCTGTACAATGGTTCCTGATGACGAACGGGTGCTGTGGCTTTGGCTGTGGGGGCGCCTGCTCTCAGGAGGCACGGTTTGAGCCAGCTGTCCTCTGGGCACCGCACCTGTGTTTCTCTCCTTCTCTGCTCCTCAGATTCCTGGCCTGGCCACGCCCCTCACCCTTATCCCCAGTGGAGAAGTGCTGGGGCAGGTCCTTACCTGCCCGATTAGTTTTGGCACCCGTGGGTGCTGGGGAAGAACTGTTGCTAGTATCGCCAGCAAGCGATGTTCGACTTGAATGAAAGGCGGGTGCAGGTCGTTTCAACTTGCTGCCTGTTGATGGAATAACCTTAAAAAAATAAAAAGGTCATATTTACTTGGTGAAATTGTTGACAGAAATTCCACTTTACAAGGTTTACTTAAGCCCTCCTCATTTTCTAAAAAACTGAAAAGCTAGTTAAAAGTCCAGGAAAACAATGATTTATTTTGAAAGTATGCTAGGTCATGAATTTTGAGCATTTCCAAAATAAAGCCTTCATGCGCCAATTAAAGGTTTTAAAATGTCTTCCAATGCCTTTTATCTTACTGACAAATTTCTACTAGAAAAAAAAATTCCTCAAATGCTAAGATTACAGTAGTCATAACAAACAGAAATATGATAAGTGAGTAAAGGTAAGAAATCCAAATACTCCAAAGTATCAAAGTTTTGGGGTTAGATATGTGACATATGAGTTATAATCCCAAATTGTTAACATGGAGATCCAAATATTACTCCAGTCCCTATTATAGAGATGCAGTAAATTCAGTGAAGTAGATCTATTTCTTCACTGGTAGAATGAAGATTAAATTACTTGACCTGATAAAATAAACGATTAGGAGAAGCACGTGAGAGTGGGGCTATGGTATGAGGAACAAGGCTCTGAATGGCCTGGGACCAGAGGGCCTGGGTCTGGACTTAACATACACTGGCACGCGTGCCTCCACTTTTCGCCCTGGAAACCGGGCAAGGAGCCTGCCTCTCCAAACCCCACTGCCACACATTCCCTTTTGTTAAGTCCACTGCAGCCACTGGCCTGCTGCTGTCCCTTCAACAGCCCGGGAAGGCTCCCTGTTTGCTGCCTGAAATCTCCCAGGTTAAAGCAGAAACTCCAGAAAAGCACGGACTTTGTTTGCTCCCTGTCACGCCCTAGGCACCTAATACTACATCTGGCACAGAGGAGGGGCTCAATATAAACTTGTTGAGTGAATAAGTCACATGCAGAAGCACTTCCCCAACTGGCAAAGAGCTGGCTAGATGTATGCTATCGTTACTGATGCTGGTAGTAGCTCCTTTTACCATCTGAGTGTATATATTTTTTTAAAAAAAGAATTTGGAGAGAAAATATTTTAAATCTATTCTGATTGTCACTCATGCCACAGCATGCTCTTCTAATTTTTCTTTGAAATCGATCATGTAAATTGTTTTCCAGGACTTTTAAGATGTTTATACAAAGAAAAGAGTGAAGCAATCCATTTTGTTGTGTTTCTTTTTTCTTTATAAAGAAAGAGCAAAAGCGACAGAGGGAGTCACATTCCAGCACAAACCCTCCTGGCCCACACAGGAGGAAGAGCACCAGTTTCAGAAGGTACTGCTGCTGGGCAGACGTGGCCCCAGAGATGTCGGGCTGGGAGTCTGCGGCAGGACAGTGTGCGGAATATCAGTAATTAAGAGAAGATGAATCCTTGAAATGAAATGAAACCAAAGGCAAAACCTTAAGACAGAAAAGCTGATCTATTAGAATCCTATGAGAATTGGCACTTCATAATTAAAACATTAAAAATTCTAGAACTTTTGAGACTTTCATGAAACTGGAGCCATTAAAGAAAAAGCAGGATAGGCAGGTTGAATCAGGGGGTTTCAGTGTCAGTGGGTCCCCAGATCATGTTCTAAGCCAGATGTATTTCTGAACTGAAGTGGGATGAAACCCAGAGAAGCGAGTCCATTGTGGACACTGGCTTCTTGTACCTCCTGTTTACACTGGTTGAAGCTTTACACGACTAAACGCAGTGCCATGTTTTGAGGCACAAGAACCCAGTGTTTCCCGGCAGGAGCCAGAGTGCCAGCTGTACCACTATCAGACAAGCTGCTAGTCCACATGTTATTTCTGAAACACTGCTCTTCCAAAAGCACTTGGGCATTTTAACGACTGCACTTGAACATGCTGAACCGCTGGCATGTGCATTCAAATCAAGGCTATAGAAACCCAAGTGCCTGGGCGAAGGAATTCAGAAACTAAAACCTGAGCCTCAGAGCAGTGTTCACAAGTGCTGTGCTTGGCTGAAGGGGGCAGCACCCAAGCCTCGGAGCAGCGTGGCAATACCAACCACCCCTGCAATGTGACTCCGGGCGGGAGGGTGCCAGCCACTCTTCTGTCCTAAGCAAGGGTAGAACACTGTTGAACATGCACCGTCGTTGAATTTCAAGTGTTCATAACTCGTTTGTGTCAGATATGACGTCTGGAGACTCCAAGAGGCCTGATTATAAACAATATTGATAAATCACCACAAATGACCACTGTTTACCACCCTGAACAAATATCATTCTAAGGACTGTTGGGAAGTTGTTACACAATCCAGTCTCAGGCATCTCTTATTTATCTCCAATTTTGGTGAATCCGAGTTAGAAACCCCTGAAAGACAATGGACGGGATGAATCAGCCGTGAAAGCAAACACCACAAAGATGGAAAAGAGCACAGACTCGTGTCAGGAGGGAGAGCCGGTCAGGTTCTCGGCATGAGCGAGGGCCTGGTCTTCCCTGTGTCCTTAATCAGCAAAGCCATACTCTACCTCGGGGCTGGGCAGCTGGAGGTCAGGATAGTGGCTGTCCCTGACAGGGGTGCCAGCTCTACTGTTTACCAACCAGGGTTTGTCATAACAGCGAGAGAACTGAAGCGGAGTCTGTGAAACGGAAATCCAAAGGGAAGGACGGGAACAATTGAAAGTGGAACACAAAAGGAGCAAATTGGGAACATAAAATAAATAATAAATAAATAAATAATAAATAGAAGACACTAAATTTTAAAGAAACAGAAAACAAAGTAAAATGTGCATCAGTCCAACGGGATGAAAGGGGCCAAGGCAGAAAGGCAGTAGCATTCTTCAGCTACAACCCATCATCACAGCAAACTTCTCTCTTACTTAGCTCCAGCTGCAGAGACAGTGCCTGAATTTTCAAGATCAGTAACTCTGGATGGGTTCAAACTCAAAATGGGAATATGTGGAAAGAAGCGCTTTGGACCTAACGACTTAATTCCTATTTAAACGTCCTTTGCGGCCATGTTAAAGGCCCAGATCTGTGTACCACCAGGGCCTGGCCAGCCTGGTCTCTATGTCTTCAAGTGCCTCTCCTCACTGGAGTCTTTCAGAGGCTACACTGAACAGTGGCCACGTGCAGAGCTGGGAGCGGGGCAGGGGGTCACACCCGAGGCTGTACGTACCTTGGTGCCACTGGCTGGGGTGGCTGGAGAAGATGGCATGGACGTACAGCTGTGGTTACTCTGACTAGCACTTGAGCTGGAGCGAGTAGGGGAGGCTGCACGGGAAGATGGTTTGGACCTTCGACCCCGGGACCGGAAAGGGGTCATGCCCTGGGATGCCCCCTCAGGGAGGATGAATTTCTCTCTGAGTTCAATGTTAGTTCTACCTCGTGCTAGAAAAGGAAATAAACACATACACATACAGTGACAGTTAACCTTGAAAAAATATATCTTTGATGGTCACACAGCTGCTTGACCCCACGAAAACAGTTATATAATTTATAGGTTTAGTACCATCTGTGGCTTCTTTTAAAATAGAGATAAATTCCTGATTTATTAGCCTTGTCATGATTCTCACCCACAGCAGACACATTAACGAAGAACCCCTTGGTTTGCTATAATAAAGAACTCTTTGTGTACCAAGCACCGTCCCATGCTGCGGTCACGATCTGCCTTGCCACTGTCCCCTGGGGTCAAGAGAAAGCAGAGGCAGCAGTCCACAAACCTCCGAGGTTAAATCAAAACCCCTCTTTTCTCTCTCACAGGACATGTGTACTTTTTGCTCAATTCTTGCAGGACACGCGGTAATGAAACAGTATAGAAAAACAGATCACTGAAATTGACGTCATCTAGACAAGGGTCCCCAACCTCTGGGCTGCAGACCGGTACCTCCTATCAGACCAGGAGTGGCATTCGATTAGAAACAAAGGGCACAGTGCATGTTATGTACTTGAATCATCCAGAACCTACCCCCTCCCCTGGTTCCGTGGAAAAACTGTCTTCCACGAAATTGGTCTCTGGTGCCAAAAAGGTTGGGGACCACTGATCTAGACTCTTCTACTTGAATCCAGTTGATAATAATCCTAAGAAAGGGGTCCAGGAACTCAGGACAGTAAAAAGATCTGGGCTGAACTGTTAAGAAGTAAACATGTGGGAGGAGAGAGAGAGAGAGATCAAGACCATCCATGCACAAAACTTGCCAGTGAGAAACCATCAGGTCAAAAGCTGAAAGCCACGAGAAGCTGGGGGCAGACCTGCAGTGGGAGAGGGACGCCAGCTGGAGAGTCTGGGAACACAGTAGTGCTTCCCGGGGCTTCCTGGAGCCACCAGACCAGAACCCCAAGCTTGGATTCACTCAGAAGATAACCACACACGTTAACTGTGAAAAACATTATGAATTTAAAAGAAACAATTCCTCTGCAGTGTGTTCTTAGGTCACTCCTCACTGAAAGGTGTTAATTCTGTGACCACCTTCTGTCTCCTTATTCACCCCCAAGCTGCTCCCTGTTTAGGACAGGTCTAAACAAACTGGACTCTTAGTAAAGCCTGGGAAAAGGGAACCATCATAAACAAACTATCTGCCATTCTTCCCTATATTAGAGGTTTTACTTTGGCCAGAAATTGCAAGTTTAGAAGATTTCAGGTAATGGTACACATTCCTCTTTCTTGCCCAGTCCCACAAGTCCTCAAGAAATTTGAGGAATCTTGGTAGAATCAGACTTTAAATCAGGTTGCACAAGGCTTCATAAGCAGAGTGGTTTAAATTCCTAAGTCAAATCCAAATTCTTTTCAATATGTGAAGTTGACATAACATATCAGAGTATCAGCTTAAAAGGGCTAACCTGGATATCAAAACCTCTGAGTTACAGTCCAGGCTCTTCCCAGCTGTGATTCCCTCCTGCCTGGGGCTGTTTCCTCAGCCTCCCTAAAGGTGATCAGTCAGGTTGACTGATGTTTAAGGGTCCTTCTTGTCTGATGGTGTAGCATTCCTGGAATGCTAACCTGTTTCCTTCCTTCTCAGGCCCCAATAGAACATGCCCTTCAAGGTTCATTCCTGGGCCCTCTGGTTCCTTACTCATCCTTTTTCCAAACTCCAGCACTTCCCTCAGTGTCTAAACTCATGATTCTTAAAGAGAATTTCCTTCAGCACTAACCTGGGTACTTAATAACATTCTGTATTACTAAACACTTATTTTATCTTATATTTGCTAATGTGCCCACCACAACGTTGGACGCACAGCAAGTGCTGAAGTAACACTGACAAACGGAAATCATTACTCAACTGAGGACCACGACGCCTCAGAGGAGTTGTTTATGACCCTAGGCCAGACAGAACTTGAGACGTGTGGTTTAAACCTACGAGACTTAACAGTTCACCGAGCTTACTCTCCGGAAAACACCACAATGACACGAGAGGAAGACTCTGAAATGGCATCACTGATGAGGGCAATTACATGTTAAATGCAATAATATAACAATAACATGTTCCCCATGCACTCTGCAACTTACAGTGCGTGATCATGTGTAAATACTACGCTTGACTGTTCTCGGTAGCCAGTCAGCATCCCCACGTCATGGAAAACTGCAACCCTCAGAGGCTGAGGGCAGGGAAAACTATGCAAGAACTGGAACCAGAATCCTCATCTTCCACCCGAGCTGCCCTCTGCCCACCCCCAGCTCTCTGCATCATCAGCTACCCAAGCTCATCCAACTCTGGGCTCCAAGCCCCCCTAACACCCTCCCTCCCCGGGGCAATCGCTGGCAAGGGTCACAGACCACTTCTGCCTCAGGGGATGCTTTTAAATTATAGAAAGGTTGAAATCTACAGAAAATTACAAAGAATTAAATTGCTTAACCTTAGGGGACAATACTATTAAACTGTTAGTATCTTTATTTCTCTGCACAACTTTGTGTATATGTATGTAAATATATAAAAAATGCAAAAACATCAGAAACATTCCTCTGTGCTTGATGTATCGGACATAACTTCAGCTAGCTGCAAAGTATTATATCATCATATTGAAATGAGTTTATTTCACCAACTCTGTGTTGTATTTGTTCACAATTTTTAACATACTGTATACAATGCTGTGACAGACTACTTGAGAAAAGTGTTTGCGCCCATCCATGATGACTTCCTTAAGGCAAGTCTTTACAAGTGGATTTGCTGGGGGAAAAGGATGCACACTCAAGGTTTTTGGTACTTGTCAACCGATCTACAGCTTCCCTGGTGGCCCAGTGGTAAAGAATCTGCCTGCCAAGCAGGAAATGTGGGTTTGATCCCTGGATTGGGAAGATTCCCTGGAGAAGGAAATGGCAACCCACTCCAGCATTCTTGCCTGGGAAATTCTATGGACAGTGGAGCCTGGTGGGCTATATATATAGTCCATGGGGTCACAAAGAATCAGACATGACTTAGCAACTAAATAGCAACTGCTCTACAAAATTTTACACCCATGTACACTCTCAAAAATAATGTTATGAATATATTGTTTACTTCACTCTGGCCAGTGCTCCCTGTATTGAGACAGTATGTGTGTACTCATGTGCACCACCTGAACACAGGTAAAAACCAGATAAATCTGACAGGTAAAAACTCGTCTCTGCTGTTGTCATTTGCAAGTGGGGGCATTACTATTTTCCTCTTGAAACATTCTCCCTTGGCTTCTAGGACCCCTGCTTGTCGCCTCCTGCAGACTACCCCGTCCCATTCACTTCTTCAATGCTGATGTCCCCCTGGTTCTGTCTGCAGTCCTGTTCTCCCTCTTAGACTTTCAATCTGGTGATGAGCTCATCCACCTGAGACCTTAGCACCATCTTCAGGCCCTGCCTGCCTCTCCGTTACACTCCCAGTGCAGACCTTCTCCTGGATGCCAGAACCTTGCATCCAACACTGATTAGACATGACTGAAGCAGAAACCTGGCTGTTGACGTAGGCCCCTCCCTCATGATGGCAGCTCAGTCTACTGTTGACTCCACCTTCTAATACTTCTTGAATCCCATCAGACTTACCTCAAACTTATGTGGTTCATCTCCCTAACCCTGGACCACTGTAACAGGCTTCCAAATGTTCTCTGTGTTTCTCATCTCAATCCCATCCCTCCCTCACTCCTTATTCCCCAGACTGAATTTCTAAAAAGAAATCTGATCTCTCTAAACAGTGTAAAACCTTTCCATGGTCTTTCATTGCTTACAGCAGCATTTCCAAAACTGAGGCTTCTGAGGGGTTTCCTATGAAGAGAAGTTTAGTAGGCACTGGATTCTACATTCCCCCCCCGCCTCTGCTGCTGCTGCGTCGCATCAGTCGTGTCCGACTCTGTGCGACCCCATAGACGGCAGCCCACCAGGCTCCTCTGTCCCTGGGATTCTCCAGGCAAGAACACTGGAGTGGGTTGCCATTTCCTTCTCCAGTGCATGAAAGTGAAGTCCATGGTCTGCAGCCTACCAGGCTCCTCTGTCCATGTCCATGGGATTTTCCAGGCAAGAGCACTGGAGTGGGGTGCCATTGCCTTCTCCACCCTCTCTCTCTCTCTCGGAGAGCCCTAATGCAATCAGCATTTTATAAACTCTGAAAAGTCCTGCAGTAAAGAAACCTGCTTACTTACAAATGCATTTCATTTGACCATGACTTCGTTTTTTTTTTAAAAGATCATATCTTAGGGCCCAGACCCCAAAGGCAGTCATTTCAAGTTCAGTTTTTCAACCACCAGAGAGATCATCATTTTTCCAAGAGACTACTGCTAGCCACTGATTTTGGCTGCAACATGCCTGTTAGTTAAAATTCACTTCCACTGTTTAATGGGCGGAGTTTTGGTATACCAAGATGAGGAGTTCTGTGGATGGGAGATTGTGATGGTAGCTCAACAGCGTGAATGTGCTACTGACCTGTACACCTAAAAATGGTCAGGATGGTAAGTTACATGTATTTTACCATATAATAAAAAAATCAGTTCTAAGCCAAACTGTGTCTTTTAAATCTTCACAATAAAGTTTTTCCAGGTAGTAAAATTTCAGGGAACTAATTTGTCTAATGCTCAGAAACATTCATGGACCCCTAGGGTAAATGTGCATGTATTCATTATCTCCATCCAAACACGATTTCCTTTGCCACAGATCAATTCAGAAAATCAAATCTCCAATTCTGGCAGTACCAGGTACCTACTGAATTGACTACTTTAACCTTTACATTTGGCTAAAGAAATGTGCAGGCTGAGATAGCTTTCATCATCTTAAACAGCTGTGTAAAGGCAGATAACACGATTATGCAATGTCAGTATTATATCATAAATTTTGTATTGTCCACAGAATAACATTCTCTGTGGTGCAGCCAAGTAAATGCAACCCAAATGAATAAAAAGTCCACCGAAGTGGAGCTTCAAGAAGCCATAGTAATCCTCACAGAATCCTAGGCAGCTTCTCATTGTGACGTTCATGCCCTTCCAGGTCACTTATTACATCTGCCTGGGCCCTTAAGTGTTCCTTTATTAGCACAACTTTTATTTGCTGAGATGTAGCTCATCCTGTCCATCATGGCAGAGTTATGGTATCTAAGCCTAATAGGAGTTCTGGACTCTATAGCCAATGGAATCAGGATGAGGGCACACTTGGGAGGGCATAGGGGTGAGCCTTACCTTGTCTGCTCCAAGAGATGCTGAAAAAGGCTACTATGTTCCATAGAAAATAGCTCCTAGATGGCCCTCCCATATATCCTTGGGGGGGGTTCCAATTTCTAGCTAACAAGATAAGGAGAAGCAAGCAGTGTTCTCCTTGGCCAGCAGCACAAAGTTATCGTAAATAGAGCAAGTAGAGCAGGCGGCAAACAGGCAAAGGTTCCAAAATGTCACATGCAGTCTCTCTCTTTTGTTTATTTAGTTCAATCACACATGACATGAAAAATAAAACTTTATTAATAGATTTGGAAACGAATAATCTTATTTTACTGACTTAAGGTTAAAAAGAAATATATATTGCTTCTCATTGGAAATAATCAAAGGGGTTTTTATAGCAAAGAAATTGGTTCGTGATATAATTAAATTCTAAAATAGATTTAAGCTTGCTCTAGTTTTTACCAGAATAGGTGTTTTTAAAACTAACTACTTTATAAAAAGAAATTCCTAATGAAGATTATTGCCCTATTATTACTCTGGGTTTACTGGAGTATATGCAGAATGAGTTAAAAGGAAATTTATGAGCATATCTGAATTCATGTGAGAACCTTTATTTTTTATTTATTTTTAAAGACTGTCTTGATGTGGACCAGTTTTAGTGTTTACTGAATCTGTTACAATATTGCTTCTGTTTTATGTTTTGGATTTTGGGCCAGGAAGCACATGGGATGTTAGCTCCCCGACCAGGGACTGAACCTGGACTGCCAGGGAAGTCCCAGAAACCTTTAGCTTTAAATGCTTCAGATTCTGACAATCAGTCACATCCAAAGAAGCGATGTAACAGTACTGTAAACATTTCTGTTAGGTCTGTAAAGTAAGCCTTATGAATTTACGCAGTAAAACACATATAAGAAGGGATGGTGGTGGGTATGTTAGCCCACGAAACACACAGAATGTAGGTCAGGAGCCAGACTGTGGGATCTGAACCCTGTCTCTGCCATTTATTAGCTGCCTCTCCTCAGGAAGGTTGTTTACCTTTTCTGTGCTTCAAATTGCTATTTTATATAACGGAGATAATAATAGTAGCTACCCCTCCTAGAGGTGAAAATGTGTTATTATTGGTAAAATGATTATAAGAGTGTGTAGTATAAAAACCTGTAAGTATTTGTTAAACAGAAACTCAGAACCAATTCCATGGATACTGTCTCAACAGGCATATTTTATGCTTTGTCAACTTACAAGAGTTAGAAGAGCTACGGTTTGGCTATTTCAAAGCATTCATAAAGGCAGCAGATACCACAGAGCCAAGAGATGCTACAGTTTAAAAAGCAAAGCCATTCTCAACAGGCCGGGATGTGGTTAAGAGGGACAAAGCTTAAAAGCCAACCTATGGGAGACTGACTGGAAATCGAAGAGCTGGAATCAGAGCGCTTTATTTTACTCCCAGGATGGTGCACTAGAATAAAAAATACATAAACACAAAGAAACAAGAGCAGGAAACGCAGAAACTGGTCAAGAAAGACAAACTGGCAGAGAGTGGGGGAGGCTCCTGCGTGCCCACATGCAGCTCAGCTAACAGAGGGAAGGGAAGGAGCAGCTGAAGGGGACGCAGGACCGGGATCTGGCCATCTCCCACTGGCCGCGGCCCCACACGCCTCCAGCGGCAGCCGCCATCGCTCACACTCAGCTGGCCGTTCTCTCTGGCCTCTGGGCTGGTGTGCCAGCCTTTGTGGGATGAAGCAGACCGAGACGTCATGGACCCACTCAGGTGACTCCCAGGCCCACTGCCAGGTGTCCTTCATCCTTCTGGTTAAAGGAGCTCCCAGTCCTCCCCTCCCTGGAGGGGCCTAGCACCCTCCCCGACTTTGAGACACACAAATTCCAGGCCAGGTCACCGGCAGCCCTAACAGGAAGCCGACAGGCCTTTTTAGGGCTTCTTTCCAGGTTGGTGTTAGTGTAACACCTCACGTGGAAATACTTTATGACACCAATAAATTCCTAATTCTTATTTACTGCGTTTCTAGAAACCCATCTCCCTCAACAACATGCACCCCTCCTGCTCTCTCCCCTGGTCTGCCCTGGCACCCTGACCAAGTTCCCATCGGCACTAACTGGGATGACATCTGGGCAGCTTAAACAACAGACACCAAACAGACCCCACAGCCAGCACCCCGTGGAATCACGAAAGACCAGTGGTGAGGGCATGGCTGACAAGTAACATGTGCTGAACGTGGCTTCTTACCTCGGCAGGGGTCGTTTTTCACGAGGAACTCATCCAGGGCCATCCACCCTCCACCGACGCGGACCATCACGGTGCTGCGCAGGATGCGGACCAGCCGCAGCTGCTGGGAGTCCCCGAACTGCAGGGCCAAGGACACAGGTGAGCCAGGGCGCTGGGGGGCAGGGTGGGTCGACACGCCCCTAATGGAGCAGACTGTATTCAGATGGAGTGACAAGTTCGCAGTTGTGGGGCGAATTTTAACTCTCACTCTTTTGCATTTTTCACAGAAAACTTAAAATATGGAAAAGCTAAAGGCCACTGTCTTGACATACTTTCTACTGGAATAAAGTTTAAGTGCTGAGGGTTGTGACCCTGCCCCAAAGGGGAAGGTGGAGGGCAGACAAGGCCTTAGCTCACTTTGAGTCTTTCAAAGACGCTGCCCAAATTAAAATCCAGCAGTACAATTCTTTGTTAAGCTAGTTTGTTTCCATAAAAGAAAAGGTAGCTATGAGGTGGATGTCAGCTTCTGAATACAGTGTGCTCCAAAGTTAAATGGAAAATAGCAAATAATCTCAAGTCTCAAGGAAACTCTTGCAAAGCATCATCATCATTACCAGCTTAGAAGGAAATCTGATTTTCCACAGTATTTTATAAATAAACCCTTAAATATTCTCTAATTGTGATTGTCACCAGCAGAAAATTTTCTTCAGCTGAACAAATGATTAGATAGTGTTTATACTAAAATTTAGTTGAAGAAATTAAAAATTTAATCTACCATGCTGACTGTAAGTAGTTTTCAACAATCATTTCGAGATATTAAAACAAGTATGATTTTCTGATATTTATTTTTCCTTTTTTTCCTGCCAAATATGCCAACTTCCCAACTGTATCAACATTTGGAGTTTCCTATTGCATAAATTATCCTCTTCCCAAAATAAAGAGGCAACAGAAGAGAATCATGAGACCTCAAAACAGAAATCAAACATATGGTTGCAGAAATGGAATTCCTAGAATTAAACGTTTAATTCAAAGAGAACGTTGCGGGGGGTGGGGGCGTGGGGATTCAATTACTTAAGATTTTCAAAGTTAAAAGGAGAACCATAACTTTGAAACAGGGCACAAAATTTGAAAATGCCAGAAAGGATCTTTGAGAAGGATCCATAATCAACCTCTCTCAAAATTAGTATTTTTGTGGTAATTCTCCATATGACTTTGTACTCACTCAAGCTCATTGTTAACTTATACAGGCAAGGTGACTGAAAAAAAATACCACCCCCCACCCAAGCCCTTATCTTAGAAAATAAAAGTCGTCCTACATCTTTCCTCTCACCCAGGTTATAGGTTTTTATACAAAGTGACTGCAGCCACAGCGTAGTGTGGTGTGAGGAGCACTGAAGTGGGGACCGGAAACGTGAGGGAATGAACGTCCTGTCCCAGGAAGGAAGCTGCCCTCAGGCACTGGCCCTGTGAGTGGGAGCAGGCAGGCACCGAGGACTCCATCGGATCTAAGGGCAGTGTCAGCTTGCGTCACGATTTGGAGTCTTCTCTGGGTAAGTAGGGGAGAAGGAAAGGAGCTCTGCATCTCCCAGAGGGAATCAGGAAGGAGCCCCAAGCTGAGCTATATTCTTAGATTACTGTGCCCCGTCAACGATTTGTTAGTCTAATTGCACTAATTTCATTTTTTTCCCCCCTTAATTTTTTTTTTTTTCCCCTTAATTTCTCACTAAAGCTCTCTCTGAAGTATTCTAACTTGCTTTTACTGAGCTATGGGGAAAAGGAGGTTTGACCTAAGCCAGAGGCCAAAGTGGCTGGGGAAGCTGAGGCCAGAGTGATGAGTGTGGAAGGAACTACCACAGCTCTATAAATAGGGACCGGCACAAATCTGGCAAAGAGGAGTTGCCAGAGAAGCAAGGACCTCTGGACAGTCTTAGGGGCAACAGTAAGCTCTGTTTCCTTCTCTTAAAAGGAAAATCCCTTACAGTGACCTGGGCCATGGCTCTGGTATTTCCCGTGTAACTGTGGGCACAGTGGTCCTTAAGGCCTCAGGTGCCTCGTGTATAAAATGAACTTCATAATTCTGTTCCAAACACTGGAATGGACTCCTCTGACCCTCTGCCGGTCAGTGGAGTAGAAGAGAACATCAGTGCCACTTCAAAGGGCCCTGTACTCACATGCAGTCATTAGCAAACAGGCACAACCTTAGGTGCTACTTGGCATTCTTCTGCAATGATTTATTTAAAGTCAGTTTGGATGTTCTTGTTTTCATTTTCTTTCCATCCTTTGTTCTTCCCACTGGCCCAGAATGTTACTATAGTTAGTGGTTAAGGCAGAGCCTGGAACTCAACATTGATTGAAGGCCTCAAATCTACCAAGTGTTTCTGATTTCATTTCACAAGACAAATTTTACCCATGCAACTTCCTTCCATTTAAAGACATAGGACCCCAGAGCCCTCAAAAAGATCTAAAAGGTTAGAATTACCAAGCAGAGTCAAAAGCATTCAATCTTCTTTGCAAGTCTAATTTGATCCCATTAGATCATACTGGCTGGCCGTAATTGGCAAACTTTCAGGCTACAGCCAAGTATGATTCCACACCACACTTCTCACATACCTTATAAGAATAAGTAACTAAAATATTAATAAGGTATTTAAACTGACTGAGTACCTTAAATATCCCAAGACTTTTTTGACTTAGTGTGCATTATAAATTCTGTGTTAATGGTCAAAAGACTTGGGTGTAAATCAGAACTGTGCTGTCTGGTATTCTGACGTTCAAAACATAAGGGGCTCTGATTTCCAAAAGACTGGGCTCTTTTCAGAAGTGGGCTAGACTGATACCACAGTTGACTTCCCCGGAACCATACTATATACTTATAACTCAGCCCAGCAAAATATTGGTTTTAGCTGATCGAATTTTGAATGGAAAATTATATACACTTATATCTTTTTGCCTGGAAGACAGCTTTAGAACACTTGCCCCGCTAGCAGTTTCTCCGCTTGGTAAGACAACCTGATGTGACCCAGGCATGCTTCAGATTATGTCCTCTCCCCATAGCAAAGAACAGGCAGCATTAGCCACACAGACCACTTCCACTGAAAACGATGTTTGCAAGGCACACTGTACCTGATTGCCGAGGAAGAACTATAGACAGTTAAGAGTAAAGGATGGAGGAAATGGAAGGAAAAAAAAAAACAGAGAACATTTTGTCAAATTAACACTAAGGAATGAAAATAATGTAATCATGTTAACAGTTTCAAGAAGAACAACATACTGACCATATTCTTATCCAGCTTCAGACTCAGGGATGCGGTTTTACAAGCTAAGACCTAACTTTTGCACTCTTTGTTGCTCCTGTTAATTCATCCCTCTTACAGGTAATTAAAACAAAACAAAACTCAACAGACCAGGGTAAGACTGCTTGGAGCCTTATTATAACCCAAAACTTGGGCTGGATCTAAGGCAGAGCCACGTGACACTTTGCTCCCCGGCTCAGACCAGCACTGGGTGGCTCTGCTGTATCTTGGACAATTTTGACATGCCCATGAATCTCATTTTCCTCCTCCTAACTGGCTGCATGTCACTCTGTCATCTGAAATGGCCACCTAAATCCTCTTTGCCAATCCTAGATCTACTTTAGGATCTTAAAGAATCCTGACACACTGCTGAGTGCATTTTAGGAGACCTGTCATAGATGCTTTTTATGTCCCTGCCTGGCCCCAAACAAAGCTAAAACACAGCATGGCTCACTGTCATTTATGGCCTTACTCAGTATGGCTTTCTAGGGAAGACTATTGAGCGGGCTAAGAGTCCCGTGGGGCCTCGAGACAGCTCTTCTAGCCCTGAGCCTCTGAGCCATACGGGCTTATGACAACTAGCTCCTTGGGGGCAATGGCCAGTCATTAGATAGCTGTTTCCTTATCTTATGATAAAGGTGCCTCCTCATCCACAAAGACCTGTTCAGTAGTGAAGAGAGGGCTCTGAAATGTCTCCTCTATTGGATCTCATATAAGCAATGGCGGACCAAATAGGGCACTATTTTCCAGATGCAACTATGCGGGGCTCTGAATCTTAGCCCACAGGACACCTGACACCTGCAGAGATGAGGGCCAGACACTGCATGTCAAGTCCCACTGGCTCTGGTCCTCCAAGCATCGGGAGCGGGAAGTTGGGGTCACCCATCTGTCGTGTGTCAGGCTCCTTCACCTGTAAGGGCCACACAGGAGAAACGACCACCACAAAGGACTGGTTTTCTCTTTCTTACCCGGTATTTATTCTCTCCAATCTGCTCCACCTGAAACCTTTTTGCACATTTGCACTGAGCCACTTGTCTTGTGACCTATTAGTAGTGAATAAAAACAAAAAGAAAAGTGTGAGGGATAAAGTAAGACTTTCTCTTCAAAGAAACAAAGATCTTTACATGTCATCAGAGAAGCTCTTCATTACATATTTTCCGGAATTCCAGGCATTTAATACATGCATTCATCTTCTATCGTGAGTCTCATGGAGACTCAGTTAGATGCTGAATATAAAGGAAATTCACCAGTAGTGATACAACACATTCTTCCATCTTGCTTCAAAATCCCCTCAGAGAAATGTGCTAGTATGCATGCATCAATATTAACTGACTAATTAACAGCAAATTATGAGTTGATTTAAATCTCTACCTAGGAGCCTGGCCCTGGGCCACTCCCTAGGCCAGGCCCAGTGCCTCCCCCATCTCAGGATCAATTCTGTGAGCTCCTAATGAATTCATACTTTTTAGCGATGCAGTTTTCAATGTGATACTGTTCTTAAATAGGCAGAGAGGTTGGTGCCTCTCTTAAACACTTAAACTTAAACACTATGTTTCAACCCTTAAATGCTACATTTGAAGATGCTCCTCTGGACCCTGAGGCAGAGTCTGTTCTAGGCAACGTGGTGCCCTGGAGAGGTTCTCCGAAACTGCAGAGCACCACACAGACGAGGTGAGTGAATTCATCAAGACGGAGCCACGCTCGATAGCTGGAGACCCAAGGGGGCTCCACCATCCAACAGGGGATCCCCAAACAGAACTCCAGATAATCACCTCCCAACAGACATGCTGAAGGGCTAATATGGCAATTGCACCCAACCAAATTCAGGACAGTAGCAACGTGTCGTCAAAAATGTACTCAAATACAATTATTTCTCATACCTCGTCTTCAATTTTATCTGCATCAGTTGTTGGTCGATAAGCATCCTTGTTGGGATGGAGAGCAGCCACAAATTCATAGTAATCAATATAACCATCCCCATCTCGGTCAAAAATGTCTGCAACGGCAGTCATCTCTAACTTGGTAGTAGGGAACTCTGGAGGAAAATTAATCACATTTTGGAACATTAACTAAAAGAAAAGGCTTACTTGGCTGGTTGGAGGTTATATAAATACTTCTTTAAAAGAATTTGTCTTTTTTTTTTTTTTTCCTGAAAACCAGTACATGCTCCCTTTAGAAAACTTAGAAAATACAAAAAGTTACAAAGGAGATAAGCATCACCCCAAAATATATTATGGCATACTCAGAGCATGGCCCAGAACACTTGGTTTTTGCCATTTTTGCTGATAAGACTCGTAACCCTCCCAACCCCCTATACAATTTAAAACCAGAGACCTACCACCAAACTTCAGAATATACTTATTCACTCCACTATCAATAGATTGGATGTTTAGATTATTTCAGGAGAGTGACAATTTGGAATAAACGGGGTGAAGTTTTTCTACGTTTAGATTATTGCTTTGGGTTCCTCACAACTGCCTTCCAAAGTGTGAATGTTACGATAACCAGAGCGACTTCTTCAGACATAAAGTGGACCACACTGCCTCTCAGGTGGAAATCTCTGCTGGCGGCCCACTGTCTCGAGAATAAGATCTGATCCCTTCATGATGGCCAACAATGCCCCATGTTAATAGGTGTTTTCTACCTTTCCAACTTCACATCTTACCAATTCTGAGGTCATGAGACTCCATCCATGTTAACCTCTGAGAACCTGCCAAGTTCATTCGCCTCTCAGCACCTTGTACCTGCTGTGGTTCTGCCTCTGTCTCTCCCCTGAAATCTTGACGTGGCTGAATCCTTACCATCACTTAGGTCTCAACTCAGGTATTACCTCCAGACAGGCCTTCTGGGGCCTCTACGTGAAGCAGCACACCTGTGAGCTGTGCTTGGTGATCTGCGCAAGTCACTTCACTAAGTGCCTCACTTAATCCTTTTGCTAAAAATACACGCGATCACACATTTTGTAAGCTTTTATACAGATGCCAGAAACTGACACGATGAGGGATGGAATGTACAACAAAATGATAAATATAATTAACACTGCTATACGTCACATATAAAAGCTGTTGAGAGTAAACCCTGAGTTCTCATCACAAGAAATAATTTTTTCATATCTTAAACTTGTACCTGTGAAATGATGTTCACTAAACTTACTGTGATAATTACTTCATATGCGTAAATCAAATCATTATGCTGTAGACCTTAGTCTTCTTCAGTGCTGTATGCTACTTATATCTCAATAAAATTGCAAGAAAAAAAAACCTGAATTCCTATTGAACAACTGATATTGTGAAAAACTTAAAAAAATATTTTATAGGCATATCTCATGTCAGTTTCTGGCATCTATGTAACAGCTTATAAAATATATGATCTCATTTACTATGCTTCAGATATTATCCCCCTCTTTCAAAGCAAATTTAAGGCTTGCACCAACTCCATCCATGCCAAGCAAGTTTGTTGGCACCATTTCCCCAACAGTATATGATCACCTCATATCTCTCTGTGTCATATTCTGGTAATTCTTGCAATATTTCAAATTTTCATTATATTATTATATTTATCATGATGATCTGTGATCAATGATCTCTGATGTTACTACTGCAAAATGATAATGACTTGCTAAAGGCTCAGACAATGGTCAGCATATTTTAGCAATAAAATATTTTAAAGTTAAGGTATATACATCATTTTTTAAGGTATAACACTATTGAACACTTAATAGACTACAATATAGTATAAACATAACTTTTACATCAAGGGAAACCAAAAATCTCTAATGGCTCTCTCTATTCCAATATTTGCTTTATAAAGGTGGTCTGGAAGTGAACCTGCAATATCTCCAATGTCTGCCTGTAGTTAGAACCTCATTACTCATAATAGTTAGCTCTTTTTCTAAACCTTGAATGTGTTTTGCTTGCCATAATGTGTCAAGTAAGACCTGCTTTTTTAAATTCTAACCAAAATGAGGTCCGACTCCCCATCAAAACAATAGACCAATTTTAGTAAGCAGGTACACTACTTCTTCTCTAAGACTTCAGCTTTCACTTAAGAAAGACTGTTTAGCCAGAAATACAGCCTGCTTCTACAAAGCAAGTGCAAGGAGTCTAGGTGTGATCTGGGTTTGGAATTGTGACTGGACTCACTGGATGCTAGAATGCCATCGATAAACTCCTGACGGGTTATCTTCCCATCCTGGTCCTTGTCAATTCGCCGGAAGAAATCCATCACCCGAGACTTTTTGTGATTCATCCAACGCATATACTTTTTCCTCCAGACATCGAAGTCAAAGTTGGCAAATTCCTTCAACTAGACAGAGATCACAGGAGTCAACAAGACTTGCTGTTCTGGCCTTCAGACCTGCCCAGAGCATACCCAAACTTTCAGACATCCAGCAAAGCCATGCGGGCCTTTTGAGGGGACCAACAGTGAAGTCTCTGTGTCGCCTCTTTTGTGAAGGCACACTGGCTCCTTCACTTAAAGCCATGACTGCTTATGCGAGCTGTGGTAAAACGGAGCAGGGAGAGAAACAGGCACTCAACAACCGCCATGGAAGACACAGAGCACGCAGAGCAAGAGAGAGAGGGTCAGCCTCGTTTTCCCTTGGCGCTTTCTCAAAGGATCACCCCCTCAGATGGAAAAGAACGGATTCTACCCCAGAAGAGAAGTCCTCAGTGCGCCCCACTTATGTGGTGTTTCTTTTGGATGGCGCCAGAGGGAGCGAACTGCCCTCTGATTTCCACTGTAAGTATCTGGCCCTGGTGGACAGCAGTGGGCCTGTGCAGTGGACACAGTGATGCTGAGCTACTTGGACTATGCCAGTGACACGGACTCAGGATGACTTAAACAGTGCAGTGGTTTTCCCCCTGGTCTTTCAAACTCCAAAGTTGGAAGGAATGGGGAAAAGAAAAAAAGAAAAAGCCAAAACCAAATATGCTTAAAACTCAACTGGATCTACAGAAATAACAACAAAAAACACAGAACACTCACTTCTGGGCATAGCTGCTTTGATATGCACAAATAAAAAAATATAAAAGATATTAGAAATTTGTTTTAGAAACTAGGAAGTGAAGTACTATATTTTTCAGACTGGTTAATGATACTTCAAAGTAGATTTGCTTTTTATAATCTACTGAAGAATCGACAAATAACGGGATTATTAAAAAAGCTACTCGTTTCATAATTGGGGAGCTTCTATCTTTACACAAAGGGCTCAGTATGGTCATTTTTACGAGCCGCTCCACACCTGGTGGTAACTTTGCCAGGTTCGGTTCCTGATTCTCAAGCATGGCCGGGCGCTACGGAGGAGGGCGCCACAGGCCGGACCCGCAGGGACGGGCTGGCAGCCTACTTGCCACCGCCAGCGCTGCAGCCCTCAGCTGTGACGCCCCCTCACGTGAGTCTCCTCTCCCAGGGGGCCTGCAGGGCTGAATCCTGGCCTACACTGCTCTGCTGCTCCTTCCGCATCAGCAGCAGGCCAAGGCATACGGGTCAGTACTCAGAGCCTCAGGAGGGCTGTGTTTTGATAAGTCACTTCCCTCCAGGGATGGCCGCCTGGCGGGGCCTCACCTCCTCTAGCCGGTCCAAAGCGTCGTTCAGCTTCCGCTGCCGCTCCAGCGCCAACAGCCACACCTGCTGCCAGCGCCCAGAGAGCTGGTTGATCCGCGGATTTTTTGCTTCAGACTGTGAGAGGATAGGCATGGAAGGAGGGGCAGGCTGACTCAAAGACTTCCCTGAAAGGAAAAATAATCACGAGATCAGAAAAGCTGGTTTTGTCCATTCACAATGAGAAGGTGCCATCTGGATGAACCTAAAGGATCTGCACAATGATATCCGGTCAGTAACTGAGGAAGGAAACACGGGACCTGGCCACACTGAGATACGGAAGCACAAACTGCTGCTCTTTCCCAGCCAACAGGTACCTGTCTCATCCTTTCAATCAGTTCTGTCCCACTTTAGCGGACCAAGGAGACATCAACGGTTCTACAAGAGCCAACTTATTTTAAGAAGAAACTACTGTAAACCAAATGTAAACAGTCAGCGCTGATGACTAAAATAATCAGAAGGCTGCTACAAATGAATCGGCTTAGCCACCCCAAAATTTCATACCAATTCAAAAAACTGGAGCCTAGCTACTGTCTAAAAAAATATTTTCATTCCAATCCCATATGGTTTTTGAAATGTTCATCCTCAGTGAGCAGGAAGGACACCTCCTGCCCAAGGGCTCCACGTACTGCCGCCACGGGACTTCTCCATGAAAGGCGCGTGGGCTGGCTCTAGGATCTTCCTCTTGTACGTCTTGGTGACCCGGTCCACATCAGGCTGCTTGCGCGTCATCTCCTCCATAAACGTCTGTTGAACACATAACAAGAAAGAGTTGAGAGTTTTCTTGGACTAAGACGGAAATAGCCAACTTCTTACTAGAAGGGCTAAGCCTGCTACAAATGGGCCACTGGAGATGTCTTTGTACGTGGCCCTACTCCTTTCGAGAAACATGAGTGAGGCAGTTCATCAAGTGCTGGAGACGTGAAAGAATAAGACGTGACTCTGACTATCAGGAGCTCAAGGCTGAGTGAGGAAGCCAGGCCAGGCAGAGCAATGAGTGGTACCCAGGTCCCCAAAGGCAGGCCTAGGATGGGCACGCACAGCCCCAGTTTGGCAGGAAGGCTGCCTGGAGGCTGGTGCCTGAGCTGTGTGCTGAGCAATGAGCCAAAGACTGGGCGCAGGGCGGTCCCACAGGAGCCTGACAGTGGAGTGAGCCAGGGCCCTGATCACTGGCTGAGCTGAGGATGCAACTGGAGGAGGGGCAAGGGGGACAGCTGCAGAGGCAGGCAGCAGAAAGGTCCAGAGAGGCCTTGTGTCAGGCTGAGGGACTGGGATTTTATTCTGAAAGCGATTGGCAAGGGGGTTACATGTGGGTGGGCAACTGAAGGATTTTGATCCAGAAAAGAGACATCAACAGATCTCTGTCTTAGAGCTATCGCTCTGGCCTCAGTGTAGCAGGGAGGACATGAGATAAGGGGCTGGGTGGAGGGGCACAGAAGTTAGGAACCTAATGTAGTATTTGAGGCAAAACACAGTGAGGGTGTAAGCCAGGGCAGGAGACAAGGAGCCATGCAGAATCCTGAAAGTAGAACAGATAAGACCCAACAACTGGCTAAATGCAGGGCTACAGAAAGAGAAGAAATCCCAGACACACAGCACTGGCTTCTGTGTTGGGTGACTGAGTGGATGAGGAGAGAGGAGGCAGTGTGGAGGGAAGGGTGGAGTTAGGGCCAGGGCCAGGAAGCAAGGCTGCAGGGAAGTTTCAGAGCTGTTTCTGGCTTCCTGGGGGGACAGATGAGGCAGGAGATATGGAAACCCTTGGTGTTCAGGTGCCGGCTGAAGCCGAAGGCTAGAGAGGGCCTTGTGTGTGAGAAGAGGGTTCAGAATGGAACTTTAGGGAACAGCAACATTAACAAGTGAATAAAGGAAGAAGAGGGCTTCCCTGGTGGCTCAGTGGTGCAGAAACCACTGCTAATGCTGGAGATATGGGTTTGATCACTGGAGAAGAAAAAGGCCACCCACTCCCGCATTCCTGCCTGGGAAATCCAAAGGACAGAGGAGCCTAGTGGGCCTTAGTCCATAGGGTCTCAAGAGAGTTGGACATAACTTAGCCGGCTAACCAACAACACAGGAAGAGAAACCAGCTAAGAAGACTGAGCAGCATCGGTCAGACAGATGGTGGCGGTGGAGGGGGCGCGGGGGAGAAAGACGGGGAGCTGGAAGGCAGAAGGAATGAGAGGCGGTAACAGACGGGCGAGGGACTGGCCTTGATGGAAGCAGATCCTCTTACTCAGGAGAGGAGAGGTCAGTGTAGGTAAACTTGAAGGGAAGTACGGGGCGTTTTCACTGGTAAGGTTAATTACACATGCTAAAAAGAATTTACACCCATGGTATTACTAAGCAAGATCTATACTTGCATTCAGTGTAAATTATCATGGCTAAAATCTGCAGTTTTTAACAGCTGTTAAAAAGTATTTGTCTCCTAAGAATATACGGTATATGAAGACAGCTCAACCGAGTTTTCCTCCATTCAGTTTAGTTCGGTGTGTTGTCTGGCCCATCTCTGGGTTCATGTAAGAAATCTTTCTGAATCCAGGCGTGATGGGATAGGTCCCAGGTAATGGGACCGTGGTATAGAGGCTAGTCAATAGAAACCAATAGTCAACAGACCCAGCTAACTCATGCCTGGACCCCCACCCTACAAAAACTGCGAAAGTAAGCATGTTTTAAGCTGCTGAGTCTGCAGGAATACGTTCAGCAGCCATTAAAACATGGATGCACAGAGCAAAGGAAATGGGCTCCGTGAGCCACACAGGAAACCTGTGACCACAGGACGCGGTTGGGGTACCTGGTGCTCAGCAATAAGGGCTTTCACTCGGTCAATGTTCTGAGGGATCGGATCCTGATCCCGTTGAATGAGGGTGGTCTCGGCCCACTGGATCCACGCCAGAAGTTCTTCTAAGAGCTCGGCGTTCGCCACCAGTTCCGACAGGGCAGCTTCAAGGCGCTGCTGGTGCTGCTTAGCCCACGTCAGGACCTGTGGGGGGAGGGAACCCGTTGGCTCGCAGTCAAGCACATTCCTTGTTTTCAAAGCCCCTTTTTGTGTGAGCCTAACAATTACTTTTAGGGAAAAGACCACCCAAGCAGTCAAGAGGCTCCCCTCTTGCTCCAGAGACAAAGCTGGAATAAGAAGCCAGTTCCCCTGAAAACAAATGTAGCACGTGGTGTTAGACACAGAAGGTCCCTGGAAGGAGGAAAGAGCACGGCATGTGTCCACTGGACGTTATCAAGGCACACGTCACGACACCAGCATCGTCCTTTTAGGTTTCTGCACATTATCAAGAAAACAGTCACTACTAAAACGCTAATAACCTGACTCCTGCTGAGCTATTCAGAGTGAGTGAAAGACTCCTTACATGGCGGATGGGACACTGGCGGTCTTCCTCGAAACCTAGGAGCTCACCTCCTCAAAGCGCGCCCGGATGATGGTGATCCAGTGCTTGATGGTGGTGATGCAGTCAGGATGGCAGACCGCCAGGATGACTTCTCCCATGGACACTGCTGTGTTAACATCCACTCGCTTTTCTTCCACTTTCTTCATGAATTCCTAAACAAACAAGATTTGAAACCTTAAACCTACTCTAGCAGCACTGTTAGTTTACACTGAGAGGAGAAAACCACTTCAGTGTTTTCTTTTGACTCTGTGTTGATCAGATCTCTAAAAGTCTGTATTTAGGTGTCTCTGGCATTTTCTTTCCAGTTCTCACAGGTGTGGGAAAGCGAGGGACTTATACAAGAATGACTTTCAGTGCACGAACGGTAAGGACTAGGAATGCAGAAGCTGACCTCCTTCCTGAGCACTCCCTCTTTTCACAAATTAGTGTTGACATTCATTTCCATATGTATAAACGGCATTGGACAAAAACAGTGACAGCTACAAAACGCTACAATGTTTTAACAATGCCTGTAACACAACGCAATCACAAAACCGAGTAAAATCTCTAGATGGGAAATACAAAGACTAAACAAGGAAACATTTCCCACCTCCTTACAACAGTCACACCGAGGCCCCAGACACCACATTATACCCTGCAGCTTGGTGAGTGGCTCTAGGGGCACAGATCAGGCTTGGAGCTGGTCACGGAGGAAAGCCACCCAAGGTGTATGCGGAGGGGTGGGGGTGGGGCGTGCGTAAAGCTACAGCAGCCCATTTTTCCTCTGGTATTAACACCAGCTGTTTGACTTGCTTATAACCTGTAAGTGCCACTTTTGCAAAAACGAGAGGATGGTCTCTAGGGGGTCAGAAAACCCACATGTCATTTCCCCATGTGGGTAGTGTGGGGCCCTGCACCGAGATGGATTACCTTGTGAGTATCAATGAGAGACTGCAGGGCCTCCGTGTCATCGGGAAGTGCTCCCCGAAAGCGTAGCGTCTGCTCAGCTTCAGAAAGCCACTCCAGTAGCATGTGGATTGTGTCCCGAAACTCTTCTGCCTGAAATAACCAAGCACAAGAGCCTGAGCCTCTCTGTGCAGCTGAGGTCCCAGACAAGGCAGCCAGAGAGGGGTCTGGCCTGAACTCACTGGCCTATCACAGGCACCTAGAGGCTCTACTGAAGCCCCACAAAGGTCATTTTTCACCTGTGCAACTTTGAAAATCAACTGGAGTCATGATTTCTCTAATACAGACGTGCTAAATGTTCTTATAGAACATCATATTTTGTGAGACCCTGTGAGACTGGCGGGAACCGATCCTGACAAAGAGGCTAGACTGACTTTGTCCAGGCCCACCCCGGTGTTGTCTGACCTGCTCCAAGGCCTGCTCCAGCCGGCTCTGCTTGCAGACGGAGAGTTTGCACACGGTGTCCCAGCGAGTGCTCAGCTCCTGGAGCTGCCCCTTCACCCAAGTGGTGTCATCGCGACTGTTCTCTATCAGCTCCCGGCCGGATCGCTTCAGGACCTGAACGGTTCCTGTTCGCTTGCCCAGTTCCTTCTGGAAAACCTGGAAAACAGAATTAGTTTGTCTCACAAGCGTTTTGAATTCAAGAAGTAGAACCAAAGAGAAAGTAGTCTTTTCTTTCAATTCTCCTTTGATAGGTTTTAATTGTGTGTCTTTTATGCAAAGATGGAGGTGGGATCACAAGTGAGAAAGAAGCATCACAGCACATGGGTCTGAATGAGGGCCACGTGACTGGATAAGCCGCTTAACTGGAGTCCCAGCTTCCTCACCTGTGATACCGGAACTGTGCTATACTAACCTCTCCGGTACTGTGGGACTTTTAAAACTGATTTTTATTGGAGTATAGTTGATTTACAATGTTGGGTTAGCTTCCTTTTTGGGGCCATACCATGCCACATGTGGGACGTTAGTTTCCTGGTCAGGGATCAAACCTGGATTCCCTGCATTGGAAGCACAGTCTTAACCACTGAACCACCAGGGAAGTCCCTGTTATGTCAGTTTCTGCTGTACAGCAAAGTGAACCCGTTATGCATACACATACATCCACTCTTTTTTAGGTTCTTTTCCCGTATAAGTTATTGCAGAGTATTGAGGAGAGTTCCCTGTGCTATTCAGTAGATTGTTAGCTACTTATCTCAGATATGCTGCTGGTGCTAAGTCGCTTCAGTCGTGTCTGACTCTGTGCGACCCCACAGACGGCAGCCCACCAGGCTCCCCCGTCCCTGGGATTCTCCAGGCAAGAAAACTGGAGTGGGTTGCCATTTCCTTCTCCCATGCATGAAAGTGAAAAGTGAAAGTGAAGTCGGTCAGTCGTACGCAATTCTTCGCGACCTCATGGACGGCAACCTACCAGGCTCCTCCACCCATGGGATTTTCCAGGCAAGAGGACTGGAGTGGGGTGCCATTGCCTATGTACATGTCAACCCCAATCATCCAATTTATCCCTCCCCTCTTTTCCCTCTTGGTAAGAGCCCACCTGCCAGGTATGTAAAAATCTGGTGTAATTTCACGGTAAAGCTGAATGCTTGATGCTGAAGCAGGAGAGCAGCATGCAGTTCAATAGACAGGTGTAGGTGCTCAATGCTGGTGTGCACGGTGCTAGCTTGTCAGGTTCACAAGCACTTGAAAAAGCACTCATTCTCATTGAAAGAATCAGTGGGAAATGGATATCTTGAGGGTCTCCTAAATTTAAATCCATTTTGATTCAACTGAAACATGTAAGATTCAATTGAGACACATAAACAGGACGTGGGAGGGAACCTCAAAATGAAGTTTACACATCAGCACATCTGAATCGAACCAAGTTTGGTCAATTCTTTGTGACTGATGCAGAATCCGGCAGCAGTTTGTTTAAACACTCTGAGCAAGGAGCCGCCTCTCTGACAAGCAGAGAGACAGGCTCTTTCCGACTTTCTTTCTAGGGAAGCCTTAGGAGGGCAGCATGTGCAGAAGGCACACAGGGATGGAGGACCCAATGGCTTCGCCCTCCACACAGCCCAGATCTTGCCCCTCACCTTGTGGGCGTCCATGAGGTTCATGACGAGGTCCAGGTCTCCGTGGACAGGCTGGTCCTCAGCCAGCTGCGGCTCCACCTTGTACAGCCAGTCAACCAAGGCCTGCAGGGCGTCCATGAATTGGCCCGAAAACAGCAGGGCCTCCTCCAGCTTGTGCTGCCTGAGACAAGCACATAAGCCTCACTAATTTTCATGATCCTTTTATGAACGGCCCACAGTTCTGGCCGTTGAAAGGGAATACTGCTTGAACTCTATCTAGAGACCACCGTGTTAGAACAGTTAGAAATATTATAAAAAGTGACTAAGAGATGTTTAGGTAAACCACTCTCAAAAATGGATTAAGCATAGTACAGGTGGAGATGCACTTCTGGGATCTTAAGAGTCCAGCTGCTATACACACAGACACACCCTACGACCCAAGGTCTTTTTGTTTACATTACACCACTCCAGCAGAGGGTGACAGTTCTGTTAATGACCTGGGGCCAACAGTTCAACTCGTAAATCTCCATCTGGTATAAGACTCTAGGCTGTCTCTTTACCTCTTTGAAACTCAGTCACCTCATCTGAAAAATTATGATAGGTCTGTATTATTTGTACACCCTCTACTGGAGTGGTGTAATGTAAATAAAAAGACCTTGGGTCGCAGGGTGTGTCTATGTGTATAGCAGCTGGACTCTTAAGATCCCAGAAGTGCGTCTCCACCTGTATTATGCTTAATCCATTTTTGAGAGTGAACTTTTAGAACTAAATCTCAGCTCTGCCACTTAGCAGCTGAGTGAGCATGGGAGAGTCAAGAAACCTCTTTATGACTGTTTCCTCATCTGTAAAAGGGGGAGGACAGCACCCCCGCCTCAGTGGTTGTTATGAGGATGAGTGAGTCTCAAGGTGGTTAAATGAGGTACTATATCAGAGGCTTTTGCAGAACATTCAACACAAGAGACAATCAGTGAGATAATTACCGGCATTACAAATTGGCGATTTAAATATATTTATAGATCTATTAATACTATTGTTGGCTTGATTTTACAGGCTTCTCTCTTTGTAATACAGTACGTTTCAAGTTTAAGTAAGATAATTTTAATATATTCTCCTCAAATTACTTCATAATTCATCACTCAATTAATTGGAAATACCAAGAGGCTACTGTTACTGATGCATTAGCTTCATTTTTACAGACTCTGGTACCGTCTCCTGGTGACTTTTGGGATAACACAGAGACCCACGAAGGGGACATTCATGCTCACCTCTCCACAGACTTGCCACAAACAGTGTCCCATTTGTCTCTGACTTCTCCCAGTAAGTTGTCAAGTTTCTGAGTGTCATCAGGAAGCAAAGTCTTCTCTTTCAGTGCTCTGCCTGTTCTAATTGTAGTATCATATACAGGCTGTTTGCCACCAAGAGTTTTCTGGAACTCCTGTTTTCAGAAAGGAAAAAAAAAAAAAATGCTGAAAGTCAGATGACACTGAGTTTTCAGGTGGTAACCAGATACAGTATGAATGTCACTACGTCTTAAACTAATATTAACAACAGCTTACCCTGAAGAAACTCTTAAGGTCTTGTTTGTGCCACATATACCAGATCATGAGTTTTTCTAAAAGCCCACAGTTTTAGCTGGCTACTCATCAGTCACTTTGTTTGAACTCTTATTTAAAATAAGCAATTGTCATGGTTAGGCACTGTCTACATGCAAAATGGAAGGCTGGCTCTATGATCTTAACTGTTTAACATTAACCAATTAGTTTTCTTTCAGCAAGCTAAAAGTTTTAGCTTTTTCTTTTTTTTTAGCAGGCTACAAACATCAGTGAATCCCAAGCTCAGGAATGAAGAGCAGTGAGCTGATGTACCTTATGTTTGGAGAGCTGAAGTTTAATTTTGTCTGGGTCGTTGGATATCTCCAGTTCTGAGTCCAGGTGACTTTCTGCATCTTCCAGCCAATCAATCAGCTTTTTCCAAGCTTCATGGAACTGAAATTATTGAAGAAGTAAGTTATAACAGGAATGGACATGCACACTACACAGCACTTTTATCTGAACGCAACACATGCAGCCCAAGGTTGCTCAGTAAATTGGTGTCTTTCTTTTACAACTTACTTGTTTTGCTCGCTTTCTGGCATCATCCAGCGAGCGCCCTCTTTCAATAGATCGCTGGACAACCTTCTCCCATCGAGACTGGACGCTAACCAGCAAATTTTTGATCAAAACAACGTCCTGTTTTTGGCTAAGGAACTTTAACTGATTGCCGGTTTGATCCAGCTCAATGATCTGGTCTCGATGAGCATTTACTTCACTAGCAAACACCTGAGGAGAAAATATTGCTGTTTTTAAACTGGAGCTAAGATTGAGGAGCATCACTTTCAATTGGTACTTGTAAAAGGAAGGCGGCACTGTAATGCCATTGTTACCTTATGCTCCTCTATCTGGGAAAGGACGGTGTTTAGGATCAGGCTGGGAGGAGTAGCGATGTTTAAACTCTGCTCTGCTAGAGTGAGCCAGTTGATAAATTCTTGCAGGGAATTCTGGAATTCTGTTGCCAGGTTGAGGGCCTCTTCCAGCTTTGACTAAATTTTCAGGTGCCATGCACACACACAAAAAGACAAGTACCAAATTCAGGAATTATAGCTTCAAGGACAAAGACGTGAATTGTACACCAAATGAAATGACTTCTAAGAAGGAAGCCTCATTTAATTAACCTCCAAACATGCCTTGTTTGCAAAGAAGGGGACATTTTGAATGCTAGTGTCTGAAACTCAAACAACTGTGCTTGGAAAAGGAAAGAGCACAGTTTGCAGCTAAGTTGCTTTCTCTGCCATTCCCCACTTCCTGGGACATTAAAGAACAGGAATAAAGCCATTCAAGCCATTCAGGGACTGTAAGAGAACAGACCCTTTAGTGGTGACAGCTGCAGGATCTCCAACCTGCTTTGGGCAAAGTCTCAGTTCCCTTTAATGTCCTTTTTGTGACATAAAAACAACTAAATGAAAAGCACTTCACTGTGATGAAGATGCTCACTGCAATGCTTTCTGTTTAAATATGTTTCCAGAAAATATGGCACTTGAAAATGTCTGAGTGTGAAACACGCTTATGCTACAAGCAACAAAGGCAATAAAGGTCAGAATCTTTCAAGTAAAAATGTGACAACATTAGATGTAAATTTTTAGTCATTTTTATCTAAATCAGGATGACAAAAACAGTGCTTCATCCAGGGTGCGTGCTATTTCTCCGTGAATACATCCCAATTTTAGTCTACAAACTCCATCCTCAGAGACTTCCACCCAGAACATGTGGATGATGGCCTTTGCCTCTGGCCCATCTATCAGGCGGGCAACACAGGATAATGACAGGTTGTTAAAAATGAATATATGCAGAATTCTCACAGAAAGAAACACCAGAAACATACTAAGAATATTCATTACTATTAACTGGGTTATGAATGCTTTTTACCTTCCTCTTGGCATTTTCAGGTTACTTCTGTAACCTAACAAATACTATATGGAGAAGGAGACAGCAACCCACTCCAGTATTCTTGCCTGGGACATTCCATGGACAGAGGAGCCTGGCAGGCTATAGGCAATGGGTTGCAAAAGAGTCCCATAGGACTTTGCGGCTAAACAACAAACAAAAGCACTGTAAAACTCAACCCACCCTATTCCTCCAACACTCCTGTTTCCCCTCCTGACCCCTGCTTATCTTTGGGCAATGTCTCCAGGGTTCAGCCTGGCTACAGTTGGAGGCCAGACTTTAACTTTTGGAAGCAGGGTGGTCTCCGAAGCCTCTGCAAAAATAGGCTGGAGGTAGCTGTGGGTTCACCCAGACCCCTCCCCTATCCCTGGTCCAGTCAGAAGATAAGTGCCTGGTGTCTACTGGGAGAGCAGGGCAGTGCTCTGGAGTAGGGCAAACTGAGGCCTGCCTGGACTGGCCATTCCAGCGGCCTAGACCCTGCATCCCCTGGGCAGGGAGGTTCCAGGAGTGCTGCCACCCGTCCCCACTCCTGTATCCAGAGGCAGGGGTCGACACAATTTCTGAGTGTCTCCCTTCCCCTGCGGGAGGGCCTGGGCTGCAGCATACTGCAGAAGGTGGCCTCCCACCCCATGCCATTCCCCCAGAGCAGGCTGGGAGAAAGGGGAGTTGGCTGGGCCAGACTAATTTCCCAAATGATGGGAAGTAATGCCAGTAAAAAACATCAGCTGCCCCCCCCCCAATATTACAATGAATGTTACAAAAATGCAGACTCAATATAAACAAAAAAGTAGAAAAACAAAATCTATCTCAATTCTATCAAAGAAATGTTTAGAAGTCAATACACTGCAAGTTCCCAGATGGCAGGAAATCTTTCCACATCCTTTTATCTACATAGTCTTCAGCAGAGCTTAATTTCAGCAATTCTGCAATGTAATGTTCTTGCAAAATCAAAAATAATATCTTTGATAGCTCGCCTTCGTTTGATCAGTTCACCCACTACAGTTGACCCCTGAACCACACAGGTTTAAGGGCATCGATCCTTTGAAAAGTTGAAAATCCATGTGTAACTTTACAGTCAGCCTTCCATATCCATGGTTCTGAATCCAAAGGTTAATCAACCAACTAGGGATCGCGTAGTACTGTAGACATATTCAGCGTGGGGGGAAAAAAATTCTGCACACAAGTGGACCTGAGTAGCTCAAACCTATGCTGTTCAAGGGTCAAAACTGTATTCCTCGAGGCTACTTGCTCCACTGTTAGGAAAACCCTGTAGAAACTTCCTGATGATGAATCAGAATCTACCTTGCTTTCTTAAATGAGTTCTACATTCAGTAGGAATTATAAACAAGAGCCCATCCAAGAATTAGAACATAGCCATATACTCAGGTCCTCTGCCCATTTTTCATGTAACAAAGTTACCAGACCCCCACACTAGAAGGATTCTAGTAAATTAATGCTTCTCTCAAAATGTTAATTTATAATGTGAGTATGTGGTTTATTTCTTTCTGCCCATTCAAGTTCACAATGACAGAGTTCATGCCTTTATTATTTCCATTGTACACCTAGCACGTGCCTAGTACAAACATGCCTAATAACTATTTGTTCAATGGATGTGGCCAATGGATTTGGACACATATTTAATGTTTCATTTGCCCAGCATAGGAACTGTGTGTGCAGAGTGATATCCTAAAACTCTGTATTCATAAAAAATACTATTTGGGGGCAAATGCCTTGATCTCTGATCACTTTTCTTTTGAAGACAATTTGATTTTTGAAGAAGAGTAGGACAAGGCCATATGATTTATTGTTCGTGAGTTTTGGTAACTAGAAATCAAATTCCTTGTGAGGAATTATTCATGATACTCCCTGCATATTGTTCCTAACCTCCCATTCTCAAGTCACCAACTCCAACAAAACCTGTTTTTAAGTAGATGGAATATACAGTCCATCGCTGAGCAGTGCCTTAACTGGTAGATGCAGAAAAGGGACGCAGTATTATAAATATTATAAAAGCAAGTATCGGCAGAAACTAGTAGCATCAATGCAACTTGACATGGATGGAAAATAGAAATGTCAAGGCAGAAAAGATGGCTTGATTAGCACAAAGCCAATTCTGAGGTTATCAGTTCTGCTCGCCTGTCACAATGCAACTGGGTGTTAAAAAATCCTCCATAGAAACTAGCTAACAACTACATGCAATCATTAAGAAAACTCCTTAAACAGTAATCAAACTGAACTCTGTGGTGATACCTTTCTTTCTTCCATCTTACTGCTGACCACATGCCACTTCTGTTCCAAGAGTGCTACACTCTGTTCTGTCTTTGAACCGGATCCTGAGTCATCACGGCTGAGAAGCATTAGCCTACCCTTGTCAAGCAGTTGATTGTAAGTCTCTTCCTTGGCTTTGAGCTGGGAATAGAGTTCCTATAAGAAAGGGCAAGAAAGAGGTCAGTAATGCCAATTTCTTCAAAGACACCCACACACAGGTTTACAAGCATAGTTTGGAAAAGCTGAGGAAGGTCTCATTTGGATAAAAATCCTTCCTTTTAGATTCAACCGATGAACAATTAGGGAGTGAAACCCACCGTTCTTCCTTAACATAAAGATAATTTTGTCACCAACAGAATTTTTTAAGGACCAGTGACCACAAAAATGGACCCCAGTAATTTATTTTTCCTTTTCCTGAGGGATTTGCCTAGAAATTACATTGCCTTTTGTTCTCGGATACTTTCTTAAAACACTGTCAGTTTCTATTGGATTTCCCTAAACCGTCCCCCACTAAGACGTCTTTTTCTTTTCTTTCCCCCTTTTTTTTCATTTTTTGGCTGTGCTGCATGGGCAAGCAGGATCTTAGTTCCCCAACCACAGATTGAACCTGTGGCCCCTACAGTGGAAGTGTGGAGTCTTAACCACAGGACCACTAGGGAAGCCCCAGTAGTCTTTTTCTTAAATTACCACCATGTCTGTGTTAGGTATTTGTCGTCTTGATGCTCTCACTTTCAAATCAATATTGTGTCAGACAATCTGATTAACCTGAAATTTGCCAGCTCACCAGGGTATTTCTTGCCAGTTCTTCCCCATTGCTACTGCTGCCTATCAGGATGTTAGAAATCTGTATATACGCAGCAAGCTCCAAGCACTATATTATCAGTAAAAGTGTACTACTCGGTAGACTCCCAGACACGCGTCTCTGTGACTTCATAAAGGAGCTACAGAATATGGGATGTCTATGATCAACTTCAAGAAATCTATTACCATGTGTGTATCAAGCTGTTCTCTAGCTGTTTCAGGAAGTCCTCCTGTGGGCTTCGATGCAGAAAGTTGGGTCTCCATTCTAGTCAGTTCCAAGAGGAAATCTTCAATTTCACTGTGGAAACCCTGGGCCTTTTGAGAAAAGACATTAGAAAGGTCAGCAGTCAATTCTAGTTTCCAAAGTAAACTCTCTAAATGATCACACAAGGAATTTTTAAGGACAGAATCGGGCGCTGCTCTCAGGCAGGGTTGCTCTGTTGCTGGATGAGCACGGGACCAACTTATTATTTTTACAACTCAACAGAATCCTTCACACCTCACTGTAACACAGAGATGTCTGATACAACCTGATGGATTGACTGACTAAGGTACTGCTGAATTTGGATATGGAGGGACCTGACTTGATCCAAGAAATAACTTGATCTGTGAACAAGGTTTGTCACAGCAATGATCTCCTAACTTTGAACAGGAGATGGAGGCACTGGACCATAAACTAATCCAAAAAGAACGACGTAATTAAAAGCTGTTCTTTCCAGACAAGTTCTAGCACAGAATTGACCTTCCTCGCAAGGCAGACGGTTCTACACCAAACTGCTTTCCTTTCGTCAGCTGAGATGCACTTTCTTCCAAATGTCATGTGCACAGCTCCACAGGGCACTAGCGTGGATGGAGCGTGTACCTGCTGCAGTGTCGACTGAAGCTGCTGCTCCCTCTCCTCTGTTTTTTGTAACACTGACTCCCAGCACTGGTTCATGGTTTCCAAACGGCTCCTTAAGCTGCTGGCATCGTCTCCAGCACTAGACTCAAGAAGCTCATTGCCAGCTTTGTTGACTGTTTCCACTGTGGCTTGATGGGCCAGAACGTCATTTTTTAGAACCTAAAAAATGTTGAACAACATAATTTATCTCTACAGGTATCATTAAGCCTGGCTCTCTAAGGTATGCACAACACCAAAAAACTTCTGGTGGCAGTACCCAATCTCAAACCAATAGTCTTAGAGATAAAAAATGACAATACTTACATGGTGCTTTGCGAGCTCAACTTCAATGACTTTTGGGTCTCCACTTACTGGTCTCTGAGCGTCCAGCAACTCCTCAGTGTGAGTCAGCCAGCTCATTAGTTCCTCTAAGGCATGTTGGAACTGGCCAAGGGCCAAGAGAGCACCTTCCAGCTTATGCTACTCAGAAAACGATACGAAGGGAACGTTTGTTAGGAAATTAGGAAACAGTAGACAGCAGTCCACTGGGTGCACTCTGCCATTTGCCTTACCTGCCTGTGAGCAATTTTCTCACCCAGGTTCTCCCAGAGGTGTTTGAGTTCTGTCAGGGGTTCCCGGATAATATCTCTGTCCGTTTCGTCAGTAGCTTTCTTTAACATTAGTTCACCCTGGTGATTGAGCTTCTCCATCTCAATTTGCTGTTGGTAAACTTCCACTTTGAACTCCTACCAAAGACATACTAAATGTTAGCAGCACAGCAAGTCTTTAAAAGCTAAAATGGGACCTCTCTGGTGGCCCGGGGGTGAAGAGTCCGCCTGCCAGTGCAGGGGACACTTGTTTGAAACCTGGTGTGAGAAGATTCCCCATGCGACAGGGCAGGTAAGCCTGTGCACCACTAAAAACTGAAGTCTGTGCTCCACAACAAGTACCTAGCCCCCACTCGCCGCAACTGGAGAAAGACGGTGCACAGCAACATGGACCGGACCGAGCACAACCAAAAGGCAAAACAACCCGCAGCCAACCCTCGCCCCCCGCACCCCCGGAACAAAACAAACAAAGCCTAAAACGAAGCAGTCCTCCTTCAAAAACCGCTCCCAGGGACAAACCTTCATTTCATTTAACTGATCTTTAACAGTGTTGAGGTCAGTGCCGACAGGGGGCATTGTGCAGAGTTTAATCACAGTGTTATCTAGCCAGTCAAACATAGCCTAAAATTAAAAAAAAAAAAAATACAAATAAGGAGTCAAAAAACAAAACTATGAAAAATCACGAGACAATTAGCATGATCTCTGCTAAACAGAGTTAAATCAAAGTACCTTGTGCTGTTTGTGCACTGAAGTTGGGGAAAGAGATAAGAGATAATGATCTTTACTTCAGTAATACAGGGACTTAAGAATGAAGCCAACATGACTGGAATAATGTCCAAAATGAACTACAATCTGGAAAAACTAAATACAAAAAAAAAAACCAGCCAGCTAGCAAGCCCATGATGTGCCGCAGCTATTGTGCCAAGCTGTGCTTCAAGATAACCTAGGTTTGGAGTTTCTAACAAGCAATGACTTTGACAGCAAGGCCAGCTTCACTCTATAGCCTCCATGAGGATAAATTATAGGATAAGCATGCAAAGAAAAACACGGTAAGAAGCCTAACCTTCTGATGTCAGAACCTTCCTCATTAGAAGTGGAAAACTGGCTAGGAATACAGCGCGAGCACCTCTAGTTTGAGAATGCTGCAGTCCTGGGAAGGTGACCCACTCACGACGGACAGAGAAACCACGGCACCTGTGTTTCCGCGGTGGTCACTCTCGGCTCTCACCTGAAGAGTGTCCTGGTACTGCACAGCGGCTTGCATGGCATCCTCAAGCTTTTCCAGCCTCTCTCTCCATGTTTTGTTTAAGTTCTCCCAGGCATTGTTCATCTAGGGGAAAAGCAGTCAATCAGATTCCCCAATTCCTCCCACTCTTAGTGCGAGTCCGCTCATGTTTCATCTGAACCCCTTGTCCACTTCTCCACACCTCATCAATGCTCTTCTTCACTTCCGGCTTCTCAGTTTCTCCGCAGGCAAAAATCAAATCTGCTCCAAGGATTCGAATAAACTCCAATTCCTCATGCAGACCATCTGTCTCTTCCTTAATAGTCTACATGAAAATGAACAGAACATTAGCCAAAACAGAAGAGGAACAGAACTTCCCAAACTTTGCAAATGTAATTTATACCCCATCAAAAGCAGATGCTGAACAGAATGATCAATT
This sequence comes from Budorcas taxicolor, assembly GCF_023091745.1. NCBI lineage: Eukaryota > Metazoa > Chordata > Mammalia > Artiodactyla > Bovidae > Budorcas > Budorcas taxicolor. Next base: position 106,764,726 of record NC_068912.1, read on the forward strand.
TCATTAAAGTCTTTCAGTGTTCTCAACATTTCACTCATCTAAATAGTGGAGCTGCACAGTCTGGTTATTTTTCTAATACATACATCAAATATATTTTTAAATATTAACATTAAATATATAAAATAATCTGAGAAAGGTGCAATGAGCTTCAATAATTTCAGCAAAGGTCTGCAGAGATTATAATCTATAACCAGAAGTCTATGATGGAGAAGTATATCAACAAGGATAAAATAGGAGTGTAAGTCATAAATTTAAGAGCTGGGAGATGTGCAAAACAGGAATGCTAGACTACATAGTCCAGAGAAAGTCAGTTCAGTGTCAGATTCTAAAAACTGGTTCATGGATTGCCAATGACAGAGATGAGGAGGTGGAAAACGGCCGACATAAAAGACAGACATAAGAGAAAGAATACAGAGTATCAAGACTTACCTTGGCTTGTCCTAAATGGACAAAATGAGGTAAGAAATGCATTTAATAAAAACTAGGCTCCACCCAAATATTAAACAAAGGTATGTCAAGGTATGGATGGTTAAGTCCAGAGTTTCTTTTCTACTTCCTATTTTTCTACAATTAATTGAGAAATAAGGTACACCAAAGTGAGGACTGAATTCAGAAATGAAAGCAAACCCAGATTTTTAAAGCACATTCTAATAATCTGAATTGTTAAGTTTAAAACTGATGACAGAGCTACTTTTGTGTGACGGGTCTGCTGTGTATCACAACTGGTGATTGCATGTACCTACACAAGTGGTAAAGCCTATACACTAAAAAAAGAAAGAAATTTACTATAACAAGCCCCCGCCCCAAGTATAAAGGCATACTATTAAACTTAAAAAAAAAAGAAAAAAAACAAAAACAACTTTTAAGGCACTCAGCCTAAGCAGCTAACACAACATACTTGGATAAAGTGCTTTCCTGGAAGAGGTTTTGTTTTCTTACCTCAGCAGCTTCAACCTGTTGCTTGATGATGGATGGGTCAATGCCAGGGCTTTCCAAGTCATGCACGATGTCCTGGGTATCTTTGATGGTGGTGAGGAGGGCTGCCATGTCATACCAGAACTTCTCTGCTAGCTCAAGGACATCGAGGAATTTAATTTCTCGCTCTTCCGCCCGAGCTTTGATGTCCTCCCAGAAGAATACCATTTGATCCAATTTGTCCTGGATTTCTGAGAGGGTGCAGGAGAGTGAACCAGACTTCTCTAAGGGCTGAAATCAGTCTCATCAGATATTAGATCTAATCCTCATATTTTCACTGAAATGATACTTTAAAAGGCTCTAAAAATATATTACTGAAAGAGAGTTTTCTATCTTAGCTTTATTATTCCATATTCTCATTTTCCACTTGTGTTGACCTCCCAAATAAAGAGATCACAGAGGTACTGTGGAAATGAGGTATCTGTTAAAAAAGTATTGCTAAGACGCTTATAAAGGGGCTTGGATGAAAACTCTATTTCTAGTATTCTGCGTGGAACCTGCTATGTTTCCCATGGAAATTGTATAGAAGGTAGTTATGTTCTTCCCACTATTGGTACAGCAGTTTCCTCATATTAAGGGGGTAAAGGAGCATTTGTTTCCTGGCCTGGGAATCTAACTACCAATTGTAATCTTGTTTCAAAGGAGAGATGTGTTCTGAATTCTAAATGATTCATAGAATACTCATTACTTGGGTACTGCCTTTGCATTCAATGAAATACATCTGGTGGGATGCTGGAGGTAACCACATCTTAGAATTTAAGATTGAAAAAAAAAAAGTATTAGATTAATCAAGCACCTTTTGCAGCCAGATCCTTGTCAGCTCCTTGAGATCGCCCAATGAGCTCTTCTCCACGGCGTTTCAGGGCCTCGAAGGACGGCTGCAGTTTTTCCAGCTCCACGGTGGCACTCTTGTTGTCGCTGATGCACTCTCTGATCTTGTCCACTTCAGCAGGAATCAGCGGTGGCATTCGCAGGCGAGAGGAAAGATTCTCCAGAGTTTCCAACATGGGCTCAATTTTATCATGGAACTAAACAAATATTGGACCATGAGCCATCACAGCAGTGCTGCATCACACTTCTGGGGTAAACGTTAGGGATTAAGGCCAGTGTATAAATTTACTTCTATTTAGGATAAAACCTATGCTCAACTTAGCCCTAGGATTGTCAAGTATTGGCTGTGGCTAAGAAACCATTTTGGGTACAGTACTCTAGAGCTGGGCCATCAGAAAAGTATTTGATGACTCAAAAGGCTATTGCTTAATATACCAAAACTCAACTCACATTGTTAATGGTGCTACAATAGTTTCCCTATTCCAACTAATGTGATGAAAAAGGGACAAGACTATGAAACCAGTGAGAGTCAGTGTGTCAACATCTCAGATGACAGCTGCATGCAACAGATTAGACCAACAAGTTAGATGCCCTCCACCAACTGTGTAAATGGATGGGGAACTCAATATGCTACATGACTTGGAGTTTCAAAGTACCATGACATGCAATTCAACAACCCACCGGATATAATAGTGAGAAAGGAAAATGTTGACATGATGAAAGGTAATTAGGGAAGGTCAAATCTAACCTTATTCCAAGAGAACAACTACTCTTTCCACTTTTCTACAGGTTTTATAACATATCTATAATTGTAAAACTGTGATTTATAATATGAAGCAGAGAGGGGAGAAAAGGGAGCAAAACAGATAAGCCTGCCCCCTAAAGCCAACTTTGGATTCATTAACTAGAATAAGGCTCACCGACTGTTCAATGTCCTATAGGAAATAACACGGTAAACAAAATCCCTTCCCATCGCTCCCTCACTTCTAGGTTATGCCCCAAATGAAACTGGCACAATAGACTGCATTAATAAAATTTATACCACTAAAGTTAAGGCAAGTTTCCTTGTAAATAACCCTCTCAATTCTCAGCTTCGAAAGAACACCCTAATCCCAATGGGGGTGGGCACCTTACCTCTGTAATCTGTAATGGTGGGCGCAGTCAACACAACAATGAAATGTGACGATGTGGGGAAGACAGGAGCAGGCAGCAACAACACAAAGTAACACATTCCACAATGTGAGCGGAGATGGGACGGAAGGTGGGGGAAACGTGAGTAAGTACAAATATCAACCAAGAATACTGACTAAACGCAGGAATCAATTACCCAGACATAACAGTAATATATTAGTTGAAAAGTATGTAGTTACATGCTTTAAACTCCACTGCTGGTGGTTTGTTTCTCCTCGGCTCTAACTTCTCCCTAGTCAAGTATCTTTCTCTGAACGAGGAGCAAGCTGGTGGCCTCTTGAGTAGGAAAACGAATGTGCTGTCTGCATCTTGGAAGCAACAGGTCCAATAGCAATCTGACTTCACTTGAGGCATTTGTTGCTTCAAGATGAATTTACCCCAAAATCACCTCTGTTAAAGGATCACCACGATATCCAGTTTTGAAGAAAACCATACAGACAGTTGATACACCAGCCAAGATGCATTTCACCCTCCTCCTAGCTGTCAGTGTAACCAATGCTTCCTGGAATAAAAATGCAAATGGGCAAAGGCTCCCAGTCTCTTGATAATGTATCACCAGCATACATGGTCTGGACATTCCTGGGCATAGGGACATACTGATACAGAGCCTCCTGCTTAGACTAAAGGACAGCTGAAGGTTATATGAGTTTAAGACACAGACATACCTGAGCTGACTGGGAAACAGCCTCGTCCAGAGCCAGGGCCCGCTGGCGCACCTCCTCTTTTATTTGGGCATATGTGTTTTCTGCTTTCTGGTATTTTTCTTCCACCATTTCCCCCTCTTCAGGGTTTAGCTCCTTTAGTTGAGGGCCTATCTTTAGCAGTTTATCAATATGAGGTTTGTGTTCAGCAATGGATTCCCTCAGTTGCTATGTAAAAAAATATGGATTAAAATGAGTCTTTTAATACCAGTTTGTTTGTTTAAATACTGTAATCAGAGCTCATACCAACGGAACAAACTAAATTGATAATATCCAGCAAGTCCCAACATCTCACCATTTATGGAGGGGGCGAAAATCTAAGTCTTAGGGCACTGACTCTAATTCCCTTGATTTTTAAAAGCCAGTTCAGATATTCTGCCACCCAAGAAGCTTCCCAGAGACAGCCTCCCTCACTCTTGCTCTCAAAACAAAAGTATCCCACTGCCTTCTGCACTCAGAAGTACTTTGTACTCCACTGCAGTCTCAGTGGTTTAATGTCTGTCTCCCTGTGCAGACTGGGAGACACTAAGCAGGACAAACTACAAACAATATTTCTGGGAATCCAACTGCTCCTTGACTCTACGGCTGGCTACTTCCAGTTCCATCTCCCTGTTACAGGAATGCAGAGATAGGAGTAAGCACAAGCCATATACAAACAAAATAAACATTAAAAAACCATCTTTGATGGTAATACCATCAGCTGAAGTGTCTACAAATTCTCCTTTCATCTTAAGTCTCTGCAGCAAATTGCTTTCTGACATTCCTGAGGTGGGGCTCTCACTCCAGCTGGGGCCTAACCACAAGGAAAAGGCCACCCAACCACACCCGAGTCTGCGAACACTGTTGTCGCTGGAAAGAGTTTAAGTTCCCTTGATTTTCATGTGGCGCTTTGTTTACTTCTCTAATACTCACATTCCTGACATCTCCGTAATCTCATTCTTTACCTGATTCATATTAAAGAACAAAGGAACTATTTCAGATATGTATTTTTCCTGTGCAAAGAAATTCTAATGGGTTAAGAATTAACTTCAAAACAGACTTACACTTGGTAGGTACTCATAAACAGGCTGTTTCTCAAACTGTGCAGCCCATCTCCAGTTGTGCAATTAAATAAAACTCGGCATGCTCCTTACCCTCATTTCCTCTTGCTGCTGCCTGAGCTGCTCATGATCAATAGCCGGAGGAGGTAACTGTGCTATGAGTGCCCGAGTCTCCTCAATCCAGGGGCTGAGTTCCTCATAAGTTTCCCAAAACTGGTTCACCAAGACCTGTGCCCGCTCTAGGCGTGCGTAACGCTCTGAATTGAGCAGACTAATGGCTTCGTATTGCTGTATCAGAGACTCTGTCTTTTCCTATGGACGACAAAATGAAGTGTAATATTATTAACGTGATGAACCCTTCTTTAAATAAAAAATGTAAGTAGATATACACTAAAAAGTATAAAGGAATATACACTAAAATGCAAAAAAAAAATCAATTAATCTAGCAAGTTTACAAGTGATTTTTATATTCTTTATACTTAACTGAATTTTTGAATTTTCCTATCACACATATGCATTATTTCTATAATTTTTAAAACATGAAAGTAGCTTTGCCAGCAGTAAAATAGCACAAGCACAACACTGCAAAAACAGCCCATTAGTGAGTACCTTTCACAACTTCAGATCCAGCATTATTGCAATAGGTTGGTTTGACTGTATCAGGGGCTACAGTGGGGATTCGCTCATCAACTTTCATCTGTCTTTTCCTCTCTGATAAGTGTCCACAAACCTGCTATTTATACTTCACATGTTTCGTATGAGCCGCTCAATTTATGAAGATTTCTGAGGAAATAGTAGTTACCCATGCCCTTTACAAAAAAGGCTTCCTTTGTGGCTCAGCTGTTAAAGAATCTGCCTGTAATGTGGGAGATCTGGGTTCAATCCCTGGGTTGGGAAGATTCCCTGGAGAACAGAAAGGCTACCCACTCTGGTATTCTGGCCTGGAGAATTCCATGGACTGCTTAGTCCATGGGGTCACAAAGAGTCGGACATGACTAAGTGGCTTTCACTTTATAAATAAAACAAACAAAGCTGGTGTACAAATGGATTCTGTTGGCCAATTCTTTTAGAAATGGGTAACGATTTTTTTTAGAAGGCTCTAAGGTCCGTCTAGTCAAGGCCTTGGTTTTTCCAGTGGTCATGTATGAATGTGAGAGTTGGACTGTGAAGAAAGCTGAGCACTGAAGAATTGATGCTTTTGAACTGTGGTGTTGGAGAAGACTCTTGAGAGTCCCTTGGACTGCAAGGAGGTCCAACCAGTCCATCCTAAAGGAGATCAGTCCTGGGTGTTCACTGGAAGGACCGGTGCTTCCAATGCTGAAGCTGAAACTCCAGTACTTTGGCCACCTCATGCGAAGAGTTGATTCATTGGAAAAGACCCTGATGCTGGGAGGGATTGAGAGCAGGAGGAGAAGGGGATGACAGAGGATGAGATGGCCAGACGGCATCACCAACTTGATGGACATGAGTTAGAGTGAACTCCGGGAGCTGGTGATGGACAGGGAGGCCTGGCGTGCTGTGATTCATGGGGTCGCAAAGAGTCGGACATGACTGAGCGACTGAACTGAACTGAATTGAAAGCAGGAATTAATATCTGGATCTGGTTCTGAAAAATCTATCTACCTGGAAACATAACTCATTACGGACTGAGGATGAGGAGCAATTCCTCTGTTATTAAGAACATGGATTTGCAATGCATTTCACATCATACAGTATGGCTGTTTAGACATTTGTGAACACAGGGTGAGGAGTCTGAATTTCCTAGGACATCATCTTGGACTTAAATATCACTATCAGTAATAGAGGGGAAAAAACCCTTCTTAAACTATCATCTCACAATTGTACTTCCAAATCACCATGAGCAAGATAAGAATATGGTGAATAAACACATGTAGTTTACCTGCAGTACAGCTTTTTGCTCCTCCCCACATGTGCCAAAGATTTCACCACGATGACTGAAGAGTTCATCCATGGAATCTTTGTGTCGAATGATGTCAATGGAGAAAGCCTTTGAAAAGTAAACTATTGTTAAGTAACACAAGGACCCCGAGCCTGAGTTAGTGAAAAGTCAGACATACTCTATGAAAAATCCTTTGCTTTAATAAAGTCACATTAAAAACTGTTCTTAAGAAGTTTGACACTTTGTCTATCCACCTATCTCCAATGCTTATCTTTCAGTAGCTTACAAAAATATCTTCCACCCTGAAAACCCACATAGAAAATTGCTAACTATTCTTTCCTGGATTAACAGACCTATTTCTCCCTTTTCACAAAGCAAAAAGTCCCTTCTTCATCCTAACCAAATATTTATAAAATTAAGTCTCTATCCACCATCATGGCTCTAAATCATTCTACTTGACTTGGAATAGCCAGAAACTCTGTGCTAGTCACTCTAAGTGACTGATGATTCTTCTAGGTCAGAACGGAGTGACTATGCCAGTGACGTACCTTCTGAACCTGCAGCTGAGCTGTGGTCTGGTCCTGTTCCAGGCGAATTGGACCCAGGGCCATCAGTTTCCGTTTTGTTTCAGCAACCCAAGCTAGCTCTGCATCAGCAGCTTGCTCATACTGACAGACATATCGAAGAAAAATGGACATATTACAGCCAGTGTCTTCCTTCTAAGAATTCTAACTTATTCAACACAGAAAGGCCTAGATTTCCAGTAATGCAGTTTACATCTCACAGAGTAAAGCCCAGATTGGTGAGAACTTCATAAAAGTCACAAATCCAAGATGCAGACAATTTAGCATTGATTATATTTCAACAAATATGAGTTGATCCTATTCCAACTTCTTTGGAAAGACATTCCAGAACCCAGTCAATGGTTCCATAGCTAGAAATAACAATGGAAACTAAGACTCTTCAAAAGAAATACACTTTCTAATGAGAGTACTTTTATGAGACTGTGCTCTCTTTCTGCCAATCTTTTTTCCTATCCACACACTAAATAGCAGTAGTCATATGTTTAAATACAAACTTAACATGGCAGCAGATGGCTGAGCCAAGTTAACTTGGAAGTACTCGCTCAGCTGAAGAAGTTTAAGACTGCCGAAAAACAGCAAGGCTTTAAATGGGATGCAGCAGGCAATGACAAGTCATATGCAAAGACATCAACAACAAGAGAACATGTTCTATGTGGCCACTGTTTAATAAGGGCCCCTCAACCTTCTGTCTCTTCCTTATCAATGTTGCCCAGTTACACTAATATTTAAAGAAAAGTTCCCAAGTGTGATAAATCTCATTCTGAAATATCTGGCCACAATTTGGAATCAAAACAAACTTCTGTGGGGTTCAGAAAGCAACTACTTATCACCATGAACCCAAGGGGTCATGTTATATTATTTTTTGCACCATGGCACATTAATAGGTGCATATCCACCTACAAAGAAAAACAACTTTTCCCAGAAAGCAGGAAGGACAAATGATTGAGGGAAACATGACACCTGTGTTTACTGACAGGGTTCTATTTTGGATGGCTCTGCTATTTTGGTTAGCATATTTGATAGTAATTATAGTTCTTGGTTCTGTCCCCTCTTCCATCTAATGCTGAAACACTTGATTATGTCAAACTAAGACTGATGCATTCAGACCTTTTCGATCTAGATATTATCTACCCTTATCACCATCTGCCTCTAAGCAGGGCATTAGCAAGGAAAGGGCCCACACACTTTCTTTTCCAAGTTCTTTTCTCCTCAAAGGGGTCAAGTATCTTCAGTCAAACCTAGATCTACCCTCACATAACTTTATCAAATCACTTCCTACCACTGAGATAATTTGCTGCATCAGATTTAGCTTGATCTCATTTATTCCTATTCCAGAAACTGTATGTATGTGGGTCATAGTTTTGTACTTCCCATATATATATCCCTGCTGCCTAAAATATTAATGCAGGGGTGTTTATAAAGATTACCTGTTGTGATCTCTGAATAGCAGCATCAATTTCATCCACCCTTTGTCCAACAGTGTCACTGACCAGCTTGTACTGTTCGTTGGCGTCGGACACGAGTTTATCCAGCCCTTCTCTGGCTCTCCAGGGCACCAGCTCTAAGAGAGCACGGCTCACCTCATTCACTGTGTCCAACACCAGCCTGTGCTCCATGACCTCCTTCTTTAGTTCCTAAAGAGGGAAAAAAGTTTTCAGGCCATCTCTTGCTAAATTAAGCACATTAGCAGCTGTGCTGGGTGGAAAATGCTCACTCTACCACACATCCCAGCAGGGCTCTGACCTCCTTCCTTCACTTATTTTTTTTTCTTGTCTCAGATTTTTCAGTCACTCCACAGCCTGACTTTAGGCTCAGCTGCTTAGAACTGTCAGCAAGACTTTTCAGACCAGACTGTCTCTGGGTAACATGAATGGTATTTCCTGCTTTTTTTCCTCCTTACTTCAACAGAATGATAAATAATGCTTTAATCATAGGCATTTATTTACCTCAACAAATGCACCGTATTTCTGTGCATCTAGAACTGCACAGGTCCTGCAGGAGAATTAGAGATGACTATGAGGTACTCTTTTAGAGAGTGAACTATGACAGTAAGTTCTAAAATGTTCCATATGAAGAAAGCTTCCTAGGGTATTCAGATTCAATCTTTTTTCTTCTTCAGACCATGATAAATGCTCTTGTATAGGCCTGTCCTTATGTCAAAACTTATTTTCCACGAATAAAGAGAAAACAAGGCAGACAGACATTTTTGGTTTAGATTTCAGGTAGATAGATGGTGTAAAACTCAAGAATTTAAACTTCAGGATTCTAAGAGAAAAATTCTTTCCCTTTTCAGTGTGGGATGTCAGCTCACCTTCTGTCTCTGCTGAAACTGGGGTATTTGTTCCCCTGTGGGGGACTGTCCTCCGCTGGCTGCCAGCTCCTCCTCTACCTCCCTCAGCCACCCAGTCAGTTCCTCATATGTAGACTGGAACTTGGTGGCCAGCTGCCGGGCTTGCTCTAAGGTTCTGAGAGCCTTGGAGCTAGTGACTGTGATGTCTGCATAGCGAGTCTTTATGCCATCCAGCTTCTCTTGAATGAGCAATACCTCTTCACCTGTGGGAGACAGCACACAGTTTATTTGTGTCTAATAGGCTACAAGGGAGCCCTTTTAACCTCTTTATTCAAGTCAGAGCTTAACTTTTATGGATACTCTCTCCCTATGGCAGTGACTTCACCTAGCATCCCACACCAAGGGAAGTGGGAAAGAAACCTTCAATCAATAAAAGAAATGATTTCTGAGATTATTAGGATCTGAGTTTGACTGCAGGTTTTTCTAGACACTTTTGGCATCTTTCAGTAAATGCTGGTAATTCAACATATTGAAGGGCAGGGAGAGTTTTCATCTATAACCAGATCTGAGACAATACAGTGTTTCAATAAAAGATTTAGCAGGAAATAGAAACCCAAGCCCCAGTCGCCGGGGAAGCACATGATAATACAATCAGTGAGGATTAAGCCCCTCCCATCTACAAAGAGAAGTGGCTCCTGCAGAGTGCTGATTCATGTCTGTATGACCAGGCGCTAAGAGATGCACTTTTCAAAGTACCTGTGGTTTGTTTCAGAAGAGCCTGACCATTTTTAATAGCTTGATCTACATTCTTCTTTCTATTAACAATTTCTTCATTTAAAGCCTGAAAGGAAAGAACACCATTAATCCTAAAACTATGACACAACAAAGTGGAAGAAATGTGAGACCCTTAAGAGACCAAATTTAAAATAAGGAGATGAATATCAGTTTAAACATGAGATATTTGATTCCTTCGTTTTCTCTTTGGTTACCCCTTTAATTACTCAGAACAATGAAATCAGATACTTATAGGCAAGCCTTCCTTTGATGAGAAGAGATTTAGGACTTAATCCACTTTACTAACTTATTGGTACCAAACCTGAACCCAAGAAAGGCAGAAGAAGAATTCAGCAAAAATGTCTACTATGTCCAAAACAAAGGAAAAGGCATAAAGTTCAAAAAAAGAAAATCAGCAATAACAGGCCAACTTAAATTAGAATCCTAGTTAAAAACTCTCAATATCTGAAGTCAATGAAGTAGAAGAATCTATCATTTCCAAAGAAATTCCATAAAAACAAAACAAACGGGCAAATTGTTCTTTCTACTAAGATGACCCAGAATTCCTACACTTCGAGCATATAAATTCTAGAAACATTTAAAAAGTTACCACTATATGATCAAATGCTGAGCACTGTTAAGTAATCTGGTTTTCTTAAAGTTTTGGGCATCCCTGGTGGCTCAGATGGTAAAGAATCTGCTTGCAATGCAGGAGACCTGGGTTTGATCCTTGGGTCAGGAAGATCCCCTGGAGGAGGAAATGGCAACCCACTCTAGTATTCTTGCCTGGAGAATTCTATCGACAGAGGAGTCTGGCAGGCTACAGTCCATGGGGCTGCAAAGGGTTGGACATGACTGAGTGACTAACACTTTGTTAAAGTACATACTCTTCTGCATAAGTGCTCAAGTGGTAGCTGAATGATACATTCCTGAGTGATGTAAAACATGAGTTGGAATAGAGATGGCCCCTGATTACACTCTGGATCATCTTCTAGAATTAATGACTCAGTTTGTTAAGTATTTCCATGGACTCATCAAAAAATAGATTAGTCCTTAGCAACAAGTCTGTAACTAAGCACTTGTGTATAAAATAAATTTGAAATGTTTGGAATTAAAAAAAAAGGGGGGGAGAGAGAGAGAAATGAAGACAAACATGAATTAAAATGACAAAATAACTTAGTAACATAACCAATAAGAATGGAAAGCATGAATACCAGGTGGTCAGCATGCTGCTTCTCGAGGACATCCTGTCTGTAATCCTTTACGAACACTGAACTGAGCTTGTCCTCAACCTCGGCCAGCCAGTTGAGCACCTCCACTTCATCCTCCCCGAAAAGCCTAGCATTAGACAGGGCTTGTTCAAGCAGGGCTGCTTTCCGACAGCACCGGTCTTGAATCTCACTGAATCGGGCCTGCAACGAGTCTAGCCTTTCTGACAGCACAGCCTGCTCTGCAGGACTCGTCAGGGAGGAGAGGGACTGCCCAACTGTGACTGCCTGGTGCACATCTGTTGCATGGCTTTCTATTTCTTCCTCCAGAGCCTGGAAATCCAGATGGAAAAAATGAATAACAGAAAAAAAATAAATGAAAAGTAAACATGAGACAATGAACCACAAATGATATAATAAATAATAATATATAAGTTTACCTATGGAAGGGTAAAAATAACATAAAAACAGAGAACAAAAAGCTGTTTTTTCTGATGGTAGCCTATAAGTCCAATTCTGTTTTTACTTGAAGAATGTGACTAGTCCAATTAATAAGTAGACCATATTTTAAGTTAAACTTATTTTAAAAAAAAAAACCCAAAATACATCTTTTAGAATGCTGCAGGAAGTTTTCTAGGATTTCTGATTCCAGTTTTGTGTTTTCATTTACCATAACTACTTCCTACCTTGTGCCGAATGATCTGCTGCTGTATTTTAGCAGTCTGGGTGCCAACAGGTTCTGAGTTGGCGAGTTTTTTCTCTGTGACAGATAAGAAGTCAGAAATAGGCTCAGCTGTCTCATGGAATTGTTTGGCCAGAACCAGGATATCTTCCAGCTGTTTCTGCCTACACGAATATATAGAACAAGCTGCTCAGGCAAAAAGTCACATTAAAACTGTTAACAGTACTATATTCAGTAAAAGACCAATCTTAACCAGGCACATTTGAAATATCAATAGCAAACAGAACACACAGAAAACAGCACTTTGCTGTTTTAAAGGCTTGCAGTACCTTATTTAGGTTCTGTCACGACCTTGTAAGATAGGCATCATTATGCCACTATTATAAAAAGAGAAAACCAAGCCTGAAGGCTTAAAGAAAGATCTGTCCAGATCGCCCACAGGGTAGCAATGGCACAGTGAGAATTAGAATCAGACCTTCTACTCTTTCTCCTATGGGATGTAGCATGTGCATCCTCTGTGCATGTGACCAAAATAACGTTTAAAGGAGTGGAAAATCGATCAGTCTTCATTTCTCTTTTCCCTGTCACTTCTACCTTCACTTATGAAGAAAAAAGACAGGATTTGAAGAGCACAAGTAGATCAAGCTATGAACAAGAACTTCCTTCCTATCGCCCCTAAATCAGTCAGGCTTCTAGTAATTTCAAGCCTCAGAGCATAACTTTGAATTCTGACTTAAGGCAAAAAAAAAAAAAAACAACCCTCAAACTAGCTGAATTTGCTAAGGCAAATGGCACCCAAAAGAACTATGTACTTTATAACTGGAATCTTGAATCTGGAATCTTAAATCTTATTTAACATAACATCCATAGTAAGTGTGGATTTCAAATACCCTATAGATTAAAATCACCCAATTACAAAGGAGAGGGGAAGCCTGAATAGTGAAGGCAGCCTAATAAACAAAAGACACAGAAACAACCATAGAACTATATTAGCACACAGAATCATCATCAAAGGCCATAACAATGACTCTGGAGCATTAAGATCAGACTAAGCGCTGTGTTATTCGAAAAGGGCCTGGGTGATGGGAAGTACTTATATTTCAATAAATCTTTACTAAACATCTGCCTTGTGTCAGGTCCTATGCAGGGTACTCTGGACAAACTTATATTAATAATAAATGATTTAATATAAAGACCTGCCATTTGAATTATCCGGAAATGTAATGCTTGAGTGTAAAGAAAAATGTATTTTCTAGATGCTATTTTTAAATGTCAATATAAAGTACAGAATCTCCTTTCTTAGTTTATGTCAACCTTCAAACTACATCTTCAGTCAATACAACTAAAACATAAAATATAATCTTAAATAAATTGCTTGGTGGTTTATTTTCATTGGTTAATGACCTGCTTAAAGATTTTACTCTTTTTGCTTTAAACTTTTAAAAACACTTTTATATTTTATATTGGAGTACAGCTGATTAATAAAATTAATGTTAGTTTTATTAGTGTTTCAGGTTTACAGTAAAGTGATTCAGTTATACATATATGTGTGTCTATTTTTTTCCAAATTTTAAATTTTAAAAATTTAATTCTTAAAGAACTGTCCTAGACTGTTAGATCTTTCTGAATTATCTATGATTCCAGGATTTGAAAATCTGAAGAAATCACTGTAACAGGATTTGGGGTAGAAAAGAGAAGAGCTAAAATAATTTGGAGGCATCAAAAATACAATATTAAAGAACCTAAACAGAATTCTTTAGGATGCCTTAACAAATGATGCTGCTCTTGGTATTTCTCTTTAAAATACTGGTCCAGAAACTGTGTTCGGAACATGGAGGCAAGTAGGATAGAAGGAAAGATTCATAAATAGATACATTAGGAACAATCATGACTTTAGTGAGCTTAAGGACCTAGGAGGTAAGCACATAAAATAATGACCATAATACAAGGTACACATGAAGAGTTAGGGCAGTTAAGAGGAAGATGAAACTATTCTATGCTTGGGAATAAAGAAAAGCTTCATAAAAGCAGGGGAGATGAACAAGTGTCTTTCATAGAAGATGGAACACCATCAGCAAAGACAGAATTCGGAAACTGACTGAAGACACTGAAGAACCGAATATGGGTTACTTTGACCATAAAGAATGAGAAGAACAGCAGAAACTAAGAAGACTCTTGAGAGTCCCTTGGACTGCAAGGAGAAGATCCAACCAGTCCATCCTAAAGGAGATCAGTCCTGGGTGTTCATCGGCAGGATTGATGTTGAAGCTGAAACTCCAATGCTTTGGCCACCTCATGCAGAGAGCTGACTCACTGGAAAAGACCCTGATGCTGGGAAAGATTGAAGGCAGGAGGAGAAGGGGACAACAGAGGATGAGATGGCTGGAAGGCATCACCGACTCGATGGACATGGGTTTGGGTAGACTCTGGGAGTTGGTGATGGACAGGGAGGCCTGGTGTGCTGTGGTTCATGGGGTCGCAAAGAGTCAGACACAACTGAGTGACTGAACTGCACTGAAGAAAGGTGGGTTAGGGCCACCTTTGAATGGTGGGCTAATGAGACTATTTTATAGGCAACAGGCAGTCATTAGATGTCTCTGACTGTGTAGAGGGAAGGCCTGAGGGGAAACAGCAGTAGAGTGGTTACAGTTAGCTAGTTAGGAGGCTGCCCTCAGGTGAGCTACCTCATGGGAATGAGCCCAAGTGAGAGTTCATAAGTCATGAACTGAGGCAAGTGAGCTGGAATCAGAGAAATGGATGGAGAGGAAAGATACGGTAGACATAAAATAGACAGAATTTAGTATCCTGATAGATATGGGACACAAAGCAGGGGAGGGAAAAAATGATAAAAAGAAAATGAGGCTGAGGTTTTAAACCCAGGTAGTTGGAGGGTCAATGGTACTATTACTGGAAATGGATGGAAAGAGAGAAGGAAAAAAGCAGTGCAATTTGGAAATGAAAGTAAGTTGAATTCTTTCTTTTGTTTCTCCTACTAACATGGGCAAGTAAATACTTCGTAGCTCAGATGAGAAACAAGCCAGCCACGAACAGGACTGAAGAGGGGGTTACCTCTAGACTACCCATAGCTACCTAAAAAATAAGTGATCAACTTTATGACTCTCATACTCATTTCTGATTCATTATCATTTACTTTTAAAACTGGGAACAGTACCAGCTGAAAGTAAAGACCCAGTGTGACTTATTAAGCTCAAGTGACACTGGACAAACTGATAGCTATGGCAAGAGAGAGGAAGCACCTCCGTGGAGAAGTACACTGCCTGCCTGCAGCTTTTGGTGAAGACAGTCCATGCAACTCTTGAATGCTCATTTAATAGAGCCACAGGCTAGCTCCTAGATGCAGGCTAGCTCCTAGATACCTTAATACTGGGATAAGTTAACAGAAAAGAAACATGATACTTTTCAATTCCAAGTATCAGAAACATTATTGATAAATATTAAAGGGAAAAAAACGAAATCTATTTCCAAAACTCAGAAAATTACTTGGCTGGATTGTAGGAGTCCACGTCTATCATTTGGAAGCATGATATGATGATATCGCAACTGAGCACCACCACAGAGCAATGAGTCTCCCAGCTCTCAGAAACTGACGGAAGAGCTGAGGCTCATTTCCTGAGAGTCACTCTGGTTATGCGGATCATCTCTAAAAACTTATCCCTCTTCAAGATAAAAGCTGTTAAACACCTCCGGAGCTCCATGAGCGTCATCCAGGGGCTTTTACAGCATCTCAGTGACACAAGTCAAAAACCGTCTCTGACTTCTCTCTCAAAAGCCCCTTGGCTTTACCTGGCTGTTGCCTTGCTGAGTAGTCCAGTCCATCTACTTTCAAGACTCTCCAGCTGTCCAGTGATCTTCTCTCTATCAGCCAGCTCAGCTGACTGTGCTATTCTGCCTCCTTCTGCTTGAAGCATGTCTACTGTGGCCTTTCGATCATCTAGTAGCCTCTGGAGCAACTGATGTACATGTTTAAAGAGAATGAAAAATGATAACATGGGGTCACTTTAAAATCCGAAACAAGGAAAACAGAAAATCCAAAAACCTCACCTCACCGAGCCCTAAGTTAAACTGAATAGGGAAGTTTTTTTTTTCTCAACCTGAGGCAAAAACATGAGATATAATTCCTACCACTCATATAAACTTTTCCTACACTCAGGTTTTTAAATGGAGCAGTGACTGTCATTATGTGACTGAAAAGGAATTTAATTTGAACCAAGAGAAAAAGGTACTGAAGTGGAAATTAAACCAAGGGGGCAGGGAACCAGCGAGAACCTTATACATGATATACAACATTATTTAGAATACTGCCGACCCTAAAAACACTCAAAATCTCTTAAGATAAAGTGGTGACAAATACTGAAACAGGATAAGTGAACCAGCAAAACTTCTCAGTTCAACATACGGCACGGTAAACTAGGAGATTACAAAGGTGACGAAAATCAATTTCCATCTTTCTTTTCTGCATCACACAAGGTAGGTTAGGATTCTACTAAACTCCTAACTGTGCTCCTGAAACTATAAGCAAATTGTGTTGTCTGTCATTCCCTTCGGCTGTTACCGTTCACTGCCCCAACATTCTCCCTTACCTTCTGTTCTTGGATCTGGGCTTTCACCACTTTATACTCAGCAGATGGAGGCTTCTGATTGGCTATGAGCTCCTCAGTGTCTGCCAACCAGCTGAGCAGTGGCTCCAAGGCATCCTGGAACTTCCCACAATGCAACAAAGCCTCTTGCAGTTGTGCGATTCTTTGTGCAACCTGTTTCACAGACACAGAGGAGAAAGGGGAGAGTTCTGAAATGCCTTCTCATCCCTTTTCGTAACTCCAGGTTGGAACTACTAAAGTTTTATTTGCATTCAGGTGCCATGGAAACCTGAAATTGCCATATCTTTTTTCTATGCCCTCCGTTCACTCACCTTTTTATTTAGTGTGTTCCACCGAGCGTTGATTTCTTCCATGTCATGTTCCAAACCCTGCACATCGCAGTTTTTTCCGGCACTCTGAATCAAGCCCTGGCCAAGCCCATTCACCTGTTGCAGTTTCATCTGAAGAGGATCCACCTGTTCTTTCTGAAACATCTAAATAATTGTAAGCCAAAGAAGATTTAATCTATAGGCATGACAGTGACTGGTTATTCTTGGGGGAGGCATGCTTTAACAAAGGAGGGTTAGCGGGTAACAAGACAAAACAAGCCACTTGTACAAGAAGTATCAAATAAGAATGTGGTTTCACATTTCAAAACATTCTCCTGTGGACAAGCAATTACAGAGAGTTATGGCACTACTTAGGCATTTAAACCATGACTCATGGTTTGTTTCTGTTGTTAATTTTTTAATGCAAAAAGCTCTTGAGAATAAAGAAGCATCAGCCTCAAGATACCATGAAAGTGTGATGCATTATCAATCCTAAATGGGAAGGGTGATACCAAATGACTAGTACTTAAGATTAAAAATACCTTGGGGGATAGCTTTAACCAACCATGATACATGCAATGCTCTTCTCTGACTAGGACTAATAATTAACCAAAACACATTAATGGTGTGAAGAATCCCAACCTCATAGCTTAATACCCCTGTGGCCATTTAATTCCATTCTGTTCCAAGGCCACAGACCACAAACAGCCAATAATCTTGAAGGAAGTAGTATTCCTCTGATTACAAAGGGAAGTGGGCCAGTTTTATAGGGAGATGTCCTTAACAACTTCAGACATATTTTAAGCAAGATTCAGATATACATAAAATATTTCAAAAACAGCGATACTATATATCCATGTTTACCATGAAACAATGGAATTTTATAACTGTAAACAAGTGTAACAAGCAATATGAGTGTTTCTTTCTAATGCAGTCAAGGTCCATTATTACTTAGAAATTTATAAAAGGAAACAAAGAGAACAGTACTTCTGCCATTCCAATGGTATTAAGGAAAAAAATGAAATAAATATTTGTCCCTGAGATCAGATTTCTCTCAATTGTCAGAGGATAAAATCAGCCACATTCCACTAGTCTAGATTTATTTCCATTCCTTTTTCTTCCACATAAAGTTCCCTCAAGCTCAGGGAGACAGGGGAATCAATGAAAGCTGAAGAATCCAAGAGGACAAAAATAAATGCAAAAGAAAATTACAAGTTTGGGTAAGACTAATTTTGGCCTATGTGAGACCACAGATCACACTAGGATTAAGAAACTGATTCTAGAAAGAATGGTCTATGGCTGAATAAGTGAGTCACAAGGAGGAAGGGCCCCAGGGGACACTGAGAAAGGAAGGTTATAAAGGTAATTGCCAGTGGGCTTCGTTTTATACTACAATTTGATTACACCATATTGTTAGGCAACTCTACACAGCAGTTCAGCTAAAAATGACTGTTACTCCAATAACATGGTTCCTGGAGAAAGCAAGTGCTATGATTCCACTTGGTATTAAACGTGCTTTCATTTCACTGAAGAACAATCAGAGCAGAGGGGAAAAAACAAATGGCTGTGGGAGGGGCTGGAAAGGTGAAGGGAGCAGAAATGCCTGAAGTACAGACGGAAGATGTCCAGTCCACACGGAAGAGCCCCCATTTACCCAGCAATCAAGTCCTGTCTCATGCTGTGACTGATATGTAATTTTTCCTATGTCGTCCAATATGGCAGCCAACAGTTACGTGTGGCTAGTTAACTAGAAATTCAGTTCCTCCACCCCACTAGCCTCATTTCATAGGGTCAAAGGCCATGTGTGGCCAAGGGTCTAATGTACTGGGCAACAGAGAATACCTCCATCTTGGCAAGAAGCTCTACTGCTATCAGTGTAAATCATACAGAAAAGTAAAAACATAATTTAAGTAGCTTGATAATCTCGTCCATATAATAGAGCCAATTCTTTTCTTAAAATTTGGATTTACTTTGCTCGTGAACATTTCACATAACGTATTTGAGATTTCTTCAGTTCCCGTGTCCACTCTATGGATTGACAGGGAATGGGTATCTGTCTTTTTTTTCCCAGAAGTTTAAAAATATATGAAAATGCCTCTATATACTCTTCAAATATTTATAGTGAACACAAGTGAACAGAATGTTAAAGAAAATAAACCTGAAAACACTTGCTCCTTTCTCTTAATTCCCAAATAAAGCTGCTTCGCAAAACTTGTACTTTTAGAGATGTTAAAATTCCTACTCCTTAATATGTCATGGCACATGGACTGTGCCGTGTTACTAACTGAGCAGTGCTGGCAGACATTTCCCAGAGAACACTAGTAAAAATTATTGCATGGCTGTAAGATGCAACAGGGACATAAAACAGAAAATTTCCCAAAGAACTTCTTAAAACACTTTTCTCTATAGTAATACCACATTCTCCCAGCGTTCATCCTGACTGATCCTTTTTCGATATCCTTCGCGCACTTCTCTTTCTCTTCCAGATCTCCAAATGTTAGCCTTAGAGGGGCAGAGATAAGGGTAGGATGGCAGTCCTGAGCCCTTTTCTCAATCTACACTCCCCTAAAGGCAATTCTACCCACTCCTACGGCATTCCTTACCATAATAAATGCTTATTACTCTAAAAATTATATATATATATATTGAATTTCAAATCTAAATATCCAACTATTTTCCTTAATATTGCCATACACCATTCCAAAGTTGAACAGTAAACCTGCTAATTTCCTCTCCCCCAACGCTGCTCTTCCCTGAGCAATTCCCTACTGGCCTCACTGTGAGCCTAGCTGACACCATCTTGGGCCCTTAGAGTTTCTCCTGTCCTTCTGCTGACCCCACCAAGGACTGTACGGTACAGTAAATCACTTCTCCGTTATCAAGGACTTTGTAGATAATAGATACTGTTTAATAATCATCAGGACCAGGTAGCCCCTATGCTCTGTTAGTCCCCAAACAATGAAAACCTTTGCTGATGTATATTCCTAGTCCCATAGAGCAGAACCCATTCATAAATCTTGCCTTAGGAATACAAGTCCTTTTCCCAAGCACCAATCCCCACCCTCTAGGTTAACTGCAGAACTGTCCCGGTTGGCCCCAGGACGGTGCAGAGTGCAGCTGCGAAAGCATCTGGGTTGTAGTTGCCTGATGCTACCCTGAGAGTAAGTTGTTGTTCGGTTGCTCAGTTGTGTCTGACCCTTTCGTGACCCCATGCACTGTAGCCCACCAGGCTACTCTGTCCATGGGATTTTCCAGGCAAGAATACTGGAGTGGGCAGTCATTTCCTTCTTGAGGGGATCTTCCCGACCCCCATCTCCTGCTTCAGCAGGCGGATTCTTAACTGCTGAGACACCAGGGAAGCCTGAGAGTAAGTTACTCCATAATAAACGGATCCATTGATTATATGGAGCTGCCTGCCTTCTTTTTTGGTCTCAAAATGCCTTCTCAGTTCAATGGGTACTTTTTGTTTCCTCCACCCTCCAACATCCATCCACCCATGCACTCAATGCCATCCTTGATAACTTCCCCTCACTACCCCCCAACATGAAAACCATTATCAGGTCTTACTGATTCTGCCCCTAAACTGTATCTCAGATCCATCCAACTGTCTGCAAATCCACTGACTCTCCATCCAAGCCACCCAGACAATTGTAACTGGGCAGGCCTCTCTACTTTGTCCTTGATCCCCTACAATCCATCCTAAACACAGTAGCCAGTGTGATTTTTTAAAGTTGCAAACCATTCTGTGTTTTCTGAATTCCATGTCAATTATAATATAAACTATCAAAATATAAGACAAAAGAAATCTGAGATTTATAAACCCAAATGTCAAAAATATTTTTTGTCAATGTGAACCAGCTTTCTCTATCTTTAAGCTGAGTCATCCTTTAAAAATGTAAACAAAATAATTTCACTCCCCTACTTCAATCTTTCAATACTTGCCTATGGCTTTTAAGGTAGAGATCCTTGAGGATTTCTTTCTCAGCCCCTGCATCATCTGGCCTCTTTCTACCTTTCCAGGTTCACTGCAAGACACTCTTCTGGAAACCCTGCTTACTGTGGTCTGGTCACTTGGCTCTCTTTTGTTTTTAACATGGCAAGCTCTTTCCAGTTTCCATTTCCTTTGTCCAGAATGCTCTTTGACTAAGTAACTTCTATTTATCCTTCAGGTTATAGTTTTAAAACTGTTTCCTTGACACGACAACTGAAATTAAATACCCCTAATGTTTCTTATCATAACTTTTATTATTTTTTATTCAAAGCATTTGCCACTATTTATAATCATATATGGAGAAGGCAATGGCACCCCCCTTCAGTACTCTTGCCTGGAAAATCCCATGGACGGAGGAGCCTGGTGGGCTGCAGTCCATGGGGTCGCAAAGAGTCGGACACTACTGAGCAACTTCACTTTCACTTTTCACCTTCATGCATTGGAGAAGGAAATGGCAACCCACTCTAGTGTTCTTGCCTGGAGAATCCCAGGGATGGCAGAGCCTGGTGGGCTGCTGTCTATGGGGTTGCACAGAGTTGGACATGACTGAGGTGACTTAGCAGCAGCAGCAGCATAACCATATATTTGTATCATTTTTGCTTAATTTCTGCCTCCCCTGGGCTTCTCCAGTGGCTCAATGGCAGAGAATCTGCCTGCAATGAAGGAGATGCTGGTTTGATCCCTGAGTCTGGAAGATTCCTTGGAGGAAGGCACAGCAACCCACTCTAGTATTCTTGCCTGGAGAATCCCATCGACAGAGGAGCCCAATGGGCTACAGTCCACAGGGTGGCAGAGTCAGACAGGACCGTAGCAACTTAACACGCATGCTGCCTCCCCTGCTACACTGTAAGTTCCACAAGAGCAGGGACCATGCTAACTCTATTTACTGCAGAAGCTCCAGTACCCAGCACAGAGTATTGGGTATACGATCAGTAGTTATCCAGTAAATGAATGAATCCTTGTTGAGAAACAGTGTTAGAGAAAGCAAATAAATCCATAAAAGTTCTGCTGATTGGCTGAGGATTCAAGTGTTGAACCAAGATTGTGAGGCTCCCCAATTTTTGCTTAAAAACTTCCTTGGCAAATTCTTAATTTTATAGGACCACTATTTTATACAAATGGTTGTTTTCTTCATTGAACCAGTGACTGGAAATAAGTCTAAGGAAGTCTACACATGAGAAGAAGGCTTAAAAAACCACAGATTGCTCTTCGAGGACGTAGGATCCCACTATGGAAATAGCAAACAAGTTCTGGTTTTTCTTTCTACCAAACCTGGTGATTGCAATTAGAATGGTTATATCTATTTTAACCATGTACACATGTGAACATTATACATACACACAAAGAGGATCTAAAGCAATTCATTCTAAATCACAGATTTTGCAGCTGGGCTATTATTTGTTTCTCCTGTCACTTATATCAGCCAATATTTCATAAAATGACTACCTCATGTAGCTGGCAGACTACCAGAGATCCCAGAGACTGACTTAAGAGTTTCTCTGAATATTTTTCCTTTATGTAGATTTGACTGGCTCTTTATAATGAAATCGACTATTGCTGCAGGCTTTATACTAGAAATAGTCTGTGTAATCAAGAATGCTGGTGACTTTGCATAGGATGCTGGGCTCTTGGTGTCAATCCCAAATTCAGTAAAACTGAGAAAAGTGGATCAAATCCATCAATCTGAAAGGTGATGCACTCTAACTTGATGGGGTGCTCCATTACAAAATAATTGTGAAGTCCAGGTGACACCACCGCCACACAGCTAAGCGGAAAACCTGTAGCAAAGTAGACGGCTTCTAGCCTGCAATCAAAATGATCTTTCCTTGCTGGCAGCTGCATGTTTAATTGGTCCTAGCTGACTAAGGCTGCCTTGAAAGGTTCTGCAATGGAGGTGAACCCAACTTTCCCGCAGCATCTATGGATAGTCAGGAGATTAACATTCATCCACTTGGTCAACAGGAATGCATACTACAGGGAAGGCGCTGTTTTGGGTCCTGGAGATGGTACAAAATTAAAACCACCTTGGCACTCAGGTACCACTGACTATATTTGATTAAACTTCTAACTCCTTCTCTCCTTCAGTTCAGTTCAGTCACTCAGTCATGTCTGACTCCTTGTGACCCCATGAATTACAGCCCGCCAGGCCTCCCTGTCCATCACCAACTCCCAGAGTTCACTCAAACTCATGTCCATCGAGTCGGTGATGCTATCCAGCCAACTCATCCTCTGTTATCTCCTTTTCATCCTGCCCTCAATCCCTCCCAGCGTCAGTCTTTTCCAATGAGTCAACTCTTCACATGAGGTGGCCAAAGTATTGGAGTTTCAGCCTCAACATCAGTCCTTCCAATGAACACCCAGGATGGTCTCCTTTAAGATGGACTGGTTGGATCTCCTTGTAGTCCAAGGGACTCGCAAGAGTTTTCTCCAGCACCATAGTTCAAAAGCATCAATTCTTCGGCACTCAGCTTTCTTCACAGTCCAACTCACACCCATACATGACCACCAGAAAAACCATAGCCTTGACTAGACGGACCTTTGTTGGCAAAGTAATATTTCTGCTTTTCAATATGCTGTCTAGGTTGGTCATAACTTTCCTTCCCTTCCCTCCTTATCAGTGACCAATGACACCAGGACAGTACAGTGCAGAGAGCTCCCACTCTTGAAATCCTTTGATTACGAAACGCTAAAGGATAGGAATCTTGGGAATAGGGTTCACAACACATTATGTTCTTTAACGTGAGGATTTCAAAATCTTGGAGCTATGAGACCTAGGAGGACATTAGCCCAATTTCCTAATTTCACAGATTAAGAAACAAGAGGTCCAGCGAAAGAAAAGTGACTTGTTTCCGAACACAAAGACTGACAAGATTACTAAAATACCTTCTTCATAATCATTACCATGCCTTTTTCAGGCTTTAAAAATACACATTTGTATTTAAAAACTGCTATTCACACATCCATATATGGCTTTCACCCAACCTGCTTTGGTGAATTCTTTCAGTTAACCAACATTATCTATTTGAAAGGGAAAGGGGAAGCATATTGACAATGACTCAAATCTTCTGTGTTTGGTGCTTTGAATGGATGATCTCATTTTATCCTCACAACCCTCACAGGGTTCTTCTGCCTTAACAAATGAGGCAACTGGAGCCTCAGGAAATTTAACTGTCTCAGAGTGGTTAAAAGTATCCCAGGTCTCAATCCAAAATGCATATACTCTAGCTTCTACCTGACTGCAAACATCAACAATGAATAAGCAGCCTCTTGATTTAGGAAAGAACATGCTTACTGTAAATTTCAAAAGCAGAATGACCCTTTCCCGCTAATAATCTTTTCCAAAATTAAAGGCAAAACTGTTTACATTCCTGTTTTCCTTGAGCTTTGCTTAAATCCCAATTAGAAAAAGTTTAAATTATACAGTTTTTCAGCAGATGAAAGACACATTTCCCCCATAAATTCAATAAAAAGACCAAAAAAGGCCAGAAAAACTCAGGCATTCATAAGAGAACCAAAGAATTATCTGTTCCCTTTCTAATCACCACCAAGTCACAGAACTTGCAAATCTCACTTTACTCTCCACATCCTGCCCTAACAAAATGAGCAACAATTACCTCATTTGAATTTAATCCATCAATTGCAGCCAGAGGCACTTTCCCATGCAGCACTGTGCCAGTCACCTCTTTTACTCCAAACGCTGGGGAATCAAGCTCCTCCTGGATCGGCATTCCAGTAAGGGAAGCCTCTTCTAGAATAGGAGTTCCTTCTGAGACAGGCACTGAATCAGCATGGGGAGTATCTCCCAGGAAGGGTGCACCAACAGGGAACACTTCCTCCACAGCTGGCACTGCAGCAGCTGCATCAGGAGGCTCCTCTGGGGTGAACACTTTAATAGTTGGGGTATCAGACTCCTCTGGAGCAGACAGTACAGCAGCTGGGGCTGCAAGCTCCTCTAGGGTGGACACTGCACAAGCTGGGGTAGCAGACTGCTCTGGGGTGGGCATTGCACAAGCTGGGGCAGCAGGCTCCTCTGGGGTGGACACTGCACCAGCTGGGGCAGTAGACTGCTCTAGGGTGAACCCTGCACCAGCTAGGGTGGCAGACTGCTCTGGGATGGGCACTGCACCAGCTGGGGCTGCAGGTGCCTCTGGGGTGGACCCTGCACCAGCTAGGGTGGCAGACTGCTCTGGGGTGGGCACTGCATAAGCTGGGGTGGCAGACTGCTCTGGGGTGGACATTGCACCAGCTGGGGTGGCAGGCTCCTCTGGGGAAGGCATTGCACCAGCTGGGGCAGTAGACTGCTCAGGGGTGGGCACTGCACCAGCTGGGACGGTAGACTGCTCTGGGGTGGGTACTGCACCAGCTGGGACAGTAGACTGCTCTGGGGTGGGCACTGCACCAGCTGGGGCTGCAGGCTCCTCCAGGGTGAGCACTGCACCAGCTGGGGCAGTAGACTGCTCTGGGGTGGGCATTGCACCAGCTGGGGTGGCAGGCTCCTCCGGGGTGGGCACTGCACCAGCTGGGGCTGCAGGCTCCTCTGGGGTGGGCACTGCACCAGCTGGGATGGTAGACTGCTCTGGGGTGGGTACTGCACCAGCTGGGACAGTAGACTGCTCTGGGGTGGGCACTGCACCAGCTGGGGCTGCAGGCTCCTCCCGGGTGAGCACTGCACCAGCTGGGGCAGTAGACTGCTCTGGGGTGGGCATTGCACCAGCTGGGGTGGCAGGCTCCTCCGGGGTGGGCACTGCACCAGCTGGGGCTGCAGGCTCCTCTGGGGTGGGCACTGCACCAGCTGGGACGGTAGACTGCTCTGGGGTGGGTACTGCACCAGCTGGGACAGTAGACTGCTCTGGGGTGGGCACTGCACCAGCTGGGGCTGCAGGCTCCTCCGGGGTGGGCACTGCACCAGCTGGGGCTGCAGGCTCCTCTGGGGTGGGCACTGCACCAGCTGGGGCAGTAGACTGCTCTGGGGTGGACACTGCACCAGCTGGGACGGTAGATTGCTCTGGGGTGGGTACTGCACCAGCTGGGACAGTAGACTGCTGTGGGGTGGGCACTGCACCAGCTGGGGCTGCAGGCTCCTCCGGGGTGGGCACTGCACCAGCTGGGGCAGTAGACTGCTCTGGGGTGGACACTGCACCAGCTGGGGTGGCAGGCTCCTCTGGGGTGGGCACTGCACCAGCTGGGGCTGCAGGCTCCTCCGGGGTGGGCACTGCACCAGCTGGGGCTGCAGGCTCCTCTGGGGTGGGCACTGCACCAGCTGGGGCTGCAGGCTCCTCTGGGGTGGGCACTGCACCAGCTGGGACGGTAGACTGCTCTGGGGTGGGCACTGCACCAGCTGGGGCTGCAGGCTCCTCCGGGGTGGGCACTGCACCAGCTGGGGCAGTAGACTGCTCTGGGGTGGACACTGCACCAGCTGGGGTGGCAGGCTCCTCTGGGGTGGGCACTGCACCAGTGGGGGTGACAGGCTCCTCCAGGGTATCATCCTCTGTGGTGGGCACTGCCGCAGCTGTAGCAGTCCCCTCAGGAACAGGCACTGCAGCAGCCGGGGCAGCAGCCCTCTCTACTGCAGCAGCTGGGCCATCCTTTTCTAGGGTAAAAACTGAAGCAGCTGGGACATGTGCCTCTATGGTGGCCACGGAAACAACTGGGACATGCTCCTCCGGGAAGGGCACTGTGGCAGCGGCGATCGCAGTTCCCCCTGGGACAGGCACTCCAGCATGTAGGGCATCCTCCACAGTGGGCGCCGCAGCAGCTGCGTCAGGCTTCTGTGGGATGGATGCCCAGTCCTCCAGAACGGCTTCCGTGTTACTAGCCTTGGTAACTTGTTCCTCCAGCAAGGTATTTAGCAATGAATTGGGATCTCCCATTTCTGCTTCCCCTTCCTCCACTGAGGCCACATTCAGCTTGGGCTTGGTCCCATTCACGGTCTCCACTCCATCTCTGCTATGCCTCAGTCGTCCAACCGGCAGGTGTGCACTCAGGAACTCTGACTCCGGGGACTTCCTCTGGAGATTCTGGGAGACTCGCTCTGGGAGTTCACCAGGAAGGTGTGCTGAGGCTTGGTCCTCCAGCCTGGCTTCATAGCCCAGTGCCTGAGCTTCACCACCTTCATCACAAGCTCCTTCCACGGACAACAATTCACAAGGGTCCACATCTCCCAAGGAAGTCAGACGGTTATTTTCTTCATTAATAGCTCCTTTCTCACCTTCCCGATGAATCTCATCTGTTGGTAAAGGTGAATCGTCCAGCAACGCCTTTCCTTCAGATCCTGAGGTAACATCTGTGAGTTCACGGCTAACGGCAGAACTGAGAGGGGCTCTCTCCACACGCTCCTCAGCATTCCCCTCCCCCTCATGACCGTCCACCTGGGACAAACTGCTGTGTCCTTTGGCCAGCCTGGCCTCAGAGTCCGCTACGTTTTCTTTAGGAGAAGCCCTGTGATCAGAGTTGGACCATCCTCCCAGGGACTCCAGATCAGTCATGAGTCTAAGGTTAAATTGCCCGGCAGTGTCGGGGCTAAAAGGCACTTTTTCACCCTCCTCCTCACTAACAGTGGAAGCGTCCCTCATGGAATCAGAGTAGGCAGTAAATTCCACAGTATTAGGCACCTGAGAAGAATCCAGGGCATTGAAAGAGTCACTGTCCAACCCAGGACCGCAGTTCTCTGTCCTTACCTTCAAAAGGCCTACGTGCTCCTTTTTTAAGGCAGCCCCTGAAAAAGGACTGATTACAAGTGAATTTTCTGCGTCCTGAGATGGGGCCAGCCCTTCAGAAAAGGCTTGATTCTCCAGCTCAACTAGAGGAGTCACTCCTTCTTCAGATAAACACTCCTTTTCAAGTGCAAGAAACATCTGCACCGAGTCTGTGTCAGAGAGCTGCTCTGAGTCGGCAGGACCAACAGTGCATTCTAAATCTGAAACAAGACCCTCCAGCCCCAGAGCAGTCCTGTTTCTCAGTTCTCCTACGGCACTCTCATCTGTTAGAACACAGTTGTAATCCAAAGATGCGGCCTCGAGAACAGAAGCCAAACAGTTCTGAGCAGGCTGCAGGTCATCAGAGCAACAGATCTGACCAAGAGCTAGAGGCTCAAAAGCTCCCAAGACAGCCGTGGAGCAGCCAACTCCATCCTCCACCACTGCCGCAGTATCTGCTTGCTCTCCTTCTTCAAAGATATCTGCCAGGCTGTTCTTCTCCTCATCTGCTGTTAGAAAAGTCTTTCCATTCTCTGACAGTTTCTCTTCTTCCCACTCCTCCGCAGCCTCCATCATGATCCATCGCTCATCCTCCTCAAACTTTAGCTCGGACTCTGTTTTCTCCCTGAGGCTGGGGGTTATGAGAATATGCAACTCTGAATCCAACAGCTCTTCACTCAGGCAAGGGGAGAGAGGTGGCAATTCTACAGTGCAAGCTGTGTCCCCCAGGGGGTGCTGCTTCTCACTGAAGCCTCCCTTAGCCAAACTTTTCATGGCTCTGGGCCAGGTTGCACTTGGGAATCTGTGTTCCTGCATTACATCTGTGTTACCACTTGCTGCTGCAGCTTCTGACTCTAGAGGCTGGAATTCACGGGAAGAGCTCTCACTGCGCTGCTGCAATCTGAAGTCTTGGCTGTTTCCACCTAAGTTTTTTACATCCTGCATTTCTGGAATACCTATGGATTTAGACACATGTTCCAGAGTTACTGACTCTGACTGAAGTTCCTTGTGGTCCACATGACCAGAACTTTCTGTTAATGCAGAACTGGACTCCTTCTTCTCTTGCAAGGAAGGATTTGAAACACCGGCTTCAGAAACCTCACTGAGAGAAGCTTCCATCCTTTCGGCGAATTCTGGGAAATTGGGTGGCATGAAGGACTTCCAAGATCTCCTGTTAACGTTGTCCTTACGTTCTGCATTTGGCCGCCTTCTGGGTGGCACAGGTGCTGACTTCTGCACATCACTGCTTAGCTTTAGTGCATCAAATATTATTCTCTCGTCCAACTTTTTGCCTTCTGGTGCTCTGGATTCAAAAACATTAGCGGCTGCTCCTAACGTACCGTTGCTGGATATAGTGCTTCCTTCTATCTTTTCCATGGTGCTTTTTGAAGTCTGATTAAGCTTTGACCCCTGGTCAATTTGTTCATTTATCCTCATTGTATCATATATAGATCGCTGTGGAACATAGCAATCCTCTATGTAGCCGTCCTCTTCCTCCCCCTTTCCCAGGCAGGTGGGGTTCTGCCTTAAACAGTCCGGCCTGCTGAGTGGCTTACCCATACTTTTTCAATCAAGATGAACCATCAACCTTTTAAAAGTTTCTCACAGGTTCCCCCAGAATGCATTCCGCGTAAGTTAAAAACCCTTTTACATGTTCATAACTGTGAACCCCCCAATCGGATCTTCCCTCCAGAAAGGGCTGGAAGTTGCACTTTGAAACTATTCTGGGAGAAGCTCTAAGAGAAACAGTTTTTTCCTCACAGGTTGGCAGCCTCATAGTTGCAGACAGATAAGTGGTATAACGTAATCAACAAAATTATTTCTTCTATGGCTTTTATTTTTTTAAGAGCACAGCTCTAATTCAGTCAGTTAAAAAAAAAAAAATCACCAGATATTGACAAGTCTTATTCAATATCTAGTTCCACTCACTTTTCACCCGAGCAGAATTGGAAGCAGAGGATTTACATCGATTGCATCCTTTAATAACAATGGCACAGCCCCTCTGGTCTTCAAGTATGGCCCAAGCTCCTAAGAATTCCTTTCATTTTATCCTCAGTTCCAGCTCTGGAGAGTCCAGCTGGTCTGAATTAGCCATTCGTCCTCCCTAGCTCGGGTGTTTGTATTTGAACTGGGCTGGTCGGCGGATATTCCTGCAACTTTAAACACAGGAAGTCCTTCATTCGCGGCCAGCTTAGGGCTTCCTGTCTCCAAAACATCATGGCATTGTTGTGGCTCCCAGAACAGCCCAGCGCCGCGGCCGCAAAACAAGGCGAGTGGAGCCCGGCGCCGGGTCTTTGAGGGGCCAGAGGGCTGCGGCGGCGGCCGAGGGTCAGTCGGCAAGGCTCGCTCCCTGCCGCCCGCCTCCCCGCGCCGCGCGCCCCGAGGGCCACGGTCGCCTCACCGCAGGCTGGCAGGTGGCTCCTGGCAGCGCCGGCCTCCAGTCCCGCGCTCACGAAGTTAGTTGGTCCCTCCGGCAGCTGAGTCCCGCGTGCTGTGGGCGCCGCCTCCCCCGCCGCCGCCGCCAGTCCCCGGTCCGCAGCCGCCACGCTGTGGGCTGCATGTCAAGCAGCCGCCTCTATTCTCCGCCGCCGCCGCCGCCGGCCCCGCGGCCCCGCCGTCCTCCCCGCCCGCAGCTGTCACGGTCCCGGCATGCAAACTTCTGGCTGGGAACAAAAGGCTCCGCTCGGGCCGGGCGGGGGCGAGCCCGCCTCCCTCGCGCCGCGCGGCCCGATCGCCCGCCGGTCGCTGGAAGTGCTCGGCTGGCGGGCGGCTCTCCTCCCCCTTCCCCGCGCCGCCGCGCCGCCCCGCCCGGGCAGCCCCCCTGGAAGCCCGGGAACACGACGCGGAGAGCCCGGGGAGGAGGGCGGGGCAGAGCCGAGGCGAGGAGCTGCCGAGCCGGAGGGAGGGGGCGACCGAGGGGATTGGAGGCCGAGGCACCGAGGGAGGGGCTTCTGCGCGACTAGGGGCGAGGGAGCCCGGCGTCCGCCGCTCGGCGGGCGGGCCCACGCCCACCGCGCCCCCGGGGCCGGAGGGAGAGCCCCGCCCCCCGAGAGAGCGAGGGGCGGGGAGCGGCACCAGCGCCAGTCTCGGCCGCGCAGCGCAAATCCCCTGACAAAGGAAGGCCCCGCCCTCCCGCCGCTGGCCCGGCCCCTGTCGCCCCCGCCGCGTCCCAGCCCGCCAGGCTCCTAGCCCGAGGGCGAGCTAACCCAGAAGGGGCGCCCCCGCCGCCCCGCAGCCAGCCGGTTCTGGCAAGGGCCATTCTGGGCCCCATCTGCCGGCATCATTTCTCGCTCCGGCTTTGCCGTCAAAGGGGTGTCCCTAGTCCCTCCAATGTCACCTTTAGCGCGCCCCTGCCGGGCCCAAAAACACTCCAGCCTTAAACCTGGCACTTCATTTCGGACCAAGTTACTGGATAAACTCCAGGCACCTTCCCTCTCCCGTTCCTCACGTCCGTCAGGTCTTGGTTCATTCTCTAGCCGGGATTTCTTTGCCCACAGATCTGAATGGTGTTGATGACTGAGGCAAAGGGAACTGACGGCGGGGGTGGCCGGGGGAGATGCTGGCAGCAGCGCCCCAAGCCCCAAAACCTGGGCTCCTTCACCGCTGGGCACATCCAAGGAAACCTGAGCTCCTCGGGGCCAAATGAAAAGCAGGGGTCTGTATTTCAAGTACCATGATGGAAAATTCTAAAGAAAAATGGCCCACAATCCCGTCCACAGCTTTTTGGCTTTTATAAAAGCCATCTAGACGCCTGGTGACTGTTAAACAAAGAAAGTACAAAGGGCAACCCAGAAACCCGTCCACCAGAGGCAGCTGCATATCAGAAGGGGTGTAATATGCTGCTCCTTTGTGATGGTCATTTTCTGATTTTATGAAGGAAAAAAAGTCTATTAAATTCTCTCAACTGACCATGTGGTCAATACAGATGGTAAAACTTATGGAAAAGTTATTTCTACCCTCTATACAAACTGTAAGTGAAGCCAATAGCTGGTGTATGGAGATCTGGCAGTGAAACTCTGAGCTGAGCCTTAGGCTGACTTGAGCCAGAGAGGTCTTTGGCAAAAAGGAGGTGTCAGCTGAAGCCTGCGATCATAATTAAGCAACTAAAAGACCTTTCACTGGCAAAATGTCTTACACTTCATTTCTCACTTTGAAGGAGGCTGCTGATCAATTTCTGCCCACTCAAATTCAAAAGACTCTCTATCCATCTGTAAACTGAAAGGGAGGGTGGGCAGACTAGATTGTGTCTTGACAGCTTTTCTAACTTGAATATTCTTTAGTCCTAAAACTGTTAAAGGAGCTGCCCCACAATGGTGACTCCTCCTGGTCCTACACTGAAAGACTGTCCTCTGAGGAACAAACAGCAGAAAGAACCAAAAATGTTTGACCTAGGGAAGGTTTCCAAGCAATATGATGAACATCAAGTATCTAAAGGGCTGGGAAGTGGGAGGAAGGAAGCTTGTTCTGGACGTCTACTTAAGCTGGCACACTATGATCCAAGGGCAGGTTTCAAACCCACAAAGCTTTCTCACAGCTATTCGAAGAATAGGGCGTCCCCTGAATGGATGACTTTCCAGACCCCAGAGGTGTCTGAGCAGAAATTCAAGCAATCACTTGGCAGAGATTTGGGGAAAGAGATTTACAATTCCTCTTTCAGTATGTTCAAGATGAATTTTAAGGTCCCTTCTAACTCTAATTCAATGTGATCTGAGGGCTTGATTAGCTTATGTATCTGATACTTAACGTTTTAGGGAATCTGGGTTTTAATTTTCCTTTAATTAATAAGTATAACTGGAAAAACCCAGGGAAGGCAAGATCAATTTCACTAGCAAATCTCCCTGGCCAAATACG
Source organism: Budorcas taxicolor (assembly GCF_023091745.1). NCBI lineage: Eukaryota > Metazoa > Chordata > Mammalia > Artiodactyla > Bovidae > Budorcas > Budorcas taxicolor. The sequence goes on from NC_068912.1 coordinate 106,797,366, forward strand.
CTCACTTACGTGTTCAGATATCATAAAAGACTATTTAGTGTGCCAGGGGCCCTCTGGCTGGAAGAATCTGAGGAATTCTGGCTCTGGACTAAGGGTGGGTGGTTATTCTATTATAAAGAATGATCTTGATGTGGAATCACAAACTTCATAGCCAGAAATTCCTTTCCTGTTTGCTCACTAAGTCAGGTGCCAATGAATTCAGTCTTTTCTTAATCCTTCCCCACACCTATCTACCTTAGACGCACCACTCTCACCAATGCTCCATATTACAGCCAACTAAATAAAGGGAGCATTTTAGCAACTATGAAGTTCAGATTCAAATTACTTATCAGCTTAAGTCACATTCTCTCTGATTAGTGTATTAGGAGGCTATATTAAGAGACTATTACAAAGAAATCTCTCCAAAATTCAAACATGGCCTTATAGAAAGGATTACATAAAGTTGACCAATTACTCCCCTCCCCTGCAAAAAGTGCTTTGCTCCTTTCTTTAAATCATCAGTTTGTGTTGACAGAGGAAAAAAGGCACAAAGTCTCTTTCCTCCATGTTTTTCTTTTTTTTAATCTGTTCATGAGTTTCCCCTTAGTTTTGGTATGTGGATCTCTGCCAATAGCCATCTCAGTGACTGAAATAAATACCTGATACAGCTTTCAACCTCTTGTTACCCTGATAGCTCCAACAAAAAAAGCATCTGTTCATTTCACATGCTGTGTGTAAACTTTTAAAAAGAGAAGTATAGGGAGCACCTCTTTGATGCTTCCCCCATTCCTATAACACAAATATATGTGCTGATGCCAAATTTTAAATTAGTTTCCAGTTAGTTGATTACAGAGTTCAAAGAATTCTCTATTTATTTTGAAATTCCTAAGAACATAATTGGTGTCAGATTTTCCTTTGGTGAACTTGGAAGAAAGAACAATCTTGGCCCTTTCTGCTGTCTAATTAAAACAGAAAGGTGGAGTCGCCTCACACCCTAACACAGCTCCCTTTCCAAGTTTTGGACTTGGCATTTTGCCTTTGTCTGCTCCAAACTTAAACCACCAGCCTCCAAGGAAAATCTGGAGACCCGAGATGCACACTTCCTCAGATTCTATAATGCCTTTTCATCCACCTCTCTCTTGGAGGATTAGTGTTGACTAAAGGGGGAGACAGAAGACTGGTTGGATCTTGCACATTTAAAACCTACAAAATGCCTTTCATCTTGGGATCTCTAGACTTTACAAGCATTTATTTAGTAGCAAGTGGAAACTCCACAGTATTAGTCTGAACCTGTTGGGCATCAGTCACTACCATCTTTTTATTACATAAAGATGGCTACAGAGTGGCTCGTTAAGCAATGCAGAATAATGTGAAGCTTGCTTTAAATCTAAGGATTTTGATGCTATTTGAGCTCTTGTGTATTTCTAAACCCATGAGAAAGCTTTCCATACACTCTTCAGGAACTCTCATGACCCCTATAGCCCTTTCCTGCCTGTACACTTTCCATATTAATCCCTCTTTAGCCACTCCCCACGACAGTGGTGAAGACAAAAGCACCGGGCTTTGTAAGTGAGAAAAGACCTAACAGGACAGTGAGAGGCAGGAAAGCAGGAGATTCCAGGAAGGCTTTATGGAGGGAATCACATTTACACATCAGGATCTGGAGATACAGAGATGGGAGAGACAAGGATTTCTAAGTGAAGGACTAGAGGCTGGAAACCTAAAGAGGCCAATTCAAAGTTATCATGGTTTAAGTTACAGGACAGATGCAAGGGAAAAATGAAAGGTCAGAATGGTAAGTAGCTCAAGGTCAGTTCACCAAGGCCCTTGAATGTCAGACATGAATTTATGCTTTATTTGTACATGCTAAGTCACTTCAGTTGTGTCCAACTCTTTGCAACCCATGGGCTGTAGCCCGCCAGGCTCCTCTGTCCATGGGATTCTTCAGGCAAGAATACTGGAGTGGGTTGCCATTTCCTCCTCCAGGGGATCTTCCTGACCCAGGGATCAAACCTGCGACTCTTAACCTCTCCTTTGCTGGCAAGTGGGTTCTTTACCACTAGCACCACCTGGAAAGCTCAAGACTTCCTTATTTAACTTACCAGGGGTCGTACAAGTGCCTGAGTCATGTGTGGAAAATTTCTAAGAATCTGAGCCTGGCTGCTCACTCAACTGCCACTTGATATAAATTATTGCATTACAAAAAATCTAAATCTTAATTGCAGAGGCAGACTATTTGAACTTCATAACTGATCAGATAGAGGGTAGGGGTTAGGGGGAAAAATAAATGTAAAAAAATGCCGTCGGGATCTCCCCGGTGGTCCAGTGGCTAAGACGCCGTGTTTCCAATGCAGGGGGCCTGGGTTTGATCCCCGGTCAGGGAACAAGATCCTGCAGGTTGCAACTAGGAGTTCAAATGCTACAACTAAAGAATCTCACATGCTGCAACTTAGACCTGGCACAAATAAATAAAAAAACAAATATTTATTTATTAAATAATTAATAGTAAATAATGAAACTGTATATTTGGCTATAATAATAACCAAACAAATACATAAATATTAAAAAATAATAAACCTCTTTGGATGACTGACGGCACAGCACACTATCAAACAGCCACAGTCAGGAAGACCTACTGGAGGAGCTGGCAAGGCCACCCACGTGGAGGCATCCAGAAAGACCAAAGGTCAGGGAGGAGATAACAGAGGTAGAAAACTTCTGTAGGACAGTGAGGAATTGGAGATCCCAGGGCTGAGTGTGAAGAGAGGTGAGAAGAGGGCGGATGACAGGATTTCAGGAGCGACATGTGAGAGAAGCAGAAAGACAAATCTAAACAGAAAGCAGAAGAGCAGCCAGAGAAGAAAATGGAGAGAGCACAATGTCAGGAAGGTAAGTGGACAGGAGGGTTCTGAGAAAGAAGATAGGATGTTAAATGGTGCACAAGGAAGGAAGAAGACCATTAATTAAGACAAGGCCACTGGGCTTGGCAACTGGGCTGTCAGTGAGTACTTCTGCAAGAATGCTAGCAGGGCAGCGATGGGTGCTGGGTCAGACGGTAGCAGATCAAGGATAAGCAGTGGTGAGAAAGTAAGTGTTGGTCCTCCCTTATTGTGTCTCTTCTTTTGGCTTCCATTGCCACTGTGCTACCCTGATGCTATCTTTCTAGCCAGTCCTTCTTGGTGTCTTTGGGTTCCTCTTCCTGTCCTCTTAGGAAGAGTAATTCCACAAGGTGTAGCCTTGATTCTTTTCATTTGTTCAACAAATATTTATTGAGATCTACTGTGTGCCCTAATCCATGCCAGACACTAAGGGAGAGTGATGAGCAAGATGTGTTCAGGAGCCTACATTCTTGTAGAGACAACAGACAGTCACTTTAATTCAGTTGCAGTAAGTACTCAGGGAAAAGCAAACAGTGCTCTGAGCGCATCTGTCAGGGGCCTGATGTGGCCTGGAGGTGCCCAGGAGGCTTCCCTGAGAAAGTGACCATGTGGGCTTTCACTTAACACCGAGAGTAGCCTTTCTAATTCCAGGATGGCATGACTTCACAACTTTCAAAAAGTAACAACTTCACAAAGGTGCTTAGCTATTTCTAGGAAACAGGTCGCTGGGCTGAATCTCTAAGGAATCTTCCTGTAGGGATCGTCTCTCCAGTATTAGAAAAGAATGTAAAATAAGTAATAAGAGATTTTTGAAAACTGTCTTTCATTTTGTTACTAAAGCAGTTCTTATCATTGATCATGAACAAACAACAGGCTCAATTTAAAGAATTAGACTTAAATCAGAGCTCTTCTCTGGGAGTGAACTGCAAGATGAGAGAGACAGTAAATGGTTCACTTGAATGGATGCAATGAATCCAAGCTGCAGAAGACCTAAGAGAGGTTCAATTTCTTTGAATTCTTATCTTCTTCTTCCCTTAACTCACAGATACATGTAACCAAATATTAGATACATGTAGTTGCTGAAAGCTTTTCTGAGGAACATCTTGATTTGGCATATATACTTGGCATAGAGATTAATTTTATCTGTGTTTTTAAGCTGCTTCCTCTGAAATTAAGCTGATATCTTCTCCCTTAATGTTTTAATTAAAGATTGATTAAAATTAAGAAGTGTCTCTATCAAAGATGCTGACTTGGTAGTTGCCATTATATGGTAACAGAGGAAGATAACATGGTCTATGCTAAAGCTAATTAGGCCAAGGACCCTCAGATCATTAAGTTGATCTGCTGGGTAACTCTGAGTGACTGCGGAAGTCACTGAGCTGGTAATGGCTTCTGGTTAATTCTGGTTAATGACTTGAAAATAATACCGATGTGTAGAGCATAGAAGCCAAGGTCAAAATGGTCTCAGAGAAACCTGCTGGCTGTGGGATTCTGAAATGAATGAATGAATTTAATAACCATGTATGTGTATGTATGTGTACATACAGTGTATTTAAAGCTGTGTTAAGGAGTCATGACCTAAACCTGTTTATGTATTGCTGGTCTGGGGCTGGCAATGAGTTCCACATTTGTTCCTCAGAGAAACTGCTCAGGAAGGCCTTTTGTCCCTCTACCTGTTTCACTGCTGTCATCAAACTAATTTAGTTTATCTTCATCATTTCCTTTTTTTCAAGAAGAAAAAGAGCTAATCTAACTTGGTGCTGGGTCTTAGATCAAATCTTCTGGAGAATGATCAGCTGTAGGCAAAAAGGGAATAACATTAAAAACATTTCATAATGTTATAATGTGTGTATTTGGATAAACTTTCTAAAGTAAAAGAATATTATCATTGAGCACTTAATATCTGCCTGGTGTTTTCATCTACATCACTTCATTTAAATTTCATAAAGGCCCTAAAGGTAGGAGTTACCATTGCTCACGTTTTATAGCAGAAATAACTATACAGAGAGGCTAAGTAATTTTCCCCAAGGTCACTCAGCTAGTAAATGATTCAGCCAGAATTCCAAGCTGAGAATTTCAGACTCAAATTCATATTCAATTTTCCTCACTAAGCTGATAGAAGTATGAAGACTCTTCTCGCTGTCATTGTAAATGACAATGACTCTAAAGTAAAGGGTAACTACAAGACGGCATTTCGGAACCTGCTTTCTTCAGTTGCATCCAAAGTAGCAAATTTTCAAATTTTGCTTATTTAGGCTAATACTGAAACGAAATTATGTTCCTTTAACATATGCTAAGTAGGAGAGAAGGAAGGGAGCCTGGAGGCAAGATGGAAAGGTGAGGAGTCCAGGCTAGGATGAGGATTTCTCAGAACACACAAGGATTTAGCTCAAGTGTTGCAAAGTAGATGGCATTTTGAATCCCACAGCTTACATGGCTTATGAGAAATAAAGAGCATTCACTTAGTCAAATATTCACTAATGTTCAACTATGCACACATTCATGCTAACTACTTTGAGGGACACAAAAATGGAAACATTAAGATGAGGGATGGGACACTGCATATAATCAATAAATGCCAAAATTAGGCAGTAATGATAAAGGCTACATGAGTTACACATATTAAGTGATTTCAGAGAGCAGGAGAGGTGGTGAGCTGGGCTGGAGGGGAATCAAGGTTTTGAGGAGATATGGGACTTCTGCTAAACCTTCAGGTATGAGTAGAAATCAAATAGGTAAAATGCTAAGGAGTGTTTGGGGTAAGTGAATGGAGTGGATGGTCTATATAGGAAACAAGACTGGATAGACAGTGGGGATCAAAAATGTAGTTTCTCAACTGACAAAGGATTAATTTGCAAAATATACAAGCAGCTCATACAACTCAATGCCAGAAAAACAAACAATCAAAAAATGGGAAAAAGACTTAAATAGACATTTCTCCAAAGACAACATACAGATGGCTGACAAACACATGAAAAGATGCTCAACATTGCTCATTATTAGAGAAATGCAAATCAAAACTACAATAAGATATCACCTCACACCTGTCAGAATGACCATCATCAAAAAGTCTACAAACAATAAATATTGGAGAGGGTGTGGAGAAAAGGGAATGCTCTTGGATTGTTGGTGGGAAAGTAAATTGATACAGCATCTATGGAAGACGGTATGGAGATTCCTTAAAAAAGTAGGAATAAAACCACCATATGACCCAGCAATCCCACTCTGAGGCATATAGCCTGAGGAAAAGACACATGTATCCCATTGTTCATTACAGCACTATTTACAATAGCTAGAACATGGAAGCAACTTAGATGTCCACCGACAGATGAATAGATAAAGAAGTTGTGGCACATATACACAATGGAGTATTACTCAGCCATAAAAAGGAATGCATTTGAGTCAGTTCTAATGGGGTGGATGAACCTAGAACCTATTATACAGAATGAAGTGAGTCAGAAAAGAAAAAGATAAATATCATATTCTAATGCATATATATGGAATCTAGAAGAATGGTAATGAAGAATTTATTTACAGGGCAACAGTGGAGAAACAGACATAGAGAATAGACTTATGGACATGGGAAGAGGGGAGGAGAGGGTGGGATGTATGCAAACAGCAATATGGAAACTTATATTACCATTACTATATAAAATAGACAGCCAATGGGAATTTGTTGTATGACTCAGGAAATTCAAACAGGGGCTCTGTATCAATCTAGAAGGGTGGGATGGGGTGGGAGATGGGAGGGAGGTTCAAAAGGGAATATATGTATACCTATAGCTGATTTATGTTGAGGTTTGACCGAAAACAACAAAATTCTGTAAAGCAATCATCCTTCAATAAAAAAATAAATTAAAAAAAAAAAAGTGTGATAGGCACAGAGAGAGACCAGTTCTGAAGATGCCACTGTTTAATCCATTAGATCTGGGAGGAGGATAAGCATTCACAGAAAGAAGGTTGAGTACAGACAGAAGCTAAGGGAAGACCACCTTGGAGGCTTCAGTTTTAAAAGGCTACAGCATAATTTATGCCTGTTTTTTCCGTGGGAACCATGTGCGTACACGCTGGCTGTCCAATCACGCTAGCTCTCTGCATTCCTAACAGAGGATCTTTTGTTCCAAATAGCAAGGCTCAAAAGGGACGGAGTCTGATAAAATCACACTGAGGTCAGTACTCCCAGCTGGTGCAGGGCTTATGCCATTCCATAACACACCCTACAGGAAGCAGCTTGAGATACACAGCTGACTGACTTCCAAAGCAGGAGTCTTGTGGCAGGCAGGGTGGGGTGGGGACTGGCCAAGCATGGAGGGCATTCTTTAGCCACTGACTCAAATTAGTTCCCCAAGATCCTGACTTGATCTAACAGATTTGTTTAAATCACTCTCAGAACCAACACATTTTTTTTTTTTTTTCACTAAAAGGAAAACCACGAAGTTTCCCCAGGCAATGGGACTATTTCACCAGTTAACTCTTACTTGTCATGGAATCTGAAAAGGGCAAGATTCCAAAATCCCCTGTATTTCAAGAAGTAGGCTGAATAATCCTTTGTTTTAAGTGGCTATTCTGTGTATTATAGGAAATTCAAGCAGCACCCACTAGACGCTTGGAGCAGCCTCCCCAGTTGTGACAGTACAAATGTCTCTAGATGTTGTCAATGTCCCCTAAGGGCCAAAACTGCCTCCCCTACCCTCACTGGGGGCCACTAGTCAAGCATGAGATTTGGTGCCAAATATCTTTCCAATCCCAGCTCTAACGTTTACCTGCTATGTGGCTTGAACAACTTACTTTAACACCTTCCAACCTCAGTTTTCTTATCTGCAACTAGGATTTTAAATGTCTGATTCATGGAGGTGGGGATGGGGAGAAGTTAGGATTGGAGATCATTTAGACTCAGGTCTCGCTTACTGTTCTTGCCTCTATGTCCCTACTACTGCAGCTCTTTGCACCTGTTTCTCATGCTGCACTGCTAACTAGAGACTATCTGAGATCCAAGGGTGCACGAAGGACTGACCCAGAGCAAGTGCTCAGTAAGGATGGACTGAAAGGAATACAGAGCCCCTTCTGCCTGACCTCCCCGAAGGGATCCAGGGACCATCACCTTGCAGCTCTTACTCTCATCCCTGACGGCTAAAGTTGTGAAAGGTCCACATTTCAAATCACAGGACCGGTGGTAAGAAAACAGCTTGTAAAGGTTCAGGGCAGAAGTGTATCGTGTTACTCTTTCACAAACAATACCAGACACTGGTATCTGAACAATACCCCAGGACTGGCAGTGGCAAAATATGAAGGAAGGTGGGGAGGGCACACATTCTCCCCACAGCGAGGCTTTTCCACTCAGGACAGCTGAGACTTGGGACGAGTCTGTTTGGCAGGAGACAGCCTTTGTGCAGTGATGTTTTGGTGCAGTGACCTGACCTGACCTGACTCCCTGTGGGACTGATTTTATTCCTGGTAAACCAACCACCTCTAACAACACAGTGCCTTTCAAAGCAACTCATCTCACTTCCTAGAGGCTTACCTCTTATGGCCTGTGTGCCAGAGAGCTCGTTGGAAAGTGCCCAGGACTAGGCTAAGGCTGAGGCCACTTACCAAGCATTTCTAGACACAGCGAGACACAGCCCCGTTCTGCAAGCCCGTGCTTATCTCAATCACGTCCACTATTCAAAACTCAGTGACAAACCCAAGTTCAGCACAGGGTAAATTCTAGTTTTTCTGGATACCCGTGTTTCCCATGATGATCAGTCTTAGTTGCAAATGCTACATGCTGACACTATGTGTGAAGAATTTCAGGAAACTCAATTGAAACTGCTCAGTCCTTCCTTCTAGTTGAGGACATATTCATTTGTTGCTTTAAAATCTTCCCTTGCTATCAAAATTTCCAGCCGGATTTTTGTGAAATTCATCAACACTCTCTTGATGCCCTTCCATCTGATTTTACTACCTTCACTGAGACGTGAGGCTCCTTCAAGGTGATGTAATGGCTACAAGCTTGGGGTTTTGCCTGTGGTGCTGATACTGAAAATACTAACGGCAATACTTTAAAATGGGGCTGGAAAAAGTTCAACATGAAGCTAACTTAAAGGTCTTAAAGGCTCCTTCACCTTCTCCCCACCCAGCTGCAACAGTGGGGGTGGAGAGGATTATTACATAGCATTGGAATTCGTGGGGGGGGTGGGGGGGGTGCAGAAGGAGATGCTCACATAAGGGTTATAAATATCAGCAGCCGAACTGTGAGCTCCTGGTCCGAGAACAACTGACAGCCTGTAGTCTCCCCTTAAAGGCACAGAGCAAGGAAGCTCCCTGGAGTATTTCCACAAAGGAAGTTTCTCTTCTTCACAGAAACGCTCCATCAGCTGAACACCTGCATCAACAACTCTACGCAAAAGAAACCAACCGCAGATGCCAGGAAAAGTGACGAGGAGATTTTAAACCAGACAGAGATTAGCACCAGGAAAAATAAAGAATCCAGGGCCCGGCCTAAGGGAAAGCTGATTTACAGACGGGTATTGCTGCTTCACAGTTATGATCAGATTACCAGAAGGTGGCTTGCTACATTAAGATTTACCTTAATCAACAAGCACCTTTTCCAACTGAGCTCTAAATTATCCACAGAGAGGTGGCAATTTTCTCCTGCCTCAGGCAGTGGTTCTCAACTGAGGGGGTTTTTCCTTCCAGGCATCTGGCAATACGCAGTGGCATTTCGGGCTGTCACATCAGGGAAAGGCTGTGCCTGGCATCAAGTGGGCAGATGGAGATCAGGGATGCGGCTGAACAGTGCACAGGGCAGCTGCCTACAACCAAGAACTGTCCCACTCTAAATACCTAGAGTGGTCAGGTTGAGAAACGTTATTCAAGGGCATTCTTCCTACTTCCTTGGACCCCAGTTTCCATTGGCGTTGTCGTTGTTTAGTCCTGTGCTGTGCTAAGTCGCTTCAGTCGTGTCGGACTTTTAGCGACCCTCCAGGCTCCTCTATCCATGGGATTTCCCAAGCAAGAATACTGAAGTGGGATGCCATTTCTTCCTCCAGGCTATCTTCCTGACTCAGGGATCAAACCCCATCTCTTGTGTCTCCTGCACTGGCAGGCGAATTTTTTTTACCACTAATGCCACCAGGGTAGCCTGGTTTAAGGAAGAAAGAAAAAACCGACACAGGCCAAGGGTCAGCACAAAGTAGGGTCGGTGGGGGTAGGAGGGGGTGTCTACTCATCTTATCTTGGCTGCTGCAAAGCTGGCGATACCTAAACCTCCGGAGACAGACAGGTCATACCAAGTGTGATTTCCTTTCTCTCCAAGGGCAGGCAGATAATGCTAACCTCACTTGGTTTCCTCTCTGGTAAGCCTAACTGGCAAACACTGCCCTGTCTTTGTAATTATTTGAAAAGGAGTGAATATCCATCATTGTCCAAATTGGCAGTCTCTCAGCTCCATGGCAGGCCCTGTCCTCCAAGAGTTTTTACATGTGCTCACAGGGAAGCTTATGCTTGCTTTCCATGAGGCAAAAAAAAAAAAAAGAATCCAATGAACAAGTTTATGGGGCTTTCTTGTTCTGGCTTCACAGTAGGATAGAGGTCTCCAGACACAGGCTGCAAAGGCATGCAGTCCCTGACCCTGGGCTCTGCTCAGCCGCAATCAAGACAGAACGGTCCTAAGGAAGCCTGCGGGCTCACCAACAGCCCCTCAGACCCAAACCTCCACACGTCCTGACTGAGAGGCCGCTGTGGGTCCTGAGGCGGATACAAGGGAGGGGCTAGTGTGAGACTTAGAATGATCTCAGTTCGTGATTACAAAACCTACACAGGCAATTTCAAAACATCTTTGTTATCATCAGACTTCACAGATTCCTTCTCCACATCTAGAGTCTTTTTCTCTCCTTCCTAGAAAGGTCACCCTGAGGGAATTCTTTGGCTTAAGTTTCAATGAAATAAAGGTCTTTCCTTTCTTGTTAGACTCTAGTTATGTGTATGTATTTAATACAATTCCTTTTTCTCAATAATCAGAGACTCTCTTGTTCAGGAAAATGGAATTTCCTGAAGAGATTAACCAAAGTCTTTTCCTTCCAGTTTCTCCAAACATGCTCCCTATCTCCCTTTGTGGCTTTCTTCCTGTTTCGTGGAAGACAGAGAGCAGAATGCAGTAAAGTGTCTAACTCAAGAGGCTTGAGGTCTCTGCCTGTTTAGTGGGAAAGGACTCTCTTCTCTTCCCATCTCATGGGTCCTCGCTGGCTGACCAGATTCTATCAATTATTCAGCAGCAACTGACGGAAAAGTCTTTCCTAGGAATAATGACTTCCAGTTTTTCACATTCATGTAAGAAGCAAACCGTTTTCTCCAGAGGCCAACTGCCTTTCCAAGCATTTATCAGCACTGCTGCACGGCAAGCCTGGGGTCCTCCACAGACCTGACTCATCTGTCCATTCCAACCATCCCCAGTGGAATCAGCAGGGTCAAACCACAGCCCGCATTTCCATCTCACAGAACCATACCCTTCTCTTCAGCAGATCCTGTCCTGAGAGCATGATCCCATTATAAAAAGAAAAGAGGTGAAAACTTAAAACGAACGCTGTTTTTTAATACTTATCTTCATCTTTGTTTTTCCTTATTAAAAATAATTTGAATCTGAAAGCCGAATCACACTACATGCATCTGGTCTGCTGCTGGGGTGAGGGAAGATGAGTCTATCGCTGGAATACAGAACACATTAACCCAGGAACTCGGATCATGAAAATGACTCAGTCCTCAGAACGGGTCCAAAAAGAACTTCCCTTGGCTCAGCCTCTTGGGGACTGTGAACTGAGACACACAGCTTTTCCCTTCTCATTGTTTTCACTTCCCATGAGTTCAGCATGAGCTCAGCCAGGACTGTCTTCCTCCCCTCCTGTCTCAAGACCTTTGCCGGGAGGAGACAAAAACTCTTCCCCAAGCCCTTGCCTTGGTAAGGTGGATCTGGGGAACCAGGCTGCTGATGTGCATCCCCATCTTGAGCAGGGTACACACAGGGCACGCAGCTTCACCACCCTCCTTCTCACACTCATCTTCCAGTCTTGCCTTGTCAACACCAGCTCCCTGCAGATACACATGCTGGCCCCAGCCTCCACAGCCACAGTGCTGGTGGTGGGAGGCTTCTCAGAAATCAGTTAAACATGTCTGCTATACCAAGCAACTCAGCAGCTACTGAACCCTGAGTACCGCTGGGCTATATGCTAGGATACAAATAAAATACAAGGATGTCCAGGAATTTCTTATAAGCTTTCAGCAGCATCACAATTCAGAATGTCTCTAGAAACCAAGGATTAAATGAACAGGAAACAATTACTTGTCCTCAAATCCAAACACTGTATATGCTTGCCTGTGGATTCTTTTTAATATCCTAGGTCATATTCAATGCAATGTTAACAGGCTTGTTTACTTTGTTTTCAGCTCACTGAAGATCTGAAGGAAGAGATAGCCTGCTCAAGACAGTGAAAAGTAATAGCAGTAAGAAATAATACCTGGTATTAGAGTAATAGGGGAAAAAACAGAAACTACATCCCCCCAAATACACACATACACACACACACACACACACACACACACTCAAACTCAACCAGTACAGCTATCAGAGGCCCTTCAAAACAGAACTTAAATTGCATGGTAATTTAAGAACATTTAGTACAAAGTAGCCCCAATGTGTCTCATGTTCCTGAGGATATCACCACAGTGGAAAACAGTTACAATCTGTTTAGTAATGTTAACCTGCACTTGTAAAGAAAAATTTACAATATAATGTAATGTTTAGGAAATTAGCCAAATAAAAGTTAAAATAATTCCATATAAACCAGAATCTTGGTTTGATAAAACTATAGCTTGGTGCCTCAAAGGATAAACTTCAGTTTTCTAAAAAAACCTCATTTAGTTGATTAGACAATTGATTCTAATTAACCTTGGAGAAGACTATTGAGAGTCCCTTGGACTGCAAGGAGATCCAACCAGTCCATTCTGAAGGAGATCAACCCTGGGATTTCTTTGGAAGGAATGATGCTAAAGCTGAAACTCTAGTACTTTGGTCACCTCATGCAAAGAGTTGACTCATTGGGAAAGACTTTGATGCTGGGAGGGATTGGGGGCAGGAGAAGAAGGGGACAACAGAGGGTGAGATGGCTGGATGGCATCACGGACTCGATGGACGTGAGTCTGAGTGAAGTCTGGGAGATGGTGATGGACAGGGAGGCCTGGCGTGCTGCGATTCATGGGGTCACAAAGAGTGGGACGCGACTGAGCGATTGAACTGAACTGAACTGAACCTGGATTCAAGTAAACCGGACCCATGCAGCATGCCTATAACAGTGGCTCTGCTTTCGAGGGGCTTATGCGGAAGAGGGAAGAGAAGCCCGTGTGACACAGCAGGACAGGCCACCTGGCCACTGATCAGGTAGGGCCTTTCCCCGAGGATAACACCTGGGCTCGTGGGTTTGGACTTTCTCTACCTACCCTTTCCTTACCCAGGGCCTCGAGAATCCCAGCTGTGATAACTAGGGCTGCTCCTTACATTGCACTGTAAGGGGGTCTTCAGTCAATGTCTCGCCTTAGTGCTGAACATCCCCTCGCCTAGAGGGGTCCTTCTGAAACAGCCACCTGGATCTTGTCTACAAATTTGTGATCTTTTTCGGGACCATGTGGCTCTGATCTGGTGTCATACCACCTTTTTCCATCCATATTTTTAATAGGAAGAATCCTGACAGGCAGGGACTGAGAGAGCAAGTCTGATGGCAAAGCATTTCTGTGTAAGTAGGAACCATCGCCACTGGTAATGGGAGTCAAGCGCTGGAAGTACCCTTTCCAAATCTACTCCGAGAACCAAGAAGGAAAGAGCAGGCACACAGGCCTCCAGCAGGGGAGAGAGGCCCTTTCAGGTAAGTCTGGGGTGAAAGGCTCACCCCAAGCAGTGAGAGCTGACACCCAACAGGCCCAAGTTCCAAGCCCAAACCTGGCAAATTTGCACTTTTGAGTCAACTCCTGTCTTCTTCCCCTGGTGTTTTAATAGAGACTCACAGAAGTTCAGGACTGGGAATTCTGACTCAGGCAAAGAATTAAAATACTTTTGCAATTAAGGTTGTGCTTCTCAAACTCTCCTACATGCAGAGAACTTGTGTTCTTGAGGAGTCTGGGGCATAATCTTAAGCACTACTTGCTACAAGTGGAAAATTTCTTTGAAGTGTTATGTTTTGTGTTAATAGTTCACGAGGATTTTTCATTTTCTTTCAAAACACATCAATCATGTGTCAGTAATTTTCCCTCCAAATCTGTGAAAAGAAACCCCACACTTTAGGAAGAAGAGTCCATGTTTATCTTATGGGTTCCTATACCTCCATCTGAAAAACAGAGCCCTCAACCAACATTCACTGCTGTTACAAAAGTTAGTTAATGTGAACTCTCAAGAAATCACAAGAGAAGATTCTTAGAATAAGAAATAAGGTTCAGTCTGTCTATATCCTTAATCGGCTATAAACATTAAAATAAATTAGAATAGAGGAACATTCAACCCAGTTGCTCAGAAGTGCAAGAGACTATTTAGTTTGCAAACTGTGTGCTCTGGTGTGACGGAAGTGAGACTAATGAAACCAGAGAGAGCCGTGAGGATGCACACTCAATCAGTCTCCAAGTTACAAGAAAAGAAATACATATATCAGACAGGAAAAGGTAAAAAAACAAGGGCAAGACTTACTTTAAAATCTGCTAATTGTTGGTTGATGACATCCACCTCGGTCCCCACGACCCACTGGAGGGCCTCCCCCTCCTCTGCTGCTGTGGTCATATCATTGAGCGCTTTCAGCTTCTGATAGAAGTCCTCCACGCGGCCCAGGGTCAGCTCCAGCTGCTCCTGCCGAGCTCGGCTCCTCTCGGTAAGTTTGCTGCACTGTTTGCTCAGGGCTTCTAACTCCCTCTTGAGACCCAGCAGGTCCAGAGTCCCCTCTTCCTCCAGCATTTGTCGGCACTCTGCTTCTGAGGCCTCGATGTCCAGCTTGAGGGCTTGGATCTTGTTAAGGAACAGCCGCACATCCTCAATCTGGGACTGGAGGCTGTCAGTGTCTCGGCCGATAGCACCCATGCCATCCAGCTCATCGTCCAGGTCTGCCAGCTGAGAAAACATTTCTCGGACGCGGCAGTGAAACTGGCCAATCCCCTCCAGCTTGTTCTCCATGGCCATGCAGCCACTGTTCACTCTTTGCTTCACTTCTAGGAACTCCTGCTGGGCAACCTCGGCTTGATGGAGAAGCTGGGAAGCATCAGATCCATCAGGGGCATCCTCCACCAGGCCCCGAGTGAAGTTCCGCAGGTAGTCCACCTGGGGCTCCAGGGTCTGCAGCACTTCCTGCTGGGCTCTCAGCTTCTCCAGGTTCTTGTTGCTGCAGGCTTGAGAGCCGAGGGCATCAAAAATCTCAAGTTGGTGTTTGGCCCCTTCGACTTTCTTTTCAATATTCTTAAAACTTTCCTGGAACTCCTTCAGCCTCTGAGCCATTTCTTCAAGGGACCCCGTTTTGGCCTGTAGCTCTTCTGTGATGGAATCCATGTTCTGGTTGATACCAGCCTTCTCATCCCGGATGTCATCCTCATCTGTCTCTGAAGAGTTGATCAGAATGTCAGCAGCACTGTTCAGGATTTCCAACAGGGAGCGGCGCTTCTCCACCTCGCTCAGCATAGCCTTCGATCTGAGGAGATGGGACTCCAGCTGCACGGGATCCAGAGTGACCTGCAAGTCAGACATCTTGGCCTTACAATCTTCTATCCATGGCACCAGGTCTTCCACGTGCCACTGGTATTTCTGAGCCTTCTGCAGACAGTCCTTGAGCCTGGACTGTCTGTCTGCAGTTTTTTTACTAAGCTCTTCCCAGTGGCTCTTGAGCTCAACCAGCTGGTTTTGTAGAGTCTTCTTCTCTTCTCCAGGAGGCACAGAAAGCAGCAGAGATTCTCCTTCTGCCACAATCACCTCGTAGGAACCACTGTGCTGGTTAAGGCTCT
This sequence comes from Budorcas taxicolor, assembly GCF_023091745.1. Taxonomy (NCBI): domain Eukaryota; kingdom Metazoa; phylum Chordata; class Mammalia; order Artiodactyla; family Bovidae; genus Budorcas; species Budorcas taxicolor. The sequence continues at coordinate 106,813,223 of NC_068912.1, forward strand.
TTTGAAACTCTTCATTCTCCTGTAGCTGAGACTGTAGCTGCTCCAGCTTTGCAGAGATTGGGCGGTTTTTTGCTTGCTGGCTTTGTTTGTCATCCAACCACGTTCTCAGTTCATCAAACATTTGCTGGAACTGCTGGGTGCTGGCAAGAGCTGCCTGGAGTCTGTTCATGCGATCAGCTGAAATGAGAAAATCAAATTTAAATCATCAAGTCTGAACATGGCATTCAAAATGTTTCCTGGGAGTATATGGTCTAATTGTAGGAAAAGGAAACTGATACTAACCAAAGAAAGGTCTACCTAAAAGAAGCAGAGCTACGTTCTTTCATATACTGTATCCTATTCAATCCTCACATCAAGTCTGTAAGGTGTTCTGACTAAGACAAGTTAACTTTTAACTTCTAAGCTAGTAGAAAGCCATAAATGTCTCCAGATAAAGAGACAACAAATTAATAACAAAATTTTTCTTGAACAAGGCCATCATAAGAAGTCTAGAACATGTTCTAATTTTGTATATATGATATTTATGCATGTACACATAGAATATTAATGAGTATTAATGAAAGTATGTGTGTAACTGTACCTATAAGTACATCTAAGAGCATGAATCTCTACCTGCTGGCTGGATTTATACCAGCACTCTTATCTTTAGGGTCATGGTATGTAAAGCCATGTAAAGTCATTGCTCGTGACCAATCAATGTGTGATGAGTCCTCACTGTAGCTGGACAAAGGTGTAGGGTCACACCGTTCTGAGTCCAAAAGCTACTTAAAGGTCACCTTAGATTCTTGGGACCACAAATCCACTCCTTCTTTTGGCTTGCCAACAATGATGGCAGCAGTGTGTTCTTCACCTCAACTCACCTGCAAGGTCTTCTAAACCTTGGAGGGGCAGGGCAACAGTCTCCAAACGCTTCTTCAGCTCATCCTTGAGGTACTGCTCACCAATGAGCACTGACAGCTCATCGCAGAGTGTCTGCGCCTCCTTAATCTCCTGGTCTAATTGCTCCACGTCGGATCGAATCTCACTGGTCTCCTCCAGCTGCTGCTTCACAGCCTCGGGTTGGGTGCTGATGGCCGACTGGCCACTCAGTCGCTGCCCAACTGCCTTTACTTTCTCTGATAGGTCCTGCAGCAGCTCCTGGTACTGGGTGCTTTTGACAACAGCTTGGTCAATATGGTTGGAACGGGCATTGAGTTTGTCAGTCAGTTCAATCCACTTCTCATTGATGCTCTGGAGCTCCTTCTGCACTTGGCTGGTGGAAGCAGAGGCATCTCCAGGGCCTGTTAGGATGCCCTGAGCTGCCTCGTTCAGCTGCTCATGCTGCTGCCTGCGTGCTTCGAATTCCTTCAGCATAAACTGTGATAGAAACGACACCACAATGTTTAGATAGAAAACAGATCTAAAAACAGTGTCAAACACAAACTGATTTTAGATTGTGCCAAGTAGTGCCAACTCCTTTTGAAAATAAAGCAGAAAACTCCAAAGACCAGGCTACTGAGAAAATGTAGTATCACTTTTAACAGCTGTTTAATAAAAAAAAACAAACAAACTTATTTTGAAAGGATCACTGATTGTGTCTCTTTTATTTCTCTTCCTTATTTGTCCTATAGTGTTTCAACATCAGTTACTAAGGTCCGCCTTGGTTGGGAAAACAAAGTTTGTTGACTGGATTGGCACTCATAAGGTCTGCCAGGCAAAACCCAGGCCTCTAAATGAGGAGCTTGAAATCCTGGGTCCCAAAGTGAACTATGTTACTGGCAGAGCTTGCCATTTCAACTCTAAATGCCCTGTTTTGCTTATTTCCTTTCTCAAATTTCCAACAGCACATATAAAGCTATATATTATAATAAAGCACAATCACATAAAAAGCTTCTTTAAAGGAGGTACTATTCCTTTTTACTCTTTTCTGTCCACTGCTTCACTCATCAAAGAAGTTAAGATCACAGGTTCTGGAGTTAGACCTCTGGGTTCAAATCCTAACTCCATCACTCACTAAGCTGTATAAACTTAGGCAGGTTTTTGAAAAGTCCCCAGCCTCCTTATCTGTAATATGAGGATACTAAAGTACTTACTTGGCTGTTGTTGGGATTAAAAAAGAAAACTTATGGAAAGTACTCAGCACTTACACTGAGTACTTTAAATATGCCAGGGCCTCAAGGACTAACAGATGTGTAAATAATGAACTATAATAGAATGTAACAGAAATTAAAATGCTAAACTGCTGACATGAACGTGGAATTGTAAAACCAGGAAGTAAAGGTGGTTAACTCCTTAGGGGATAAGAAGCACAGAAGAGGGGAATCAGGAAGGGCTTCCAGGTGACACTGAACGGCACACAAGTCCTCCCAGGAAACAGAGTGAGGCTGGTCAGAGGAGGGCCGGGGGCCGCAGAGGTGCGGAGATCCCGAGGTCTGGGAGTGCAGCGTGCTCAGGGAGGAGCTCCTCCCGGGGTGGGAAGAAGCCCGGGTATGTGGGAAAAGAGCTGGCAAGACAAACTGGCACTAGACTGTGGAAAGCCTTACGCACCATAGTGAGCAGGTATTTGAACTTTGTTCAATAAGCAGCCAAGAGCCACAGAGGCATTTTAATATATTCAGATATATGATTTAAGAGGATAACTTAATAATTGTGTGGAGGATAAACTAGACCAAGAAGCCCTTTAAGGGGCTGTTGTAATGGGAAGAGGCCCGAGATGCAGCCTATTAGCATGTAGAGTGGAGAAGAGAGGCTTAGGACAGTGGTTCTCAAATTGGGGTCTGGAGGCCCCTGGGAGTCCGAAGCCCATGCATGGCATCAGTAAGGTAGAAACTACTTTTATAAATACTAAGATGTTGTCTACCTTTTACGATTCTTATTTTCTCACAACATCAGCTATCACAACAGACTGAATGCAGAGGCAGATATGAAAATCTATGGGACTATTCTATTAAGTGCGACATTAAAAAGTTATTTATTTATTTATTTTTGGCCACAGCTTGCAGGATCTTAGTTCCCTGACTAGAGTCTGAATCTGGGCCCTAGGCAGTGAGAGCACCGAGTCCTAACCTCTGGATCACTAAAGAATTCCCAAGTCAGACAACATTAAAGAGATTTGCAAAGATATAAAATAATGCCATTCTCATTCAATTTTTTATATTTTGGAAAATATTCTTTTTGCATAAAAATGTTTATCTATGTTAGTGTTTATCTATGTTAGTGTTAAAAAAGTAATTTATAAATGTACATTTTAAAAATTCCTCAGTGTTTTCATACAGTTAAAATGAATAGATATCAGTAGATGAACACAAGCTTTTCGGGATCCTCAATAATTTTTAAGAGGGTAAAAGGATTTTGAGAGCAAAATGTTTACTTTTGGAATGGAAACCAAAGGATTAGAAAACCACTGGATTAGCAAATTTGTAAGTAGACTAAATAGAACTTGGTAATTAATTGGAAGCAGGGGCTAAGAGAAAGGGTTCTTTCAAAAATTAGTTTTAGGGGACTTAGTGGGTGGTGAGAAGATACAGAACAAGTTTAGGGAAGGATACAGAACAAGGAAATGTTCTAGGCAGGATTTCATCAGAAATGACATAAGGGACCAACCTACATCTCACAGATCCTCAGGATCTCAGGTCCTGAGGTCTGATCAGCAGAAAATCTTTAAGTAAAGCCAGCAGATATAAAACCCTGCATGAAGTAATGTGAATCACTACCACTGGGGATTGAAAGTAAAATATGATTCTAACATTTAGTCAGAAGTTCCCATTCTACCACCTGCTCATCTTACTGTGCCTCGGTCAACAATATCAAAACTACAGTTATTGAACGTTTGCTATTTGATAGGCACCATGATAAAGACCATACAAGCATCTCATTTAAAGTGAGGAAGTAGAGACTCCAAGAGGTTAAATGACTTGTCCAGGGTCATGTGAATCTATCTGTTGAGAGCAGCATTCAAACCCAGGTTCATGTGCCTCTGAGTTCTTGGCTCCAAAGCTGTCAGGAACTGCTCACCTGGACCTGCTGCTTTTGTGCGTTCAGCATGTTGGGGTCAATAGACAGGGGGCCCAGCACCCCCATCATTAGCTCTTTCTCCATCAGCCAGGGCCGGAGCTGGGATTCTGCAGCCTGGAAGCAGGCCAGATGACTTGCAGATTCCTCCAGCTGCCTTTGCCGAGCCATTGTCACCTCGGTGGCCCTTTCCCATCGGGAATCTGTAGAGAGGAAATGAGAGAATGGATTCCTTTATCCTCATCAGCCACTAGCCTGGTCCCTAATATTCTACAGGAAATGACCCCTGGAGCATTATTTAATTTTTTTAAGTTAAAAATAACCTGCATTTAATTATAACTAAAGTCACAAACGGTTTTGATTCATGACTATGGTGGTGGTTATATGAAACTACCCATGGGATAAAACTTCAGAGAAGTACATACGTACACAATACATGTAAAATACCTTATGCAACATATATATTATTTTATAACCTGTTTTTAAACTTACTAATTAAGAACAGGACATCTTTCATGCCAGTAAGTTTTTCATACCAGTGCACATTCACCTACATCATTTATAGTTCCATAGTAGGAGTATAGCATGTGTGCGTGGGTGTTAGTAGCTCAGTTGTGTCCAGCTCTTTGTGACCCCCCATGGACTGTAGCCCATCAGGCTCCTCTATCCATGGGATTTTCCAGGCAAGAATACTGGAGTGGGTTGCCATTTTCTTCTCCACGAGTACAGCATAATTTATCTAACTCCTTCACTGAATGTTTAGGTTATTTCCTGTTTTTAATTTTTATCATCAATGCTCTCTTTGTCACAGAAAGACTGTCCGTTTGACTTGCCCAAAGAAGCCAAACTTCTGACACTTTGAGTGGAATCTCTGAATTTTTTCCATGATCAGGTTCATTCTCTAACCCTACCTGCCTTTCTTGCTGGCTTATGACAATTAACAAAAAATAATTCTTGTTTACTGGATGTGCTGAAAGCCTATATTTGTTTGAGGACAAGCAATTTAGCGAATTTGTAACACCCCTGTGATAACATACTGAGCTCCTCTTGCATTTTCTTCCAGTTTTCTGCTTCTTGTGAGTTGGGATATGTTATCAGTAATCCAGCCAGGGCTTCCTTTACATTTTGGACTTTTGGAGAATTCTGTTCCAATTCAGCCAGGAAGGCCTAGGAGAAAGAACATCACACACACCATGAGATTTCTGGACAGGAAACAAAGCTTGGAGTTTAGAGGAAATGATGGAAAGATGGGGCAGCAATTACAGGCTCAACTTCTGATTCTCTCCACGACTTGTTTTATGACTTTAACATACCTAACCTTTCTGCTTGAATTTGTACTTAAAAGGAAAAGCTAGATGGCAAGATCTGAATTCCTTTTATGTAACATACATTAGTAACTATAGGAAAATAACTAATCCCTATAAACTGAAAGTGTCAGGAATTGATCCTGATCATGATGATGATAACAGTGATCCTTATGCAGTTGTAAATGTTGATATGCTAGGCTCAAATGGAATATTCAAACTTGGGGAGAAAATTGTTTACTGAATTTTTTACATGGTCTTATTTCTTCCACCATTTTCTCTAGTCCTACATGTCAATCCTAAGAATGAACTGCAATCATGGCAGTTTAGATCCCTCTAAATTGTGCTTTGATGGGATGTTTTGGCTACACCATCACATAGAAAATGAGATCTCATTCTCTGAACTGATGCTTCTGAGGAGGGCTATTGTCCTTATTCTCCTTCTGCAAACGGATCTGGTTTTGTTTCTCAATCCGATTTGTAACAACTTCTAATTTCATTGGCAAGAAAGTTCTCTGGGAGAATTTAGGCATACTAAGAATTTGAAAATCAAACACTCTGCTCATCATGACGGGGTGGTTGGCCATGTCTCCTTCTCAGGCCCCTGGGCACAGGCAGGAACACTAGTACAACAGCCCTTTCCTCTTAGTATTGAGATGCTGCTATTGTGAACACAGTACCTTGTTAGACTCAGCCTGAGCTCTCACTGTCTCTGTCTTGGTTGGAGATGAAGAGGCGTCCATGCCTTTCAGGACTTCCTCTTTTGATTCCAGCCACTGCAGCACCGAGCTTGCCTCCTTCTGAACTTCTTGCATTCTGCTCAGGACAGCCTGAAGGCTTTCCTGCCGTTCCCGAAGCAAGCCCCCAAGTTTCTCATATTTCAAGTTTACATCTGACATGTCACACTGGATTTCCGTCAGATCTAGCATCACAGAAACAGAAATCAGACTGGGAATAGTTCTCAAGTATCCCCACTGGTTCCTCACTAAATTATTCATCAGGATTAAGTATCTCTCCCACTCTTTCTAGTGAACTAGAGATTATCTTCCTGCTAAATCACATAAAAGTTCCTGTTTACAAACAAAAAGCAAAAGAGCTCTCATTCTGATTTTGGCATGACATACTCACATGTATAAATAAAATAATAAAATACTAAGTAAACACAGGAGCAGCGAAAGTAAAGAGAGTGAAGGATTTGACGTATTCTTCTACCTCTTTTAACTACAAAGAAAACTTGGTGGGGAGTCTCAGGGCTAGATTAGACCACCTCTAGTGTAACTTATTTATAATTCAAAGATTTGCATACATTTTCTTCCAAGTCTTTTCCTATTGGTCTTATCTAGTGGTCCAGTTTATTTGCTTGTACCTTTATTTCACTGCCCGCCAATCGGTTTTAGCCTTTAGCTAGCAACAAAGAGGCATCACGGTTACTTCTCCCCAGATTCTTACCCTTACAGACCATCCTAGCAGCAGTCTTTCCACACATATGGAAACATACACAGATGCAAACACGAACACTGTCCTAACACACCCAACAAAGAGGCACTGTTGAAATGGCATTCTCACCTTTGCAGGTGTGGTATCCGTTCACACTGCCTACAGAGCTTCCTACAGAGGGCAGTATGGAACCTGAGCAGAAGGACAGAGAGACAAACAGGGCAAGACAAAACGTGTTAGGAATACATACAAGCACCGAGTTTATTCTTTGGCACTCACTGTAAGCGCAGGTATCAGGAAGTTAACACAGCACAAGACAACATACTCGTGGAAAGAGACAGATCATTTTAGCTGCCAGGCAACACTGTCACTAGCGGTGATTCAGCTCCTTAGCAGTAACGATTACTAATCCTTTCTAGAGGAAATCCAAATTCCCTTCTTAAATCTCCAATTTGAACTCTTTGGACTCTGCCCTAATTTTGTGAAGCAAGTATTTAGCAGAGTGACTAAGTCTCAAGACAAATATCTGACATACTTTGGAATGAGGATTTATAATATAGCCAAAAAGGTTCAACTTTAACATCAATGTTGTTCACCATAATAAAAATAAACAGTAAGTACAATTAAGGACATAAAAAGCAGCATTCTTTTAGTAAAGACATAAAAGTGAGCCCTTCTTATATTGTTTCAAAAGATTCCCTGTCTTTTTTTTTTTTTTTCCCCATGACTTTCTGCTCCCCTTACCCCACCAGAAAACAGAAATTCTAAGTGTCAATAAATCTGGCTCATAAACATTCCCATAAATTCTGTTTAGGGTCGTTGGTTCTGTTTCTAATTACCACAGTTTGACCTATATTCTCTCCAAGTTGATTCCTTACGTTTCAGGAGTATCCCAAGTAAGTAAAAACCAGATCATGCAATTACAAAGATTATAAAGAAATGTGAAGAACAGTCATGACATAATGTAACATTCCAAGAGCTGACTAAGACTCTCACATGCACTAATTTCACTGTGGAAAAAGTTATGTGTGAGGTTATATTAGAAAACAGTGATTGCAAAATTTTTAAATGTTAAAATTATTGTATTTTCAATTAAAAAATAGATCAAACACAAAGATCATATTCCACTTCAGTGTGGTGATGGCTAAAAAGAAACTGGACTAGTAATTTGAAGAAGACAGTCTAGATAAGACTGTCACTAACTCAGTACATGAGCCTCAGTCTGTGGACAGACTTCAGTATCTTCTCTGGGATATGAAGATAATCTTGTCAGCTTTCACGGGGTTACAGGTGAGAGGTAGTGAGGCAGTGTATGTGAAAGCACTTTATGAAGCCAAAAGAGCTCACAAACGTAAGGAACTAGAACATTCACGCATTTTCAAAGATGGAAGAGAACTTTAAAAGCACTCAGGGTAGTGATCTTCACACTGGTTTTCAAAATAACTAAAAAGGTGCTTTAGGGACTCTGTAAATGTTTGGTTTAACTTTAAGGTTCAGCATATATTTCTAAGTACTTAGAAATGTCAGTAAAACATGCACGTTCTATCACGGTGAACACCACATTAACCCAGTAGATACAGTCAATTATTGCCTGGAAAATCCCATGGACAGAGGAGCCAGGTAGGCTACAGTCCATGGGGTCGCAAAGAGTCAGACACGACTGAGCGACTTCACTTCACTTCACTTCATGCTGCTTTTGGGGGGGAATAAAGGAGCTCCTGCACCTCTGTGCATACATTTAACTGCTTTCTGAGGGTCACTGATGGGAAAAATTGTAGTTCTTCTCTAACTCTTTAAAATATTCAATCTGACACATGTCCACTCATATACAAAGGAAAACATCTATAGCACATGTGTATTACATAAAATGACAAAAAGGCTCAAAGCAGGCTCTCATTAGGTAGAACTGTGTAATAACAGAACTCTTAACACTTCGTATAGTATAGTGAACTTTAAAAACTTTTGCCATCATTTGCACCTATTTATCTGTGTGAAGCATATTTTTTTGATACAGTGCAACTAAGAAAAAAATGGAGAAATAATCAAATAATGAAGCAGTCATTCAAATATTCTTTTCTTTCCTTCACATTTCTATATTTACTAAGATAACCTTAATATTCATTGATGAATTGATGGATTTTATAATATATAAAATGCTATAAATTTACTTATAAGGGAAATTCATGCCACTAAAATATTTTTATTTGTTTTATAGAGTATAGTTCTATAGGAGATTTAATTTTTAAATAGATGCTAGTAAAAGAATTTGACAATCACTGATCCATTTCAGGAGTCAGAAAGCGTTAGTTCACCAGCAGATCTGTCCCTCCACCTGTTTCTGTATACAAGGCTTTACTGGAACACAGCCACACCCATTCATTTATATATTGTTTATGCCTGCTTTTGTGCTACAATGGCAAAGGCATGTAGTGTGACAGAGACCATATGACCCACAAGCCTAAAATATTTACGGCCCTTTATAGAAAAAGTTTGCTGGGTGATGTCACAAAAGTCACTGAACTTAGAAGTTTAAGTGTTAGAAAATATAAGTTACCAATTCCCTGAAATGCTGTCACTTCTAGGTTATTCCAGACATCTTTAAAACTTTAGAATACAAAAGGAAACTAGCCATTCTCAGGGGGAAAAGAGAAAGCATACTTCACTCTTACTATTTAAGGGACTATGGGAATGCATTAACACAGTCTGGTAATAAAATCTAGGAGATCCCAGTTAACAACCAGCAAGTGACTGTGAGCTCAGGATGCATTTGTCTGAAAGACTTAATTTGTAGGCAGAGACTATTCATACATCTGGGCACACTCTTTGTATGCACTTCCAATAAGTATACCAGTTTCTGGTGTATCAATGCTGACTCCTAAAAACCTAGCCTCTCCCAAGATACGCTTATACCACTGACCCCAATTTAAAGTTAATGAATAGCCACGCTATTCACATATTTAGAAGAGGGAAATTCCTCAAGATGGAAAATCCTATTTTAATCCTTCTATGTTCATTTATCAGTTCTATGTGGGCCACCTAGTCTCTTTACTTCTCCCATCATGGGAAGAGATTCTGTAAAATGGAGCAATGTTACAAAGCAAAAGGGAAAACAGATCAGGTTGAGGAGGAAGACTGCCTCCTTTGTGAAGCCTCCTTTGTTCTCATATCCAACCTTGATTCTAACAAGGGGTCATCATCAAAGGCCAAAGGAAAGAATGATGTTTATTCAATACTTTTTCAAGAGCCTGCACTCACCGGTCTTGGCTTGAGAATCAGGTGCTGTGATCTCCATGATGAGATTTTCTAAAGAAGTACCTTTACAATTGATTTCCTCTACCAAAGTCCCCTTACTTGTCCAGTCATCTAGGAGACTCTGTTTAAAGAACAAAATAGCAGAATGTAGTATTTGGAGGCTTTCTCCTCATAATTATGGACACCTGTTCTACATAAACTCCCCCAAAGTTTTGTTAAGCATTAAGTAACCATTTTCATTTATTCAGTCATTTCAAGAACTTGGTTTAGCCAGCTGGAAGACTCAAGACCTTCTCATTCATTCATTCATTTATCAAGCAAAAAAAAATTTTTTTGAGCATTTATTATACACCAGGCATCATGCCAAACACTGGGGATACGAAATAGGATTATGACACAGTTCCTAAACCAACAGCTCAGATTATCAATTATAATGTGATAAATGATATTACAGAAATATGGAGAGCCACTAGACTCTGCTGCTGCTGCTACTGCTGCTAAGTCGCTTCAGTCGTGTCCAACTCTGTGCGACCCCATAGACAGAAACCAGCCAGGCTCCCCTGTCCCTGGGATTCTCCAGGCAAGAATACTGGAGTGGGTTGCCATTTCCTTCTCCAATGCATGAAAGTGAAAAGTCAAAGTGAAGTCGCTCAGTCGTGTCTGACTCCTAGCGACCTCATGGACTGCAGCCTACCAGGCCCCTCCATCCATGGGATTTTCCAGGCAAGAGTACTGGAGTGGGGTGCCATTGCCTTCTCCAACTAGACTCTAAGGACACAAAAGGAGACACATCTAACTGCCTGAAAGGAGGAAAGGTTGTCATTAAGATAAAGAGTTTGCCAGGTGGACAAAAGGAATACTATGCATTAAAGAACATAAAGGAAATGGTGTTGGAAGGTAAGATGAGGCGCTAGACACTGAGATGTAGAGAAATACACAGAATCATAGACTACACTTTGCATTTTCAGGGGAACTTTATATTGGGTTTGAAGTCAGAGCTCTAACCATCACAGAAAGCCATTACGAAACAATGACATCTGCTCTAAGACAAAAGTGTCCGGTAATATTGTCTCTAAGCTGTGAACTGCCTGCTATAGAAGTAGAATTTTACTCCTTTCCAAGAAAGGATATGATCCTAGGCTTCAACCCCTTCCTCCAAACTGAATTCCTACTTAGTTTGCTTTTGACTTAAAGCTGCAGAGCAGCAGCAGCAAAGACACAGAGTCATGAACATCTGGCAAGCTCATGCGCCAAACTTCAAACTTAACCTTGTCAGTTCAGACTTTGTCAGTTCTTTTATTAGTCACTCTTGATTCCAAAGAGCCACAGTTCTCAAACTCTGCACTGACTCATAGGATATTTTAAATTTTTGAGGGAAAAACAGTGACATCTGTTGGACACCATGTGAACAACTACTGTTAAGCTGTTTGGTTCTGACCACTTAGCAAGTGAGGTTTTTTAGGTTTTCTCTGGCCTTGAAGTGCCATGAAAAATGTCTTGAAACATAAAGGGCACCATGAACCAAGAAATCAGGGAACCTCTGTCCTAGGGAACTCTCCACAGCAAATGCTCCTGGCACCCTCTCTGTGAAAACAATCAAACTCTTCCCTTTCATCTATTCAGGATAAATCCTGTTTTACTAAGAAAATAAGGACAAATGCATGAGAGTTAGATGGAGGCTGGTTTCAATACAAATAAGAAACATGTTAGAGGTGCAAACAGAGCTGGATGAAAATGAATCAAGATAGCAGAGAAGAGATTTTACAACAGATGGGAGAAAGGTGGATACTACCCTTGTCGGTGTCTTCCCACTACTGACTCTAACTTTCTTTTAATTAGTTATGGAGAAATTCTCTAAATTTTGTGATCACATGTCTGGTCACTTGCTCCCATATAACTGTCTAACACACGATGAGAGTGTAAGCTTCTCAAGACTGGACTCTGATCACCATTTTTCCTATGGCTTACCACAGCATGACAGGCATCCCCCTAAAGAGCTGAAACTTTATAGATATCATTCCCAGATTTTTTTTTTTTTTAGTAGATGTTTTGGTGCTCAGTGCTTGGACAGGGGTAGGCGGAACTCACATGAAGAGCATGGAGGCACTGCTGTTCTGATACAGATGGACAACTTGGGTTTCTCACACCACTCCCCACCACAGATTGAAATGAGTACACACTAGCTTCAAAACTGCTGTCTAGCCTGACTCCTGGGGATCCTTTTGTTCACCTACCTTCAGGTGTTCAATCTGCTTTTCCAGCTCTTTAGTACTCATGAAAGTCTCTGCAGGTGGAATATTCCCTTCAGTTTCCTTCAGCCATTTCTGGAAAGTCCTAACCAGCTTCCGGAATTCATCTAATTGCTCCTGGCAAGACGATGCATCTTCCTCTCTGTCAAGGGAGACATTTTGTTACTTGCCAGACGAAGCTTTGTAAAGAAGTCAACTTGAACTAAAACTAGGTTTGTTCTAGGACTCTAGGCATCAGTTTCCTAACAGGGCCTTCCCATCTCATAATCTTTTCCATGGCAGCTCGGACTAAACAACCACATATAATGTAGGAGAGCATCAAACTGAGGAATCTGTTGCCCTTGTTTGGACATTTCTGGGGAAAGAAGTCTTCAATCTTACTCGAGGCTAAAGTGAAAGTGAGAAAAACTAAAGGGAGACTGCTATTTAGGTACTGTGATACAATGGAAAGAATGCAGGCTTTGGATCTCAAGTTCAGCTCTGCTACTTCTTAGGTCTTTGACTCTTTTAAGGCCCAATTCACATGCTAATTCCTTGAGCAAGGAAGATGCCAAAACTGAGGCTCAGAGAAGTTAGGCTAAGCACACCCATGAGTCAAATAAATCAAGGAGAAAGAATTCAATTTTGAAATTAAGTTTTGGAAATGGTCACATCTGTTAGACTTCAGACCAGTGATCCTGGTTCTTCATATAGCTAAAGGCCCTCCGCAAAGGGAAAGAAAGACAAAACCTGCTTGGCCTGTGTCCTATCCCTTTCGCCTGCACTAAATAACCTCCTGCTCACAGTGGTGATTTGAGCAACTGCTTTCCTCTAGTCACTAAGGCAGTCCTCTGCCAAATCGAGATATTTATAGCTAAACCAAGAAAAGTCTTATCAAACTTTTAAACCCACATGAGGCTTTCTGAGGAGGGAATTATAGCTTTTCAACAGTGAGCCAATAACCTGAAATCAGCCACCTTTGTCATACATTCCCATGTTTGCCTTCAAGAAGAATCCAGAAACTCCTCCATTATAGCAACTGAAATGTGGTCAAAACCAGCAATGTGAGTGCCAAATAACCTCTAATTATGTCTGCAAATTCTCTTCCATTTTTTCTCATTATTTCTAATCCTACCACAATCCTTCTTGCTGTCTTGTGATTTATTCTGTTTGGTCCATGTGACTTGGGCTTTCCCTTGTACAGAGGGGGAAGTGAGTCCCATTACTGAGAAGGAACTCACTATTTACTAACAGAAAGACCACTAAGTATTACATAGACCGAGTAGCTTTGTCTCAAAGAGGCATTTTCCAATCCCTTACAGCTCAGTATCAGAATTTTGATGCTATCTTTTCTGGTGAAGGAGAAGTCATTTCATTCAACAGCAAGAACAAATTAGCTCCATGACACTGACACACATATGAAAACTCACCTTTCTTTAATCGTCTTCTGTAGCTCTGTGAAGTCCTCTTTGAGGTTCTGCACCCTGTCTTGGTGCTGGGACAGGTCCAGAGCAAAGCCACAGGAGCTCAGGTCAGTGACTAGGTGCTCAAGAGCATCCAGATTCTCCTGTTGGTCTTCCATTTCCAAATTGAGCTCCTGCCAAGCAAACAAGGAAATGTATTCAGTCCTCTGATCTTTATAAATACTTAAGACTCTAAAAGAATGAAAGGTATCTAGATTAAAGCTGGGACATATTCTCTCTAATCGTAGAAAAAGAGGGAACAAGGACTTCCCTGGTGGTCCAGTGGTTGGGAATCACTTGCCAATGCAGGAGGCATGGGTTTGATCCCTGATTTGGGAAGAGTCCACATGCCCAAGGGCAACTAAGCCCATGTGCTGAGCCTGTGCTCTAGAGCCCAGGAGCTGCAACTACTGAGCCCGCACACCCTTGGGGCCATGCTCTCAACAAGAGAAGACACCACAGTGAGAAACCCATGCACTGCACGAGAGAGCAGCCCTCACTTGCTGCAACTAGAGGAAGCCCACACGCAGCAGTGAAGCCCTAGGACAGTCAAAAATAAATACACTGAAAAAAAGAAAAAGAAGGAACAAGAATTGAGGGTGTTCACTATGTTGATTGCTAGATCAAAACATAAAATATGTAGGATTTCTCCAATCCACTTGAGAATGGCTGGAAATTAGAAAGGAGCCTCGTCTCCTTTAAACAAATCTTTGAAGAATCCAGAGGCAGGATGACAGAATAAAAAGAATATAAGTTTCTGGTGCAGAAAAGATGTGAAATTCAATCATGGCTTTGTCACTTACTAGTCTATGATCTTAAGCTATTAAACTTCTCTAAGCTTTCATAGTCTGTCTATTCTTTAAAACAGGTAAATAAACTCTTTACTGTTATTTAACACCATATTGAAGATATTGGCCAATGCAATTGGGTAAGAAAAAAACATTTTGTGGCATGATAATTAGAAAAGAAGAGATAAAACTATATTTGCAGATTACATGAAAGTATATTTGTAAAATCTCAGAGAATCAACAACATAACCAGATTGAAAAGTGAAGTAATCCAAGAAGGGAGAAGAATATAAACTCAACATATTAAAATTAAGAATAACACAATAGCAGCATAAAAGGTACAATTTTAGGAATCAACTAATAAGAAATGTACAGAACCTTTACAAATAAAACTTTAAAACATGTCTGAACGACATGAAAGCAGACCTGTAAACGTGGAAGAACGTCCATGAAGATGTGTGTGTGTGTGTATGTGTGCACACACATGTTGTGAATAAGTGACCCAAATAAAATGTGACCAACATTTTTCTCTAAGACTGATAAAGTTGATTCAAGTGTTCACATGCAAAAATAAATGTACAATTATAGCTATGAAAAATCCTAAAAAAGAAAAAAATGGGGGAGATTAGCCTTACCAGATAGTAAAACATAGCATAAATCCTCTAGAATGTTAACAGAAAGACCAGTGAAATAGAATAGAAAATCAAGAAACAGACATGAATACATATGACATTTTGTATATGATAAAGACAGATTCTCAAATCACTGGGGTAAATACAGATTTTGCAAATAAATGACAATGGGACAACTAGATAGAACTTTGGGAAAACATAAACTTGAATTTATACTTCATATATACTTCAGAATAAACTTGAATTGTTAAAGTATTAGAATTTTAAAAAGAGAGGAGAAAAAAAGAAACTGTGTAGGTAGAGTTCATCATAACCTGAATGTGGCAAAAGGCTTTCAAACTATGACTAAAAATACATCTTCAGTAAAAGAGTGATACGTCTAGCCTCAAACCATACTCCAGAGTTACTACAACTATACTACAAAGCCATCAAAACAGTATAGTCTTGGCGCACACACACAAAGACATATACATCAATGGAACACTATAGAAAGCCCAGAATATAAATGGATAAAGAAGATGTGATACATATACACACACACACACACACACACACACACACACACACAGAGGAATATTACTCAGCCATAAAAAGCATGAAGTCTTGCCATTTGTGACAACATGGAGATATCTAGGGTGTATGATGCTAAAGGAAATAAAGCAGACGGAGAAAGACAAATACTGTTGATCTCATTTATATGTGAAATCTCAAAAACAAAACAAGGGAACAAACAAAAATGAAACAGATTCATAAATACAGAGAATAAACAGGTGGTTGTTAGAGGGAAGAAGGGTGGGAGAAAGGCAGAAACAGATGAAGAGAATTAAGAGGCGTAAATTTCTAGTAATAAAATAAATCTAAATCACAGGGATATAACATATAGCATAAGGAATATGGTCAATAACACTGTAATAACTCTGAGTGGGGACAGATGTTTACTAGCCCTATCATGGTAATCATTTCATACTGTATTGAAATGTTGAGCCACTATGTTGAACACCTGAAACTAACATAATATTGTATGTCAACTGTATTATTTCAATTAAAACAAAAACTGATAAAATCTACTGTGTAAAAATTTAACAAAAAATTTTACATGACCAAAAAACATCCTAAGGAAAAACAAAAGACAAGCTGAGAGAAAACATGGCACAAATGAACTTACCTACAAAACAGAAAAGACTCACGGACACAGAGAACAGACTTGTGGTTGCCAAGGGGAAGTGGGGTGGGGGAGGGAAGGACTGGGAGCCTGGGATTAGCAGATGCAAACTATCACAGGTAGGATGGATAAACAACAAGGTCCTACTATACAGCGCAGGGAACTATGTTCAATATCCTGTGATAAACCATAATAGATATTAAAAAAAAAGAACGTCTGTAACCAAGTCACTATGCTGTGTAGCAGAGACTGGCACAACATTGTAAATCAACTATATTTCAATTAAAAAATTAAAAATAAAATAAAAATAGGTAACAAAAAAAGAGAGAGAGAGAGAGAAAGATTTCCTAATCCTACCCACTGAAAGGACCTAGAAGCAATGGCATCCTAGTGGCTCATGCAGTATCTGGATTTTGATGTCTAAATATAATTCTCCAGTAAAAATAGGCTTCCTTGGAGAAATAGGGGATTTCATGGGACAGGGAAATTACAAGGTGACCGTGACACACTGTGCTGAAAGTAAGACAGTACTAATATACTGTAGGGACATGTCAAAAAGACACCAGGAGACAGCCTAAGAGGCTCTCATTGAGCAAAAATGGGAAATTGCTCGAATATAAAAAAGAACAATAATGATAATGAATATGGGACCCCACGGTGACACTCTTTTACACATTTATAAAGAGAAAGGAAACAGCAATTGGTAGATCGAGATGAAAAGTATGCAAGTGTTTACTGTACTATTCCTTTCACTCTTCTAGAATCTGAAAATTTTTCAAAACAAAAAGCAAGACGTGAGGAGAGCAAACCAAACCAAACCAAACAATGAGCTCACAGTACAGTATGGAAAAGGTCACATAGCTGGATAAACCCAAGGTAGTGATGTGGGCATAGAGCAATGCTAAGGTACTACAGGTGGGTAGGTGGGCAGCTGCAGCCATTCTGGAGCTCAGGTTAGCCACTACTTGATCAAATTAAGTACAGGCATAGACTGTGATCCAGCAATTCTACTCCTGGATACACATCTGAATCTGTGGAAGGTCGTATTTTCAGCTCTGCCTACTAGGTGTATGGTAGGATTACACTTCTCTACCCACCTTGAAAGTCAGGTATGATCGTGTGAAACTTGCTTTGACTAATAAAATGCAACTGGATATGGTGTGCGCTCTTCCCTTTGCAGTAGGAATCATGAAAACATATGTCAGGATGAAGTTTCCATCAACTTGAAAGACTGAGTGATTATGGCGAGCTAAGTATCCCTGCTGATCTGGGCTGAACACATGCTATGAGTGAAAAATAAAGCTATGCTGTGTTTTTTAAAAATGAACAAACAATACCAAGTTTACAGGATGGCTGTGAGAATTCTTTTAGACAATGCAGGTCAAGTTTCCAGTGTACTGACTAACATACTATGTGCTCATACTCAGTAAACATTTGTTGTTCCTTGCCCTTCCTTCCCCTTTTTCCACCAATCTGGCAGATAAAGCCTCACCTGGATCTGTTGGAAGAAATGTGCAATATCCTGATCTGGCTGATTCCCAGAGGCCAGCAGCCGACTTTTGTTTTCCATGAATTGCTGCAGCTTCTCAGAGAGATGTTCAAACATCTCTGCCTGGGGCAGAAGCTTCTTTAAGGAGCTCTCCTTTTCTTGCTGCTGTAGACAGAGCTGTTCGAAGCGCTGGCTCACCTCAGCCAGTTTGCCCTGCAGCACAGCGGCCGTGGTGCTGTCTGCTGTTTCCATGAATCGGGTCACCATATCACGGGTGGCCTCCAAGCTGCTCTTCTGCCGAGCAATGTCCTGCTTCAATTTCTGTCATCAAGAGCATATCTGTCAGCTCCTGGCTCACTTATTCTGGGACATCCGAACCACAGACTAATAAACTTCTAGTAACTACATGCTCACCTCCTCAAGAAGGCTTGAAGGATTCCAACTGAACCTTCAGAACATCACCGATACTCTTTCTTCTCCACCCCAGGCCACCAATGACTTTGCTCTTTTCACTCTCCCTCAAGTTTACCAATGGTTTGGAAATTGAGCGGACATACCTTTACACTGATTAGTCATCATCTCTAAGTCTATTAGAATATTCATGGAATACATTCTTTTCCTGATACTTTTCCAAAATGATGTCACTATGGTAGGTGGCAAATATATCCTCTATGCTAACGCCTGGGGTACAAGTCTCACCATGTTAGTGGCCAGGGCTTCTTGGATGACTCCTGATGACAGCGACACCACCTGCTCCTCTTCCAGGTTATTTTCAACTTCTCTGATGGACTGCAACAAGCTGTCCAGGCTTTCCTGGACACTCTGAGACTGGGCAATTGCCTTCTGCAGCAGAGCAGAGCGCTCCGCCAGGCTGCTGGAGAGGTGTTGGAAATGGCTGAGTATGGAATCTGGAAAATCAAGGCCGTGACAAGAAAAAGTGGAGACAATTTTTCTGTTGCACTTTTTATAAAATGTATTTAAATTGTACATGTTAGTTATTATAACAATGGACATCAAGGCAAACAGAATAAGCTTAAATACATCACTATTTGAACCAAACTCAATAGGCATTGTATATTTAGCACCTACTAAGTGCCAAAAATTGCGCTCAGTGCTGAGGACTGTAGAGTATTATGATAAAGTCCTGCCTTCCACAAACATTAAAACTCTAAAAGAGAGTGTAGGTAGTGGAAGGCATATCAATTAACCATAAAAATAAAATCACAAGTGCGATATTGGTACTAGGAGTACTGTACTAGAGAAGCCAGAAGGAAAAGTTATTTCTTATCTTTACTTCTTGGGGGTGGGGGTGGGGGTGGTGTCAGGAGTTTACCAAGGAAGTAACTTCCTGGTTACATCTAGAAGCAGGAGCAAGATTTCATCATGCACAATATGCACTTGATAAATTTTAGCAGCTAAGAAACAGGACAAACTTAAGGGGGAAAGCAATGAGGAAATGACTAGCTCATTTGGGAAAGGAAGGAAGTTGGGCGTGGTAGGAAGGCGAGTGTCTGCGGAAAAAGGGTTGAAGCCAGGCCACGAAGGCCTCCTATGGTGTGAGATTCAGCTTCATTAGAGGGTTAGCTCTTTGTGCTTGGATCCACAGCTCCTCGCCAGCAGCACAGATGCTTGTACACCACAGTGTGAGATATCACAGAACAGAGGGACACACTTGGAGGTAGGGGAGCACTCTGGCCACTGCTATTTCATACCTGTAGTTTCTTGAACATGCTTGCGGTCTGGGGCTGGCTCCCCTTCAATTTCCATGAGGTCGTGAGCTACTTTTTGGAGTTTTTCTACAGGTACTTGATGCTCAGCCAATTCCTCCTGCAACTGCTGCTTGTCCATGAAAAAGGACAAAAGAAAACTATTAGAGTGAAGTAATCAAAGCTGGTTTCTAGGGATCGAGAGCTACTGGGCAGCTCTGTAGAATAATTCTGTTTATCTATAGCAATAGACGTCAGAATACAGTGTTCAGGAATCAGATCTCGTCCAAGGCATCCCGACCCCTGCCTTTCACCTCTGCAAGCACTTGCTTTGCTTTGAGGGCACTCTGGGCTGTGTGTAACAAGACCCCGTGCCCTGGCTCACCTTTGTGGTTGCAAACTGCTGTTGCAGGGCCCCAGGGTCGGAGGCAACTGTATCTGAGAGGAGCTTCTTCACACTGGCCTCGCAAGCTTTCATCCAGGCCTGTAGGCTGTCGGCGCTGCTCTGAAACTGCTGATACTGGCCTAGCAGCGTGTTCAGGTGAGCGCCCAGGCGTGTACACTGTGCCAGAGAAAGAAGGGAAAGCAGACCAAAGCAGGTCAGGCCAGAGGCAGCAGCCTCCCAGGCAAGTCCAAAGAGGCCTGACTGTGCTCCAGGGACCTGACTGTGACTGCAGGTAAGGGTAGGTGAGCCTCCCAGGTAGACAGGAGCAACCATCTTCTACAAGTGGGTCCTGATTGTTTGATCCATACTATCCACCCCAACTTTACTATATACCGGGGAAGACTCAATGAGTTGTATGACAGGCTACCGATGAAATACACATCAAGCTGCAAGCATAGGTGGGGATCAAAGGTACAAAACATTTTCCCTTTGGGAACGTTAAAGATGTTGGCAAAAACATAAGACTGGTAAAAAGAACTAAGCAGATTCTGTATCTTAAGAGCTAAAGGAAGTTCTTTGATAGGGAGGAAGATTAAGGAAGATTTACCCTAAATGTTCTGTCCAGGAATGAAGACTATGTATTTGGTTTAAGTTTCCCTGTGCTGTCTTTTGGGAGTCCACGCCTGCTGGTCAAGATACAGGGAGGCGATCACTCCCACCTTCACCACTGAAGTGAGATATATCCCTAGATAGTGCTCAGGTCGAGCATAAGCCCCTGGGCCTCCACATTTCCCCCCCCCCCCCAGAGGCTCATAAAGACATTCTGCAAGTCCACTTGCTCACTGTGTCCTGAGGTTCTTACTGTAAGCCCCAGAAACCACCCACGGTTGTGTGAGGGCTGCCAGATGCCTCGCCCGTACCTCTGCATGGAGAGCGCTGTATCTTTCTGTCGCGTCTTTCAGCTTGGCCTTCACTAAGGTTCCGGTTGCTGATGCTTCCCTGCCATCATCGAGGCTGTTTCCTGTGTCCAAGACCTTCTGTCCTGAGATAGTCACAAATCGCAGGTCTCCTTTGTGGGAAATGACATCCTCCGAGAAGCTCCCCTGCCGCTTCAGCAGGGCGGGAAGGGCCTCGGGGCTGCTGCCTCCCTGATGCATGCTCTCCAGCTCTTTCTCAGATCGTTCCAGCCAGTTCTCAAACTCTCGATGGTCCTGCAGAAACTTCTGCAGCTCATCCCGCAGTGTTAGCACCTGCTTCAGTTCTGCCTCCGACTGGGCCAGGGAAGTCGCATACTGCTCCTTCAGCTCTCCAAGCTTCTCTTGCAGCAGCTGTTGTTCCTCGGGTGTGAGGCTGTGGCCGTGCTGGTCCAGGAAGGCCTGGGCTGACTGCGTAGCTAGGATGAAATTCTGCTGCTGAGACAGCAATTCTTGGTGACGAGCCTGGCAAAAAGAATCCCCCCAAACAAAGGACTATCAGTAGGGATACCACAATGACTTGGTTATGTCTACAGCCGGAAGTAGGGAGAGATCTCAATAGGCCACTTTTCCAGCTGCTCAGATATCACCAATCTCTCTGAATTGCTAGGTATTATGCCATATGCTAATCCCAGGTGAACTGATTTACAAAGGATCTGACAGCTATCACGTGTTATCTCATCAGACTTGCGCCACCATCTGCGGTGCAGGTGGACTATGTAATTCCCGCATCAAAGAGGGGATGCGTGAACGCCAAAAAGGTGCTGTATGTCTTAACAGAGGCCATGTAGATAATTATGGGACAAACTGCGACTAGAACTGGAGTCTCTTCACTAAACTACCCCAGGTCAAAGAGACGGTACAAGTGGCCAACTAAAACTACCCACACTGATGGAAGGAGTGACCAAGCTTCACAAGTCCTACATGTGCCAGCACAAAACAGGCCATCTGCAAATGCTAAGCTGTGAAACACCTCACGCATATGTCCCTGAAGAGTGTTCCTGCTAGAAAACGTCTTGGGAAACTAGTTTTTCAGATAAACAATTTGCATATTAGTAAGAATAGACTGTATTTCTGCATAGTACAGATAGTACAGGTAGTCTGCACTTTGTGTGTGCTATGTTTATGTGCAGACATGTGGACCGTTTTTCTATTTTAAAAAGGGAACATAAGTTCTTTGAGGAGAGTTGTGGTTGCTTTGTTTTGTTCCTAAAATGTTCTTCCCGAGGCTAACAGAAGACAGTGGCTGCTTAGGAAGTGCTCTTGACTATCTGTACCGTGAATGCAACTCCCTAGAGAAGGACAATGGCAACCTGATAGCTTCAGCTTGTGACGCCATCTCAGGGAAGCTGGGGTGACAAATGTATCTGGCTGAAAGAGAAGGAGGGGGCAGCACTACAGCTTGTCTGTGTACCGCAAGATGTCCCCATGCTCATCCACCCAAGGTAAGGTGGCTCCCTTCCCAGCTAGGATGGAGCTGCCAGCAAGCAGTATCAGGAAGCGCCTGTGACAGGAGGACCATTTCTGCTCTGTGCTAAGACTGCCATGGCTTTAGGGTACACACGACAGCGGATCTGCCAAGCGCAGGAAGTAGCTTGCAAGAGGCAGAAATGCTATGAATACAAAATAAGGCAATGGCCCACACAGGGTGTTCAACAGAAGCATTCCAGCTAAGCCAATTTTATTTGCTATAAAGGTGTGACTACTAACATATGGGACCCATGTGTCTTCTAAGTTCCC
This sequence comes from Budorcas taxicolor, assembly GCF_023091745.1. Classification (NCBI taxonomy): domain Eukaryota; kingdom Metazoa; phylum Chordata; class Mammalia; order Artiodactyla; family Bovidae; genus Budorcas; species Budorcas taxicolor. The sequence goes on from NC_068912.1 coordinate 106,835,773, forward strand.
TAAATATATAATAGTCTTTTGATCATGCACTACAATATGCCTGCACATGCCAGTTAATATCGTGGAGATGATGGGTCTGGTTGGTTTACTGGTTTATCTCCAATGCCTGTCATACAGCGGGTTCTTGATAATTGCTAAATGAATAAATGAGTAGAGGAAAGTAAGAAATGATTTCTTGAGAGCATCAGGGAACCATTAAAAAAGTTAAGCAGAAAGACAGCATTTAAGAAAGCTCACTTAGTAGTGTGGGAATGGACTTGAGGGTAAAAGTCAAGAGGCAAGGAAACCAATAGAAGCTACTGTAACACAAGGGAAAGCTGTGTTCTGAACTGCAATAATACCTCGATGGAGATAAAAAGTGTGATGTCTTTGAGAGATGTAAGAAGCATGGGATTTGATGACTGATTCAAAGTGGGAGAGGGAGGGAGGGGGAGGAATCCAGGGTGATGTTTTAGTCCAGGCAAGTGAGTGGGAATTTAGGAAGAACATGTCCGTTGGGGGAGAGGTACTTTAGAAGACAGGAGGCCCATTTCTCAAGTTGAGGTGCTTGTGGTTCCAAGCTGCAAACAGAGAGAAGGATGTATACACTCAGGACAGCCATTTGGGCTGAAGACAAATAAATACATGGAGATCACTAGTACAAACAGGAAGTGAAGTGTCACGGGTGGATGAGATTACCTATATTCTAAATGATTAAGATGAGACCTAGGCTACAACTTGGAAGTGCGTCAGTGTGTTTCAGAAGCTGGCCAGAGGAGAGGGAGGAGAATCACCAGGGAAGATACTGCTATGGAAACAAGGGGGAAACTATTTCCAGAGGAGTGGTCAAGGGTGTTAAGGCTGCTGAGAAATCAGAGATATGAAATGAGAAATTCTCACTGGATTTAGGGCAGGAGGTTATGGTGACTTGCTCAGGGCAGGAGAGATTCACTCAGCATTGTGAGAACACGCTAACGTGCTCACCTTCAACTTCTCACACTGCTTGTCCAGCTTCTCCGGGGCTTCATTCAGCCCAGTGTGACTATCAGTGGTATCCAAGGCTCCTTTCTCCAGGTTGCCTGAGAGCTGCTCCATCTGTCCTTCTGATGATCTCACTGAGGTCACCCAGTCCAAGAGAGCATCAATCTTCCTCCTGTTCTCTGCCAGTTCCTTTGCTGCTTTACTCTGAAAGCCACAGGGGGAGTCTAGTGAGAAGGCCTTAAATACTCAGCTACCATATAACCAAAGGTTAAGTAAAGGGAAAGATGTTTAGGTCAAAAAAAAAAGAGAGAGAGAGAGAAACTCTAAGGCTGGGTATAAACAGTCTTTGCACCCACAAAGAAAAATAAGCATCTTCTAACTCTGTTGAAAAATAATCATTTAAAATGATCCCTAAATTTGATCTATAGCTCATCACTTTTAACAAAGGATTTGAATCCCTGGATTTGAAAAGGCTCTGTTAAGTGGTGATTTTGTCCTGGCAACCCTCCAGGTTTTAACAGAATCCTTGCTAGGTATGCAGAAGTTACACACTAACTTGGTAGGATAAAAAAATAGCACAATTACACTCGATTACCTGGCTGCTCGTCCTTAAAGAAATCCCAGACCAATCTCATCTGTTCCTCTGCCAAGTAGAGCACTGAATTCTGAAACTTGCCTCTCAAATTCTATGTTCTGAATCTTCAAGTATTTTATTAATAAAACAGGTTATGCTAAGTGATATGTACATGTATTTCAGAATTCATCTTCAGGTAACGCACTTCTCTTTTCCACATTCTCCATCGCCCTAATTAGTGTACAAGTTCACAGCCAGACAAAGAACTCTACTTCAATTAGCCAGTGCTAAGTGGGGTGCAGAAGACCATGAGACTTCACCTTCTTTGGTTTATCCCAGTGCCATGATTTCCCACTGAAACTGTAATGGCAGTTTGAGGAGAACTGGAGGCCCATTAAGACTGCCCAGGCGTCTTCATTAGCACCCTTGGATCACCAGTCTAGATTCATGTTAAAAATATGCCCTGTGCTTTTTCCCCAAAGATGATGATAATGGTGACGGTGATTTGGAATATGAACTTTCTATCAACTATTCCTGACTTAAAGTCCTTCAGAATGTTTCTTATAAAAATAAATATCAACTCGTAGATCAGCTCCTGAATGAGCCCTTTTCCTCAATTCCATGCTCTCTGGAAGGCCATCAGCTTTTATTTGTGGAGGTACCAAATTTTTTTTTTTAAAAACACCAAGCCTCATAGCAGTCTGGTTACCTTTTCAGTCTCCTGCTGTAAGGCTGAGGTCACCACTTCCTCCAGCTCCTTCTGGGCCAGCTTCGTCCTTTCCTGGAGAGCTTCATACTGCTCCTTAGCCTGATGAAGTTTCTCCCGGAGAGCTGTCAACTCATCGGGACTCAGTTTAGTCTGGTTCTCTTCCAGGAACCCTTCAGTGTCTTTGACAACACTGGCAAATGAGGTGGCGTGATTCTGAATGTCATCCTGTAAATCCTTAACACACGAAAACAGATAGCAGAGGCTTCAACTTTAGCACTTCTAAGACCTCTCAACAGCACGAAGATGGAATGACTAGAATGACATTATCTGCAATGGATATATGTCCCTGACTATAACTTGCTCAGGTTTATGCCTAAACCAATGCAGCTAATAAAATTTTAAATGCTTTTTAATTAAGAAGCTTCTAAAAATATTTAATTTTTTAGGAAAAATTTAAATTTCTAAGAAGATATTTAGTGAAGATATAAAAGGAAAATGCCCACAAATACGATTTTTGTTTCACAATGACTTATCCTCAAAGAGATCATTCTTCTGTAAAGCAGAGCTGACAATGGGACTTTAACAGTGTTGAGACCTGGCTGGTTCTTCGTAACTCTCTTGGTTATCACTCCTAAACCCTCAAGTAGCCTACAAGACCTAGCATGATTTGGGTCCTGCCTCCTCCTCAGGCTTATCGTTCACTAATCTTCCTTTTGTTCTTTGCAGTACAGTCAAACTAGCTTTTTTCCAATTCTTAACTACTGTGCTTGATCGCAATTCCACCTTCAGACTGATGCAAAGGCCCCCTCTAGCGTGTCTTCTTCCTCCTTCCACCCCTTCATGCATCCACCCCTATGTATCCTTTGATTCTCAGTTTAAGTGATACTTCCTTAAAGGAATCTTCTGAAATATAAGTCAAGATTGGGTCTGTTATATGTTCTTATGTAACATTTCATTTATAGATATTAGTGAATACATCAGAGAAGGCAATGGCACCCCACTCCAGTACTCTTGCCTAGAAAGTCCTATGGACGGAGGAGTCTGGTAGGCTGCAGTCCATGGGGTTGTTAAGAGTTGGATATGACTGAGCGACTTCACTTTCACTTTCATGCATTGGAGAAGGAAATGGAAACCCACTCCAGTGTTCTTGCCTGGAGAATCCCAGGGATGGGAGAGCCTGGTGGGCTGCCGTCTATGGGGTCGCATAGAGTCAGACATGATTGAAGTGACTTAGTAGTAGTAGTAGTGAATACATTATATGCTCATTTTCGTGATTATCTGTGTAAAGTCTGTCTCTTCCATGACACTGTAAGCTTCATGAGAGCAGGGATATTTAACCACTATGTTGCTGGCTCTAGTCACTGGGCCTGGCACATAGCAAGCCTTTCTAACTACTTGCTGAAGGAATGAAAAAAGTGAGTTAACTCTTACTGACCTTCAGGTCACTTTGGTTCTTCTGCAAAGCAAAGAGATCCTGCTGGGTGGCTCTACCCTGATGGCCAGCCAATGCTCTTTCTGCCTGTCCCACCCAGCTGCAAAGATCCTCCAGTTTCTGGTGACAGGTATTTTGTTGTTTCTGCAGGGTCTAATTAAAATGCAAAGGGGCCAAGAGATAATTAATGATTCTCATTTTATAAATATAAGATAACTCCCTGAAATGTAAAACAGGAAGGTTATATCACAAGGATGGAAAAGTTGGTGGGAGACTAGAGCAGGAAAAGGCACAGAAATCATATTCAGAAAGTTCCCCTCGTTTGGACAGTCAATTGGTCTAGATCTATGGCCTGAATTACAATTAGGAGTGATTTCAGGTGAGAATGCTCTGAGGTTTTGGTTTGGAAGCTCGTTTGCCAGACTGTTTATTATCCATGGAAATGGAGAAGAGAGAGCCTAGATGCTTAAAATCCATAGATGATACTGGGTATGATAATAAATGACAGGCTCTGATCACTTCTACAGGAACTGGATGATACACTACATATGAAGTCATAATATGGAAAATTAGAAGGACTGGACTAGGAGGAAAAATCAAGAAACTGGATAATTTATAAGCTAATTGAGCTTCTTAATAATTAATCTGACTTTATATAAATCAAATGTCTCACGAATGCAGACACCCATTAAATGGAATGAATACTTGCCAGGCGTGAGGGGCTTGACTATTTTGAGAAGGGAAGTGCCCAAGAATAGCAATGGGCTCTGTCCTTCAGGTGTCTACACCAATAGCCAAGAGAAAAGCCGGCCCGAGGGGAGCAGGGATTTGCTTCTGTGCCTGATCCTTTTCCAGACCTCTCAGTCACATGACGCTGAAGCACCTGACTGAGCAATTGAGCATGATGTGTTCTCCTGATCATCCTTCTAAGACCATTTTTCCACCAGTTTCTACCTTCTGATGGCATTTTGAGTCACCTGCACTTACAAACAGGTGCCCAAATTGGCCCTCTCTCCCCCGCTTTAGGACAAATAGAAAGGCTCTGGAAGAGAACTCCTAAGAGCTCTTCAGCTGTAAAACGGGATCTTCATGGGTTAGGATGGGTGCAGACTGAATCTGAAAAAGGCAAAGCAAACAAGTTAACACATAGACAAACACATGCATTCAGGGCAAATATAGAGAGAAGCAGAGCATTTCTGACAATAATAAGGTTAATAAATGTCGTGGAATTAATTACACGCTTAAAGAGAATGTTCACATGCAACTGGACCATCTTCTGCAGCTCAGGGGCCTACCCTGGATGTGGGCTGTATTTTAAGGTGGCCCAGACCTTTGCTCTTACATTAATTATCCATAAGCTACACCAAGCTGTATGAAATCCAAGTGAGGACACTGCAAATTTCCAGATTTAGAGGGTAACCTATCATATTTCATTACTATCTTACTTCAATTTTAATATAGTTGAAACAACTAAGCAGTAACAAGGGACATACAGGCTTCACTAAATATCCTTTAAGCCTGACTCAAAAGCTCAATTCTACTATGCACAATATTTAATAAAAGAGACACTGAGACAGTTTTACTGGTGATAACAATTCTAATACTATCTTGCTGAATTTCAATTTATTATTCATACAGAAGAATGGCATAAGCATCATTCTTGGTATTCTAAGGTTATGACGTTACCATGCAATTATGTTGAGTTCTACAACAAGAGGGTTGTGATAGAAGGTGGTGAGATGATTAGCCTCCTGGCTGCCTGCAAAGTTTACCAATGTTGCTTCTACAGTTTTCCACAACTGAATAAGCACTAGAAACAACAGTGTGAAGAAAGGTGCCAGAAAATAAATTTTCAAAGGTGCTAAAGAATTAATATGATTCTGATAAAAATCTTTTTTGTCAGCTGTCTGAAGGTGGTCAAGGAATCTTACTGTTAATCATCTGAAAAGCCTCAGTATAAAACTAACTTCAGGACCATTCTTCTCAAGAGCTCAGAGTATCTAACCGCTCCTAACAGCCCTCAAAAGAATACTGAGGGAGAGTAGGGGAAAGACAGGCTGGGGATAAAATTCTCACTTCCAAGTCAGAGACAATGAGACACAGTTACAGTAGAGTCTAACTAAGAAGAAAACACCTTGCACGTGCATACTCACGTAAACACACATATTCTCTCACGCATACATAAAACCAGAAACGCAGCAAGAAAGACAGTCAAAACAGCTGTCTCCAGGACCAGAACCAAACTGGCCCGGACCAATCAACACTGGTAAACACAGGCTCCTGGAATCATGACAGACGGAGTCTGGCCAGAAAACCCAAAGACAGAGGACATCCCAGGGACCAACTGAGCCCAGCCGCTGGTTCAGTCTGACCTTGACCTGGGCAGCCTGCTCCATTTGTTGAAGACGGTCCCGCAAGGCATCCCCCTGAGCTGCAGTCTCTTCTACAAGGTCCTGGAAGGACCTCTGCAGTTCACTCAGAAGCCTCAGCATCTGCCGGTTCTGCTGAGGAGACAAGTCCTGGGCATGCTCAGAGATCAAGAACTGAATATCAAAGGCAAGTGCATCCAGTTGAGATTTCCTCTCAGCCAGGGGTTGTTTCAAGTCCTAAGGGAAATGGGCAAAGGAAGAAAAGAGAAAAGAAACTTCTAATTCTCTATAGAAGCAGAAACTGTTGGTTCTAATCAAAGAATCAACATTATCAAACAAGTTAATTTCCTGTATTTTTAAAAGTGACACTGATTATTTCCAGGGCCAACCCACAATGGAAGTCTCTCTCACTTCTGGCCTCTCCAGAGTCCTCACATATTATAGCTAGGTTTCCTTTAACTATAATTAAAGGAACAGTAAATTAAATCAACCACTGATTTCTAAATGCACTACACTTTCCATTATTTATATTAACAGAATTATAGCACTGCTAATCCCAAGTATCTGTGAAAACATGCTATACTTTGGAAAGTATAGCATGAATTTTTGGTCTGAGATAGATCTAATTGTATTTTATTAGGTTCAAATAACTATTTGTATTTGTCTAGCCCTGAGATACTGGTAAGCCAGAAATAAGAAAATATTCAATTTCTTAGTGGTTCACTAAAATTTGACTTTTAAATAGTTACATATGTTACACATTTAAAACTGTACAAAAATGTTAAACACATTACACATTTTAAAACTGTAAAGGATTACAGTCAGATAAAGCAGTAAAAAACTGCCTAACACTAGAATTTATCTGCTTTTAGACAATTAAAAAGCATGCAATATTCCCACAAACTTTTAGTAATCATTACCCACGTTATACTGGATGCAATTAAAAAACCATAAAAACAAGTAAGATATCTGCATGTCCATCAATTTGAAATTGGGAGCAGTCAGCAATCCTGAAAAGCGGGCTTGTAGGAGGACTACCTGCATATTTATCATATGACTATACTTCCTTTGTCTGTGAACACATGGATTTGGGAAACTCACTAGGAAAATGAGGCTTAGATTGTGGCTCTCTCCCCATAATGGAATTCATATAATTTATAACTAGGCAAGGACACCAATATAGGAGGTGCTCTGTGTTTTTATATTTCATACTATGTCACAGGAATTTTTCTCACCCTTGCTTCTTTCAAAACTCTTGTCAGTGAACAAAGTCTGTTACTCATTCCTCCATCGGTGTATTTGGATTAAAGGGTACAAAAGCAGAAGGCAAATCAACTCTTGCAAGATAAAGAGGGGCAAGGATGCATACAAGGGAAACCTGACCACAGATAGCATTTAGGTCTGTACCTCCCAAGACTGGGAGAGGCTGGAATAGGAGGGAACATCTCTAGTCCTGCTCTGACTTCAGAAAGAATTTGAGAGGAATAGCTATAGCAGAGGGTGGCTAAACCAATGTGAGCATTATCTGATATTAAGTATAATTCAAAAGAAACAACAGCGTTGGGGGCAGGAGAATCCTCAGCTCAAATATATCTCAGAATCTTTAACTTTTTCTCTCACTGACTTACAAAAAAGAATCAATTAACTTGGAGTTTAACAAGAAGAAAACCACCTCTCAAGACGAGGGGTTGGTCATCTACACTCCCCAAGCCAGACCTGCCCGCCATCCAGTGTTGTAAACAAAGTTTTACTGCAACATGTCTACAACCATTTGTTCATATGCTGCGTATGGCTGCTTTCATTTTTCTGCAGCAGAGATGAACAACTGCCACAGAAACAGGTCACAGGCAAGACCTAAAATATTCACTATCTGGCCCTTTACAGGAAAAGTGCACAAAGACTTTTTATTTCTCAAATGGAAAGTCAAGTCACACTTTCTAAGAAAGCCAAGTACAGATACTGGTCTGCCTAGCAGAGACATAAGATTAAGACAACACAAAAGGGCAAATAAAACATGCTTAAGAGCAGGCAGTGTGCTCACCTCACACCGTTGGAGGCGCTGATTCAGGCTGTCAGCATCCGTGTCACTGTCATATTGCTTGCTGTTCAGAATAGCATGGGTATTGCCAACCCAGGCTCTCAGATCTTGAAGTCTGCCTTCCAGCTGTTCATACTGATTTAACACTCTAGTCTAAGAAATAAATGGCAAGTTAGATGATAAAACTCTCCAAGCCTGCCCAGACTCTGTGAGCCTTTGTAAATAAAAACAAGAAGCTACCTTCTGTCCTTCCAAGGCACTCTGGAGGTGGAGCAGTCTGGAACCCCAGGTATCACTCACAGAGCTGAGGGACTTTTGAAGATTCTTGGCATCTTTTTCTAGCGCCTTCAGCAGTTGAGCTGGGACTTCCTGAGGCTGGTTGATGATAATCTGATCCACACACTCTAATTCCTGGCTCACCACCGTGGACAAATCCTTTAGCTCCTTGTCTAATACCTGAGGGCATAAACTGGAGTTACCTCCAAAATCAAGACTAGAAATCTTGCTGTCTTAGAATCACCTATAAACACATTATTCTGTCACCACGTTTACACAGACTTTAGGGCTTATAAAATGTTTTTATAGACCTTCATTAGTTTTTCTGTTGTTCTCACAATCAATCATTCTTGAGGAGGCAGAGCAGACATCATAATCCTGAATTTATAGGACAGATGCCTCAGTGCTTAAAAATGTGAATTTGTTTTTCCCTGAGGCCACCCAGCTGATAAGCAGTAGAGCCCAGACTTGCAATCAGGTTTTCTGACTCAGGGCAATGCTTCTTGCTCTATAACTTGCTACCTCTCCAAGAGTGTCATTATGCTTTAAATAATGTGATGCAATAAATAAGTCAACCAAAGGACAACTCTTCCACTCTGAAGTTCAAGCGCGTGGAACCAAAGAACATAAAAATACCCCAAGCCAGCTTTTCTACCCAGCTATTCCTCAATATTCTGCTCCTCAGCAGAGAAGCCAGAAACAAGCTGTAGAAGAGCCTGGTAGTTCTTTGGGCATCATCCTCACCTCCCCTTCAGCCATCCTGCCCAAGGCTACCCTCTGGACAGAGAGAGCTGGTAAACCTCTACAATCTCTGTGCTCCTCACAACTCCAACCCTGCGACAATGCTCAGCCTCCAGCTGCAGTGAAGGAGTTACTCCTCCTCCCACTCAAGGCTGTCTGTGTCTACGTCTTTCCATGTCTCAGGGACCTCATTCCATCAGTGATCACTTATTCTCTTCCCTAACTTCAAGTTCTCCTTTTCTACTGGTTCTTTCTCCTTAGCCTAAAAATCCACTCAAAACATTCCTCTTCCAATACATCTCCTCTAGCTAGCGTCCTACCTCTCTTTCCTTGCCTGCATTACCAAGCTTCTGGAAAGCATGACCTACATTAATTGTCTCCACCTTCCAACATCCTGTTTATTCTCATTGCAATCTGGTTTATATCCCATCACTCGACTGTAGCTGTTCTTATCAGGGTGCCCGGTGACTCTCAGCCACTGAATCCCACTTTTAGTCTTTACTGTACTCAGTCCCCCTACTGTATCTAATACTGCTGACCAGTATCTAATCCTGCCCACTGTCTCTAATACTCCCTTGAGTCTCTTATGCTTTGGTTTCTGAGACTAGTACCCCATGCTGTCCTTCATAGATCTCTAATTATTTCGAATCTACTTTTTGTCCATTAAATAGCAGCGCTTTTGAACATGTTCTTCTTTCTTCAGAAGCTTCTCTTGTGGTGTCTTCTTTCCTTTTCCCAAGCTGATGGGCCTGGAGGAAGTCTCTGGGAACCTACCTTGGCCTGACACAGCAGATCCTGGAGCTCTGCCAGGTTGAGCTCTAGAGGTTGAATCTGCTTGGTCCTCATTTCAATGTCCCGTAAAAGAGACAGATAGGATACCAACTTCTCATCATGTTCTAGGCAGAGCTGCCGGGTAAATACATTCTGTGGAGCCAAAAAGAAAACTCACTCAAATCTGACATTCTCCTTTAAGTCTGCCTTTAAAGCAGACAGGGTCATAGAACAGAACAGAAATTTTTACTACACATTGCATGGAATGAAATAAATTGTGTTATTTTATCTAAATTGTCTCAAATCAATAGACAGAAAAGCAATTCATTAATTTCCTCAAGGAGCACAAGCTGAAGATTATCAATCTATAAGCATCATTTTAGCAAAAACCTCTTCTGACTTCAGGTACCATAACCTCAGTATTTTAACTTAGCTTCAATGATACCCTTGCAAATTTCGGAAAGACATTCAGGGCTACTACCTAATTTTCCAACAATTATGTTACAAACAGATGACAATAAACTAAGTTATAGCTTAGAGAATCCTCTCGTCGTCCTTAAGTAGATGTATATACACAATTAATCATACCTATGAAAACTCAGTATCCAGTCAAGAGTTTTAGCATGAAATTAGCCATAACAAGTACATACACACGCACAAATACACCACTGGGTAACTTACTTTAGTAGCTCTGAAGGGCTCCGGGTTCACACTCGCTCCCCCTGGTACAGTCATCAAGGGGGTCTGTTCGCTGCCAGGGCTCGCTCTGAGCTTCTCCTTTGGTGTCTTCTCATCCATCTTCATTGTGGGGCATGATACTGGGGGCACCATCTCCTCTTCACTGGTGTCTGGAATAGGACTAATGGTGGCTTCCTGCTGTCCTGTACTATCGTTTTGAGACACCTCTCTGGACAGCTTCTCTGGGAGAAGGGACACCGAGACTCTGGGAACCCTCTGAGCCACTATGCCTTCAAAGGACCCTACTTCTGCACCTGTAACTATAAGATTTGACATTTGTAGAGATTCCTCTCCAGGTATTTCCTGAGTTGTCACCATTTTAGAATCAAGAATTCTGCCATGTTCACGATCACTTTTGTTGTCCTGAGGATGAAGGTCCTTTCTGTCTGAGAATTCCAGATTACTGACTTCTTTGGAGCCTACTCTAATTTCTTCCAATTTAACAGTGCTTGTTAAGTCGAAAGGTACTTCTTGGTATGATTTTTCTTTATATTCATTAGATAAGAAAGTCAGATCTTTGGTTTGCCTAATCTTAAGAGTAACACAAGAATCTTGATGATAATTGGCCTCCTGTCTGGTGGTTCCTTGGAAAGACTTGTCTGTTGTGAAAACTGCGGCTGTGTCTGCAACTTGGACTCCTCCAACTGGTTCCTGGTAGTGCAATCCTTCAGGCCTTGGGATCAAAGAGGAGATCCCAACAATAATTTCTTGAGATTCACTGACTTGATTAGAGTTGAAGGAGGTTAAAGCATCTTGACTTCTTACAGAAATTCCTTTGGGTTTTATTTGGGAAGAAGTGTCTTCAGTTTCACCAACAACAGAAAAGCCCAGATCCTTGTCAGTTTCCTTCCCTTTTTCCCGTGCAGTTATCTCCATACATTGATTCTCTACACTGGAGTCCTGGTCATCACTAGTGGCAGTTTCCTGATTCAGCTTTTCTTCTGAAAGAGCTGCTGGTCTGCGGGTCTTGACGTGTTCTTCTACAATCTTCTTCCCTCTCTTAGCCTTCTCCGTAGTTTTCATTGGTTTCGGTATAACCTGCTGAATTAGCAATTTGTCTAAAGTTTCATGATTTGACTCTTGCACTTCTGAAATAATTCCTCCTTGGCTTTCCCTTACTTCTTTAGAATCTAGACCTGGTACAGGCTGTTTCATATGAGAAATAATTTCTGTTTGTACTATAATTTCTTGCTCTTTGTTTGTGTTTTTTCCCATAGTTGTATAAGCCACCTCTTCGGGGTTAAAATCACAAATTTCTGATTGAAGATATGTCTCTGAATCTTGGCCCAGTGATTTACCTTTACCATCATTAGGAATTATGACCCCCAAAGATTCCTTAGCATCTGGAGAAGATCTCTTATTTTGGTCATCGCATTCCAATCCCTTTAATGAAATTTCCCTGCTCTTGTTTGCCTCCTCCCCATTAGAAACTCTCACTTCAATGTTTTTTTGTGCAGACTGGTTTTCAATTTGAAATAATTTCTCACTTTCTCCTTTACCACAACTCATTTCAGCGGGCTGACTATGAGCAATTAACATTTCCTTTCTTAGAAATTCCTTCTTCATTTCACATACTTCAATTCCATCTTGCTTTTCAACATGAGCCTGGTGATCACCAGACTTAAATGTATCTACTTGGATTATAGTTGCCAGTTCAGGACTGATAAGTCTTTTCTCAATAGCTTCCTTTAAAGTCACTCTCTGATTAGTGAATATGTCAATAATTCCTCCATCCAATACCTGCCGAGATGCAATAATTCTGACCATGTTTTCATCTAGTAATTTCTGTTCCAGAGCTGATGCCAATGTCAATCTTTTTCCTGTGGCAGGGTCTATGATTCCCCCAGCATTTGCCTGGGCTTCCAGAACCTTCAGCGTAGCTGCAAAGTCTACTTTTCCAAGCTTAATTGCTTGAGACAACGTAAGTACTTTGTCACTCGCTCCATCTTTAATGTCTGAAAAGGGGATTACTTCTAGATATCTTTGCCCAGATTCAATATCAATTTTACACTTTTTTACTAATTCTGAATAGGGAACAATTCTGTAACTCTCAGGATCTATAATCCCATTCATCATTTCTGAAGACAGTGTTGCTTTATTAGTTAATCGTCCTTCCTTTTCAGCTTCTGCCAGGGTCAATTGCTGGCCAGAAATGAGATCTACAAAGCTTCCAGTGAAGGCCTGCATTTCTTGGATTTCTCTCTTTAGGTCCGGCGTTACAAGATCTAATTTCATGGCTTCGGAGAGGGAAATAGTTTCCTTTGTTTCAGGATGAGAGAACTGACAGAGGCTTAAGGTCTCAACTTTTCTGAGTTCCTTGGCTAAGTCTTCATCAATGATGCCATGCTTAAAGGCATTATCAACAGAAAGTCTCACTCCAGATATATGGTGAATGATACCTCCATCTACCACCTGCTTTGTCAACAACTGAATGGCCTCACCTCTCTCCAAAAGTCCTCTGTCAATGGACTGCATGACTGTTACAGGGGCTTTGCTGTCAGGGTCCATAATTCCAGTTGTTTCCATTTGTAAGCTAATTAATCTCTCCCTAACTGTGTTTTCAGCATCTCTGCCTTTGGAAGCTTTCTCCAGTTTTATAAGCTCTGGCTGGTCAGCACTGTCCACCAAGCCAAGATTTGAGGCTAAAGTTACTGAAACCTTTTTGCCTCGTTTCAGGTCAATGATTCCACCAGTCACCACCTGCCCCTCTAAAATTCTGGTGGCTGTTTGTGTGTCAAGAAGTCCAATGGCAACTGCTTCCTTCACAGAGCACAGCGTGTGGGTATGAGGGTCTAAGACACCACTTATAGCTTTGTCTGCCACGAGGACATTGTGCAACAACTTCTCATCCATCAGACCTTCATCAATGACTTCTTCTGTTGTCAAAGACTCACAGGTCTGAGAGTCAAAGAATCCCCGAAACATGTTCATCTTTCCCATAAGTTTCACAGCAGTGTGACTGGGCACAAGGCCTCGGGCTATTGCTTCACTTAGTAAGAGCTTTTGGCCTGTCTGTTCATGAAGGATACCGCCCTCTACTAACTGCGCAGCTAGTGTACTCAAGGTAGCCTCCTCAAGCAATTCTGAAGCAGCACTGCCTGGCAGGGGAGTTTCACTGCCATCAGCTTCCTTGTCTGTCATCATCCTGCTACCGCCTGCCACACTGAGACTTTCTGGACTTTGTGGATGGTCATCCCTACCCAGAGGTGACTTACTTAATGCTTTCTTCTTGTCCGGAGAATGAATATTCTTATCCTTTTCAGACCTGAGTTCCGATTCTAAAGCTAGAGTTTTCGCGACCTGAAGTTGTGACTTTCTGCTTCGGGCTTTTATGAGAGGTCTTCCAGTTTCACCTAGAGGACACTCAGTTTCAAGTGTGTCTGCTTGCTCTTTCTGATCCATCGAGGAAGTCCTTCTGAGAATCTGCCGTTCTTCTTTCAGTGACTCAGCAGAAAGCAGGGTTTTGTCCTCCACCACAGTCACATCCTCTGCTTTCTCAGGAGGTACTGTAAGGAGAAATTCTCTACTGACATTTTCTCTGGTAGACACTTCTATTTGTTCTTCCTTTCTGGTATCAAACAACTGTCTTTTAAACTCTGATTTGACTTTATCTATGACCTTCAAAGTATCGACATTTGGATTTCCCACTTTTTGTTGCCCTACAAACAGGTCCATTTGGGGGTTCTCTATAGAAGAGCATTCTGTTTCTACAACAATCTTTTTGCCTTTTGCTTCAGTGCAATTCACCTGATCGGCATCTTCTTTGCTTTGAGAAGAAAACTGGAACTCATGTGACCTCACACTCAGCTCATCGCAGAAAGTTTCCGTCATTTTCACGTTCACTGCTTCTTGTAATTTCTCAGCAGCTTCTAGCTTCTGATGCCCACTTCCAAACACTTCTGGAGGACCTGTTTGATCACCTCTTGCTGTTAGTGCCTCTATCAGCTCATTGTCCAACAGGAGCAGCCGCTGCCCATCCCTCACGTTAATATAGCTGTGAGTCATCAGTTGAAACAGCAGCTTCTCGTTGTGGCTTGTGGCACCCTCGGTTTGGCCTGTGCTACCCAGCACACCTGCCGCTCCAGGATTTGTGTTCAACTTGCCTTGTTCTAAAGAGTCTGCTAATTGCATGTGGGGCATCACATCGGGGATGCTAACTGACTTCAAGTTATTAGCAAGACTTTTGTCTAACATACCATTTTCAATTGCTTTTTCCCAGGACCAAATCTCTGTTGTTGCTGGTAGAAATATGGCTTTAATATGCTGTCGGTCACTAAGGATTTTATGAGCTAGTTCTGTAGACACAATACCTTGTTCCAGGGCATCTGTAATTGGGAGAATCTCTCCAGACTCAGGCCATAGCAACCCCATGAATGACCAAAGGGACTCCAGAATCACAAGGGCAATCTTAGCAGTTACCAGATCATGGCTCACTGCTTCATCCACTGTCAGCCTATGCCCAGTGACAGTATCTATGATCCCTCCTGTCTGAAGCTGCCTTATGAGGAGAGCACAGGCCATATCTTGGTCAATCAAGTTATGTCTCACAGCCTCTCCGACTGTAAGTCTGTGTCCTGTTCTTGGATCTACTATGCCTCCAGCAAAAAGCTGAGCTTCCAGCAGCCGGACAGTAACCTGCCTATCTATCAGCCCTTCCTGAACGGCACGGAAAATACTAACCTTCCGGCCTGATTTCAAGCTCACCATTCCCCCTGCCAACTGCTTGACAGGCAGCAATTTCAATCCTGATTCCTGGTGGACAATACATCTCTGCATCAGATCCAGTAAATCTATTTTCTCAGCTGTGTTTGGGTCTATCAAGTTCTTGGATGATCTCAGGTGGGACTCTAACCCTGAGTGAAGCCATGCAGAAATGAGGCCTTGGTGAAAAGCCTCCTTTAGGTTAATACAGTTCTCATCATTGGGGAGACTGAAACCTCCAGTTGCCAGGTGAGCTTCTAAGATTTTCAGTCCAACTTTCTCACTGATTATTTTCTTTTCAATTGCTTCTGCCACAGAAAGAGGGCCTTTGTTTTCAGTGAGCCTGCTGATTAAGGACAGGGCATCCTGTAGCTCTTGGAGCTGCTGGTACATCTGAGGATTAATGAGGTTTCTGGCTAGGCCCTCCTCCAAAGACAGCTTTTCACAGGTCTCAGGGGCAATGAGGCCAGACAGGATAACCTGGGATTCCAGGAGCACCAGGCCTGTGTCTTGGTCAATGAGGCCCTTTTGCATTGCTCTGAAGATGGGAAATATCTCCACTGTGCCTAGGTCAATCACCCCAGCCACTGCTCTGCAGCCCTACAAGAAAAAACGAACAAGAACAATGAATCAGAGAAGCACAATTGTTGAAAGGAGTCATTCAAAGAACTATAGTATATCAAATTCCGACCGCAAGAAAAACCCAGCCTGAGATGAGCCCCAACCTGTAGGAAACATCCTGAAGCCTGGCAGTGTTAATATTAAAAAAGATTTTTTCTAACCTACAGAATGTTTAACATAGACAGAAGTCTACAGAGTACCCAAGGGATGGTAGCATTAAGCGTATCTGAGTGACAAGCTCTACAAAGTAGCAAGCAATGGAAGTGAGGAAACAGCTATTTCTAAGACTAAATCACCAAAAAGGCTCTTACAGACATACCATTTCCCCCAAAGTGAGAATTCGACCTCACATAACAACTTCTCAGGGTTGCAATCCATGCAGAAGACTCTTGAAGTAGCACTTCCCTGCTGAGGAGTTCAGCGGGATCAGTCCATGGGGTCAGAAGACAGATATATGCAGCCCAAGAGCCACACAACAGCTGTGCAGCTCCATAGATGGCCCTATGTATGTTACTCAAGCAGGTGTTGAGCAACTAGGGTGGCCACATTTTTGGTGGCCAATGCTAGCATTTGCCATGGCAACAGCTCTGAGTTAAATTAGCTCTAGGAATTGGAAGCAGCAAGTCAAGGAAGGAGCAGACTAAGGTCCCTTGACTCTGAAACCACTAATAAATTTTCCTCTAGTCCAGGCTAGAACAGGTAATACAGTCATCACAATGATGGCTACTATTTACTAGGCACTTAATATATTCATATGCTTCCCTAGTGGCTCAGAGGGTAAAGCGTCTGCCTACAATGCGGGAGACTCAGGTTCGATCCCTGGGTTGGGAAGATCCCTGGAGAAGGAAATGGCAACCCACTCCAGTACTCTTGCCTGGAAAATCCCATGGACTGAGAAGCCTGGTAGGTTACAGTCCATGGGGTTGCAAAGAGTCGGACACGACTGAGCAACTTCACTTTAAAATATTTATTAAGCAGTGACATTTAATCCTCACAACAATCCCATGAAGGCAATTAATTTTTAGTCTGCGGATAAGAAAATGAGGTACACAGAGATTAGGTAACTTATCCAAGGTCACAAAACAAGTGAGTTCCAGAATCAAACCAAGGACTGACTCTAAATTTCAAGCTACTCTACTTTCTTGCCAGTCAGATAGATCCAGGGGAGCAGGAAGAGGAAGCACAGTAGAGTTCCATCTTACAAAGGAGTTCAGTACTAAGGACACAGAATAAGGCCAGCCTTACACACTGTCAACACCATCCTTATAAAAAAGCCTCAAAACAGTTTGTGAAGAATTCCTATTTTGAAGCCTTTCAAGGCAGAATGTTATTCAGAAGTTAAGTCATTCAAGTATTTTACCACTCAGAACACATCGCTTTTATCACTCTCCAACTTTCTACTTCCTCTTGTTAGTGTTCAGCATCTTCATCTTCCATACATGCTTATATCTGTCCCTCTTTGATCAGTATTACTTATTCGTCCTTATCCATGGAAGATTTTACTGAAACAACTGTCAGTCACCTCCTTGCCTCCCATATAATGCAATTCATTTCTGTCTCGGTGAGAAGCAAACTCCATAAAAGTAGGTGCTTTGCCCATTGGATGTCTAGGACTAGTATCAGCAGTTCAAGAAACATTTGATGAATAAACTGATAAACAGTAAGGAAATCCTTAAAATCATTAACCTACTTTGCCCAGATTTTAAGAATATGCCCTTAGAATTTCGAGCTGGATTAGCTGCATAATATCAGAGATGGAGAATAGATAGCAGATGAGGAACCAGATCTGGGCTGCATCTTCATCGTACTATGTTTGTTCAAATAATGGAATAACTGAGAATTCTTCACACTATTTAAAATATTATGTGTTATTCTTCATTCTCCTTTTGTTTTTTGACCCAGGATGTAGAGTTTAACTTGCATAAGGTAAACGTATGTTATGTGAATCTACTAACTATCTGGTCTGTTATGTGAATCTACTAACTATCTGGTCTGTAGGGACTGAAGGGAAAATCCCACTGTGGTATGTGACTCTGAAATATATGAAAAATTCCATTTACAAAATTCATATAAAGGCTATTCAGAAGCAGACAATATGACAAAGAAAGAGATTCTTTGAGAGATGTCTAATTTCTTCTGTGAGTTCATAGACTCTCAGACATGCTTGTATTGGAAAAAGGTCCACAGTCTAGCCAAAGAGAAAAGACTGTTCCTTCTAACACCCTCATAATTGGAGGACAGGCAAGAATCACTGAGCTGGGATATAATCCAGAGAGATTCATTTTGGCCCCACCAAACACGAGCATTCTGACCTACACGAGCAGAAGATGATAGAGGGAGAAGAGGAAAGAAAACATAAAAGGCTCTACTTACCAGAGTTGCAGGGTGTGCCTTGGGCAGATAAGAGAGAGAGCCTTATGGAGCAGCTCAGCCGTATCGCACACACAGTGTAAGCTTGGTGTTAGCGTCCAGCATGCGACTGTTTGTTTTTTGCAAAAAAGAACCCCAAACAGGTCGTCCTCTTTTCCCTTTGTGCATTTGTGCTTAAACTCCAAAGGGTTAGTTAAACTTGTAAGCAAGGATGTCAGTTAATCAGAACAGTACTTCACATGAAACACACAAACGGTAACAGGGGCACATCATGCTCAATGTAGAGGTGCTCAGCAGCTCGACTCTCTTGCTTTCCTTCTCCCCTTTCTTAACCTTTCACAATGAGAACTGGGTGCTCTCAGCAAGCAACTTTGTTAAAACTCTTCATGTACTCCCGTATATGGTGAAGCAATGAGCCATTAGAAGTGGGTTACCTCACAAACAGAGTGCTAAACCAGCATGTTCCTTTTGGAAATCTGCTCTCAAATAAATCACAGCCGGTTCTACATTGTGGCCTTTACAATTCCAGCTCCTGCTAGACACACTTCAGGATCAGAGTCAAAGCATATTTTGCCTAAATATAATTTTGGGCATTACCTAGACCAAATCTGATGCCACAGGAGCTTAAACTGCCTCACAGAATTTGGCCATTGCTTCACAACATAGGAAATAAGCAGGCAAACACACATATATGTCCCAGAGACACATGTATATAATATGGTAAGTTTACATATACACACAAGTATCCAGGAAGAACTCAGGACAACCAGCAGGAACATAACAACTTCCATGTAGTCCAGGCAAGGAACACGGTGGTAACTGGTAAAGATGTCACATGATGGGGTGACTATGGATAAGGGGAACCAGCGTCTCAGTCAGTGCAGCTAATTCACCAGTTTGTTTTGGAAATTGACATTTCTCATTTATTTAGTAGATGGGGGGAAAAAAAAGTATGGGGGGCAGAGGGAAGAGGTCCACTGCCTTTACTTCCCAATATTCAGAACTCCCTGCTGTCTTTTGAGTGACAATGCCACAGAGTAACCATGTTGCCTTCTCATCAGATATGACACAAAATTCAGGTTCTCCTTGACTGTGGTCTGCCACAAAATGCAAGATGACACAATGGTGAAGCAGGTCTAAAGGATTAGCCATATGCACCTTCTAGTGATTCTGACTGACCAACACATCATGGAACCCCAGTAAAGAAACACGAGACAAATGGCTGCTATGGTGAGGTTAAAAATTAAGTCACACTGGTCATGGAAAGCTAGTGATCATGACTCTCAATCAGCAAAGCTGCAGTCATACTGTTCCCAAGGTACCTTTCCAACACCTGGAGAGAAAAACTCAAAGTACCTTTTGTTCTGTCTGTTGGGCCAGCTGGCTCTGGAGTTGCTGAAGCTGGTTTGCTGAACCTTCACAAAGGTCATGGTAAGTCTTACTGAGGGCATTCAATTGCTCAGATATCTGTTCTTTCTCTTTTTCGGACAGCCTAGAAGATGAAGCATATAAAGCTTTAGAGAAAGACCTTTTCCCCAATTCTCCTCTATTGTTTCAAAATGACGTCTCCACCTTGGATAGTATTCTTCTTTGTCACTGTTTATGATGGATCACCGGTCAGTCTCCCATACTCACTGAACACTTTGGCATCTAGCTCACAGTTTTCCTGTCTGTCTCAGACTGAGTCATGATTCTTGCTGATGTCAATGCTCATGCCACCAATAATCTGACACTCTATACCTGTAGTCCAGCAAACCTCCCGATCCAAATGGCCTGCAGGCCACTTCGGCCTCATCCATACTTAGATGCTGCCATCCTCTAAAATTATTCCACTTCTGACATTTTAAACTTCAAGAATCTACTATCTGATTATAACTTCTGGTTATAATCCTACCTGGCTAGCTTTCTTCCTTTACTCATATCTCTTCTCTTTTAAAAACGAAATATCTTAAAGAGACAAAAGAGAAGGATACAGCAAACTCATGTACTCATTACCTAACTACCCAACTTTCCCAAACTTTAGTATTTTACCAGATTTTCTTCAGACCCTTTTCTTGAATCTGGTGAATTCTGCAAGTTCCTTTTCTCATTCTATCGATACATTGTGTTTCTGAGACTGAATCTTATGATTCATCTTAAAACTACCTGCCCATTTACCAAACCTTCCTTGACCTCTCCATTTCTCTTAATCCATCTATTATCTTTTCTTCTCATTAAAGCCCACACAGTCCACCTTCTTGATCAATCCCTCGCTGTTACCCTTGCACCCTTTCCTCACTAACAAGACTCCAAACCCAGATCAATCAAACCCTTTGACTTCTCTGATCCCACCTGCAGACCAAGTGTATCTAGTAGGGGGATTCCAAAATCATGTAGAAGTCCTCCTGGTCCAACCACTACCAGACTTCAATGCTTCCTGACAATCCTCTGGGCGTCCACTCTAACTTTCAGCAAACAACCTCTTTACCTATTTCAAAGAGAAAATACAGACCACTGGGCACTAATTCTCTTAATTTCTGACTTTACTTCTGGTATATTTACCTGTATCCATACCTTCCCTAATCTCCTTTTCCCGAGACCTCAGAGGAAAAGCTGCCTCAACTCCTACTGAAGTCTGTACTTTCTACCCACAGATGGATTTTATCCTCTTCTACATGCTCTGCAACCCCTCTTCCATGATATCAATTTTTCTCTCCCTTTTGGGCCTTGAGACTCAAGAGTCCATAAACACAGTTAAGTCCCTTCAATCTTTTAAGAAAAGAAAAACAAAAACAAAAAACCTCTCTCTTGACGATAAATTCTGCTCCGAGTATTTGGTCTATTAGTTCTCTCCTTTCCCACAACAAGCTCCTCGGAAGAGTAGTCTAATTTCACTACCACTACCTTCCTTGCCTCACGAGCTCCCCATTCCTCTAAATCTGACATCATCCCCCAACTTTTCACCAGAGTCACCAAAAACTTCCAACATGCCAAAGTTAATAGCCATGTCTTACTTTACTTGACTTTTGACCATTTCCTTCTTTTTGGAATTCTGTTCTCCCCTGGGCTCTGAGGTTTCACTCATAATTTCCCCTTACTCCTCTAAGGCTCCTTTATAGGCTGAGAAGCTCTTGAACCCTTGTAAGATAATCCAGTCATGGTTTTTACTATGCTAATCTCTATCACTTCAAATTTCTCTCAAAAATTCTAAATTTACACATATAGCTGCCACTGGACAACTTTAGAGGAACCACTTGGGGCATAAGTAATGTATCAGGGACTTTCAAATACATATTAGAGGTTTATCCTCTGATATCCTGTGGGCTCTTCAGATTCATAATATCTGAAACTAAAGTGGCTTTCTTACCCCTCAAGCCACACCCTCTCCTGTATTCCCTATCTCATTTAGCAGCATCACCAAATGTCAGTGGCCCAAGCCAGAAACCTGGGAGTTATACCTGATCATTTTCATTTGTCACAAAGCGCTGTAAGTTTATCATCCTTAATATCTTTTGAATCTTTGTCTCTTCTCCACCTCATCATTTCTTGCCTGTATTGTCAGAACAGCCTCTTAACTGCTCGCTGAGGCCTCTACTCGTGTCTCGTGTCTATCCATTCCCTATGAAATTGTTCTAGAAACCTTTGCGAACAGCCTGACCAGGTTCAAAAGCCCTCCTGACACATAAAATGCAAATTCAGCATGGACTACAAAGTTCTTCCTAATCTGACTCCTGCCACCTTGACTTCTCCAGCCTGAGTTCTCATCGTGACCCTGAGTTTTGGTCAGTAAGATCCAGTCCTCTACACGTGCCATTGTGTCTCATTTATGACTCACTTGTGACCGTGCTTGGCCAAGAAGATCTGTGAAGTTTTAACGGCCTCAGAGACTTGCTCCCTCTTGGTTGTCAGCTCCTCTGCCAGAACCTATGTAGTAGAAGAAAAGAGAAAACTTCAGAGGCCAAGAAACTGAAGAATCCAAAGTCATTTAAAATAAAATCCTCGGGAAAAAACCTAGCTTAGGTAAGATTTTCATTACCACTATCTAGAGTGATTTAGAAAGCAGAAACACAAAGAAGATGACTTCTTCAGTTTCTTTAAGTCCTGGAAGCTAACATTTACTGAGATAATAATCATTCCTGAGTGGTCCGTATGTACCTTATATTATCCCACCTAATGAGCAATCTCATATTATGCTACCAAGGCAGTGATAGAGGGACCTTCCACTCACCTGCTGTTCTAAAATAGCCTTTTCAATGTCTGTTGGTTCTTTGGTCTGGGGTGAGGTAGCTTTGCTTTGTGTATTCTTCGCTAGGATAGATACCCAGCCCAAAAGTTCTTTAACCTTCTCCACGTGCTCCTGTTTTTCCTCCTCTACCACTTTCTAGAAGAGGAAATAGAAAATCAGTATCTTGGTCAATGTCTTACTAGACAGGCCCAATTCAGAGCTCCTAAAATAAAGACATGAAAGTTACCTCAATCAGTAGCTCCAATAACCCCAAGTTAAACATAATTTATCCCACCCACAGCATTGTTCACCAGTGCCTGTGTGATACTAACAGCTAAGTTCATTATACCTAGGTTGGCACTTTTCTTAGAAAAGCATGCTATTTTCCTATGGGATGTGCAGTCGATGGCTATTTACTAATTTTAAGAAGCCCTTCACATATAGCATCTTATTTTCATAATTCTTAGATTTTCAAGTGAAGAGATGGACATCTACAGAGATTAAATGAGGTATGCACTGACATAAGGAAAATCTTTGGCCAACTTATGTAGGCAAAAGTTGGCACAGGTTAACGTTTCCAAGAGCACTTCTTTTGTAACAGTTGTTGAATATGAGTAAACTTATTCTGCAAAAACACAGATTTTTATAATTACAGAAAGACTGCATACTCATTACAAATTCAAACAATCTGAGATGCATAATATATGTCCCTTTAACCTCATTTCCTCAGGAGTTTGATACAGAATATTTCTAAACTTGTTTTTACGCTCATTTGGTACCTCTGTGGTACACACTCTTGTTTTTCCTGAAATCGTAATTATACATAGAACTCAAACTTGTTTTTTCTCTTCAAATAATGTATTATAAGTATCTTTCTATGTCAGTTCATTTAAATCTATTTCATTATTTTTAACAGTTTCATAGCATTCTATCATATGGAATTTGGATAGCTCCAATATTTCCTTTAACAAATTATGCTTTATTAAGGATCTTTCTTCACAGCTCTTTCTTTCTTTCTTTTTTTTTTTTTTAAATTTATTTATTTATTTATTTATTGGCCATACCACGGGGCATGTGGGATCTTCGTTCCCCCACCAGGGATTGAACCTGTGCCCCCTACAGTAGAAGCACAGAGTTTTAACTGCTAGACCACCAGGGAAAGCCCCCACATCTCTTTCTTAAAGCTTATAATGTTTCTATAATAACAAACCCTGGAAGTGGGACTGTTGGACACAAGACAGTCAGTCCTCATTATTCACTAGAAGGTTGTCATGTGCCTTAGAGAGAAAATGTGCTTTAATAAGACTTGTTCAGGTGTGAGTTATGCTCCTCTTAGATATGAGTTCAGTGTTAGTGAATCAGCAAGATTTATTAAGTAAAGTCCTGGAGAAGGGCATGGCAACCCACTCCAGTATTCTTGCCTGGAGAATCCCATGGACAGAGGAGCCTGGTGGGCTACAGTCCACGGGGTAGCAGAGTCAGACACGGCTGAAGCGACTTAGCACACAGGCATTAGGTAAAGTGCTTTTAAACAAAAACACACATAAAACCAGGTTGTGTGTTATCCACTGACCAAAAGTTGGCAGGAACCTAACCCTGTGTTCCCATGGGTACAAGAATTCTTTATTTTGCTGGTGCAGTGCACCCAGCAACTTCATGGGAAAAGTACACAATGGACGTCAGCTGTGTGTGCATTTTAAATCTTGACAGATGCGGTACAGGATTTTTTATTCTACTCTCAAGATGATCTAGAACCAGCTGTCCTCACCTCCTCCTCCTCTAGCCGCCGGAGTGCATCACTGATGTATTTCACATGCTGAGTTGTTAAGGTCACCAATGCTGTGTAGCGAGTCCTTAAGTCCATGAACTATGATTCGAAAAAAAAAACAATTTAGATAAGTTATCTGCCAAAAAAGTCAATTTAAATAGTTGACAAAAAGAGGAAGTTTTCATGAAGTCACATGCTCAACAGTAATCAAATCAAAAGGCCCCGATGAGCAAATCCTTCCTTGAGGCCAGTGTACACATCCTTGCCCACCCCCTCCTTTCACCTCTTGCGTGATGGCATCTGAAGAGGAGAGCATGCGACGGCGCTTGCCCGGGGATTTCTGCTGCGATTCCACAAAGGCCTTGTATGTCATCAGCTGTAATTCATAGTCCTGGGAAGGAAGACACGGAACTGCATTTACAGCGGGCTTAGGGCTCACACACACCATGCAGTAGCACCGCAGCGTTTCCATGGTGATGATCCTCTAGCACAGAGGTTAGCAAACTTTCTGAAAAGGCCGTACCATCTACTCACTTCTGCCACTGCAAGTGAAAGCAGCCGTACACAGCAAATAAAGGAAAGAGTGTGGCTGCGTATGATCAAACATAACTTAGAGACACTGCAAGTTGAAGTTCATATAATTTTCATGTGTTGTGAGGTATTATTATTAATTTTTTTTAATAGCCTTTTCTCATGGGCCATATAAAATAGGCAGGCAAGCTGGAGTTAGCTTATGGTCAGGTCTGCAGACTCCTGAGTTGGCAATTTGTTGAGTGCTGACCGCATCCTTCATCTCACATACAGGGTGACTGAGGCCCAGAGACAGGAAGTGAGTCTCCCTAATGAACTCAGCGGGTGAGCAACACAGTCAGGACTGGGATCAGTCTTCCATCCATCCCTAAACTAATGCTCTTTTCCTGTCGCCATGCTATTGTATCACTTCCTCTGCAGTTTTCAGAGTGCTGCCCTGGTCCAGGCCCTCTTCATGGCTCACATGATGCTGCAACAGCCTCCTATTCTCCTTCTTAGACTCTCACCTCCAATTTATTTTCTGTCATGCTACTGGAATAACTTTTCTAAAGTCAAAAAGATAACTTCATTTCCCTGTTTGAAAGTTTTCAATGACTTAGAGCAGATCTCCTCAAATATCAACATTCACCTGGGGATCTTGTTAAAATGCAGTTTATGCATTTCTGACCAGTTTTCAAGTGATCCCAATGCTTCTGGTTCAAAGACCACACTTTGAGGAGCAAGAATAGATGGTAAAGACAAAGGAACTGAACAAGGCCTTTCATGGGTTGATCCCAATTTCTTCTCTCAGTTTTCATAATCACTGTTTCTCATGTATGCTATAATTTCTAGCTATACCAGGATAGCTAGAATTTGCTATTTCCTCATATAATCATTGTATTTTATTCCTCTGTGCCTTTAATTATGAAGTTCCTTTTGCCTGGAATGTTTTGCTTTCTGTTGTCAACTTTGAAAATTCTAGGCAGGAGGAAAATACTGAATGAGTGCTTAAGCAGTCTATTGAAGGAAAAAAAAAAAAAAAGCTTCACCAGTGGCTCAGTGCTAAAGAACCTGCCTGCAATGCAGAAGCTACAGGAGACACCGGCTTGATCCCTGGGTCAGGAAGATCCCCTGGAGAAGTGCATGGCAACCCACTCCAGTATTCTTGCCTGGAGAATCCCATAGACAGAGGAGCCTGGTGGGCTACAGTCCATGGGGTCACAAAGAGACACACACGATTGAAGCGACTTAGCACAGTCGTAGTAACAACCAAATACTAATAAAAATAAAAGCATGTGCTACCATTTACTGAACGTATTTTAATTTTGAGGCATTGTCCTATGTATAAATTATCTCATTTAATCTTTGCAACCACTCAGTGAGGTAGCTACTATTCATAATTTTGCAGACATAGTAACAGAAACTCTAAGGGGTAAATGTTTGCTCAAAGTCTTAAGCCTGGAAAATGGCAAAGCTAGGATCTGAACCCAATTCTTTGTTATACCAAGTCTCCTGTTATTAACTAAAGAAATGTATGCATTAAAAAACTATTTGCTGAGCACCTACTATGTGTTTGTCATTGTTCTGAGTGCTACACACATAGTGGGGAACAAGTCAGAAAAAACTTCGCTCCCCTGGAACTTCCATTCTAGTGGGAAGGCACATGATAAACAAATCAATATAGAAGAATCTCAGGTCAGTTTTCTTTAAAGACCTTATCAGAGAAATAGGGAGTAGGGAGCCAGATATTGCATAGCCTGATAAACTATAAAAGAATTTAGAATTTCAGTATGAGTATGACAAGAAGTCATGAGACAGTACCAAGCAGGAGTGACAGGATCCAATCTATCATGTTTCAGCTATGGCAAGGTACACATTTCCCTCACATTTTAGTATCGCTAAAATTGGAAAATGTCTCACTTGGCATTTGCAATAATTGGTGGAGTTTCCCCCTTTTGGGCAGTGTGTAAAGTAATGCAACTCATAATCAACAGTGTCTGAGGTTCCATGATATGCGGTACGTTCTTACAAAGTGAGTCTGGCTACTATGTGGGAAAAGAGCCTGAGTGGGCAGGAGCAGAAGTGAGAGAGCAGCTCAGAGCACTGGAGCAGTTCCAGAAGGTTCTTCACTTAGATGCAAACCTGGGGGGGGGGGGGGGGCGGTGGCAGGGGGAAGGGGTGCTGAGGCGCAGTCAGATTCGGGAGCACAGCAAGATGGACCCAACTAGGTTCCAGAATGCTATTAAACATAAGGTTTAAGGTGAAGAGAAGAATGAAGAATGACTCTTTGGGCTTTTTTTGCCTCAGCAGTAAGGAAAATGA
Organism: Budorcas taxicolor; assembly: GCF_023091745.1. NCBI lineage: Eukaryota > Metazoa > Chordata > Mammalia > Artiodactyla > Bovidae > Budorcas > Budorcas taxicolor. The sequence goes on from NC_068912.1 coordinate 106,862,877, forward strand.
TGACACTATTTCCTGAGATATGCAAGACAGTGAGAAGTGTGTTGAGAAGAAAACCCAAACATTCTGTTTTTCACATGGCAAGTTTAAGAGGCCTGTCATTCACCCATTCAGGAGTCAAATGGAGACTCCTTGAAACTCATCTCTGTCTGATACCTCTCTGAGCATCCCCAAATATGTGCCATGACAAACACACCTGCATTAACTTAAAGATGGAGCAGAAGAGATCTGCTTGCTTGTCCAAAAACAAAACCTCCAGTGACACGCAGATCTTCAAGCTGGAGACTATTTATGTTACTTTTAGGACTGGCATCATTACCTTTACAATGGTGGAGTATTGCTGGGAAAATTTTTGACACTGGTCCAGTTTCGTCTGATTTCTCTCAATTTCTGCAAACAGCTCCTAGGAACCAAAACATCACAACCTTTTATCATTGTCATTATCATCACTGAAACAGGTAAGCATTTATTATGTTCTACGGCAGTGGTTTTCAAACCTTAGCTGTGTCAGAATCACCTAGAACACTGGATAAAACATAGATTGCTGGGTCCCATCACCAGAGTTTCTGACTCGATAGATTTCGGTTCGAGTCTGAGAACTCTCATTTCTAACATGTTCCCAAGCGATGCTGAAGCTGCTACTCTGGCTGTCAACACTTTGAAAATTACTGTTCTAAGTAATTTACATGTATCATTTCATTTAATCCTAACTACAAAAACCTTATGAGGGCAGTTGAACAAGTAATGGACGATATGCATTTCACTGCTGTGGAAAGCAGAATACTAAGAGATTAAGTAATTGGCTCAAGTAAGGAAGCCAAAAACAAAAAAACATCCCTCAAAATGTCAACATATAAAAACAGCTTTGAATGAGATAATTTTCTTCAACTCATAGCTTCCCTGGGTTTTCATTTTCTATATTCTAACCCTAGCAAAACAAAATGCAATATTGACCATCTAGTGCTTTCAATATATACTCAGGGGAACTCAGGATTGGAAGGGGCCTTCCAATCTTGGAAGGCCCTAATGCAAAACCAGTATCCAGTGACCATTGTGCTTGAACCCTTTTCAGAAGGGGCTCAGAATGTCTTGACATTTGGGGGGAAGTTAACTGCGACTTCCACTGGGCCATGCCACACCCACCGTCTGCTGGCTGAGCTGCTCGGAGAGTACTCTGCTGTCCTCAGCCTGGCCTGGCTTCATCATTTCCTGCTGGGCAGTGGTTTCCTCAATCCATTTGATGAGAGTTCCATGGCAGGCTCGGTAATCTCCCAGGACTTCCTGGATACTTTCTAGCTCAGATTGGCTGCAGAAGCAAAGGGAAACTGCTATCAGATATCTTATTATAAATACAACTAAGTAAACAAGGCAGTTCCCTCTTTAGCCCAGCCATGCCTCCAGCTGAGCTTGACCACAGAGCAATGAATACATCTGTATTTCGAGGGAACAGCAATGCAACACTGAGTGGGAGCTATGCATCTACCCAGCATTCTGTGGGTGAGAAGTAAGTGGAAACCAGGCGTGCCCTGCTGACCTGGAAACTGCTTTGCAGCCTGGCATCCTGTGATAATCCTTGTCAATTTTTTCACCTATGTTGCCAAGGATTACTGGGGTTGCCAATAAGGTAGTGCTGCCTGTACACTTTGGTCTCCTGGTGATAGAGGACCTGTCAGAGTGTACAGCCATGATTTATGACTCACTGTGGTTTCTTGGGGAGAAAAGTAGGGGTAGAGTGGGTGAAAAATAGTAGTTACTGTTAATTCCAGTAACAGCTTCTTATACCACTTCTATTAGTCTCACTAGCAGGGACGGGGGAGCCTGCTGGACTGCCGTCTCTGGGGTCACACAGAGTCGGACACGACTGAAGCGACTTAGCAGCAGCCTTGGGATGATAATTCAATTATAGAGAATTAATCCAAACTTACATGAGTCTCTATCACCCCTCTCCCTATATATTTTCCTAACTAGCCTGGCCTCAGATAGGTGGTTTTCTGTCTTCCCTATTCAAATCAGTCATCAAAAACAGAACTTCAAGTAACAGATAAAAACACTAAATTAGCGAATGAAAAGGAAGCAAGAAATTCTGCAGAGCCCCATTATGAATAATGACTCATATTAAGTATCAAAGCTAGAGAATTCCCTGGTGGCCAGTGGTTAAGGCTCGTGCTACCACTGCAGGGGACACAGCTGTTCCCTGGTCAGTGAGTGTATGCTTACTTAAAGGCAGGAATCAGCCAGGTTGGGGTAGAAATTAAGTGACAGTGTGAAATTAAGTGACAGTATACATTCTGGACAACATTCTGACCAATCTCTGCCTTTAAATAAGCATACACAGAAATAACTCTATTTTCATTTAAAACCTAGTTTCTGAACCCTAGAGAAGAAAAGAGTGGGGCTATCACTCACCGGGTCTCGAGCTGGGCAATGACCCGGTGCCAACGGTCTTGTAGCTGGGAACCTTTTTCCTGACAGCGCTCCAAATCCAGGTTTCGCTCTGGGGTCAGACGGCTCAGCTGCTCTGCCACCACCTTGGCCTTGCCGATTTCCTCATCCAGGACTGAAAACACTGAATTCTTGTCCTTCGCATCACTAAGCCAGTGCTATAAAAACACAAGCAGAGCAAGGGGTTAAATATATTCCATGATAAAAAGGACTCAGACTAAGGAACAAAACAAGTTATTGTCTATAGCTGGCTCCATGTTACATCTGTGATTCAAACCCAGACTCTACAGTGTTTGCGCCAGAAATGCCTCCATAGTCCTTAGGCACACTAGGCAACCAGTAGAGAAAAGTGCAAGAAACCTGTTTGAAACTTCAGTGTTTGAAACCTGACTCCACCACTTATAAGCTATGAAACCATGACAAGCCACTTAGCCAATCTGAATCTTGGTATTCTGTCTGTACATAGAGGTAAAATTCCCTCCTCTAGCCACCTCACAGAGTTGCTTCTGAGCGTCAAAGGAGGTAAGAGCTAAGTGATTTACAAACTTACAGCCTAACTATTGATTGTATCCAATTAAACTATGACTTTACTGGGGAGAAAAGGGAAAAAATAAATAGAGAAGCACAGTCCTTTATCTCCCTTTCATAGTTAGATATATGTCTCGATCTTCTCTTCCTTGGACCTACATAAAGACATTAAATATAATATTCTGCCTAATTTAAATGCAAACTTTAATCAGTGGCATGCCATCCAAAACTGCATTTCTCTGCTAACCCCAAGCAATGAGTATGTTAAGTCAAACTAGGAACTAGGAAAAACCAACCTGTAATGTAGATCGATGGGACTCCAGAGCTGAAAGATCTGCTGGTACTGCTTCTTCTTGACTCAGCTTGATTTCATAACCTTTGACTAAGAGTTCAGCATCCTGGATGCTACGCACTATAACATCGATTGTCTTCAGCCTGTGAGGATAAAATCACTTCCATTAGTACATGCATTTTAAAAGCTGGGCTATGGACCTGGAGTACTACCAAGAGAGTCACCAATTGTAACTGTCAAAATCAACTTCACCATTACTAAATGATGACAGGGTTTCATAAAAACAAGCGTAGTATATGTACTGCCAATTTAAGCCAATTAAAATATAGTTTGGGGGACACTGGGACACACACACACACATGTGTGCATATGGTGGGGGTCTCACAAGAAAATAGGCTTGAGGACAGAAACCCACTCAAAACCATGAAGACTCCAAGATCTCCTCAAGGTCATAGGTGTGGATGTGTGGGCTGAGGCAAGACCCTCAAAGCCTAATACGCAGTTTAGATAAAAATTTCTCTTTCTTTAGTGCCCCTTTTTCTGTTTTAAAAAGAAGTATCTAATCAAGCAGAAATGAGGTTCAAAATAGTCATAAAGCTGCAAATCAACTCCCCTTCTTCCCTTCTATATTCCCAGCATTTGTTCATTGCAGCCCAAATGAACCCACTCCATGTTATTTGGAACTACAGCCAAGGTCTCTTTTTATGAGTACAACCTGTTCAAAACCTGTAATCTCCCTGAATTGTTCATGAAACATTCCAGACACTTTTTTTTCCCCATCCGAATGGAAAACATTGCCCTCCTGACCCAAATTCTCACTCACTCACTTGTTTAAATAGACAGTGGAGAGACCACACACACGGTCCATTTTCTCCACCAGCAGACTGAGTTCTGAGCGCAGAGTTGGGGCACTGGAACCAGATGGGGACTGATGGAGAAAGCTGTTGCATTTCGTGGAAACAGCATCCAAGTCCGCCCTCAACTGCTGCAGATCCTCTTGAATGTGCTGTCAGGAACAAGACACACAACAAACACAGAGACAGAACTGAACCAAGAGGTTAGCAAGAAGTCCTAGTTTAGAATAGCAAAATATCAGAAACAGACCAAATGTCATGTATAGGAGAATGATGGAATAAACCAGGCAACAGCAATGAAGGCAGAGCAGGGCAAAGAATACAAACAGATAAATTCTGAACACAGACTTGACTACAGACATGCCTTCAGTATAAAGACAAAAAGAATTACAAACTCTAGACAGTAGGTTTGCTTTTTGTAATACTATGAGTTAGCAGTTCTGAAACCATGATCTGTACATGTTAGAATCAAGCAATAAATAAATCTACATTATGGATAATGTAAAGGAGGTTTTTAAGTCTTGAGGAAGCGAGTTACAAATATGGAAGATAAGAAAGGTTAGAATAAGCCCTGAGGTATTGGTTTGGAACAGGATGGAAAGAGATATATACGAATATCTGTGGTCACGTGTATGCTCTATCTGCTGCGCAGGCCTAGAGTAGAGGCCCAATAAAAATGAGCACACTCAGCACCCGATCTTGGTTCCTAAATAAAGGGACCTAAAGAAAGCAAGACTCCTTGCAGAGATACTGATTCTAGGGTTGGGGTTGGTAAAAGTAAGAGGAAGCAGGAATTGTTGAGGCAGGAGATGCTACCAAAAGGGCAATTATGGGTATCTTCCCTGGTGGTCTGGTGGTTAGGATTCTGCACATCCACTGCAGGGAGCACAGACTGCATCCCCGGTCAGGGAACTAAGGTCCTGCAAACCCCATAGTAGTAGTTAGTAGTTTGTCGCTCAGTCGTGTCCGACTCTTTGCGACCCCATGGACTGTAGCCTACCAGGCTCCTCCCTCCATGGGATTCTCCAGGCAAGAGTACTGGAGTGGGTTAAAAGGCATTTATTAGGTCAATTAAAGAAATTTCAATTAAGGTCTTAGATAACAGTAATATATTCAATATCAGTGTTCATTTCCTGATTTCAATCACTGTCCCGTGGTTATATAAGAGACTATCCTCGTTTTTTGAAGTATATACGGGTAAAGGAGCACCATGTCTGGAAGTTACTCTCCAAGAAAAGATCATTATTATTATTAGAAGAAAATGACAAAGCAAATGTAGAAAAATGGTAACGTTTTTGGAATCCAGGTGAAGGCTACATGAGAATAAAAACTTTTCTATATATCTGAAACTATTTCAAAATAATTTTAAAAAAAAAGTCCTTTAGAAGAGCTCAATATTAACCTGAATTTCTTTGAATGCTCTCTTTTGCAGGGACAAATAGATTTTGAATGACTACAGAAAAGTAAAAAAAAAACAAACAAAAAAACTTCAATATGAGAATTATAGGTTTATTTGACATGACTCTTTTCATACTGTTTATGGGGATCTAGAGGCAAGAATACTAGAGTGGTTTTCTAATGGCAGAGAGTGACGAGGAAGTAAAGGGCCTCTTGATGGGGGTGAAAGAGGAGAGTGAAAAAGCTGGCTTGAAACTCAACATTCAAAAAACAAAGATCATGGTATCTGGTCCCATCACTTCCTGGCAAACAGATGGGGAAAAAGTGGAAACAGTGGCAGATTTTATTTTCTTGGGTTTCAAAATCACTGTGGATGGTGACTGCAGTCATGAAATTAAAAGAACTTGCTCCTTGGAAGATAAGCTATAACAAACCTAGACATCATATTAAAAAGCAGAAACATCAGTTTGCTGACAAAGATCCAGATTCACAGAGTCAAAGCTTTTCTGGTAGTCATGTACAGATGTGAGAGTTGGACCATAAAGAAGGCTGAGAGCCGAAGAATTGATGCTTTCAAACTTTGGTTCTAGAGAAGACTAGAGAGTCCCTTGGATAGCAAGGAGATCAAACCAATCAATTCTAGAGGAAATCAACCCTGAATAATCATTGGAAGGACTGAAGTTGAACGAAGCTCCAATACCTTGGCCACCTGATGTAAAGAGCTGACTCACTGAAAAAGGCCCTAACGTTGGGAAAGATCGAAGGCAAAAGGAGAAGGAGGCAGCAGAAGATGAGATGGTTGGATGGCATCATCAACACAGTGGACATGAGTTTGAGCAAATTCCAGGAGATAGTGAAGGGCAGGGAAGCCTGGCATGCTGCAGTCCATGGGGTTGCAGAGAGTCGGAGACTGAACAGCAAGGAACAGTGACATGCCTCACACAGCCTCAGATTCTTTTTGACCAAAGAAAGTTACACTGGGCTCTCATCCTTCTCTTAAGGCTTAGGAATTACTGAGACAGTTGAGAAAACTCTCTCCTCCTCATTAGGCATTCCTTTCCATTTCCTTTAAAACGCTAGATCAAATCTAATATTCTTCACAGAGCTCTCTTGTCACACCCCAAGTAGAAATGTTCCAGTAACACTCTACATTCATACAGCAATGTTTGCTTGGAAATCTGGAGGTACACTGGGTATTCTCTTATGACGTCTCTTATACGGAAATCTCTAACTGTGACTTTAACCTTTTGCTCTTCTTTAACTACACTATAAGCCAAAAGCAAGGACCTTTGGCTTACTTTCATTGCAAGCCCCCCAAAACTTAATAAAGCAATTAATATTTGCTGCTTTTACATCAAGAATATCACCTTACATTTCCATAGCATTTTACTTTTCCAGGAGGCTCACGGCATGTATTGTATCACTTAATTTTCAAAACTTCTGTGACTCATATAGCTCAGTTCAGTTCAGTCGCTCAGTTGTGTCCGATTCTTTGCAATCCCATGGTCTGTAGCTCGCCAGGCTTCCCAGTCCATCACCAACTTCCGAAGCCTGCTCAAACTCATTTCCATTGGGTTGCTGATGCCATCCAACCATCTTATCCTCTGTCGGCCCCTTCTCCTCCCCCTTTCAATCTTTCCCAGCATCAGGGTCTTTTACAATAAGTCAGTTCTTAGCATCAGGTAGCCAAAGTATTGGAGTTTCAGCTTCAGCATCAGTCCTTCCAACGAATATTCAGGACTGATTTCCTCTAGCATGGACTGGTTGGATCTCCTTGCAGTCCAAAGGACTCTCAAAAGTCTTCTCCAACACCACAGTTCAAAAGCATCAATTCTTCAGCACGCAATTTTCTTTATAGTCCAACTCTGACATCCGTACAGGACTACTGGAAAAACCATAGTTTTGGCTAGGCAGACCTTTGTTGGTAAAGATCTCTGCTTTTTAATATGCTGTCTAGGTTGGTCATAATTTTTCCTCTAAGGAGTAAGCGTCTTTTAATTTCATGGCTGCAGTCACCATCTGCAGTGATTTTGGAGCCCCAAAAATAAAGTCTGTCACTGTTTCCATTGCTTCCCCACGTATTTGCCATGAAGTGATGGGACCAGATGCCATGATCTTCGTTTTCTGAATGTTGAGTTTTAAGCCAACTTTTTCACTCTCCTCTTTCACTTTCATCAAGAGGCTCTTCAGTTCTTTTTCGCTTTCTGCCATAAAAGTGGTGTCATCTGCATATCTGAAGTTACTGATATTTTTCCTAGCAATCTTGATTCCAGCTTGTGCTTCGTCCAGCCCAGCATTTCACATGATGTACTCTGCATATAAGTTAAACAAGCAGGGTGACAATATACAGCCTTGACATACTCCTTTCCCAATTTGGAACCAGTCTGTTGTTCCATATCCAGTTCTAAGTGTTGCTTCTTCGGCCTACAGATTTCTCAGCAGGCAGGTCAGATGGTCTGGTATTCCCATCGCTTTCAGAATTTTCCACAGTTTCTTGTGATCCACACAGTCAAAGGCTTTGGTGTAGTCAATAAAGCAAAAGTAGATGTTTTTCTGGAACTCTCTCACTTTTTTGATGATTCAATGGATGCTGGCAGTTTTATCTCTGGTTCCTCTGCCTTTTCTAAATCCATCTCGAAGTTCATCTGGAAGTTCATGGTTCATGTACGTTGAAGCTTGTGCTAGCGTGTGAGATGAGTGCAATTGTGTGGTAGTTTGAGCATTCTTTGGCATTGCCTTTCTCTGGGATTGGAATGAAAACTGACCTTTTCCAGTCCTGTCGCCACTGCTGAGTTTTCCCAATTTGCTGGCATACTGAGTGCAGCACTTTCACAGCATCATCTTTTAGGATGTGAAATAGCTCAACTGGAATTCCATCACCTCCACTAGCTTTGTTCATAGTGATGCTTCCTAAGGCCCACTTGACTTCACATTCTAGGATGTCTGGCTCTAGGTGAGTGATCATATCATTGTGATTATCTGGGTCATGAAGATATTTTTTGTATAGTTCTTCTGTTTATTCTGGCCACCTCTTCTTAATATCTTCAGCTTCTGTTAGGTCCATACCATTTCTGTCCTTTATTGTGTTCATCTTTGCATGAAATGTTCCCTTGGTATCTTAATTTTCTTGAAGAGATCTCTAGTCCTTCCCAGTCTATTGTTTTCCTCTATTTCTTTGCACTGATTGCTAAGGAAGGCTTTCTTATCTCTCCTTGCTGTTCTTTGGAACTCTGCATTCAAATGGGTATGTATCTTTGCCTTTAGCTTCTTTTCTTTCCTCAGCTACTTGTAAGGCCTCCTCAGACAATCATTTTGCCTTTTTGCATTTATTTTTCTTGGCGATAGTCTTGATTACTGCCTCCTGCACAATGTCACGCATTTCCATCTATAGTTCTTCTATGGATGGAGGGTCATACTATCTCCATTTTCTGAGAAAGGAAACTAAGGATGAGAAGTAATTTGCACAGGGGCTTCCCTGGCAGTCCAGGGGTTATGCCTTTGCCTTCCAATGCAGGGGGGTGTGGGCTGGACCCCTTGTTGGGGAGCTAAGATCCCACATGCATCATGGTCAGAAAATCAAAACATAAAACAGAAGCAATACTGTAAAGAATTCAACAAAGACTTAGAAAAAAAAAGGTACCCATCAAAAACATCTTCAAAAAAAAAAAAAAAAGAATTTGCTCAAAGTCACAGAGAAAAGCATACATCAGAGGCCATAGCAGAATCTGAGCCTTTCCGTACTATTTGTGGAGTCACATGACTGACAGTAACCATGTCACAGAACATAACATACGTGTAAGGGACAGAGCAGAAAGCAGTAGCTCTGATGAGCAGTCTTAGAGCACCCACCTTGCTCTGAAGGCTTACCTCTTGTTCTGCAATCCTTAATGCATTGTCTTGCCGAGCATCTTTGTCAGTCCTAGAGCTGGCTGGGGACTGAATTCGCTGGATTAGCCTCTGTTCACACTCCTCCAGGCGCAGCCGGATATTCTTCAGCTCTGAAATGTACATCTTGGCCACAGTTTCCTCTTTGTCCTCTGTAATGCACAAGCACAGAAGACCATTAAGCATCACAACAGAGATCAGCAAACCTGAGAAACACAGATTTACCCTTAGATAGGGTACCACTGGTTCTAGCAGAGCTGATACTCCATGAATGAAAGCAAAGCCTCATATGGGAACCTTCTGCCTGTTCCCAAACTCCCTGCATTATATACTGATCTTTGAGGTCCAAATACATAATTTCCACAAGAAAATGGGATATGTTTATTAGCAATAATGAATAAAATACAGCCTTTTCTTCCATGATCTGATTTTGAGAATTCATCTCCGTGAGTTATTCGCTATCTCAAGTTTTTCTAGCAATGCAAGTGGTAAAAAGGTGGTGATGATGCTTTCTAGTTTCTATGAAGGGTCGAGCAGCACCCTTCAGGGCTTTCATTCCACCTTTCCCCTCCCTCTTCCCAAGGCACATACCATTCTCCATGGACTTCATCAGGTGCTGGAAATGGGTTTTACACGCCTCCACCTCCTCTTCCAAGCGAAGACGGTCAGCCACTGAGAAGAGGGCCGAGTCACGACTCTCCTGCAGAAAGTCTTCGTAGTGGGCCTGCAGATTCTTCATAACCTGGTGGTACTCCCCAGGTGCTGAGGAGCGGAGCTGCAGAGAAAAAGAACAGTGGACATTTCAATGGAATCGAAATGTAATACAAAATAGTGCACAAATCATATTTATAAACATGTCGATTTTTCACAAATTGAATGTGTCCATGAAATCAGCATTCGGATCAAGAAGCAGGACATTACTAGCATCTCAGAAGCGCTCTGTGCCCTCTCAGATGCAAACATTAATGACGGCCAATGCACCAGCATTCCCCTATTCCGCAAATTTACCCAAAAGGTTTTAGTTTCTAAGATCATCAAGCTCCTAACCCTGAAACAGTATCCCTGACTTCATTTCCCACTAATTGGGTGAGTAGGAGTCTCACAGTAATAGAAAAAACTTCCTGCTAAAAAAATAAAACTTGCCAATAGGCTATAAGCCTGGGTTAAAGCTTCCATAATTACCTTTTCCAGATTCCAGGTCTTTACAAGGTCAAGGTCCTTCCTCAGATAGTTCCAGGAGATAAGGCTTTTGGTGTTGACATGTAGTTGATGCCAAAGGGCCATCACCTTCTGATAAGATTGCTCCACCCTATAAGCAACACAAAACCTGGCTATTGCTTTTCTAAGGCCTGAGGTCCACCCTAGAGACCTTCTAAGGGAAAAAAATGTGATTGTCTCAGCAAAGCTGAGCAGAGAAAGGCAACAAGTGAAATACTAACAACATAGGAATCATTAAACCTAAATTAATTGATTTTCTCAAGCACATATTTAGCAATATCATAAATGTCACCTGAATATATTGATAATATGAGAAGTCAGAGTGGAAAAGCAATGACAGACAAAATAGAGACAAAATAACTCCAATTGAAATTTTTGAAAAATTACAACAATTCTTAGAAAGCAAACACAGATTCATCCCTCCATCAGTTCACCCGCAAAGGGCAGAAGTGGAAGCACAGGGTGGCAGCTGAGCCAGTACCTGCTGGCCGTCTCCATGGCATCCTTATTGGGTGGGGGGAGGAGGAAGCAGACTGACGGCACCATTGCCTCATTCCCTGTGGGGCTGATCACTTTCCACTTGGTCCTCTGTGAGTTATCTTCCAATACACACTCATCATTCTTGCAAATAGTTATCTGAAAAGAAAAATTTATAAGTTATTTCTAATGGATAAACAAACAACCTATTATTACCTGGTGCCTGATCCCAAGGCTATGAAATCCTTAAGGAAAAATCATTTTGGAGATCTTTTATCACCTAGGGAAAGTTTCTGATTTTGATAAAAAGATAATGTATATAAATATACAACCCAGGGATGGTTGCAACATCAAAAAATAAATGAAGCAAGTGTTTATTAAATGCCTGTTACATGTCGAGTAACTCAGATATGACAGTTATATGGAGACCGTCAGAGCTCCAAGAGCAATCTCTGTATTCGTGATGAACACGGTAAAAATTAAAGGGATATAATACAACTTTGCTTTTGTGATACTTCCACATCCTCCCTTCCTGTCACCACAGTCAAATCCCTGAAATGTTTAAGCATTTGAAATCATCAGCTCTTTCTCTTGGGAGGCAGGTAACCAGTATTATTAGTTTCTGTCTAATTTATAGACAGAAATATTGAGATAAGGAAAAGCACAGGAAGAGGTCATTCTTTCTTTGGTATAACACATATTTACTGAGCCTACTATGTGCTCGGAAGTACGCTAGGCCACTAGAGATACATATCCCGCATATTCTGATGTGCTACTTGGTTACAAAACTGTGTGACAAACTCAGTTTACCAGGGAATGCATGGAAGGCAAAAGACCCGGTCTTTGTTAGAGGGGTAAAGAGATTATTCAAGACTCTGAAGCCACATTAAGGAATTCAGACTTTCTGAAAAGAAATGGGGCAACTTCCCTTGTGCTCCAGTGGTTAAGACTGTCTTCCAACGCAGGGAGTGCAGGTTCAATCCCTGGTCAGGATTGGAGCTAAGATGCCACGTGCCTTGTAGCCAAAAAACCAAAACATGAAACAGAAAAAATACTGCAACAAATTCAATAAAGACTTTAAAAGTGGCCCATGTGGGGAAAAAAAAAATCTTAAAAAATAAAATAAATAAGAACAAATGGAGAATTGTTGTAGGACTTAGGCAGGGGAGAGATTTTTTTTCTTTTTTTTAAGATCATGCTGGTGGTAGGATAAAGAATACACTGAATGGGAGGCTGATTTAGGTAGAAGCAGCAGGGATAGAAAGAATACTTCAGGGATATTTGTGTGTGTGTATGTATGTGTGTGCTCAAGTTGTGTCTGACTTTTTGTGATCTCATGGACTATAGCCACCAGGCTCCTCTGTCCATGGGATTTTCCAGGCAAGAATACTGGAGTGGGTTGCCATTTCCTACTCCAGGGGATCTTCTGGACCCAGGGATTGAACCCACGTCTCCTGCACTGGGAGGCCGGTTCTTTACCACTGCACCACCTGGGAAGTACAATGAGGGGTGTTTCTTTACAAATGCTGACTTGGTAGCAGCTGTAGGGAAAGAGGAGAGGAGTCATGGATCTCTCTAGGATGTTAAAAAGCCCCATTTCTAGCCACTCTTAGGCAACTGGGTAGATAATGATGTCAGTTACTGAGGCAGGGAGCAGGTCAAGATTGTAGAGTTGAGGCTTACGTTTTTAATGATAGATTTGAGCACATTTAAGTTCTTGAGAAACCTATATGCAGGTCAGGAAGCAACAGTTAGAACTGGACATGGAACAACAGACTGGTTCCAAATAGGAAAAGGAGTACGTCAAGGCTGTATATCGTCACCCTGCTTATTTAACTTATATGCAGAGGACATCATGAGAAATGCTGGGCTGGAAGAAGCACAAGCTAGAATCAAGATTGCCAGGAGAAATATCAATAACCTCAGATATGCAGATGACACCACCCTTATGGCAGAAAGTGAAGAGGAACTAAAGAGCCTCTTGATGAAAGTGAAAGAGGAGAGTGAAAAAGTTGGCTTAAAGCTCAACATTCAGAAAACGAAGATCATGGCATCTGGTCCCATCACTTCATGGGAAATAGATGGGGAAACAGTGGAAACAGTGTCAGACTTTATTTTGGGGGGCTCCACAATCACTGTAGATGGTGACTGTAGCCATGAAATTAAAAGACACTTACTCCTTGGAAGAAAAGTTATGATCAACCTAGATAGCATATTGAAAAGCAGAGACATTACTTTGCTAACAAAGGTCCATCTAGTCAAGGCTATGGTTTTTCCAGTGGTCATGCATGGATGTGAGAGTTGGACTGTGAAGAAAGCTGAGTGTAGAAGAATTGATGCTTTTGAACTGTAGTGCTGGAGAAGACTCTTGAGAGTCCCTTGGACTGCAAGGAGATCCAACCAGTCCATTCTAAAGGAGATCAGCCCTGGGTGTTCTTTGGAAGAAATGCTACTAAAGCTGAAACTCCAGTACTTTGGCCACTTCATGCGAAGAGTTGACTCATTGGAAAAGACTGATGCTGGGAGGGATTGAGGGCAGGAGGAAAAGGGGACAACCGAGGATGAGATGGCTAGATGGCATCACCGACTCAATGGACATGAGTTTGAGTGAACTCTGGGCGTTGGTGATGGACAGGGAGGCCTGGTGTGCCGAGATTCATGGGGTCGCAAAGAGTTGGACACGACTGAGCGACTGAGCTGAACTGAACTGAAGTTCTAACAACAGAACTCTTATCATTTGACCTTTCCTTACTATCATAACACTAACTGAAGGCTTCTCTTGTCCCTTGTCTCCCTTTGGAGCAGGAGGTACCCTCCCCACCTCCTCACCTCGATCTGCCTGTAGTCACAGATGGCCTTCACGGAAATGGTGCTCTTTAGCGTGTGGTCAGGACTGCGTGGCTTTAGCTGAACAATGGATTTTGATCTCCCAACAAGACTGGCAACGGAACTCTTGGATTGTATAAGCTGCTCCTTTTCATCCTACAAAATGAGAAGAAAACCAAAGAGACATTAATGTTGCTCCTCGGGAGACTGAGTCAACAAAGAAAACTGAGTGCTCCACTCCCTCTGAGAACGTCACTTCTCGGTTAAGTAGGGATCCTTGGTGGAGCCATCTTAGAAAAACACAGGGATAAAGAAGACAGGAGGGGATGCTTCTGTCTGCTACCAAGTGCATTTATACTCAAATTTTGCAGCTTTCTCCCTGTGCAGTTTTCAATGAACCATAAAGCCACATGCAAAAGCAAATAATAAATAAACAAAACAAAATAAGAATTTCTAGCTGCCAAATACAGCTAACAAAGGATTTTGCCAAATAAGGTTCAGAGAACATGGAAGTTAAAAACAATGATAATAACTAGGTTGTGGTTGTTATTATTATTATTATTCAGTTTCTCACTGACAGAAGCCAGCTCTTGCCTCTCTGCTTAGGAGAAGTTAGAGTTATGCTCTTTTAATTTTTTTCTTTTTTAAATAATGTTATCTCCCAAGCTGTATTAGAAATATTTTACTTTCTTAGATTGAATCAAACTTCCTAGAGAAAGATCTTAGCTCTTCAACCAACAACCTATAAATCAAAGTTGTTGGTGAAGGTATTGTGATAAACAATTTAGGGTTTACCTTTCGGAATCTCGCTGTGCTATATTTATACAAATTTGATTGATTTGAAAGAGATCTCATGCAAAATTGGAACTCTCAAGTCTCTGCAAACCCAGTTTTCTTAAAAACTAATGAACTTATCAACAAAATTGGTAGCAATCTACTACCAATTCCATTAGAGAGTAAAAGACAACTTTTATCTATTAACCAGGATGTTTCGAGATCATTTTGACTTATTAAAAAGTCCCCAGAAGAGGGCTTTCTTGGGATGGAAGTAGATGTGATGAGAGTAAAGAGTTAATAATGCTAAGAAATGCCATTAAAGAATTAAGAATATGCAAGTAGAGAAAAAGAAATGCTTAAACAAACTACCTGTGCCTGTCCCCGGGAGCATGATTGGAAGAAATACAACTTTAACTTATTAGTTAAGAGAGAGGAATGGAATATGTCAGGGAGACAGCCACATTGTTCCATTCTTGAGAGCTGGTCTACCCATTTCAGTTTCCTTGCAATAAAGATGTCAGTTTCTGTCTAACCCATAGCCAAACATCTCAAGCTCCAGAGACCAAGTGCTCAGCGTGGTACAAGGTCTGAAAAGAACCAGAAGCCATGGCAGATGCTCCCGAACCTGACGGACAAGCAGCGGAGCAGACCCAGGTGACTCCATGCCCCGATGACGCCGCCAACTCGATGCCCCTGACCTGGAGAGGAGGGAGCAGAGCAGCGACCCTCGAGAAGAGGAGATAGGACAACACCTGCAGAGCAGTTACCCTACGACAGGAAGGTACTCTGTGGGAGGGAGGAGATAATAGCCAAGGATTATTATATTCCTCCTTCATACTTGATGTGCCTCTGAGAGACATTCTAGAGACATCGGAAAAGTCAGGTCTTTACCCTTCATTCCAAATTAATTCAGTTCACAAATTCTTTGCTCAGGTGAAACTCTGAGCCTAAATTCATTCATAGCTTTACAATACCTGAAAGCATTTTTTTCAATCAATTAATGTTCAAAAATTCCCAAGTCTCACCCACGCAAAAAAAAAAAAAAAAGACGAAGAAAATGACACTATTTGGGGTAATAATGGTTCTCTTACTTATAACTCGTTACTGAAATGTGAGACTCCCCTTGGCTTCTCACAAAGGAAAAGTAATTTCCCTATTAAATATATATTTCCATCTTAAGTTGAGATGTAGTTTGAGCCCCATCTTGTTAACTATATAATATATGCTTAGTAAGTAGTCTGCTGCTGACTTTTACTACCGACACCACTGAAGGAATAGTTCATTGGATAACATAAACTTGACTTGGATTAAATCCTGCATGCAAAACTATTTTTACAAGGTTAACACTGCTACATAAATAAACTGGATAGATACTGTATTACATCTAAATATGATATTAATGTTCCAAATATCTCATTGTTACCAAAAGAAAATTTCCAAAGCAGGAAAAAATTGGCTCAGGTCTAGTTCATTGGTATTTTACTTCTCTCTGCACAAGAGAGTGAAAAAGAATTTGGTGTCAGCTAATCCCATCAACCCTATTTTTCATGCTCTACACCCCATCTGTGGCTCCAACTACTGAATTAAAACAAGGAACAATGCAAAGAAACAGTGATGAACACCATGTGGCTCGGGGCACATGGCCAGGCCCTTACTTCAAGAGCATATCCTAAAGACTCTTATTAGCACCTTCTTTAAGAAAAGAGAAAAAGAACCACATTGATTAAACTCCAATCGAATGTGAGCCAAACTTTACAGCAATGACCCGCAGCCCTGGCGCTTTCAAGGATATGAACAGCAGCAGCTGACAGGTTTACTCTGCTTCCCAGAAGCAGGCATCCCACTGATGCAACACCCACCATGGAGTCCTGCAGCAGGTCCTCCAGGCGGGATAAGCTGGTGCTGTGGTCGCAGGAATACTTCCGTTTGATGGAATCTTGGAGGTTCCTCAAGAACGACTCCAGGTCTCGAGCATCACTGAAGAACTGCGGGGATAAGAGGGAAGGCCACCTGGTGCTCAGTGCATCATGATACCAAGATGGAGAAAGAACCCCACTGTGCCGGCTGATTAGACAGTCCTGGATCACAAAGGCCACGCCAGGGAAACAGCAGGGCTGGCTGCCACAAAGCCCAGTGAACCCAATACAACAGTTAGTCCGCGTCGCCCTTCGGAAACCACTGCTCTTTCTCCTGTGTCCTGGCTAGTGACAGCACTTGACTGTCAGGTCTATTTCATGAAAAGCCTAGAGGCTGAGGGATCATGTGTTTCAATTTACTGAAATGATTACAAAATGATCAGGAAGCTTATTTAATTAAGCAGCAAAAATCCAAACAGAGATAATGGCTTATTTCCTCCTCCCACCCTCACCTGAAAACAAGCAGTATGTTCTTGATGTGGTGATAGACTGATGAAGAACAAAAAAAAAGGTTCTGATGTTTTATAGCCCCTTCCATCAGGAGGTGGATCTATTTTTATCCCCCAGCAAAGCCCTCCCCAAGCTGGGCTTGCTTTAGCCAATGGCATATTAATACATGTCACAGCAGAAAAAAGAACTTGTGCACCAGGACACGCTTTCTCTGGCTACTTGTGGAACACTGCTACTCTTTCCCACTCCAGGGGACTTTTTGTTTTCCTGCTACCCTCTACCTCTGAAGTCATTTTATTAACTGTCATGTGCCACTTGAGCCTCCAGGAAAATCAAAAACAGGCAGAAAAAAAATTTTTAAAGGATCCAGTAGGACAGCCTACTGGATGCTAGAGACTTGCATACTGACTTGTCACCCCAGTCTACTGTCTGACATGGAAGTGACACGATTCGGGACCAACCAGCCCCCAGCCTGCCTGCCAAGTGCCTGTAGCCATGCGTCACCCAGGCAAGATGAGAAAAAATCTTCCGCTGATCCTAGCCCAAACCACCAAACCAGAGTCTCTCGAGCTGACTAATGGTCGTTGCTCTAAGCAACTAACTTTCGGGGTCGTGGTTTGTGCAGTAAAGGTTCACTGACACAGATGTGTTTTTAACCTCACCCATCCCGTGTGCATGCTTGCAGGCACACGCCAGCACAGGCAATCACACTTAGTCTCTTGCCTGAATGAAAAAAGGTATCCCCTCTGATGAAAACAGAGCCATCCTTTCTGATGCTCGTGCACACACGCACGTGCACACACACACACACACAGCCCAGGTACCTGAAAATAAGCAGTATTCTCTTTCAGGTGCTGCTCAACACATAAGCACAGCTGCTTCATCCACTGCAACTGGGACTGGACAGCGGCACTGTAAGCCTGCAATGACCACGGACAGAAGGGCAGGGGTTTAACAGGCCTGCCACATATGTGTGATGCACTCGTCCAGCTACACTTCCGCTTGTGCCAGAGGCCCAGAGAGGATACATAAGATACTTGGCTGGCATCAGCTCAAAGCTCCCCACAAAAGAGAGGCCTTTTATCCAACATGGTTTTGTTAAAAGAGGTTACACAGAAAAGGCCTCTTCTACACTCAGTTGCAACTAAATGATGGGGGCAGCAAACCCCAGGCCTAAGTCAATCCCTCTGCTGCCTCTGCTGCCTCTTCCCTAGCCACAGGCACCACACCCAAGAGGCAGGAGGTCTAGACAGTTCTGTGAAAAAATATGGTTCAAGTCACTTTCCCCATGAAGTCAGGAGTTGACATCGCTTCTGGGGCTTCTCACAGTGTCCTCGTCAGGCTATTATCACAGCTCTCTGTGGTCTTTAGGGGGCTGGGATGTCAAGGGAGAAGACCTAAGCTGCATGATCCTTGATGCGTCCTCCAGGCCCCTCAGCAGAGCTAAGTCTTTGATGTGAACACTTGTATAATTGCAACCTCTGTGCACTTGACCCTCACACCCTCAAGTCACACGCACCTCCACGGTCTGCTTGGCGGGGTGGTTCTCAAGGGACAGTAGCTCGGCTGTATCTTGTAGAGACCGAAACACGTCCTGTTTCTCCTCTAGTTCCATTGTCAGCTCCTGAAAATTCAATTCAGCTTTATTCAATGGGTGCTATTAGGAAGGAGTAGAAATAAGGAAAGGGCTGTGTTCCCTACCCTGCTTTACAGGAGCCCGCAACCCAGGGTTAGTGCCAAAATGAGATGCGTGAATGGTATGTGCCAGAGGATTTCAGAGAAGAGCAAAAATGCTGGAATCACTGGAGAATGACTCACAACAGATACGGGACCTGAGCCAGATGTGAGTAAGCAGGGGAACACAGGAGAGGCTGAAGGCAAGAAAGGAGGGAACGAGGCTGGAGGGGCGGGCTCGCGTCAGCGCCCACTGACACAGCGCCTGACCCACACAGCTGACTGGCCGTCTCTAGGTTCTGTTAACACTTTAGGCCCCGGTCTAGAGGCCAGCTCTTCTGTGCTGCTGGGTACTGATCCTTACTATCAGATTTGACCTTTTCTCCCTGATGCTCTCTGAGCACTTTCCTTATGTCTCTATCATAGCCTAAGTTTCGTTCTTACAGATTATTTACTCTATTAGAGTATCATTTCTCCTTTACTTGAGAATAATCATACTTCAGAGAATTCAGAATTTATAAGAAGTCAAGAATACACTTCAGTTAAACAATATTAAGCCTTGTACTATATTCGCTCGCTAAATGTTACTTAGCCTTTTACACAACCCTTTGAAAGGTCACTATTATCCCATTTTACAGAGGTCCAAGGAGAGTAGGTGACTTACCAAGGTCACAGAGCTAACAAGTAGAGGAATAAGAATTTCACTTAAGGTCTATCTCATTCCAAAGTGTATAACCTTGACCACAAAGTTAAATTGCTTCTAAAATGATTCAATTTGCAGACTGCTGCGCTCGTCACCCAAGACACTGCCTTTCTAACTACATTCCAAATAAATTCATTCTAGAGCTTGATTTCCCCTCTCTCCATATACACTTTCTCACAGGAACAGATATATTAAGCAGGGTCCCTATTCTACCTAGCCAAGTGCAAATCCCAAAACCCAGGCTCTCCGACCAGCCCCTCTGGCTTCTTCTGCTGCTGTTACCAAATATGACAGGTCTGTTGTGCTAGACTCACAGAGAAGTAATTTTTCTTGGCTGAGATATTGGGATTGTTGTCACTCCAGTCATATGCTAGTTCTTCCTCCTCCTTCTCATTCAACCAGATCAACTCAGCTGTAGCTCTTGAGACAAATTTATGCAGGCTCTGAAGGTGCCTCATCCGGAAGCTAGAGGTTTCCTAGACAAAGAAGGATTACAAGGTTAGACTGTCAGCCTTTCATCTATAGAATATAGCACATTTGACATCAAAGCAAAGAATAGCTGAGGAAATGAATTTAGCTTTGCTTTTTAAATCTCTGGGTGTTTCTCCTCAGTTTTAAATTTAGTACAAGTCTGGTATAGGACTCCCGTGTCAATCCTAGCTGGAAGTGAGAACATGCCAGGTCTGTGTGGGACTTCGTGGATAAAGAATGATCCTGGGCCGGTCCTACTCTGCACAATCTTGAATATAAGAATGAAGAACAAACAGAAGAGGGGTCCCTGTCCTGTCAGTCTCAAACTTTGAGTTTTGATGGCCACTGCTTTGGTGAAGCATAATAACAATGATAAGCTCTACTTCAAACTTTCTGGGGCAGTGGTTTCTAACCCAGGAAGAAAACTGAGAAAAACGTTATAATACATATGAACAACTGCACAGGAAACAATATAACCTAGTAAATAGAAAACCTAAACGGGCCCAAACCAAGAGCCTTCTAAATTAGGGAACCATACGCTCCATGAACAGAACAAAACAGAGTTAGTCAAAACTCACCTTCAATTTACAATACTGTGTCTCCAGCTTTCCAAGAGTTTCAACATAACTGGTATGGAAATTTTGGGACATTTTTCCCTGATAAGAAAAGTATGAGATAAAAATATATTAGAGAAAAAGTAAACTATATCTATGGTATGCTTTCAACTATATAAATATTACGTCTGCACACTGACAGAGATTAGTCACTCTGAGAGTCAGCAGTTTGGACGGGGCATCTCTGGCTGAAATTTGACAGCTCAGAGCAGCACTGAGTGTGGGCAGCCTAGCAGAGGAAGATGCCTCACAGACCTCATGGTCTTCTGCTTCCAGCGATTCTGGGGGGTTTCTAAGCAAAACTATGCCTGCTGACTCCTCAAACTAGTCAGATGCTTTGTGGAAGAGGAGACTTGGAATTTAAAATGGGAGAACACAAAAGAGTGAGGGAGAGGAGAGATCGAGGAAACGGTTTTGCTTACCAGCTCTCTACTGCACGTAGATGGGCAGTGGAAGGAGCATAAATTTTTGGATCCAAGGGCCTGAGTTTGGAAACTGCATTCGCTACTTACTAATTTTGACCTTAGCTTAGTGTCACTGTTCTTTTCAGTAAAAACGGATTTGTAAAAAACACCTTTCCCACAAAGTTATGTCAAAAAAGCAAGAGATGATACTTCGTGTGCAAAAGGGGTTTGTGGTCGAGTTTCATGTACAGGGACCGCTACCCTGTACACTGCTCCGTCGCACAGCCACCCCAGCTGCCCATAGCGGATTCTGAATGCTGCCCACCTCATATAGCCTGGCCTCTTTGACACTTGAGCCCAGTTCTTCCACGCTGGCATGGATGTGCTGCTGTGTCTCCAGCTGCAGCTCCACACTAGGCAGGTCATTGCCCCACTCTGCTCGCTCCAGTTTCATCTGGGAAAAAAAAATATGAATATAATTTATTGCTAAGTTGGCAGAAGATGAAAACTGTCAGCATCAGTTTGGACAACGTGGCTGTGGAGAGGGGACTGGCAAAAAGGACATCTAAACCATCTCCCTCTTGGCCTCTTACAGGCAAGTACGTTATGACGTACCCTCAAGGAGCTGGAGGATAAACCCCATCCCTAAAAGCAGCAACAGCAGCCTTCTGCTGCTGCATGATGGGAATACATCCCTGAATTTACCAACAAGAAAGGTGTCCCCATAGGCTGAAAGGCTTAACTTTACAGTTTAGGCATTTCCCTTTACGGAGTCTCTTCATTTCACAATCAGAATGGAGATAAGAAATAAATATCCACAAATACTAAGCTCCATTCATGTCATCAACTATTGGCGAATGGAAGGTAATTGTAAAAGAGCTTGTCTTTATTTGTTGGTACAGGGGGAACCTGTCATCAGAAGATGGGAAGAATTTCATAGAAAACAAAAGGGTTAGAGGGTAAGAGGACGATGTTGAACTTGAACCGTTACCCTGGAATACATGTGAATACTGAAGCAGCAGCTCCTCTGCAATGAGGGAATTTGAGAAAAGATAACCAGGATTTACAGACTCAGCAAGTTCTCCCACCAGCTCCCACGGAGAGCACAGTCAGCTGAAGGGAAGAGCTCCATGAAGGGCTTCAAATTAGAAAAGCCTGCGCATTTAAGCCTTCCCGAGTGGCTCAGACAGTAAAGTGTCTGCCTACAATGCAGGAGACCCAGGTTCGATCCCTGGGAAGATCCCCTGGAGAAGGAAATGGCAACCCACTCCAGTATTCTTGCCTGGAAAATCCCATGGACAGAGGAGCCTGGAGGCTACAGTCCGTGGGTTGCAAAGAGTCGGACACGACTGAGTGACTTCACTTTCACTTGCATGCATTTAAGATGGGATTTGATGATTTGAACTGATCTTATTTCAAAATTTAATAGAGAAGGGGGCTTAGGAGCTAGGCAGCAGCGATAATTAAGGTAATCTATACAAGAGACACAGAGCAACCCGACACTCTTAGACAATTGCTGAGTTCAAGAAACCAGTGTGCTGCATAAGTATTTGGAATGTATACCCACCTGCATTTCTTCTACCCAAGACAGTAGTTCATACACAAATCGAAGATTTCCTTCATCTTCAGAGGAGGAGATAGACACAAGTTCGGCCCGAGTCATGGGCTTTCGGAACCAGGAGGTAGAAGAAGAATGGGTTCCTTTGGTCAAGGGTTCTGCCTTCAGATGAGTAGTGGTTAAAGTAGAGGGTGGAACCAATTCAAGGGACGTGAAGTGGCCCTTCCGGTACAAGTTCGTGCACTCTAGACGCAACGTGACCAGCTCATCCTGCAGACGCATGACCCTGAAATGGAAGAAGAGAAAGAAGACATTAAATTAATAATGTGCTTTTTAAGATAAAAATTTCCCTATACATTTGACAAGGATGAGGTAAAAATAAAGATGAGATCATCTTAGGGAAACTGTTTTTAAAAAGAAAAAGTATCCTGTGAATGCAAGGTGGTGTTATGTGCATCTTCGTGGTGCAGAGTCATCTTTGAGGCAAGTGCCAAGTTACAGTGTTAACTGGAGGGAAGCAAATCAGAACCAGTGTCTACAACTCCTGGATGATACAACAGAATAAACCATGAACTAAGGGGTCAAAAGATGTAGCTCTCAGTCTCAGGTATGTACATAGATCCTCATCCCCTCCATATGTGCTGGGTTCCTCCTCTATGAAAATTTACATTGAATCGCTCCAGCAGTTCTAAAGCAGATGTGATACCACAGTGCTGCAGGCCCCTCTGAAATATGTGGGGATGTTATAAGATGCCATACACAAAGATTAGGGAATCTTTCAGGTACTTAGTGGGCAGGGCCTAGAATAAAGGAAACCTGCTTCTACCATGAGAATTTTCCTGCCTCAAATACCTGTAGCATCCCTACTGAGATACTGATCTCTAATGCCCAGGCTGTAGGATTCAGTGCCCGGCTCTCAATATCTGAGAACCAGTAGTGATCAGGCCCTCTGTTTGAGTCCCACGTTGCTCACCTAAAAGCCAGCTCTTCTAGCTGGTAGTAGTTCTCATCTCGTAGGATTTGGAGATCCACCTGCAGCTGTCTGATGAGACCTTCACACTCCTGAATGTACATGGTGACGTCTGACTCACACTGCACCGGCTGCCCTGACTCCAGGTGAGCAGCATCCTAAGAGAGAAAGGGAGAGTAAGAGGGGGGACAGCTCCCCTGCTCTCACCCACTTGGACCCAGGGAGCCAAGGCGTCCACTGCAATTCCAAGACAAACGAAGCTGGATCCCTCCACTGTTGACTTTAACCATCACAGCACAGGATGAGGGGTGACATGAACATGTGAGATAAAGCAGTCAGACTTACTGCCTGCAGCGTGTTTTTAGCTAGCGTCAGTTTCTCTTCACAGTTCAAAGCACCATTCTGGATTTTGTTTGCAATCTGTAGCAGCAATTCCAGCCTAAAATAAGGGGAAAACCAGAGTCAAGGGCAGGGCTCAAAGCGGCCCAGTAAGGGATGCCAGATCCCCTCCAGACTCTGGACCCACCTCTCTACAGCTGGCCGAAGTGATTTCTCTCGCTCCAGCATCTCAATGATGAGTTTTCCCCACTCATCTTCCACATCATTAGGGTGATAACCTTGAGGCAGTTTAATTCGGCCAAATTCAATCCATACCTAAAAAAAAAAAAAAAAACAGAGATACTCTTTTAGTCCAAAAACACAGCCATGCTCTCAGGCCCCAGTTTTAATTTATGCCTCGTCCATCACTTCCTGCTTCTTTGCCTAGCCATTCAGCAATTTTTCCCACTGTCTAATAAGAGATGACAAGTGAATATTTTAGCAGTACTTCACCTTCAGGTGAGAACAAAAAAATCACCTCTAAAATAGGGACCACTTGCTTGAAATCCTTCCATTTCTTACACATTTTCCATAAATCCTCCTGTCCTCCCTATCCCCACTGTGGAAATGCCCATCTCCGCAACTTCAAATTCTCTAGGAATCAAAATGTGAAGGGAAGCCTCTTTTCTTTCTTTCTATCTGAGAGAAAGAATTAGTCTTCCCCTGAGAAATAGGAAAACATTCACAAAACTCCAGATTTCTGAATGAATATGTGACACTTTCCAATAGGCCCTTTGAAAAACCACGATGGCAGATGCTTCCCCTTTACCGTAAACTCGCATGAGCAGCCTGAGAGTGATACTCGACTTGTCACCCTGAGAATATTGCTATTAACGAAGGTTTGGAAGAAGATGCAGGGAACAAAGTAACAAAGGGCCTGCCAGCAAAACCCAGGTCTCAGCAAAGGATAAGCTTCCTTACCTCTAATAATTTATATAATTCCTCGATTCTTCCTTTTTCTCTCTCCTTGGCCAGAATTTCTGTTTCTTTGAAGTGTATGTACTGATTATAAAGTGCCTACAAAATTAATATTTGGTGAATGAATGCAAACATCCCAGTTTTCATACCACCTCACCCAGGAGCCAGCAGCAACAGGCTCTGAGACTTTCTCCCCAGAGTGAATTTATGGAAAATGACTTAAGTCTATAACTTTACCTTTAGTTCAACAGGGTTCTGGGGAAAGGATTTATCTGACATCAGTATTGTGTGCTGTTTGATCCAGGGAATGAGGGAGTCCACTCGGCTTTGGTATTCTTGCCACCTGGCATCCACTTCCTATTGTCAAAAGGTAGACACCACACACACCCTGATTAGCAGTGTGCAAGCCAAGCTCAGGAGAAATTAGCTCAGGCCACCCCAAACCTCATAAAGCCCTTTCCTTTAATTACTGACACAGACACAGCCGCTCAATTTAACACTCAGAGTCCCAGTTTCAAAGCTCCTCAAGGACGCTCAAGATGGGATTCAATTTCCTGACACCTAGAATAGCCTATGCTGGACGCTACAAAATTAGCACCATCTACATTCATTCCCACAGACCAAGGACAACAGCCATGTGTAAAGATGATGTGGATTCAGTCTGCTCTGTACAAAAGTGCTCTGTACACACTGAGTGCTGAAGAAACATAGTCTAATCAATACACTCCACCCAAAGCAATCAGAGCCAGAAGGTATTTTAGGAAAATGTTCTTTTACCGTAGCACTGATCCCTTCTCCACCCTCAGGGACTTTAGGGAAGGCATCATAAATTGAAGACACATAAGTGATTACAGACTTCTCATCTGGAGATGGCACATCCACATCTGAGAGACAAAGGGCAAGAAATCTGTTAGAACAACGGAACCCACTGGGGAAGAAACAATGAATGTATGTCAAACACCGCCAACTCCAGTCAGCTCTCACCTTCTGCATCCAGTAACCGGGTGACCCCTAGTCTTTCCGCTACTTCAAAAGCCTGTTCGAGATTCTCTCGGTTGCTCTGGATCTGTACCCTCTCCATATCTACCAGATCAGGTCTGCAAAAGTCCACCAAGACATATGAAATGCCCCTAGCTATAGGCACACGGGAATTCATACAAAGAAACCCTCTTAAAAGTACTCAAAGCTGAAAAATCCTGGATGAGTTAGAGAGAAAGCAAGAGGTTTAGAGGAGCACTAGTCACCTTGTTAATCACATTCCAGGAACCCAGGGCTCCCTAATTCTAAACTTACAGGATAGTAGGTTTGCTGGATTTCAAGGGAAAGATACCAATTTTCCCAACGCATGGTTACGACCACTAGGAGTACAATAATATTGATCTTTGTCATTCAAAATTCCTATTTTCCTCACCCACTCCAAGCAAGTCCCCACTTCATGCCCTTTGTAATTGTTATTTCCTCCAAGTGAATCACGCGGACCCTGGAGGCCAGCATGGCCCACTCCTCATCCATGACTCTGCTCCAACATCCTCATCAGAGAGGCCACCGCTGACCACCCTGCCCAAAACACCACAACCCCCATCACTCTCTTCCCTCCACTGCCCTCACCCCTGTATGATAGCACACAGTTATGTGTTTATTGCCTATTTTCCCCACTGAAAAGTAAGCTCTGTGAGGGGAAGAATTTAGCTGCTTTCTTCACTGCTATACTAGCCCAGTGCTTAGAAGAGCAGGACTTCAGTACGTATTCCTTTTTTAAATAAAACAAATGAATCAGAGCCTCGATTGTCAGCCGAGAGGAAATGTGGCATTATAGCTAATTACAAGCAAGAGATGAGAAGCAGCCTCTCCAGGCCCCTGAGGCGCCACTGTATTTACCTGTATCGGTGAATAAGTGCATTGAACATCTTCCCATCACTCCAGCAGGAGGAAAAGTTGGTGCATTTGATTCCTGTGTAACCAGCTGTCACCTTCTGGGTCCACAGGAGCAGTTTCTCCTTAGCTGACATGTCCCCTGATTCTCCACTAATGTAGATGTCAGAGATCTGTCAAAAGATAGGACATGAAGTAATTTAAGATAAATAAGATGGAGCCTTTTAATCTTCTCTTCATACATGATGACTCTTAGAAGGAGATCCAAGGCTGGCATCACTTCAGATGAAAACTCCCAACGTACACTCATTCTGTCTGGTAGTCAAAGAAATGCAAATTAAAGCTATGAGAGGTCATTTTTTTTCACCTGTCAAATTAGGAGAGTTTTTATTTTTTAATGATACTGGTCAGTATTGGAGAGAATATCTAAAATTGGGTATTCTCATGATATTGCCACTAGTGGGAGTATAAAGGGCATAAATTGCCTCTGGAGGACAGTTTTTAAATAAGTCTTAAAATAGACATATACCTGATAGAAAGTTGTCAGAGGAATGTGCAAAAAAATTTATACACAAATGTTTATCAAGACCAAATGAAAGATAACAAAAGAAAAACAAACAACTGGGACTACATCAAACTAAAAGACTCCTGCACAGCAAAGGGGACCGTCAACAAAATGAAGAGGCAACCTATAGGATGGAAGAAAGCATTTATAAATCCTATGCCTGATAAAAGATTAATCTCTAAAACATGAACCCACTGAATTCCATAGCAAAGAACCAAACCACCCAATTTAAAGCTGGACAGAAGATCCGACTGGACATTTCTCTAAAGAGAACATACAGAAGGTGCATGAAAAGGTAGTCAACATCACTGCTCACTAGGGAAACGCAAAATAACACCATAATGAGGCATCACCCCACACCTACTAGAATGGCGATCATCAGAAACAAGGAAACAAGTGTTCAAACAAGGTAACAAGTGTGGGTAAAAATGTGCTGCAAAGGGAATCCTGTGCACTCATGGTGGGAATACAAATTGGTGCCATCATTCTGGAAAACAGTATAGTGGTTCCAAATAGAACTACCCTATGATCCAGCAATCTTGTTCTGGGTACATGCCGTGAAAGTCAAAGGTACTCAGCCGTGTCTGACTCTTTGCGACCCATGGACTATACAGTCCATGGGATTCTCCAGGCCAGAATACTGGAGTGGGTAGCCTTTCCCTTCTCCAGGGGATCTTCCCAACCCAGGGATCGAACCCAGGTCTCCTGCATCGCAGGCAGATTCTTTACCATCTGAGCCATCAGGGAAGCCCAAGAAAACTGAAGTGGATAGCCTATCCCTTCTCCAGTGGATCTTTCCGAACCAAGAATTGAACCAGGGTCTTCTGCATCGCAGGCAGATTCTTTAAAAGCTGAGCTATCAGGGAAGTTGAAGATACATCCAAGGGAAATGAAAACAGGACATCGAAGAGGAATCAGCACTCCCATGTTCACTGCAGCACTATTCACAATAGCCAAGACAGAGGAACAACCTAAGTGTTCCTCAACACACAGATGGATGAAGATGTGTTACATACAATAAAACATTATTCAGCTATGAAAAAGAAAACCCTGCCATTTGTGACAACATGGGGAAACTTGAAGGCATTACGTTAAGCAAAATAAGCTAAAGACAAATACTGCATGATGTCACTTTAAATGTGGAATCTAAAAAATAAAAAATAAAAATATCAAAGCCATAGAAACAGAAAGTATAGCACAGTGGTTGCCTGTGGGTTGGGAGAGATAGGAAGAGGCTAGAAAAAGGGTACAAACCTTTAGCTGTAAGCTGAATAAGGCCTGAGGATCTAATGTGAAACACAGGTGTCTACAGTGGAAAATACTGTATTGTTTAACTGAAATTTGAAAAGTGAGTAGAACTTAAATGTTCTCACACACACACACACACACACACACACACACATGTGAGGTGATGGATGTTAGCTAACTAGATGGTGGGAAACCTTTCTCAGTATGCACATACAGGCACATAAGCACAAATACTGTAGGTTTGGTTCCAGGCCACAGCAATAGAGGAGATGTCAATCACAATAAAGTGAGTCACACGCATTTCTGGTTCCCAGTACACATAAAAGTTATGTTTATACTATATTATATTACATGTGCAATAGCATATGTCTTAAAAAACAATGTATACACCTTAATTTAAAAAATACTTTATTGCTAAAAAAAGCTATGATCTGAGCTTTCAGCAAATTGTAATCTTTTTGCTTATGAAGTGTTTCAAATATAAGAATCAACAAAATGTGGAACAGAGACACGAGGTAAGCAAATGTTATTGGAAAAATGATACCAGCAGTCTTGCTCAATGCATGGCTGCTACAAAACTTCAGTTTGTTAAAAAAAAAAAAAAGAAAAGTATCTGTAAAGCACAACATCTGTCTGAATATCAAATCACCATGATGTTCACTGTAAATATGTCACAGTTTTGTCAATTTTACTTCAATAAGGCTGAAACTTTTTTCAAATGCTTATCAAAATATGATAAATATTTTACAGCAAAATGTTATAAAGATCTCAAACTCCAATGAGGAATTGATCAGTCACAAATTACAACACATACACAAGGCAGAATTCTTTATAGCACTTAAAAAGGTATGCTTTAGTTTAAAAAAAAAAAACAAACAGAAGAAGTAGTAATTGATGAGGAAAAAGTAAATTAATGAGATGAAGTAAAGTAAAATAAAAAATGTGTTGTCAAATAAACTGGTTGCCTTTGCTAAGTCTTCCTCGAGTAAAAAGACTCAGATATTTTTACCATATAAAGTTTGTTGATTTTATTACCAAAAAAAAAAAAATCTTACTTATGGGGAAAAAAAGGTATGCTTTATAAAATGTTAGTGACAGGAAAATAACCACCATATTTCATAAAAAGAAAAAGAAGGGGGCTTCCCTGTTGGTCTAGTTGTTAAGACACTGAGCTCCCAATGCAGGGGGCATGGGTTTGATCCCTGGTCGGGGAACCAAGATCCTGTATGCCACACAGCGCGACCAATAAACTAAAGAAAAAATTTTTAAGACTAAAAAACAAAAAAGAAAAATACAAACAAAATAATCAATAATAATAGTGATTTTACATTAAAAATATAATATATAGTTAAGTAACAGTCATATATATGCATAATGTATGTGATAGATACATGTATGTGTATATATATATATATATATATACACCAAATTAGTAATCATAGTTCTACCTAAGTGATAGCATTATAGATGATTTTTACATTTCCCAAACTTTCTACATTATGTATATTTTTATATTTAGGAAAAAGTTATTTTAAGAAACCTCCAAAATCTAGCACAGGACCTACTTTAGAGAGATGGCAGTCTTGAGAGAGGAGAAAAGTACATGCCTTTGATTCCACACAGGCCTAGGTCTGACTCTCAATTTCACCAGCTGTAAGTTGGACCTCAGTTTATGACATCTGTAAAGTGGGAATCACACCTATCACCTTTTCAGGATTATGTACCTAGACCGAACACATGGCTAAATTCAACAAATAAGTGTTCCCTCTCTCTTCCTTGAATAAATGGGGGTCTTCCTTCAGTTACTGCTGGCCTAACTCCCACAGCACTGATATCTAGATCATCAGTTAAGTGTTATCTTGTATCACTGGCTAATATTTAATACGTTTTTATTATCTAATATGCGCTTCCCTGGTAGCTCAGCTGATAAAGACACCACTTGCAATGCGGGAGACCTGGGTTCAGTCCCTGGGTTGGGCGGATCCCCTGGAGGAGGACACGGTAACCCATTCCAATATCCTTGTCTCGAGAATCCCCATGGACAGAGGAGCCTGGTGGGCTACAGTCCATGGGGTCTCGAGGAGTCAAGACACGACTGAGCGGCTAAGCATAGCACAGCACATTATCTAATATCTCCCTGAGAGCAGGTTTCCTGAGGTGCAGATACTACATCTGAACTATCAGAACGATTTAAAACCACAGCAGCTGCTATGAAGGAGAGCTCCCTAACACAGAATATGTCCCAGCAGAAGCCTGGATACTGTGGAAGAAATAACCTCCAGATCTGAGACTCAGTGATCAGGGCTGTTTCATATTATCACCCATTGCACCTAGTGTTGTGCTAATCTATAATGGACACTTAAAGTGCTTTAATTAATAATCACTTGGTTAATAAACAAGGTGTATACGAGTCACTCAGTCACGTCCGACTCTTTGAGATGCCATGGACTGTAGCCAGCCAGGCTCCTCTGTCCATGGGCTTTCTCTGGGTAAGAATACCAGAGTGGGTTGCATATCCTTCTCCAGGGCATCTTTCTGTCCCAGGAATCGAACCTGGGTTTCCTGCATTGCAGGCAGATTCTTTACTATCTGAGCCACCAGGGAAGCCCAGTAATAAACAATAAAAATAAACAAATAAAATATATTTGGGGATAAGACCCACCTAGAATCATGAGACATATTACTTTTCTGACAGGAAACTTACTTAGCAAATGATGTATAGTGTATTATCAAACAAGCCAAGGACCCAGTAATGGATCGTGTTGCCCAGGCCATCATCCTGAGAGTCCAGTGTAAACAGCCTCCCACCAGTACCAATTCCCTGCTAGCGCTCCTCCACAACATTCCTAACTGTTTATTTCAATAGCTAAATGACACCCACTCTGACATATCCCAGTTCTTCCACTGCAGCGTTTCACACACACATCAAAGCAAAATATTGCTGGGAACAGGAAATAGATTTGTTGATGTGAAAAGGGACAGAATTTGAATAAGCAAAATGAAATGTGAGAATCTGGGTTCTTTACCCTAAAAAGCAATTCCAGTTAGTCAACTGATACTGTATATCCACAATATCACAGTCAGTATCTCTGATGGCATCTCCTGTCTGCCAATCACACTATCTTTGTATATTGTATTGGAAACAGTTCAATGAACAGCTGTACTTCAGATTTTCCACACAGCTATAATGAGACAGGGAAATGTTTAGATCCCTCAGGGAAAGGAAAAATACCCTGTTTGGATTAGGGCCTTCCTAGATTGTGAGCTGGATGAGAAAAACGGGATTATCGTCATAATAATCTCAGTGATTAAATTTGGCTTTTGTCCATCTCTTCACGTATTATTCACATGTGATTGCAGTGCTATCCTCTGAGCTATGAAGCTTTTACCTTCATCTCCCAAATGGAGAATTCTCGCTTCAGAGCCAGGGAGCTTTCTCCCTCATCTGGATGTTTAAAAGGAACCATTTGGGAAAAGGGGACAGCCTCATTACCACCTCAGAGACTAAGCTCATCTACCTGAATTCTCTTTCAACACACACTTCCCACAGCTTGATTAATTCCTTCTCTGAAGCATGTCATATGCTCCTAACAAGATCAGTAAAGAATCTGCCTGCAATATGGGAGACCTGGGATGATCCCTGGGTCATGAAGATCCCCTGGAGAAGGAAATGGCAACCCTTTCCAGTTTTCTTACCTGGAGAATTCCATGGACAGAGAAGCCTGGTGTGCTACAGTCCATGGGGTTGCAAAGAGCTGGACATGACTGAGAGACTAACACACATGCAAATCAACAAGTATTGACTGAACAGCATCTCATCTGTGCTTCACACTATGGCAGACACCATACATCAGGAGGAGGGAGAAGAACAAAAAAAGTCAAACACCATGTGCTCATTCTGCTGTTACTTCTTGAGCAAAGATTATGTCCTAGGAGCTGTGTTCAAGCTCTTGGTATCTCGAGACAAAAGCACAACCTTGGGCCTCAAGCTCAAACAGTTTAGTAGGGAAGACGACGCCAGGCCGAGAGAGCAATGCTGTGACAGGTAAGCAAGTAACCCAAACAGGCAGCACCAAAGAACTTGACAGAGGCGACAAGACAGCATCTACGCTGAAATTTAAGACCTAAGTAGGAGTTAGCCAGATGAAACAGGGGAAACAGAAAACCAGACATGCTTGCTCTGAAAGGACTCAGTTGAGACATGCCATATCTCAGGCTAAAATAAGGCTACTCCAAACAGCAGGCAGTCCCAAATCTCCCCAAATGACAACAGACAGATGGAAGAGAGAACTGGAGAAAGGAAAGCTCTGTGGCCCCATGAATACCTAAACTTTTAGAAACTTATTTACACATATACCCATATTTAAAATAATCCACTTATTTACAAAACAGAAAGATTCACAGACATAGGAAACAAACTTACAGTTATCAAAGTGGAAGGAGGGGATAAATTAGGAGCTTGGGATTAGCAGATACAAGCAACTATATATAAAATAGACAAAGTTCTACCATGTAACATAGGGAACTATATTCAATATTTTGTAACAAACCACAATGGGAAAGAAAGTAAAAAAAGATATATATGAGTCACTTAACTATACACCAGAAACCAACACAAATCAACTACAAGTTTTAAAAATGAGCGGCATGTCTAATGCATTAATTTGGTATGCATGCTTATTTTTACCTTTACATTTCAAAAAATCATGTTATTCAGAGTCTTCACAGGCATTCTTACACAGTCTTTTTCATAAAAAAAAGTACTTCAAAAAATAATAAAGCTACTATTTGGGTGCATTTTCAAGAAAACATCATCTATATTCCTTTCTAAGATTTCTGAGATACAAGAGCACTTGTCTGAATCCATGCTATCTGTGTAAATTTCAACCCCAGCCACAAGAATCCAATTGTGTAATACTGGTTTTTTTCCATTCGTTCTATTGCTATTTATGATTTCCATAATGTGATCACTTGCTATGTGTGTGTGCTTTTATAAGTGATGTGGGTGATGTTTTGAAAGTTTTGGGGACGTCCCTGGTGGTCCAGTGGTTAAGATTCCACGCTCCCCCTGCAGGAGGTGCTGTTTGATCCCTGGTTGGGGAACTAGGATCCCATGCACTATGCAGCACGGCTAAAAAAAAATGCTTTTAATTTAAAAAAATAAAGTTTTTAAAAATATGATTAAACACATACAATTGCTACATTCAACACTTCAACTTAGGTTATATTCTTAAGAACAATAGCTAAAACTTTCTTAGATTTTTGGTTACTCTTTTCTTCTTTGTGGCCATGTGGCTTGCAAGATCTTAGTTTTCCAACCAGGGATCAAAACCAGGCCTCCTGATTGGAAGCACAGAGTCCTAGTCCCTGGACTGCCAGAGAATTTCCTCAGTTACTCTTTTCATTGAACAAATTTTGTTAACTGATCTCTGCAAAAACTGGTATCCAATGAATTAGCAGATTCATTAATCCTTTTTCATGAACTGACTATAATTTCACTGGGAGCCCAATAACAAGAAAGACTTTATTTAAAAAAATCCAATACAAAGAGAATCCGCCCCTCCCTCTTTTTTTGAAGGCTAATATCTGAAGGAAAAAACTTTACCTTGTATTTAGGCATATGTCATAAAATCACAGGAAAGAGTTTCACATAATTTAAGGCCCCAAAAGAGGAACAATAATATAGTGAATAGGGACTTCCCTGGTGGTCAGTAGTTAAAACGCCACACTCCCAATGTAAGGGGACCTGGGTTCAATCCCTGCTCAGGGAACTAGATCCCAGATGCTGCCACTAAGAGTCCACATGCTATGTCTAAAGATCCTGTATGCTGCTCTGAATAATGAAGGTCCCACGTGCCACAATGCCTACTGCATGCTAAGGCCCTCCAGTCGGGCCCAGCTCTTTGTGACCCCATGGACTCTAGCCTGCCAGGCTCCTCTGTCCATGGGATTCTCCAGGCAAGAATACTGGAGTGAGTGGGTTGCCATTTCCTTCTCCACGTGTGCTGCACCGCTGCTGCTGCTGCTAAGTCACTTCAGTCGTGTCCAACTCTGTGTGACCCCACAGACGGCAGCCCACCAGGCTCTCCTGTCCCTGGGATTCTCCTGGCAAGGACACTGGAGTGGGTTGCCATTTCCTTCTCCACATGTGCTGCACTAAGACCTAGCAAATAAATAAATATTTCTTTAAAAAATATAGTAAATAGTAATATTCAATAGAGGATCTCAGCATAATTAATAATTAGTATGGGCTAGAGTACTGGGCTGCCGTCTATGGGGTCACACAGAGTCGGACACAACTGAAGTGACTTAGCAGCAGCAGCAGAGTACTGGAGAAGGAAATGGCAACCCACTCCAGTATTCTGGCCTGGAGAATTCCATGGACTGTATAGACCATGGGGTCGCAAAGAGTGGGACACGACTAAGTTGACTTTCACTTCAGTTCAGAGTGATAAAAATACTTCTTAGAGAAGTGTGATTTAAAGGCATCCTTGAAAGATGTTATAGAAACAAACAAAAAAAAAAAAAAGAGGAAAAGAATTCTATGTAGAAAGTAGATACAAACAAAGATTAGAAGCTGGAACAGGAATAGTAGTAGACAGTTAAGAGGTCGACTTGTTAAGACATGAAAGTTCTGCTTGGGAACTGTTATAGGAGAGAAGATTAGACAGATTATGGAGGGGTTGGAATACCAGGCTGAGGAATGTGAACTTTATAAGTCTATGTAAGTCTCAGGGAATGAACTAGATGTAATGAGCTAACAATAACACTTGATTCATGTGCCTTGAAGTTTCTAGCTGACTTCATCCCACTACAGTGAAGGCATCAGACTTTGGAAACTTTTCATTCAAGGAACAGGTGAGGGTACAAGGTAGTAATTCATTACAAATGCCTCACTAGGGAGATCTTATGGCAGCTGTGTTTATTACCAACAAAAGAATTAGGTAAAGATCAAGTGAGCTCTCCTTTCAATATTCAAATTCAGAGTCATGGAAGACTTTTCAGGGAATATAATTAGAATGGAAATCCTGGATCACAGAATATGGGCATTTAAAAATTCTCCTAAATATCACCAAACTACTGTCCAAATAACAACACCAATTTATACTTCTATCAACAAGGGTGCAAAGTGTTTTTTCCACCATTCTGCACCTTTGCCTACACTATGCATTTTCAAACTTCTTATTTTCTGCCAGTCTCATGGGTATACAATAGCATTCTGTTGTTATTTTCAGTTTTATATCTTTGAATACTAGTGAGAAAGAATCCTGTGTATGAGGCATTCGGGTTTCTTCTTCTTCTTCTTTTTGTGAATTGCTTATTCCTGGGTTTCCCCTATTTTTTCTACTAGCATGTTTACGTTTTTCTTGTTTATTTATAGAAATTATTTAAAGAACATCAATAACTGAGGACTGAGTAACCAACACTTTCACTTTCATTGTGTTTTACTTGCATTAACTCTTACAATTCTCACAACAACCCTGAGAAGTATATACTATTCGTATCCTCAGTTTATAAATGAGGAAATTGTGCCACAGAGATATTCAGTAACTTGCCCCAAGGTACACGGCTAGTAAGTAGTAGAGCTAGAATTCAAACTCAGCCAACCTGGCTCCATACTCTTAACCACTTCACTCACACTACACTTCAAATATTCTGGACATTAATCTTTTTTCAGCATATGCACTACATAATGTGTGTATGTGTGTGTGCACACATGCATGCTCAGTTGTGTCCAGCGCTTTGCAACCCCATGGACTGTGGCCTGCCAGGCTTCTCTATCCATGGAATTTTTCAGGTAAGAATACTGGAATGGGTTGTCATTTCCTTCTCCAGGGGATTTTCCAGACCCAGGGATTGAACCCACATCTCTTGCATCTCCTGCATTGGCAGGCGGGTTCTTTACCAGGTGAGCCACCAGGGAAGCTCCATGCACCGTATAATAATTCCACCATTACTTTTCCTAACAGTAGAAAAGAGTAAGAAAACTAAGAGATGGTTCTTTGAAAAGATTAATAAAATTGGCAAGCCTTCAGCTAGACTCAACAAGAAAAACAGAGTACACAAATAAAATCAGAAATGAAAGAGATGTTACAACTGCTGCCATAGAAATACAAAGGATTGTAAGAGAATACTATGAAAAATTATACACCAACAGGTTGGACAACCTAGAAGATATGGATGAATTCCTAGAAATATACAACCTAACAAGACTGAATCAAGATGAAATGAAAACTCTGAACAGACTGACTAATATTAAGGAGGATGAATCAGTAATCAAAAATCTCTCAACAAACAAAAGTCCAGGACAGCTTCAATGATAAGACTCTATCAAACATTCAAAGAAGAATTAACACCAATACTTCTTAAATTTCTTTCAAAAATAGAAGAGGCAGGAACTCCTCTAAACTCATTTTATGAGGCCAGCATTACCTTGCTAACAAAACCAGACAAAAACAACACAAGAAAAGAAAATTACAGGCTAACATCCCTGACAAACAGAGATCCAAAAATCCTCAAAATATTATTAGCAAACCAGATTCAACTATACATTAAAAGGATCATATACCATGATCAAGTAGGATTTATTCCAGGTATGCAAGGATAGTTCAACATCCATAAATCAGGCAATGTTATATACCACACATTAACAAAAGCAAGAACAAAAGTCATATCATCTCAACAGATGCATAAAAATCACTTGACAAAATTCAGCAACAGTTATGATAAAAATTCTCAACAAAGCAGGTATAAAGGAAAGGTATTTCATTATAATGTTAGCCAGAGCTAACATTATACTCGATGATGAAAAGATGAAAGCCCTTCCTCTAAGATCAGGAGCAAGACAAGGATGTCTCCTCTCACCACTTTATTCAGCATAACGCTGAAAGTGCTAGCCAGAACTATTAGGCAAGCAAAAGAAATAAAAGGCATCCAAATTGGAGAGGAAGACATAAAAATGCCACAATTTGCAGATGACAGGATATTATATATAGAAAACCCTAAGGACTCCCTAAGACATCAAAAAACTATTGGAATAAACAAATTCAGTGATTTGCAGAATACAAAATCAATATACAAAAATCTGTTGCATTTTTATACACTAGTAACAAACAACTGGTGGACTCCAGGAGTTGGTGATGGACACAGAGGCCTGGCATGCTGCAATTCATGGGGTCACAAAGAGTCGGACACGACTGAACGACTGACTGGAACTGAACAATCAGAAAGAGAATTAAGAAAACAATCCCATTTACAACTGCATCAAAAATAAAATATCTAGGAATAAATTCAACCAAGAAGGTGAAAGACTGGTATATCGAAAACTGTAAGACATAAATGAAATAAATTTCAACACAAATAAATGGAAAGAAATTCTGTGCTCACAAACTGGAAGAATCAATACTGTTAGAATATCCATACTACTCAAAGCAACTTACAAATTCATAACAATCTCTATAAAAATTCCAATGGCATTTTTCAATTAGAACAATGTATGGAAATACACACACACATTGATTAACCAAAGCAATCTGGAGAAAAGAACAAAGCTGGAGGCATCATGCTCCCCAATTTCCAACAAAATTACAAAGATGTAATAATTAAAACAGTATAGTATTTGGCATAAAAATAGACACATAGATAAGTGAAACAGAAGATAAAGCCCAGAAACAAACCCATGCATATGCAGTCAATTAATTTACAAGAAAAGGAGCCAAAGCTACACAATGGTTAAAGGAGAGTCTCTTCAATAAATGGGGTTGGGAAAACGACAGCCACACTCAAAAGAATAAAATCAACCATTATCTTACACCATATCTCCAAATTAACTCAAAGTGGATTAAAGACTTGACCATAAGACCTAAAATCATAAAACTCCTAGAAGGAAACACAGGAACAGAGAAGGTCATCCCTTATATGTGGAATCTAAAAAGAAATGATACAGATGAATTTACAAAACAGAGACTCACAGACTTAGAGAACAAACTTAAGGTTGTTTGTGGGAAGGAACAGTTAGGCAGTTTGGGATGGGCCTGTTCACTCTGCTGCTGTTTAAAATGGATAACCAACAAGGACCTACTGTACGGCACATGCAGCTCCGCTGAGTGCTATGTGACAGAACAGATGGGAGGGGAGTTTGGGGGAGAATGGATACCTGTATACATATAGTTGAGTCCCTTCCCTGTTCACCTGAAACTATCACAATATTGTTCATTGGCTATACCCCAATACAAAATAAGAAGTTTTTTTTAAAAAAAAAAAAAGGAAAGAAAGAAACCAAGCAGCAAGCTCCTTGACGTAGATTTGGGCAATGATGTATTTAATCTGATGCCAAAAGCAAATCAACAACACACATAAAACATCAACAACAGACACACAAAAAGCTTCTACACAGCAAAGGAAACCACCAACAAAATGAAAAGGCAACCCACTGAATGGGAGGAAATATTTGCTAATCATACATCTGATAAGAAGTTAACATCCAAGATACATAAAGAATTTACACAACTCAACAGCAAAAACATAAACAATCCCATTTAAAAATGGGCAGATCAGAATACACATTTTTTTCTAAAGAAGTTACACAAATGGTTAACAGATATATCAAAATATGCTCAACATCACTTCTGGTACTTATCCAAAGAAAATGAAAATACTAACTTGAAAAAATATATGCACCTTCACTGCAGCTTTATTTACAATAACTAAGATTTGGAAACAACTGAAATGCCCATCAATGGATGAAGAGATAAAGGAATTGTGGCATATATACCCAATGGAATATTATTCAGCCATTGAAAAGAACGAAATCCTGTCATTTGCAAAAAATCATCGGATCTCGAGGATATTATGCTAAGTGAAGTAAATCAGACAGAGAAAGACAACACTGTATAATCCTTTCTTATACATGGAAAGCTTTAAAAAAAAAAAAGGTTTATACATACAGAGAAGAAATTGGTGATTCCCAGAGATGTGTGGGATGATTTTTTTTTTAAAAAAAGATAATAAACTCATTACATGTTAATATAAATAACATAATTTGACAAAAATAATTTTCCAAAACAAATTAGTGAAAAGAACAGTGAAAAACAAATCAAAACGCAGAGAAAAATGTTCTATTTGAATTGGAAAATACTAAATATATATAAAAAAAAGAATCATATTGTGAATTCCTATGTACCAATCACCCAGTTCCAACCATATCAACTCATAGCTACTCTTGCTTCATCTACACTCCACCCACTTCACTCCTCCCCTATTATCATAAAGCAAATTCCACACTCTCATTTCCTCTAAAAACACTTCAGTATGTATCTCTAAAGATTCTTTTTTTTTTTTTAACATAGCCACAACACCATTGTTATACCTGAAAAATTATTATTCTTTGGTAGTATTTTTAATTAAGTAAAACTTTTAAAAGAAAAAAATTCCTTTCTTATATAAAGGCCTAACTGTAACTTTAACTGCTATATTCCTCCAATAGTATCATCTGGTTAATTTTGCTTTCTTCTTGTAATATAAAGCCAGTTAGTAAAAACAACTTTCCCTATAATTAAAGAGGAGAGATGTGAAAAGGATACTTATAACTGAAAAGGCTTAGCCCAGAAAATAATATACCAACTGATTTCTTTCTCATCATGTCTAGCCCCAGTGTTTTCTGACTATTCACCCAAAATCTAAGGGTTTGTGGCAAGGGCAATGGTATTCAGCCAAATTCTTCATTCAACAGAATCCACTAACCCTGGCCAGAAGACTGGCGGTGGAGCCGAGAGAGAAAAGAAAGGGATTTTCAACAGTTTTCCTTGTTCTATTAAGCCAGGTATTATAGCTATCGATGGCAGCTGGGAGCAGGGAGTCCTCCTGAGAGATGGATTGGACCAGTGAAGGCCTTTGTCTGACATCAAAGTACAACTGCTGTTAACTCGCTCCCACCCAGCTCCAAATCCAAGTCTACTTATCATTCTGAAAACCATTTTTGTCCCCTGGCTGCTGTCATCGTATTTCTGTCGTTAACTGTTTCCTGTCAAGGGAAGAGTCCGCTCTACCAGGTGAGAAGAAAGCAGACCATTTGTCTTCTATTACCCAAAGCCGGCACTCAGCAGGAATCAGAATCAGTTCCTATTTCTCTCTGTCCTGAAAAGAAACAAACACACTGCCAAGTTTCTGTGGGCACAGTCTGGCCCCTCTCCCATCACCATGCCCTGGAGTTGTCAACGGGAGAGGCAATGTGGCCTGACTTATGTCAAGGACAGGCACCACTCCGGAGCGCAAAGTTTGCTGTTTTTCACCCTGACATGTTAAACACGAAACAAAACAAGAACCAACCAACAAACAAAAAATCAACTCTGCTGGAGTGCCTGCTGTTCCCTCTTTAGGAAGGAGCTGGTGTGTGACCAGCAGCAGCTGCTCTCCTGACCCCTGTGTCCTCCCAGGGCCCTCATATTCCAGTCAGATGCTCTCGCCCTGAGGCTCAACCCACATTTCCCAGGAAATCTGCAGTGTCAGAACACACTCCCCTGCCTCTCTTGCTGTCCCCTGGCCTTGTGAGCAGCCTACCAGGCAGGGTGCAGCTCCCTGAAGACCTTCAGGGACCGAGGAGGGTTTCAGGCCCCTGTGACCTTAAGGACCTTCATCCTTAAGGGATAAGGGACACTTATCTTGAGAAGTCACTTCTTATCTGTGATACAGGATGTTCATACAGTCTGTGGTCCCTGCATCACCAGATGGACACAGAACCTCAAAGATGTGCTAGACTTCTGAGCTGACTCCAGGTCACCTAGTTTTTCTTCCTAGGCCCTAACTGTGTAGTCTGGTTGTGTCTGCTCTCGGGGAAGCTGGGACAGGATGTAGAGCCTGACTGCCCAGAAAGCACCGCACACCAGTGCGATTCTCATACTGAACAGCCCAAGAATCACACTGCTGTTGATTTGGTCAAACTATAGACCATGGTCCAGAGGTCTCTTCTACCAATCTCTTCTTGGAGGCTCCTCACAGAGTTGTCCAGAGCCTTCCTGTTCCAAAAGTACCACAGTCACCTACGGGACATTATCTTGAACTGACTTCTGCTAAATGTGAGCTCCTTCACATTTTATATTCCAAACTTTCTGAAAACCTCGCTCTAAATTCTGAGCATGTATCCTAAATCATCACGACGCCTCCACAACTTCAGGAATATCAAAAGAGTGATCAGTTCAGCCGCTGGTTCTGCCGCAATTACTCTACAACCGTTCTGTACCAAGGTAAAAGCTGACTTTGACGTTCCCTCTTATCCAGTGAAACTCAGATACACCCCACCCCAGCAGCCTCACTGCCTCCCTCCCCACCTTAATACACACACACACACTTTTATATGAAAAGCCCAAGGATGCCTCTTGCCCAACCACGTAATAAATATTTTTCAATGACCATTTTTTCCTCCAACTGTTCTCCAACTGTTTCCTCCAACTGTCCAAACTCTATAATAACAAAGGGCACTGAAATGGGCCTATCCGTGGGAGAAATTCATCACCCAAACAGGCAATTTAACCACAGGTCACCTTAAATTTGCATCTCTCCCCAGTGTCCTGCTGTTGGTGAGAAGCAGGGCACGAGCAGGTGGGACCCTGTCTGCTCTACAGGCACCAGGGCACCTGACCACAGCCCAACATGGAAAATGCCCGGCTCCATCTTCTACCTCTGGCCCCCTAAAGTTTTTTTCTTCTGCTGCAGAGACCAATATGCCAACAAAAGTTCTTCAGTCACTGATAATTATAACTTCAGCCACCTACACATTCACCTCATATGTGCCAGACCAAACCCTGCACCACCTGGGGTTTTCCCTCCTCTCTCTGTTCAGAGCTCTTAAATTCTCACCTGCTCCTTGACTCCTAAAAACATTCACAGCACCCACCACCTATCACTACCACCACCTCCACTTATGTCTGAATACGTATCTCACAAACAAAAACATGTTAGGGACATAAACAAGTCTGAGCAGAAAACTCTTTCTAGCCTTGAACTTTCAGACTGCTCTAACCCTCTCTATCTGCCCCCTCAAGCT
Source organism: Budorcas taxicolor (assembly GCF_023091745.1). Classification (NCBI taxonomy): domain Eukaryota; kingdom Metazoa; phylum Chordata; class Mammalia; order Artiodactyla; family Bovidae; genus Budorcas; species Budorcas taxicolor. Next base: position 106,905,353 of record NC_068912.1, read on the forward strand.
CTGGGCTAATCTCCAGATAAACCTATGTCCCTCTCCTCCAGTGCTGGAATTAGGAACCAGTAGAGGACTAGCCGCTCCACCTCGGGAATGGGTGTTGTCGTTAGCAGTGTCCCCTGGGGGGAAAGATTACATCAGCTCCAGGAAGGACACCATTCTCCAGGGAGAAGAGCAGTCACACTTACACAGAAGACAGGGCCTCCCCCGACCCCTTCCACCTCACTTCAAAGAGTCAGCCAGCCTCCCCGTCACCTTGGTGTATACCACAACTTCCTACAGCATGGAAGCTGATAAATAGACCTGCTGAGAGTGAAGTATTACCTAGCCCTGCACCTTGAGAGATAACCCCACCAGATAGCTGGAGCAATTATGCGGCATGATTACCCAGAGTCAGGGAGTCCCCAGAGACAAGAAGCTGGTTTCAAGCATCAAGGGGCAGACCTGAAACAGATTCTGCTTGCCGAGCGTAGCAGTGGCTAACTCCCGGTATCCGACTGACAGGTAAAGTGTAAGAAGCAGCACCGTGCTCCTCACTGCTCGCTGCGCTCCACTTCTGTAAGTTTGAGGCCAGTAATGCAAACCACCGCTTGACTATCCCTTAAGCATGCCCACCCGTCAACTCTAGACCCCATGAGGGGGCGTGGCTTGCCTCCAAAGAAAGGGTGCCATCCTCTTCTGAGAAGGACGTGGAGCTCTTTTCAGGCTCTGGGTCTTTAGGCTGGATTCCAAGTAAGTGGGGCCCGTCGCTGCCATAGCCGGAGGAGGACGGCAAGATGCTCAGAGTCGGGCCACTGATGGATACGTCACTCTGAGAAGTAGGCAGTCTGGGCACCTGGAGGGGCACTCGACCCACACGGGCAGGCTCTGTGCAGCTCTGGCCTCTCAGCTGGTCTGGCAGTGATGAAGAAGCGGAATGTTCCACAGTCCAGGGACCTGTCTGAGGGGCACTTAAGATGCCCTTGGTTCCTCCGCCAACACTCCAGCCAGCAGAAAGACTGTCTCTGTCGGCGGGGTGGTCTGTCCTGGGGGAAGCGCTGCTCCTGATTCCGAGTGGAGCGGCTCCTTTCTCCACTGCAGTCCCCCTGTGCAAAGGCAGCAGCACGGCCCTGCTGCTGCAAGAGGCTGTCCTCGGAAATTCCACCAGTTGGCTCACTGACTTCTCGCAGTTCCTTTCTGCCGGGTTATCGAGCAGGTGAGCGATGACAGTCGTCCCCTCTTCCAGGGAATCCCAGACCCCTCCGGCAACTGATGACTCATTCTCCAACAAAAGCTGAGCGGTCTGGATCTCCCCCTGGAACCTCTCCTTCACCTGAACGATCATGCCCTGGGCTCCCAGCCCTGAGCTGGGGGCTGAGTCCCTGGGCAGTAACACGTTCGCGGGTGGTGGTGGCTCGGCCCCTCCCACTCCTTCCCCCTTCTGGAGACTCACTGTTAACTTCGTCAGGGTTCCAGTCTCTTCGAGGGCTCCAGTTCCCTGCAAGGGTTCTTCCTCACGGGGTGCTGCTGGAGTAGGGGTTTTCTTCCCCTTCCACTTCCTTTTGAACCGAACCCTTTTCTTAGGAGATATGGGAGCCTTCTCGGGAACGGCTATTGAATCTTTCGGCTCCTTAACACAGCCCAGCGAATTTCCCATTGCTTTCCTCTCCTAATCTCTGCAAAAACGCAGCTAAGCCAGTCCTGGGATCCCAGAGAAATCCCAACCTCGGCTTCATCGGATTAGATGTACATTTAAAAACATGCACTATGCCGGCAACCCCTCCAATTCTTCCTCCCTCCCTCCCCGCCTCTCTCTGTCTCCCAGCCGCTGCCGATTCAGACAGCCATCTTACAGGCTCAGAGCTGCAACAAGACAAATTCAAAGCATCTCACTGCAGTTCAGAAATCACTTGACCTAAAAGCAGACAGAAACCGGATTGGCTACAGCTTCCTCTCTCCAAATATGAGGTAATTGGAGCACGGCCCTCAGAAACACAAACAGAAAGCAAAAAGGGGCTAGAAACCAGGGGAGGGGAGGAATTAGGGAGGGCGGGAAGGAGGGAGGGAATGTAAGAGTAAATGGAAAAGGGAGGGGGAAAGAAGAGAGGGCCTGGGAGAAGGTAACGTGAAGAAAGGAGGAGGAGAAAGAGGGGGAAAGCGAACCAGCCGCTGGTACCAACCAGGAAGGGAAGGGCTCAGGAGAACCAGGGCCGGGAAGAACCAGGGCCGAGAAGAACCAGGGCCGAGGACTATGGCCCCCAAACTGTGAAGGGAGCTAGATTTCAACAGCTGCACTGACATGTCCAAAAGAAAATATCTAACAGGATTAACATATTCTCGGAATTTTCAGGTCAAGAAACAATAAAATGATAACCTGGAGACCAGAGCCTTATCTTCATAGGAAACACACGCTTTAAAGATCTCGACTTTTGCAGCATTTCTTTCCCTCCTTTTCAGAGAGAGAGAAAGACAGACATCTGTTAATTCTGCTGGCCGGTGACACACAGAGGGAACACCTGGAAATCAGTTTTGAGTACAGTATTAAGGATGTTGGGTAAAAAGGATACCACTTACAAACACAACAGAGAAGCAGTGTTTCTGCTGAACAATACTTGACATGACCATTCAACAGTGATTGCTGCTGCTGCTGCTGCTGCTGCTGCTGACAGCTAACGCAGTTTTAGCATTTTGTCATGGACCACGCCCTGTGCTAAGCTATGGATTATCTCATTCAATTCCCACAGTAACCAAATGAAGTCAAAACTATCATTTTACACTTTACAGGTACAGAAACTAAGGGTCAAGGAAAATGGATTTATTTGCTCAAGGCTACAGTCAGAACATGGATGCCTGTTTAAGACTTTGAACTTGAACCCCGAGTTACACTGCTTTCTACTTGGAGCGGGGATGCAAGTCTGTATTCAGTTAAGTAAAACAGGAAGATACTCCACTGTTTTGAATTGGCAACTAGACTCACAAAGACCAAGAACTCAAATGAAAAGATAATTCTTGCTATTTGGGAGTGAGAGAGGAAGTTGCTAAAATGAGGCCCAGATGGTTTTTACCCAAACTGTAGCAGGGCAGGAAGTCTGAATTAAAGGCCTGAAAAGTTGGATTCAAAAACTACCCTGTTGTGCCAGTGTGGCTTGCCCACCTCTTTTTTTTTTTTTTTTTTTTTTAAAGTATACACATGACAGATGAGATAACAGCACAGTCCAAAGGGCCCAAAGGGACTGGAAGGACAGAGGCTACACATGTTTTCTCCCAGTTGAAGTTATTTATTCTATACCAGTAGGATCCAGACCATTCTGTAGAGAGAAATAGCTGGCCTGGCTATAAGTAAGCCTACCCACCTCTCCTGGAGACCTGAAAAATGCCCATCACGAAGGAAAGCATGAGAAGCCCTGAAGTCACAGCTCCTACACAGTGCTTGACGCCGTATTGATGCCAGAGTGCCGGACCTCTGCGGGAGGTATTCTTTCTCCCTTCTACCCTAGGCCTTTCCCAAGGCAGCCTGCGAAGCTGCAGCACCACCTTCAGTTCAGTCGCTCAGTCGTGTCCGACTCTTTGAGACCCCATGAATCGCAGCAGGCCAGGCCTCCCTGTCCATCACCATCTCCTTATGACCAAGATAAACCACAGCAAGAAACAGGACCAGGTGGTTAGCAGGGGAGAGAAACTCCATCAGACTCCAGGAAATCACCTAATCAGCAAAAACTCTGACATTACAATATAACTCTCCAGGCAGGCATCAGACCTTCACTCCTCCAATGAAGAGTGCTTGAACTAAGGGACTTCACAGATGCACACCCCAAGGCCCAAGCTTAAATTTTGTTCCTGTTCAGTGCAGTTCAGTCACTTAGTCATGTCTGACTCTGCGACACCATGGCCTGCAGCACGCCAGGGCTCCCTATCCATCACTAACTCTGGGAGTATGCTCAAACTCATGTCCATTGAGTCAGTGATGCCATCCAACCATCTCTTCCTCTGTTGTCCCTTTCTCCTCCTGCCCTCAATCTTTGCCAGCATGAGGGTCTTTTCAAATGAGTCAGTTCTTTGCATCAGGTGGCCAAAGTATTGGAGTTTCAGCTTCAGCATCAGTCCTTCCAATGAATATTCAGGTCTAATTTCCATTAGGATGGACTGGTTGGATCTCCTTGCAATCCAAGGGACTCTCAAAGTCTTCCCACCCCACAGTACAAAAGCATCAATTCTTCAGTGCTCACCTTTCTTTATAGTCCAACTCTCACATCCATACATGACTACTGGAAAAACTATGGCTTTGACTAGACGGACCTTTGTTGGTAAAGTCTCTGCTTTTTAATATGCTATCTAGGTTGGTCACAACGTTTCTTCCAAGGAGTAAGCGTCTTCTGATTTCATGGCTGCAGTCACCATCTGCAGTGATTTTGGAGCCCAAAACAATAAAGTCTGCTGCTGTTTCCAGTTTCCCCACCTATTTCCGATGAAGTGATGGGACCGGATGCCATGCTCTTTGTTTTCTGAATGTTGAGTTTTAAGCCAACTTTTTCACTCTCCTCTTTCACTTTCATCAAGAGGCTCTTTAGTTCTTCTTTGCTTTCCACCATAAGTGTGGTGTCATCTGCATAGCTGAGGTTATTGATATTTCTCCTGGCAATCTTGATTCTAACTTGTGCTTCTTCCAGCTCAGCATTTCTCATGATGTACTCTGCATAGAAGTTAAATAAGCAGGGTGACAATATACAGCCTTGACGTACTCCTTTCCCTATTTGGAACCAGTCTGTTATTCCATGTCCAGTTCTAACTGTTGCTTCTAGACCTGCGGACAGATTTCTCAGGTGGCAGGTCAGGTGGTCTGGTATTTCCATCTCTTTAAGAATTTTCCAGTTTCTTGTGATCCACACAGTCAAAGGCTTTGGCATAGTCAATAAGGCAGAAGTAGATGTTTTTCTGGAACTCTCTCACTTTTTTGACGATCCAACGGATGTTGGCAATTTGATCTCTGGTTGTTCTGCCTTTTCTAAATCCAGCTTGAACATCTGGAAGTTCACGGTTCACATACCGTTGAAGCCTGGCTTGGAGAATTTTGAGCATTACTTTACTAGCATGTGAGATGAGTGCAATTGTGTGGTAGTTTGGGCATTCATTGGCATTTCATTCCATTGGATTGGAATGAACACTGACCTTTTCCAGTCCTGTGGCCACTGCTGAGTTTTCCTGATTTGCTGGCACATTGAGTGCAGCACTTTCACAGCATCATCTTTTAGGATTTGAAATAGCTCAACTGGAGTTGCATCACCTCCACTACCTTTGTTCATAGTGATGCTTCCTAAGGCCCACTTGACTTCGCATTCCAAGATGTCTGGCTCTAGGTGAGTAAGCACATCATCATGATTATCAGGGTCATGAAGATTTTTGTATACTTCTTCCATGTAGTCTTCCTACCTCTTTTTAATATCTTCTGCTTCTATTAGGCATTTCTGTCCTTTATCAAGCTCATCTTTACATGAAATGTTCCCTTGGTATCTCTAATTTTTTTGAAGAGATCTCTAGTCTTTCCCATTCTATTGTTTTCCTCTATTTCTTTGCACTGATCACTGAGGAAGGCTTTCTTATCTCTCCTCGCTATTCTGTGGAACTCTGCATTCAAATGGGTATATGTTTCCTTTTCTCATTTGCCTTTCACTTCTCTTCTTTTCACAGCCATTTGTAAGGCCTCCTCAGACAACCATTTTACCTTTTTGCATTTCTTTTTCTTGGGGACGGTCTTGATCCCTGCCTCCTGTACAATGTCACGATCCTCTATCCACGGTTCTTCAGGCACTCTATCAGATCTAATCCCTTGAATCTATTTGTCACTTTCACTGTATAATGGTAAGGGATTTGATTTAGGTCATACGTGAATGGTCTAGTAGTTTTCCCTACTTTCTGCAACTTAAGTCTGAATTTGGCAATAAGGAGTTCATGATCTAAGCCATAGTCAACTCCCAGTTGTGTTTTTGCTGACTGTATAGAGCTTCTCCATCTTTGGCTGCAAAGAACATAATCAGTCTGATTTTGGTATTGACCATCTGGTGATGTCCGTGTGTAGAGTCTTCTCGTGTTGTTGAAAGAGGGTGTTTGCTATGACCAGTGTGTTCCCTTGGCAAAACTGTATTAGCCTCTGCCCTGCTTCATTCCACATTCCAAGGCCAAATTTGCCTGTTACTCCAGGTGTTTCTTGACTTCCACTTTTGCACTCCAGTCCCCTATAATGAAAAGGACATCTTTTTTGGGTGTTAGTTCTAGAAGGTCTTGTAAACCTTCATAGAACCATTCAACTTCAGCTTCTTCAGCATTACTGGTCGGCACAGACTTGGATTATTGTGATATTGGATGGTTTGCCTTGGAAACGAACAGAGATCATTCTGTCGTTTTTGAGATTCCATCCAAATACTGCATTTTGGACTCATTTGTTGACTATGATAGCTACTCCATTTCTTCTAAGGGATTCTTGCCCACAGTAGTAGATATAATGGTCATCTGAGTTAAATTCACCCATTCCAGTCCATTTTAGTCCGCTGATTCCTAAAACGTCGATGTTCACCCTTGCCATCTCCTGTTTGACCACTTCCAATTTGCCTTGATTCACAGACCTAACATTCCAGGTTCCTATGCAGTAAGTATTACTCTTTACAGCATCAGACTTTACTTCCACCACCAGTCTCATCCACAGCTGGGTGATGTTTTTGCTTTGGCTCTGTCTCTTCATTCTTTCTGAAGTTATTTCTCCACTCATCTCCAGTAGCAGCATATTGGGCACCTACCCACCTGGGGAGCTCATCTTTCAGTGTCCTATCTTTTTGCCTTTTCATACTGTTCATGGGGTTCTCAAGGCAAGAATACTGAAGTGGTTTGCCATTCCCTTCTCCAGTGGACCACATTTTGTCAGACCTCTCCACCATGACCCGCCCGTCTTGGGTGGCCCCACACGGCACTGCTCATAGTTTCACTGAGTTAGACAAGGCTGTGGTCCAGGTGATCAGATTGGCCAGTTTTCTGTGATTGTGGTTTGCAGTCTGACTGCCCTCTGATGGAGAAGGATAAGAGGCTTATGGAAGCTTCCTGATGGGAGAGACTGACTGAGGGGGAAACTGGGCCTTGTTCTGATGAGTCTTGTTCTTCTGGGTCTTGTTCTGTTCCTGAAATACAAGAAAACCCAATTCCTGAAAACGATCAAATCGGGGCAAGAAACGGCTTCCGGCTGTGACTGCTACTGCAGGTTAAGTCAAGCAGACAACTTCTAGCAGCCTTTTCCTCCTTAAACTTCTGAACATGTTGGACAAATCAGGCTTTCATTTCCTTCTACTCCAGAGGAAAACTGGCCTAGGAAAGGAGCGGAGAGTTCAGCAAGGTAGTGCTCAGTTGCTTCAGTTGTGTCCGACTCTTTGTGACCCCATGGACTGTAGCCTGCCAGGCTCCTCTGTCCATGGGGTTCTCCAGGTATTCATGCCATAGGAGTGGGTTGCCATTTGCTTCTCTAGGGGATGTTCCCAACCCAGGGATCACACCAGCATTTCTTACCTCTCTTGCATTAGCAGGCAGGTTTAGTAGCTAAGTAACTGGCTAAGTGATTCAGTCTCCTTACAGGTAAAAGGTAGACACTACCACCCACTTAATGGGGTTAAGAGAGGGTTCATGGGATGCTGTCTATAAAGTGCGTGGCTCCATGCCTGGTCTATAGTAAATCCCTGTTCTCCCTATTTATTACTGATGCTCAGAGGTATGAGGCACCCCACCACTGCCTGGGCCCTGATACACTCTTTTTCTTGATGAGGCTCTGAGGAAAATAGCTGTGTTCCAAGGTCCAAAGTTGAGGTGCCTGCTTTTCTCCACATGGCCTCTGCCTCCCCTATTGCCCCCGAGTAAGTTAACTCTGAGCACAAGGACATCCCTTTGGACCATCCTCTCATCAAACCTGAGCTCTTAGCACAGTCGTGGCTGCCTTCGGGGAAAGCAGGCTTCTAGTGTCCTGCTGCTTTTCCAGTCTTCTCCTATGGCTTTTACTAGTTAATTGTTTACTGCCCACAGGGCTCCTATAGAGACAGGGGGCATGAAAGACTCCAGAGCTCATTCATTCATTCCACAAATAAGAAAAAATGCCTCATCTATATGCCAAGCACTAAGTGTCATAAAGAATTAAAAAATGTAAACCTTGAATCTGCCTGGCTAAGACCACTCTTGACCTGACCTCCCAGACTTTTAAAATTTCCAAGCGGTAAACATACACTAGTATTTAATAAACACTTGAAAGTTGGAAAGCTAATTTTTTCAGATTCTGATTTTTCAAGAACTTTTCTTCTAGGAAAATCATAAATCCTAACAGGTACCTTAAAACAGGCTTGGACAAAACCAAGAGATAAGAAATTCTACTATTAGTATCTGCATCAGTTCAGTTCAGTTGCTCAGTCATGTCCGACTCTCTGCGACCCCATGAACTGCAGCACGCCAGGCCTCCCTGTCTATCACCAACTCCCGGAGTTCACTCAGACTCACGTCCATCGAGTCGGTGATGCCATCCAGCCATCTCATCCTCTGTCGTCCCCTTCTCCTCCTGCCCCTAATCACTCCCAGCGTCAGAGTCATTTCCAATGAGTCAACTCTTTGCATGAGGTGGCCAAAGTACTGGAGTTTCAGCTTTAGCATCATTCCTGCCAAAGAACACCCAGGACTGATCTGCTTTAGAATGGACTGGTTGGATCTCCTTGTAGTCTAAGGGACTCTCAAGAGTCTTCTCCAACACCACAGTTCAAAAGCATATGTAACCAAAAAAGTCAATTGGTCTCTGTGTTTCGGCTTCCTCATTGGAACAATGGGCACAGGAAAACAGACATCACAGTCTATCCATCTGGTCTACCTACCCCAAAGCTTTGAGAAGATCAATGTCATACAATATCCATTCATTTAATGAGTATTTATTGAATGCCTACTCTAATCCAGGCAAAGAAGAAAACAAGAGATGAAATCACTGCCATATTTAAGCTTGTATCCTAGGGCAGGGATCCAGAAAACAACCAACCACATTAGCAACCCTGTAAGTCATACCAGGCTTCTGAGAGTGACTGGCAAAACAAAAAGGGTACAGAAGAAAGAAAAAGAGAGCATGAAGCCCACCAACAGGTATCTAGTCACAAAACTCACTTTCCCATATGCATAAGGACAAATGTTTACTGCAGCAATGAATGTCTCCTTCATACAAATACATAATTTACTGCAAATAATAATAGCTGTGTTACACAGCTGCAGGGGGCTTCACTCAAATAATAGACAATGTAAACTAGTTAAAATAAGCAAATCAGGTCCTCCTTTATCAACATGAATATACCCCCAAAACATGGTTAAAAAAAACCCCAGATAACAGGATATATAGAAGATATGATGTGTCTGATATTAAAAAAAAAAAAAGGCACTCATCTGTCATAAAAGTACAAAAGCATATACAAGAATGATACACTTCAACTTCAGGATAGTATTTACCTAGGGGATGAAGGAACAAGAAAGTTTCTGTATCTGAAAATTTTTTTTTTTAAAGAGAAAGGAAAAAAATCTGAAGCAAATATAAACTATTCACATCTGTTTAATTCTGAGGGTGACTACACACACAAAGATCTGTTATATACTTTTCTGCACTTCTCTGGGTAATTAAAAGTTTCATTAATTAAAAACTCAAATTAAAATTTTTTTAAACGTCAACCATTTATTTCCCATTTAGTGTGTATCTTTTTAGTATGTGTTAAAATGGAAACCATTAATCTCTAAAAAAGTTACCAGTCTCATCAGCAGTAGCAAATGTCTACTCTGGAATTGGCCTCTCCTTCAACTGAATACTCTCTCGAGATGACAACCACCACCTATGTATCTCCATCATTAATCTATTTCATAAACACCAATAACAGAGACTGGCTATAACGACTATTTTTGTTGTTGTTCAGTCATGTCCGACTTTTCGCAACCCCATGGACAGCAGTACACCAGGCTTCCCTGTCCTTCACTATAACCGGGAGTTTGCTCAAACTCATGTTCATTGGGTCAGTGATGCCATCCAACCATCTCATTCTCTATCATTCCCTTCTCCTCATGCCCTTATCTTCCCCAGCATCAGGGTCTCTTCCAACGAGTTAGCTTTTTGCATCAGGTGGCCAAAATATTGGAGCTTTAGCTTCAGTACCAGTCCTTCCAATGAATATTCAGGCTTGATTTCCTTTAGGATTGACTGATTTGCTCTCCTTACTGTCTAAGGGACTCTCAAGAGTCTTCTCTAGCACCACAGTTCGAAAGCATCAATTTCAATTCTTTGGTGTTCAGGTTTCTTTATACTCCAACTCTCACATCCATACATGACTACTGGAGAACCACAGCTTTGATTATATGGGGCTTTGTTGGCAAAGCGATGTCTCTGCTTTTCTTCCAAGGAGCAAGTATCTTTTAATTTCATGGTTGCAGTCACCGTCTGCAGTAATTTTGGAGTCCAAGAAAATAAAGTCTCTCACTGTTCCCATTTCCACCCCCCCCCCCCATCTGTTTGCCAGTAAGTGATGGGACAGGATGCCATGATCTTAATTTTTTGAATGACTATTTCACTGATCTCCTAACATTTGATAGTTCTTCTGTGCATTTTTATTTGGCTTTATATACCATGCACTCTTGATGAGAACAGCTAGCACAGAACAGTCAGCTCAACAATGACAGACTAGAAAATCACAATGATAGATAACTAGCAAGAGACACATCTCTTCCTATCTATAGCAAGACAGAAGGACGGAGGTTCTACATGATCCTTTACCAGTTAACCAAAAGCTTTGTAAGCAGGGAACCTTTCCCCACACTTCTAAACACTTAGCTAATTAATAGGCAAATGCCAAGCCTTCAAGAACAGCAAAGAAAAGTAATTAGTAGTTAGTTGCATCTGGGAAAATACTCTGGCAACAGAACTTCCTTCCATAAGAAGACAAAATTCAGCTATGCTGAAATAGTGAACGGAGAAAAGCAGGCAGCCAGGCTGCGTCAGCAGACAGACTAGGGCAAACCTGTTCATACCTTTTCAGTAAAATCAGTAGCAGCAGAGAACAGCAGGCTAGGTCAAAAATCCATAAAGTTATAAGTTTCACTAATAATTATAATAGGCTACTACCAATAATTGCTGCCAATTATTGAGTGCAGGCTGTGTTCCCTCGTCCTTTCCCATATCTTCCTGATTCTTTAAACCTCTATCAAGTTAATTCATGGTATGTCTCCTCTCACTCCTTTGAATTATGCAGTCAAACTGGAGTGATTCTGTACCTAGTTTAATTTTGAATCTCCCACAGACTCTACCTAAGACCTTGCTCATAGCTGGACCTCAGTAAATGTTTATGGAATTCAGTTAAAAAACATATTTTCCAGAAAACTAAAACCACAAGGTGATGCAGTTCACACTTTCTGTGATGGCTATCACCAAAAAGACAGACAGTGATAATGACAGGGATAGGGAGAAACAGGAACCCACACAATTGGGCTAGTGGGAATGTAAAATGCAGCAGCCACTTTGGAAGACAGTCTGGCAGTTTCTTAAAAAGTTATACATAAACCTGCCGTGTGTGAGTCAGAAGTCACTCAGTCGTGTCCGACTCTTTGTGACCCCATGGACTGTAGCCCACCAGGCTCCTCTGTCCATGGAATATTTTAGGCAAGAGTACTGGAGTGGGTTGCCATTTCCTTCTCCAGGGAATCTTCCCAACCCAGGAATTGAACCTGGGTCTCATATAACCCAGCAATTCCACCCATAGGTATATATCCAAAAAAAGTGAAAACATATATCCACACAAACATTCATATCAACATTATTTATAATGGCTAAAAAATGAAAACAACCCAAATGGCCATCAACTGCTGAACAGATAAACAAAATATATGGTATACCCACACAACAGAATCCTCCTCTGCAACAAAGGAACAAAGTACTGATACATGCTACAGCGTGGATGAACTACAAGAATATTATCCTAAGTGAAAGAAGTGGGATACAAAGAGCACATATTATATTATTCTATTTAAATGAAATGTCTGGAATAAGCAAATCTATAGAAACAGAAAATAGATTCCTGGCTGCCTGAGGCTGTGGATGGGAATGGAATAACTATAAATGGCCAAGAAGGACCTTTGTGGGATGATGAAAATGTTCTAAAATTGGATTACGGTGATGGCTGTACAACTCATAAACATCATTGAATTACACTATGAAAATGGGTCAATTTTATGGTACGTAAATTCTACCTCAGTAAAGTTGTTTTTAAAAAAGAATCTACTTTTTAAAATAAACAACCAATAGGATGACCAAAAGCTGCTTTAAAACAGCTGGAAAGAGAAGAAACAGGATGGAGGGGGCAGAAACGAAACTCTGAACACACCTTGTATTCACTTTTTGAAATTTCCCATTGTAAGAGTATGTATGATTTATATAATGCAAAAGAAAATTGAAAGGGAGAAAAGCAATCGCTAAAAACTGAAAAAATATGAAATACAAATGAACCTCTGTATCAGATTGATGGCTTAACAACACAGAGAGAAGTTATTTCAAATGGCTTTAATATAAAATTATTTCTACGTCCTTAGGAGATTTACACTAAAGGACAAAAAGAACTGCAAAGAAATCACAAACTTTTCAGTAATTGTGTTGTTAATAAAGCACTGTCATGGTTATTTTTATTCAAATATACAAATTTGTGCATTTATGCACATGACTTTGTATATGCACTATAATATATACATGATTTTATACATACTTGCATCCATGTGTTTGCATGTGTGTATATGGAAAAGGGAATAAGTAATATTCCCTTGCTTTGTTTGGATCAAGATTTTTAGCATAAGAAAAAAAGAATACAAAGTCAAAGAGGTTGAATAAAACTCTAATTCTAAATACCAATTAGAAACATTATAAATTCTTGATTTCTTTTTACAAGTCAAATACAAATGTTGGCTAGTTCTGTCCACAGAAAACACCCAGAAAGAGTGACCAACCCAAGAAGCACTCAGACTGTTGTCAATAAAGAATTTCAGTTCCTTTTAGAAGCTGTTAATTCTGGGCCTGAAACAGGAAATATACAAAAAGTATCTGGAACAACTCTTCATACAAGAAACAGAGGACATTATCAAAGACTATATGGATCATGAGGAAGGACTCAGAGTCAATGTGAAAAAACTCTCTGGCCAAAGGACGAGCTGAATATTACAAAGAATGACAGCTAATATTTAATCGGAACACATTTAAGTCTGGTAGAAATCCGTGAGTCACAGTGTTACTAAGGGAAGATGAGTATCAACAATGAAACTTTCACTGGTCTTACAGAGATTCTTAAGAGAATCAACTAATTATTTCGAAAACTGGTGAAACAGAGGGCAATATTTATCTTGCCTTTCTTAAAGGAACTATCAGAGTAATTGATGAGGTAAAGTTCTGCTTTAGAAAAAAATTTCAGAATTTTGAGTATCACCATGTTGCAACTTCTAATGAAACAATGAAACAGTAGCTGCTAAACTTTTAGGTGAAGGGCTAAGGGTGAAAGGGTCTACAAGGAATGGATCAGCCTGGGCACACCTGAACCCACCAATTAAGCTTAACATGATGAAAAGACAGATAACAGACATTCTGATGTGCAGCAGTCAAAGTATACAACTCAACACCACCATCCTTGCCCTGCCCCAGCACAAAAAAGGGAATCTGAATGTGATTCAGCCTCAGGTCTAGATCCAAAGCACCAGTTTACAGACAATACAGAAGGATGCAGGAGACTGTTAGAAAACATCCAGAGACGCCACCAGCATCTTTTCCATAAACGGCACAGGACAAAAGACCGATTTCTTTAACAAACAGTTAAGGGGACAAAAAGAGGAGAAGAGAGATTTAATGCAATGTGTGGGCTTTGGATTCGAACAAGCCATTTTTAAAATGAGATAACTGGGGAAATCTAAACACTGCTTAGACATTCAATGATTTTAAGAAATTACTGATTTTTACAGAGCTATAATATTGTGCTTTGCTTAAATGAAGACTCTTTCAGAGAGACACACTGAAACACTTGCAGATGAAATCATATGATGTCTGGGACTCCTTTCAAAATAACCTACTGGAGGGTTTGATGACTGGATCAGGAAGCAGACAGTGTGACTCTGCCCACGAGTTAGTGGCTGGTGAGCTCGGTGACGAGTACACGGTCGTTCTATACCATTTCCTCTGCATTTATAAATGTCTGAAATTTTTCATAAATGTTTAAAGAGAGAGAATTCTAGGACATTTTCTTAATGGCATACTCCGTTAAGGACCATTATCCCCACATCTTCTGTCCCAGGAAAAGTGTAACTAGCCAATTCTGTTTTCATTCCTTGGCCCCTGAAGTTCCCTTCTGTCGAGTGAGTGAGTTGCAGTCAGGAGAAAGGGAGACACAGCAGGCAGATGCCTCTTACCTCACGGCTACAGGATAGCACTGGTGTCTCAAAGTGAGAGGTGGTTTGTGGCATACAAACAACCAAAAAGATGCCTCTAGAACAGCCCACTGTTCATAAGACTGCCAAGGGGATAACGCTATGAAAGCTCAACAAGGTTCTTGTTCCAACCCTGCCAAGGCACACTTGCCAAGTTCATGTTCCTGGTTATCCCTATATTCGAAGCATGCCTGAGGACACCCTGTGGTTCCACAAAAACACATGTTACCTCCACGCTTTCCTAAGCATACTTATGCTGCAGATTGTCAGCAGCGGCTCCAAACCAGAGCCCCAAGAAATTATAATCCCTGAGTTCTCAGAAGTTCTCAGATTCTCAGGAATTCTGGGACACCTGCTGTTCTGCATTCACCCAGCAGGTGGCGCTGATTCCCCAACTGGGACATCACAGCCACAGGGACCCTGGAGTCAGCCCCTCGAGTGGGATATTTATATAAGCCTTCTTTTCCTACCTGCTCAAGAAGTGATCCCTGTCATCTGTTAGCCTCGCATACAGCAGTTGGGTATTCGAGAGTTGTCTGAGAAATAGTTTGGTTAAGTTGAGCTAACGTGATTCAAGATAGTCTTTTTTATAAAAACAGGGGTGTGACTTTCCAATAGTACCTAGACTTGAAGAGGATTTGCCTTAGGGAGGAGGAACAGGAAGGCTGTGTAACCATGTGAACACTACCAAGATGCCACTGTTCTTGGTGTGATGGACGCTACAAGACTGTGTTTACAAGCACATATACCAAGGTGCTTGCTATGAACTGAATGTTTGTGTCCCCTCGAAACTCATATATTAAAGCCATAATAGCCGTGATGTGATGGTAACTGAAGGTGCGGTCTTTTAAGAGGTAATTAGGTTTAGATGAGGTCAGGAGAGTGGAGCCTCCATAATGGGATTAACACCCTTATGAAAAGTTGAAGGGACATGAGATCTCTGTGTATACATGCCCCAAGGAAAGGTCACCTGAGGATATAACCAGGAAGAGGGCCCTCACTAAGAGCCAACCAAGCTAGCACCCTGATCTCAGACATCCAGCCTCCAGAACTATGAGAACTGAATGCTTGCTGCAAACCATCCAGCCTACGGTGTTTCATTACGGCAGCCCAACCTGACTAAGACAGTGCTACAATTAACCAGGCTTGTTTAAGATCATTAGAGATGAAGAAAAGTCTACATCAAGCAGGATTATAAGGCTTCACCCCAGCCTTCCTGAGCAACAAATCCAACATCTCTCCTCATCCCTCACATTCCGAGTCCCCAAAGAGCCAGTTTTGACTCAGCTGGGCAGACTGCTAATAACTAGACTGTCAGTGTCAGAGCCACAGCAGAAACAGGTGAAAAATCCCCCTTCGTCATGCAAATGATGAGGAAGTTCTCGGTTTACACTGCAACAGCGTTGCCTCCAGGCCAATGCTCATCTTCCTTTAGAGCTCCTGCTCTGCCCCCCTCCCTCATTCACTGACCAATACGGAGAAGGAAGGCTCAGTGTGCCTGTGGAAGGCAGAGTAATCTCTACCTCTGTCTAGGCCATGACCAAACTGAGCACCAGGACCCCAGACTTCACAGACCCTACCTGGAAGTGCAAGATAATGGTCCAGATCAGGCCTAGCGTCAGCTTGGGGTTGCCATCTGTGATGTCATCGTTGCGAATATTCACTAGTTTCACCTGAAAAACAAACAAAAGCTAGTCTGAGAGCTCTGCAACTTTTTGTTTTGATTTCATTTTTTATAGATTTTCATTATTCATACGCAGTTAATTTTTTTTGGTGTACAGTTTGTGTTTTCACATCTGTATAGATTTGTGTTAACAACCACTATAATCAGGGTAACAAAACAGGAGCATCAACCCCAAAAGGTGGGACTTTGTGCAGTCAAATCCTGCCTTCAACCCCTAAATCCTGGCAACCACTGATCTGTTGTTCCCAGCTTTGCTTTACCCAGAATGTCATATAAATGGTGTCCCATAGTATGTAATCTTCAGATCCTGGCTTTTTTGCACTCAGCACAATGGCCGTGAGATCCCCATCCATGTTGCTGCCTGGAGCAATAGCCTGCCCCTTTCCACTGTGGAGGAGTATTCCTGTATACCTTATACCTGTATTCTACACACAATAGTTATCCACTCCTCTACTGAAGGAATCTGGGTTGTTTCCGTGTTGGGCCAGTTATGAATAAAGCTCTTATATTCATGTACAGTTTTGTTGTGTGAGTACATGTTTTCATTTCTCTAGGGTAAATTCATAGGAGTGGGATTGCTGGGTCATATGGTATACGTTTAGCTTTGTAAGAAACTGCCAAACAATTTTCCAGCATGACTGTACCATTTTGCAATCCCACCAGCAAAGCAATTTCGCAAGCATTTGCTATTGTGAGCTGCTTTTTAATTAAGTCCTCCCAGCCCTTTTTTCTTTCTCTTATTTTTTCAAGGTTGTGAGAGAGAGAGAGATCTGCCTCCCATCCCTCACCACTCTCTGGCCTGTCCCACCTATTCCCCTCCTCCCACAGCACTTGCCTTACTCCTAAAATCTCATTCCAGCAACACGATGTACACAGACACAGAGGCCCTTCGCCCACCAGGGTGACCAACCATCCCTGTGTGCTGGAGACTGAGGGATTTCCTGGGACGGGGGCCTTTCAGAGTGTCCTAGGAAAACCAGCCTGTTTCCACCTCCACCCCGTGAGTCTCTGTCATACCCTCATGGAGCTCCTGACAACTGTGGCAGCTGCCCTGAAGCTGCCCTTCCTTTGTCTCTTCAGCTAAACCAAAACCTTGATGTACTCAAGACCTCAGGCAGCATCCTCACTTCAACTTAGTGACCGGTGCTATAGACTGAATGCTGTGTCCCTCCAAAATTCATAGGTTAAATCCTAACACCCAATCCGAAGGTATCTGGAGGTGGGACCTTTTGGGGGTGATTAGGTCTTGAGGGAATGGGATTAGTATCTTTATAAAAGAGACCCAGAAAGCTCCTTGACCTTCCCATCACATGAGGACACTGCTAAAAGCGGTCTCGGAACCAGGACCAGCTGTGCTACAGCACATCTGCCTCCCTCTTGGACTTCTGCAGAACTATGAGAAACGAATTTCTGTTGTTTATAAGCCATTGGGCCATGATATTTTGTTACAGCAACCTGAACGACCGGGACACGGCGAGTTCTGCCCCTTTCCTGCATCTCTGTCTCCTCTTCTGCACACTGGGGGCAGGAGGCCCTGCTTCCTGCCTCAGTGCAGGTCTTCTCATCACTATGGCCCATAGCTGGCGGGCTGGCAGCACCAGCCAAGTACACGTTCCCCCGCCCCACTGCCGGCAGCTTTCCCCGTGGATTCTGAACACCTCCTCGGCCAAGCCACCTTCCAGTATCTGCCAGTCCATTCCTTGGAGACCTCACACCTAACTCCTACCTTCCCTCCCACATCTTCTACCGTCTCTCTTGGCAATTTTGGCATCAGCTCGATGACCCAGGTGTCGCCCCATCTGTATAACTCGGCTGCCTTCCCACTTCAGATGACTTTCATTTTCACTCTGCTTTGGACACTTGCACAGCAAAAACCTCACCATCACCAAGAACTGCTCCAGAGTTCTTTCTGCCCTTCTCTGTGTCCACTGTTCATGGCTCACATTTTTATTATATCCTAGTAACCAATCTACTCTCCATCCTTATTGAGGCTTCTAGCTAATCAATTCTTTTCAATTTACCTTGACCATTAAGGCCTTCTCTGGTTTTCTCTAACTCTACACACAGACATTCCAAGGATGCTTTCTCTAGTCCCCTGAACACTTCAACCTCTAAATTCTCCTACCACTTATTTCAACAAATATTTATTAAGTGTCAATTATGGACCATTCATTACGACAGGTGATAAAGATAAAAAGGTTAAGGAAGATCACATTCTCTGTCCCCATGGGTCTACAAAGCATTACAGCAAACAGAGAAATAACAATAAAGTCATAAGTATTATATTAGAAGCAAAAGGCTATGGGAGTACACAGACAGAGAATTTCCCAAGTTAATGAGAATTACTGATAAGAGTGGCAAAAATGAACTAACTCTAAAAATATGCACACCATGTCATGCCATTGTGACCAGCGCTGTTGCCTGGCAACTGTAGCTATACCAAATCTTTCCAAACAGCTCTCTAGGCAGATGAACTCTGACTCCCTCGTCCATCCACTTTCCTCTCTTCCACAAGCCTTCCCTGTATGGGCATTTTCCTTTCCTTTTCAAAGAAGTTACATCAGCTGTGCTCTGGATCTCATCCCTCAATCCCTGGACTTGGTTCCATCAGTCAGGGAGTCATGGGAAGAAGGATGGCGTGTAGAAAGCAGCATGAAAGGAGCATTTTAAAAATGCACAGGAGACCTGGGTGGGAAGTCCCAGGTTTGCTCTCACTTCTGTGATCTAGGGCAGGTCATTTCTCAGTTTCCTTTCGTGGGAAATGCAAAGGCTGGACCAGCGATCTCCAAGGCGTCCTCCGGGGCTAACCTGCTCTGACACACACTCTTCACTCTCATTCTGCTCTCTTCTCTTCGCTAGCTTCTGCTAGGTCTACAAGTGTGCTTCTGCTTCCTTCCTTCCTAGCTAGGACGGGCATAGCTCCTTCAACACTCCTCTGCTCTACTGGCCTGGCCCCTGAGGCCACCAGTGCTGCACAGCGGAGAGCTCCCCCCCAGCCCCACGCGCCGTTCAACCAGCCCGACGTCCCCTCATCCAGTTCTCATGATGACGAAGCACTCTGGTGCCCCCTCTTCCTGGACGGTGTACCTTTCCCCATCTTCTTTGCTGGTTTATTTCTCATCTTCCCTCTGGCCTCCACCTGAGTGGAGGTGAGTCAATCTTTCGCATCTTGCTCTTCTTTAAGACTTTCCCTCTCAGACAGGCCACACTGTGTCAGATCTGTCCAGACACGATACAGCTGCTCCCTAGCAAGCAAGACTCAGAACTGTATCAGTCGGATTTACTGAGGACTTACCAGGGGGCAATGAGAACGTCCCTAAACAGGGATCCGATACCAACTTTCCCTGGCAGAGTCAGGGACACACGGGATGCTCTTACCTGTCGCTGCTTTAGGAAGTCCAGGGCAATCTGCACATTCTGCAGCCTGTGAAAACGCATCCTGCCCTTCTCCCGGGGCTGCAAACGAACAAACAAAAGGGATGTTAGTTTCAGCGACACCAATTTACCCACGCAGATCCCTTTCTGCTTTCATTTCAAGAACTAAAAGACCACAAAGAATTCCCATGACTGAAGCCAGGCGTGGGAGCGTCACACAAAGCACCCCTCCAGGCAGGACCTGTGTGTGCTTTCACCATGCTCGGTGAGACCCCAAAATGCCTCGTTTACCACTCAGATCCCTGTGAACACACGGCACGGTTGAATGCAAATGCCGAAGTAGTGCCGCAGCATCTCTACAGGTCCCTCTGCACCATACGTGGCAGAACTCGATTCTGGATGTGAGGTTAATGCAAACAAAGATTTGGCTCTGTGGCTCCCAGAACCACAGTAAAATGTTACTCTAAGGGAAGGGTAAAAGGCCTAATTACAGGTTGCTCAGTAATGGACAGCACCAACCATATTACAACCTGGCGAAAGAAACCAGAGGCAGTCAATCTTACACCAGGGTATGAGGCGCTACACATGCTCGGTAAGCGAAAAAACCTAAAATGAAAGGCAGGAATCAAGAAGGAACCTAGTTCCCAGGAAGACAAAGTAGGAAAGCCACCTTTTACCCCAGTTTGAAAAACCCAGACCTCGATGGTGTAGGGTTCTTCAACACAGTACTCCAAGGAAAGGTATTTCCTGCCACGCTCAGTCCTGGGTGTCACACAAGCCACAGTGGAGAGTCCATCTCCACCCAGTGCCTCTGGCGTCACCAGCGCCCACCTCCTGGATCCAGGTTCAACTCCCACCCATCCAAAAGCGCATGGAATCGGTTTCTCCAGTGAGCACAGGCAGGAGTGGCTATCCATGCCTGGCATGTCTTGTCCTGCTCACTTTCCCATGGATCCCCCCCTGCCCCACTACAACTGGGACTAAAACATCACTCTCCCTAGACGATACCCAATTCATTTGTAAATATCAAAATGTTACTAATTGAAGGCCAATAAAATACAAGGCAGCACCTGCACAGAGGAAACACTGCCCCAGGTTGAATGGGCAAAAAGTAACCCAGCACGTGGAGGGATGGGGTGGAAGCGTCTCTGTGGGGGTCCCTCGATCCTTCTAAGCAAGACTTTCAAACCAGGGAATCGACAGAGAAGGTGAGGCCTCTCTGTGCGATAGGATAACTTCGTAAGTCAAAGTGTTAGGAAAAACCTTCTTAGTAAGAATCTCTTCTCAGTCATTCCAGCCGAACTGATTGTGAATATGGCTTAGAAGATGACAGAGCCTGTGAAACCGAAGATGCTAAGGCAATTGGAGGGGAGATCAATGAGATGGAAAGACGACTTTAAGAGGACAGGGGATGGGGACACTGCCTGATTTCTATTTCTGGAGAAAAATCACAGGCTGTAACTTAGGGCCTGCAAGCAGAAAATGGCCCTCTTACACACTCTAATCTTTACGCCTAAGTACTCCCTTCAGAACATGCAAGTTAAATCTCTGTCCTCTATAGCAACTAGAGATGTTATTGACCAAGGCAGAGTATGCCCATGCAGTGAGTGGTTTGCAAACAACAGGCTCTTTTGAAAACAAATGACACGGTGTGTGGTGAGAACCTAGAGGCCAGAGAGGTGGAGAGCAAGTCGTTAGTCTGGAGTGTGGAGTCAGAAGCAGCAACTGACATGCTGTCAACTAAGCTTTCCATAATTCTGCAATCTAGACTCAGACAACACAGCAAGGCCACCAGAAAGGCATGGGTCTCCAGGTCACAAATGGACTTGACGCCGCCAAACATCATTATTCTTTTTGTGCCAGCTACTTGCAGATAAGCAAAACAATTCCCACTCTGGGATCGTCTAACAGTGGCATGAGGCACAATTAGTTTTAACCACTTTCTTTGGGACCCAAATTCCCAGGTGGACAGGGAAGAAGGCAATTGGTAAGTGAGCTACTTGGGGACCTAGAGAACCCCAAACCCTCTGATGGCCCTGCAGCGCCGGTTGGGACGCTGGTGTCCCCAGGAGGACCTACAACATCATCATCATCTTCCTCCTCCTGCTCCTCGCTGTTTGCACGCCGCCAGGAGGGCATGCTCACCAGGCGGAGGGTCTTCAGCCCTGCCGGCTCCTTTGGCCACCAACCAAGGCAAAGACGTGACAGAGTTAACAGGAAATTCACAACACATAAATGAAAAGGAAATGAACGCAGGAAAAAAAAAAAGATGAAAATAAACATGAAAATACCCTCCCACCTCCACAAAGATGCAAAACAAAATTAAGACCAGAACAGATGGTTATACTGAACACTTCTTATGTTGAAACACAGCTTTAACTCTCCACAGGCCATCCATTCTCCCTACTTTTGTGAATCAAGTAAGGGAGAATGCATGATGAGAATAACCATGAAGGAGATATTTGGGTGATTTCTGGTGAAAAGATGATTATTTTACAACTATCTCCATAAACACCTGTAGGTCTTCAAAGGCTAGCGAAAGAAATCAGATTGGAGTGGTTTCAACCTGTTTTGTAAGCAACATCACTGCAAAGGATCACTTTTCAATATAAAATCACTATAAGTTCATCAAATATATCAGCCAAATTGCCTCAAATATAATTTCGTGAGCACTTTTAAGTCCAACATAGTGAAAGTAAAATTCTGACTACTTAGGAGATTTATAAATGAGGGCCAGAGAAGAACTAGAATTCATAGGTACTAGCTATGTCAACAAAAGCATCTGTCAATTTTAGGGTATTAAAAATTATTTTTTTAAAAAAAGAAAAGAAACCAAAACAAAGGACCCCAGGAAAGCCAAGCCCAATCCTGAAAGCAGCTGACTATTACTTAGGGAGAGAAATCTAATGTGTCAGATCCTACTCTAGAATTCACCAAAGACAGAGAGTGTGCCAGCTCCCTCCATAGACTCCCTGAGCCCTCCTCTCCAGGGCGCACCTCTCCCAGGTGTCTCCACACTCAGCCCTGGCCTTTTCTAAACGAAAAGGCGTGTTGTCTACAACACTCTAGACAGAGCAGGAGCTGCACAGAATCACAGGCTCAAGTTAGGCTCCCACATGTGAAACAACGAGCCCACGGTGAGGCCACACTGATCTCTTCAACAAAGTGAGGACAAGAGCTGATAAGCCAAGAGGTTCCGACAGGCTTTGTCCTCAGACAGGTAACTATTTCCATAAGCCACATTTAATACTTGTGGGGAGGATGCAGGCGTATCTAACTATCCAAGGAGCCCAGATGTACAGCATCTGGGGCTATGCTCAGACATCAACTTCAGCTCTTCTTCAAACCTGTGACAGACAATGAATTCCAGAAGGGAGGAAGTTAGGCCGTTTGGGAAACAATGACTCTAAACACCTGGGCTTTTACATGTAAATCTCAGCTCTTTGTTGAATATAGAAAATAAAGTAATTCACAGTAGAAGGGAAAATAGGAGGAATCTGTGTAGACTAGAAATAACACTGTAGGAAGGAAAACACGCCTAATTAAAAAATCTTAAAGCGAGAATCTACTATTCCTGAAATACTAGCATGTATAAATAGATAAAGAACAAGGAGAAATCATGCAAATATAAAAGTAATACACCAATACTGGATTCCATCAAGAAATGAGAATTAAAAAAAAACAGAATTTTAAAAAGAGAAATAAGAATATACGACAAATCAGGCTAAATTAAAATGAACCTGTATCATTTGTAAAGTGTTAAGTCTGAGTTAGAAATAAAGGCCAGCAATCACCTCTTCTACTTTTCCTCCCATGTAACAGAAGTGACAGCCACCGCCCCAGCACTCAACACGATGGACCTATGTCATTAATAGGGCCACACCTGGGAAGTCACCCAGTAGGAGGAGAGAGAAGCTCACCAGTTTGATGCCCGAGAGGACCTCCAGCAGAGAGATCAGGTTATGGCCATCCCGCAGGTCTTCATAAAGGTCATTTATGTGCTTGCGGACCTGCGCGTGAGAGCAAAACAAGACTGATTTTTATTTGATCTTGAATTATTTCATTATCCACACAAGTTCTATGGCTCTATGTAAACACAAATTAAAGAGTTTGAAACTAAAAACAATAAACGATTCAGGAATATTCAGGTTGGAATACAATACACGTGAGATGGTAACACTTAACAGAGGCTTATATGTGTTTTTTTTTAATTGAGGCCAGATCTATTACATACGTCAGTCAACCCTGAATGATATTCCATAAAGTTTGGCCAAGTCTTGATCATCCCGAAACATCTCAGGAATTATTATGGACAAAAATATGATACAACAGCCAGTGATGGACACATGAGACCCGTCAGAGTCAGTACAGCCCTCCAGAGGGCTACAAAGGAAATCAAAACGCAGACACTCAGTGTTCCATGGGGTGTAGCTTTCAGTTAACCCCCTTTTTACCCAATACCTATAAATAAATAAATAGTGAATTTGAGAATTCTTTTCCTTTGGGGAAAAATAATTCTAATTTTGTAACTGAAACTATGGAAAAACAAATATCACTTTAGAAAAATGCGTGGGTAATGTCAAACACTAAATGCTTTAGGTGTTATCTCACCTACCCCTAACATCTGTAAGGTGGGCATTATTATATTACACATCATTACTATTATTATTATATTATGCCTCTTTTACATATGAGGAAATAAGGCACAAAGAGGTTAAGTAACTTGCCCTAAGGTCAAAACTAAGTGGAAAAACTGACCTCAGTTTCATCTTTCTGATTTTAGCCTTTGCCATTACAACAAGGCTTTGTAATCAGCCATAATCTCATTCTATTTATTTAATCCAAACAACTGCCCTGTGAAGTTCCTATTTCATAAGAGAAACTTCCTATTTTATAAGAAAAACTGAGGAAGCTAAGGCTCTGAGAAGTTATGGTCACACAACTTTAGGACGTGGCTACTATGACTGATTCATTCCAAGTCTACTGACAACTTCATTGACTGTTGCACAAACAGAATCAGAAGACCAGTGGAAATTATAAGAAGGAAGACCCTCTACAATATACATAACTTTCTAGGCAACAAGAGAAAGGGTTACTCTAGAAGTAGCGGCTTTCTAGTCACTGGAGTTTTTCGAGCAAGGGCTGGGATACTGGGATGTCTAACATTCACACGGAAGCCTGAACTGTAAGTCTTTCCGACTGTAATATTCTAGCATTCAAAACTGAGAATCTGAACAGACAAAGGCTGGAAACATCTTGGTGGACTTCCTAGAAGAGAAAGGGCTTGAAGGGTAGAAAACGTTTGATAGAAAGAAAGAGGATGGGAAAATCACGTAAGACTACAAAGCAGGAGGGTGCAAATATGAAGGATGTACATGTTTACACCTGTACGTGAAGGGCTAAGAAGCTGACACACAGATAACCCAATCGGAGAAAATAGTTCATTACCAATTGAATAACAGCTTTCAAATCTTGAAAGAATATTTAGCTTTTTTTGTGATATTGACAATGACATGATACACTTTTTAGTTTAATCTTCAATATTAACATCTTCTCCCTCACTTTCTTAAGTTTAGACAACAAATGAAGCAATACATTTAGCTCAGACTTGTACCACTTATTCATTTCCACGGTGTGAACACTCTTGCCACGCTGCGGAGAGACGCAGAGTAGCACACCAGTACAGGGTATTTCCACCAGAAAGAGGCAACAGACATAACTAACCTCAAGAGCACAGATGATGATAATCTAGTGAAGTATCTAAGCAGGAATGAATTTTGAGTATTTATTACCTTCGTTTTAAATATAATTTAAGTGTAAGTTTATATAATTTAACTTAATCATCGTGGCTGTGCTTAGAAAATAGCTCACAAGACTCCTGAACATTCGCTATTCGGCTCTCACAAGGCCACGAAAGCCGGCTCTGACATACGGGTGGCTCTAAAATCTTAAGACTCCTCCCTCAAGTGGGTCCCAGGGTTCAGGCTTGGGGCCTGGGACAACCCCAGTGCGCCACTCACGGAAATTAGCAGGTCAGAAGGCTTGGAAAGGGAGTCGGTTCTGACAAGTGCAGTCTTAAACATGCTGAGTATAAAACGCCAGCAAAGGAGCCACGAATGGAAATGTTCTGGGAGCAGCTGAAGTACCAGAATCCAACCCGGGTCAGCTGAGAACTCGAGTTTAGAAGCCATACGCACTGAGGTGCTAGCTAAGCACATGGGAAATGCTGGGCCTTCTGGGCTGGGGCAACAAGAAAAAAACCAGAGTGCTAAGGACTGAGCCTGAGGGAATAGCTGAAATTAGAAGGCAGGAGATGGGAAAGCAATCAACAAAGGACGGGGCGATGGGGGAAAGGCAGCGGAAGAGTCAGGCAACAAACAAGGAAGGAAAACCGAGGAAGAGACCATCACCGTATCCAACGCTACAGGACAAGGAGGATGAAGACTGAGAAACGGTTTATGAGTTTTCCTACACATCAGAGGGCTTTTGTGAGAATAATTTTCTGGAAAGTGGGGGGATGGAAATCAGGTTACAAACAAACAAAAGACTTTTAAAAGTCAGAAATTATTAAATAGTTGATATTAAGGGTTAAGAAGAGAAGAGACAACAATGAGTGATTTATTTTTGGCAGCTAAGACCTGAATACAGGGTATAAAAATCGGGAGTGGTCAAGGAGTAATTATTTAAATAAATTATATAGGGCTGTGAACCAGATGAGATCATGTTCTCAATGGGACAACAAACACCACAGAGTGCTGAACAGAAAAAGGAGGCCCTTAAAGTGTAAAGGTCAGTTTTACATCAGAGCTCCAATATTTCCTTCTGAAAATTCCAGTTAAGTTTTACACCTGTGAACAGTAAAGTTGAACCTTACAAGAAATTCAGATGAGAACTAGTTTACTAAGTTGCTCAGTCTTGGTGTGACTATAATAACTAAGTACCTATGGAAAACAGCAGAGAGGTATAGACAGAAGTAATGGGGGAGGTGAGTGTAGTGAGATTTTTTTCCCCTTAGAGAATTTTCAGCAGAGAATAGCTGTCTGTTTCTGAAGCACACTGGACACAGCTCTGCCGAGACAAGAATAAAGAACTAGCCAACATTTACTAGTGCTTTTACATCAGAAAAGTTTCAGATGCAGAGGTGAGATTTTGGAGGGCTCAGCTAACATACCAAGATCATACAGCTAGTAAATGACCAGGCCAATCAAATCCAGGTTTCCCCCATTCTAAAGTCTTTACCTCTTTTGTACATACTGGGTTGCCTCTAAAGTGTTCCACAAATCTCTCAAGAGAAAGTCCGGTGGACTAAGTACCAGAATATGAGGGGCAGCCAGCTAGGGCCAAGAGTGCTTAGGAGCCATCCACAGGCATGCTTCTTTCCAGCAATCATGCCACTCTGTTAACAAATAAGATGCGCACAAAACTTCAACTGTCCAGGTCCCTGCCTGTTTGTAGTCCCTGTGAAAATCACCATCAAAACTGGTCCTTTAGAAATCTCCAAGGAATATATACCAATGGCTAACAAACTCATGAGAAGATGCTCAGTATCGGTAGCCACAAGGAAAATGTAAATCAAACTACAGACAGACACCATTTCACACTGACTAGAATGGCTATAATCAAAAAGACGAATAATAAGTGCTGGTGAAGCTACAGAGAAACTGGAACCCTCATAACACTCCTAGTGAGAATATAAAATGGTGCAGCTGCTTTGGAAAACAGCCTGATAGTTCCTTAAAAGGCGAAACACAAGTTACCGTATGACTCAGCAATTCCACTCCTAGGTATATATTCGAAAGAATTAAAAACATATGTTCAGAAAAAATAATTTGTACATGAATGAATGTTCATAGCAGCATTCTTTGTTCACATTAGCCAAAGACTGAAAATAACCCAAATGCCTACATATTACACTCTGAGCAAGAAACCAGTTACAAACAACCACATGTTGTATGATTCCATTTACTTGCGATGTTCAGAATCAGCAAACCTATAGAGACAGATAGTAAATTGCCTAGGTGGTTGCCTGGGGCAGGGGAAGGAATGGAGAGGTGTATAAGGATAATGATTAAAGGGTACAGGGTTTCTTTATGGGGAGTGAGGAAAATAAATGTTCTTAAAGTGTGGTGATGTCTGCACAATTTTGACTATAATAAGAGTCATGGGACTGTATACTTTAAATGTGTGATATGTAAACTAAATCTCAACATAGCTATTTAAAAAAATTAATGAATGACTAAACTGTCAGACAAGGCCAATCCTCCCCGATCATCATGCATCCATAAACCAAGGAAAGCTCTGCTCTCCCAATTCTTAAAAGATTGGCTTGAGGGTATGAAAAAATAAACAGCTTCCCCCGATTTCCGAGTGGCTTTAGCAAAGGGAATAAACTGCACTTGAGTGCTTGGTATCAGAATCTGAGCTCAAAGGAACTTTAAAGATGACTTAATGCTTACAGATGAGAAATGCATTGTCTAGAGAAGTTACATAGCTCTGTAAAGTCATTTAGCTGGAAAGTGTCAGATCGCTGTCTCTTGACTCTGTGTTCACTGCTTTTTCCCTTCACAAGGCTTCCAGGATGCTCGCAGGGTAGAAACAACATTATTAAATTATAAGAGG
The DNA here is from genome assembly GCF_023091745.1 of Budorcas taxicolor. Taxonomy (NCBI): domain Eukaryota; kingdom Metazoa; phylum Chordata; class Mammalia; order Artiodactyla; family Bovidae; genus Budorcas; species Budorcas taxicolor. The sequence continues at coordinate 106,933,485 of NC_068912.1, forward strand.
TTCCCCCAAAAGAACCAAGGATTGTCCTGTCGTATTCTTTAATACCCGCAGAAAGCCTGATCTGGCAAAGTTTTGCTCAAAGACTCACTCTTAAAAGGAGCACAAGCAGCTCAATTTCCTTGATCCACACTATGTTGCAGAGCAATATATAAGTCAGAGGAGAGAGCTTTAAAGAGAAGAGTATGTTGTATGTCGTTTACTCTCATTTATACTTAGTAAGGGCTTCCCAGGCGGTGCTAGTGGTAAAGAACCTGCCTGCCAGTGCAGGAGACATAGGAGATGGAGTTCAGTCCCTGAGTTGGGAAGATCCCCCTGTAGGAGGAAATGGTAACCCGCTCCAGTATTTACCTGGAGAATCCCATGGACAGAGGAGCCTGACAGTCTAAGGTCCTTAAGGTCGCACAGAGTCAGACATGACTGAAGTGACTTAGCACACATACTTATTAAAAGATACAGGGAAAATGAGAATGAGCCTGGTAACTTCAGATGCATTTCTGAATTTATAGATTTCTCAGCCATAAAAGGGAAAATTCCATTTTGATTCAACAGCCAAATTTATCCTCCAGGAAAAGCCTAACACTAAAAAAGCAGATTATAGTTGTCATAAGTTATTTTGTTTGTTTTTTGTTGTTGCTGTTGTTGTTCTGGGTTTTTTTGGCGGGTGGGGAAGTGGGGGTCATAGACTTCTGGAGAGAACTGTGCTCAAATGCAGGGAACAAGAATGGGGGCTGGGAATCTCTGCTGAAATAAATAGAGTATGATGTGCGAGTAAAGCGTGAGGCTCCTTGCAGATAACAATTCTATGTCTCCTGTTTTGAGAGTTCCTTAAGCTTTGAGGAATCTGACAGTGATATGCGCCAACTCTGATTAACAAAGATTCTCTGAGGATGAGGATGACTGTAAAGTCCCCCAAGGGTAGCTTTACTTCACAGGCAGGCATTAATGCTCAGGGAGTAGAGAATCCAAGTTCAAACGTAGAACCGAATCCTTCAGATGGGGGTTGAAATGCACTGAGGGTGAAATCAAGCCCTGAGAACTCAGGTCTAGGCAGAGTTGGTCACAAGCCACCACGCTATGGTCACAGCTGGGCAACAAAGGCAACACTCCTCTCCTGAGCAGCATGACTCCGTCAATCTCCTACCTAAACCGCACTCCACTGCCAGGCTCCTTCTGACCTTTCCCACAGACATGAATAAGCGAAGAGGTGTGAAAGTAAATGCAGTGTTGAGGGAGCAGCGAGCTGTCTCATGTGGCCGCGATACAGAGGCTGCACAGGAAAGGGCGCCTGGAACCACTAGCTAGAGAGCCTCAAACAAGCAGAAAAAAATTGAGACCATCAGTAAAAACTTGGGAGTTAAAAACTTTTGCTGGTTTTCTGTAGGTCTTAAGTAAAATCCCAGGAAGGCCAATGGCTTCTAAATGGCATACATGAAAAAAAAAAAAAAAAAACAGAAAGGACGACTCCATCTGTTAGATTAAATGCTTCCCTTCCTTTCTACCCACTAACCTCTGCAGTCCATAGAAACTGACCACAGAAAGCTCATGCTCTCTGTTCTGTCTCACCCTCTCAGCCTTTCTTGAAGTTGTTTTTAGGGAGATATATCTATACTTTATAAGCTGCCAGGACCCAGAGAAATAGCAGGGATAATGCAAATAAAAACCTCACTTAAAATTCTAGATCTTTCTCTGATAGTTCTGGTGTATGAACTCTTCCATCTATAGGACTTGCATTCTCCCTTAGGCGATCTGTATGTATATTTCAGGTGCTTGCATTCTTAAATCTCTTTTAAGATTGGACCAACAGTGCTCGCAGCTAATAAAGAGGAATGAATCAGCTTATTCAATAATGAACTGTTTCCTAAAGAGATATCTGGGAATCCAAGAGATTAGGTTATAACCAAATCTACAACTTGAGGGCTTGGTTGCTTTGATCTTACATCAGTCTGCCTGCCAGTGGCAACACGAATGTGGTTCATGTGTACTTGGGGAGCAAAGCAAAAGATGCTTGAGCTACAAAAAATAGATTTTGATCCATAATTCTCAGCCCAAAGTTCAAAGACAGCCAGCGTGGAGCAATGATTCTGATGAGCAGTGAACCTCTGTGAAATACCCAAAGGTGAGAAAATGCCATTGGAATGGTAAGGCTGGGGGAATAGGAAGAGATGAAAAGTCGCCAGGGATTTAAGTAAAGCTCTGGCTGGCCTCCAACTGCTAACAATGCCATGTGTGTTTGTCTCGTTTCTCCCCGCCCTGAGCCTCCTGTCATCACACAGCACTGAGGCTGAGGCCCAACAGGCAACAGCAGCTACAAGTGAAGAGCAGGGAGCCAGAGCGTTTGTACTGAACTACAAAGTTTAGGGGGACAAGCCTGAAGAAGGAACAGTTCAGTTTCTCCAAATCTTAAGAGATGAGGTATGCAAACAGAGCAAGATAGGGGCATCTTGAAAAGAAACAACAAGTCATTTTGGTCAGAAGACTCGTGATTGGTCTTTAGCTCCACCCTTCACTAGCTGTATGATCTTGGAAAAGTCACTTCATCCTTCTAATTCTCAGCTTCTTCAGCTGTTACACTGAAAGGATAAAATATCTTTACATCCTTCAGGGTTACTGTACAGATCAAGTCAGATTAGAATACGCTTTGTAAGCTAAAAGGACTACTGAACTGTTATTCACTCCAGGGAACAAATCCTTACTGAATGCTTCTCATGCTCCTGGTGCAGGACTTGGATGAGACAGCAGCACAGCGAGCCCCAACCCCCTAGGAGCAGAGGACACCAAGGTGTGAACACACACCCATCTCTTCAAAGTGGTGTGGAACAGAGATGGAGCTGCAATAGTCACAGGGATGGAGGTCAGGGTCTCAGGAAGGGGATACTGGACCTGGGCCTTGAAGAGTAAGTGGATGATGGCCAGGCAGCAGAGGTCAAGACATGCCTTCAAGGGAGCGAGAAACGAACAAGCAGAGAGGTGTGAAAGTATACCGAGTTTAGAAAGCGGTGACTGGCTTCCTGTGGCTGCAGCGCAGGCTACACAGGGGAGAGTGCCTGGCTGGAAACGGGTTGTGAAGGGCTCTGCACCCTGACAGAGTTATTTGTCACCAAATGAGAGGCAACTGGTAAATGCTGAAGAAATTAAGAGGAAAACGGCAGGGTTTTTTTCTCCCTCTCCCTCTCCCTTTCCCTTCCTTCTTTGTCCTGACTAAAAAAATAGGACACAACATCAACCTTCAAATTACAGTCTGGGAGAATGACAGCTGCTGCAGCTGCTGTAACAGAAGCATGTAAGGAGGACAGAGAGGACACCCAGGAAAGGGTGTCAATTCCATGAGGGAGAGCCAGGGAGATATTTACCAAGGGGAGTGACGGTGGTGGTGTCCAGGCAGAACAGAGTTGGGGAAGGTAATCCAAGCAGAGAGTGCCCCAGGAGCAAAGATACAGAGTCATAAAGAGCGTGCCAAACAGTTCAGCAAGAGTGTAAGGTCCAAGGGGAATGTGACACTGTGAGGCCGCAGAGGTGGGCACACCAGCGCCAGGACTGCAGAGGTGAAGAGTACAGGTGCTAGACTTTAGGTTGCCTGAGTTCTAGTGTTTTACTTCTACTTCTTTCTAGTGCTGTGACCTTGAACAGGCTGTTTAACCTCGCTAAACCTCATTGATAAAATGGGACTATGAACAGACTCTATAGTATAAGGTCACTGAAGAATTAAAGGAGATGATCCACGTAAAGGGCTTAGGACAGAAAGTACGATTTACACTAAACACTCAATAAATTACTACCATTATCATCACGTTTGTTCTTACAGAAAACTTTATTAGGAAACTATTACAGTGGCCAAGTCAAGAGAAGAGGCCCTGGACTAGGGCAGAAAAGAGAAATCAGAAGCAAGCATCTTTCTGAGTTGGAAGTGATTGACTGGAGTTGGTGGCAGGGAGAGATGATGGGCGGGACTAAATATAGTATGAGTCCAGGTTCCTAACTTGGATAGCTAGGTACATGAATGAAAATACTGAGCACTTTGGGAGGTACTGAATACAGGATATGTCTGGGTAACATCCAGATGACTGTGTCGAGGACACTATTGAGATACGGGTCTCTGGCTTAGGAAAGAACACAGAGAAAGGCTCTATCATTACCTCCTGATCTAAATCTTGTATTAAGAGTTTGAAAACCGACCTCACCTGCAGTTAAAAAAGTGACCTAAGGAGCTATGTCTGATTTATGTAAGCATCTCCCAGGCCATAGTTCACTGAAATACATTGACAGATCCCTAACCCACAGAGGAAAAGAAAACCCCAGCCCCCCAGATTGTTCGTGTTTGTGTCTTTAGAATCATGTGGCTGCAGGGGTTTACACCACCATTTAAGGGACAACCACCACGGCTCACACACAAGCAAAAGCAAAGAGTGCAGAGAACTGAATGTAGAAGACACACAGAGAGAAAGAAAAATGAGAAAACAAAGAGCTCGTAAAAAGAGCAGAGTGCAGCTGCCTAGTGACATACAGTTTTCATAAAGCTCAGATGCATCCAGGCACCAGACTCTGGAGATCACCCCTATCCCTCTCTACGTGTGATTCCTTGCATTCTATGCAAACAGAATGATCCCTGAGGCTAACACAGATAAGACGGCCAAGAATACAGAGAACAAAACAAGAAAATGCTCAAGGTTAGGGGACGTCAACATGGAGGACAAGAAGCCAGTGAAAGAGGCAGGAGCATTCATGGAGGGAAGCGGTAACTTGGGAAAAAGCAGTGTCCTGGAAGGCAACATAAGAGAGGGCTTTAAAGAAGCAGTGAGTTAGTCAATACTATCAAATGCTACAAAGAAATCAAATGAGAGAAAGAGAAAACCACTGGAAACAGCAATTAAGAGGTCCCTGGTGATCTTTCTCAGAGCAGCAATTATTCATAACTCAAAATTACCTGAGTTGAGTAATTACTATAACTTAAAAACTTTGCATTCAAATCTGACTGTCATATTAGTCGTACTGTTTATCCTTGGGTAGGTAATATGTCTCTGCCTTGGGTTTTCCTCTTTTTTAAAACAATAAGATCTCCCTCCAACCCTAGCCATTTTGCTCTGTATTTTAAACTGCATGGGGGTTAAACATGTCTATACATACTAAAAAGTTCACTAAACTGATGATTTAAGACTTGCACACTTTAAGAGAGAACAAGACTCCCTCTGCCCCATCCTTACACAGTAATCAGATTTAAAAATTTAAAACAAAATAGGGGCTTAAAAAATAGTATGCAAAGTTTGACTCAAAGCACTCTTGGAATCTCAGGAATCACCCCATGGTATGCTCAACCTCAGCCTTCTTAGGTAATGGAGGAGTTACTGTCTTCACCAAGAAACTCATCCATGAAAGTTTCCACACTCACTATTAGGGATATGTTAGATATATATGTATATATATACATGTATATATATATACATACATATATATATATATATATATATTTTTTTTTTAAGAAAGAAAAGAAAAACAGACATGCATCCCCATCAACTGGACCCTGCAGCCAGCAACATGAACCGTCCGGGAGGGGCCTGACGGGTTCAGGCCCATGCATCCCCATCAACTGGACCCTGCAGCCAGCAACATGAACCGTCCGGGAGGGGCCTGACGGGTTCAGGCCCATGCATCCCCATCAACTGGACCCTGCAGCCAGCAATATGAACCGTCTGGGAGGGGGCCTGACAGGTTCAGGCCAGGGGCGCCCCCGAGGGGTCCTACCTTCATGAGGTGCTTGTTGGCCCACTTGGTGAACGTCTTCTTCTGCACTCGGTCCCGTTCATCTGTGAGGAGACAAGGAGAAGGCGCCGGCTTAGCACTGCCTGATGCCACATGCCCAGCCTCTGCCTTGCCCACACCCAGCCTCTCCAGCACAGTGGAGGCGGCTTCTTCAGCCTGAGAGACAGTGTCTTGTTGTTGGGAAGGTTCAGTCTCTCTGAATTTCTTTTTCTGTCCCTTTACACATTAGACAGAATCACATGCCTCAAGAATCATGTCACCGCAAAGTCTCCTTCACATCCTAACTCTCCAGAGAGGGCAGTGATTCCATGCACCCCCACCCCACCCCCAGCAAGCTCCAAAAATCCAAAGCTGTGAAGACCCCCAGCAGGAGGGCGGAGTGGCCTTGGCCCTGGGACACCCAGTGCTGAGGTTACATTTCACCCTCCACATGCGGGCCTCCTGATCAATGCTCTCCTCCCTCCCCCTCCTCCCCTAGGACTCCCTCACTCCAGCTTCCTCCCCAGCCTTGCCAACCAAATCTCAAAGCTGCCCACCAGGGCCCCCTGCAATCTCTCTTCCCCTCCCTCCCTTCTCCAAGCCTTACACCCCCCATTTTTCTTCGGCAAATTCTGCTCCATTCTGACTTTGTTCACCTCTTCAACAGAAACATGGCTGTCGACACCTGACAATGACTGCATCACAGAGGCCTGGTCACGAGGAGGACTCACTTTCTCCCACCACAGCCACCTCCAGACCACTGACCCTTCAGGTCTGTTCCTCTTCTATTTATTTGGAGCCCTTTCCCTCCACCGTATCATCCTGTTTGAATCATCCCTGCTTTCATCGACCGTTCCCTGCGGCATGCACCCCTCCGTGTGGCAAATCTACCTTAACCTCCCCCAACAGCTTGGTTCAATGGGTATTCTCTGACGTCATCTTCAAATTATTTCAACATACGTGTGGACAATGCATATGAGCCTGCTTGGCTCCACTGACCTTCATCTCCAATCCATAGCCAGCCACCACCATGCCACTTCCTAGGCCTCATTCCTTCTCCAAACACAGCCACTCAGCAGTCATTGCTACCAATCTTTCCTATCTCCTCCTCACTTTCAACCTTCAGTTGCTCTCTTTTTACTTTATCCTATTTATTAAGAACATCTAAGATTATCCCAGTCTGTGCCAGACAACATGATTAAGCAAGTCAAAGCTGTTGTCAGGAGTACCCCAGGGACTCTCACCTCCCTGACCTTCTACTACTTTCACTAGGACAATCCCCAAGCCGCGATGACCACGCCTCCATTTCTTCTCCAACTAAGAGAAATTTCAGAAGTAGCAGAACTATGTAAATCTGACTCACTAGTAACTCACACAAACTTCAATTAGGTTTTCTTTCCCTACTGCCCAGTTATTCCCTTCTTACTGATACCCAGGTAAAAGCCACACAAGCACTGGTCCACCACTTCCAGGTGGATGCCCATCTTCTTACTTCTCTGAGTCTATAGCCATCTAGTAAGTTCTCCTTCATCTGTCTCTAACCTTACCCTCACCTCTTCCTTTCCAGTCTCTGAGTCTATAGCCATCCAGTAAGTTCTCCTTCATCTGTCTCTAACCTTACCCTCACCTCTTCCTTTCCAGTCTCTGAATCTATAGCCATCCAGTAAGCGTTCCTCCAACTGTCGCTAACCTTACCTTCACCTCCTTTCCGGCTTTGTTTGTAGGAAACAGTGATCTTTTCCTACTACAGACCATGGAAGTTAGGAATTAGAATGCATTTGTCTAATTCCTTGCTGATTTGCAAATCCCCTCAACAACAATCATTTTGTTTAGAGCTGAAAGGTCTGTCCAAATCTTGCATACATCTACAATATTATTGGAGCTTAAAACTTAATAGAGAATTCTTCATAAGCAACATATGCTAATTAAAGTTCCATAAACTGTCATAATCTGCATCCTTATAAATTCTACCTATTGGCACTCATTAGGAACTGTTGAAACTTTTTTAAAGTCTAATCTAATTTTCCCTTCATAGAGGCCTGCAAGTATTTAAGTCAGAATTTTTATTAGATTTGACCACTGTCATTCCAACATATATTGATCATTTGATCTTTTCAGATGCGGATTTAGTTACCTGACCTCTTCATAATCCTTTCCAAGCTTGTGTCAGAGTCAGCTTGCAGCTATGATCTCATCTAAATCACTGACATTTACGTTCTTTTCACAGCAAGCTACTTTCTTCCTCTCCACTTCTCCAAATGCTATTTAAAATCCAGCTCACTCATTCACTCATTTATTCTTTGAATAGGTCTTAGTAAGGAGCTAGCTGTTTGGAATAGCCTGTATTATACAAAGTCACATCTCTTTAAAAGAGATGACAGTCTGGCAGAAAGAAGAAATACCCTCAATATGGCTGTAACAGAGGTAAGCAGAGTGCTCAAGAACATAAGAGGAGCAGTTAAGCCTCTCTGAGTACAGGAGGCTAGTGAATGTCTCTAGGTGGGTGACTCTACTAAACTTTAAAAAATGAGTTACAAGCTAGTCAGAAAGAGAAGGGAAGGGGCAAGGCTACGAGAAGTTCCACCTAGTGCAAAGTAACGGAGATATGAAGGAGCTCCTGTTCAGACAACTGCACAGAATTAACGGCAGCTGAAAGACAGGATGTGTATTAGGTGGCAGTGACACTTAAAACTGGACAGAATGGCATGAGTCAAATCATGGCCTTTCATGAAAGCTGCTTCTGCTGCTGCTGCTAAGTCGCATCAATCATGTCCGACTCTGTGCGACCCCATAGACGGCAGCCCACCAGGCTCCCGCATCCCTGGGATTCTCCAGGCAAGAACACTGGAGTGGGTTGCAATTTTCTCCTCCAATGCATGAAAATGGAAAGTGAAAGTGAAGTCGCTCAGCCGCGTTCGACTCTTAGCGACCCCATGGACTGCAGCCTACCAGGCTCCTCTGTCCATGGGATTCTCCAGGCAAGAGTACTGGAGTGGGGTGCCATTGCCTTCTCCGTGACAAGCTAAGGAGTCCAAACTTTATCACCAAGAAACTGGTAAGGGAAGATAAGAGAACATATTAAAAGATTTTAAACAGGAGAATGACATGGTGAGATGGTTACTCTGGCAGCCTTTCCCGACAATCCCATGTCTCAACAGTTTCTTTGTTCTCCAAATTTTTATGGTATCTACTATGATAATCACTCAATCTGTATTTACATAATTATATAAATTCTAAACTTAGAATAACCTTATTGTTACTCATCAATAAGATCATTAACTCCCTGAGGAAAGACATCATGCTTTACATTTTTACATCTACCATAGCTACTAACATCTAAAGCTTGACATAATAAGACCTAAAATAAATTCTTCCACTTATTTGAATTGAGAGTCAGCTTTTTAGCTATTGGAAGCATAACTGATGAGAAACCATCTGGTTTCCCTAGTGCACTATCCCCATGGGAAGGCTTGGGAGGCGAACAGAATAACTATGGGTAGAAAATAAAGAAGATGCAATCGTGTTAATCACACCTCCAGGTCTAAAGGATACGAGGCCGTGAACTAAAAAGAATTCACATGAATCCACCTCTTCAAAATATTGGCAAGTTTAAAAGGAAATTTATTAACTTTTCCTTTTCCATCTATGTAGTGTTTAACCTATTACAGCAAACATGTATTACTTTTATAATAAAAAGAAATTCTATAAAGAAAACTTGTGTCTTCAGATTGATAACTCTGGAATATTAGAAACAGCCTATTTTTGGTTATAAAGCTAATCAGTAGAGCAAGGCAGAGTAGACCTGGCATTGGTGAAAATTCAGAACTTTTAGTCAGCTTTAACATTGTTTTCCTAGACAGCATATTCAAAAGCAGAGACATTACTTTGCCAACAAAGGTCCGTCTAGTCAAGGCTATGGTTTTTCCTGTGGTCATGTATGGATGTGAGTTGGACTGTGAAGAAAGCTGAGCGCCAAAGAATTGATGCTTTTGAACTGTGGTGTTGGAGAAGACTCTTGAGAGTCCCTTGGACTACAAGGAGATCCAACCAGTCCATTCTAAAGGAGATCAGTCCTGGGATTTCTTTGGAAGGAATGATGCTGAAGCTGAAACTCCAGTACTTTGGCCACCTCATGCAAAGAGTTGACTCATTGGAAAAGACTCTGATGCTGGGAGGGATTAGGGGCAGGAGGAGAAGGGGACGACCGAGGAAGAGATGGCTGGATGGCATCACTGACTCGATGGACGTGAGTCTGAGTGAACTCCGGGAGTTGGTGATGGACAGCGAGGCCTGGCATGCTGCAATTCATGGGGTCACAGAGTCGGACAAGACCGAACAACTGAACTGAACTGAACTGAATACTATTTTCCATTATGTTTGCATGTCCCTGCCAACAGGTGATGATACTTATTGGGACACTGGAGTTTTCACATATTGGATTGGGCTCTTTCTTTTTTTCTTTTTGGCTATACCATGCAATTTGCATGATCTTATGTCACTGACTTGGGCCCCAGCAGTGGAAGTGCCAAGCCCTAACGACTGGACTGCCAGGGAATTCCCTAGACTCTTACAAGAAATAAATTTCTTGATTGGCCAACATGTGATTAGAAGACTGGCTAAAGAAACACACAGAATGACATCAAAACCAAGTCACCTGTAAGAGTCCTGTTCACTGTCTCATATCTTTTAGACATGAAGATGCTATTAACACAACTGAGTCTTTTAAATTTTACTACCCACAGTTATGCTGTTCACCTACCAAGCCCTCCCACGGGGATAATGCACTAGGGAAAGTGGATGGCCTCACATCAGTCATGCTTTGAATAGCTAGAAACCTGACTTTCAATTCAGAGGGAAGAGGTCCAAGTACTTACTCTGAATATAATCACTAAAAGCAACATGATTACAAGTCTTTCCCAAGACCAGCTAGACTGCTTAGAGCTGAGCTATAGTTCCTCAGAAAAAGGTTTTATATAACAACCTTGCCCCAAAGCTGAAGGATTCTTTCTTAGGATACTATGTTGTAGACCAAACAATTACATGAACATTCTCTCCTGACTTAAGCATTAGGATAACAGGACACCAATACCGCAGTGCCTGGAATTTAACATCTTAATATTTCAGCAAGGAAATTCATTAGGGAAGTCAAACAACTCGATTACATAGACCTTCAGAACACTCCAAACAGCTCAGACTTCGAAAGTTTCTAATAAGTTTTAGGTTTGATTCCCCACACACAAATCCTTCATTTAATTCCAGGCCCAGCAAAGATCTTTCTACCTAACACTGGAGATAAAAGTTTAAGAAGATATATTTATATGAGAAGAAAACAGTCAATCAGAACAAAGGTGATGTTACTTTTAAAAGCTTCTTGTACATTCAGCTCCACCAAAGGCTATGAACTGACAACAAAGAACCCAACAGCCTCCTGGGAAATTCTTAGACTGAACTTACAGAGGCACCAACTAGTCATGTGAGGATTACTCAGTTAGAAAGGTTTAATACTCATGTCCAACTTTACTAAGACACCAAGCTACCAATACCTACCCTAACTTTCTTAATTTTAGTGTCACTGGCAGAGTCCCTCCTTGCTACCTAAGTCCGTCCCCCTGAAGTGTGGATCCTACGTCTTCCCTTCTCCTTGAGAAGCTTATTCCAACCATCCCTGCCTAGCTTGTATACCTTTACCTACTCTTCTCGGCTACATGAACAAGTGTGAAGACAGTGCTCACCACTTCCACTTTCTCATCCCCCTGCTTCACCACGTGACCTGGCTTCCAGCCCCACAAATTCATGGAAACTGCTCTGCGCACAGTCACCTACCTGCCAACCCAGAAGACAATGCTGACCTTTCCTTTACCTTTTAAACCCCCTCTCCCTCTTGGATCTGAGACTCCATTCTGCCCTGGTTTCCCTCCTTTCCCTTTGATTACTCCTCCTTTGCTCACTCCTTAAATGTTCACATCCTTAGCCCTCTTTCCTTTTCATTCCATATTACAGCTTCTTAAGATATCCATGGGCCTAAAGGTCCATAAGTGGGTTTGGAGGGGGTGGGGTCATAAGCCACCTGAAATTGCAGGCAAAATTTCTGGTGTTATGTACATTATGGGATGAAAAAAACAAAACAGAACAAAAAACCTACAGACTTTCAAAAAAATAAATAAATAAGAGTTGTTCTTAACATTCTCCCAAAATGATTTGCTCTACCCATGGTTTCAACTGTAACCTATACACTGACAATTCCCAAATTCATTATCTTCAGTTCAGTACTTTATCCTAAATACCATTCTCATATGTCCAACTGACTCCTAAAACATTCATGCTCATTTCAAGCTCAACTTGCCTAAAAACGAACTCTTATCTCTCTCCCTGCTTCTAATAGGTTTCCCTGCTATATATAATCCATTTGTTGTGGTCTGAATGTCTATGCCCTCCTAAAATTCATACCCTGAAATCATACTCCCAGTGTGATATGACAGAATTAGAAGGTGAAGCCTTAGGGAAGTGATTAGGTCATAAGGATGGAGCTCTATAGACGGAATTAGTGTCCTTACAAAAGGGACCCCAGAGCTCTTCCGCGCCCACTCCATCATGAAGGTTCAGTGAGAAGACAGCCAGCTGTCTAGGAACCAGGGAGAGGTCCTTACAAGACACCAAATCAGTAGGCGCCTTGACCATGACTGACCCACCTCCAGAACAGCGAGAAATCAATGTCTGCTGTTTACACCACTGAGTCTACAGTTTTGTTACAGCAGCCCAAAGGTAGCTCAGCGGTACCAAATCTGTTTGATCCCTGGATCAGGAAGAGCCCCTGGAGAAGGAAAAGGCAACCCACTCCAGTATCTTTACCTGGAGAATTCCATGGACAGAGGAGCCTGGCAGGCTATACAGTCCACGGGGCAGCAAAGAGTCCAGACATGACTTAGTAACTCAATAACAAATGGACTAAGACAGCTCCTCCTCAAGGCTGCCAGCAACCATTTTCACAAGAATGATCTTCTTACTGTCACGTTAAAATCCTTCAGTGACTCCTTTTATCCTCCTAATAATAAAACAGCTAACATTTATCGACAATCTACTTATATGTCAAGTACCTCACATTTATTGTTCCCAGTACTCAACAACCCTGTGAAAGTGAACGTGAAGTTGCTCAGTTGCGTCTGACTCTTTGTGACCCCATGGACTGTAGCCTACCGGGCTCCTCCGTCCATGAATCTCCAGGTGAGAATACTGGAGTGGGTTGCCATTTCCTCCTCCAGGGGATCTTCCCAACCTAGGGGTCAAACCTGGGTCTCCCGCATTGCAGGTAGATGCTTTAACCTCTGAGCCACCAGGGAAGCTTCAACCACCATGAAAGGCATTATTTTACTGGAAAGATAAAGCCCATAGAGGCTTGTCCAAGATCACAAGGTAAGTCCGAACCCAGCTCTACTGGATTGTAAAGCCTGATACCTGCATTCAGGATAACATTTAAACTTTTTAGCTTGAGATCTAAGACCTCTTATGATGTAGCCACTTTTCCCTCTCCAACCTTTCATAAAAACTCTAATTTCCAGCTTTGGTGAATGTATAGTTCTGTTTAGTCGCTCAGTCATGTCCAACTCTTCGTGACCCCATGGACTGCAGCATGCCAGGCCTCCCTGTCCATCACCAACTCCCAGAGCTTACTCAAACTCATATCCATTGAGTCAGTGATGCCATCCAACCATCTCATCCTCTGTCGTCCCCTTCTCCTCCTGCCTTCAGTCTTTCTCAGCATCAGGGTCTTTTCAAATGAGTCAGCTCTTCGCATCAGGCGGCCAAAGTATTGGAGTTTCAGCTTCAGCATCCATCCTTCCAATGATATTCAGGACTGATTTCCTTTAGGATGGACTGGTTTGATCTCCTTGCAGTCCAAGGGACTCTCAAGAATCTTCTCCAACACCACAGTTCAAAAGCATCAATTCTTCAGCACTTGGCTTTCTTTATAGTCCAACTCTCACATCCATACACGACTACTGGAAAAACCATAGCCTTGATGAGACAGACCTTTGTTGTGAATATACAACTGTCCCCAAATGAGGCATGTGCTCTCATACCCTCCACGCTTTGCATTTACTCTTCTCTCTGTGTGGAAGACAGCTCCGGGCTTCCCCAACTATTCATTCTTCAGCATTCAACTTAACTATCACCTCCTCCATCCCTTACACACATGAGTTGAGGTCATCTCCCTCTAGTGCTTATTACAAGGTATCATAGTTTGCTTATCCATCTGTCCTGTTGTACTCAGAACAACTTGAGGATAGGTCAGAAACGAAAGCCTGCATTTGAGGCACAAAGTTCTGTGTTCTGCTCCAACATAGCCTACAATAGCCCCAGCGCATCGTGAATCATGAAAAAAACAAATGAGAGAAAAGCCTCTGCTTATTTTCCTGAGGGCCACAGAAAAATTACAAGTGGTTCAAGAAGCCCAAGAAGCACCAACCACCTGGAATTCTAAAACTGAGACACGTGAGCCGACAAAAAAGGGAAATAAATATGTAGAAAGCTGGGATCAGCCTGTCCCCTGACCACACGAGGTCAACCTAGTGGTAGAGACCAATATGCATTAATAAATAAGTAATTAACAATAACACCAAGCAAACAGATACCAGATAAAAGCTGCACAAAATTGTGCGGATAAACAGAGTTGATTAATTCTGACGGGGATAGGAGAAGAGTTCATGAAAGGCGTGGTATTTGAAGTAAACCTGGGATGACAAGTATGATTTTGGCAGCCCAAAAAGAGGTTAAGGAATTCCAAAGAATAAGCTTCAGCAGTGACTTGCAGACGTGTGAGTACACAGGATATGCTGGAGGGCATGGTGTGGCTACATACCATGGAAGCTAGTAAGGTGACCTGAGATCACACCACTCCAGAGCTGGAATAAGGAGCATGTTAATACTTTCAGTAGATAAAGGATACCACTGAAATTTCCTGAACCAGAGTGCTCTGGGAAGATTAGCCTGGCATTGGACTGAAGACCAGACTGCAGCAGAGAAACACTAAGAGGCAGAAGCAACTAGAGGCCTACTGTGTGCAACAGACCAAGAGAGAACCCACAGCATGAATAGTGCTGAGGTGAAAGTGAAAGTGAAGTCGCTCAGCCGTGTCCGACTCTTTGCGACCCCGTGGACTGTAGCCCACCAGGCTCCTCCACCCATGGGATTCTCCAGGCAAGAATACTGGAGTGGGTTGCCATTTCCTTCTCCAGGGAACCTTCCCAACCCAGGGATCAAACCCAGGTCTCCTGCATTGCAGGCAGACACTTTAACCACTGAGCCACCAGGGAAGCCCAGTGCTGAGGTAGTGGGAATACAAAAAGGCAGGCAGACCCCCACACAAGGCAGAGGAATAAACAACAGCCTTTAGCTACTGACTAGCTGTTAAAGAAAGGGACAGTGGAAGATAATCGTGAAGCTTCTAGTCACAGCAATTGGGAGGAGTGGTACCTTGAGATAAGGAAAACAGAATGGACAGATTGGGTTGGGTAAAGTAACTGCTAAAAATTCTTAAAGAGATGAGAATACCAGACCACCTGACCTGCCTCCTGCAAAACCTGTATGCAGGTCAAGAAGCAATGGTTAGAACTGGACATGGAACAACAGACTGGTTCCAAATCAGCAAAGGAGAACATCAAGGCTGTACATTGTCACCCTGCTTATTTAACTTATATGCAGAGTACATCATGAGAAACACCAGACTGGATGAAGTACAAGCAGGAATCAAGATTTCCAGGAGAAATATCAAGAACCTCAGATATGCAGATGATACCGCCCTTATGGTAGGAAGTAAAGAGAAGAAACTTAAGAGCCTCTTGATGAAGGTGAAAGAGAGTGAAAAAGCTGGCTTAAAACTTAACATTCAAAAAACTAAGATCATGGCATCCGGTCCCATCACTCCATGGCAAATAGATAGGGAAACGAAGGAAAAAAGTGACAGTTTATTTTCTTAGGCTCCAAAATCACTGCAGATGGTGACTGCAGCTATGAAACTAAAAGATGCTTGCTGCTTGGAAGAAAAGCTATGACCAACCTAGACAGCATATTAAAAAGCAGAAACATAACTTTGCCAACAAAGGCCCATATAGTCAAAGCTATGGTTTTTCTAGCCATCATGTATGGATGTGAGAGTTGGACCATAAAGAAAGCTGAACACCGAAGAACTGATGCCTTTGAACTGTGGTGTTGCTCTTGAGAGTCCCTTGGACAGCAAGAAGATCAAACCAGTCAATCCTAAAGGAAATCAGTCCTAAATATTCATTGGAAGGACTGATGCTGAAACAAAAGCTCCAAAACTTTGGCCACCTGATGCAAAGAGCTGACTCATTCGAAAGACCCTGATGCTGGGAAAGATTGAAAGAGAAGAAGGGGATGACAGAAGATGAGATGGTAGGATGGCATCACTGACTCGAAGGACACGAGTGAGCAAGCTCCGGAAGATGGTGGAGGACAGGGAAGCCTGCAATGCTGCAGTCCATGGGGTCACAAAGATTCAGACACGACTGAGCAACTAACTGGGAACAACAACAAAGCACAAGAAACATGAGGTGTCAGCAGACCCTTCTTGCAGACAGTTGGAACCTTAGATCTAGAGTTCAGAAGAGCAGGCAGAACTAAGGATACAGATTTGATGCTAACAGTTGATAGCTGAGGCTGCAGCAAGTAGAACAGCTAGCCTATTTCAAGTTTTCCTAAATCACCACTTTGCTCATACTACCCCTTTATTCAAAATCCTTTAGTAGCTCTCAGAAGACCATAGGCTCAAGTCTACGTCCTTTGTTTCTGTTGTCCGTTACACCCCTCTGAAATTCAATTCCAGTTTTTACTTACTATATGTTAGGTGATTGGGAGAAATAAAGATAAGACATGGTCACTGACCTGAAGGAATTTACAATCTATCTACTCTTCCAACTTTATCTTCAGACTCTCTACTGCAACCATTCTGATCTCAGTTTCCAAACATACCATGCACATTCTTGCCTTTGTTCATCCATTTCCCCCTAGTGGAATATCTACCCTCTGATTTAGAGCCTACTTACAAGGTCCAGCTGAAGTCTCATTTCTTCCTTTAAACTACTTTCTGGCTATCCCAGCCACCTCTGGATGCCTGTGTTTGTTTAATTTACTTGGCACCAAGTGTACAAAATCTACTGCTAGACATCTTTACACGCAAATCCCATTTCTCTATCTGAACTTTAGCCCCTTAGAGTCAAGAATTATGTTTTAAAATTTCTTTAAATAGCCAACACTTAGTACAACAGTAAGCACTTGAGAATACTCATTCATTTAACAATATATACTATGTGAGAGCCCACTATGTGCCGTTACATCTATATGGATACTTTATGATCAGACTAAGACATATTCTCAAATGATAATTGAAAGACTTTACAGCAGGGAGCAGAGATCTCCATTTGGATGCCCTTTCCACAGTCACAGCTTTTCTGATTTCTTACTGCCACATCTAGACAGAGGAAACTTCACACCACTTAATATGAACTCAAAGAAAATGGGCTAAAATGAAGATCAAGCGATTAAAATATGCTTAGCAGTAATACAGAATGGCACCAGCCTTATATAATGATTCCTTTCCCAAAAGTATGCAAGTCAACTTTGGGAGGTAAGAATGACTTGGATATTTATTGTATCTATTCTCTGTCAGGCACTGTACAAGGCCTGTCTCATTTAGTATTTGACTTAATCTTCACAATTCTATCAAGCACATATTATTTATCTTCATTTCATAGTTCAAATTGAGGTTCAGGGACACTTAATAAAAATTTGCCTGATGTCACATGGTTAGTGAGTAATAGAAGTGAAATTCAAATCCAAGTCTAAAATGGACTTTTAACTACCAAACTCTACCACCACTGTGAAATTATTAGAAGGCAACGCTACACAGTCCTATATAATGAAGGGAAGAGGCGAGGTGCAAACTATAACTACACTAGGGATACATGAAAGGTATCAGTCACCAAAGGTTGGTGAAGACTCAGAATGTCTCAGTGAGAACTGGGACTTGGGAATTTAGGGAAGTGATAACTAGAGACTTCAGGGGAAAATTAAAATTTTCATGTTGTTTCTTAGGAAAATCTGAACTTTGTTACTGATAATTCTTGGTGCTACTGGGAATCAGAGAGTACAAGGCAGAAAGGCAAAAGTTAGGTGAAGAAACAAGCCAGGACTAAGCCTGGTGGCAAAAGAAAAGAGTCACAGAGATGAAAGGAAAGGCTTAAAAGGAGAATGGAAGAATGAGAAAAGCATAATAGCTTCTAGAGTCTTTAATGGAACACCACACTCAGAAAAAATAAAATACTTCACAGTTTCAAAGAGATACAGGGTTTGGACTTCTTTGGTGGTCCGGTGGTTCGGAATCCACCTGCCAATTCAGGGGACATGGGTTTGATCCCTGGTTCAGAAAGATTCCACATTCCACGGGCAAACAAGCCACAATTACAGAATCCCACATGCTTTAGAGCCAGTGCTCCACGACAAGACAAGTCACCACAATGAGCAGCCCAAGTGCCACAACTAGAGAGTAGCCTCCACTTGCTGCAACTTGAGAAAGCCCATTCGCAGCAGCGAAGACCCAGCACACCCAAAAATAAATAAACGAAGGAATACAGGGGTTAACAATCCTCAAAAAATCATCTTAAAGATGATTAAATTGAAGCCCAGCTTTGGGTTTAGATAAGGTTACAGAGGGGCAGAATCAGGCCTATAACTTGGATTTCCCAGCTGCCACTCTATGGCTTACTTTACAGGATACTCATCTCCCCTCTGTGAGCCCGAGTCTCATCTATAAAGTGAGGAGTCTGGACTAGGTCAACGGTTTCCCAATACCCGTCTGTAAACCAACCATATCAAAATCAGCAGAGGCACTTGCACGGGGCTTGGCACCAGTACATACACTCTTCGTAATGACTGTATGAGTTAGGGCCTATTTTAATCTTTTAGTAAATGAGGAAGCTGAGGCAGAGAAAGTTAAGTAGAAAGTGAGGGGGTTAGAGTAGGAGCCCCATGCAGACAATGAGGCCAGAGTCCATTTTCTTAACTGTTAGGTCACACTGCCGCCAGGGGATTAAATGGAGGTGGATGAGCTGGGAGAACAATGTTTTTGCCCTGAAAATTTCAGTTAAGATTCTAGTCTTCCTTATATTTTTCTGTTGATTACAGAAAAGGGGCCCTCATATCACTAAGCATTTTCAGAGGTACAAGAGTCTTTCCTCTAGATCTCAGAGGAAATCTCAGTGATACCAGAAAGATAAAAAGCTAGACTCCATGACAATAACTGACTAAAACTGCTATTCCTGTGCCACAACCATTCTTATAGCACCACCTTTATTTCTGAGAAAGCACTTAATTCGGCAGTACTGGTCTATCAGCAGGCTTCCCTGGGGGCTCAGACAGTAAAGCGTCTGCCAGTCCGTCAGTCAAGAGACAGGATCAGAACCCTGATTCTGCTCCCTTTCTGAGATCTCCTCTTGATCAAACAACCAGCAATCTCAAATTTAGTGAGAAATCTGCTCATTTGGGTCACAATTTTGTTTTGCTTTAGAGACTAAGAGTACAAAACCAAAAGATAAGTATTATCAATCCAGTAGTTCCTAAACTTAGATTTCACAGTAAATAGAATGTTCCAAAATAAATCAGAACACCTAACAAAGTTGTCAACTTTTTATTTTGCTAAGTAAAGTTATCTAAAAACAAACTACCACCTGACAATAATTCTTTCATAAAATAATGGATATTTTAACATCAAAAAAGTAAAAATGGCAATTTCAGAATAAAGAATACAGTTCTTTAAGTAAGTTATGAAAAGCACACACTATATTTTCCTTATCTTATCCATTTTACTGGGAATTGATGATGATGCCTCCAACACCAGTCTGTATACCCTACAGTTTGGAAGTCAAGAAAATCTGTGGCCAAAAAGGCTAGGCCACTTGCTCAAGGTCATAGAACATTATTTAAACAAACTCCTCTCCTTTATCAAGAGATCTAAGCAACAAGACTCTTCCTAGCCTCCAAATCTTCTTGAGGTTCCCATCCCCAGAATACCTTCAAGCCTTTTTCCCTCCTCACAGCTGGCAAGAGAGTAAATAAGTGCAGAAGAATTAGCAATCAGCCCCAAAGAGGAAACCTGGGCCATGACTCCACCCTCCTCTCCTCCCACAATCCTGTCCGCTCCAAGGTAGACTCTGTAACCAACCAACTTCTCCTAAAAATATGCCCTGGACTTTCAGAACATAACTTAAAAGTGGTTTCCTGACTCAGACAGAAGCGTGAGCATGAATTCAGTCTCTATATAAAAGTCCCACACCCAAAGTTTAGGCTCTTAACTGCCAGTCACTACAACTTTAAGAAGTTCCCCAGGAAGTCGGGAACCAATGGTTTCTCCCACTGCACGTTTTAACAAGCCCAAAGGCTGTAAATGCCTCTAAGGCTTCTGAGTTCCTGCGTTCCTGTGAGTCAGTGAGAGTAAAGACTATTTGGGACCCTCAGGCCCAGGCAAGGAAAAAAGAAACTTCACATACTAACCCATACAGCACATGCGGCAAACCAGGTGGGTGTTGAACTCGTGCTCATCTTGGTAACTGGGCCACATGTCGCCAGCGTCTGCTGACCCTGCCTAGAAGGAAGGTGTCCCAAAGAACCTCCAGCTAGGGGCCTGTGCACCCCCTGCAGCTCCTTAAAAAAGGCTGCAAAGTGAACAGAGACAGCCAGCCAAAGGGCCGTGCAATGAACAGAGAGACAGCAGAAGTTCGGAGAAGTGGCTCCACCCACCACTTCCTACTGACCTCCTCCCTCCCCTTGAGGTCAGAGAGGAAGCTCCTCCCTGGGGCACTTCCAAACTGGGTCCAGGTCTTCATGCAAAAGGCATCCTATTCAAAAGCGGCACCAGCTCAGTGTTTGCAGACCAACGGCAGCAGGCGAGGTGGGCACTTCGAGTGGAAAGAAGTCCAACGGCATTAGTAAGTGAAGTAAGCCTGGTTAGGCAAAAGCCAGTCTCTGAGTTACTCTCCTCTTTCAGAGCAGAAGCTTATGACCCCATGAATCTGAGACAGTTGCAGGAGGGCAGGGGAGGTAAAATGGCTTACTGCCAAGTCAAACACAGGGTACCCAGTGCCCAGCCTGTTCCTAGGGCTTGACTCTTCTCAGGCCAAACGTCTATATAAAGTGTTAACCAACTGAAAAGCCCCCGCAGTGGGAGAGACCATCACGAAGCAAACTATACGCTGTTTGTTGCCAACAGATTCCTAGATTCTGAAGGGAGCTTCATGACCCAACTTCCAGCTGCCCAGAGTCAGAGTCTCTCCCCAGTGATTCCACCGACTTTACAGAGTGAGCCCGGCCTCAGCCAGCCTCTAGGTAGATCTAGTATAGCAGATCTCCTCAGTGTCGAAAGTACTGTTGGCTTGCCACTCCGTTCTTTCCCCTCCTCCATCCAGGAATGTCACCCCAAAGTCCCCTACCTCTTCCCAGACCCTCCCATTTGTCTCTGCAGTCAACGCACTTGACTCCGCCGTGCCAGGAATCCTTTATCCTTCAGAGGAAGGCTGCTTGCTTGTTTGTCCAACTTGTTTTCCGAATCTTGGCTAATTGTGCCAGACACTGGAATGTCGAAGGAATACAATGAAGGGCTTTTTCATTCAGATGGCCCGGCCCATCACTGCTTCTTCACAATTCTGACCCAACCAGGATGCAGAAAAAACCAAGCCTCTGTCACTGTCAGGACAGACGCTCCGATCTGTCCCCACACCACTCAGAAGGCCCCACTGCAGATAAGGGCCTAATCGCTGGCCCTCCGCTCTAGCTCCCTAAATAGAACAACTTCTTCAGGCTAATGCTACTTCCAATCCTGTTCCTGAAGACAGGGAGGGAGGGCCAGCACCCAGAAAAGCAAGTTTCCAGAGGTTAGCCCGAGAAACTGCAAGTGGGAAATAAAAAGTAAACAAGTTTACCAAGCAGGTCACTCAGGATAAACAAGCCCTGTGACCTGCCTCAGTTCCCTGACAGCTTCCTTACCCTCTACGGGGCATCCCTCCCACCTGCAAACTAGCAATAATCCTGTTACTACTTACTAATAACAGGACTCACAGCTGACTTTATCCCACCTTGACTAAGCTCCCAGTCACCCCAATAACCTGTGACAACTCTACTCAGTTTGTTCCTCTTACTAGAGTCTTCTTAGTCGTGAAGGAAGGGTTCTCCTAGAAAATACCTCGTACTAGGGAAAGAAAAGCGTAAGAAATAGGGAAGAGAGAAGAAAAGGGAACAAAGATTTCCTGATTCATATTTAGTAACCTTTTCCTTTATCAGATTTAAATTCCTTCAGTACACGGGCTGTCTTAGTTTTCATATCCCAGTCCCTAGCACATTTAGAAGGCACTCAATAATCCAAGCTGAAATTAATTGAGCATCTACTGTAACTGTTAGTTCACATGCAATGCGCTAAAAACAAATATCATTTCATTTAATCCCAACAGTTCTCTTGGGAAGGTGAACCAAAGCCTGCCTTTTTCTCACTCCCCTGGGATCTAGGCAGAAGAACGTACTAGAGACTGCGGAAAGTAAGAGAAAGCTGTGGGGGCAAAGTCAGTCCAGCCAACAGGAGACAAGCCTTCCCTTCAGGATCCCAGAAGGTTCTGAGCCTCAAAACAGAATCCATTGCTGACAGGAAAGACAGGACCCTGATGGAGACAGTCAGCTCTTAATTCCCGGAGAAAATCAGCCAGTATAATGATTACCCAGGTCGTTCCTGTTCCTTTTTAGCCCAGTGTTTAGCCATTTCATAGCTCACCAGATGTGAGAGGCAGGAAAAGGTGAATCTGGCTGCTCCCTGAAGATTCGTTAAAATGTTGAATGGAAGAAGGAGATTCAAGCCAATATTTCCATGGCTAGAAGTTATCTGAGAATTTACAGCTACTGGCTTTCTTACTAGCACAGAAAACTGAAGCTATTCATTTATTTCCCAAAACATCAAAATCACCCATTATTGAGGATAATAAAGCAGACAGAGTCTTTCCTTCTAATGTGTGTGACAATGATTCATAATAGGTCACTAACTTTTTATACATTTCCACACTGGCTTCTACCATATTTTTAAATTCCCAACTGTAAAAACAAAAACATTTATATTTTGTCCCAGGAGCCTACATGAAACTGCAACGTCTTCACTGATATCTTTGGGTTTTTTAAGTATAATAATGGCAGCAAACAATTATACAGTCCTTACCATGTGTAGAATATATTCTAAGAACTAACTCAAAGCAATCATGAAGTATTATAAACCCCATTTTACAAATGAGGAAATAGAGGCCCATGTATATTACTGTCACTCTGCCAGCAGGGCAGAGACAGGAGGAAAATACAGGCAGTTTAACCCCAGACCCTCAACAAGTTCTCAGTGACACGTCCATACTATATCCAAGTGTGGCCCAGATAATCACACTGTCAGAACTGCAGAACACTGGAGACTTCAGTCTTTTTTCTTCTCATGCCAATTAGAGATTTCAAGTCCAGAGGAATTAAGTGACTGTCTAATATCACATAATAGTAGGAAGCACAAAAGCTAGGATTTAGAACCCAGATGTTCTGACTCCAAGTTCACTGGTCTTCCCACACACTGCACAACCTAGAAAAAAATAACTAAGGAAAGAAAAAGAGAAAGACTACATCTTGATTAAAACACCTAATGCTTTAGTTATTTCAGCAAAGATATATTAGGTATTTGACCATTTGTTTAAATATCTGCATATCCATTATATGTCTGACCCTTTGTGACCCCATGGACCATAGCTTGCCAGGCTCCTCTGTCCATGCAATATTCCAGGCAAGACTACTGGTGTGGGTTGCCATTTCCTTCTCCAGGAGATCTTCCCAACCCAGGGATCGAACCGGAGTCTACAGCATTGCAGGCAGATTTTTTACCATCTGAGCCATCAGGGAGGCCCCTAATAAAATGTTAGATAATACAAGTGGACGCAGCACAGCCTAGTCATAAAGGAAGAATCAAAATTCAAAGCAATCTTGGACTTCCCTGGTGGTACAGTGGATAAAAAGTCACCTGCCAATACAGGGGACATGGGTTCAACATCTCATTTGGGAAAATACCACACGCCACAGAGCAACTAAGCCTGCTCACCACAAGCTAAGGGTTACTGAGCCCACGCTCGAAAGCCCCCAGGCTGCAACTACTGAGCTCATGTGCTGCAGCTACCGAAGTAATGTGCCCGACAGCCTGTGCTCTGCAACCAAAAAGCCACCACAATGAGA
Source organism: Budorcas taxicolor (assembly GCF_023091745.1). NCBI lineage: Eukaryota > Metazoa > Chordata > Mammalia > Artiodactyla > Bovidae > Budorcas > Budorcas taxicolor. The sequence continues at coordinate 106,957,518 of NC_068912.1, forward strand.
AGCCCGTATAACCCAATGAAGAGTAGCACCTGCTCACCGCAACTAGAGAAAGCCCATGTGCAGCAACAAAGACCCAGCACAGCCAAAAAAATAAAATAATTATTAAAAAGTACTTAAAATTTACTAAAAAAAATTTTAAACCGATCTCAAAAACCTACACCAAATCTCACAGGACAAAATTTCATAAGAATGTCTAAGTCTTATGCTGAAATTCTAGAAAACCAAAGGAACAGCAATCTTTGGAGGAGTGACAACAACAGTTCATGCACAGGGTTTGGTCATTTTATAACTTAGGTTTCAGTTCAGTTGCTCAGTCGTGTCCGACTCTTTGCAACCCCATGAATCACAGCACGCCAGGCCTCCCTGTCCATCACCAACTCCCGGAGTTCACTCAGATTCACATCCATCGAGTCAGTGATGCCATCCAGCCATCTCATCCTCTGTCGTCCCCTTCTCCTCCTGCCCCCAATCCCTCCCAGCATCAGAGTCTTTTCCAATGAGTCAACTCTTCACATGAGGTGGCCAAAGTACTGGAGTTTCAGCTTTAGCATCATCCCTTCCAAAGAACACCCAGGGCTGATATCCTTCAGAATGGTCTGGTTGGATCCCCTTGCAGTCCTAGGGACTCTCAAGAGTCTTCTCTAACACCACGGTTCAAAAGCATCAATTTTTTGGCGCTCAGCTTTCTTCACAGTCCAACTCTCACATCCATCCATGGCCACTGGAAAAACCATAGCCTTGACTAGACGGACCTTTGTTGGCAAAGTAATGTCTCTGCTTTTGAATATGCTATCTAGGTTGGTCATAACTTTTCTTCCAAGGAGTAAGCGTCTTTTAATTTCATGGCTGCAGTCACCATCTGCAGTGATTTTGGAGCCCAAAAAAACAAAGTCTGACACTGTTTCCACTGTTTCCCCATCTATTTCCCATGAAGTGATGGGACCAGATGCCATGATCTTAGTTTTTTGAATGTTGAGCTTTAAGCCAACTTTTTCACTCTCCACTTTCACTTTGAGACTCAATAGTGTAATGGAGCAGCTTAAAAAAAAAAGTCATGGTATAATTTTAGATTGTACTTCATATGGTCCAGATTCAGGAATTATAGCTGTTCTTTTTAGTAGGATGCTGGAAATGGAAAAAACCTTAAGAGATTGGATTGTCAACTCTTTCATTTTACAGAGAAAGAAAACAAGACTGTAGGGGGAAATCTATCCTTTCACAAACAAAAAGTTCAAAAGTTCTTCTCAAGTATATAAATAAATCCCTTTTCCTGTTTACACTACCACCATATGGATATTAACAAGCTAAGGCACAGGGCAACTCTATACTGTTCAGTTATCCTATACTAAGCACCCACCTCAGGCCTCACATCAAGCTCAGCAAAGCCCTGTAAATATACAAATGAACCGGGCACGGTTCCCACTACAGCTTAATCTAATGATATCTTAATTCTTTCATTTATTTGTTCAAGTAACATTCACTCACATCTATTCTGTCACAGACATTTAAGAAACTGAGATGAGTAAGAGTTCCTCTTCTTAAATATCTTACAGTCTAACAGAATCTAACTAGTGGGCAGAGAACCAAGCTAGAAAAGATGACAACACAGGTTTGAATAAGAAGTATTAACAGAATGCTACTGGAGCACAGAAGAGGAACTTTTATTCCAGTCAAGGAAGGCTCTCCAGAAGTGATAACCACTTACCTTGAAGAACAAGTATTAAGTTGTCCAGTTAAAAAGAAGATACAGGCATTTCAGGTAGATGTCTACAAGTTTTAAATGGTATTTCAGGACTAAGTGCTTATAAGGCCAAGACAGGAAGTAAAACTAGTGAAACAGGCAATGGGCAGATCATGAAAACCCTTTTATCTCCTGCTAAAAAGTTTGAACTTTCTTTTAAAAGCAGAAGGAAAGCTTTAATAGATTTTAAGCAGGAGAGTGACATAGAAAGCTCTGTAGTTTAGAAAGATCATTCTAGCTACAGTTAGAAGACAGAGGGGTTAGAGGATATAGAGAATAGGTAAAATAGATTGTTTCAACAGTCCCAGAGAGGAAACATGAAGATGTAAGTTAAAACAAGGAAAGTTAAAGGAAGTTTGGGAAACAAGAAGATAATATATGTGAATGCAAGTGTAGACACGGTGTGCTGAAAACTATGTAACATTCCAAGTACTAAGTGAGTGCCAAATTCTGTCTTACAGGTATTATATGGCTTCAGTAGAAACTGTCTTCCTGTTCTCGTTTACATCTGCTGAAGACATGTTCACTTGGGAACCTGACTATAAAAGTCATGTACATATATAACAGTGTCTCACCAATGTACTCCTAACACCTAGAAGAAATAGTGAAGGAAAGCTAAAGGAAAAGTAATCAAATATGCCTTCCCCATGTTTCTGCTGTCCTTCCTTCACCTCTTTATACACACACATGACCACCATATTTTCAAAGCAAAAATACTTTAACTGTCCAAAGGGAATGCTAAAATGACAAAGAGTTAGGAGATTTAATTGCATGTGGTAATGGAAAGAGAATTCTTTAGGCTGGTGAAGACAGCTTAAGTATAAGCAAGCCTGACAACTAGAAGAGGAAATACAGGTATTTTTATGATGCAGTTACATCCTGATAAACCCAGCACAGGGTAAAAATATCCTAAGCCAAGGCTTCCCTGGTGGCTCAGTGGTAAAGAATCCATCTGCCAATGCAGGAGACGTGGGTTCGGTCGCTGATCCAGGAAGACCCCACATGCGACAGAACAGCTAAGCCTGTGTACCAGGGCTACTTGCTCTAGAGCTCATGAGCCACAGCTACCGAGCTCATGTGTTGCAACTACTGTAGCCTTCGCACCTACAGCCTGCGCTCCACAGTAAGAGAAGCTACCGCAATGAGAAGCCCATACACCAGAACTAGAGAGCAGCCCCCACTTGCTGCAGCTAAAGAAAGCCCACACAGCAACGAAGACCTGGCACAGCCAAAAACAAATAAATAAAAACTGCGGGGGTGGGGGGTGGGGGGGGGAATCCTAAGTCAAAAGTGCATTTGATATAGCTAACCGTTTGATATATCCAAACAACATCATTTGGCTGAGCCTACCTTAAATGTGCACAGAACACTTACATCAGCCTACAGCTGGGCAAAATCATCTAGCACAAAGCCCATTTTATAACGAAGTGCTGGATATCTTGTGGAATTTACCGAATACCATACTGAACATGAAAAACAATGTGTGGGTACAGAATCATTGTATCGGTTGTTTACACCCATGATCATGGGGCTGAGTGAGCCCTGTGGCTGCTGCCAGTGCCCAGCATCAGGAGGGAGTATGCACTGCCCGCCAGTAGCCTAGGAAAAGATCGAAATTCAGACACCGATTTCCATTGAGTGCATGTTGCTTTCATACCACTGTTGAAATTGAAAAGTCTATCGAGCCATCAGTTGGGGACTGTCTGTATACTTGATCTTTGCCAGACAGAATTTGGCTGATGGGCATAAGTTACAAAGAAGCAACTTTCAGCTTAAAAAAGGACTCTACTACCAACAGAATGAATAGTCCACAGGTTGTATGTTCTACAATCAGAGACCTTCAAGCAAAAGGAGTAACTTCTGACAAGGGCAGGACTAAGTAAGAAGTTGGGTTGGTTAATAGGCAAGGTCCCTTTCAACTCTAAGAGCAATACAGAATATGTGATCAATTTTAAGAATGGAAGAAATGAGAAATGTACACAAGCACAATGAAGATTTACTTGAGTACTCTATCTTAGAACTCTAGCACTAAGGAAGCTAGTGATTTCAACTGAAACAGCAGAAACTTCTCAAACAAATCTTATATGGAACTCAACATATATAACATGCAATTTCAGTGTTTAATAGCATGAATCAATTTTACAGATTCAAATTTATATTACTTCTTTAAAGCCAAATGACTTAACCAATCAAGTAATTTTGATTGAAATTAGAGATTACTTAATTACAGTTATATCAGTCTCAGCATCTTGTTTATTTCTGTGCTGTATTTTACTGCAGGGAACCTTTTTTTTTTTCAACTGCTTTATACAAACAGAAACAAATAGTAACAGTTTCAGAATGCCCCTAATCTCAACCTATTATTCAAATAAATTGATACAAGAGCATGAAGGAATAACAGAAATATTGTTTCGAAGTTAAATGGCTTCCATATCTAAACACTATGTACATTCTTATAATATGTAGATATGATTAGAAAAGTGAGGCAAGGCGCATAGAAACTGGTAGTACACTAAGCCAGTATTACAATGTGATCACTTAATGACCGACATGTCACCCACTCACTATTACAACTGAACATCTGAGACTTGCCTAATATTTATTAAGCACAGGACTCATGTTCTACAGTGTGTTCTGCAATACTGTACACACTTGCTATTAGCAGAGGAAGGGAAAAAAAAAAAAAAGACCAGACTAGAAGACGTAATCTTCACCTTTTTAATCAAGAATACATTCATAAGCACTATAAATATATACACAGAAATGGGGGAGAAACTTTATTCTGGTGATGTCCAACTGGCAGATAGTACATTAGAGTACACATGTAATTTTAAAATACATTTTAATAGATAAAATACATTTTAAAATTTAAATTAAAATGGGTTCAGAACCTCCAAAGTAATTCTGTGAAAGTTTTAGAATTCATATTCTCCAACTGAAAAAAACCACCACTCTAATTTTACGGATAAACTGAACATAGCATATTCCCAATATAACTAACAGGCACTAGAATCAAAGTTGTTTCATAAAAATAAAAAGCTTTTACAGTGTATTTTTCTTCTTTTTACTACAGCTGTTTGTGAAACTAATATTTCTAAAACATAAAGGAGCACTTCAAAGATAGGGCTATGACTTCTAAGTTCAAGAGCAAATCCTATACTGAGCATAAACTTCTTAAAATGTTAATCAACTAGTGGTTGAGAAATGCCATTACCATCATGCACAGAAAAATGAAAATGAAAGCATCAGCCTTCGCTTAAATAATATTTACTTTCTCATTGCATACGATATAGCATATAGAGCCAAATAACTCATGCCTGCCTACTCCTTTCTTTACAAGCTCAAACACAGGCTTACATATCAGGAAAGCCACTTTGGGCTACCTTCTAAAACACACTACTACACAAGTGAACACATTTCTAAATGTCTGTTTGCTTTTGCTGATACAGATGCACACTGGGATCTCAATATTTAGTCATAAGCTTTTCTAGGACTTACTGGAAAAAGACACTGGGAATGACTGAATCTAATTCTGCCAAGCATTCATGAAATTCTAATAGTTTCCTAAGTAGTAAGTCATCAAATCTGCATCTTAATTGTAAGATATAAAGTAACAGGTGTCTCAATAGGTTGGCTTACTGCCTTCAGGCAGTAGGCGGGTCACAAAGACAGTAAGTGCTAAAGGCACTGAGATCCGAGAGTATACTCCAGCAAAAGCCGGACTGTATCAGTCCTCAACTGTGGAGACTTAGAATCCGCTCAGCACAGGGCTGATCTCAGCACAGGGCTGATCTCAGCACTGGGCATTTAGAAGCCAAAGGAATATAATGCAGCAAGTAGTAATTCGGTAAGAAAGAGGGGTCTGCTACCACTCAAGAACAAAATGAATAAAATTTTAATATCAGGATCTGAACATTCACCTGGGGAAAAGAACAGCTAACTTCCTTGCATTGAACAGGATGCACGATGGTTTGGGTACACATTGTGTAAACTGTGTAGCTGCCTGAGGGGAAAAGAACAGTTTCAATCCTACCAAAGAGAAGAGAGGCGTCCCTGTGTTCCCAGATGCACCTCAGCAGACAGCCTGCCACCCTTTCCTCTCACTGACCTCTTCTCCTCTGCCTTTCCTCACCCGAATAATTAGCAAATCCAGAAACTTCTCTAATCCCACAAGTTCTCCCACATTTATACCGAGAGGAGGGTGACAGAGTTACTCTATGTTTTTGTTAAAAAAAAAAAAAAAAACAGATCCAAAAACTACTCTGAGACTGAGAAAGTAAGGAATGGAAGGGCTTGATTCTCTGGGGAAGGACACAAGTCAGCAGAGTTGCCACTTCCCTCAGCCTTGAGCCCAGACATCATCTCATCCTCCCAGCACCGCCTCGCCAGACAAGCCTCACAGAGCAAGAAAGGGCCCAGTCCTAAACTGGTCCCGGGGCAGCCTGGTTTCCTCAGCAGGTCCCCCCCACACTCAGGTCTGATGGCCCACAGGCTGTGCTGGCCCTTTAAGGAAAGCAAGTGGGAAGACCTCTGTCATCCACCCCACCCTCAAAAGCCCCACAGCAGATTCCAAGAAGCACTGGGTGCCCGTTACCTGCTCTGCCTCTGGCGCATCTTTTCCAGTACAGAACACCGGCGACTCCAAGAACGTGAGTCAAAATAAAGATGGTTGGTGGCAAATAAGATGCATCTAAGAGAGGCATTTCCAGGCCCGTCCTTTCTCCTCCCCTGAGTTAGCCACAAGCCCACAGCGCGGCGCAGCCTCTAAATGCCTTTCTCCTGAGGTTACTGCCGTCCTGTACTATCAGCAGAGGCAGAGGCCCAGGCCCCGCTGCTCAGGGTTGTCAGAAACTTCCTGGCGGCTTCTCCCCCATCTCGCCTGTTTTTCAGCACGCAGTAGCAGACGGGACTAAAACTCTACAGTGTGTCTCAGACAAAGCCCAGGAAACAACTGGCCAGAGGGGGGAGGGGAGAGGGAAGGAGGAACCAGGAGAGCAAAAAGGGGCGGCTAAGCTGGTGCTGAGCTGACTCAAACTCTATCTTTGGCATCCTCTGTTCAGCTTAAACAAACAAGCCTCAGACCCTTCTACAAGATGGGAGGCTGTCAGAGGACGTCACACTCTTAACTTTCCATTCCCAGCCTGGCTGGGATGCAGCCAGAAGAAAAAAGTCACAGCAGCACCAGGGAACCACTAGCAGGGAGGAGGCAAAGTACAGAAGGATGTTTAAGAGTCCACAAGTTCCCTGGACAGTGGGTGGGCAATCCTTCCACACCCACAATCCGGGAGGGAGAGGCAAGGGATCCGAACATCACTACAGAGAGGATGACATGCAGGACAAGCTCCATGAAACAGACCTCGCATCAGGCATGCTGACGATCAGCGAGGAGAACAAAACTGCTCCACAAGAGTGTTTTCCAAAATTGAAAAACCTACCTGATTTCCATTAGCTGCCCAAGGGGACAGCAGGACGCTCAATGACATCACAGAACAGTGCCTTTCAGGACACTAAGACCTGCTTGCAAATGAAAACCCGAAACGGACACTGTAGCAGCAACTGAAAACATTTTAATATCTACACACCTCTAGAATCACTAAAACCAAGTCCTGGCAAGACGTAAAGCAACCAGAACTCTCATATATTGCTGGTGGGGATGAAATTGGCCACTCTGGAAATTACTCTAGAAAACAGTCATACACATACTAGAATGACCAGACAATATAAGTCCTAGGTATTGACTCAAGGAAGATGAAAGCATGTGTCCACGCAAAAACCTTCACCTTCATTCAAAGTAACTAAAACCTGAAAACAACCTGAATGTCCATCAACTGGTGAACGAATAATTTGTGGTGCATCCATACAAGGGACTACAACACAGCAATACAAAAGGGACATCCCCCTGATACACACAACAGCACGGATGAGCCTCCGGAGCATCAGGCTACATGAAAGAAGCCAACTATGAAAGTAAAACTCTAAGAACAGAAACCAGATGAGTGGTTTCCAGGGGCATGGGGTGAGGGAAGGGAACAGAATACAAAGGAGGAACACGAGAAATTTTTACAAGGTGATGGAAATGTTCTATATGCTGATGGTGATGATGGTTCCACTACTATATACATTTGTCAAAACCCACAACATTGCAGACCTAAATGGATGGATTTTATCATATATAAACTATATTTTTAATTAATTTTTTATGTTGGCTGTGCTGGGTCTTCACTGAGGTGCTTGGGCTTTCTCTAGGTGCAGTTCATGGGCTTCTGTTGTCATGGAGCACGGGCTCTAGAAAGCGCGGGCTCAACAGTTGTGGCACGCAGCCTTCGTTGCCCCATGGCATGTGGGATCTTAGTTCCCTGATCAGAGATCGAACCCATGTCCCCTACATTGGAAGGTGGATTCTTCACCACTGGCTCACCAGGGAAGTCCCTAAATTATATTTCAATAAACCTAAGAAACACATTCGAAGGCTAGAAAGAAGTCTGTACAATCCAAGCTGCACATGCAAAGTTCTTGCAGTGCCCCCTCTTTATCTACTTTCCTATGGAGAGATACTTTATAAAATGAAGTGTGGACACACAAAAACACAGACGACCCAACAGCCAAGAGTACACCTAACATCCAGGATCCTTCACTCAGAGAAGGGTTACAGCCTCTTTTTTCTATCAAACTGGCTCTTTATTTCTACAGTGCCTTTTAAACTACAGCATATAAACATGCTGTGTTACCACCAAAAAGTTTTAAAAATGCAAACTGCTTTAATATCTGTAAAGTTATCCCCTCTTTTTTTAATAAAAGGGAAGGGTTTTAATATTTGAACAATCTACTAACCAGAAAGGTTAATAAAGGGCCTCTAATGGGGAACTAATACAATATGAATGCCTTAATCTGGTGTCAAGATCATCTACAATTTTATGCTAACCTACATTTCATTCATCAAATATTTATTATGTGCCATGCCCTGTTCTAGATACTGGTAACACAGTAGTGAATAAAGCAAAGATCTTGCCCTCATGGGACTCATATGCTAGTAGGAAGACAGAGGAAGACAGAAAATAAAGTAAATATATACTAAGGAGATGAAGAGGAGAAGGGAGAACCAGAGGGGAGATGTATACAGTTTTCTGTACAGAATGGTCAGGGAAGGCTTCTCTAAGAAGATGACACTTGAGCAGACCTACAGATTACAAGCCAACAAGTCATATGGCTATCTAGAGCAAGGACGAACGATGAAAAGAGCAAGTGCAAAGTCCCTGAGGCAGAAGTGGGCTTGATGTATTCAGGGGACTTCAAGGAAACTTGAATGACGGAAGCTGAAAGCAAACAGGAATGTCAGGAGACGAGACCAGAGAGGGGGCTCGGATCACCTGTGTCTGTGTAGGCCATATGTAAAGACTCCAGGTTTTGTCCTAAGTGAAATGGAAAACCTTTAGAGGGTTTCCTGTGAGAGAGAGACAGGATTTAACCTGGGGCTTAAAAGGACCACTCCTGCTGCTGCATTGAGAACAGGCTAGGCAAAAGCAGAAGCAGGGAAACTAGTTACAATGTGATCACAATGATCCAAGTGAAAACCAGCGCCTGGGAAACAATGCCTGAGATTAGGGTGCAGCGATGGAGACGGTAAGATACGATCATATTCTGGACAAATTAAAAAGAGACTCAGGACTTCCCTGGTGTTCCAGTGGCTGACTCTGCGCTCCCAATGCAGGATGCAGGAGTCCCAGTTTGATCCCTGGTCGGGGAACTAGACCCCACCCACCGCAACGAGGGCTTCACACGCTTCGGATGAGGATCCTCCATGCTGCAACGAAAATTCCTGCATGTTGTAACTTGGGAAAAAAAGATCCTGCATGCCCCAACCGAGACTCGACTGAGCCAAATAAATAAATAAATATTTTTAAAACGAAAAAAAAAAAAAAAAAAAAGAGTCATCAGGATCTGCTGATAGACTGGATGTGAGGTGAGCAAGTAAAGAACAGTTGGGAATGACTTCCAGGTTTGGGCCTGAGAAATTAAAAAGACAGAACTGCTATTTCCTAAGATGGGGAAGGCAGCCAGAGAAGCAGATGGTCTGCGGTTCAGTGGTGGTTGTAGTTGCTTGGGACGGGGGTGTTTTTTTTTGTTTTTTTTTAGTTAGGGGTTGGGGTAGGAATTCCATTTTGGATATATTAACTTTGAAATGCCTAGTAGACATTTTAGTGGAATTTTGAATATGCAATTGAATGTATGAACCCAGAATTCTGGGAGAGACCCAGGATACTGTTTTACAGTCAAGAAACTACATGAGATCACTTAGGCAGTAACTTGTTCAAGTCATTTTGCCCACGGTCACAAAGTAAGAGGATGAACTGGCATCTGAACTTTTATCTGTCTGATTTCAAATCAATTTATTTTAAGCACACTATCTCCTCTTGCTGAAAAGTTCTGGAAAAATCAGTATGCTAATTTGAAGCTAAACAATTCTAGATATTTATATATTTAGAATACTTCCTCTTTGTAAGACAGAGCCTATAAAGAGCTCTACCCAGCTCTAAAGAGAGAAGCTCAATTTCAACACAAAATGTTACAGAGCTAGTGCTGTCTGTGCCACCACTGTATAACACTTCTTTGCAATCTTTTAAGTATCTTCACCAAATTTTCATTTTCTAATATGAAAGCCATTTCTCTTCCTTACATTGCTACCTGAAGCCTCTGCAAGGCTGTCTTAATTGGAAAATCATGTATCATGCTTGTGCCATTCAAAAACACCTAGGAAATTTGAAGGGAAAAAAATTCAAGGACTCAAATAGCAAGATACATTCTGAATCTACTGTTATCAGAGAAGATAATGGAAAGTATCCAACTTAATTTATTCTTTGTAGATTTTTCTAAGATAACATGCTATACCTTGGATACACCATTTTTCTACATATCACAAGTCAAAAGTTTGTTTCTAGCTTTTGTGTATATGTACATATGCACGTTTGAAGGAAGGAAAAAGGGCAGAGAAATTGCCTTGTGAAAATAACGTTTTCACTCAGAAAAACTAAGATGGATCTGTGTGTTGTCACAGGAAGTGGTTAGAAGCTGGCAAGGGGAGTGGCTAGTTTTCGTTTTAGAGATCATTTATGACACAAAGAATAGGCCATTTAAAGACATATTCAGCACCCTCCAGGATATCCTTTGCTAACAGCCAATGGAAAGGGCCCCCAAACCCCCAAAAAACCTTGTAGAAGCAACACTCTGAACTTCATTAAGACTTGAGACCTGTCTTTCTATCAGATTACTTCACTCACAAGGATTTAGGGTTGGTCACCCACAACTGTTACCCACAGAAATCTTGAAACAGGGCAACAGCCCCAAATCACGTCAGTATCTGTGACTGAGATGAAAGCAAGCCTGTGAGAAGGGAGGCTGTATGTTTTATTTGAACTGTCATGGAGTATACCTGGTCTCAAAAATAACTGACATCTACCAGCATCAGCACTTTAGCAGATACAGACTGGAAATATAAGACCCATTTAAAAGAGTGAAATCTAGAAAAATAATGTTTACAAAAAGAGACTTAAAAAAAAATCAAATACAATTTAAGATTAAAATTTTGGTGGAGAGACTACCATATGACTAGGATTAGAAACCTTGGGTTTCTGGAAATGGGAGGTCCAGGCATCAAATCCTGGCCTTGAATGCCTGTCACCTGTGTTCTCCCATTGAGTCCAGAAGGCAAAGGACGTGGGCTTCATAGAAGCTAATTAGGAGACATCTATAACTCCGATCTCTAAGATTTAGGAATATGGTATTGAGACAATAAACATGCAAAGGTTCAGAATGTCTACAAAGAATTTTCTACATACCCAAGAGTCACTGAACACAATAAAGGCAGGAAAATATCCACATTTCTTGCTCAATAACCTAGATGCCATGATTATTTTAGCAGCATGGTGATTACAGGCCCAATCTGAAACCAGACTGTGCTGTGCTCCATCATGTCCAACTCTTTGCAACCCCATGGGCTTTAGTCTGCCTACTTGAGTTCAAATCCAGACTCTACTATATATGGTACATTAGCACCTGAGGGCAAGTTACGTAAGTGACTTCAAGGAACCTCAATCTCATCTGTAAAATGATGATAATAATAGAACCTGTCCCGCAGAGCTGTAGTGAAGATTAATGAGTTAAGGCATTGATGGTGTTTAGATTGTGCCAGGCACACAGTATGTGCTCAATAAATACAATACTGTCTGTAATTATCATTATTTGGTGGGACAGCAAAAAAACTGTTTAATACATGTGATCACAAGACTTCTGAATAGGTCTTCTCTGGCGGTCCAGCGGTTCAGAATTCACTTGCCAATGCAGGGGACACAGGTTCGATCCCTGGCCTGGGAAGATTCCACAGGTGGTAGGGCAGCTAAGCCCAAGAGCCACAACTACTGAGTCCAACCTTTAGAGCCCACATTCCACAACAAGAGAAGCCTGCAGGCTGCAGCTAGAGAGTAGCACCAGCTGGCTGCAGCCAGAGAGTAGCACCAGCTGGCTGCAGCCAGAGAAAACCCAAGCACAGTAACCAAGACCCAGCGTAGCCCCAATAATAAATTAATTACTTAATTAAAAAAAAAAAAAAACAAGAAGAAGAAGAAACACCAGGCAGTTCCCTGGTGTCCTACTGGTTAGGATTCCAAGTTTCCATTGCCTTGACCCAGGTTCAATTTCTGGTCAGGGAATTGAGATTTTGCAAGCTGCAAGGTGCAGCCAAAAAAAAAAAAAAAGACACCTGAATACTGCTCAGACTATACAAAACCTTGGTAAACTGATCACTTACCTAACCTATCACCAAAATTACCAAATCTAATTTTCCTAATCCCAGTCTCCAACCTGCTGACCCTGTTCTCATCCACTGTGAGATTAATCTCCCTGAAGCATGCATAATGCCTGGTTTGTCTTAAATGCTCAATAAATACTCATCTGTCATTTAATTCTATAACTTGCATTTCTCACAGTGAGCAAGTTAAAAACTCTGGCTTTACAATGTTTCCTTCACTTACCCTGGCATGTATTTCCTTCCCATTTCCAGAAGTCAAAGTCCCACTCCTATGGATCAGCTGAAGCCAGTCTTTTCACAGAATTCTCCGTGGTGACTCCTGCCATCCCCGTTAGAAGTAAACAACTTCTGTGCACTTACACTGTATACGCTTCCCTCTTATGACATCCAGCACTTTCTACTTTATAATATGGCTGCGTATATATTTTCACTAAAGGCTTTGAAGCTAAAGTCGCTCTCCTATATAAAATCTCATCACTAAAGAACTACTCAGGAAATGAGTGAATTATGAATGAATGCATGAACGGATGAAAAGGGCAAGAGGATCTAAAGAGCACTGTGAGGGCCACGAATAAAGGGGGAACATGCTGGAAAAAGCAAGACTGGACCCGACCAATCATCAAGAATCCCAAAATACAACGTCTATTTTCACCACAAAAACACGCCAGAGAGCAAGTGCCCAGAAAACTATTCATCTTACGGCAGGAATAACTCAGCATGCTCCTCTCAATAGGCCCAGCAGAGAACATACACTAACAAAGGAGCCGAGACACTTTTAACAGTGAACTTCCAAATCTACCTGAGAGATTATGAGGAAAGAGTTAATTTATTGATTCAGAAATTCCACTTCTACAAGTCTCTCGAGATACGAATTCTATCCAGCAGCCAAACTCTCCTCAAGCCCCATTCTCTTCTCTCTTTCCAGAACTCTAACACAATCTTTAGCCAAACCTAGACCCAAAACCTGACTTCATGGCTTCTAGCTGTATCTTTAGACCAACTGCTCAATCTCTTTCATTCTCAATTTCCCTGTCTGTAAAATGGGGATAATAAAATTACCTCTTCACAGTGTTCCAGTGAGGATTAGGTAAGAAAAACGCATGGACTCTTCGGCACTCAGTAAGCACTAACATACATAGTGCTTACTGAGTGCCGAAGAGTCATGCATTTTTCTCACCCTCATTAATGTGAACTATTGTTATCATTGTTCCTGCACTAGAACATTTGTTCATGTGCTCATGACTCAGACGTGTCCAACTCTTTGCGACCCCATGGGCTGTGGCCCACCAGGCTCCTCTGTCCATGGAATTTTCCTGGCAGGAATATTGGAGTGGGTTGCCATTTCCTCCTCCAGGGCATCTTCCTGACCCAGAGATCAAACCCACACCTCTTGCACCTCCAGCACTGGCAGGCAAATTCTTTACCACAGAGCCACATGGGACCTAGCAAAGCATCAAATCATCTTCACTGGCCAATGCAAGGAGGTAAGCCAAGGTATTTAACAGCTCTAAACCACCAACTCAATGAATAAAACAAAATGGGCTTCAATGGCCCTGCTTCCAAAAGGAATATGTAAGTGTAAGAGTATTAGTCAACCTTAATATCCATATCACCATTTTAAATAATCCTTCTCTTTGGGGTTCTGTTTTCCCCAGCAAAGTAAAAATAATAAGATCTAGCTATTAAACTTTCTCCAGGATACTGAGAGTCAGTATCTCAAATAAATGGAAAAATGTGACTTAAGAATAAGAAGCCCTGTCTACAGGGGCTGTTTCTGAATTTTGCCAAGGTTGTTATTTTTGTCCAGAAATATCTGTGATTCCAAGTAAATGCACATTTAAAGAGAGTTAGCATCTTACTTGTATCCCACCTAAATGCAATTTAAAAAATACTTTTCCAAATAAAAACAAAACAATGGTCTCAATGGGAAATGTCTTTTAGCATGGTCTGGCTATGAACGTGTGATCAACTTGTTTTCCTGAGAAAATCAAGAATGCAGAAGTAGAATAGACAAGCAACTGACTGAGGGCTCGGGAGCTCAACTAAGATATAACCGGGCAGGCGTGAAAATGCCAATAGGCAGCAGCATTCAAGGCTCAGAAGAGTCTAGGCCAAGATAAAAGGCAGGTCAGAGAGACCAACTTAAACTACTTATCCATGGAAACCAAACTTTGCACACAAACAAAGAGCTAATTTTAGATCTCTGTGAGACAGTTGACCACATCCCGACGGTAGCTCTAAGTGAAAAAGAGGTAGAACTTGCCCCCTGAAGATAAAGACAGACTTGCTGGCTTCTTTCCACTTATGAATCCCTGGAGCCTGCTCTGAACTCTAATTCAACACAAGAATCATTTTAGTCTTTCTCAGGAGAATCTACCATCAGGCTCTGCTTACCTTCTAATAACCTTCTGCTCTCATGACCCTTAACCAGGGTCCAAGGACCAAAGTCAAATGAGACATGGCTAACAGGATCTCCCCTGATAGTATCGCTTCATAACGATGTGACCTGGGGAAGCCACGAATGTTCCTGAACTTGGGTCCCTAATACTTATAATATGTATATAAATACCTGTTTCTCACCATTGGTCACAAGATTAAATAAGGAATATATGTAAAGTACATGAGTACATATCAGATGATTTAATGGACAGTTTTCTTCCCCTATTTCTTGTCATTGTCTTTAAAAACTGCTCTTCAAATCTTACTCATAAAATCAATTCCATCTCAGGACTTCCCTGGAGATCCAGTGGTTAAGACTCCCTGCTTCCAACTCAAGGGGTCTCAGGGGGTGCTGGTTATTTTTTTTTTTAATCAATTCCATGTCAACCATTGGAATAATCTGCTCTTCAAATAATTAATGTTCCACAAAGTTCACGTCTTTCGTTTCTGCTCTAAAAATAAAAAAAGTACTCTAAACAATCAAGATAAGGAATCTGATTGGTCTATCATGGGATTAGCTGGCTCTCTCCTTTAGAGTTTAATACCCCAGTGACCCCTACTGGACAAAAATAGATACAGATGACTAAATTTTACAACTAAGACAAAGAGACTCTGTGATTGCTTGATTCTAGTGAAATCCTCACACACAGAACTTTATTATACAAGCTCAAGCTTGCCTCAAAACCCATATAACCCTTCTATGTTATACACACACAACATAGAGGACAACAACGCTAAGTGCAGTCAGCTCGTTCCTTTCACGGGGGACACCATCACCACAGTTTGGCTGGCTTACTGACTACCAAAACTGGATGCCCAGTATTCACAGCTTTCTGATGAGTCCTTATAGAGAAAAGAGCAGGCAGAGAAGGAACAGTCACTGGCACACAACCCCTACCCCACACTACCCTGCAATTTTTCCATTCCCTGAGCTGACTCACTCTCAGCTCAGCCCAGACTCCCTGTCCACAGCCAGGGCCACTGTGTGCGGCTGGTGAGTAATGCATCCTCCCAGCTGCCTCTGACTTAACGAGTAATAAAAGGAAATGTGGGTAACAGTTTTAATGGAAGAGAACACACACCCCATCCAGGAAACAAGCATAGTTCCTCTCAACTCCCTGCAGAGTCTCAGAGCTATAGTGAATTCTCTCCAATGACAGCCAGGTGGCAATGAAGAAGCAGGCAAAGGCAGAAACACCAACGAGCACATCTAAAATCTGGGGACCACAGTCTCTATTCTGGATGAAACCGAGAGTAATGGACATGAAGCAGAGCCCAGCCCAGCCTCCTGGTCAGCTCTGGTTCGTTCCACCATAAGACTGCTTCTCCAGCAACAGCGCTGCCCAATGGAGACTGCAAGCCAGCCCCAGCATCAGACCATCTGCTATCCTGCAGCCTTGTATTATGAGGCAAAGCACTGATGAAAACCAAATCTGAGGAAGAGGGAGCCTCTTAAGTAAGTACCTGCCCATCCACCCTCAGGTGCCCAAAGTGGGGACTGAGGAAACGAATGGCTTCTGGCTGTTTCGATTAGTGACTGGCATTCTTGATATTCAACAAATCCTTAAAAAAAAAAACAATAGTTACTGTTCAGCTTTCTCCCAATAGATACTCTTAGAGCTTCTAGCCCCTCAGAAGTGATCATCAACAGAGCTATCTCAAACATTTTAGAAATGACTGCCGAGAGCTAAATAACTCAGGGAAATTCCGGAGCACCTTTGACACAATTTACCTTAAGGATACTTCAAGCAATAATCCTTGACATATATTCAAACAGCAAAACTTTAACCAGGACTCAGCTAGACTGGGTTGCCCCCTACTGTATGCACTCTACTACTGAAGAAGAAAAATAATCACCCCACATACATCATAATCACTCATTTTTAAAGAATTTTTCTTGAAATCACAGCGTTTTTCACTTCAGTTGCTTATATCCTTCTCACCAGTAATCCATGGTTTCCTAAGGCCTTGGGAAAAACTATTACACAACTCAGTTTTTCACAAAATTCAAAATAAATATTCAATATCCCGATTTGTCAAAAACAAAAATCAGAAAGAAATGACCTATGACAAAATTATGTAATTGCTAAGACCAAAAGAAATGTATAAGAATTTTCAACAAGAATGAAATAGAAGGCTTTCCTGGTGGCTCAGTGTGAAGAGTCCGCCTGCCAACGCAGGAGACACAGGTTCATTCCCTGGTCCGGGAGGATCCCACGCGCCTCGGAGCAACTAAGCCCGAGTGCCACAACTGCAGAGTAGCCCCTGCTCTCTGAAATCAGAGATAAAGCCCAAGCAGCAACAGCCATAAGAAAGAGATAAAATTAAAAAAAAAAAAAGAATGAAACAGAAAGTGTCCTCTGATTAACTCTGAATTAACCAGAATCTTGAATTAAGCATGTATCCGATTGTATCAGTACATCCAGCAGCTTGAGAGCTAGACAATGAAGCGACAGTCCCATTTCTCTAGCTTATTATGATTCTAGCACCATCTAATCACACTGGATCCATTTATTTATCCGTAAAATGAGTTGATGTTCTAGATCTCCAAATTCTTTCCCAGCTCTAAAATTCTGCGGTTCTGTGAAATATTTAGTTGCCTAAGTTCTATATTAACTATTACCAACAACAGAAATTTTATAAACCAGTCTGGAATTTAAAATATCAACAGAAATTTGATAAACTAGCGAGTAGAAAGATAAATGGTCACTAATTTAAATTTCAGCTTTCTCTTTCTGCTAAGTGCCTGCAGGGGGCTGGGAACACGGCCACGGGTGCTGCAAGACTCCAGAAAGGATCAGGAATTGGAAGCACTCGGTACCCTGGAAGGCCTGGTGGTGGGGGAGAGATGCAGGGTGAGGTGGGACACTGACTGGCTGAATGTCTTCAGGCTCACCTGAGGTCAGAAGTGAGGTACCTCACCGAAAACAGGAGCATTAAGTGAAATTTGACATACTGAACAACGCAACCCTCCCCGGTGCCCTATTGCCCTGCTTGGCAACCCCAGAGCTCTGGCTGCCAGGCTAAAGAGGCCCCAGATAAGGAGACTGGCCAGGGGAAATGGACCTTCCCTACCCGGTCAATCATTACTGCACACCAGGCAACAAGCCCCACCAATCAGCTTTTTAGGGGCTAACTCTTAATTATGAAGACCACCAAGAAACTTCAGACATAAGAGAGTCTCCAACATGAAAGACAGAGACCAAATGAGCAAACAGAAGGAGCTTGAAACAAACACAGACGATACTGGAAGCAGAGGAAGACACTGAAGGGAGGTGGTAATTACTATCTTCAGAGCCTTAAAAGGCAATATCGCCAAAAACAAGAACAAGCATATAAAAATGCAATACGCAGAGAATAGGGGGAAATGCTTAGAAATACAAATTATGAGAGCAAAAATAAATACTTCCAGGAAGAGCTGGAAGGTGGAGCTGAAGATCTTCACCATAAATCGCAACAAAAATAGAGACAGAAAATATAGAGTGAGGGGGAGAGGACAGAAAATCAACAGTGGAGTCCAGTATCCAACTAACTGAAGTACTAGAAGGAGAAAATGGAAGAGAGGAAATTATCAAAGAACTAATAAATGAAAGAGGTGTTTTCAAATAAAGAAGACCCACAGAGAACCTAACTCAGTAAGTAAAAATGATCCTCATCAGTGCACATCTTCATCATATTTCAGAATGATAAAAATAAAATCCTAAGAGCTATCAAAAAGAAAACAGATCACAAACAAAGGTCAGGAACCAGAGTGCCACTGGACTTCTCAAGAGCAACACTGAAAGCCAGTCATTTGTAACCTAGCACTCTACACCCTCCATTAAATGAAAAGGAGAATAAAGACATTTTCAAATAAGCAAATCTCAAAGATATGAATCTCTCAAGGATCCTTTCTCAGGAAGCTACTCTACGATATAGTCCAATGAAGAGATGCAGTAAACCAAGAAAGATGAGCGCAGGAGATCCAGGAAACATGGCAGCCAAAACAGAAGAGAGGCAAAGGAACTCCCCAGTCTGATGGCAAAGGGAAGACTCAGGGTTGAGCTTTACAAAAAGCTGCAGCCGGAAAACAGAGAACTCTTGGTGGGGGCGGGGGGGGGGGGGGGAGGGGGGTGGGTGTCTCCAAAGGAAATAATGAACCAAAAGATTATGTGATATGTTCCAACATACTGAGAGTTGCCTTGGAGTCCCATAGGAGAGCATGGAGATAGGTACATAGAATGGTAAACAAATGATAACATAGGACAATTGCTAATTCCAGGAAAAAATTTTAAAAATTGGCCAAGAAAGTAAATATAATTGTAGAATACCATGTGCTGCAGCTTTAAGCAACTTTATATGATCATAACCATCTAAACACTGAGCACCTAGCAATGGTAATAATACGTGACAACAGAAACCAGGGAAAGAGCAGGGATGAAAAAACTAAACCCAAACTTCCTAGAGTAGAACATCAACAGATAATGTCTAAAACTGAAAATTCAAAAGTCACTAGTACAAGAGTATATTTAATAAGTGTAGTGGAAAATGGAGAAGGCAGTGGCACCCCACTCCAGTACTCTTGCCTGGAAAATCCCATGGATGGAGGAGCCTGATAGGCTGCAGTCCATGGGGTCGCTAAGAGTCGGACTCAACTGAGCGACTTCCCTTTCACTTTTCACTTTCCTGCATTGGAGAAGGAAACGGCAACCCACTCCAGTGTTCTTGCCTGGAAAATCACAGGGACTGCGGAGCCTGGTGGGCTGCCAGCTGTGGGGTCGCACAGAGTCGGACACGACTGAAGCGACTTAGCAGCAGCAGCAGCGGAAAATACTAAAAGAAACAGCTAAATGACTTGGAAGTAGTTCTCACAGGTACGAAGGGATAGAACAGGAAATGACTTTTGTTAGAAACTTCATAGTACTAGTAATGTTTGACCTTTTAAAATAAGAACAAATATAATTTTGATAAAAACAATTTTATAGAAAGTTAAGCTGGATTACAAGAGGTCTTAAGTGACAAGATAAGTTTGGATTTTATTCTATAGTTGATAATGAACCCTTAAAGGAGTCCTTTTCCTCCCCCACGAAAAAAATCAGAGATGTTTGGAACCCCAGCTCCCACGTGGATTCCTTTAACATTCTGGTTAACTGACATGTTAGAATAGTTCTTGCTTACCACTGCTCAACCTCATGATTAAAGGCCTTGAGCTCATAACCAAGGGAAGAGAGGACCTGTATACATTAAGGGATGGATACACAAAGAACACGTTCAGGACAAGACTGCTGCTTCCGCTCAGTGAGTCAGGTGGTGATTTCTGAAACACCGTCATCACAAATTAACCTCAGGAAGCTCCCAAATCAAACCCATTCTAAAGGATACTTTCCCTGGCATTTCAAGTAAAAAATCTACTCTACTGACCTGTTATTTTATGGAAAGGTAACTGAGAGAAGCACAACTAGCCGGGAGGAGTAACAGTGCTAACTGAGGCCCAAGCAAGCCCAGCACCCTTCTCTAAGAAAAGCTGCCTGATTCATGTCCTCCATACCCTCCTCCAAACATCAGTTTCAGTCCCACAGTGTGCCCGGTAGTGCTGTCCAACAATTAAAGACAGCACCAAGTAATAAATGAAGCTCTCTTTCCCTCTCTTTCCAATTTCAGGCATTTTTGTTTGTTTGAGGGTTTGTTTTCACTTTTCTTTTACTTATGATGTATCCTGGGCTTCCCTGATGGCTCAGCTATAAAGAATCCACCTGCTTTGTAGGAGACATAGGAGACATGGCTTCGATCCCTGGGTCACGAAGATCCCCTGGAGGAATAAACAGCAACCCACTCCAGTACTCTTGCCTGAAAAATCTCAGACAGAGGAGCCTGGTGGGCTACAGTCCAGAGTCACAAAGAGCTGGACACAACTTAGCACAGAGAGCAGGCAGCACATATGGTGTATCCTAGAGAGAGGCGCTGCTATTTCTTGGCAGCGCCCCACGCCACCTAAAAGCCCCTATCTCCACGTCACTTGCAGAGGAATGATGCATAACACACAAAAGCAATAACTGATATTGCTAAGATATCTCTCCTCAAATATTCCTTGAGTTGCTGTTTAGTTGCTAAGTCGGGTCCAACTCTTGCAACTCCATGGACTGTAAATCGCCAGGCTCCTCTTTCCCTGGGATTTTTTCCAGGCAGGACTACTGGAGTGAGTTGCCATTTCCTTCTCCAGGGGTCTTCCTGACCCAGGGATCAAACCCACATCTCCTGCATTGATAGGCAGATTCTTTACCACTGAGCCACTGGAGAATCCCATTCCTTGAGTTACTAGCACTAAATATCCTTTCTTTTATCCTTTTGTAAACTACTGATTTAGCATCCAACCTCACAATCACATAGACTCTGGTAGCTGCGAAAACACAGTGATGACCAGGAGCACGCCTTACAGTCTTAATATCAATAGGAGCCTAAACATCTAACCAACTGGAGTGCTTTACAAAATGAAAAGATTAGAAGACTTATCTACCCTTCCTCCTGACTGTAAGTTCCCCCCACTTATCAGCTTCATCCATACACACCAAGGAGGGAACTCAACTCAAAGAAAAGAAAAGAAAAAAACAAAAAACAAAAAACACTAAGATTAGAACAAAGATCCAGCTCTTGCCAAAACAGTGGACAGAACCAGAGCATTTTCAGCAACAAGGTGAAGTCCCTAAGATCTGAGGGGCTTCCCAAGTGGCACTAGTGGTAAAGAACCTGCCTGCCAATGCAAGAGACATAAGAGATGCGGTTTGATCCCTGGGTCGGAAAGATCCCTTGAGTCTAGCAAACCACTCTGGTACTCTTGCCTGAAAAAAGTCCCAGGGACAGAGGAGCCTGGCGTGCTGAAGTCCATAGGGTCACAAAGAGTCGGACATGACTGCAACGACTTAGTACACACACGCCCTGAGATCTGAGCTTCTGCTATCTAGGCAAGTTCCTGTATCTAACATATCAGGGGAAATGACACCCCTCAAGCCACTATGAGCATGTGATTTTCAGTTCTCAGACACAGACCCTGCGAGTCATGGAGCTGATGCACACCACACTGCATGTGAAATACGTCCATGACTGGGATGGGATGAAGTGTCTCACCCAGATACAAAACCAGTACACCCAAGACAGGCACGGACTTGACCACATGCTCTGAAGGCTCTGCCCACACCAGGGCTCTTGAGAAAGGAACTGCAAAACAGGTGACGATTCTTGTGATCTGTGCCAGTCAATCATTCTGCCTACCCTGGCAACCGTATAATCCAACAACACCCTCCAGCACCTCAATCAAGGTTCCTGTCTCCACCTGCTCCTCTGACATCATCCTGTCATTATATTTTCTTTGAAATTCCTCTGATGAAAAATGAGTCATCTCTTCCTGCCAACACAGGCCTAAGCGTCTTTCAGGCGAGTCCTTCTCCTTTGTCCACCTTCTGGACACAGGGCACCACCCAGAGGCTCCTCCAGCTATTCCCTACCTCCCAGGAAAGAAAGCCTCAGAGCAAGAACAGCAGCCTGGACGAAAAAGGTAAGAAAAGAAAAGAAGGGAGGTTCTTAGAAGAGCTGGGAATGGGATCTGGGATCCAAAACATAATCTATTCCAGTGGGACACACAGTTGAGAGGATAAAACAAAAACGAGGGTAGGGCACAGACAGTCACATTTAAAATTTGGAAAGGTCTCAACCTCAGAACATTCACCTTAAAAGGTTTGGTTCCTGATACAAAGTGCCATCAGCTCTTCTCCTTCAAGAAGTTAACTGCAAACCTAAATTTCTCACCCAAGGTAAGAAAGGCAATGCCAAAGAATGCTCAAACTACTGCACAATTGCACTCATCTCACACGCTAGTAAAGTAACGCTCAAAATTCTCCAAGCCAGGCTTCAGCAATACGTGAACCGTGAACTCCCTGATGTTCAAGCTGGTTTTAGAAAAGGCAGAGGAACCAGAGATCAAATTGCCAACATCTGCTGGATCATGGAAAAAGCAAGAGAGTTCCAGAAAAACATCTATTTCTGCTTTATTGACTATGTGGATTGACCATGTGATCCACACAGCCTTTGACTATGTGGATCACAATAAACTGTGGAAAATTCTGAAAGAGATGGGAATACCAGACTACCTGACCTGCCTCTTGAGAAACCTATATGCAGGTCAGGAAGCAACAGTTAGATCTGGACATAGAACAACAGACTGGTTCCAAATAGGAAAAGGAGTACGTCAAGGCTGTATATTGTCACCCTGCTTATTTAACTTATATGCAGAGTACATCATGAGAAACGCTGGACTGGAAGAAACACAAGCTGGAATCAAGATTGCCAGGAGAAATATCAATAACCTCAGACATGCAGATGACACCACCCTTATGGCAGAAAGTGAAGAGGAACTAAAATGCCTCTTGATGAAAGTGAAAGAGGAGAGTGAAAAGGTTGGCTTAAAGCTCAACATTCAGAAAACGAAGATCATGGCATCTGGTCCCATCACTTCATGGGAAATAGATGGGGAAACAGTGGAAACAGTGTCAGACTTTATTTTGGGGGGCTCCACAATCACTGTAGATGGTGATTGCAGCCATGAAATTAAAAGATACTTACTCCTTGGAAGAAAAGTTATGACCAACCTAGGTAGCATATTCAAAAGCAGAGATATTACTTTGCCAACAAAGGTCCATCTAGTCAAGGCTATGGTTTTTCCTGTGGTCATGTATGGATGTGAGACTTGGACTGTGAAGAAAGCTGAGCGCCGAAGAATTGATGCTTTTGAACTGTGGTGTTGGAGAAGACTCTTGAGAGTCCCTTGGACTGCAAGGAGATCCAACCAGTCCATTCTAAAGGAGATCAGCCCTGGGTGTTCTTTGGAAGGAATGATGCTAAAGCTGAAACTCCAGTACTTTGGCCACCTCATGCAAAGAGCTGACTCATTGGAAAAGACTGATGCTGGGAGGGATTAGGGGTAGGAGGAGAAGGGGACGACAGAGGATGAGATGGCTGGATGGCATCACCAAATCAATGGACGTGAATTTGAGTGAACTCTGGGAGTTGGTGATGGACAGGGAGGCCTGGCATGCTGCAATTCATGGGGTCGCAAAGAGTCAGACACGACTGAGCAACTGAAATGAACTGAAGGTAAGAAAGATGAGAAAGGCTTTGAGGCAACAGTCACCTGCCCAGTGCTCAAGAGTGATGCTCTAACTTCGAGATTCATGACGGCAGGAACAGGGGCCAAGTTCAAACTGACAAAATACTATTCAGACATACAAATCACCTGAAATGTTTTGGATAACAGCTTATTGAATTTTATACACATACCGTACATATACTTTTTAAAGTATATAATTTAATGCAAGTATATTCACAGAGCTGTGCAACCATCACCACCATGTAATTTTAGGACATTTCATTACCCCCCGAAAGAAACTCTACACCCATCAGTCACTTCCCATCCCACCCTTCCCTAACCCTGCAACCACTAATCTACTACTGTCTCTAGGAATCTGCCTATTCTGTATAACGAAATCATACAACATGTGGTGTTTTGTGGCAGGCTTCTTTCACCTAGAATATTTTCAAGCTGGCTCCTTTCTCTCCGCATATTAATATTTTCAAGTGTGATTCATGTTAGCACCGATTATTATTTCATTCCTTTTTATTGATGAATAATATTCCATTGTATGAATATACTGCTTTTGCTTATCCATTCATCAGTTGGTAGGTATTTGAGTTGTTTCCATTTTTTAGCTATTAAGAATAATGCTGCTATAAGCATTTTTAAACACATCTTGCTGGATATACACTTTCATTTCTCTTGGATTTATACTTAGTGGAAATGCTGGACCATTTGGTAACTCTAACTTCTTGAGGAACCACCAAATTGTTTTCCAAAGCAGCTGCACCATTTTATGTTCCCATCCAGCAATGTATGAGGGTTCTAATTTCTCCACATCTTGCTTTCTTTTTTGATTATAGTAACCATTCTAGTGGGTATGGAATGGTATCTCACTGCAGCTTTGATTTGCATTTCCCTAATGATGATGAGTATCTTTTTATGTGCTTATTATTGGACATTTATGTTTCTTCTTTGGAGAAACATCTATTCAAATCTTTTGCCCATTTGTGATTAAATTGTCATTTTACTGTTAATTAAGAGGACTTTATATATTTTAGATACAAGTCCCTTAATACAGCAGTCCCTAACCTTTCTGGCACCAGGGACCATTATCATGGAAGATAATTTTTTTAACAGATTGAACGGGATTGTGTGGGGATGATTCATGTGCATTACATTTATTGTGCACTTAATTCCTATTACTATTAAACATCAGCTACATCTCACATCATCAGGCGTTAGATCCCAGAGGTTGGAAACCCCTGCCTTGTTAGATGTATGGTTCACAAATATCTTTTCCTATTCTATGGGGCACCTTTTTACTTTCCTAACAGTGTTCTTTGAAACACAGAAGTTCTTAATTTGATCAAATCTAATTTATCTACATTTTTCTTTTGTTGCTTGTGCTTTTCGTGTCATAATCAAGAAATCATTACTTATTTCAAGGTCACAATGATTTATTCCTAAGTTTCCTTCCAATAGTTTTATAGTTTTAGCTCTTACACATAGGTCTATGAGCCATTTCAAGTTAACTTCTGTACATCATGCAAGGTAGGAGTCCAATTTCCTTCTTTTGCATATGGATATCCAGGTGTCCTACTATAATTTGCTGAAAAGGGAATTCTTTCCACATTGAATTTTTTTGGCACCCTTGTCAAAAATTGACCATAAATACAGGGGGTTATTTTTGGATTCTCATTCTATTCCACTGATTTATATCTCTATTCTTATATCATTACCACACTGTCTTGATTACTGTAGTTTTGTAGTAAAGTTTTCAAATTGGGAAATGTGAGTGATTCAATTTCCTCTTCTTTTTTTGAAGGTTATTTTGGCTATCATGGGTCCCTTGCATTTCTTTATGGATTTTAAGATCAGCTTGTCAATTTCTGCAAAAAAAAAAAAAAAAGACAACAGAGGTTTTGGTAGGGACTGCATGGAATCTGCAGATCAATTTGGGGAGTACTGCCATCTTAACAATATTGTCTTTCAATTCATGAATATATAAAATAAAAAGCAATCTGAGCTGATGTCTTGTGATACTTTGAGACAAAAGTACTCAAACTTCCTTATGTTCTTCAAATACTAAGCACTCTAGAGACACTTGACTTTTGAAGATTCCTCCCCAAAAGAAGTGATATACCAAAAGATGAGGATTACAAAGCCACAGCATATCTTTCATACTGCAAAGCAATGCATTATGCAAGTTTCCAAAACAGCTGAGCAGCCTAAGTCCTAAGACCTAGAGACACAGCCAAGCATAACAAGGGCTGAAAGGAATAGCAAAGGCCCTGTGCTATGCCAAGTCCCACTGGCCTTGGCTCATTCCACTTCAGTAAAGGAAAAACAATGGAATAACCGTGATCTATTTCTCCATCACAAATGCCTCAAATATGACAATATAAAAAGTGTTCAGAAATTAACTTACATCTTCTATGTAAATGAATTGTTCCTGAGAGAAATAAATAGCTGCATTGGTATGAAGAGTAGGAATTCAGAAATTACATATAAAATGGACTTTAAAGTACCAATCTAATTGAAGAAGAGAAGCAATCACAGTCTTAATTCTATGAAGAAATGTCTGTTTAGTTCTTTGGCCCATTTTTTTATTGGGTTGTTTATTTTTCTGGTATTGAGCTGCATGAGCTGCTTGTATATTTTTGAGATTTTTTGTCAGTTGCTTCATTTGCTATTATTTTCTCCCATTCTGAAGGCTGTCTTTTCACCTTGCTTATAGTTTTCTTCATTGTACAAAAGCTTTTAAGCTTAATTAGGTCCCTTTGTTTATTTTTGCTTTTATTTTCATTACTTTGGGAGGTGGGTCATAGAGGATCCTGCTGTGATTTATGTCAGAGTGTGTTTCGCCTATGTTTTCCTCTAGGAGTTTTATGGTTTCTGGTCTTAAATTTAGATCTTTAATCATTTTGAGTTTATTTTTGTGTATGGTGTTAGAAAGTGTTCTGGTTTCATTCTTTTACAGGTGGTTGGCCAGTTTTCCCAGCACCACTTGTTAAAGAGATTGTCTTTTCTCCACTGTATATTCTTGCCTCCTTTGTCAAAGATAAGGTGTTTATAGGTGCCTGCATTTATCTCTGGGCTTTCTATTTTGTTGTATTGATCTATATTTCTGTCTTTGTGCCAGTACCATACTGTCCTGATGACTGTAGCTTTGTCATACACAATGGATTATTCAGCTATTAAAAAGAATGCATTTGAATCAGTTCTGTTGAGGTGGAAGAAACTGGAGCCTATTACACAGAGTGAAGTAAGTCAGAAAGAAAAATACCAATACAGTATATTAACACATATATATGCAATTTAGAAAGATGTTAACGATGACCCTATATGTGAGACAGCAAAAGAGACACAGATATAAACAATAGACTTTTGGACTCTGTGGGTGAAGGTGAGGGTGGGATGATTTGAGAGAACAGCACTGAAACATATATATTACCATATGTGAAACAGATCGCCAGTCCAAGTTCGATGTATGAAACAGGGCTCTCAAAGCTGGTGCACTGGGACAACCCTGAGGGATGCGATGGGGAGGGAGGTGGGAGGGGGTGCAGGACGCGGGACACCTGTGGCTGATTCATGTCAGTGTATGGCAAAACCGCTACAATATTGTACAGTAATTAGCCTCCAATTAAAATAAATAATTTTAAAGCCTTAATTCTACATTTATATATAAACTCTTTTCACTTAAATTTGTTTATCTGGAATGGCTGAGGAACAGTAGGTGATGAAGACTGGAGGGAATAGGGCTCCTAACTCTCCTTTGGGTTGCTACTACATTTACTAGATAAGAATAAAGGCAAAGAATAACATAACTTCATATTATATAAACTATACAATTAACATGTAGTTAAACAGGCAAAAAGCTAACCAAAGGCAATCTAAACCCTACCATCAACTCTTACCTATTCCATCATGCAGCAAAGCTCCAACTTTCAAACACAATCAAATACCTACTGTGGGTGGCAACCAAGGCTCTTTACATACATACCTCTAATCCTCTCTAATTCCTACTCTTTCAACTAGGAATCACATCCCCATTTTATACAAGAGGAAGCTGCGAGACTTGCAAAGATTCAGTGTCTTGTTCAGGGTTACACAGGTAGGATCCCAGGAGAGCTGGGGTTCAAACCCAGGTGCTTTTCCCACTAGTCCAGTGGCCTTCCAAATATCCCAAATCTCCTATCTCTCTGCTTCATCTCACAGCCTTCAAGGAACAGAAAACAGAAGGGAACCCGAGTCCCGCTCCAACTGTTCTGAGTGGAACTGTTTTTCCCAGACCAATTAAAGAAATGTGGGGAAGGAAGCGAAGCAGGCAGAGGTGAAGAGGGGAGAGAGAGAAGAGGAGGGGCAACAGGAAAGGGAAGGAGGAGCGGTACGGCCAAAGACAGAGATGGACATCAGTAGAGAAGGGTACGTGAGTTCACCTCACAGCTAAAAATGAAACTGGGTAAGGGCAGGCAGGCTCTGGCCCACAAAGATGACCCCGGCCAAAGTTTCTTCCCGATGTTTTCCATTTCTCCCCTGTAAACAGGAGTTAAAATATCACTTAATCACTGTTTAATTATTCTCCACAAGTTCACTGTGGTTTAACTCCTTATATTCTGACAGTCTCCAGCACACTCCTAGAAAAATCCCAGAAGGGTACTAAAGACCATCAAGAGATGGTTAAAGCTGACAAGAAAGCGGAAGGAAACTTTCAATAAGCACAAGGCTCCAAAACCACTTTACCAAGCCGGAAGTATTATATTAAGCTCACAGGCCACCTGCTCCTTCTGCTTTCCAATCTGACACCTAATTCATGCCATGGCTCACGAAGGGATTCCACGAGTGAGACGCCAGACCAGATTTTACTCCGAGGGCCAAGGCTTTAAGACCGCTGGAATGTGCCCCATAAAGACGTGGGGTGTCTGGGCAGCTGAAAGCCTCCAAGGGAATTCAGGAAGGACAACTGCTTTCTCTCAGCCTGAGGTTGTGAGTTTAAAAATAAATCTGAGTGACCCTCATGCCTTAAGAATCATTTGGGAAAGAATGTTGAATCCAGCAATTCTTTGTCCCATTAGGGTGAATGAAAGAGAGGGGGAAAGGGAGGAATGTTCTTATGACCTCCCTCAAGGAGTCTGACAGGACACAAAGCTAAGCGAAATCCCTGTCAACTTCCCCAGGAACAAAGGCTTGTAGACTACAGTGTCTTTCTCTATTTCTTCAGGAAATTTTAATAGGAAAAACTACAGCGTAACTGTCACAAAGAGCGCTGACAGGCCCTGCAGACTGCCTGTCTTACTGGGTATGGAGATGCAACCCGAGGCCTCATGCTCCCTTCCTGGAATTTGTAAACAGGAGGCAGAGGGGAATAACTGTTTCCCTGACAGCCTAGATGCTGCGGAAATCCCCTTCTCAGTGATCCCATTTCTCAACTTGACTAAAACAACTACCACCCAGATTCTTGGAAATTGCCATTTTCCTTATTCAATTGGGAGCTTTATCACCATGGCAGTGCAGCTTTTCTTTTGAGCCAAATAGCTAAAGGATTTCAGCATTATTCTCACTCAAATGCTTCTGAAGACTTGAGGGTCACTGGGAACAGCCTAAGGGTACTTCAGCAGGCTATGGCTCTCCCATTCACACAGCTGCTGGGAGAGATAGCAAAGTAAACAGTGCGAAGAGCAGAACTGAGACAGGGCCACAAAGCTGCCTCGTGGAGCAGACTCTGAGAGAAAGCTGCATTACCCATGCCAAGCATGGGGCCATACAGACCTACCGTTCTCTTCCACACATACAAACACTCCCACCACCACCAATGTACCCCCCTCTTGGTGAGCAATGAAAATGTTACAAGTGTCGCGTGGAGTGATTCCTGAGCCCCTTTCTGATGCTCACTTCTCCAACAGCAAAATGACGACAGCCAGGGCCTGGCTCAGTCATCTATACATTAGCTGTCAATCCGGAAAACTCCTGTATGAGAAACCCTGTTAGCGGTCCAGCAACAAAGGCTCCACAAGCCAATCATGGCTGCTGAAGTTGGTTTTACTGGAAGGTTTAGTTGTTCATTTTTTGTTTCTTGTTTGTTTGTTTGCTTTTACACTTTTTCTGAGACAAAAGAAACATATATGGCTGAAAATAACCCATTTTCCCGCCTTGGGATTGAGAAAGCAAGGACAACGGCTTTGAACTTTGTTGTAATGTGATGTTTTAAACCAACAAAAGCTGAGGGAGTCAAGCAGCACAGGTTGGAGCAGGGCTGCAAAGATCAGAACACCTGTATGCGCCTACCAGTCCGAAGCTTCTTTCAGATGCTCTGAAAACAGGGCATCAACTTCCCCCAGGCCTGATGAATTGCTTGATTTACATGCAGCATCGTGATTTTCACTAGTTATTTTTTTCTGATACACTCCCCCTACTGCTCAAAAGAAATAGCATTTTTTTTTTTAATTAGAAAGTATCTAGCTTAATGCTTACCAGCAGAAACAGAAAAGAATATAAAGAACTCCATTCCCCCCACCTGCCCTTTTTACTGAGAAAATACAACTGGACCTTGGGACTCTGGGAAACCCCACCTGCCCTATTTGAGGGCTAAACTAGCATTCAGTACCCTGTATTGGGGGATTTCTTTCAAGGTCCCAGTGAACAGCAGCTCCATCTCCTTTAGTTCTGTGACCAAATCAGGACAAAAGAAATTACAGCCTCTCCATGGTATCTCTCTAAATACACATACAACGTTCTTTTCTCAAGTTGAACTCCATGAAAGTAGGGACTGTGTGTTCTTTCAACACCTAGTCCTAGTACCTTGCAAAGAGTGGAATTCAACACATGTTTGTTGACCCTGACTACGCTCTGTATGTCAGCTGATTCCCTACACAAACCCTCACCCACCTAGAACTACGGTCACCAGTCTCCCTTGTCTCAAACCTCTGTGCCTGGGACAGTGATTACCAGTCCTGGAAGTCGTGACACAGTCCTCAGCTTTTATCAAGAGTCACCACATAATTCTCAAATATATCTTTGACAAAGAACTAAATTTAACCCTCTTGAAATTCATATGGTCTAGCATCTTTGTTAAGGAAAAGAACTGAAATAAAATTAAACAAAAGAAGTCACAATTCCCCAAAGGCTGGAAGAAAAAAGAAAACGTTACAAAGGACTGCTCCCAACCAAGGCTTCAAAGGCAAGTTATGTGATTAGGAGAAAAGGAATTCAGCTCCAAGTCAGGAACCAGGGTCACGGTTTTAATTTGTCAATAACCAGCTGTGTGACCTGGGAAAAGTGTCCTTTGACTTCTCTGGGTGGGCTCCATTCTCCATCCATCTCTTAATACTATGAATCTGGGGTTAATCCATGAACCAACTAACCATCTAGAGCTAAACCAGTGATGTATAGTAGGTATAACAAGAATTCATTTCTAACCGGCCTAGCATAAGCAGAAATTTTCTACTGAAGAATGACGTAAAGGGAGAAGAAAATGAAGGAAAGAAAGGGTCTTATGTGCGAGGGTTAAGAATTTTAAGTTAGCACAGGACCAGAGAGGAGGAAAGTGGAAGCTATGGTTACAGGATTAAATGAAGATTGTTTAAGGCCTTCCCTGCACACTTGCTTTCTCCTGCAACCCCCCTTTAAAGAATCCTGAACACTGAAGATAATTAAGAATGCAATAAACAGACACACAGATAAGTATTTTGGATAAAAGAACACTGCAGAGGGTTATAAAACATGTTTAGAAGAAAAAAAATAACAATTTAAAAAGTAAATAAAAACAGAATGCACAAAAGAAGGATACCAGAGAATCTCAACACACCTGCACTGAACTACAGAAACCTGAGGAGAGAGAATTTAAACATGTGCAGAGGTTTACCCATAATTCTACTTGATGAGGTCTCACACCAAGGTGAAGTTATGCACAAGGTGGACATGAAGTGATAGGACTTGCACCTGAGACAACTGGGCTCCAGTATACCTCAAACACACTGTGAGCACCTTGAATCCTGAATACGATTCTAGTGCTTAAGCACAGCTACCTTTCACTTAAATTGACCCCTAATTACAGACTGAATACTTCATATGGTGTCCCAACTCTGTCCTGGAGTACATACAAAACCAGGTTTATACACTTGGATTTATGGACCATTTGAGATATTTTTCAAGGATAATTTTGATTATTTGAGATTTTCACTTTATGTGCTAACTTTAGAAACTAACTTCGTGCAAGAGGTAAGATGAAACTTCACCTTGAGGTACTGGGGCCACAGGGGCGGGGCGGGGGGAGCGGTGCAGGTGGCGGGCAGGGAGCCACACATGCAAATCCTTCCTAAAAGCTACAGCAATGCAGACATGGGCAAGAAAGAGGCAACAAACTTAAATTTCTGTGTCCCTTCCTTAGCCACTCCACCAATCTGGGAAAGGAGGCGGCAGCTTATAAAACAGCTCAGAGGCTTAGGGCGAGTCATTCACTGCGTCTCTTTCTTACGGCCCGGGAACTGCAGTGGCCAGGCACTAGCCTGGCGCCTCCATTAATGACACTCCCAGACCTGGTCTACAGTCACTGGCACCAGCCCTGGGGATGCCCCCTTTCGCTCCTGACACGCCTCCTGCTTCTCCCACTGCTGCATGTTCGAAGGACCAGAGGCCCCTCCTCTATAGCTTGGTTCAGGCTCTCCTAGGGCACAAGAAACCTCACCATCCTCCAAGACCAAGGAAGTAATGACCTGCTGTAGTCATGACCCATTCCCACCCCACAAATAACTGTTTTTGCCAAAGAATAGTACGTTCCTCCTAGGAGATGGATTCCCTTACTGACATTTAATTAAGAAGGCACCGAGCCTGCAAGATGTGTCCAGAGAATAATCTTTCCCTTCGCCTCTGATAAAAAGATCGAGCCCAATGGGAATCTTTGCCTCCTTCTCATTGTAAAAAGACAAAGATCTGACTCTGACAGCTCTAGCAAGCCACAGACAGAATCAGGAAAATAAAGCTATACTCAGCATTTAGTGGAGAAGGCGATGGCACCCCACTCCAGTACTCTTGCCTGGAAAATCCCATGGATGGAGGAGCCTGATAGGCTGCAGTCCATGGGGTCGCTAAGAGTCGGACACGACTGAGCGACTTCACTTTCACTTTTTACTTTAATGCATTGGAGAAGGACATGGCAACCACTCCAGTGTTCTTGCCTGGAGAATCCCAGGGACAGGGGAGCCTGGTGGGCTGCAGTCTATGGGGTCGCACAGAGTCGGACACGACTGAAGCGACTTAGCAGCAGCAACAGCATTTACTACACATAGGAGTAACAGTATTTACTGAGATAGTCAGTATTTACTGAGATAGTCAATATTTACTGAGCACTACTATGTACCAAGTACTGTTTTAAGTACTTTCTACATATTACTTCATTCAATCTTCATTACAACTCTATCAAAGGAGCACTATTATAATCCTCAGTTTATGGCTGAGAAACCGCCACCTAAAAGAGAAAGGATAAGTAACTTGCCCACAGTCACACAGTGGGATTCAAGCTCATCTGTATGGTAGGTCCTTGGGGAACAGTAGTTTTGTATGGATTTCAACAAAAAGAAAAGACAGGAAGAAAGAAAGGCTGGTAAAAGCAGTCACCAAAAATTGGACTGATTTTATTCATTATTTATTTTTATCTCTGCACAAATGGGTGCCAAAGCATGATTAAGTCTCTCCTGGCTTCATTCAGCTATCTTTCTTTCTCCCAAGCACAGCACCTTCAGAGGCTCTAAAGTCTTCTCACAGCAGCTCAAGGGGAAAAAAAAAATGAGAAGACAGCCTTAATCAAAAGCCCTTTTCTCCTGGCAAACAAAAGGCCTTGGTATTTCCAAAGACAGACTGGTTATTCTTAACCCTAACCAAAGATTCTTTGGCAGAGAAAGAAATATGAAAATGTTAGGCTTGTGGGAATGGCCTGTGCTTTGGGCTTTTGTGTCCCACTCAGTAAAGGCAGCCCACTGAAACACAAACACAGCAGCCCCTCAGCAGCTCTAGGCCAATTTCGTTAACACCATGGTCTAGGGAGAGAGAGAAGGGAGTCTCTGTTCCTGAGGGTCTAACTCCTTTCACCTCTACCTGAGGAAGTGTTCAACAGTTTTAAAAGAGCACTAGGGAAAATGCATTTGAAGATACAGACCCATAACAGATCAAGTTCTGACATTTAAAGAAAAGGAACCCATGGCAGGTGGAAGGGGCAGGGATTAGGCCTAATTCTGGGTGCTCTCACCAACCTCTGCAAGTCTTACCCCAAGTCACCAACTCGAGAGTTTTAGCACTTTCTTAAGTATAACTGTTAAGATCTGGCAGTTCAGTGCTTTCTCTACTTCAACTGGATTTTAAAGATAGAGTGTGGCCCTAAATGGCCTTAAGTGGTAAGGCAGGGTAAGCAGAAATTAAGACTATTTTATAAA
Organism: Budorcas taxicolor; assembly: GCF_023091745.1. Taxonomy (NCBI): domain Eukaryota; kingdom Metazoa; phylum Chordata; class Mammalia; order Artiodactyla; family Bovidae; genus Budorcas; species Budorcas taxicolor. Next base: position 106,992,029 of record NC_068912.1, read on the forward strand.
ATGGGTCAGTAAGGAAATAAAAGGGAGGAGGGACAGTCTACCAGAAGACAAGAAGGTCCCAGCAGCACTAATCCCAGAGCTACCTGGGCTAACCTCGGAATCTGTGACTCTCCATCCTACCGCTTTGTGTGGACATGCTAATTTCACTGTAACAAAGTGCTTGAACCCTTGAGACCCAGGCAACAGCACCTTTCTTTCGTTGCTTTGCCAGGATATTGTGAACAAAACCACTGGGAAGCCACAGGCCTGATGGCTCACCTCCTACTGGCCAGATCTCTGTCACAGTGGGGAACAAGAGTAGCGTAGCCAAGTATGCAGAGAAGCCAATGGCACCTCACTCCAGTACTCTTGCCTGGAAAATCCCATGGACGGAGGAGCCTGGTGAGCTGCCGTCTATGGGGGTCGCACAGAGTCGGACACGACTGAAGCGACTTAGCAGCAGCAGCAGCCGTGTATGAGGGGGTCTCAGCCTGGCTGTGAAATTCCTGGGAGCAAGCAGCCCAAATCAACATGATTATTCTCTATAATGGTACCAAACCTTAAGGTGCTAAACCGAGAGGTGATGAGGCCCTGTGAGGCTCCGGACTCTGAATCCTGCCTGCCCTGCAATCAGGTCCTGGGTCCTAACCCCAGGCAGGACCAAAGGCCAGTCGAATAAAAGGCACTGCTTGGCCCGGCTCAAACCACTGGCAAGTTTCAAATGTCTGGCATACAGGAAGTTCTCAAACATTTGCTGAATGAACAAACGAATAAAACATTTCACCTTCAACTGCCATACTTAGTCCCTTCCTACACCCAGTGGGGTGGAGGGAGTAGAGAAGACTTCTAGACAGTAGGGAAAAAACTCTTTTTTCTGCCATTCCCTGGTGAACAAGCTCTTCTATGACAAAGTACAAATGCTGCCTTCTGTATAAAAATCATTTCTCAACTGTTCTCTCTCAGAGCTGGGTAACAGGCTGCACTATCCGAGCCGAGGACAGCGGTTGTTCTGCAGCTGGTGTGCGACACACAGAGTCCTCTGGGAGATGGCAGAGCCCAGTCCGGGAGACAGCCACCGCTGCAGTTCTGGTAACAGCGACAACTTGGAAACAATCCACACATTCAACATTTAACACGATGGCTAAGTGAAACCATGATCAACACTATAACATAAAGTTATAATGACTATAAGGAAACAGTAAAAAAAAAAAAAAAACCTTAAAATGTTACATGAAAAAGGCATGGCTCTATATATAACAACTGAAAGCAGCTGAATACAAATGGCCACGTGTCATATGACTCCACTTACATGAAATATCAAGAACAGGTAAGTGAGCAAGCCGATGAGTCGCTGTCAGGGTTGGGGGAGGGGAAGGGAGTCACTGCCTCATGGGTCCCTTGGTTTCCCTTTGGGGTCATGAAACATTCTGGAACTAGACAGTCATGACGGTTGCTCAACATTGAAAATGTATTTAATGTCAATCAACTGTACACTTTAAAACTACTACAATGGTAAATTTTCATATCATGTGTATTTTACCACAATAAAAAAACTAGATTAAAAAAAAATTAGAAAGAGGCCAGGATTATACTTATGTAAAAGTAAGCATGGATCAGAAAGGAGCACAGCCAAGTCCAACATCTGTTAAAACGGGACTTCAGTGATATTAGATGACAAATAAAAATCAGGAAAGGAATATAGGAATGCCAGGAGCACACAGCCAGCCCGAAAGTCACAATCACGAGCCTGCGAATAAGTGCCTACCCAAGTGGGGGACAAGTTACATAGCTCACCAGGCGCCAGAACAGCAGGTGTGTGTGCTATAGGGTGAGGGAGAGAGGTCTCTGGCCCTCCTCAGCCCAGTCCTCTAATCCCCCTTAAAAAAAAAAAAAAAGCTCCCTAGGGCAAAGCAACCATCTGTTTCAACAAAGCCTAGAGCCCTACAAGCATATTAACTCCTTCAGTGCTGATCTCGTACACATGGGCTTCACCCAATATGAAGTGCTTTTCATTTAAAAATAATTACCTCTAAATGTTAGGATATAAGCTTCACCCAGAAAGGGACTTGGTCGTGTCCTCTGGTATATCCTTAAATATCCCGAATAAATGGATGCCAGTGGATACTCAGTAAACTACTTGCTTGATGAATCCATTAAATGCCTTTTTCTTACAATAACTGTTTCATTTATGCCTTGTTTTCTGAAGTCTCCCTTTTCATTTGTCCTCACTTAAGAGTCCAACCTGGTTTCCTCAGATTCAGTTGACTGACCAGTATCTGTTTACATACAGCATAACTAGTCTTCTCAGGGTGTGGTTGATTGCTGAATCCCAGGGCCTGAGCCCAGCACACAGGGCAGGCGCTCACACACGTTTGTCAGCTGAAAGGAGGATTCGTTTTGGTCACCGTGCCTCATAAGTGCTCAGTAATGAGGTATGATGAGAGATATGGAAATGCAATGCCTATAAAACAGTCCCCTCAAAAAGCCTAGTTTCAACATGCAAGCAAAACTAGAGTGTGAGAAAGCGGCACATCAGCATGGACTGATAATCACAGACGTCTTCATGCAAAAGAAAGATCTGCAGAAATGGGTGGATTTCAGTGAAGTACAAAGAGCAGGGCACTCCAGGTAAAGAGCGCTGCACAGGAAGGGCAAGAGGAGACGACGGACAAAGCCCTTTCGGGCACAATGAGGAGGGGTATCTGTCTGGGAGTGTCCCAGGAAATCGTGTGAGATAAGCTGCGATAAGGAGGAAGGGGGTCAGAGCATAAAAGGTCTTTCTTACTTTGGGTAACAGAAAACACTAGAAGTAGCTGGCAGTGATAACTGGAAGGCAGAGACAGGACACAGGAGACAGAATCCGAGGCTGTCCCAGTAATTCAGGCGAGAGGTGATGAGTGACTGGACTAGCTAGAGTCTTAGCAGAGGGAATGGGGAGGAAAGGGGAAATTTAGGAGAAGTTCTGAAGAAACAAAAGAACTCGATGACAGATTGAAAATGGGCGTTGATGAAGAGAGAAGAGTCAAAGATGTCTCCAGGGTTTCTGATCTTGAAGACTGGAGAATGTGCGCACAGTCATCAAAAAACAGGAAGAGGGGAGTTGCCAAGTCTAAGCTTGGTTTTGAAAATACTCAGTTTGAGGCAATATCCAACTGTGGATGTCCTGTATGCAGCTGGAAAGAGAAATTAAAACACAAAGATTTTTATAAACATAATGGAATATTATTCAGCCTTTAAAAAGAAGTAAATTCTTCATATGCTAAACATGGATGAACCTTAAGGATGCTATGCAAAAGGAAATAAGCCAGTCACAAGAGGAAAAATACTGCACAATTCCAATAACATGAGGTTTTCAAAGTAGTCAAACTTAAATAAGCAGAAAGTACAAGGGTGGTTGCCAGGGGCTGGGGGGATAGAGAAAGGGGAAGTTGTTATTCAACCAGAACAGTTTCAGTCCTGCAAGATGAGAAAGTACTAGAGATCTCCTGTACAACAAATGGTCATACAGTTAATAAAAATTTGTTACAAGGGTAGATTTCATGTTAACTGGTCTTTATTACAATTTAAAAAAAAATTCAATTGAGATTTTTAAGTAGTAGAAGACAGATACGGGAATTTGCAGTTTAAGAGAAAAGCTAGAGCCAGAAGAACTGGCTGGAGAAAGAAAAGAAGGCCAAGAGCTGCCTAATAATAATGTCAGCTGTGTTCCTTGGGTGTTTAAATGCCAGCCTTGTGTTAGGAGATTTACCTAGGCCATTAATTTAGCCCTCATAATTTTTGGGGGGAGATATTATTATCCCTGTTTTACAGATGAGAAAATTGAAGCTCAGAGAAAGTGAGGAGCTTGTTTAAGTCACCTTCGTGGTAAACATAGAAGCATGGATTTTTTTAACCCAATCCAGCCTGGATCCAAAGCCTGTGTTCTTCTCCGTCCTCCACACTACCTCTCCCCTTAGGAGACCTTGAGCGTGAGTCAGAGGAAGGGAAAGACCAACCCAGCCAAAGCAGACAAACAGCAATCAGACAGGGAAGGGAAAACCAAGACATGCCCTCACTGAAGCCAACAGAAGAGAGTATTTGAAATAGGCAGGAATGTGATCAACAGTGTCACAAGTCAACATACCAAATCCCTCTGTAGGGTCATGTAAAGATGGAGCCCTGGGGGACTTCTCTGGTGGCCCAGGGGTTAAGGCTCCACCTTCCAACTCAGAGTACACGGGTTCCATCCCTGGTCGAGGAATTAAGATCCCACATGCCTCAGGGCAACGAAGCCCTCAAGCTCTCAAGCAACCAATGAACCCACTTGCCACAACTAAGACCCAGTGCAGTCAAATATACATAAATAATTTTAAAAAAAGATGGAGCCCTAAGTACTGCAGCCAGAGAATGTTGAAGAAACGAAAGCTCTACCCAGACCTAAATGGGCCTCCTCTCTCCCTCTTATCTCTGACAGACACCTGGGGCTGCTGGTCTCAGCTACAGGCCTCATGCTGAGGTACATCATCTGACCAATCCCAGGAAATATCAACCCAAACACAGAGCATTGCACAACCCAGGGACAGACTCAGCTGGAGCAGTAGGGGAAATCTGGAGCGCCATCCAGAATACAGTTCAACTTAAAAATCTGCTTGTTCCTAAAACCAAACTCTCTTTTAGAAGAATGTCACACGTCTGTTCTCTTTACTTCTTCTCTTATCTTAGACAAATAAAATCAGGTACATCAGGTAAAGCTCCACTTTAGCTATAGCCTTACTTCCCTAAAAATGACCTTTCATTCTGCTACCAAAGTTATACTTCTCCTCCACCAAAAAAGAACCCTGAATACTTATGTCATTCCTCTGCCTTAAAAACACTGAGTGCCTCCTACTACCTACTGTATTCCTTAGCCTTTTACAACAGACTCAACTTTTCATTCCAGCCCTAACAACTCCCCACTCTCTCCAGCTTCCTACTTCGTAACACTCTGCACCTTGCCCAGAGGAAACAGAGGCCTTCGTGAGTCTGCTCTTTCGCGCACCCTGCTGCCTTCCCAGAATACCTTTCCCCATTTTCGGACTAACAAACTAACAAACTCCTACCTCCGTTCAAGATTCACCTCAAATACCAATCCCACTATAAAGGCTTCCCAGTCACCCACCAACTGCGGCTAGGAGTTACTCCCCCTCTGTTCTCACAGCACTATACTCATATTTTTATAATAGCACCTGCCGTGTGTGTGTGTGTGTGTTGTGTGTCCATTCTCACTAGGGCTGTTCCCCTCAGGAACAGGGGCTGTCATTCACTGTCATATCCCCAGTGTATAGGGCCTGACACAGAGAAGGTTCTCAACGAAAGGAGGGAAGGAGACAGATGTGAGGACTTCCAGTGAAAGAGACAGGAAGCATGAAACATTATCAGTGAGTGAAATAGTTAATTCATAACAAATTGTAAAAAACGACCTTCCAAATCAGAAGATTCCAAAATACAACAAACCAGGAAGTCTAAAAGGTTCCTGCCTGGCCCCACAATGAGCAAAAGATGCTGTTTAGCAACTGGTAAGTCATTCAAAGAGACCTTCCCCACAGCTGCAATGAGAAACATACATGATTAGGACAACTAGCCTGGGATTTCTCTAGGGGAGCTGCTAAAAGAAACTGTGGCCAGAACAATGCAGACGAGAGCCTTACCTTTCAGTACTGCCTACTTCAAAAGAATCCAAGACCAAGAGATGGGGGGCATCAGTGATAATCTATACTTCGTTAGCATATAGGCTCACCCTTTGAGAAAGGGTTACAACCTCCAGTTGTAACAACAACAAAAAAACCACACACACACATATATAAAAACACCCCAGAAAACCAAACAAGAAAAAAAAACCCACCACAGAACTACCCCATACATTTGAGAGTCTAGAGTGCTAACCAATACCATGACACTCCATATTCTCAACACATTTCAAACCAGGACAGAATGCCCCTCTCCAGTCCAGTGACATGCAGTAAGCCTAAAAAGTAAACATTTAAGGAGAGAATAAACTTTAATAGCACAAAACTGCCTTATCCAGAAAGTACAGGATATACTGAGGGTCTGGTAGGTGTATAGTGCTGTAAAATGTGTTACTAGGCCTCATCCCAAAAGCATGCAGACTCCCGGATTCCTTGCAGAGGAGAGAACCATCCCACTGTGACAGGTTTGTTTCAGGGCTCTGGGAATGGGAGAGGCAGACAGTTCTCACTGGGAAGGATGCAATCCTGTGGGTGACTCAAGCCATTTTCCACCATCCTGGATGCTGTCAGGATGTTCTTTACTGACTCCAGCACACAAAGCCCCACACAAGTCTTCCTTCTCTCAGTCCTCAAGCTAATCTCCAAACACCCTCAGCCTATCATCACCTAGAAAACCCTACATTGTCTGCTGCAGTGTGTCAACTCCAGATCAGAAACAAGACTGCACTCTCACCACGGCCATAACCCTAAGGGCTGTCAGTCCCCAGTAACAGAAGCTGATTTGCACCCAACTGCAATATATTGATTTAAACATACAGCATCATCTCCATTTCTATCAAAGGCAGACACCTACCATAATTAGGGATGATAACACAGGAGTTTGCCAACCTATTATATCAGGTCTTAAGCTGGCCCGATTTACTAGGTAGATGGCTATCTCAGTAACAAGAAAAGACAGAGGGAATCTCAACTTCGGTACAGATCTTTGCTTCCAATGCAGGATTTCTACACAGCATTGATTCGGTCATTCTTGGTACTACAGTTTCCAGATCAACATTATGGATCTCTCCTGATCCAAAAGAATCTGGGTTTGGAAGAATCAGTGAAGCTATTTATCAACGAAGCCTGGAGCTGCTACGGAAAAAGCTTCAGAGTGAGACAGTGCGGTGATGTGATGATGACATGTGGGAGCTGCTGACTAAGTGAAAGAGACACTTGGCGCCTGTCCCATGGTGAAATTAAGTGAATAATAAAACATCTGAACCAGCTGGCCACTGAGCCTGAAGACAGAGCTATTCCCAGAGGGCAAGGGCTGAGAGCTATAAGAAAGGTATACAAAGGGTTACAGGTATCTTCGGTAGCTTTTAAAGGTGAAATAAAGTTAAAAACCAACATTCAGAGCAGTGAATGTATGAATTAAGTCCAGTAATTCCACTTCTAGGAACCTATCCAAAAAATATAATCAGAGATGCACAGAAAACTTTATTTATAAGAATGTTCATTATCATATTATAGCAGTGAAAAATTAGAAATGTACACACCTCATAATTGGGTAATGTTAAATAAATGACCCTTACATTTGATGAAATACCATACAGCTTAAGAAATGATATTGTAGGGACTTCCCTATTGGTCCAGTGGTTAAGAACTCACGCTTCCAATGCAGAGGGTATGGGTTTGATCCCAAATCAGAGAACTAGGATCCCACATATTGCACAGTATGGCAAAAAAAAAAAAAAAAATTCTGGCAACACAGATGAGGAAGAGAGAATAATTATATGTAGAAGTTCAACAAAACAAACAAAAAACTATGGCGGGGAGGCAGGTAGTAAGACTGAGCTAGGCAGTGAAGGCAAAGAGAAATTTGACACAGAGAGAAAACAACAGTGGTCTTCCAGGCAGAGGGAACAAGACTGGTGTGTGTGTGTGTGTGTGTGTGTGTGTGTGTGTGTGCAAAGGAGGAAAAGGGTGAAAGTACATGGATATGCTGGGGGTACATTTGCCTTAATAAGTCAGTCATTATCCCACAAACCTATCTCAAATTTTTTTAGCAAGGGCTAGAGAACCACTTTCTCATTACTTCACCTCACCTACCTCTCTGCCTCCCTAATTAGTCCCCAGTTACCAGTCACAGCACAGGCCTGGGCTCTGCCAAAGGGTGGGGCTTGGGCCAATAGTTCAACCTGTCATGCCCATGGAAGAGGTCCATCTAGGCAGAAATCGTTCAACAGCTGTGGGTTCTGGCAAGCTTGACAAATAAACGTTAAAGCCTTCCAGAGGAAACAGGAGCAATGAAATATATTGCACCTCAACCCTGGCATCAAAGCAACGAAGATTCACAGGAAATTGGAGATGGAAACGCCAAGACTTACAGTGTCTCTATTCTCCCACTGGGCTCCCTTCAACAGTTACCTACGAGATGCAGGAGTGGCCACAAGCTGAACCATGGGAAGAAAAGCAAAGTCAGTAGCTAAGCGAAGAGGGGGAGCCAATTACCTGCCTCTGTCAGTCCCTCTGGAATACACAAAGGTACGGGTGAAATGAACAAGGGAAGCAGCTATTCTCCGTGATCAGGGGACAGTGAGGAAACAAACCACGCGAGAGCTTGACAAAGGCCGCAGTTTGTGTCTAGACGTTGGCCTGGCAACTCAGACTTGGGGGGATACTTGTCTAAGACCTATAGCAATGTTCCAGAAATGATTATAAGGACTAAACCAAAATAACCACATGTCCTCTTTCTAGGCAGCTCTCCCACCTGAAAACGATTCAGGTTCTGGGAGAGAAGGGAGTTAATCTTTCTTCGAGCGAACAGGACAAACTGGTGTATATTATACATTTTATGCCATGAAGACTATTATACAGTGTATGTAAGTGAATGAAGGATTAGAAGAGAGAACATGGCTCAAGGAAGCTAGTGTGAGAGAAAAGCTCTATTGCCCTCATTCCAAAGCACCATACTGCTCTGCCCTCCCTCAGAGGAAGGTATGCAAGCGCGTTTCACACCTACACTCGACAGACTTGGGTATTCCCTCCTACTTCCTATGGTCCCCAGCATCAGACAGCCGCACGACATAGCCATCTTGGCTGCTATACTCCCAGGCACTGCTGTCTCCTTAGCAGGACATATGACCCTGTTCTTGGCTCCGCCGAGCCTCGGTTACACCACTGTACAGTGCCTATGTTATGGGAGTTATTATAAGCGCTACATGAAAAATCACAGGCAAGTGCTTAGAACAGTACCTAGTCCGTAACTAACATTTGCTGAGTACATAGCATTTTCAAGAATATCACTACTGCCGCTGTCTTCCAGTCTCAACCATCAGCAAGATCAAGTGCGACCTGGAACCAAACATGAAGATGGGCGACCGGGAGCACAACTCTTCAGTCAGAAAGTGAGCTGACCCAGTTCATCCTGGACCAGCTTAAGCACAAGACACACTGTGACTCAAAGCAGTCTGTGGGAGAGACAGGAGAAAGAAGAGGTGGAACAGTTGGCGAATTCCAGCCACATACCAGACATATACACCATGAACTGAGTGTAATATGTCCTCTTATTTAATGTCCGCGGCAGTAAGTGCTTCTCTGAGTTCATCTTGGACGTGCAGAACCAAAATAACATGGCAGACAGTCCCAGGGTCTGGGTGGGAAAAGTGGAGGGGTAGCTGCTGCTCTTGGGGTCACTCCTCTGATTTCAGTCCTATAAAGGACACTCCCCATGACAGGTACATTTACTGTCTGTCACTCACTCATTCCTTGCCATGTTATTCATTCATTCCTAGTAAAAACAGAGCAAAGGAAGGAGGAAAAAAAAAACTTTATAGGTGAACTGAGAAAACAAATGATTGCTAAGCTGGTTTCAATATAACCTCCTCCAAAAGCAAAAATAACCTTTTGTATGTAGGGTGTAAATTTTAACATCTACAGCCCTGAGATGATCAAATCAAGAGCTACTTGTCCCATTAGCCCCCAGATGAAGTCAGGAGAGTTAGAGAACACTGAGGACCAAAACAACTCCTATCCCATGCGTGTTTTATGGGAGGAAAACAAGAAGTGCTCTCAGCCCTCATACCTGCCCTTTGTTCCTGAAGCACACACGGCAGAGGGGGGCAGAGTTATGAGCGGCATGGTCTCCTGAGAACGTGAGGAATCCACTTAGGTCACTGCTAAACCTGATCCACATAGGCTGTGGCTGTCCTAGTGTGGGTCACTGCTTCTCTAAGCCCTTGACAAAAGAGGAACCAAAAGGAAAAGTTATGTTGACCTCCAGTAGTTTCCACTCACCACCCATAAATCTGTAGAAAGCTCTGGCCTTTTATCAGAAGAATGACACTAAGGATAACAGGGAATAGAGCTACATTAAGGAGCTCAGTGCCCAAGGAGAGGTCTGGGATTCCTACTCTGAGGCTTTTCTGCTCCTGAAGGAATATGCAGATTAATTAATGTGATAACCCTTCCAAGGGAAGAGGCTCCTGCTGTTGAGTGGGCTTCCTATCCAGGAATATAGAAGGATCCTCTAGGACAGGGAAGAGGGCTAGAAAAGGGGCTCTTGTATGGGACAAGGGTACAGTCCTGCACATCCCTTCATCCAGTCCCCAGCAAGGCACAGGAACTGGAAGAGTCACTGAGAAGCACCACTGGTTTCTGGCCCGACCTGCCATCTCTTCCCCATGGGTCTGGATAAAGGAGTTCCGACTCTTTCTGTTCTCTCAAAACTTCCTTTGACAGGAAAGGAACAGTTGACGTTGCTCATTATTGCTAAGACCCATCTGATGACTGATGAGCTTGCAGAGCCCTCAACCCAAAAGGGATTGGCTCCAGCTGTTGGAAGTTCTGGAAAAAAAAAAAATGTTTGTATGGCATTGGGAAGAGAAAGGGGAAGAGAAGATAGAGATCAATGGAAGAATACTTTATGGATGTATATCCCTTTGTAGCATTCAAAGCTCCTCACATTTATGTTCTTTTAGAAACTGTTCAGTTCAGTTCAGTCGCTCAGTCGTGTCCGAGTCTTTGTGACCCCGTGAACCGCAGCACGCCAGGCCTCCCTGTCCATCACCAACTCCCAGAGTTTACCCAAACCCATGTCCATCGAGTGGGTGATGCCATCCAGCCAGCTCATCCTCTGCCGTCCCTTTCTCCTCCTGCCCTCAATCTTTCCCAGCGTCAGGAAACTGTTACTCTACAGATAATGAAAGAAAGTAAAATATCTAGAGAGGCCCTAGCAGGATGTGAGTGCAGACCTCCTGCCACTCCCCCCACCCCAAAGGAGGCGACTTCACCCTTTCCCTTGGTCTCCCCCAACACTTTCCACACCCCATGGTCACTCTGGGTCCAGAACCCTGACTGCTGATGAAACAGGAGGGTTTGAGCACCCTTCTAAACAGAAAATAAAACTACCTATTAATGAAAAAGGGAGAAGTAAAAAGATTTCATTCATTTTCCTCCTTAATACCCAAGAAAAGCCTTGCAGCATTTTATCTGGGAGTATTTTTCTCATCTATAATCAATGAAAAGTCTGCCAACCTTGCAAAGCAAACACTACTCCCTGTAAATATTATTTTAGTAAAAAGTTGCCCTCTTTAAAGTCACTGATTTACCCTTTACAATGGCATCTCTACCACACCAACCAGCATTCCCCCTCCCCCCTACAATCATCCCGACTCCCTGTTCTCTCCAGACAGGGCTCTGACTCACTGTAGACACAGGCAAGTGGAAAACCTGGCCCAAGAACCCCAGGTGCACCTAGGTGAGGGCGCAGAGCCCAGGAGCCCTCCACCTCCCCTGCTGGGGAGTGCCCTGAACACTGCTGAGCTCGAGAGGCCGAACGTGGCTTTAGTGCCCATTCAAGCAAGAGAACGGGCTGCAACTGGATTACCTGAGAGGATCCCCTCCCGTCTCCCACTCTCACATTTACAAACTCTATCCCTCCTATGCCATTGCCCAAACCCAGGAAAAACTATGGCTGGCTCTGAGTCAGAAGGCATTCTAAGCCCCTACGGATTGATGGAGAGTAAAGATCCCATACAACACACACCAATAGCAAGTGTTCACAACCAGTAAGGACAGGAGGCGGGGAGCCAAGAGCCCTGCAATACCTCTCAGGTTATTGAGCCCCTCCAGGAACTTCTGGTACTTGTAAGCATTCATGCCCCGGCCCAGCTGTGTCGGCTCAGTGGCTGGAAGCAGGCACCATATCGCGGTGACAGCTGAGAAGGGAGAGCTCCACTGCGGTCTCCTAGCCCCCAAGAGCTGGACTTTGACCACACTTCCAAGTGACGTCACAGAGGAGCCTCATTACATTACAGCCCTTTGTGCGCCCTCATTTGTTGCAATGAGCGGAAATACCTCCCCAAGAGAGGCCCGCCCCTCCTTTGTGCAAATGAGGCGGGAGACCACAGCAGCCCCTGCCTGTCATCTGCCACCTTCCCCGTTAGACCCCAGCCCAGACTCCACTGGGATTACTGCCCCTCTGGTTTTAACTCTAGGGAGAGAGCCTTGAATGCTTCTCAGGACACCAGTGAATGGCCCATCTTAATATCGGAGAAAGAAACCTTTAAAGGGCCACACTCGCCACAGAGTGTCACCACAACAGGCGTTCCCGGGCAAATATCACATGGCAATGAGACAGGTTTTACAAAATAAACAACCAATTCTGCACCGTGCTCACAGCAGTCACGTTTACAGACTGGAATACAGCCACATACAGAGGAGACACTTCATAGGAACACGGTCCAAGGCAGGCAAAGAAGCAGGAACTGCTGTGGGAGCCCACTCCCCAAGTGCTAAAAGCCTAACTCAGGGAGGCAAGACCTTCCCCAAACACAACAAGGGAGAAAACGCAGCCCAGACACAACCCGCATGCTCCCTTCTCTAGGGCAAGATCTCACTCAGCTAATTTGTTTCTGGGCTTCCCTGGTGGCTCAGCGGTAAAGGACTCATCTGCAGTGCGGGAGATGCGGGTTTGCTTCCTAGGTCGGGAAGACCATCTGGAGAAGGAAATGGCAACCCACGTCAGTATTCTTGTCTCATGGTTAGAGGAGCCTGGCAGGCTATAGTTCGTGGGGTCGTAAAAGAGTGGGACATGACTTAACGACTAAACCACCACCACCGCTTGTGTGTTTTCAGTTTGCTTTAGTGATGTCAGTAGCTGACGCAAATTTCTTTCTATTCCATCAGCCTCAAAAAGACAACTCGCCCTAACTGTCACAGGCTCTTAGGATGATCTGCACAGATTATAATTAAAGGGAAGAAATCCTCAAACTTCTTAGCATCTTTGATGTAAGGAATACAAAGTGGTTCATCTGCATTGTTATACTCATCTTTGAAAATGTTTTTAGGAAAGGAACCGCAAATTTTCAATTACAGATGAGAAAACAGAAGTTAAGCAATCTGTCCAAAAGTTGCATTACAGGTCAGTAAGACAGCACGAAAAGAACCTATAGTTCACAAACCTGAGCTAAACACCCACGAGCAACAACCGAGTCGGAATCCAATGAACAACCCCTCATAAGAGATACCTCTCTCCCAAGTCTGAAGTTTTCCAAAGTAACCTGCCGGGTAGGCTGCCATTCAGTGACGTGGTAGAACTCCCAATGATGCAGGCTGGGTGCAAGGCGGAGAAACTGTATAAGTAACATTGTGAAAACAAAGAGAAAAGGGAGTGTGTCTACTAGAAAAGATCAGGCTAAATAACATTAACAGCTGCCAAGACAATGGAAAGGGAAAATCTTCAGATAATAAAAATAACCAACCCAAGCTTTTGTGCCTTCTGGTGTTACTTGTTGGTTAATGGTGACGACAAGGTAGCCAGCTACTATGCAGATCTGAATGTCAGGAGTTGGGGGGACGTGACACATGGTTCCTTTTTTCAAAGAACCATTTTAATGGGCAAAGTTAAAAGCGTAAAAAGCATAAAAGATAGTGGGATACGGTAAATACATATGTGCTCAAAAGCGACTATAGATTCTACGACATACTACTGTGAGAACCAAACTATGTTTGAGGTCACAGACCGAGTGCCCTGGATTCCTCATCCATGAAATGAAGCTGTGGATGCAAAAGGCAAACAATAAATAACAGTTCAAATCACATGTGTCTGGTTCCCTGGCTTTATTCTACTATTTCTCCTGGAAGAGTATGGATAAGAGAGCGCAGCGGAAAGCACTTTGGTTACAGAGTCAGGATACCTGGATTCCAGAATTTCTCTCAAGATCCAACTTTGCCATTAAACGAGCCATGTGAGCAGGAGCTCCAAATTCCTATAAAATGGTAGTTCTTGTTTTGTTTTAAGCCACAAACTCCAGTGAGAACCTGATGAAAAGTAAAGCTACTCTCCCTAGGAAAAGGCATATTCACCTACTGCCAAACTTTTGTTTACAAGTGGATGGGGGTCAATGAACCACAGGTAAAGAACCTCTGGACTGATTTCTAAGACCTCGTCTGTGTCAAGATCTGAAAGCAGTTAACAAGGGACAGTCTGAATGTAAGTACTGGAAAGAACAATGTCCCTGTAAAATTCTATCCGAGACTCCTCCCACCTAAGGGAGGAAAGCAGGCCAGACAACAGGGATCTGACAGCAGGAACAACGGACTTTTAAAATAGCCACTTAAACTAAGTGCACTTAAAAGACAACACATGCTAGTCTGTCATTTCCTCTGTGTGTTTCACCACTGAAATTAATAACCTTTTATCAGATAAAAATTAAACAAAAACAAGGATGTTTAGAATCCTGAAGTGAGGGATGGTTCCAACTTGAGGCTCTTGGGAAGAGGGGAGGGGGGGGACAATGGCCTGGACTCCAGTTGCTTGCTTGCACACCAAGGGCCTTTCACTAGAATCAGAGCATTTCAAAGCACCAGGATCCAGCACCTCTCTGTGATCTTCGTGGCCCTTCATCTTTTATTCTCATAGGTCCCACAGTGGTGAACAGTGAGAGGTAACCTCGAGTGGTAAGCGATTCTGCCCTAAGTTCCAGACAGAGACAGACAAAATGTGAAAGGCTCAGGACCTGGCAGTCTAACAGGCACTCTGGCCAGCTGCTGACAAAGGGGAAAAGAGCCCTGCTGTCTCCAACAGCCTTTACAAAGGCACAGACACCTAAGGGCTGAGTGGAACTGGACTGAACGCAGGCGGATCAGGAAGTCCAGACTGCAGCGCATGAGGTGTGGTCCTCACGCACTGCGACTGTGGTGACAGGATGACAGTTAAAAAGGATACCTGCCCTGCCCTCGGGTGGGCTCAGGGATGTGGAGCCTGGGTGGAGAGGTCTGAGTCAGGTTCAGGATATTATTCCTGAAACAGGACAGCAAGTCTGCCAGCAGAGTTTCAGCTGAGGGGAATGTTCTAGGCCCAAAAGGAGAGAACAAGTCCTATCTTGGCGTTCCCACAGTTCCCAAAACCTCCTGGAAATCCAGGCCTTCCGTATTCCTCTGAGGCAACCTTTCCCTTAAAAATAAACGTCACCCTCTCGTCATGAGGGTCAGTGACCCTAAATCTGCACAGTGTAAGGAGTTCGCCCATTCCACACGTACCTGCTGCATACTCGCCATGCCCAGCCCCTGACCTATGTGCCTGGAGCACGGAACTCAGAGTCTAACGAGAAAGCCAGAGGAAAAAGGAAGGAATCTCTCCTCAGGACCAGAGAAGATGAGGGTCATGGGAGGTCGAAGTGAAGGCCCAACTGCTCATTCCCAATGCCAGCCCTCAAGACAAGAGGTTTTAGAGACACAAAAGGTAAAGCTGCTTTAAAGACATCATTTTCTTGGAGGCAGAACTGATACCCTGACAGCCAGTTGCCACTGTTACCCCAAAGCAGCTGAAGACAAGAAAAATGTCTCCAGTGACTTAACAAGCCAGTAACAAAAGCAGGTGCCAGGTTCATAGTCCTATTCAGGGAGCAACAAAGATCACTTTCTCCATTATCTCCCCTGGCAGCAGTGTCTGATGGAGCGTGGGGTTGAATTACACCTTGTCCTGCTGGGCCGCTGGAGAGAAAATGAGTTTGCCATCTGAAGAAGGCTTGTCCCCAAGGCCAAGGCTGCAGGGCTGAGGAACAGAAGCGGGGGGGCGGGGGGGGGGGCGGTGTTCAGGATAGAGGGGACACATGTCTATCTATGGCCAACTCATAGTGACATATGGCAAAAACCATCACAATACTGCAATTATCCTCCAATCAAATAAATTTTTAAAAATACACAAAGAAATACTCAGTTTCAAGAGTAACAGACAACTCAGATTTATACAAATTTAACCCATTTTATGTTACTCTATCCAACTGGCAAAATTTAAAAGACCAATCTTCAGTGATGTGAACGTCGTAGGTAATAGACAATGCCGATGATGACACTAAAAAAAAAAAAGACCTCTTGTTTAGAGGAAAGGACTGAAATAGCAGGACCACAAGAGGCTTTAACAGGAATTAAGTGCGAGTCCAAGGAGTTCTGCCCACCCTGTGCTTGCCCGTGGCCTGGAGAGGCACTTTGTGTGGTCAAACCTATACTACAGGGTTTGACAATGGACTTAAAAGGGGTTTGTGCTTTAGGCCATGGACTCTCAACCCAGCTCCCTCTCCTTGATCCTTTTCTTTCTGGTTGTGTGGTCCACGGAGAAATGGGTGCAACCCATGCATTCTCTCCTCCCTATGGTGATTACCATATTATATGGTGTAATATACCATATTATATGGTGTAACAGAGACAGATCAACAGCTTCCTCCCTCCAAGAATAGTTTCTCTCATCAGCTCCATCAGGACCCAGACTACGGACACTGCTACACCTCCAAGTCACTGGAGGGACTGATGTTGAAGCTGAAACTCCAGTACTTTGGCCACCTCATGAGAAGAGTTGACTCATTGGAAAAGACCCTGATGCTGGGAAGGATTGAGGGCAGGAGAAGGGGACGACAGAGGATGAGATGGCTAGATGGCATCACCGATGCGATGGGCATGAGTTTGGGTAAACTCCGGGAGTTGGTGATGGACAGGGATGCCTGGCGTGCTGTGATTCATGGGGTTGCAAAGAGTCGGACAAGACTGAGCGACTGAACTGAACTGAACTGGTGGTGATTACATGAAAGTACAAGTCCAAACAAGGTAAAAAGGACTGAGCAATTGGAAGGGAAGGCAGAAACACCTGCTCCTAGGGAGAATCTGCACCTGCATGACCTCAGACCTACCTGAAACTAGGTCTATAAAACCATAAAATGTGAAAGCCTTATTGCTGGACACTCTGAGGACCTAAGAGAAAGATCAGAACAAAGAGTCACCCACCCCTGGAATGTCGTTATAGGTCTCCAGCAGAGAGAAGGGAAGGAAGGAAATTAATTTCAACAAAAGCCAACTAAGGGACTTCCCTGGTGGTCCAACAGTTAAAAACTCCATGCTTCCAATGCAGGGGGCATGGGTTTGATCCCTGGTTTGGGAACTAAGATCCCACATGCCATGCAATGCAGACCAAAAAAAAAAAAGGCCTACTGAAACAGTTACAGGTATATAGGTGTAATAGAGAGAGATCAACAGCTTCCTCCCTTCAAGAACAGTTTCTCTCATCAGCTCCATCAGGACCCACACTAAGGACACTGCTACACCTCCAAGTCAGTTAAAGGTAGGCACCTGCCAAAGGGGGAGAGGGGGTGGTGGTGTGCTTCTGGCTCAATTCACCTGGCCTCCTCGACCAGCAAATAAAACAAGTCTCCAAAAAGACAGGCCACCAACTTCCAGTAGCATTTCATTGTTGCTTTTGAGCAGAGGAAGGAGACAAATAAACATTTTTAAGAGTCAGATTCCAGGTGCTAAAAATAACACAATGGAATTTTCCTCTGAAGCTATCATTTGCTAACAATGAAGTTATGCATATATATTTTTACGTTCAAGATAGACTGCTTAGTGGTGACTCCAGGATGGCAGGGATGAGCTCTAAGAAACTACTTAATTTGAACTAAAATAGGGTACTCCAGATTCTGCTGGAATACCTTGTAACGTTAAGGAGGTGCTAAAAGCACCTAGTAGACAGAATCTCAGTGAGGATGTCAACACCTGTTTAATGAGTAGTGGGTATATATGTATATGCTGAAGTATTATCTATACTTGCTTATATGCTTGAAATAGTCATAATAAAAAATCAAAGCAATGGATGAAACCATCCATCAAATTTACAAATATGCCTCCTCTGATACAACAATTCCACACCTAAGAATTTTTCCTAAAGATATACATACATAAAATGACAAGTATACAATGAAGTTTTTCATTTCAGCATTTCCTAAGAGCAAAAGAGTCAGACATGATCTAGCAACTGAACAACACAAAAGCAAAAGACTGTCAGCACCCTAAATGCCCATCAGTAGGGAAGTGGCTAAATAAATGATAGTGCATCTACACAATAAAATAATAAGCATGGAAGAAAAAAGGCTTTAACGTACTGATAGGAACTAATCTTCAAGATACAATAAGTGAAACAAAATGTCAGAGTAGCGTGTATGTTACTTCTAATTTACGTATTTTAAAAAGAGGAAGGAGGAAGAATACATAGAATTTAGAATCCAGGGAAAAAAAAAGAATTTAGGTTCCATAAAGGCAGGGATTTTTGTTTTGTTCACTGTTTACCCCCAGAGCCCAGCATAGTACCTGGCACATGGTAAGTCGTCAATAAATATTTGCCAAATTAATTTTTTAATCATAAGATGTGTGAAGGACTAAATGCACATATCATCTCTGAAAGGAAACGCAAACTGATAATACTCTTCAGGGAGAGGAAAAGGGTGGCTGGGTTTAAAAAAGGGTGGGTTAAGAAAAGATGTTTCACTATATGTTATTTTGTACCTTTTGCATATTCAATTATGTGAACATATTACCCAACCAAAAAATCAGTGTTTAAAAGCCAGGGATTTGAGATTCTGAATCCTGATCCCAGCACCGCCATTGATAACTTAACCTTCTCACACAGTCATTCATACATGCAACAAGCCTACCCTGTGTGTCTGCCCTGTGCCAAATCTATAGAGCACAGAGGATGGAGATGCAGGAAATGGGTGCTCTTCCCTCAACCAGCTTACAATCTAGTGCTGGAGACAAGCCAGTGAACCAAACACAATATAGTACAGCTGATGCCAATGAAGGTGCATGGAAACAAAGAGGAAGCATGGGAGACTGGGGAAGCCTTCCCGGAGGCAATGATGCTGGAACTGGGATTCAGGGCCAGAGAGAATTAGATTGATGGGGACAGGAGTGTCTAGGCAGAGGAAGCAAAGCAGAAACGTGGGAGAATGTGATGTGTTTAAGGAACTGAAAATAGTTTGACACAGATAGCATGCAGGGTACACTCTGCCCTGGAAGAATGATGGCAGGACATGTAAGCTTGGCATGCCACGGTCACGAAACCATATCTCATCCTGAAGGCAATGGAAAGCCATAGAAAGGGTTTAAGCCTGGGAGTGACTACGAAGAGCATTCAGCAGTACTGAAAAGGAGGGAAGCAAGACAGAAGGGAGGGAGACCAGTTATGACCCTGCTATGTGAAATGCTGAGAAATAACAGACTCTAAGTAAGTAGCACTGAGAATGGGGGAAAAAGAAAGGAATGTGAGAGCAGAATTATACAGCATTTGATCACTGTTTTACCTGAGTTAAGGTGGGATGGGGTAGATGGACCAAGAGAGAGAAAATCTCCAAGTCACTTGTGTGACTGGGTAGAAGGCAGGGCCTTAAATAAAGAGAGGAATAGCAGGTTTCCTGGGCTTTGTTGGTGGCTCAGCGGTAAAGAATCCACCTGGCAGTACAGGAGATGAAAGTTTGATCCCTGGGTTAGGAGTATCCCCTGGAGAAGGAAATGGTAACCCACTCCAGTATTCTTGTCTAGGAAATCCCATGGACAGAGAAGCCTGGCAGGATACAGCCCATGGGGACGTAAAAGATGGACGCAACTTAGCCACTAAACAACAACAACAACAAAGCAGGCTTCCTGGGAAGAAGATGAAGGGTTCAGTTCATAACATGTTGAGTAAAAGGTATCTATATAGTCAGGATCCAAAAGAAGTCCTCCAGCACTCCAAGACAAGTTTCTGGAGCTCAGGAGCAAGATCAGACCCAGCAATTGAAGCCATGAGTGTGAATAAAGCCCTTTGAGAAAACTGTATAGAGGGTCAGACAGGTCCTAGAAAGCACCTTGTTTAATGGAAGATAAACCTGTAAATAAAGGGGAAAAACCACAGGTCATAAAAAGTTAGGGAAGGAGAGCTTTCAAGGAGGATGGAGTGTTTAATTTCATAGTGTCAAACACCACAGAAAGGTCAGGGAAGATCAGGGCTGAAAAATTGCCATTGGATTTGCCAATTAGGAGATGATTGGTGACCTTGATTGGACAACAGCAATTTCAGGAGCACAGAGGGGGTTAAAAGCTAAAGGTCAGATATAAACTACGCTTGAGAATCTTGGCGAGGGCCTTCCCTGGTGGTCCAGTGGTTAAGAATACCCCTGCCAATGCAGGGGAACATGGGTTCGATCCCTGGTCCAGGAACCGCACGCTGCAGAGCAACTAAGGCCTGTGCACCTCAACTCCTGAGCCGGCGCTCTGGAGCCTGTGCCGCACTACAGGAGAAGCCGCTGCAGCGGGAAGCCTGGGCATCGCAGAGGAGGGAAGCCCCTGATCATCACAACTAGAGAGAGCCCGCACGCAGCAGTGAAGACCCAGACTAACTAAACGACAAATAAATAAGCTTTTAAATGACCATCAGTATTTAGGAACTAACTTCCAGGGGGGTGATGGGAGGAGGCTTCCTAGAGGACTCTGAGGTGGGTTGTGAGCAATGGGTAAGAGGTTGGATGGCAGACACAATGAAGATGCTTCAGAAAGGCAGTCCTGCCTGGCTTCCATGTGCGGAGGCAGCGAGGGAGTTTGTTTGCCGGGGAGGCAGGGTTTAAAGGTGAGGCTGAGGAGAGTGAGCCCTGCCTCTCTGACTGCTGCTCTGCAGTGCCTGCTGCCTGGCGGGCATTTCCACCTGAGCATGCCATAGCAACTAGATCTCAAGTTACTAAAAGTGAATCCACACCCTTCCTCCTCACATCAATGCCTCCTTTGAATTTCCCACTTTGAGTAACAGCACCATCCTTCGCCTAACCCACTCTCAAGTCCTAGTGGTTCTTCCAAATACCTCATAGTCACCTTCTTTATTCAACAGTCAGCCTCTCCTGTCTAATTCTCACTACCTCTCACCTGGTTTGCTAAAATAGCTTTAAAAAAAAAAAAAGGATTTCCCTTCTTCTCACCCAACCCATGTTGCCCGTGCTGCTAGATAATCTTCCTAAAACACAGCCTTTATTCAATCATTCCAGTAGATAAACCTCTGGACAGAAACACAAAACCTACCATGGCAGGCGGGGTTGAAGGGGTGTGAATCTCAATGAAGTATAAAAACTCAACCACATGTATAAACTTTCATCGAACGAGGTTGAACAAAACGTATCTAAATTTTTTTTAAGTGTCCAATAACTTTTAACACAGTGATTTCACTCCTAGGAATTTATATAAAATTTGTGGTTAAATGTGCAAATACACACACACATACAAAGTATGTCTGTTCCAATGTTTATAACATCAAACGATGCAAAATCACCTTAAAGTCCAACAATAGGGGGCTATCTCAAGTACCATTGGACCACACACAGGAAGACAGCAAGATAAACTATGATAGAAGCACATATTTTTGACACTGAAAGATTTTCACCATGGGTTTTGAACAAGTTACAAACAGTATATTTTTACAAAATATGTATTTACATATATATACATTAGCAGAAGACAATGTCTGAAAGAAAATATACCGAAATATTTACAGTGATTATTCAAAAATGGTGGGATTTTAGGTGACTTTA
Organism: Budorcas taxicolor; assembly: GCF_023091745.1. Taxonomy (NCBI): domain Eukaryota; kingdom Metazoa; phylum Chordata; class Mammalia; order Artiodactyla; family Bovidae; genus Budorcas; species Budorcas taxicolor. The sequence continues at coordinate 107,013,576 of NC_068912.1, forward strand.
ATTTTGTATTTTTGCTTATTATTTTATAATCTCCATGCAGTAAACATGGGTACTCCGTGAAATAAAGAGTACGGCAGATTATACCACAATATCTAACGCAGCACAGCTCTTTTAGACTTTATCCTTTATCCTTCATCCTTTATCTGGAGATAGCAAGAACTTCATATACAGCTCATCAATTCAACTAATTGTTTCAGCCTCCCCAAGAAACCAAGGATGAAGAAGGCACAGTCTGCCTTCAACAAACTCATGTTCTAAAGGAGCCAATTAAATAGACAGCTGTAAAACAAGGAGATAAGTACTACCACAAGGGATGTATAAAGTACCATGAAAACTCAGAGGAGGAGCTAAGTCAAATTTTGCCTGGCTGGGATAGAAGAAAATAAGCTTGAACACCATAAAAAGCCAGTTCATTCTAGCTGAGATGAACGATTACTTAACAACATGAATAGGAACTGGGAAGCTGATTAAATAGAAAGAACATCCAAGGCAGAGGAAACAGCATAAACATGAGAATCATACTCATGCCAAGTCTGCATTCTACCCTGTGGAGGAGCAGAAGGCAGTGAGCATTGGAGACTGAAGAAGAGATATGGCATGATCACTGACAGAAAGCCAAAGATGATGAGGGTCTAAAACAGGGCAGTGGGTACATCCAGGGCGAACGGAAGGGAAAGGATGCATGTTGAGCTAGAACTCAACATGAGTTGAGACAAACAGTACTTAGTGACCAATCAGATGTGGAAAACAAAGGAAGACAAAAAACAAACAAACCTGAATTTCCCCGCTGCAGCAAACAGGTAGAGAGTGATACTGCTGTATGAGACAAGGTGTATAGGACAGGCCTTTCCTGGTGGCTCAGACAGTAAAGAACCCAACAGCAATGAGTGAGACATGGGTTCGGTCCCTGGGTTAGGAAGATCCCCTGGAGGAGGGCATGGCAACCCACTCCAGTATTCTTGCCTGGACAATCTCCTTGAACAGAGGAGCCTGACGGGCTACAGTCCATGCGGTCACAAAGAGTCGGACACGACTGAGCAACTAAGCACAGCACATACAGGAAGAGAAGCAGGTTTGGGAAGAGAAAAAAGGAGAATGAGGATAAGCGTGGTTTTGGATATGTTATATTAGAACTTCTACAGACTCCAAAGTGGAAGAGGGCAGTAGTCATTTGATAAGACAAGTCTGGACCTCAAGGGAAAGTTCATAATCAGAGATTTGGATTCGAGAGTCATCACTGAACAGGTAGACAATGTTGATAAGTGAAATCACCCGAGTAGGTGAACTTATCCAGGGAAAGCACACAATGAAGGGGAAAGAGAGGCCCAAATATAGTGTCAAAAGCTGTAACAAGGTCAAACGTGAGAAATACTGAGTTCTGCAAGTAGGTCATCCTAAGTGGGAGCGATTTCTGCTGGACTGGTGGGCAAAAAAGCCATGTCATGGTGGGTCAAGATGACTAGAGGAATGTAAGAAAGACTATTAAAGAGGTTTAGTAGTTAAAAAATAAAAAGCAGAGTTAGATGGAATAAGTTTGTTGGAAAAAGCTTAAAATTTTTCTTTTCCTTAGGATGAAGACAACTTGAACATACTTATGAAGAGTTACTAGGAGGGGAGAAATATCAGTAACCTCCTAAATGCAGATGACACCACCCTTATGGCAGAAAGTGAAGAGGAACTAAAAAGCCTCTTGATGAAAGTGAAAGTGGAGAGTGAAAAAGTTGGCTTAAAGCTCAACATTCAGAAAACTAAGATCATGGCATCCGGTCCCATCACTTCATGGGAAATAGATGGGGAAACAGTGGAAACAGTGTCAGACTTTATTTTGGGGGGCTCCAAAATCACTGCAGATGGTGACTACAGCCATGAAATTAAAAGACACTCCTTGGAAGGAAAGTTATGACCAACCTAGATAGCATATTCAAAAGCAGAGACATTACTTTGCCGACTAAGGTCTGTCTGGTCAAGGCTACGGTTTTTCCTGTGGTCATGTATGGATGTGAGAGTTGGACTGTGAAGAAGGCTGAGCGTCAAAGAATTGATGCTTTTGAATTGCGGTGTTGGAGAAGACTCTTGAGAGTCCCTTGGACTGCAAGGAGATCCAACCAGTCCATTCTGAAGGAGATCAGCCCTGGGATTTCTTTGGAAGGAATGATACTAAAGCTGAAACTCCAGTACTTTGGCCACCTCTTGCAAAAAGCTGACTCATTGGAAAAGACTGATGGTGGGAGGGACTGGGGGCAGGAGGAGAAGGGGACGACAGAGGATGAGATGGCTGGATGGCATCACGGACTCGATGGACGTGAGTCTGAGTGAACTCCGGGAGATGGTGATGGACAGGGAGGCCTGGCGTGCTGCCATTCATGGGGTCGCAGAGTCGGGCACGACTGAGCGCCTGAACTGAGCTGAGGAGGGGAGAGACTCAGAATACAAACTATGTACGTGCCCAGAGGCTGCCTCTGAAAAAAGGGGGAAGGAGGTGAGGAAGAGACAGATGAGCTGAGAGGCAGACCTGCGGAAAGTAAAAGGCTAAACGGCTTGCTGAAAGTGTACAAGGCGGGCTGGAGCAGCAAGCTGGAGGAGTGTGGCGAAAGCCTGAAAGAGCTGCTGTAGGAAAAGGAATGGGAGTCACCCAGGAGGGAACAGAGATTTCAGGGCAGGGTGGAGAGTCAAGCTGTGGCTGGAGCTCATAAACCTGTGACAGAGCCCATTCGCACAATGCTATGCAGAACTGCCTGGGCAAGTGAACGTGGGTCCGGCTGGGGGAAAGGACGGGAAACTGTGGCAGAAAGAAAGCGACCTGAGAGCACCAGGGCAAGCACGGCGTGTAGGAAGGGGGGCAGGGCAACGACGCCAGCCAGGGCCCAAGTGGCCGGGAGGCAAGCAGAGACCAGGTTTCCTGGGCATAAAGGGATGGGAGAAACAGAAGAAAGCAGGCTGCAGCCAGACTCTGGGGTTCCTAGGAGGAGGGGAGCAACTTCAGGTCACCTCAAATACTCTTCCCCAAGAAGCTCAGCCATCAACCAAGACCAATATTGATGCCATGCTGCCTTCCAAGCCCTGCTCTGATACGTAAACTAGTTCTTCAAATGGGGCAGCACTTCAAAGACTGTCAGAAGGAATTCCAGTGAGAGAATGGTAAGCTTGAGTTCTCTTAGCGTCTTCCTTCCTGGACTGTAAGATTTGATCTGGATCTCTGGGAAGAATATCAGTAACTCTTCTTTTTAGTAACAGGGAGATTTGGGGAGTTGTCGTGTGTGGAGTTGCTGAAAATAAAAGTTTAAGAAACTGCCTACTTGCAAGTTTAGCAATTCCCTCAGGATCCTGGAGCCAGCTGGTGTAGGACAAGAGTCACTGTCCTCATTGTAGGGCCCTGGATCCTCCCCCAGTGCTAACTTACAACAGTTACGGGTGACAACTAGAGCACAATAATCACTTTCAACAGGGAAGCAGAGTTGGGGTCTGCTAATAAGGTGAGTGACATCCAGGAAAGAGAAAAGTGAGTTCACTTCCTTTCACTGCAAAAACTGAATCTACACCCTGTCTTCCCACAAGGACAGGAAAACCTAAACAAGCTACTCACTCATTCCCTAAAGATCCGGGCTCCCATCCAGCTTATTATCACAGCCTGTACAAAAAGAGAGAGATTCAGATCCTCTCAGAGGGGCTACAAATGAAACACAACATTGCCACCAGAAGGGACCGCTGGCTTAGAGCGCTGACTCACTCTAAGAGCCCCAATCGCTTTCCAAGCCAGCCCCATCACCCCAAAGACAAAGGGTACAAAGACTATAAAAGGCAGTTTCTTATATTAAAGTACATGGGTGGAAGAAAGGAGACTTCAGGGCTGGTTGGCTCTCTGGATAAGCATCTGGAATCCAGCCCCCTACATCAGCCTGGTCAGCCATTCCATTTGGACCGAGGTGGGCCCCTGCTATGTGAGACCAAAAAAAAGTTAATTCCCAGTGGTGTTTGTTTAATGCAGCTCTCGTTCACCTTCACTCGGGTCACCGCCTTCTTCTGCTCACAAACACTTAATTGTCTCTGAAAAGTAGGTCATTGCCTTGTGGAACAAGTCGGAGGGGGAGCTAAGACCCAGACTCTCACTCCGACAGGCCTGGAGAGGCCCAAGCCGTGTCTAGGAGACCAGGACCAGTCAACAGTGCACTGTGCCAAGAGTGCTCCAGGTGGCAACCTGGCTACTGCCATTCCTAGGTGGTGATTCAGCAGGTTGGTGGAGCAGAAGACGCCCAGGATGTGAGGGTGAGGCTCCTGCCATGCCAAGGAATCCTTGACCCACTCTAATGGCTAATGAGGTGTTCCTGACCATCTCCAAATGGAGAGAGCAAGAGGTGGGTCATGAGAATGCTGAGCTCTTCCCCACTGCCCATATGGGCCCTCTGTAGAATACCAAGCATTGCTCAACCATAAATGGAGCTGTCTGAGCTTCTCCCCACTCCTTCTCCCAAATATTTTCTTCAGGACACCCAAAAATAAACACGGCTCCTTCCTTACCCATGAGCTAGAGGCACATTCTTAGCACTGTAAGCTGTCACCTGAGCATGCCTGACAATGAAGGGGTTAACATCTCCAAGCAGGACACATCTTGTTCCTAGGCCCAAATACTCCATCCACCCAGAATGCGAAGGTGGGAGAGACTCCCCCCTCAATCCTCCTCCAACCTCTCACTGACTAATTCACTAAATATAGGCTATTGCTTCAAAGTAAAAAAGACGGGGCCCAGGGAGATGAGGCGACAGAGGGCTGGCAAGTTTGGGAAATAGTTACCAGAGGGTCAGCTGTCCAGCTGGCTCTGGAATCTGAAAACTTCCAAATCTAACAACTGCCTTTCTCAGCAAGAATCAAAAGTATGTGAATCAGCTGTGGAGGATAAAGGTTGTAGAGTCCAGTTTCAGAAGCCAGTAGCAAACCACTTCCTTAGCCATTGTTCCCAACAAACAGCAAACTGCCAGCAACTTCACCTTCAGACCAGCTACCAGCTCTAAGAGAAACGGGAAAGGGAGTTAGTTATCTCTTTGGCATATGGAGTGAGAGCATCTCTCTCTCTCAATCTCTCTTTCTCTGTATCTCTCTCCAACCACCTCCCCATCTCCAAATCTTCGGTTGTAAAACCAAAACCATTGACCACCCCAACTTTTCCAAATTCTGACGATGCCATTTTCCACTATTTCCAAAGGTCCCATGTAGCTTTCGTCCTCCTGATCCCTCACCGCTTCTCCTGCCCTACAACACACACACACGTCATCTCTAAGGTACTTCAGAGTCAGAACTAACACCTAATTTCACATCACCTTTTCAAGTATGAGGTCTATGTAACTAGACTGCAAACTCCACAGAGGCAGGAACCATGTTTTATCACCACTACTGAGCTAACACTGCATGTTTATCACAAGCCAAGCAACATTCTGATAGCTCAGTTGGTAAAGAATCTGCCTGCAATGCAGGAGACCCCGGTTCAATTCCTGGGTCAGGAAGATCCACTGGAGAAGGGATAGGCTACCCACTCCAGTATTCTGGCCTGGAGAATTCCATGGACTACACTCCATGGGGTCACAAAGAGACATAACTGAGTGAGTTTCACTTTTCCTTTTCAAGCACCATCCTAGGCACTTCACATGTATTTGGTCTCCAGGGGAATTCTATGATGCAGCTGCTGTCAGCACAGATAAGCACTGAAATTCAGAAAGGTTTAGGAACTCGCTCAAGTTCATGGTAAACAGTAGAGCTGAGATTCACACCCTGGTAGCTTAACCTCAGAGTCCATGCTCTCAGCCCCTATACTCTACATAAGTGGTCTTAGAACAGCAGCAACTCCTGGGAACATGTTAGAAATACAAATTCTCAAGCCAAACCCCAGACATACTGAATCAGAAGCTGGGGGTGGGGCCCAGCCATCCATGTCTTAACAAGCCCTCCGGGTGGGTGATTCTGATGGCTCAAGTTTGAGAACCACTGCTCAATTCACAAGTTGCGCTGCTTCTGCTTTTCTTTATTTGAGCCCCACCCGAGACAGAAAGGAGTCCAGGAGGAACTTAAGTGTAAAAATATCCTAAACAACTGATTGTGGCCTGATGGTTAAGAGTGCGTGCAGGGCCAACTGCTTGTCAGTGTAAAGCCCAGCTCTGTTGCTTATGACCTGTGTGACCCCGGGCATGTCACTTAGCCTTCCTGTTGCTCAGTTTCATCAAATGGAAAATGGGAATAACAGTACCCACATCATTTAGTTGTGAGGATTAAATGACTTAGTATCATGCAAAGCATTTATAAAGTGTGTGGCCCTTGGTAAGTGCCATATAAGTTCTTACTAACTATAGTCCTTGATCCATTTTACAATTAAATTCAACAAACATTTGTTAGGCATCTATGTATCAGGCTTCTCTGGGGGCTCAGATGGTAAAGAGTCTGCCTGTAATGCAGGAGACCTGGGTTCCATCCCTGGGTCAGGAAGGTCCCCTAGAGAAGGAAATGGCAACCCACTCCAGTATTCTTACATGGAAAAATCCCATGGATGGAGGAGCCTGGCGGGCTACACCCCATGGGGTAGCAAAGAGTCAGATACAACTGAGCAACTAACACATATATGTACCAGGCACTGTGCCACAGACATGCATCCATCAACATCTCCCCAACTCATCATCAGCATTTCAAATGTCTATCAATGCCTTATTAACTGCAGTACTCTGTGCTATGGGATACAAGGGCCACAAAGAACAAGGCATTAACCCTTCCTTTAAGGACAAAGCATGCCTCAGACATGACGTTTACAGGAGTAACTGCAACACATAGCAGCCAGTGATAAGAATCAGAAGACAGCATTCTTCGATGGAAAGGACACTGGGTTTGAGATCACAAAAAGGACACTGGGTTTGAGGTCACAAGATTTAGACTTGGTTCCAGCTATGTACGTCCTAAGGCAAGTCACTTTACTTCCTTGAGCCTTAGGCTATCAAGCAGCATAATAACCTGTGAGGCACAATAGAGATAATACATATGAAAGCATTCTGTAAATTGGGCAAACTCTGAGAGATGGTAAGACAGAGAAGCCTGGCGCACTGCAGTCCACGGGGTCACGAAAAGTCAGACACAACTTGGTGACTGAACAACTATTACTATTATTTTTAAATGAATTTCTTTCAGTAATATTATGTAAGTTTAGAAAGATGATATGACTTGTAACTGAAGGGACCAGGAAATGCTGCACCCAAAAAAATGACATATGAGATGGACGTGAAAGGATAAGTAAGACGTAGAAATTAAAGGAAAATCCAAGGAGAGGAAAGAGCATAAGCAAACACGTGAGAATACAGGGCATATAAGGAGGGCAGCGGGAATGGGGACTAGTTCATTCCACTTGTAAAGAATAATGAATGGGGTTGTTGTTGTTTTTGTTTAGTCGCTAAGTCATGTCCAACCCTTTGCGACCCCATGGACTGTAGCGCGCCAGGCTCCTCTGTCCACGGGATTCTCCAGGTAAGAATACTGTAGTGGGTTGCCACTTCCTTCTCCAGGGGATCTTCCCGACCCAGGGATCAAATCCATGTCTCCTGCTTGGCAGGTGGATTATTTACCACTAAGTCATCTGGGAAGCCCTAAAGAATAATGGGAGATGGCATTAAAAAGGCAGGTAAAGGGCAAACGGGGGGGAAATATCTGTTCACTTTTCCCCCATAAGCATCTTTGGTACTTCAACTAGGTAAATGATGAAACAGTGGGTTAAAATTAGTTTCAGGATTTCTTAACACCTGTGAGTCTGAAGTATTCCGCATGCCTTCTGCTCCATTTTCAGGGATTAAGAGCCAGCTATATCATATGTATGGAAAACAGAATAACTATAGATATGTAGTCTGTGCAGGGGCCACTTTGAAAATAATACTTTTATTCCTCATCAGAGCTGCTCCTCGGGAGTCCAGGAGAGAGAGAGCTCACAAAGACTGGGCCTTTTGGAACATCACTATTCAACTAAGACCAACTTATTCAACTTTGTTCACCTAACACCAGCTACAAAATGAAATGGAAAGGGTTCAACTCTCTTAACCATTTTTCACGTGTTTTTTGGTGCCTCTATTTAAATACAATATGCAGTACGTTTGTTTTGGTGTTTTGTTTTCACTCATTATTTTTGTGCAGAAGGTAAGCATATAATCTAGAGTAGCACAAATCTGTTGATACAGAAATTGAGGTTTCCAATAAATTGTTTCAGAGAAATTTTTAAAGCTTTATATGTTGTTATGGTTGAATGAAATAATGTAATTTTAATCTAGTAACTCTCGCTTGTCAAAGAACATCTGAAAGAAAGTAAATTTAACAAACTTTGAAAAAAGTCCATTTTTAGTTGACAAGGGGTGAATATAACTTGTTGATCATGCCAAATATCTGTCTCTAAAATTCAATTGTCAATTTTACACAAAGAAAATTGCCTAAGGAGAAAATATTAGCTTTCCAAAGAACCAATTATCAAAAATCAAACTGAACACTCTTGTGCTTGTCTCTCCTCCACTGTCATACAAGTGCCCCCTACTGTCGTTCATATTTAACCTATGTTTTTCTGAAATAGCTTTTTTCAGATTTCTTTGTTTTTAGAGCCTTTCCTGTAGCAGCCTTCACAAAGCACGAACATAATTCTTTCATCATATGTACTTACACAAGTAGAACTGAATACTAAATGTGATCTCATTAACTTAACATAGAATTCACTCACTCATATTATATTGACAACATAAAATCATCCTGAATAGCTTTAGAAAGATAACTAGAAGACAGACAATAAGGTATGGAACAGGAAACATGCAGGTAGACCAATGTGGGTGGAGGAGTGCACTGAGGCGGTGTGTCCCTGTATCCTTAACACAATGGGGCAAAAAACCCCCAATGACACTGCAGTCCCCTTAAGCACAGAGGGGACTCAGGGGAAATCAGTACAAACCACCCGTTAGCCTCTTCAGACAAACAGGAGAGACCACACAGAGGGATCCAGGAGTTTAGAGGGGCTGCCTCTCCTTCTCAACCTCCACTTCTATGTCCAACGTAAGTGCAGGAGGCAGAAGCCCAGCATGTGGACTTTTCCAGGTCTAACTCAGGCCTGAAGATGGGACAAAGAAGTCAGAGCTGCAGAGCACTCTGCAGAATTTTGCAAGAAGCTGCAAGAGCCTATCTATGCTGTCAAGACCATCCTGCTAAGGTTCTTAGTGCTTTAATCCCCTTGATGGAAGACCTCTTCCATCATCCTGGGACCCCCTGTTACCATTCCACGCACCATGGCGAGGGATGGGCTGGGGTGAAGCCAGAGGAGAGCACACAGGTTCTATACTGTGTCAACTGCCAATGATAGGATATATGTGTACGTATGCATGTGCATACATATGAACACACATATACATGTACGCACACATGTGTGTATATAGCCTACAAATCCCACAAGCCAGGCTGGCATACAACTGGCTATTTACTGTACGGCTGTACAACAATTCCCCCTCAGGCCCTGACGTGTGTAAAACAAACTAAGAGTCTAGATACATCACAACAGCAAGAGTCCCATTCACAGTAACAGCAGAAAAGGGTGGAAGAAAGGCAAGGGTGTTAAGCTACAGCTACTGTTAAGCAGTCTATCCCTGGAGAAGAGTCTAATCCTTGCTTAGGCTAAGAAGCAACACTTTTCCCCACTAGAGTTCTGCCAGGCCTGGACCCTCTATATGGATTCCCATCAGAATGGGCTCCATCATTTGTTAGACTCCTATCAAAACAGGTCCTGCAACCAAAACTCAGAGAGATGAAGTGGACACACAATGGACTTGTCCCTCACTTCATCCTCTTCCTCCCAGCTTTGAGAGCTCTAGATAAGGAATCAATTCAACAATACTGCTACTGAGACTAATCATATTTTAGCAACCTAAGTGTCCATCAATGGAAGAATGAATAAACAAAATGTGGTACGTACAAAGAAATACTATTCAGCCTTAAAAAGGAATAAAATTAAGACACATACTACAATATGGATAAACTTTAAAGACATTATACTAAGTGAAATAACCCAATCGCAAAAGTATAGATCTTGTAGGAGTCTACTTACATGAAGTACCTAGAATAGTCAAACTTAACAGAGACAGAAAACAGAATGGTAGTTGCCAGGAGCTGGGGGAGGGGAAAATGGGAATTATTGTTTAATGGGTATGAAATATAAGTTTGAGAAGTTCTGGAGATGGACAGTGGTAATGGTAACAACAGCAGTGTGAATGTACTTAAAGCCACTAAACTGTACGCATAAAATGGTTAAAATGGTAAATTTTTTGCATATTTTACCACATTAAAAATCACATTTTACAAGACTCTTATTAATAAAAAGAAACTACAATTACATACCCACTATACATCAAGTAGCATGCTTTCTATATATTAATTCTTTTAACCTTTAGAGAAACAGTACAAGGTGGTTATTATCATTAACATTTTGCAAATGAGGACTTAGAAAAATCACACCTTAAGTGACTGGCCAAGGTCACAGAGCTTGTAAGTACCAGAACCAGGATTCTAACGTTTATACCCTTTCCACTGTAAAATGCTGCTCTCCACCCTAGAGGGGAGATTTATCTGATACTATAAAGTAGCCACAAACCACAACGCCCCTGGAGCAAGAAGGGACAGAGGTAAAGGATGAATTCAAAGTCAAGAGTTCAAAGTCAAGGCAGGCACACTAATTCCACTTCTAAGACTGTTCTTCTTTGATGACCTTCAAGAACTTGAAACACACCAATTACCTACTCATGTAAACCCTGCCAAACTAGGAAAAGCTGTGTTACACATAAAACTCAAAAATGACATTCCTCGTAATCTATCAAGCAATGTTTTATTTTGTAAGAACTTTTAAGGACTTCTCCAAGGTCAAGGAAAAAAAAAAAAAAAAGCAAAAGTTAGTGTGTCACAAAATTAAACTCCAGGTTACCCTAAACGCTAAGAAAAAGTCCTCACGAAGCGAAGGGGCTCACAACTTCCTCCCCACTCCTCCCTCTTCTGTCTTCTGCTCTCGCTCCGACCCACGAGGAGCAGGCCGCTCGGCACAGGCAGGTTCCGAAACTGCTGTGCGGGCCCACAGGCGGCACTGCCCGCTGACAGCGAGCCCCGCACTGCCCGAGAGGAAGCTGCAGGGCTTGTTGGTGAGGGCAGGAAACCTGGACAGCCCGATTGCAGGCCCAGCCTGTGTCACTCCAGCAGGGCTCAGGGGGCATCCTGCCAGGCTCCATTCCAAGAATGGTGTCACTTCCAGCACGGACTAACAGTTGCTCCCGGGCAGTGTTCAGGCACCGAAAGCGCTGGCCAGAAGACGCGGCCAGAGTGGGGTCACAGCACGCAGGCCCCGTGAGGGACCGAGCCTTTCTCATCTTCAGGGGGCGAAGGGGCACTACTACCACAGGTCAAGCAGACAGCCCAGCAAAGGATTCAAAACAATCCTCTAGGCCCCGTGTCTCTCCCAGGGGCACAAGGAAGCTGGGGTTCCTGTACATGTCTGTCTCTCAAATGGAAGCTGTTCTGCTCAAAACAAAAGCAGCTTCCTTCCCCAAGACCCAACTGATTTATAGCCAGCAAGTGTCTCCCGGTACTCAGAAAATATGCTATCAAACAGGAAATGAAAAAATATCCATTTCTTCCTGAAGGAAAGGAGAGGAAACACATCCCTATAGAGACAGGAAATCAGCTGACCAGAATCCCAGACATGTCAGGGAAATGACTGTCCCCTTCTTCAACGCAGGGAGTTATGAAAGCCGAGTTCCTCTCAGGCTTCAGTCACTACTGCGAGAATGCAGGGGTCCCAACCTCTGGGACTCAGACCTGTCAGATCAGCAGCAGCATAAGATTAGAAATAACACACACAATAAATCTAACGTACTTGAATCAGCCTAAAAACATCCCCCCACCCCTGGTGTGGAAAAATTGTCTTCCACAAAATTGGTACCTGGTACCAAAAAGGCTAGGGACCACTGCCCTAATGCCAACCAAAAGCACAACTCCACAGACTTCCTACTTTTTCCTCATGTAGGAAACAGCCAAAAAGGAATGTTTGCACAATACTCAGAGAAACCACAAGGGACATTTTAGGTACGGGTGACCCCAATATTTAGAGTCTGCATCCACCCAATCTGAGGTTGTGGCTGAGTGTGGGACACAAACCAGAGAAGAGGCTGAGACTTCTTGTTTGCCAACAGCAGCCATTATAATAACAGCTTTATGTTTCCACAATGCTAGTTAGCAGGGTCTCAATGCCTTCTTCCCTAGCCACAATCTAACCCTGACCACCCCCCTTTACCATTTGAGAGGGACAAGCATGTATCTTTAGTCCCTGCCACAAAGAAGGTCAGTGATTAGAAGCCTTATCCAAGGTCATTAGCTAGTCAGATGGAACGAACATTCAACTTTTAAATGCTTTCTCACATGAAGGAAGACTGCAAAACAACTGTTTCTCAAGTAATTCTTAGGCAACGAAAATTCCCTGTATCCTATCCACAAAAACTCCTTTATCTCTCTCTCTCCTATCTCCATTTTCTACTAATGTCTCCCAACTCAATATGCCAGGCATGTCTGCTGGCATCCAGTGCATTTAAAGCTTCCCTCCATTATCCAACTTAACATACATTTATAAACACTGACTTCGAGCTGGGCGCTGTGCTAAACTTTGGGGGCAAAAAGATGGATGAGAAGCTGTCTCAGTTCTCAGGATGCGCAGTCTCGTGGGACACAGAAAGACAAACATGTAACTGTTATTCAGAGGAACCAGTGACATCAAAAAGGAAGAATATATGCTTAGGATGCTTCCGTTCTCGAGCCATAGCATCTAGGGAGAACTGGTGTGTCCAGTGAGAGGAACCTTTCTCTCAAGGAACCTCTGAAAATATTTTTACTTTCCTCATTCCCGACTTGACACCTCCAAATGATGCTCCCCCAAACGCCAAGGCTGCAAACTGGTATGGCATGTAAAAACAAGAACACTACCACAATGGGAGAGAACTCTTGAGTCAGCTCTCAGAGGAAGCCCGGCAGAACCGCACCCAGGAAACCACCTGAACAATGAAATGAGCGTGCTAACTCTGCCCCACTGTCCATCACTCCCAGAGCCAGAGAATGGGACACGCAGGAGGCTTTATCTGAAGGCAGAGAAAGGAAACCCACACTACTCCTCTGGACAAAAACTCTCCCCACCGAAAGAGTCACAGTAACATCATAATGTTTGATGATTTAAAAGTCGTTTAGAGGGGATATATGTATACATAAAGCTGATTCATTCTGTTGTACAGCAGAAACTGACACAACATTGTAAAGCAATTATACTCTAATAAAATAAAAAAGTCATTTAGTATTGTTATTCCCTCCAGATTAGTCTGCAGCTAAATCATTCCACAAAAAGTAGCGAGACATCTAGCCTAAAACAGTGTACTTTAAAAATGTGTTTTTAAAACCAAAGCCCCATCATTTTAAATGTATTAGAGTCTTAGCTATATTTATACTCTGTTATACTCTATATTCTGTTCAAAACACCATTAGTTTTCATCTTCTGATAATGACAAACCACTGATGGAAATAAAATCAAGTCCGAGAGTGACCTTTTCCCTCTCAGGGGCAGGTACCAAACCCTCAGCACAAGACTTTTTCTAGGTCCACATTACTCACAGAAAAAAAAAAGTGAAGAATGAAGTGAGGCTTTCTATCAGCAAAACAATAGATTCTCCTATTAGGAGACCCCAAGGTGCCTAAATCAAGCAATCAAAACATTCTCCCCTCTAAACCACAGAAGGGTTTAAACTATCAGACTCTATTTCCTTTTCTCTACCTTCCTATCCTTTGGGGAGGGCAGAGGAGTGGAGACTAGCTGGATTACATTCGAGGCCTGGGCACCTAGCAGCAGTGTCCACTGCATATGTGGGCCTCAGAGATGAGTCTGATGACCAACCTAGTGTGTGTGTGTGGTAGGAGGGCATCTGTGAAGGAAGGAAGAAAGAAAGAAAGACGGGCCAAAAAGGAAGAAGTAGGGTAGAAATAAAAGGTGTCCTACTACTCTAGTAGAGATCCTGGCAACCCCTCAGGTCTACAGCTGGGATGAAATGAACACCCCCCGCCTCCCCCGCCGCCGAGACCACTCTAGCTATCCTGCACCTCCCTTGGATTTCCTAATCCTAAACTAAGCCTTTTCCCCAGACTCATTCTAATGAGAAAGCAAGTAGCTGCATGGTACAGGTTTATGGCAAAGAAAATGAATGGCAATTAATAACTGGTTTGTACCAGAGAAGCTGGTTTACTTGATCCGCCTCCTGGTTCCAAGGAGTTTCTCTCTGCATTACGCCATCCTTCTAGTTATGTGTTTAAGAAAGTCATACCTTCATATCTAACAACATAGCAACCTCCCTTCCATCCCCTTATCAGCCCTCCTCCTACACTTACTATCTTTTCCCCAACCTGGAGTCTGAATCCCATTCATTAGAGGAGGAAGCATAACCTGTTGCGCGAGTGTTTCATCTGCTGACACTCCTCAGTAGCACACGCCCCTCGTGATAGGCGGCCAAGATGATGTCATCAGTTGAATGCTCCCAGGGTTCCGGCTGTGAGCACCTGATCTTTAACAGAGTGTGAAGTACTAAGAGAATCCAATCACACTGACATTTGGTGCATACCTGCTGAATGCAGGGCACTGAGCCAGACAAGATGACAGATGGAAGGAAGAACAAATCATAATCTGTGAGCTCCAGAAGCACAAGCTAATTGGGCAAATCCATGGGAAGCTAAATACCAAATGATAAAATACAAGTGATGACATACAGCATGGCGTGGTCAACTGGCCAATGAGTGATAGAAATTAATGCTGTGAGCGCAGAAGGCGACTGAGTTAGCACAGGTCAGTGTGGTTTGCAAAGGAGTACTGGGAAAAGGGAGGACTCAAGCTGGGCTCTCAGGTAGATTTCAAGAGGTAGGGACAGACCTGACAGAAAAGGGGACGGCGCTAGCAGAGGCATCAGTCCTAAATACCAAACGAAGCCCCAGAGTAAGCCGGACAGATGGCAACAAAAATAAATAAGAGGAAAATACAAACAAAGAGGCCGCATTACCCAGCAGGCCACGCTGCAGACTATCAGTACAGGGACTTTTTCAAGCAGACGGGAGATTGTCCCAGATGGAAGACTGGACGTGCTAGCAGAAAGGAAAAGCAACTTTTAAAAAAAGGTAAATATTTGGTAAATCCAGATGAATGTTGTCTTGGGGCTACCCTGGCAGTTCAGGAGTTAAGACTCTGCCTTCCAATGCAAGGCGTGTGGGTTCAATTCCTGGTCAGGGAGCTACAATCCCATGTGCCCAGCACCCAAAAAACTGAAACATAAAACAGAAGCAACACTGTGACAAATTCAATAGACTTTAAAAATGGTCCACATAAATACGTGAACACTGTCTACACAGAGCAAAAATCATAATGGGTGTTTATTCGCTTAATAAACATAACAAAAATACACTAAAGCATTTGCATTAAAAATAAACGCTATGATAAAAATAAGTAATAGATGTGTGCATAGAATATTAAAGCAGAGAAAAGAGAGTGGCTAATTCACTCACTCAAAAGAACTCAAAAAGTCATCAGTAACAACATAAGATGGGGAATGAGTCAGGAAGGATAAGTTCTTCAAGAGAATAGATTTAGGAGGACTCTGCAGACAGAGGCAAAAATGCGAGCAAGACAAATGAACTAGAAATGATTTGGAGTGTGAGTAAACTACACGCAGAGGTGCCTGAGTACAGCAAAGGATGACAGCGGTTTAAAACAAGAATCGCAGCATGGAGCCAAAATGTGGAGACTGTGTCTTCTACTAAGAAATTTTGGCCTTATGCTAAACTGACAATCTACAGCTTCTCTTTCCTACAAAGCCCTTCCCAATGAAAGACTGCTTTCTAGAGGGCACATAGGTAAACGTCACCTTTAGTAAATAAGTAAGTTTGCTTTTTTAATTTTGGGGGTTAGTCGCGAAGTCGTGTCCTACTCTTTTGCCACCCCAAGGACTGTAGCCCACCAGGCTCCTCTGTCCATGGGATTTCCCAGGCAAGAATACTGGAGTGGGTTGCCATTTCCTTCTCCCAGGGATCCTCCCCACCCCGGGGTCAAATTGATGACTCCTGCATTGGTAGGCAGATCCTTTACCACTGAGCCACCACAGAAGCCCAGGGCAAGCCTGGCAGTAAAAGAGAATGAAATCATGTCATTGTGGCAACGTGGACTGACCTAGAGATTACCATTCTAAGTGAAGTCAGAAAGAGAAAGACAAATACCATACAATATTACTTAAATGCGGAGTCTAGAATATGATACAAATAAACTTATCTACTAAACAGGAACAGACTCTCAGACATAGAATACAAACTGATGGTTACCAAAGGGGAAAGCAGAGTGGGAGAGGGATAAATTAGGAGTTGGTGATTAGCAAATACCAACTGGGTGTGTGCTTAGTTGCTCAGTCGTGTCCAACTCTTTGCGACCCCATAGCCTGTAACCCGCTAGGCTCCTCTGCCCGTGGGATTCTCCAGGCAAGAACTCTAGCGTGGCTTGCCATGCCCTCCTCCAGGGGATCTTCCCAACCCAGGGATCAAACCCGGGTTTCCCACATTGCAGGCGGACTTTTTACCATCTGAGCCACCAGGGAAGCCCAGATACAAACTACCATACATGAAAAAGGTAAACAGCAAGGTCCTATCCTGTAGCACAGGGAACTATAGTCAATACCCTACAACAGACCATAATGGAAAACAATATAAAAAAGAATAGATATGTATGTATATATAAAAATAACTAAATCACTTTCTTGTATACCAGAAACTAACACAACACTATAAATCAACTATCCTTCAATTAAAAAAAAAAAAAAAACAGTAAACCTGGCAAGGAAAAAGCAGAAAGAATACAAACTAAACTTAAAAGACCATTTACCCTGACCAGTGAGACTAGAGAGAGAAAGACTTGAAAACTTTTACCTTTTAATTTGTACTGCTTAAATTTGCAATAAGCATGTATAATTTTGTAATCATAATGAGAGTTAGATAAGCATAGGAAGCCTGTGTGTTTTCCTCTTCAGTTCTAGAACAGTATTCTTTGTTTTAAAGTAACTCACAATGTCCCACACCTGACTAGGGCCCCTTGGAAAGACTGAAACTGCTAAGTAAGAAGTGCCGACCGAAGTCACAAGTCACACTCCCTTTCCCACTCACAAACAATAGGAACTCTTAAAAAAATGCATATAAAGGTCACTTCCCTGACCCTTTCAGTCACTGTGCTTTCAGAACTAGGAGTTTTTAGAAAAAAGGAGGCTCAGGCCAAGCAGTTCTATTCAAGGAAATGAAGGGAAAGTCTAACATGGTGGTTAAGAGCAGGAGTCCTGTCGCCCCAGAGTTATATTTCTAGATGTGACCCTGGGCAAGTTATCTCTCTGGCTTGAATTTCATTTTCCTCCTTGGTGCTGGTGGTTTAGTCTGCATGCCGTGTCCAGCTCCTGCGACCCAGCGGACTGTAGCCTGCCAGTGGGATTCTCCAGGCAAGAACACTGAAATGGGTTGCCATTTCCTTCTCCAGGGGATCTTCCCAACCCAGGGTCTCCTGCACTGCAGGCAGATTCTTTACCAACTGAACTACAAGTACCTACACTTTCTCCTCTGTAAAATGATGATAATAATGATATCTATTTTATGAGGTTGTTATGAGAATTAAATGGGCTAATGTACATAAAGTGCTTAACACAGTCCCTGGCACATGGTAAAAATTCAACTAATGGGAGCTTTATTATTAATCCATTCGGTTCATAAAAAAAAAAAAAAAGACATATCCTACAATGCTATGTACCAGATCCATTTCCCCTCTCTTTCTTAAATGATGCCAAAAGCAAGGTGTAGCAAAGCAAGCAGGACAGGGGGTGACCCTGGCTTCTTCCTGTGTCCCTACCAAAAGAATCGTAGTGAAGAGGGAAGATGGCGGAAGGACGGTGAAAGACTCAACGTGGCTGACTTTCAAGATGGAGGAAGAGGCTGGGAGCCACAGGGAGCAGGTGGCCCAGAGAAGCTGGGGAAAAAACTTTTAAGGATGAAAATCACTGTTCTGCTCGCATGAAAACTTCCTATTGACTTTTGAGAGGTAAAGGAGGATTTCAAACCATTATCTGGCACAAAGGTGGGCAGTAACCAAAAAGCAAGGGAGACTACTCAGTCAGAACCCGTTCCGGTACCTGCAGACAAACATCAACTCTGCATGATCATGTGACTCTGAAACACCCTTTCAAATTGATGTATATATATACTACCATATATAAAATAGATAACTAGTGGGAACCTTCTATAAAGCACAGGAAGCTCAGCTCAGTGCTCTGTGATGAATTAGGTGGGGTGGGGTGGAGGGAGGTCCCAGAGGGAGGAGATGTATGCACATTTATAAAGTTATAAAAAAAAGTTAGTAATAAATTCTCAGAGACAAGCAGAATTTCATACATGCTCTTCTCTCCTGGTTAGAAGTAGCTAAACAAACTGTTAACAGTTTGAATTGTGTCCCCCAAAAGATGTTTAGGTCCTAATGCACAGCACCTGTGAACGTGACTTTATTTGGAAACACAGGCTTTACAAACGATCAAGTTAAGATGAGACCCTCAGGGTGAACTCTAACCCAATATAAGACTGGTTTTCTTGTAAAAAGACAGACACATACGAACGGTGTAAAAGCACATAGAGACAAGCCATCTGCAAGTCAAGGGATGCCTGAGGCTACCAGAGCTGGGCAAAAGGCCTGGAAGAGATTCGCCCTCACAGGCCTCAGAAGAAGTCAATTCTGCTGACACACCCTGATTTCGGATATCTAGCTTCCAGAACTGTAAGACAATAAATTTTTGTTGTTTAACACATTATTGACTGGGGAATTTTTGCAGAAAACTAATGCCGGTGGCCAGCAATTTGTTATGTTAAGTGAATACTGAAACATCTCTGGCCAATAATGTTTGGGTAACAAAGGATGTATTAATACATCTCTGGTCAATAATGCGTTAAGCCAGTTTGTGGTACTTAGCTATGACAGCCCCAGGAAAGCAATACACCATTTTTTTTTTAATTGGCATTTATCCTACTTTAATGGGGTTTCCCTGGTGGCTCAGTGGTAAAGAATCCACCTGCCAATGCAGGAGATATGGGTTAGATCTCTAGGTGGGGAAGATCCCCTGGAGAAGGAAATGGCAACTCACTCCAGTATTCTTGCCTGGGAAATACCATGGACAGAGGAGCCTGGTGGGCTACGGTCCATAGGGTCACAAGAGAGTCAGACATGACTTAGTGACTAAACGAGAATAACTGCTCATAAACTATGTATTTTTAAAGCAAATTTTAATTTAAAATCAAAGGTGGATTACTAAAAAACGACAGGAAAACTTTTTTCCCAACAATGAAAATACCACTATGGGAAAGACACTAGGCCCAATATAGATTCTTACTCCTTTTGAACTCAGTCTGTCTGCTTCCTTAACCATCCCTGGATGTAAAGAAAGAAGGAAAGAGAACTCTGCAAATTATCCACTGTGTGCTTCATGGATATTAGGTGCTAATACACATTATCTTATTCAAATTTCATAAATCCCTGCATGGTATGAACTATCACCCCATTACCAGCGAGGAAATCAATGTTTAGAAAGGTTAAGGAAGTTACCCAACATCATACAGCCAGAAAGTGGCTGAGCCAAGATTCCAACCCCTTGCTTTTAACTAAACCAACCTGCCTGAGCAAGTACTTTTGAGCCAGTTAACAATCTGTTATTAATTTCAAGCACTGTGTGTTGAGTGAATTAATAAAGAGACTTTATAAATCCTATCTAATTCGCCCATTTTTACATAAGGAAATTGGCCCAAATAAGTAAATTGACTTGATCAGAGTCACAAGTAAGTTAGTATCAGAATTAGGTACCCAACCCAAGTCTCCTGATTTCCATTATATCCCATTCATTTGAGGACAACAGTAATACATGAAAACAGAGCACAGATGCTAGAAACTGACTACCTGAGTTCAAATCTTGGCTCTGCAATTTACCAGCCGTGTGATTCGGGCAAGCCACTTGACCTCTCTGGTTTCCTCACCTGAAAATGGAGATCCTGTCTTACATCGTTACTCTAAGGGCTGAATGAATAAAGACACACATAAATTTTTGTGCCTGGAATATTAATAAGTGTTATATTTGTTAGCTGCTTCTGCTCCAACTATTATTAAATATTAATGCTAAGTAAAACATCAAAGAGGATACACATTCTGACTGTAGTTTTATTAAACTGCAGACAAATGCACTCAATGAGAGATAAAGAGAGAGGGAAACAAGAAATAGGCACTTTGTTCCTGAAAATTTGCCTAATTCAGTTATTAGCAATAACATTTATTTTTTACTCTGTAGCAGGCTCAGTATTTGATAGGTTACAGACATTACTAAATTTCATTAAATCTAAGACACCATTAACTGTAGAAAGAATCAGTATTTCATTTACTCTCCCCAGCAGCCTAAGAAGTAGAGAGTCCCCTTATTCTGCAGATAAGACACTGAGACACAGAGAGATTAAAGAATTCATCCAAGATCACACAGCTATTCAATGGCCAAACCAGGTCTCAATTCCAGATCTATCAGACTTCAAAATCCCTTACACTGAACCGCTTTGTTTATTACCAACTTGGTGCTGTTGAAATTTTGCATGGAATCACCTGGGAATCTTGCTAAAATAAAAGCTGATTTAGCAGGTCTGGGGTGGAGCCTAACACTGTGGATTTCTAACTAGCTCCCAGGTGCTATGGATGCTGCTAGTCCTGGATCACCAAGTCTCTAACTATTCTGCTTCCACAACAATTCTTCCTCCTCCTCCTGGGTCTCCATTCCCAGCTCAGCAATCAGCTAATGAAAAGGACTTTAACTCCCAAAAGACAGAGGAACCTCCTAATTAAGTCTTTGTTTCTCTGCCACCTTCCCTGCTCCTTCCTCTCCCCTCCTGGGCCCCACTCTCTTTTCTAAGGCAAGCTACACAAAGCTATGGAGAGGAAGCTAATAGAGAGTTCAAAATGAATAGCTGGGGAATCTAAGGGGATTTCTAACAAAAACAATGTTAACCTTATGCTTGGATGATCTGGGGTGACAAGGTACCACCTCAAAGTCCACATGTGACTCTGAAAGGTGAGTGAAACCTCCTGGAGTAAACTGGAAACTAAGGATTATTTACTCCCATCATTTCTCCAAAGACAATGGGTGTGACCTCTCCCCACCCCCACTCTCAGTTTAGGTCTCTGAGCAACACAGGTAATTATAGTCTGCCTACTTACTACAGAAACAGCTAGCTTCAATCAGGCGCAGCCCTCTCTCCTGCTCTACCTGTCCTACATTTTAGGTATTGTCTTTGTTTGTGCTCTTAGTGCTTATGAACACTACCAAACACATTCAGAAGTGCTGCACTGGTCTGAGCCTTTATATAGTGGTCCTGGGTCTGAAATTCAGTTCTGTGTGATGTAATTGAATGGTGGGCTAGCATTACCCAGAGCATGGGATTGTTTTTTTGACTCAAGAGCTCCGCAGACCCCTCTCTGTCACCACGATCCCTCCCTCTAGTCCATGAGATTGGCTTATGGTAAACAATTCTAAATACTCATTGGAAGGACTGATGCTAAAGTTGAAACTCCAGTACTTTGGCCACCTGATGTGAAGAACTGACTCACTGGAAAAGACCCTGATGCTGGGAAAGATTGAAAGCAGGATGAGAAGGGGACGACAAAGATGAGATCATTGGATGGCATCACCGTCTGGATGGACATGAGTTTGAGCAAGCTCCAGAAGTTGGTTGATGGACAGGGAGACCTGGCGTGCTGCAGTCCAAGGGATTGCAAAGAGTTGGACGTGACTGAGCAACTGAACTGAACTAAAGTGAAACAATCCTGAATATTCAATGGGAAGACTGATGCTGAAGCTCCAGTACTTTGGCCACTTAATGCACAGAGCCAATTCACTGGAAAAGACTCTGATGCTATGAAAGATTGAGGGCAAAAGGAGAAGGAGGTGGCAGAGAATGAGATGGTATTTACATAGCATCACCAATTCAATGGACATGAATCTGAGCAAACTCTGGGAGATGGCGAAGGACTGGGGAACCTGGTGTGCTGCAGTCCATGGGGTTGCAAAGAGTCTGACACAGCGTAACGACTGAACAACAACAACAATACTGCAACTCTGTTTGAGCAGTTCAAATCAGACCATTTTCAAGAGCAGTCTGACTTGAACATCTTAAGTTGCTTTAAAGCAACTCAGACTACAAAATCAAAATTTAAGGTAAGAGGGCCCCCTGCCCACTGGAGTTCAACAGGCCTGAGTACAAAAACCTAGTTCAGTTGCTTACCAGCATGTGACCCTCAGGGAACTTACTTAGGTCCTTTAAGCTTTGGTCTCCTCATCTGTAATATCCACCAAGATCATTGGACTGTCACAGGATGCTACTTGTGACGATTAAATGAGATAAAGCACCTAGCATTCAGGGTTTAATATGTATTAGTTTCCTTTCCCCACCCCTCCTCACAGGGATACACAATCAAGCCGATAATGTGCCTCTGTTCCAAATCACATAAAGGAACTGTGTTTAGGCATGGCTTCATTAAAAAAAAAGGAAAGAAAGAAAAATCACCACTTGCCTGGTGAGATCTGGCTCTAGCACTAGTCACATGACCTTGGGCAAGTTACTAACGCTTTCCCATTCCTCATTTCATTTCCTTCCAAGGAGCAAGAGTGAGCTCAACTGATCATTTCCAGTTCATTGATTTGACAAATATTTACTGAGTACCTTACTCAATGGTAAAGAACCCGCCCTGCCAATGCAACGCAGGCTCGATCCCTGGGTCAGGAAGATCCCCTGGAGAAGGAAAATGGTAACCTACTCCAGTAATCTGGCCTGGAGAATCCCATGGACAGAGGAGCCTGGCGGGGGTCCAAGGGGTTGCAAAGAATTGGACACAATTTACCAACTAAAGAACAGCATACACCAGACACCTTCCAGGTACTAGGAATACAAGAGTTAATAAACAAAAACATGCAGGAACTTCCGCTCTGCTTTTAGACAAATATGCAAACAAGAGGAAGCAGCTAATAACAGCAACAAATATCTTCTGCCTTTATTAGCTCCCTTAAAATTGCCCACACTTACCAGTTTAATATCTGATACGCCCTCTATCCGAGGACAATATATTAAACGGATTTTTGGAGCAGGGAGTTGGGATACGAGATTGCTCCATTCACTCCAAACTCCAAACTGATATTGCAGTACCTCCAGGAAGGGGGAAAAAAGTGGTGCAGAAAAGTAGACTTTATTTATTTTTTTTTAGAAAAGTAGACTTTAGCTGGTCTGCATGGAGAACTAGAAATGCTGCCTTTGGTCTTTCTGTTTCTTGTTTTTCACTACAGCTTGTGTGTAACTGCACAGGCACCCTTTGAGAAACACGGAGGGATGGTTTTTCAGAGCATTTTTTTTTTTCACCACCCAACATAGAGACAAAACAAAAAACAACTGTCCACGCTATCTTCTCTTACTAACATACCACACGATGTGAACAGTTTTACAGTTTTGGAAAGTTTTTTTTTTTTTTTTTCAGGTAGGAATTTGAAGTAAGAGCAAAGTCGGAGTAAAGAGCAATCACAGCAGTACTGGTAAACGATAAGGCTCTGAACTCATATATTAGCAGTGGCGCTGGAGGAGATGAGCGGTGGAGAGAGTCACAGGAGACAGAATCCATGGGACTTGCTGAAAGCCTGGTAGCCTGGGCAGGATGCAGGAGAGGGAGGAGACCTGCATGAAGCCAGATTCCTGGCTTGGACACCTGGATGGGTGAGGAAGACATTCAGCTGAGCGGGGGACCCAGGAAGTGAAGTAGGTCTGGGAGCAGCGAGGGGGACAATGATGCCCATTTGGACATATCAAGTTTGAGATGTCTGTGGGACAATCGTATGGAAAAACCCATTGCAGGTGCTCTAAGTTGTTGGAAGAACAAAGAAATACAACCACCACCAACATTTGCAAAGTGGTTCAGTTTTTTCAAGTATTGGTACATCACATGCATCTCATTTGACACAACCTACTCGATGGACGTGAGTCTGAGTGAACTCCAGAAGTTCGTGATGGACAGGGAGGCCTGGTGTGCTGCAATTCATGGGGTCGCAAAGAGTCGGACACAACTGAGCGACTGAACTGAACTGAACTGAACACCTTGAACAAGATCATAATTAGGTTGGGAAGGTCAAACAAATACATACAAAAAGTTAACTAACAAAAAAATACATAAGAAATGCTACAAGGCAGTTTTGGTTTATGATGAGTTGCAAGAAAAACACTTGTTATACTTAAACCACTAATTAAATCCCCACTCAACTTTCTAATCTCTGGAGTTTTTATTTCTTTAACTTTCCATATTATCACAAGCCTATCTGCTGAAGGCATTACACATCTTTACAAGCCCGAAAGTGAGATGTGATCAAGAGGAGGCGGCGGGAAAGGAAAGAAGGCAGAGAGGGTGGCTCTGCTTTTAGACAAAGGCAGAGGGAAGCAGCCAACAGCAGCAACAGAGACGGCAGGCTGCTTCTCCCCCAGGGCAGTGCCCCCATGCCCATCCACACTTACTAACAGACCGCCTGTGCCTACAACTACAGCGGCTACTGCCTCTTATCCTTTCTCAATGGCATGTTCATGCCAGGGCCTCCACTGCCTCACCCCAGGAGCCGCCCACAGGATGATGCAAAAGAGGAGGCCTGCGTGATGGGAATCAAATGCTCCCTCTAAAGCCTTCCCTCCCACAGGCAGGTGGAGGGAAATTCCAGCTCCTCACAGACACCCATTCTTCCTAATATAGGCAGCACTACATGAATAGTGTTGTGATACTAATTAAAAATAACAACAATAAAAACAAT
Organism: Budorcas taxicolor; assembly: GCF_023091745.1. Lineage (NCBI taxonomy): Eukaryota > Metazoa > Chordata > Mammalia > Artiodactyla > Bovidae > Budorcas > Budorcas taxicolor. The sequence continues at coordinate 107,038,544 of NC_068912.1, forward strand.
GAATCGGTCCTCTGGGAGAGGTGAGGATCTCAAAGTACCCCGCCTGAACCAGTCTGGTCCGTTCTCCTTTCGGGAAACTAACCAACAGAGGCTGGGATGGGTCCTACATTCCGATGCCCAGAGGTGCCCCAGCCCAGCCCAGCCCAGTTTCTTTCCAATCCAACAGCAACCCCACGGCTCATTTCTGGTGTCTGTGTGGACACTGAGTGTCTGCAGAAGGTCTGGGATGAATTTCCTCATGTTACCATTGTACAGGGAGCCCAAGTGTTCTGGATGGTCTCCTGCCTACCACTCCAGCCACAGGTCACAGAGAGCAGGGGGCCCAGTTAGGATCCTGACCTGGCTGTATGGAGAGGGAACACGGAAATGAGGTTCTGCACAACTGGAAAGGGCACTGAAACTGCCTGACACCAAAGGGCCACGGACAACAGCTCCCTGTCACTCTGCTTGGAACAGAAGATAAGCTTGACTCTGTCAAACTCCTTTCCCTCTGGACTAGGTCTCTTTTTAGGAGAATTTCTACTGGGAAAATGATAGCTAAAAAAGGAGTAACCATCTATTATGTGTTCAACTGCTTATACGTTCTTTACTGTCTGTCATTTGTAACATCCACTGTATACTTTCATTCCCGGGGGGGGCAGATAGAGGGTTTACCAACTCCACTTATTCAGTGGTGGATACTGCACTACATTCAAAGAGGCCCCTAACAGAGGCATTTTTGGGCTGATGGTGATGACAAGACTTTACATGTATGAGGGCGATCATACATGTAAAGCAGCATCCCCTGGAGTGCACCCACTGCGTTTTGTGAAAGGAGAGGCAAGGAACAAATAAGCACGCATACACACACCTCCTGCAGGACTCAGAAACTGGATCAGCCAAACCAGGGACTGAAATGAGATCAAAGACTCTCCAAATTAGTGGAGACACACCTTCCATTCCCAGGGATGACTCACATCAAGTTTACCCAATATAGAGTCCAAATTTACACAACAAAGAACAGAAAACAAGTCACACTGTGGAGAACCTACCAGTTAACAACTAAATCAGAGAATACCACAGGGGGAAGACCTAAGTCAATTCTGAAGGGGACCTAACACACCAGGAAATACCCTCTACACTAAAGGCAAAAAACCCAAGCAAGCAGAGGACAAAGGGAAGGGTAACTAATACTCTTTGTAGATATAAAGGTCAGATAAACTCTGAAGGACACTATCATGATTTGAAAAATTGTGATTATATTGACCTTCCCTGATGATTATATATTAACCTTCCCTGGTGGCTCAGATGTATGGCGTCTGCCTGCAATGCAGGAGATGCGGGTTTGATCCCTATGTTGGGAAGATCCCCTGGAGAAGGAAATGGCAAACCCACTCCAGTATTCTTGCCCGGAAAATCCTATGGACAAAAGAGCCTGGCAGGCTACAGTCCATGTGGTCACAAAGAGTCAGACATGAGTGAGGGCGACTTCACTTTGATTATATTGAACCTGCTAAGGTAAGGCAGGGGAGGTTCTGAGTCATGAGAACAAATCCATCACATCCGCTGCCTGCCTGCCAAAATCAACAAAAAGGAGGCTGCGTCCTCCACAATAGCCACTCTGTTTAGTCTTGCAAAGAACCCGGACTTCACAAGCCTGGTCCAAACAGAATAGGAAATACTAACCCTGCAGTCTTCATGGAAAGCACCAATGTTCCTGAGCTCAACTGCCCTGGGGAGAGTAAGCGAGGCTAGCTCGTGAGGACTCCCACAACAGACAGTGAGACGAGTATTAAAGACCACAGGGGAGAAAAGCCTCTCTCCTTGTCAAGAGTCAAGATGCTCCTAACTGCAAAAGTCAGATTAAGTCAACAAATAGAGAAAAAATCAATTTCTGCCCTGTACTTTACTAAATGATACAAAAGAATATACAAGTTACATAAGGTTCCGAAAGAGTTTAAAATTTTTCTAGGGGCACAAAATAAAAGTCAGAAAACAACATAAACAATCGATAACCAAGCAGATGTTACATTTTCTTAGAAAGACCCCTGATTCTGTGCATACGTGCTTAGTCGCTCAGCTGTCTCCAAGCCTTTGCAACCCCATAGACTGTAGTCTGCCAGGCTCCTCTGTACATGGGATTCTCCAGGCAAGAATATTGGAGTGGGTTGCCGTGCCCTCCTACAGGGGATTTTTCCTACACAGGGACAGCACCCAGGTCTCCTGCACTGCAAGCAGATTCTTTACCATCTGAGCCACCAGGAAAGCCCAAGAATACTGGAGTGGGTAACCTATCCCTTCTCCAGGGGATCTTCCCAAACTAGGAATCGAACCAGGGTCTCCTGCATTGCAAGCGGATTCTTTACCAGCTGAGCTTCCAAGGAAGCCCCCCACCCTACCCCACCTCACCCCCGTTCTGTAAGGACCCTTTATTCTTCCATCAAACCTACACTGGAAAACTTGGATCCCAGATCAATCCACCTGTCTGCTCTCTCAGTGTCTAGACTCAGGTTGGTGAGTGCTTCTGGGGTTAGAGGGAGAGAATGAACACACCTGGGCAAGCACGCACACACACATACAGACGCACAACCCCTACTCTCAGCAGATAACTTCACCCCCTACTTCCAGAGAGAATAGAACCCATCAGGAGAAATTCCCTGGCCTCTAATCAACCAGCTTGACCACCTGCATTCTTGCCTTCCTCCATCTTTCTCATCAGACACATTCCTCCTTTGACTCTGGATCTCACGCTTTCATCAATTATTCTCTCCCTCCCTTGAATTTTATTCTTTCCTCTGCTGACTCTTCCCAAACAGCACTTAAACTTAATTCTGTGTTAATGTTTAATTCTGCGTTACAATTAACAAGCAAAATGCTCCCCACCCCTACATCCCTCTCTAAGTAGTCTGGGCCTTCCTCCTCTCTGCTTCATCCAAGTCTAGGTTTCAAAACCTACTTCTCATTCACTCGCCAACCCACTGCTTTCTGGACTATACCGTCCATACTGCCATTGAATATGCTCCAGGAAAAGGTGACCTTTCTAACAGAGGAGAAAGGTTTTGCCTGACCTCTAAATAATCTGACACGGTGTGACACAGCTTCCTTCTTGAACTCAGGTCTCCCCTCTTCGTCCTACGTCTCTGGGCACTCGCTTTCGGTGGACAATTTCCTTCACGGGATCCTCTTCCTCTGGTCCCCAAGCCACCCTCTCCTTGGGAGTTCCCCAGGGTTTTTGTCTCTCAGTGTATACACACTGGCTCAGCAACCTCCTGGTCCGTCCACTCCTATCTAGACCCCTCCTGAGCTCCATATCCTATAGGTGCCCTCCGGCAGGGCACCTCTGCCGGCGCCCCTCAGAAACCCCAACTTTAACACAACCAAAGTGGAACTCAGTACCATCCCCTGCGCCAGCACTGCCACCAGTCCCCACAAATAGCCTTCCTCCTCCTAGACTCCCGATTTTAGTGAATGACACCACCCACCCATGCAGAAACCTGCAAGTCATCCTAGGTTCTCCCCTCTCACACCACATCCAGTTAGTCAGCAAAACCGATGGATTTTACCCCTTAACATTTCTTGATTTGTCCATTCCACATTGCTATCTCCACACCTTAGTTTAAACTCTAATCACTCGTAAATTTCTCTAACAGCCGCCCAACTGGTCTGTCATTAGCCTTGCTCCTCTCCAGTCCTCTGTCACAGCTCTGCTAGAGCAGGGGTATTTCTAAAGTGTAAATCCAATCCCAGTCTTCCTTGCCTAAGATCCCTCAATGGCTCCCCAAAGCCTGTAGGGTGAGGTCTGAACTCTCTGCAGTATGATAAGAGAATCAGTCAACATTCCAGCCTGCCCACTTTTGCCACCTCATCTCATTTCTCCTCCCCTCACATCCTCCACTTCCCCCTTACTAAGATCCCGTGTTTCCTCTCCTAAGGCTCTCCATCCCTCCTCCTGTTCATGCTGCCCAGAATGCCCTTCACCTGAACTCTCTGCCCAGAGTTCTGAATTCTCCAGGTGGCAACTCAGCCACTTCCTCTTGGATGCCTTCCCTGGCCCCTGCCTACTCTGGCTGTCGTGGGTACTCCTTTTCACCACGATGGCACTAGACTCATGTTCACTAGCACTCCCTGCAATGGAAGGTCATCGTCAGTCCACCAAAACGCCTTCCCTGTTAAACTGTAAGGTCAAAGAGACGCAAGGACATTATGTTTGTTCCTTCAATACTTTGCCTACTGCCTAGTCTGGAGCAGATATTCAATAAATGATTACTAGAACTTCCCTGGTGGCCCAGAGGTTAAGACTCCGAGCTTCCAATGCAGGGCGTGGGTTCAATCCCTAGTTGGGGAACTAAGATCCCACTGCCACACGATGTGGCCAATAAATAAACACTAGTTAAATGAATGAATGGATCCTCCAAACAACCCCCTGACACTCTGGGAGATTAGCACTTTAAGATATACTGGAAGATTTTAGAAGGGATTTAAGAGGATTTCTTATGCAATTCTCAGCAGGTGTTCCTGGAAGCACACATTGAAGGTTGTCAGAGGATGGGAAGAGTAAGTGTCTGGGGCACTCAGCATTGCTAATTTAAATGAGACGTAATGACCAAGAAACCCAATCTTGAGCCTTAGGTTCAAACACACAGCCCTATCTAACAAGTTCAGCTGGAGTAAAATCTTTAGAAGAAGATTTTTAAACAAGAAAAAAGATTTTGCTTTGGAATAGCCCTGGAATGAGTGATAGTTAATTCATTTCAAGACAAAATCTTCTAGAAGAGTTAACAATGTTGGTACAGTATCTAAACTTAGGTCCCTGTGCATCTAAGTCACTTCAGTCATGTCGGATTCTTTGCGACCCTATGGACTATAGCCTGCCATGGTGATTCTCCAGGTAAAAATACAGGAGTGGGTTGCCATGCCCTTCTCCAGGGGATCTTCCCAAATTAGGGATGAAACCCACATCTCTTTTGTCAATGCCACCTGGGAAGCCCTGCCCAGAATGTCTCTCAAACAGGCCCCTCCCTCTTTAATATCCCTTAATCTAACCTCTTGACTCAGTTGCAACAGTGACATGCAAGAGAGTCAATCTCCACTCTCATTCATCATTTACAGTCACTACACTAATCCTGCCATTGCATAAAACTCAGGCTCCCCATATGAACATTCAGGACCTTCTTTCCCTCGACCCCTATTCTTAATGTTACTTTTCAACTCTAAGTGCCCCCATCTTCCAGTTAACACACTAACCCAATAGAGTATCTGTTTATGGCTGCTAGTAGAACACGGTGTACAAAAGTGAGCTTATTCACTGTTGAAGACCCACTGAAAAACATGGCCCCCCTCAAAAAAAAAAAAGTCCCTTCCTATATATCTCAATCCAACATGCTCCTGCAGGTTGAAACCATTTGAACTTCAACAGACACTTCAAGCAAGCTTGTTCTTTCACCCACACAAAGGAATTGTTTACCTTCCTGAATAAAAATGATGAGAGAAATTTGAAATGGTAAGAGGCAACCCAACAGTACATCTGGCAAAGCCCTTGCCCAAGAGAAAAATGCTGACTGACCAATTAATTAACTTGTCCTAGGCTACAGCCCAAATCAACCTGATAACTAGCACATCCTGATGACTGACACAGAGTCCTACAGAAGGAAGCAGTCCTGGACAGTGAAAGAAAAACAAGTGTTTGGGCCCCACGAAAGCAGACTCACAATCTGACACAAAATTTACGGAGCCAGAGGCAAGCTAAGGGTATCAGATCCCAGGCTGCTAAAGGGGCCTATTCTTGCAAGCTGTGTTCTCTTCAGCTAGAGCACATCTATCTGCAGGTAGGCCTGCCTTTACACATTCTCCACACATACACAGAAGGCATATAAGCACATACGACTTTTACAATATAAAAAGAAAATTATCTTAAAATATGACTTGAAAGTGCTGCCAAGATTGCCCTTTCTCTTGAGAGAAATTCTCTGTCAAAGGACCACAGGCAAAACAAGTATGAAAAGTCCTTATTCTGTAAGAATATAAAATCTCATTAGGGAAACAATTCAAACAGACATGAGGCAATGCAAGAATAACATAAAACAGTATATAGTTGTAAGACTAATTATGAGGTAGACATTCCAGGAGATCAGTGAAGGGAGAGATCAATTTCTGATAGAGGAACGGGAGAAAGCCACATGGAAGACACAGGCCTTGTGCTTAGCGCTAATAAGGAGAGATAAGATGTGAAGAATCAAAGCGAAAGGGAGTGGGCATCCCAGGAAGAGAGAACATGAAGGTACAGGGGCAGGTATGAGGACCTGAGGGAATGATTACTGAGACCTGCCCAAATGAAGCAGAGAGCAATCACAGTGGCGAGAATTCGTTGTGCAGGACAAGTCAAATTATGGAAGGCCAAAAAACTGGAGACAAAGACTCAGAAATTTAGTGTAATTTATTCCAGGAACTGAGAAGGTCTGGAAGAAAAAGATAGTATTTTACTAGAAGTAACAAAAAAGTCGGAATAAACATTCTTAGATACTGCAAACACACAAAGCCAATGGGTCTGAAAGAGTTCCTCCAGGCCTGGAAATCAGTAAATGCCCCTGACAGAAGCGAGAGAACAGAGGCTTCAGAGAGAACAGAGAGAACTCCAGCCAAAACCATGAGGAGCAAACGCAGGAAGGAGCTTAAGCACTCCACACACCTAGTCGCAACGAGGCTCAACATATAATTGTCAGAAGCTGAAAGTGCCAACCTTATTTAGTAAAAGGAATGCCTGGGTGTTTTCAGGATCATTGAGAAAACACTATCAACTCATTGTGCAACCCATAATTGTTCACTTGTGACTTTGATCCTCTTCCCAGATGTGCACTCTGAAGTATTCTCTATACGATGATCTTAAAAACCTGAAATTGGCACTGAAAAGTACCAGGACAATAAGGCCTCAGCTGATGTATTTCCCTGGCGTGGATGATGTCACTTGCCAAGCAAGTCGAAGACAGTAAGCAAGCAAGCAAGCAGTAGCTCTCATAAGCACTGTTAGCACATGCACACATTCATGATTTCAACAGCATGAATGTGGCCAAACCTTGTGATTTCCCAGCAGACGGACTTGACTCACTTTCTGAATTAACAGCGTCCATGACCAGAAGCAGCAATTACTCTATTGTTCTGTCTAGAAGCTATCCACTCCAACTCATGGGCTGTGTTCTAAAAAGGAACTTAAAAACCAAGTGTCCATTTAACTAAGAGATTGCTTCACAGTGTCACTTAGATAAACAATACCAAATCCTAAGCTTGTATTTTCCAACCACTGTGTTAACAAAATTTTATCACTTCGCACTACATTGTTTCAGCGATTTATATACCATGAAACCTCTCCCATAATGAGAGAAAAATAAATCCTTCACGGCTCAGAGATCTGGAAATGCAGGCCACATAAAGTGTGTGACAATAGTTCAGGGGCTAAAAACTGATAACAATAAATGATATTAACAATGACAGCTAATCACTCTCAGAGACATACTGTACATAGAGGCAAAACTAGTCTGTGATGTTACAAGTTAGGATAGTGGGGGCAGAGGATGACTGGAAGAGAGTACACAGAGGTTGTGGATGCTGATAATTTTCTTTTCGTTGATGTGAATGATGGTATATATGATTTATGTTTGTGAAAATATTTTGCTGTATGTATCAGTTCAGTTCAGTTCAGTCGCTCAGTCGTGTCTGACTCTTTGCGACCCCATGAATCGCAGCACGCCAGGCCTCCCTGTCCATCACCATCTCCTGGAGTTCACTCAGACTCATGTCCATCGAGTCAGTGATGCCATCCAGCCATCTCATCCTCTGTCATCCCCTTCTCCTCCTGCCCCCAATCCCTCCCAGCATCAGAGTCTTTTCCAATGAGTCAACTCATCACATGAGGTGGCCAAAGTACTGGAGTTTCAGCTTTAGCATCATTCCTTCCAAAGAAATCCCAGGGCTGATCTCCTTTAGAATGGACTGGTTGGATCTCCTTGCAGTCCAAGGGACTCTCAAGAGTCTTCTCCAACACCACAGTTCAAAAGCATCCATTCTTCAGCGCTCAGCCTTCTTCACAGTCCAACTCTCACATCCATACATGACCACAGGAAAAACCATAGCCTTGACCAGACAGACCTTAGTCGGCAAAGTAATGTCCCTGCTTTTGAATATGCTTTCTAGGTTGGTCATAACTTTTCTTCCAAGGAGTAAGCGTCTTTTAATTTCATGGCTGCAGTCACCATCTGCAGTGATTTTGGAGCCCCCGAAAATAAAGTCTGACACTGTTTCCACTGTTTCCCCATCTATTTCCCATGAAGTGATGGGACCGGATGCCATGATCTTCGTTTTCTGAATGTTGAGCTTTAAGCCAACTTTTTCACTCTCCTCTTTCACTTTCATCAAGAGGCTTTTTAGCTCCTCTGCACTTTCTGCCATAATGGTGGTGTCATCTGCATATCTGAGGGTATTGATATTTCTCCCGGCAGTCTTGATTCCAGCTTGTGTTTCTTCCAGTCCAGCGTTTCTCATGATGTACTCTGCATAGAAGGTAAATAAGCAGGGTGACAATATACAGCCTTGACGTACTCCTTTTCCTATTTGGAACCAGTCTGTTGTTCCATGTCCAGTTCTAACTGTTGCTTCCTGACCTGCATACAGATTTCTCAAGAGGCAGGTTAGGTGGTCTGGTATTCCCATCTCTTTCAGAATTTTCCACAGTTTCTTGTGATCCACACAGTCAAAGGCTTTGGCCTAGTCAAGAAAGCAGAAATAGATGTTTTTCTGGAACTCTCTTGCTTTTTCCATGATCCGGCGGATGTTGGCAATTTGATCTCTGGTTCCTCTGCCTTTTCTAAAACCAGCTTGAACATCAGGAAGTTCATGGTTCATGTATTGCTGAAGCCTGTATGTATACTTTGACAAAAATCTAACTAGAAAAGAAACAATGATAGTAACAACTATTTTCAGTTAACTCACTTCAACCAAGTCATTGCTCTAATTTTAAAATTTCCTTCTGCATGGAAGAAGGAAGGAATGGAAGAATTTCCTTCCTTTCCACACAGCATGGAACTTTCATCTAGAAGCCTGGATCCTCTCACTGAAGTTGCTCAAACCCTCTTAGTTGTGTCCGACTCTTTGCAATCCCACTGACTGCACTCTGCCAGATTCCTCTGTTCATGGAATTCTCCAAGCAAGAAAACTGGAGTGGGTAGCCAGTTCCCTTCTCCGGGGGATCTTCTTGACCCAGGGATCAAACCTGGGTCTCCTGCATTGCAGGCAGATTCTCTCTACCATATGAGCCATCAGGATCCTCTGACTACTGGACAATAATTTAACTCTGTATTACTAAATTTGCCCACAGGTATAATACTTTCCTTACAGGATATTATGGAGATCAAATAAGGTAATGAATATGAGGCCACTCTGTAAAATACAAAGTACTATATATATGAAGGTTTTACTGAACCTTAATGGCCTAATATGTGTTGATAGCTCATTTATATTCTTATGAATCCCAAGGAGTTAGTATTGTCATCCCCATTTTAACAGATGAGAAATGCAAAGCTCAGAGGTTAAGCAAGTTTTCCATGGTCACACAGTGTAGGTAAATGGCAAAACTAGGACTGGAGAAGGCGATGGCACCCCACTCCAGTACTCTTGCCTGGAAAATCCCATGGATGGAGGAGCCTGGTGGGCTGCAGTCCACGGGGTCGCTAAGAGTCGGACACGACTGAGCAACTTCACTTTCACTTTTCACTTTCATGCATTGGAGAAGGAAATGGCAACCCACTCCAGTGTTCTTGCCTGGAGAATCCCAGGGATGGGGGGGCCTGGTGGGCTGCCGTCTATGGGGTCACACAGAGTTGGACACGACTGAAGCAACTTAGCAGTAGCAGTAGTAGCAGGACTGAAGAAATACAAAGCCTTGCTCGATTTGTTAAATAGTATGCCGACCCTTCACTCCTCTCTGTGCACTAAGTTTTGTAAGTTCTCTTCTGTGGTATGATTTTTAAAAAAAAGCAGTCCTAACTAGCTTCATATACCCCTGGCACCTGCTGAGAACTCTGAAGCTTTTAAATACCAAATAGTCCATGTTACCAATATTGAAACGTAAACGTTCTTTTTTATTTCTAGTCCAGCCTAGCATGTAAAGGCCCTTCAGTCTTTGGGGCTTTGTGAAAACATAGTATAATTCCTCCTTACATATTACCCTTTTTGTTTAACCACTCACCTCAAATCCAGAGTGTGTCTGTTTCTAAGTGAAAGTGAAAAGTGAGGTTGCTCAGTCATGTCTGACTCTTGCGACCCCATGGACTGTAGCCTACCAGGCTTCTCCGTCCATGGGGCTTTCCAGGCAAGAATACTGGAATGGGTTGCCATTTCCTTCTCCAGGAGATCTTCCCGACCCAGGGATTGAACCTGGGTCTCCCGCATTATAGCCAGACACTTTACCATCTGAGCCACCAGGAAAGTAAACGTCCTCTCTAAAAGCTAAAACTCCATCCATACGTGACCAAGGATAGAGTGTGTCTCTACACTAGGAAAAGAATCAGCTTCTGGTTCTCCTACCTCTCTGACTGTTCCTTCTTAGCTCCCATTAGTGTTCATAAGGACTTCAGTGTACATGTGACCAGTCCATATCATCATCTGGATGAAACATTTCTCTCCTGTTTTGATATTTACCAAGCAACCATCTGATTATGAGCTTCACAAGCACTTTGGTATAAGGAAAAGTGTGCTCCAGGCAGCGGTAAGAATTTCCAATCACTGGACAGGTATGTCCTCTATTATGAAGCAATAAAATTGGCCTACAAACGGTTGCTTTTTTTTTTTTTTTTTAACTTTCAATGACTAACTCCCCCAATGCCCATGGAATGAAGCCACAAAAGAATCTTTATATGCTGGACTCTGAGTTCTTTACAGTATCACCTGCTGCCACAAAACTCTAGCCCTTCAGTCACACTCAACTACTCCCATTCCTCAAACCTCTCCATTCAGTTCATACCTTCACGCCTTTGCACATGTTATTTCCTCTGCCTTCTCCCCTGCCTACACTCCTCCAGACTAAACCCCTTTTATCCTAAAGGCTCACTCAAATGTCACCACTTTTCTCAGACCTCCCAGAGAACGCCAAGTGGAGACACTCATCTCTCCTCTGCTTCTGCAGTACTTTACCCACACATCGGTTCCAGCACTGCTCACAGGATCACAACGATCTGCTTGCATGTATGTTTCCCTTGCTAGATATGAATGACCAAGGGCAGGAACCAGATCTCATTCAAAATTCTGGCATCTCCATGGCTAACACTATGTTACCTTTAAAAGATATTTAATAATTGTTCGTTGGAGGATCAGAAGAATGAAGAACCTACCCTGATTCCATCAGGTTGCTGCTCACTGTAAAATGCTAGGGTGAAAGTTTAGGTACTAAACTAAACTTAGTACCTCCTGTTTGCTGGCCAGTCAAGGTCTGCAAGAGCCTTTTGGATATTTAGGAAATGAGAGAGTGTTTATCTCCAGGCTGCATCCAATCCTGCCAAAACCATGCTCACTACCAACACACAGGCAAATGGTTGCCAGGCACAATTCTGGAAAACCCATGCTTGACAACCAACCCTAATACAGCTGCAACACATACTGCCCTACTCCCCTCAGGCTGCAAATGCATTGCTTCCCTTCTCATCTTTGCCCCTTCTGGGACAGTGTATGTAACTGAAAACTTTAGCTCTCCTGAATACGAAAATCCTGTTTCATTTGTAGAGTGAGGAGACTACAAATTAATAGAAGCAGAGAGATCCAAGTCATTTAAGGGTCAAACAATGAGTGTCTAGGATCCCCATCATCATCAACATCTCTTTCCCCAACTCTCTCCAAAAGAATGTTTGGCTTTAACCTCACAAACTACCTCCCCTGCTCACTCCACTGATTCCAGCTTAGGCAAACAGTTCTCTATAAGGTAATAAGGGGATTTCTAAGTCTGGAAAATGCAGGAATTCCACACAGCAAAGTAACAAAGGTTCGGATGCTAATCCACCCTGACTTCCCAGTGAGAATGGTGCAGAGAAGGGAGAGAAATTCTTTGGCACTTAAGCATAAAGCAGACTGCACAACAGTCTCATATAGCTCAAGTTAATTGACTCTGGCCCACCATTTTTGACTCATTCTTCCGCTCAAAAAAGAGATCTGTGTCTGGGAAGGATCAAATTCCTATACACCTGATCAAAGTCCTTCAGAGGAAGGCCAAACTGAGTGAAACAACTAAAAGGACTGGACACAGGAGCCTCTCCTGTAACAAACCCTACTTCCCCCTTCTTTCCTAGCTTCACCTGCCAGCAATCGCACTTCCTTTCAGCTGGAGGCCACCAGCAAGATGATCCACTGAAGTACTGGGATTTCTTCACTTATTTTTGTTTTAATTCTGCTGGTTTTTAAAGCTACAGCAGCCAGAGACAGGCCCAGAGGGGCACAAGAGTTGCCCAAAATCCTGCAAAAGAAACTTAATGAAACCATCCACTCAGCAGCACTTTTTTTTTAATGAAGTTCAGCAGCACAATCTAATCCCTTTGTGCACTGAAATGAACCACATTTCTTAAAAGAAAGACCACAAGGGGGTTGACAGAAAACTTGCTGCAGGCAGGAAAACCTGGACAGCTTACAGGAGCTGATGCAGAAGGGAACAAGTAGAACTCCTAAGCAGGTCCATTTCAGCATTTTACCTCTCTCTCTCTCTCTCTCTCTCTGCTGCATTCCCAAGCAGAGCTCTAATGGCACGGCAGGGGGATGGAGCGTTTTACAGCTTCTTCATTAGTTTCCCTTCACTGAGTGGCTGCCATAAACAAGTATGCTGGACTCGGTCAAAGGGGCTGAAGTTTCCTCTCCTTCAGATGAAAAGAAACTAAAGGCCCAGTCACAAGGGCCCCAGCTGAATAAAACAGGAGAAAGTGCTGTCCATGTAGTTTCTGGGGAAATCTCCATGTCTGTGGCAAGCACAACCGCCACACAAAGCAAAATCCCAAAACTAGATGTTAAAGATCAAAGCATGGGCCTACCGAGGCCACGCACCCCTGCTTCCACTTAAAGGGAACCTCCAGCAGTTAGGCAAACACGGTCCACCAGCCTCCGGGCCTGTCAAAACTTTCTCTGCAGACACCCAGGCTTTGGACAAGGCATTAACTTGCAGAACTGCTTAGCAAGAGAGCTTCCAGGGGTTGGAAATCCGAGCTCCCAAGAGAAATTTTTAGGGGGTGGGGAGGACCGAGACCAGTAGACCCCTGCCTCGATCAGGCTGGAAGCCTAGGGGCTGGGGGTGGGAGGCGGCCTCGCCACCAAACCTGCACGCTCACCGACCCCGCCCGACGCTCACCCACTGGCCCCCACCCCGACCCCCAAGGAACCAAGGTGATTCACAACCTCCGCTGCCACGCGACTGATCGGAGGCCGAAGGAGACAAAAGGGGGCGAGGGACCCCGGCGGGCACGCGGAGGTCCGAGCCTCTCCAGGAACGGGTGGCTTCTCCCGCCCCGGCTCCTCCTCCTCCTCCTCCTCCTCCCCGCACTCCCCGCCGCGTTTGGTCTCCGAAGCGGCGCCTGGCCTCGCCTCCTTCTAGCGGAGGCCAGATAACAGGGCTCATAATGTAACTAGTGCTGCGAAGGCGCCGTCCCAGGTGGGAGAGGGCTCGGAAGCTCGTCTCAACTCCAGAAACGAGCCGGCTTCGGCCCACGGCCGCTCCGGCCCGGCCCCAGCGCGGGTGGGCGCCACCCCGCCCGCCGCCCCACCTGCCGCGGGCCCCGGCTCCAGCCTGTCCCCGGCCCGGGCCGCCCGCCCGCCCGCCGCCGCACCTTTGTAGCGCTCCAGCACATCCTCGTACGCCTGCACGAACTCCTTCTCCTGGTTGCGGTTGGCCGGCTGCTGACCCGGCACGTAGCCGGCCATGGCCGCCCGCGCCGCGCTCTCCCGGGGCCCCGGCGGGCGCCGCTTCCAGGCCGGCGCGCTGAGGCGGCAGCCCCAGCCTCGACCCCTTTGTGCGGCCCGAGGGCGGCGGTGGTGGCGGTGCCCCCGGCTCTCGGTTCTCCGCTCCGCGCCCGCCTCGTCCGGCCTGCCGCTCGCGCTCGGCTCCTCAGCCCGCCCGCGCTCCGCCGCCGGTCCCGCTGGCGTTTCCGCCTCCCCACCCCTCGGCTCCGCTCCTCCCTCAGCCCGCCCCGCCGGCGGCGGCGGCGGCGGCGGCTCCTCCCGCCAGGAGCGCCAGGCCCGGCCCGCTCCCCGCCCCTCTCCCCGCCGCCTCCTCGGGCCCCGAGCGCCAGCCCCCGCGACCCCCTCCACCCCCAGCCCCGGGGTCTGTGGGCCCCCCGCGCGGCCGGGACGCGGCCGGGGCCGGAGTGGGGGGCGCGAGGCCGGCCCCCGCGGGGGCGTTCCGCCCGAGCCCCGCCGGGTGGGAGGCTCCCGGCGCGTCGGGATGAAAGGCCCGGCCGGCCGCCGCGGAGGGGGAGAGCCCCGCGGCCCACTCGGCGGGGCGGGCGGGCTGCCCCACTCGGGGCGGACCCACACCCGGAGCCGGGACAAAGGAGGGAGCCCCCTGGCTGGAGAGAAGCCGAGCTGGGCCTGTGCCGCGGCTGGAGAAGGACCCAGGGACGCTGAAGGTTAGGGAGCGAGCAAAGACCTAGATAGGTCGCAGGGCCAGACACGGTCAGGAGGAAGCCGGGGCAAGATCCAGACGGGCTGCCGGGCGAGGCCAAGGGAACACTCAGACCACAAAGAATCCCAGGAACAAAGGGTTTTCCAGAAACGGAAGAAACTGAATCCCAGCACCATGAAATAAACCAGGCCAAGAACGAGGAGCCAGAGCCTGAGAAATGACAACTGAGGGAAGGAAAACAGGATTCTGACTGAACCGTGGGGTGAATAAGAGGAGAGAGGGGAGATAACACATCTACAGGGAAACGATGCAACAGGAATATTATTACACTGTGACGGCCATAGGGACAGAGGCTTAGATCAAAAGGGAGAAATGTGGGGACCTGAGGCTGAACAGAGTCTGCTATGCAACAAAAGGATTCTGGAGCCTAACTGCTCACAGAAGAAAAAGGCAAGCCACTAACTCTCAGTCATCAGGGAAAAGGGAAAGAATGAAGAAAGAGTGCTGGGGAATGCGGGTAGGAATATACTGAGGACCATTTTGAGGAGGGCATTCCCAACATCCTCTGATCCTCCATTCAGGCCAGTATTCATGGACTGCACTGAGGCAAGAGCAGTGAGGAACTCAGGTAAATGCAGGTGATTTTTTGCCCACATCTACACCTATCTAGCCATTATCCTTCCCAGCCTCCGCAAGTCTGTTAATTTTGGGGGTTTAGGGGGAGGGCAGCGGCAAGCAGGTGGGAATGTGGTTGTGAGTTAAAAATTAGGCTCACTGATCTCACAATAACAGCGCACTAGCAAGTCAAAAAAGAATTCATGTGACACTGAGCTGACAAATTTGGGACTTGGGCTTCCATTTCAGTTCCCATTCTCCAGATTTTTAAGAGAAGCTTCTCACCCCGGGGCAAGGCCTGCATCTCTGTACGCTATGAGTAGTGCCAAGTATTTGATCAGTGCTCAGCAAGCACATTAATAACAAGAAGAGATGATGCTTTTCACTAATAGGTGCTTGATGGTTGTTTCCACATCATACCATGATCAGAAATTGTGTGAGCAAGTCATTAATCATGTCTTTTTCCATCAAATTTTGCTGACCTGCCCAACTTCTAGGCATAGAGATCATACAGGGAAGGGCCTGAAAGAGGACAGACAGGGAGGCGCCTTGGACAAATGCTCGTTTCCTTCCAGTTTAGTCCTCTGTGCTCAGAAAAAGCTAGTTCACAGTTTGGCATCAACTGCTAATGAGCTCAGTTTAAGAAAAGGAAGAGAAGAAGCTTGAGGTTTATTCTTTTTAAAATAAAAGGCTTTCGGTAGAAAATGCAGGATGCAGAAGTCGGTGATCGATGGCATAAGCACATTTTTCGTAAACAGCAGAGAATATAGAAATGCTAACTCTGAGGATCTTGACTCTATTCATGCTGAGTCATCTGCATTTCCTATATTATTTCATAGCAGATGAGCTAGGAAAGCCCAGACACAAACATACAGACACACACACCTCCACCCTCGCCCCCAAACAGTATCTGCCTCCTCATTTTCAGCACAGTAAATTGGAAAGTTGCTCCGTCCCTTCCTGCGGCTGCTACATGCAGCACTTAGCGAGCAGGTTGCTCAAGAATTGCCAAAGGTGAGGAAAGGCAAGTGCAGGAAGGGAATGAGAATCTGTTCTGGGAACCAAGCTTTGTTGGAGGCTTCGGGGGTGATCTGAGGGAGAGGGCAAGGGGTTGAGATGCCATTAAGAAGCATGGTAATTAAGGAAGAAAGTTCTGGTTTGGGTTGTGGCTAGAAGGGCTTCTTGACACGATTTGCATTTAAATGCTCCCAAGAGATTTTGAAGTAATGCATTCTTCTAATGAATGGAAAAGGGGAAGTCCACATGTTTGGCTGATGTTCCCGTTTTATACAGAGAAAATTTTACAAGGATAGAGGAACAAAGCGGCTGCTGGGGGGGTGGGGAGTGATGGGAAGAATGAAGCCTAGGCAGGGGAGTTTTTAGTTTTTTCCAGGCAACCGTCTAAATTTATAGCCAGACCACACAATTGGGACAGCTCTGAGGCTCCCTCCTTTTGGTCCATGATTTTCCTTTGCTCCAATAGTGAGACTCCAATAGTGAGACATTTCCAAAGAGGCTGCCAAGGGGAAGCTGAAGGAGACAAGGTGTACTCCGAAGGGCATCTAGTGGTGGGAAGGGGTAATGCAAGTAAATAAAGCCCTATTTTCTCTGAGTGTCCTCCTCTTCTTGAAAGCCTCACCAGGTGCCTCTCTCCCTAAGGCTCAACTTCTTTCACCACCTCCTATGGGCTCTCTCTCCTCAAGGCCTCCCCACCTGCTTTTCTCCCAGGCCAGAACCCTCCACTGCTCTCCTCTTTTCTCCTGGCTCGCTCCTGCTCAGGCCTCTGCTGAAAATCTCTCGGATTAGTAGGCCCTCCTGCCTCTCTACTCCCCTCGGGTAATAACCATCACACTGAAGTTACAGGTTCAGTGTCTTCCTTCCTTACTAAGTCACTAGCTCCCTGAGGGCTGTTGTTTGTGTGTCTTGTTCACCACAGGATCCTTAGCATTTAACAAATGACCTGCCCCAGAGGGTACTGATTAAATATTTGTTTTAACTTTTGATTAAATGCATGAATGACTGAACCAGATGATTCTAAAATACTCAGTTGCCTGTGGCTTCTGACTCCATAGAAGGCAAGGGTATTTAAGAAAGTATGCTTCTCTCACAGCTTCCCTTATCTCTGCCCGGCATTCAAAGTCCTGCATATTTTGACATCTACCTTCCTTTACAGTCTGATTTCCCTTATCCCTAACAATCAAACTCAGAAGCTTCGCCTGGAATGTCCTCCATCCCCAGTTCCATCTAATGATCCCCTGCACATCTTGTAAAAGCTCACCTGAAAACGACCTGAGGTTATTTTTTAGTCAATTCAGATAGAAGAGGCTCTTCTCAAACATCCCAACCACAAACCCATTCTTTCCCCATTCCTGGGGCAGCCACATATACTGTGCATGCAATCTACCTACATCACTGCCTCCTAGTGCCCTGGTTCACAAATTCTTTGAGGCAGAAGAATTGATTTCACTTTCTTCATCATACGGCCGAACACAATGCTTTGCACCTAATGGGTGCTCAGTAAATATTTGCTGAAGGCAAGGGTTCCTTGCTGAAAACACACAGAGGTGGGGGCTGTGAACTAGATCTGTGATTCAAGACAACTAAGTCCAATTCAGTGGCCGAGAGCTGAGGGCAGGTCGTGCACAGAGAGGAAATAGGGAAGTGCAAATCATTTCTCCTGCTGGTGCTCCTCCAGCCTTTGGAAGGCTTACTCCTAGCACTTCTTCAGTTTGGCTCATGCTGCATTATTTTACATGTGTTAATTGCTGCTTTATAAATAAATTACTTGCTAGTAGGGAGGGTGTGTGTGTGTGTGTTTTCTCTGGTCCTCTTTGCAAAGGTACACTGTCTCTTGCGCTCTAACAGTAGCCGGAGCCAGCCAACCAGACAGACAGACACTAAAGAGGCTATCCATTGGCCAACTCGTGGAAGAAAATCTAGTTCTAGGCTTAGACCTACCTCCAGGCCCAGCCCCACCATCCTTTTAGACATTAGCTTTAGCTAGTCCCAGCCAAAGCTCCTTTTCAGCCCAGCCCCTGGAAACCCTTGCTAAACTTTGCCTAAAGTTTCCAAATCTGCTTCTGGGGTAGGAATTTGCCCACTATCATGCTGCCCTCTTCCTTTCTGAAAGTTCAACACCACTAATTTATGAGGCCTGGAGGGTGCCACCCACCCAGAAAGACAAGATCCCAGCCACCCAGCAGCCCATCACCCTGTCACCATAGCAACCCTCAAAATGGTTACTCAGCCATCTGGGTTACCATAGCAACTGGCCAAGTCTCTCCACCTCAGCCTCTCCCTGGGCCTTCTCCTCTGGCTTATCAGAGCCAATGCCAAAGACTCTTCAATCCTTACTGGGGGAAATGAGCAGAAGCTGGACCCCTGATAGGCAGTTGTCTCAAAGGGGCGTGGAATAACTTGCCCACCCCGGGCTTCCTGAGGCTCCTTGGAGATAATGGGTGTTAAGACATTCCGTGAACCTTGAAGTGGCACACAGATGTCAGCTATTATTAAACTACTGTTCCTTGTAATGGGGGAGGCAGTGGGTTAGCCTAGGCAGAGCTGGTGCCATTCCCAGCTTGGTCCCTCACTGGCTGGGAGACCTTGAGCAAGTTACCCAACTCTCTGGGCTTGTTTCCTCAATTGCAGCACGTCTGCCTCCTCAAGTTATTTCAAGGATTAGGTCAAACAAAGCATAGAAGAACCTAAGCACAAAGCTCAGCACTTAAAACATATCAGTACAAGCTGGAAAAGGTACTGGCCCCTCTCCAATCTCCTAGTCTCTGTGAATATGTTTTATTTTCTCTTTTTAAGGAATCGAGGCTGACATGAGCCCCGTGTGCTCAACCACACCCAATCTCCCTTCCTGCTCTGGGTCAGAGGAGGGCCTCTTCCGGCAGGGTGGGGGGCCTCTGAAGTTCCTACCAAACAGGGCCACAGGCAGTCTGGACCCCTTGGGGAATTGGGAGGCTCCTCAAATTAGGGGGTGTGGCTTGTAACCTACAAAACTCCCCTCCACTTGAAACATCTCCCCAGCTTATACTACCTCAGGCTTTAGAGAGCAGTGGTTACTCCTGCGGAAGGTCAGAGTCACATGGAACAATTCAGCAGTGACAGTGTAGACCTGGGGCTGAATTACATGTATTAGCACAAGAACAGAATTCCTTCCCTCTAGGGCTTCCCGGGTAGCTCAGTGGGTAAAGAACCTGCCTGCCATGCAGGAGACACCAGAAATATAGGTTCAGTTCCTGAGTTGACAAGATCCCCTGGAGGGGGGCATGGCAACCCACTCCAGTATTCTTGCCTTGAGAATCCCACGGACAGAGGAGCCTGGCAGGCCACAGTCCATTAGGTAGCAAAGAGTCGGACAGGACTGAAGCGACTGAACACAAGACAGCACGTGGTTTTAAAAGATTTCACTCCTTTTGCATCTCAACTTCAGTCTCTCAAGACCAAATCCTCAAAAATCTATTTTGGGGGTACTTTCCTCAAGTACATTGGCAGGGTGTTGATTCAAACCCAGGGTCTGCGGATTTGAAGTATTTTAGGCAAACCAGACAGACACCACCCTCAGAAATCAAGATTTCAGACAGAACCAGGTGCGCTCCAGCCTAGCTCTGTGTGTCCGGGGAGCAGGGCATGAACCTTAAGGTGGGAGGAAATGAGGATCAGACGAGCGACACCGACACACCCCTGGGCCAGGAGTAAAAATCCCTCCTCACACTTCTGTGAAATGGTTCCGTGGAACTTGGCCAGACTTCAGACAGAACTACTGAGCAAATAAACTGATATACTTCCCATGGGGGGAAAGGCAATGGAATAGCTAAGAAGTGTTATCTTCTAGTCACAAAGTTGTGTCCAACTCTTGCCACCCCATGGACTGTAGCTCCTCTGTCCACGGGATTTCCCAGGCAAGAAATACTGGAGTGGATTGCCATTTCCTACATCAGGGGATCTCCCCAACCCAGGGATCAAACCCATGTCTCCTGCATTGGCAGGCAGAGTCTTTACCACTGAGCCACCAGGGAAACCTGTGGGAGCTCCAAGTATGTGATTTCTGGAGTTTACATCTATGTAACTGGGGAAGCGGAATTGGGAAATGTTATGAACTGAGATTGGCCATGAATTGATAATTCTTGAATCTGGGTGATGGGAGGTTATTGTATTCTCACAGCTTTATAGTGTATGTTTGAAGTGTTCTGCAGAAGGCAGGGGATCTGGAGTTAGGCCAACCTGAGCGCCAGCAATGAGCATCTCCAAAGGGCACGTGTCCATGTTGTGTTTCAGGGATGCTGTGCAGGCTCAGTACTGTATCCCAGGTCCACTATTAGCCAACTGTATGAGCTCAAACAAGTTCCTCAACTTTCCTCTTCTGTAAAAAGGGAGAATAGCAACAACTTTCCAAGGTTCCATAAGGATTAAACAATATATGTTCATGCCTGGCACACGTTTTGGACTCAAAACACAGTAGCTTTTCCAGCTACTGTTTACTAGGGGATCCCAGCTGGCATCAGCTCTCAGGAGCTCCTGGACTGAGTCCAGAGTTCAACTCCCCAAACCACCCTCTGGATTCGTTCATCCTATTTCCCATCAGCTGTTCTCTCTTCACTTCCCTTCCATCTTTTCTACTGAGGCCAAAGAAAGAAGAGCAAGAACAGAAACAAGCAACAGGGACATGCCCTCTCTCTTCAGGTTGTCCTGACAAATTCCTATGTCTTTTCCAAGTCGCAGATCAAATGCCATCATTGCTTTAAGCTAAGAGGCAGGGCAGAAGTAGAAGGAAGCCCTTCCCTCTCAGAACATCCTCACAATTCTGGGCTTGCAATGTGCACAGTTCATGCTGCATCCTAGCTGCCTTCACAGGCTGCAGCTGGGTTCTAAAGCCCACTCTGAGTCTAGCACACTGCAGTCCTGGGTGTCGGTGTGTGCTTTCAGACATGTCCAACCCTTTGTGACCCACTAGACTGTAGCCCACCAGGCTCCTCTGTCCATGGGATTCTCCGGGCAAGAATACTGGAGTGGGTTGCCATGCCCTCCTCCAGGGATCTTCCCTACTTTAGAACTGAACCCATATCTCTTATGTCTCCTGCATCGGCAGGCAGGTTCTTCACCATGAGCGCCACCTAGGAAGCCCACACAGCAGCCCTAGGAATATGGTTAAATGAACGATGAATGAGCAAAGGGGTAAATCAATAAATCATAAATTAGCGCACAGGTGCATGAATGAATGATATTAATGAGAATAGCTAACATGTATCAAGTCTGACTGCACAGCAGGCACGGCCGAGTCCCTCACTCCCATTAGCTCATGTAATCCACCTAGCAGTGGCTCTTTCACGCCCTCGTTCTAACTGTGAGAAAGTGAGGCTCAGTGAAGTTAGTAACTACTCAGGGTCACCCACCTGATGAAGTGATAGACCCGGGACTCCAGCCAACTCCCAAAGCCATTCCCTGGAGTGAATGAATGGAAATTTAGGAAAAGAGGAAAGGAATGAATGAGAAGGGAAGAGGATGCCTAGAGATACACCCACTGAGGCTCCAGGCGGAATCCTCCCCTTGACCCAAAGGCAAAAGCCTGGTGCCTTCTGGGGAAGGGGTGGGACACAGCTGAGGAGAGAAATGTCAGCCCATAATCACTCCTCAGGTTACAGGGCCTTCCAGACCATCTCTGCAGCAATATCCTAAGTCTGGGCGGAGATTATAGCCAGGAATACCAGCTCTGCTCCTGCAGGGAAGCCAAGGCACAGCCAGGAAGCTGGCCAGCTTCTACCTGACAGGTGGCAACAGGCAGCCCCAGGGCCAAATCACGGCAGGTCCTAGCCACAGCAACTAGCCAGGCTCAAGATAGCACAATGGTGATGATGGGTTCTTAACATTCACACCCAGGTGTGTTCACAGACCTTTCCCCAGGGGAAGGACCACTGGAATAAAAGACAAGTGCAGCCCCTGACCCTGCTGTACTGTCAGATCCTCTGGAGGCATCAAAACCCCTGGGGGTGAGAAATGGCAGCCTTTCACAGCCCCCCAAGTTAACCGATCCTTCCTCTGCATTCCTAACCTTGGTTCTAGGCTGCTCTCAGAATAGAAAGGGTGTGAGTCAGACTGCCACTCCAAACCTGTCTCTGTGTCACCTGGGAAGTCACTCAAAAAGCATGATGGGAATTCAGCAACATAAAGATGGCACCTCACAATGTGACAACCACCCTCCCTGACCAGCTGGGGGGTCCCACAAGGACCCTGAGCCTCAGAGAAAGGACAGCTTGGCTGTCTTTTCTGCTGCTTCCACAGAATTCTGCCCACGTGGTCGCTTTCCATCCCTGCAGCTAATGTGACCCAGATTCACTGTCAAAGAGCTGGAGCCGAGCCGGTGGTGTGTAGCTACAATTCATTCTGCCCCACTTTCAGGGACTCTCTCCTGTTCATCTCTCCTGCTACTGAAACAGAGCTCCAGGACAGGGCCTGGGACTCTGAGGATACTGCCAGAAAGGAGGAGGAGGCTCCTTGGGCTCGGGAGGAGGGATTCCCAATGGAATTTTTAGGCATCCATTCTCCCCGCCCCCACATCCCATTCTTCGCATCATGGCTTGGCCAGAAATACAGACACACACACACACACGCACACACACTTCCATCTGCTCAAAGCCCTGGAGTGAACAAAAAAAGGTACAAGACTAAGAGAACTGGGGCTTCTTCCTTGCTCACCTAGGAAACTGCTGGCCTCCTGGAGTCCCTCCCCACTGTCTCCTCTAGTTGTCCAGGGAGAAACAAGGAATGACATGCCAGGTCCAGTATCAGACATGTTAACCCATATTTGTCTGGCATGTTTTGACTCTCATCCAATGATCATTCGAATCAGATGTCATCACCTCCCTTGTACAGATAAGGAAATTGAAGCCCAAAGAAATAAATCATTTACTCGGGTTTTCTGACTCCAGATTCGCGTGTCTCCACAGTGCCTGGCACACAGCTGGGGCTAAACCCACTTGTTTAACCAAATGAATGAATGACCAAGCCAACAGGAACCTTCTGAGAGCTTCCATCCTGGAGGAGAGGCACACGGGCACAGAGAAGCAAGCTTCTTGCCCTGACCAGGCAACAGCTCTCAAGGCTGTCTCCCCAGGGGTGAGCCCTTGAATCACTCCAGTAGCGGAGCTTAGGCTCAAAAGCAGGAGAAACCCCAGCATCAAGTAGCATTTCATAGCCCTCACAGAGCCGTTAGCTTCCAGAGCCCACATTCTCAGAGTGAGATCTTGGGGCAAAACCAGGAAGGGTGAGATGGGCCTCCTGACTACAGTGAGCTCTAGATCTGGTGAGGGAAACACACCTGGAAACAATGAGCTTTAACAGAAGGCCAGTTGAAACAAGGCTAGAGACACAATTGCTGTCTGACTGGTGGAGAAATCAGGGAAGGCTTCTTGGGGGAGACCACCTTGGGTGCTGGGGATGATGACGTCACGAGCACCTGCTGAAGGGCTCCCAAGAACAAATCCTCCAGATGCTTTCTGCTGGTTCATGGGAGGCCATGCCTCAGCCCTGAGTCCCTGTGCTCCCCTCTTTCACAATACATGTGTGCATGCCCAGGTGCTCATTCATGTCCAGTTCTTCACAACCCCATGGACTGTAGCCCTCCAGGATCCTCTGACCATGGAATTTCCCAGGCAACAATACTGGAGCGGGTTTCCATTTCCTACTTCAAGGGATCTTCCCGATCCAGGGATGGAATCCCCACCTCTTGTGTTTTCTACAGTGGCAGGCAATTCTCTTCCACTGCGCCACCTAGGAAGCCCTATTTCACAACACATACAGGAAAGTAATTATTCTTTCCCTTCTGGCCTCTGAACTAGTTCCATGAAGAAGTGATTCCATTTTCAGTCATCTTTAAGTATTAATGCCAAGAGGGAGAGTCCTGAATATATGACGTTACATGGTTGAATTCCTGATTGGTAGGTAGATGAGGAATCCCTCCTGCCCCCAGCCCAGCCCCTAGCCCAAACAGGGTCCCTTCCATCAGACACTTTACTGCCATCTGCAGGAAACTTGCCACAATAAAATACAAATTTACGATGACAAAAGCTGAATGGCGCCCCCTAGAGTCGAGCGGTGTCCAGCCATGTGACTAGGGTCCTGCACTGGTTTTTTCTCCCCCAAGGCTTCACAAGCCCCAAGGGATACAACGTTCTCTCCTCTGCCCTCTTCTAGCCTGTGGGGTTGGGCTCCTTGCCCAAGTACCCTCCCCAGATCCCCCCTCCCATGTGGCCCTGCCCACCCTTCACCAGTGAATAAGGGTATTTCTATTGCTGTTCAATAACAGAGAGCTAAAGGCTCCCAAGATGCAAACTCCACTAGATCTTTGTCTCTGCTTTTTTCTATAGCTCAGGATTGTGAAGCCTCTCCCAGAGGTGACCAGAATGACTCTCTGGTGAGTCTGGAGGCCCAGTCAGCTATTTAGATTGTAGCCAGCAGAAACATCCAGCTGGCCTGGTTGTCAGGTATTGCCTAAGGGAATGGAAACAGCGATGTACCTGGAGTTAGAAGATCTGGGTCTACTGTTCCTATGTGACTCCAAGCAAGTCCCTTAAATCCTCTGGACCTCAGATTCTAACACGTGTCCCACCTAACATGCTGTTATCATGAAATCTCTATGAGCAACAGAAACAAGGTTTTCTCGTTAATGACTAATGTTCCACTTTGGTGTGGCTGGGCATAAGGAGTTGAGAATAGGGCTCGCAAAGTAGAGAGAAGAAAAAAAAATGGAGGGAAAGGATGAGGATGGGGAGAATTGGTTATAGCATGTGTGGGGCCCCTAGAACCTGTTCTGATTTTGTAGACTTGAGATCAGCAGTTTTCTCAGCCCGACATGCCTCTCCATCTGACATGTGTCATCAGCAGGGGTCCCCCATTCACCTCTCCAGCGTGAGGGAGGCCCTGAGACCCGTGCAGCACACCGAGTAGGCCAGGCACCGGGGCAGCCTGTGTATTTGCTGAGACTGACTCAGACACCCCTACTTCGCTTCAGAACCCAGGCCCACAGGGAGGGGAAAATTACACAGGCCTCAGCTGGCTTCCAGGATAAGACTGACTTCATTTCCTCCCCGAATGTAAGTTCTAACATCAGAGAGCTTCAGAGCACACAGGGTCTCCCAAACGTGCCCTTCCCACCCTCGCAGGAAGCAGCTGCCAGAGAAGGAAGGCTGCCTTCTTAATTACTCTGGTAGAACCCCCACCACGCTCTGAAATCACAGGAAGATTTCAGCCGGGGCCCTGAAGTAGCAGTCCCGCCTCTCCTCCGCTGCCTCTCCTCTCTCCTGCTAACGAAACACGCCCAACTGCAGCACACAAGTTATTTTTAACCATGGCAGTCTCCCCGTTTTCAGCCTCACTGGCCCAGCCCCCTCCCCAAGACAGTCACGTGGCAATGTCAGGATGTAAAGAAGATCAGTCCTGGTGCCCAAAACAGCACAGGGCCTGCCTGTCTTCAGTGGACCCAGCAGCACCCTCACGGATTGAGCCCCCTTGAGTCCATTTCTGTTCTAGACTAGGAATGCTAAACAGCAGGCAAATCATCCCTTGGGGCTCTTCAGAGAAGCCTGGGAGGGGAATTCATCACAAAGGAATCTATAAGTACAGTCATCCCTCACTGTGTGCAAGGGATTGGCTCCAGAACCCCAGGAAGTACCAAAATCCACAGATGCCTGAGTCCCTTATAGATCAGTTGATATGATACAGTTGACCCTTCATATCCGCAGGCTCCACATCTGTGCACATGGGTGATAGAGCATGGGGCTAGAGGGTGTGAGGAAGGGAGGAAAAGGCCTCTGCCCTGCTGCCTTCAGAAGAATGAGGGGTTTGAGCATTTAGAGGACCCTCGATGAGGGCCCTTCAAGGCTGGAAACAAATAAACCCCTCCTACATCACAGGGACAGCTCTGAAACTTCACTGACTGATGCCATTGTCCCAGAGGTCTTGAGAAGGACCAAAGAGTCCTTCCGCCAAGGGCTTCCTACTTCCCACAGTGCAAGTCACTCAGTCGTGTCTGACTCTGTGACCCCATGGACTGTACAGTCCATGGAATACTCTGGGCCAGAATACTGGAGTAGGTAGCCTTTCCCTTCTCCAGGGGATCTTCTCAACCCAGGGATCAAACCCAAGTCTCCCACACTGCAGGTGGATTCTTTACCAGCTGAGCCATAAAGGAAGCCCACAAAAGGGGCTCAAACTCTCCAGCTTGTCTTCCAGGTCTCCTCCCTTGAGGCTCAACCCCTCTCAAATCCCTTCCCGATTACTTGAGCCCACATAGCCCTCCCCCTGTCGAGCTTTCCATTACAACCCACTGCCTGTTCCTGGATCACAATCTGTCACATATTATCCTCTCAACACTCCTTGCCTTCATTCATTCATTCAATACTCGTTGATCTCCAATATGCACAAGGCCCTGTGCAAGGAACTGGGGGTAAAACCATCAGCAAAAAAAATAATAATAATAATCAATGAGACAAAGTCTGGAATTGTTCACAGTCCTAAGGGAGTGACGGCCCCCCATGGGATAACTGCTGTACTGTACCAGGGAACACAGAGGAGAGAAAAGCATGAATACAAGAGTGGAGGAGGGAGCTCTGGATACCTCTGGGGCAACAGGGACAGAGGAGGCGGCACTTACGAGAGGAGGGGGGCTTCCACCACCTCACAGAGAAGAAAGTTCAGGTGTGGAGGTCTGATATATGGGGGTCAAGGAACAGCTCCATGTGGCAGGGTGCCTGGGAGTAGGGGTAATTTTGATGGGTGTCTGATATAGCCTTTATCCCACAGGGATGAACAGCCAAAGGTTGGTAAGCAGCTGAGGAACAGAATCAGGTTTGATTTTTGAACAAAACACTCTGCCAGTCATGTGGAGGAAGTGGGGCAGGTCTGGAAGGAGGAGAACTATCAGATGGTGTTTGGTGGTACAGGTAGAGATGATAAAGTGGAGGCGAGCAGGGTGCATTGTTTGAGGGACGCAAAAGAGGGAGCAGGACAGGCCTTGGTGATGGATTGAAAGTGGGTGATGTCACTGAATTTGCTGCCGATACTGCTTTGTCTGTCTTTCTATCTGCACTCTGGTACCAACGCCTCCTGAGAGGCTGAGCACAACCCACGGAGGCAGCTCCGGATCCAGCCTTTGGTGGAAGCAGCAGAGAGAGCGCTTCCCCTTTACTGAGCCAAGAACCGTGCTAAGAGCTTTATATACATTTTCTCCTCTAATCCTCACAAGAGCCCTGCACAAGAAGCATCCTCAAGAGGAGGAAAGTGAGGCTCTGGCAGGGGTGAGAGACTTGCCCAGATCACACAGCTGTTTGGAGGCGGGGCCACAGTCCAGCACCTCCCCTCTCTGACTCCAACATCTGGGCAGGTGACCACTGCCCTGGCAACAGTTGTGCTGCTCAGCAAAGGGGCAGCAGCCCCAGTTTTCACTCTGCAGAAAGGGTAAACAGGAACCACATTTTTAGAAGGAAATGTGAGTGAAACTGCCTTCTCCAAGGACTTTTTTCCAAGAAAATAACTCAGTGAAGTTAAGTGTTTTGATTTATAAAGATGTTCACTGCAGCATTGTCTATCATGGCCCCCCCAAAAAGAAAAATGAGTAGGATTTTAAAAATCGTGAAATATTACACAGGCTTTAAAAATGGTAATATAAAGCCTGAGATGTCATGTGGAAAATCTTTTTGATGTAGGAGTGAGTAGAAAAAAATCAGATTCACAATGGTGCATGAGCCATGAAGGAAGGCAAGCAACTACATGGAAAATACAACTGCATGGGGACCAAGGCAGGGAAGAAGATGAAAAAGGAAAACGGGCCTCATGTTAGCACACTGGGATCAGGAGTGGCGGACTTTCCTCTTTCAAATTTTTCTTTAATGTCTTTTCATCATGTTTCCAGTAGTAATAACTCCAAACTGGACTCCAGCTGGCTTGTCGGAGAGCCCAGGGGAGGGCCCCTCCACCACCCCACCCCCAGCCAGGATACCCACAGCACCCAGCTCAGTCCAGGCCTCTCTTACCGGCGACTCTGACCACAGCACGCTCCGCAGGGTCCAGCACCGAGTCCTGGCTTTTCCGCTTTTTCTGCTCATGCAGAGGCAGGTTCCAGGGTAAGGTATCCCCTGGGGGACAGGGAGACAGGCTCCCTGACCGCTCACTCCTGTAAGACCGCTCACTTCGACATGACCGCTCGCTCCGGCATGACCGCTCACTGAGTGTTTCTTCATCTGAAGAAGACATGGCCCAGGCCGGGGCTGCAGCTGGAGGGCCTGCAGCCCCTGGAGAAATGATCTGTAGGGGAGAGGAGTGCACGTGAACAGACCGAAGGGGTTGCAAAACGAACGCTGGGACTCGGGAGGCAGAGGTTCTAACCCTGGTTCTGCCACTGACTTGATTTCTTTACCTCTCTGAACCTCAATTTCCTTATCTGGAAAATAGGGATAAGTATCATGGCAAAACTAATTCATGGGGCTTGGGAGAAATCACAGGAAGTAATGTATGTGAAAGTGTCCATAAATATTAAAACACTGCAAAAGTTAGCTCCTATTGGGGACATCCTTAGTGGTCCAGTGGTGGACTCTGCACTTCCTTGGCAGGGGGCACAGGTTCAGTCCCTGGTGGAAACTAAGGTCCTGCATGGTGTGGCCAAATAAACAAACAAAAGTTAGCTCCTATTACTAGTAAGCTCTATTTCTGTTACTTGGTACTTGCGAAGGATTAAGCTTACAGGTTTCATGGATAGAAATATCTGGATTCAAGTTCTTTGTTGTTGTTCAGTCGCAAAGTCGTGTCTAACTCTTTGTGACCCCCATGGACTGCAACACGCCAGGTCTCCCTGTCCCCCACTGTCTCCTGGAATCTGCCCAAGTTCATGTCCGTTGAATCACTGAGGCCATCCAACCATCTCATCCTCTGTCGCCCCCTTCTTCAGCCTTCAATCTTTCCCAGCAAGTTCTACCACATCATTTACTAGCTGTTTGACCTTGGGGAAGTCACTTAATGTCTTTGAGCCTCGGAATCCTCATCTATAAAAGGGAGATGTAAGAGCAACTACCTCACAAGGCGGTTTGCATGGACTAAATGAGGTCCTGCAGGTAAAGTGCTTAAGAGTCCAGTATCCAATAAGCATTTCACAAACATCATCTATTATTACATTCCTGTTCTACTTACCTCCCGGGAATGTTGTAAAGATAAAACGGGGCAACAGATGGGAAGTATTTTCAAAAAGCTAAAGCATGATCTCAATGTTAGGCATGATACAAAGCATGGGTTAGAAAAGGCAGAAATTCTTGATTTCTCCTGTACTGCCTCTGGCAAATATATTTTTTAGAAGTTTAGAAAGTACTAAACTTGAAGACAGACAGACCTAGGCGTAGTTTCTGGTTTGGCCACTTAAAATTGGTGTAATCCGAGGCAAGTCATTTCACTTCTCTGAAACTCAGTTTCCCCATCTGCAAAATGGGGGTAATATTTCAGCTTCTAAGTTGCTGTCTTAAGAACATAGCAAATGTAAAAAAACTGGCTGGTGCCATACATGGCACCCAAGGCATAGGATAAAATGTTCCTTTGCCTATTCTATTCCAACGGGTTGTTGTAGAAATAACTGGCACAGCATGGGGGTGGGGGAGGTAGTACAGAAAGTCCATTTTTCTGGTCAGTTTAGCTACAGTAGGGATCTGAGCGGAAACACAAACACTCTGAGGCCAGCTGGGCTCCACCAGCCAGACTGGGCAGGCTTCCCTCAGCCAGGTCAAGTTCACTTCCCAGAACCATCTGCTATACATGGCCCACCATCCCAGGGCCTCATCAGAGCCCCTGTGGTACATGCCTTCAACCCCAAATCCAGTCCAAGCAAACAGCTCTCAGTGGGGCTTCAGGGTCCAGGGAGGGCAGGAAACCATCGCCTTTCCCTTATGGGGCACCAGCACAGAAGGCTGGGCTGAGACAGGGAGGTGGCCTAAATGTCTGGGCACAGCTCCTCCTGGATTCTGGGAATCTCAGCCTGGAGGCAGCAAGAGGCAGAAACACCTCCTGGGTCACTGGCAAATCCCCATCACAGGCACAGAGTGAGGAGAGATAACAAAAGAAACATCAAATGGTGCAGGAGGCTTCTAGGCAGCCTCCGGCAGGCAGAAGAGCCCTGCCAGGGCACCTCCTGTGCCAGCAGCATTTGGGCCTTCTTCCCCTGGAAGATCAAGAAGGAATCCAGCCCCCGAAAGGCAGAAAGGACCTGGGTTCTGGCACAGCTCTGCCTTTTATGCTAGCATGTAACCCCCTGGTGTCCGCCTCCCACTTCCGTTAGCCAAGTCAGGTGCATAAGTGACCGCCCCCACCTCGGGGAAATTCGGGTCGTCCTTCCATCTCCATACTCAGCCCTGGGCAGGAAAACGCCCCTCCTCTCAGACCACCTGCTTCCTCCCCGAGACGCCCATTTTACTACAAAGGCCCGCTCAACCAAGGCCTCCAGCCTGAGAACCGGTCTCTCCAGCTCTACCCGGGTCAGTCTCCAGACCCTCACGGACACCTGTTTGACCTCGCGGCTGTCGCCCCACCCCTCGGTCACCTGAGCCGCTCCATCAATTCCCCATTCCCGGGAGCGCGCGCCCACGCCCCCAACCCACTCCAAAGGTCGCAGGCCAGGTCGGCGACTGGCACTTCACCTGCAGCTCTCGGGTGGCTGGCCTTCCCCCCTCACCCCTTCCCCACGGCGGGGGAGGGCGCGCCGAGGGCCAGAGGCGACCGGGGTGGGTCCGCGTGCCCGCCGCGCGCGGCTGACAAAGAGCGGGGCCGCGCCATGCGGACGCGCGACCGGGGACCGATCAGGCGTCCCGGCCAGCGGCCGAGATCCGGAGCCCGGCAGCCACCTTCCCCGCCCGGCCCTGCCCGGCCCCGCAGGTCTCTCGCCCGGCCCAGGAGGGCTCAGTGTCCCATTTTCCCGAAGAACACGCCTCCCTTTGGCCCGGGCAGTGCCCGCCGAGGGAAATCCCGGCGCGCGCTCGGCGATGCCCGCCGCCCGCCGCCTGGGCTGCAGGTGCGAGGTCCGGCCGGCCGCGATGCCCGCGCCTGTCAACCAGCCTTCCCGCTGCCGCCCGCTACCCCGGATCAGGCGCGGCCGCCCCGCGCGAGCAGGCACCGCACCCCGGCCGCCGCGGCGCACCGCGAGCCGACGGGCGGGGAGCCCGCCGCCAGCCCCGCGCCCCGCGCCTTACCCTGGGAACCCGTGCGGCAGAGGACCGGCGGCGGCGGGGGCGGCGGCGAAGACGGCGGCGGCGGGGCGCGCCCCGGGCAGGAGCGCAGCGGAGGGGAGCGCCGCCGAGCCGAGGGGAGCGGCTCCCACAATGGCCGAGCTCGCGGCGCCGAGCCCCCCGCCCCCCGCGCCCTAGCGGCGGCGGCTGAAGCGGAGCCGGCGCAGCCGCCCAGCTCGCTCCCCCACCCGCGGCGCCGGCGCCGCCCCCCGCCCCCCGATGCGCGCTCCCCGCCCTGCACCCCACCCGAGGCCGTTTCCGCGCGCCCCGCACGCCCTGCGCACTGACCCCGCGTCCTGCCGCTGCCCCCGGGTCCTCTCTCTGGGTCCTTCCCCCGGTGACTCCTCCCCTGCGGCCGCTCGCATCCCCGGGGCCAACTCACACCCCCTCATTCCCCGCCCTCGGCTCCGGCGCCCTCTGAGTCCCGGCCCCGCGGCCGCTCGCTGACCCGGGCCTGGCTCACGCGGCCCGCCCCCTTGGAGCTCCTCATCCCTGGTCCCGGGGGCGCTCTCCCAAGCTGCGGGGCTCTCAGCCCGGCCCCGGGTCCGGAACCAGCGCGTTCCCCTGCCTGCTCCCATTTTTTGCCTGCATCCCCTGAACCCATCCATGTTCCGTCTCTGCTCCCAGGGCTTCTGCTCCCCCTTCCGAGAGCGCCCTGCCGGTCCACCTACCCGCCGGGCTTCGGGCTTCGGGAACTGAACGTAGGAGGGACCAGGAGGAGGCCCCGTCTTCCCCTCAGGGTGAAAGGCAGAGTGGAACCAGGCCCCAGGAAAAACTCAGACTGGTTTAGACAGCAGCAGCCGCCCCATTCAGAGCCTTGGAAGAGGCGTCATCCACGCAGAAAACATGTTTTGAGCTCCTTCTGTATGCTCTGCCTAATAATACGGTAAAGAAGTGCCTTCAGTGCTCTCCTAGTACAGATCCATGACTGTGTCCAGAGAAAGAAAGGTATTTGCCTAAAGTCACTTCACTAGTAGGCTGCACAGCAACAGTTACCATTTGGGCGAGCCTCCTGGGAACCGTGCAAGGTGCCTCACCTGGGTCACACCATGGGTAATCCACACCATGCTGTTCATTCACTCATTCAACAACTATGGACCCCAGACACTGTGTCGAGTGCTAAGGATACAGTGCTGTGTATGGTCCCCGTCCATTGGCTCCACGGGGTTAGCAGTAAAGAGGGACAATTAGCTATAAATCATGGCAT
The DNA here is from genome assembly GCF_023091745.1 of Budorcas taxicolor. NCBI lineage: Eukaryota > Metazoa > Chordata > Mammalia > Artiodactyla > Bovidae > Budorcas > Budorcas taxicolor. The sequence goes on from NC_068912.1 coordinate 107,071,239, forward strand.
CCCTTGAGGCAGCGTCAAGATCAATACTTCAATTTCTGGAGGTGGAAACAGATTAGATGATTTATTCAGTCATCTGGGAAGATTGTAGTCAATCCAAGACTGGAATCCAGTGTCTTCTTCACACCCCACCTCCTGCCGTTATTTTTCATCATGACTGTTGGGGAAATGTGGGTGGAATTAGCTTACAGAGGATCTTGACCTTCAATCTGAGGAATTTGGTCTAAATTAGATGGCTATGAGCTGCCCAGGAAGGTGGAAAGCAGAACAATGAAAGAAACCAAAGATGGATTCAAGGTAGGTGTGGGGGGAGAGAAATGGAGCAGTTCCTGCCATATCAATAAACAAGGATGTCACAGTCATCATCAGTTCTAGCCCTCCAGGGCAACCAGGAAGGAGAACAAAACCTTTGATGGGCAGTCATCTGACTGCAGCTACTCCTTAGGGTGAGCACTGAGGGAAAATACAGGATTGCTGGCCCCAGATAGCTGAGATGCATATAAAAGAAATGATTTCAGTCAGCCCAGACTCTTGCATCTTCCCATACATAGAAAAGCACTAAATTCCTTAACTTGAGATGTCTGGTTTTCTTTAATTCATGAAAGTACTCTTGATGTTCAGACTACCTGCCCTTTGTTACAAAATTCTGTATCCCTTGATGCCCCCACACCAACCTCAACCCCTCCTCTTCAAAGAAGTTCTCTCAGGGTTACTTGAGATGCTATCTCGGGGCTTGAAGTCCTAAAAACTCCCACCAAATAAAATATAACTCTCAACTGTTAGGTTGTGACTATTTTTTAAGTTGACAGTAGTTATGCTGGGAGACTACTGCAATGGTCCCAGAAAGACGTAATGAAGCTCTCATCCTGAAAAGGGACAGTGGGGATGGGAAGGGATGTTTTCCACTCACTGAAACCTTTTAGGTTCTTGTTTGCATTCCCCCATTAAGAAGGGAAAGAAACTGTCATTTGCTAAAGTTTATTAAGGACTAGACAATGCTCTGAGTATTCTGTGTATATTATCTCATTAACTCCTCCCCATAACCTTGTACAGTAAGTATCCTTATTATCCTTATTTTACAAATAAGGAAACAGAGACTTTCAGAGCTTGTGTAACTTACTAAAGCCCACAAAGCAAACTAGTGTTGAGGCTTGGGTGAGAGCCAGGCCTACCTCCAAACCTCATGCTCTAACCACCAGTCTCCACTGTCTGCTGCTGTTGTCAGTCACTCAGTCATGTCCAACTCGTTTGCGACCCCATGGACTGTAGTCTACCAGGTTCCTCTGTCCATGGGATTTCCCAGGCAAGAACACTGGAGTAATTTGTCATTTCCTTCTCCCCTCCACTGTCTAAAGCCAAGGCAAAGAACCCAAGTCCTCTGATTCAGTCAAGTGTTCTTTTCCTTGAGCTACATATAATGCTAAGACTTGCAGAGAAAGGTCAGGAGTCCATAGTTGTAAACGAACCAGTACCTGGACTAACAGTGCCAGTCCCCGTGTAGGATGTCTCTCCACAGAAGCCTGTAGAGGCCTCAGACCGGGAGAATTCTCCAGCCTGATTCCAACTTCCTTTATGCCTGAGACACAAAGCTGAAGAGGTGATAAAAGAATCATTCTCAGCTTAGAAATGAATGCAGTAGTCCTTCCCTGGTGAGGGCAGAACACGGGTGCCAAGGGGGAAGACCAGCTGAACGCATAACCAGAGTGTGGGGAGCCTGGCGATGAAGCTGAGTCATCTCAGGGGCAGGATCTGCCTTGCAAGGCCAGCTGAGGGGAACCCTTGGGGGAGGGCTGTCGAGTCCCCAGGATGCCTGCAGTCCCTTCCTCTCTAACTAGAGAACATGGACAGGTTTTGCTCCTCTCCAGTCTCAGTGTCCTTCCCAAACCTGACCACCAGTCTTGTCCTGAATTATTCATGCCGTGGGCTATGAGAAGGTGGAGCTTCCAGAAGCTTCTGGACTTAGGACATTCAGTTGTGTCTCCCTGAGGCTCTAGTTCCAGCAGAGCTACCCTGCCTGGGGTTGAGCTGCTCGTGCCATGTGTCAGGCTCTTTGCAGCTGGCAGCTGGCCAGTAACCTTGGGCTACTGGGCTTCGATTCATTTTAGCAACTTTTTATTGAGGAATACTATGTGCTGGAGACAGTTTTGAGTGCTGTTGGGAACACAGATGTGAATCCGATCAGGTCTTTGTCCTTGAGGAGTCACAGGGTGATAGAGGGGACAGGCGCTTAAAAATGATTCCCTTCTGGACTTCGCCAGTGGTCCAATGACTGAGACTACACACCTCTATTCCCCTGCTGGGGATTCAGGTTTGATCTCTGACGGGAAGTCCCACATACTGAGCAAGGTGGACCCCCCCTAAAAAAAATTATTCCCTTCTATCAATAAAATTTCCTCTGAGCCTGATAAGTATTCTCCTTTACTGCCCTTTATTTCACTAACTAAAGGTCTCTGCTAATTTCCTCCAGAAATTAGTGACCTTGGAACTAGGGGACCTTACACGCCATACACTTGGGCAGGGTTCTTTCCTTGGAGGGGTGACAAAACAACTTTTTATCCTGTTTGGAGTCCTGAACTAGTTTCCCAGATTACTACTTGGGCCACCAGCTTTCCAGACACATCGGAAGAATGACATGTACTCTAACCTATCCATTCAGCAAACCCTCATTAAACATTGACTCAGCCTCAAGCACTAAGATTTGTGTTGATTAATTTTTAAAATGAACCAGACAAGCATGGCCCCTTGTCCTTGTGCTGCTCACAGTCTAGGTGGGAGATAGACAAGCAAAAGGGAAGTTATACCTCCACTGATTCATGCTGCGATGGGGAAAGTACAGGATATACCCTGGAAGGGAAAACAGAGAAGGAACACTTTGTAGAAGCTCAAGGCCAGGTATTCTTACCAAGCGTTTCACCTTTGTTCTTCTAGGTCTTCATGCCAATGGAAATTTCACTGGAAAGTTTCAGGGAAAAGCTTGCTCTTCAATGTTGACTTTTCCTTCCACTGTTGCCCTCTCTCCCCACCTGCTCCTCTGGACTCTCTGGAATCAGACAGGTGTCTGACTGAAGGTGAAGATGAAACATGAGCATGTGTAGAGGCTGGAGCCCTGTAAAGTCAAGTATCCAAACAGAGGAAATAGCCCAGAATCCCCAGACTGGGAGGGACCTTAGAGATTTCTAAGCTCTGCATAGAATGTTTCCCCTCTGATCTTTCTCTGATTCCCCCAGCCATACACGGGTGACTTCCAGATGCATGTACCATCTGCAGCTTAGTTCTCATCTCTTTCCTCCTAGCTCCAGACTCACATCCAGTTGCTACCTTGACATCCCCACCCCTCCCTGAGGCACCTCAAACTCAAAATGCCCCATGTGGAAATTTGATATCTGCCTTGACCACCCTCAAAACTGTTCCTCTCCCATCTTGGCCATCTCAAAAAACAGCTCCACTACCTGCCATTTAGTCAAGTCAAAGATCTAGTAGTTACTCTTGATTTTTCTTTCCCTTATCCCCCTTATACCTGTCAGAAAGGTCTGACAAGCTACCTCCAACAATGTATTCTGAATTCAATCATTTCTTCCACTTTTCTCGTACTCAGTTCAGTTTAGTCGCTCAGTCATGTCCGACTCTGCAACCCCATGAATCGCAGCACGCCAGGCCTCCCTGTCCATCACCAACTCCCGGAGTTCACTCAGACTCATGTCCATCGAGTTCGTGATGCCATCCAGCCATCTCATCCTCTGTCGTCCCCTTCTCCTCCTGCCCCCAATCCCTCCCAGCATCAGAGTCTTTTCTAATGAGTCAACTCTTCGCATGAGGTGGCCAAAGTATTGGAGTTTCAGCTTTAGCATCATCCCTTCCAAAGAAATCCCAGGGTTGATCTCCTTCAGAATGGACTGGTTGGATCTCCTTGCAGTCCAAGGGACTCTCAAGAGTCTTCTCCAACACCACAGTTCAAAAGCATCAATTTTTTGGCGCTCAGCCTTCTTCACAGTCCAACTCTCACATCCATACATGACTACTGGAAAAACCGTAGCCTTGACTAGACGGACCTTAGTTGGCAAAGTAATGTCTCTGCTTTTGAATATGCTATCTAGGTTGGTCACAACTTTTCTTCCAATTTTTTAATGCCTTAATCCATCGCTCACCTGGACAACTGGGCTTACCTTCCAAATCACCTCCATTTCCACTCTTACTCCCACCCCCATTTCAATCCAAGAAGCAGCCATAGTGAATCTTTTTAAACATAAATCATGTCATGGACAGTTCCAGTTTGCACTTAGAATAAAATGGCCCATAACACTTCATACAATCTAGTCCTTGCTTAGACCTAATCTCTAGATTCCTTGGTCACTGGACTCCAACAAATCAGATCATCTTCCTCTTCCTTTAATAAATGAATCTCGTTCTCATCTTGGGGCTTTGCAGAACTGTTCTGGTTGCCTACAACTACCCCCTGCCTAAATGCTTTGCATAACTGGTGTCTTTTTCATTATCCAAGACTCATTTTACGAATCACCTTCACAAAGAGGCCTTTTTTGACCACCTGTCTAATGTAGCCCTCTCATTTAAACCTTATTTTATTTCCTTCATAACATTTGTCACTTTCCCACCATCTTGCTCGTGTGTTTACTTGTTGATTTTCTGTCTCCTTCTCCAGGATGCTTCATGAGTGGGGGGACCATGTCTGTGCTCTTCACTGCTGTATCCCTACAGTGCAGGTCACATGGTAAGCTTTCAACAGATACTTGTCTAAAGAACAAAAGAATAATCAATGAATCAATGAAGTGAGGACAGCGGAGGAAGAGACTTAGCGTCAGAGAGATTCAGTGAGTACCAAGACCTGAAGTTGAGACGATAAGGCACTCAGAAAATTGAAGAAGTTCAGAATAATTGACATGAAGAGTGCTAGGGGGTAAGTTGTCCAAAATGAAGCTGGAGAAGTGCTTGGGAGAGATCATGTGGAATGCTGTGCTTTCACATTTGTTCATCTTATAGCTAAAAGTTTGTGCCCTTTCACCAACCTTTCCCTGTTTCCCCTACCCTCTAGTCCCTGCAATCACTTTTCTACTCTTTCTTTCTATGAGTTCGACTTCTTTCTCTTCTTTTTTAGATTCTACACATAGTGCTGCTGTACACGATTTGTCTTTGTCTGGTTTATTTCACTCAGTAAAATGCCCTCAGGGTCCATCCCTGTTGTCATAAATGGCAGGATTCCTTATTTTTCATGGGTGAGTAATATTCCCACATATATATATGATATATATCGCATATAGCACTAGATGAATGGATAAAGACGATGTGATATCACACATCGTCTTTATCCATTCATCTATTGATGGACACTCAGATGGTTTCCATGTTTTGGCTATTGTAAATAATGCTGCAATGAACACAGGAGTGAAGATATCTCTTTTATTGTCTATTTTCATTTCCGTTGCATGTATACCTAGAAGTGAGACTGCTGTATCATATGATAGTTCTATTTTTAATTTATTTACTATACCAGGTCTTAGTTGTAACACACAGGATCTTTGATTTTCCTTGCAACATGCAGGATCTCTTTTTTTAGTTGTGGCCTGTGAAATCTAGTTCCCTGACCAGGGATCAAACTCAGGCCTCCTGCACTGGGAGTGCAGAGTTTTAACCACTAGGCCACGGGGGAGTCCCCCATTCTAACATTTTAAACAGGGGAGGACTTTGTCCTGTATGCATTCTAGAAAAAAAAATCACTATAGGTACTGTAGGAGAACAGACTACAAGGAGGCTAAGTTGAGTGTGAGAAAGCCACCAATGGGTGCCAGTTAGAAGCCATTTAAACATGTCCTGGCAAGACAAGCTCTTGGACAAGAGTGATAGTGGTGACAATGGGGAGAAGTGCATGGAATCGAAGGCATATAGAATGGCACCAATGGGACTTACGGATGAACTAGGTTTAGAGGGTGAGGGAGAAGAGATGCCAAGAGTGACTTCCAGATTTCTGTCTCAGGCAGATTAATGGTGTCCTTCTCTAAGGTTACATAGAAAGAAGAGCAGGTTTGGGAGGAAGATGCTGTGTTCATTTTTCGACACGTTGCCTTTGAAGTGTCCTTGGCCTACATAGTAGAGATGGAGTAGTATGATGGAGTAGCCGTCACAGTCAACAAAAGAGTCCGAAATGCAGAACCTGGATGCAGTCTCAAAAATGACAGAATGATCTCTGTTTGTTTCCAAGGTAAACCATTCAACATCACAGTGATCCAAGTCTGTGCCCCGACCAGTAATGCTGAAGAGGCTGAAGTTGAACGGTTCTACGAAGACCTACAAGACCTTCTAGAACTAACACCCCAAAAAGATGTCCTTTTCATTATAGGGGACTGGAATGCAAAAGTAGGAAGCAAGAAACACCTGGAGTAATAGGCAAATGTGGCCTTGGAGTACCGAATGAGGCAGGGCAAAGGCTAATAGAGTTTTGCCAAGAGAACGCACTGGTCATAGCAAACATCCTCTTCCAACAACACAAGAGAAAACTCTACACATGGACATCACCAAATGGTCAATACCAAAATCAGATTGATTATATTCTTTGCAGCCAAAGATGGAGAAGCTCTATACAGTCAGCAAAAATAAGACTGGGAGCTGACTGTGGCTCAGATCATGAACTCCTTATTGCCAAATTCAGACTTAAATTTCAGAAAGTAGGGAAAACCACTAGACCATTGAGGTGTGACCTAAATCAAATCCCTTACAATTATACAGTGGAAGTGACAAATGAATTCAAGGGATTAGATCTGATAGACAGTACCTGAAGAACTATGGACGGAGGTTCGTGGCATTGTGCAAGAGGCAGGGATCTAGACCATCCTCAAGAAAAAGAAATGCAAAAAGGCAAAATGTTTGTCTGAGGAGGGCTTACAAATAGAAAAGAAGAGAAGTGAAAGGCAAAGGAGTAAAGGAAAGATATACCCATTTAATGTAGAGTTCCAAAGAATAGCAAGGAGAGATAAGAAAGCCTTCCTCAGCGATCAAGGCAAAGAAATAGAGGAAAACAACAGAATGGGAAAGACTAGAGATCTCTTCAAGAGATTTAGAGATACCAGGGAAACATTTCATCCAAAGATGGGCTCAATAAAGGACAGAAATGGTATGGACCTAACAGAAACAGAAGATATTAAGAAGAGGTGGCAAAAATATACAGAAGAAGTATACAAAAAAGATCTTCACAACCCAGATAATCATGATGGTGTGATCACTTACCTAGAGCCAGACATCCTGGAATGTGAAGTCAAGTGGGCCTTAGGAAGCATCACTATGAACAAAGCTAGTGGAGGTGATGGAATCCCAGTTGAGCTATTTCAAATTCTGAAAGATGATGCTGTGAAAGTGCTGCACTCAATATGCCAGCAAATTTGGAAAACTGAGCAGTGGCCACAGGACTGGAAAAGGTCAGTTTTCATTCAATCCCAAAGAAAGGCAATGCCAAAGAATGTTCAAACTATTACAAAATTGCACTCATCTCACATGCTAGTAAAGTAATGCTCAAAATTTTCCAAGCCAGGCTTCAACAGTACATGAACCATGAACTTCCAGATGTTCAAGCTGGATTTAGAAAAGGCAGAGGGACCAGAGATCAAATTTCCAACATCTGCTGGATCATCAAAAAAGGAAGAGTGTTCCAGAAAAACATCTACTTCTGCTTTATTGGCTATGCCAAAGTCTTTGGCTGTATGGATCACAACAAACTGTGGAAAATTATTAATAAGATGGGAATACCAGACCACCTGACCTGTCTCTTGAGAAATCTGTATGCAGGTCAGGAAGCAACAGTTAGAACTGGACATGGAACAATAGACTGGTTCCAAATAGGAAAAGAAGTATGTCAAGGCTGTATATTGTCACCCTGCTTATTTAACTTCTATGCAGAGTACATCATGAGAAACACTAGGCTGGATGAAGCACAAGGTGTAATCAAGATTGCCAGGAGAAATATCAGTAACCTCAGATATGCAGATGACACCACCCTTATGGCAGAAAGCAAAAAAGAACTAAAGAACCTCTTGATGAAAGTGAAAGAGGAGAGTGAAAAACTTGGCTTAAAACTCAATATTCAGAAAACTAAGATCATGGCATCCGGTCCCATCACTTCATGGGAAATAGATGGGGAAACAGTGGAAACAGTGTCAGACTTTATTTTTTTGTGCTCCAAAATCACTGCAGATGGTGACTGCAGCCATGAAATTAAAAGATACTTGTTCCTTGGAAGAAAAGCTATGACCAACCTAGACAGCATATTAAAAAGCAGAGACGTTACTTTGCCAACAAAAGCCCATCAAGTCAGAGCTATGGTTTCTCCAGTAGTCATATATGGATGTGAGAGTTGGACTATAAAGAAAGCTGAGCACTGAAGAATTGATGCTTTTGAACTGTGGTGTTGGAGAAGACTCTTGAGAGTCCCTTCCACTGCAAGGAGATCCAACCAGTGAATCCTAGAGGAAATCAGTCCTGAATATGCATTGGAAGGACTGATGCTGAAGCTGAAGCTCCAATACTTTGGCCATATGATGCGAAGAACTGACTCATTTGAAAAGACCCAGATCTTGGGAAAGATTGAAGGCAGGAGGAGAAGGGGACGACAGAGGATGAGATGGTTGGATGGCGTTACCAACTCAATGGACATGAGTTTGGGTGAACTCCAGGAGTTGGTGAGGGACATGAGGCCTGGCGTGCTGCAGTCCATGGGGTTGCAAAGAGTTGGACAACACTGAGCGACTGAACTAACTGACTGGCCTACACAGTAGGGATCCCCAGGCCTGGAGTTCAGAAGAAAGGCCAGGGCTGGAGCTAGATTCCCTATCTGTCTGCATAAGGATGGAAGCTGAATCCATGTTGTACTCATCCAGGGCAAGTGTTAAGAGTGAGAAGAGAAGACTGAGGACAGACAATTAAGGGTTAGGTAGAAGAGAAGAACCCAGAGAGGCAGGAGAAAAGCTAGACCAACAATTAACGGTTAGGTGAAAGAGAAGAACCCAGAGAGGCAGGAGAAAAGCTAGGGGAATCAAGGAACAATGGAGAGGCCGTGTTCTGTAAGAAGGGAGTGACTGAAAAGTTGAATCTGAAGGGATTTCTTTGGTGATCCAGTGGCTAAGATCCCAAGCTCACAATGCAGGGGACCCAGGATCAATCCCTGATCAGGGAACTAGATCTCATATGCTGCAATTATTAATATCATTTCAGAATGCAATGCATATAAAAAGCATCCATTAGATATTAAAATTCTTTTTGTGAACTGATTTCTCAAAATCCCATGTGCATTTTACACTTGTGGCCCATCTCAATTTGGAAGAGCCACATTTCAGGTACTCGGGAGCCACCAGGGGCGAGTAGATTCTGCATTGTGCAGTGAAGAAGAATGTCTCAGGCAGAACAAACAGCAAGTGCAAAAGTGCCGAGGCAGGAGTAGCAAGAATAAGTTTTGTGTGTTAGAGGAGAGCCAGGAGGCTCAGAAGGGAGCGAGGGGTGGCGGGATGGACGATGAAGCTGGCTGGAGAGAAGGGCAGGGGCCCTGGGAGGCCCCGTTCAGAGCAGCGTGAGCCTCATTCCGAGTGTGGCGGGAAACCGCTAAGGGGCACTGAGCGCCATTGCGCCATGAAGTGCGGGGCAGGCATTCCCTGCCAGTGTACTCTTCCAGCGACGGGGGAGGCGGGGTGCAGCCCTCTATACCTCTTCTGCTGCACAGGCAAACCAGCTCCCTCTCCAGTCTCTCATTTGCAGACCAGAGCCCCAGAGACATCGAAGGCCTGCAATAGAGAGTGCACAGCAAGCCTTCCCTTGTTCTTAGGGTTGGAGAGGAGCAGGCACAGCAAACTCTTGCAGGGAGAAGCCAGGCCGGAGTGAGCTGAGGAGTAGTGCGAAGGTGATGGAGGGTGTGGCAGTGAAGGGATGCAGGAATGGGAGGGTAGTGACAGAGGGGATATGGGAGTGGGAGTTTGTTTGCTTACATGTTTTTTAAGCAGAGAAAGATTTGGGCATGTTCAACTGTTATTATAATTTTTTTTTTTTTTTTGGCTGCACTGGGTCTTCTTTCTGGCACTGAGGTTTAGTTGCCCCGCGGATGTGGGATTTAGTTCCCTGACCAGGGATGGAATGCGTACCCCCTGCATTGCACAGTGGTTTCTAAACCACTGGACCACCGAGGAAGTCTCCTTGCTCAACTATTGATCTGAAAGAAGTAATAAAAAGGAAGAAATCTGAAAGAATGCCATCCATGCGAGTTTCCTAAAGAGGCGGCCAGGGACAGAGGACTGGAGGAAGGGCAAGCAGGGATGTAGGCAGGGGACTTGCGGGCAGGCGTGGATGCCTGTTCCAGTCTCCCGTTGCCCCTGTCCCTTCGCCATCTGGGTTCCTGGGACCTGCGTGCTGTCTCAGCCCTGCTGCCCGCTCTTCTTTGCTAGTTGCTCTCAGACCCCACCACCCCACACACACACCAGACCAGAGACGATGCTGGCAGGGGCGGCTGCCCACCGTCTGCCACTTCTCCGTCCGTTTTGAGCGGATGTGCTCTGGCTAGGGATGGCTGCTTAGAGCCTGCTTCTCCTTGACACTCTTCTGTTTTCTTGTCCCAGTTCCTGGATGCTGACTCACTGTCTCTCCCAAGCCCTCTGTACAAGGCTCCTGGTTCTGACATACAAAGCTCAAACATTTACCATGTGTTAAATGCTTACTGTTCAGATAGGGTGACTTACGCTATGCAAATACCAGTATATTCAATCCTTACAGCCCTGCTGCTGCTTCTGCTAAGTCACTTCAGTCGTGTCTGACTCTGTGACCCCATAGACAGCAGCCCACTAGGCTCCCCTATCCCTGGGATTCTCCAGGCAAGAACACTGGAGTGGGTTGCCATTTCCTTCTCCAATGCATGAAAGTGAAAAGTGAAAGGGAACTCGCTCAGTCGTGTCCAACTCTTCACGACCCCGTGGACTGCAGCCTACCAGGCTCGTCCATCCATGGGATTTTCCAGGCAAGAGTACTGGAGTGGGTTGCCATTGCCTTCTCCATCTTACAGCCCTACAAGATAGGTATTGTCATCGTCCCATTTTTACAGACGTGGAAATTAGGGCTCGAGGATAAATGGCTTGTGCCAAGTCTCGTAGCTTGTAAGCACCATGTGGAAGATATGCCCCAAGTCATAAGGTCCCAAAACTGACTACCTTCTATGATGCCACACTGTCTTTTAAGTGTCAGGAATAAAGACAGATGCTTTGCAGATCTTTTCTCATGTGGGCGACGGGCTGTGGACATAAGCAGTGGAAAATGGAGCTCAGCCACGGGATCTGGTTCCAAGGGAGATTGTAAGTTCTATGAAGGCAGTCTGTGCCTGTTTGGTCACTGCTACACCCTCCCTGTCCAGAATGCCATGTGGCAATTATAGTGCTCAATATTGATCGAATGAATGGATGTATAAACTCTAGCCTCCGAAAGGGCTGGTCAAAGCCCAACCAGAGGGAAGGCCCTGAAGTGAAGTCAGACAAGAGGGACTTCCCTGATGGTAGAGTCACTGAGACTTCTCAATCTCAATGCAGAGCTTTCATGGTCAGAGAACTAGATCCCACATGCTGCAACTAAGACTTCTATGCCGAAACGAAGATGGAAGATCCTGCGTGCCACAACTAAGATCCATCACTGATGTGGGCTTGATCACTGGATTGGGAAGATCCCCTGAGAAGGAAATGGCAACCCACTCCAGTATTCTTGCCTGGGAAATCCCATTGACAAGCTACAGTCCATGGTGTGGCAAAGAATCAGACATGATTGAGCGCATGGTAACTATGAAAGTGAAAGTCACTCAGTCGTGTCCGACTCTTCATGATCCCATGGACTGTACAGCCCACGGAAATCTGCAGCCAGAATACTGGAGTGGGTAGCCTTTCCCTTCTCCAGGGGATCTTCCCAACCCAAGGGTCAAACCCAGGGCTCCTGCATTGCAGGCAGATTCTTTACACGCTCAGCCACAAGGGAAGCCCACATGGTAACCATATATATGCATATATGTATATAGTTGTTTAGTTGCTAAGTATATATATACTTAGCTATATATATCAGTTCAGTTCAGTTCAGTGGCTCAGTCGTGTCCGACTCTTTGTGACCCCATGAATCGCAGCACGCCAGGCCTCCCTGTCCATCACCAACTCCTGGAGTTCACTCAGACTCACATCCATCGAGTTCGTGATGCCATCCAGCCATCTCATCCTTTATCGTCCCCTTCTCCTCCTGCCCTCAATCCCTCCCAGCATCAGAGTCTTTGCCAATGAGTCAACTCTTCACATGAGGTGGCCGAAGTACTGGAGCTTCAGCTTTAGCATCATTCCTTCCAAAGAAATCCCAGGGCTGATCTCCTTCAGAATGGACTGGTTGGATCTCCTTGCAGTCCAAGGGACTCTCAAGAGTCTTCTCCAACACCACAGTTCAAAAGCATCCATTCTTCGGCGCTCAGCCTTCTTCACAGTCCAACTCTCACATCCATACATGACCATGGGGAAAACCATAGCCTTGACTAGACGGACCTTAGTCGGCAAAGTAATGTCTCTGCTTTTGAATATACTATCTAGGTTGGTCATAACTTTTCTTCCAAGGAATAAGCAGCTTTTAATTTCATGGCTGTAGTCACCATCTGCAGTGATTTTGGAGCCCCATAAAATCAAGTCTGACATTGTTTCCACTGTTTCCCCATCTATTTCCCATGAAGTGATGGGACCGGATGCCATGATCTTCGTTTTCTGAATGTTGAGCTTTAATCCAACTGTTTCGCTCTCCTCTTTCACTTTCATCAAGAGGCTTTTTAGCTCCTCTTCACTTTCTGCCATAAGGGTGGTGTCATCTGCATATCTGAGGTTATTGATATTTCTCCCAGCAATCTTGATTCCAGCTTGTGCTTCCTCCAGCCCAGCGTTTCTCATGATGTACTCTGCATAGAAGTTAAATAAGCAGGGTGACAATATACAGCCTTGACATACTCCTTTTCCTATTTGGAACCAGTCTATTGTTCCATGTCCAGTTCTAACTGTTGCTTCCTGATCTGCATACAGATTTCTCAAGAGGAAGGCTAGGCGGTCTGGTATTCCCATCTCTTTCAGAATTTTCCACAGTTTATTGTGATCCACACAGTCAAAGGCTTTGGCATAGTCAATAAAGCAGAAATAGATGTTTTTCTGGAACTCTCTTGCTTTTTCCATGATCCAGCGGATGTTGGCAGTTTGATCTCTGGTTCCTCTGCCTTTTCTAAAACCAGCTTGAACATCAGGGAGTTCACGGTTCACGTATTGCTGAAGCTTGGCTTGGAGAATTTTGAGCATTACTTTACTAGCATGTGAGATGAGTGCAATTGTGCGGTAGTTTGAGCATTCTTTGGCATTGCCTTTCTTTGGAATTGGAATGAAAACTGACCTTTTCCAGTCCTGTGGCCACTGCTGAGTTTTCCAAACTTGCTGGCATATTGAGTGTAGCACTTTCACAGCATCATCTTTCAGGATTTGAAACAGCTCAATTGGAATTCCATCACCTCCACTAGCTTTGTTTGTAGTGATGCTTTCTAAGGCCCACTTGACTTCACATTCCAAGATGTCTGGCTCTAGCTTAGTGATCACATCATCATGACTATCTGAATCGTGAAGATCTTTTTTGTACAGTTCTTCCGTGTATTCTTGCCACCTCTTCTTAATATCTTCTGCTTCTGTTAGGTCCATACCATTTCTGTTCTTTATCGAGCCCATCTTTGCATGAAATGTTCCCTTGGTATCTCTAATTTTCTTGAAGAGATCTCTAGTCTTTCCCATTCTGTTGTTTTCCTCTATTTCTTTGCATTGATTGCTGAAGAAGGCTTTCTTATCTCTTCTTGCTATTCTTTGGAACTCTGCATTCAGATGCCTATATCTTTCCTTTTCCCCTTTGCTTTTCACCTCTCTTCTTTTCACAGCTATTTGTAAGGCCTCCTCAGACAGCCATTTTGCTTTTTTGCATTTCTTTTCCATCCCCCTGTCTCCTGTACAATGTCATGAACCTCATTCCATAGTTCATCAGGCACTCTATCTATTAGATCTAGGCCCTTAAATCTATTTCTCACTTCCGCTGTATAATTATAAGGGATTTGATTTAGGTCATACCTGAATGGTCTAGCAGTTTTTCCTACTTTCTTCAATTTAAGTCTGAATTTGGCAATAAGGAGTTCATGATCTGAGCCACAATCAGCTCCTGGTCTTGTTTTTGTTGACTGTATAGAGCTTCTCCATCTTTGGCTGCAAAGAATATATCAATCTGATTTCGGTGTTGACCATCTGGTGATGTCCATGTGTAGAGTCTTCTCCTGTGTTGTTGGAAGAGGGTGTTTGCTCTGACCAGTGCATTTTCTTGGCAAAACTCTATTAGTCTTTGTCCTGCTTCATTCCACATTCCAAGGCCAAATTTGCCTGTTACTCCAGGTGTTTCTTGACTTCCTACTTTTGCATTCCAGTCCCCTATAATGAAAAGGACATCTTTTTTGGGTGTTAGTTCTAAAAGGCCTTATAGGTCTTCATAAAACCTTTCAACTTCAGTTTCTTCAGCATTACTGGTTGGGGCATAGACTTGGATAACTGTGATATTGAATGGTTTGCCTTTGAGATGAACAAAGATCATTCTGTCATTTTTGAGATTGCATCCAAGTACTGCATTTTCGACTCTTTTGTTGACCATGATGGCTACTCCATTTCTTCTGAGGGATTCCTGCCTGCAGTAGTAGATATAATGGTCATCTGAGTTAAATTCACCCATTCCAGTCCATTTTAGCTCGCTGATTCCTAGAATGTTGACGTTCACCCTTGCCATCTCTTGTTTGACCTCTTCCAATTTGCCTTGATTCATGGACCTGACATTCCAGGTTCCTATGCAGTATTGCTCTTTACAGCATCGGATCTTGCTTCTATCACCAGTCACACCCACATCTGGGTATTGTTTTTGCTTTGGCTCCATTCCTTCATTCTTTCTGGAGTTATTTCTCCACTGATCTCCAATGGCATATTGGGCACCTACTCACCTGGGGAGTTCCTCTTTTGGTATCCTATGATTTTGCCTTTTCGCACTGTTCATGGGGTTCTCAAGGCAAGAATACTGAAGTGGTTTGCCATTTTCTTCCCCAGTGGACCACATTCTGTCAGGCCTCTCCACCATGACCCGCCCGTCTTGGGTTGCCCCGCAGGCATGGCTTGGCTTCATTGAGTTAGACAAGGCTGTGGTCCTAGTGTGATTAGATTGACTAGTTTTCTGTGAGTATGGTTTCAGTGTGTCTACCCTCTGATGCCCTCTTGCAACACCTACCATCTTACTTGGGTTTCTCTTACCTTGGGCGTGGGGTATCTCTTCACGGCTGATCCAGCAAAGCACAGCCACTGCTCCTTGCCTTGGGGTATCTCCTTATTGCTGCAGTTCCTGACCTTCAATGTAGGATAGCTCCTTTAGGCCCTCCTGTGCCTACAGCCACCACTCCTGGGGTTTCTCCTCCCGGCTGCCGGCCCTGGCCTCGGGCGTGGGTGGCTCCTCCCAGCTCCTGCCCCTGGCCTCGGGCTTGGGGTGGTTCCTCAGGGTCACCAGCCCTGGCCTCGGGCGCGAGGTGGCTTTCTATATATATATAGTTGTTCATTGCCAACAAAAAGAAAAGCCAGAGAATTCCAGCAAAACATCTACTTCTGCTTCATTGTCTATGCTAAAGCCTTTGACTGTGTGGGTCACAACAAACTGTGGAAAATTCCTCAAGAGATAGGAATACCAGACCACCTTACCTGCCTCCTGAGAAATCTGTATGCAGGTCAAGAAGCAACAGTTAGAACCAGACATGGAATAAGGGACTGGTTCCAAATTGGGAAACAAGTATGTCAAGGCTGTCACCCTGCTTATTTAACTTATATGTAGAGCACATCATGTGAAACAGCGGGCTGGATGAAACTGAAGCTGGAATCAAGATTGCCAGGAGAAATATCGATAACCTCAGATATGCAGATACCACCACCCTTACGGCAGAAAGCAAAGAGGAACTAAAGAGCCTCTTGATGAAGGTGAAAGAGGAGAGTAAAGCTGGCTTAAAACTCAACATTTCAAAAAACCAAAGATCATGGCATCTGGTCCCATTGCCTAACGGCAAGTAGATGGGGAAACAACGGAAACAGTGAGAGACTTTATTTTCTTGGGCTCCAAAATCACTGCAGATGGTGACTGCAGCATGAAATTAAAAGATGCTTGCTCCTCGGAAGAAAAGCAATGACAAACCTAGTGCTGTGCTTAGTCGCTCAGTTGTGCCTGACTTTCTGTGACCTATAGACTGTAGCCTGCCAGGCTGCTCTGTCCAAGGAGATTCTCCAGGCAAGAATACTGGATTGGGTTGCTGTGTCCTCCTGCAGGGGATCTTCCCAACCTAAGGATTGAACCCAGGTCTCCCGCACTTAGGGAAGATTCTTTACCATGTGAGCCACCAGGGAAGCCCAAGAATACTGGAGTGGGTAGCCTATCCCTTCTCCAGGGGATCGCCCCACCCAGGAATTGAACCGAGGTCTCCTGCATTGTAGGTGGATTCTTTACCAGCTGAGCTACCAGGGAAGCCTGACAAACCTAGACAGCATATTAAAAAGCAAAGACATTACTTTGCCAACAAAGGTCCATCTATTCAAAGCTATGATTTTTCCAGTAGTGATGTATGGATGTGAGAGTTGGACTATAAAGAAAGCTGAGCACCGAAGAATTGATGCTTTTGAACTGTGGTGTTGGAGAAGACTCTTGAGAGTCCCTTGTATTGCAAGGAGATCAAACCAGTTGATTCTAAAGGAAATCAGTCCTGAATAATCCATTGGAAGGACTGATGCTAAAGCTGAAGCTCCAGTACTTTGGCCACCTCATGCGAAGAGTTGACTCATTGGAAAAGACCCTGATGCTGGGAAAAATTGAAGGCAGGAGAAGGGGATAACAGAGGATGAGATGGTTGGATGGCATCAGCAACTCCATGAATATGACTTTGAGCAAGCTCTAGGAATTGGTGATGGACAGGGAACCCTGGCATGTTGCAGTCCATGGGGTCGCAAAGAGCTGAACACGACTGAGAGACTGAATTGAACTGAATATACCTGAACTGTGAAACTTGCATTTCCTTTTAAATTTTTTAATCTTTTGTCAGTCATGTTTTTGATGATTGTGTTAGATATCTTTACATCTCTTTTTATGTAGAACTTTGGGACTTCGCTGGTGGTACATGTCGAGGCAGTTCGAGCATGAGTTGGAAAAGAATTTCTAGACACAGAGAATTCAGAAGGGAGTGATTTTATTAAGAACAAAGAGCAGAGATAAAGTTGGTGCTGCAAGCGCAGTGGGCTGACCTCCTGACTGATCAGGGAAAGGTGACAGTTTTCATGGGTTAATAGCCAATTTTTATAACCTCAAGACCAAGAAAATTCTTGCTGGAAGGTTGGCTTTAGGTGACTGGTTGGGGTACCATAGGGTGTTTACTGGAGTGCGCATGTTTGCCTAACTGGGAGCCAGTTAGTGTTTATCATGGGGGCTTTTGGCAACAGTTACAAAGGGGCTCCGTCAGCTTCGGAGGTGACCTTGGTTCTGGGCTCCACTTCTGTGGCCTGTGCACTTGGCCTGCTCACCACGCCTAGTGAAAGCCTGAAGGCAGCAACGAAGACTCAGCACAACCAATAAATAAATGAATAATAAACTACAATTGGAACTTTTTCAAGGTCTGCCTCTCCATTTTTGTGGCTACTTAGTGTGACATTTGGAGAAGGTAATGGCACCCCACCCCAGTACTCTTGCCTGGAAAATCCCACGGACGGCGGAGCCTGTAAGGCTGCAGTCCATGGGGTTGCTGCGAGGTCGGACACGACTGAATGACTTCACTTTCACTTTTCACTTTCATGCATTGGAGAAGGAAATGGCAATCCACTCCAGTGTTCTTGCCTGGAGAATCCCAGGGACGAGGGAGCCTGGTAGGCTGCCATCTATGGCGTCGCACAGAGTTGGACGCGACTGAAGCGACTTAGCAGCAGCAGCAACAGCAGCAGTATGACATTGGGGGAGTACCATAATCTAGTTTACTATTTCCTCATTGACATTCTATTTTTAATTTGTTGAATACAAACAATGCTACAACAAATATTCTTTCACATGCTTTATTGTGTACATATGCTATCATTTCTTTAGGCTCTATTCCTAGAAGTGGTTTTGGCTGCTAAATTGATAAGTGGTATGAAGCTAAATAGGTTGGTCTGCAACAGGAAAGGCTTCCATTTAAGTATTTTACCTAGTGTCTTCACGTAAAACAAGTCCACTTACCAATTTGTTCTTAAATATAAACTCACATTTCATATCATAAATAGCTGGGTGTTCCCTGAACAAACGGCGTTATAATTCACCAGTGACAAAGGGTTCCTTTTTGAGATGGATGGATTGATTTGTTTTTGGCTGTGCTGGGCCTTTGCTGCTCCTCGAGGGCTTTCTCTAGTTGCAGTGAGCTGGGCACCACTCTTCACCATCGTACCCGGGCCTCTCATTGCCGTGGCTTCTCTTGTTAGGGAGCCAAGGCTCTAGGGTGCATGGGCTTAGTTGGGATGTGGGATCTTCCACAGCATGTGGGATCTTCCCGGCCCAGGGATCAAACCCAGGTCCCCGGCATTGACAGATGGATTCTTAACTACTAGACCACCAGAGAAGCCCAGCAAAGGATGCTCGAGTTCCTGCTAGATGGTAAGGATGGAGAGGGTTAGAAAAACAGGAAAGTCCTGCCCGCCAGCTCATAGTCTAATAAAGAATAACGATATAGAAAGAGAAATAACAGTCCAAATGATACAAAGAGTAATGCCCCTGGTCCAGACCTTCTAGTCTGATATCCAGGAGTATTTGTTCTCTAGGACAGAGAGGGTATAATCTAAGGTTGTTTGGTTTCATGTGCTTACTTCTCGGACCAAAAGGAGAGGGAATGGCTTCAGGTATGTTAGCAACAGACAATCTAAACTCTGCCATTGGGGACTTCCCTGGCAGTCCAATGGTTAAGACTCTGCACTTCCACTACAGGGGCAAGGGTTCGATCCCTGGTCAGGGAACTAAGATTCTGCATGCTGCAGTGTGAGGCGCGTACCTGCTCCCCTCACCCCAGCAAAAAACAAGTTATTCTATTAGACTGTAGGCCAGAGCCTCTGCCTCCTTTCCAGCAGGCCTTTACAGACCTTCACTGGTAAACGTTGCTGTTATATTCCCCATCAGATATTGGAGAGGCAAAGGAACACTTGCATTTAAGTACTCAGTTGTAGATGTTGATTTCTAAGGTATAGGGTAGGAAAGGGGTTTTCCAGGTGGCCTGGTGGTAAAGAACCCACTTGCCAATGCAGGAGGCATGGATTCCATCCCTGGGTTGGGAAGATCCCCTGGGGAAGGGAATGGCAACTCACTCCAGTATGCTTGCCTGGAGAATTCCATGAACAGAGGAGCCTGGCAGGCTACAGTCCATGGGATTACAAAGAGGGCAAGAAAAGGTTGACTATACCAGTGCTTGACCTAGAAAAACTGAGGTTGAAAGTTCGGTCCACACACCTTTTTGTTATTTTTTTGGCTATTGTTCTGACTTCTGATTACTCAAAAAGCTTCATGTTTTAAAATTTAGCTTTCTGACTCTGTGCTTGTGCCTTCAACAGCTTCACAATTATTTTCTGCTGCTCAGTAAGGAAAGTATGCCTGATCTTGTCATAGACACATTTAGCACACACGGAACCACCACAGGCCTGCTGATGTGTTTTCGTTCAGAAAAACCTCATGAGAACTTTTATGTCTCACAGTTTGAACTCCTCGAAGTCCATCTGGGCACACACCGTGTGTGGATGTTGGTGCTTTCCCAGCCTCCTCAGTATAAAGGTAAATGATTCTATTATCAGGGATTCAGGACAGCCGAGTTTTGTTAGAGGCTGTACTGGAGCAGAGCCTACAAAGATGTCAAACCCTGGACCATTCTGAATGTCTCTGGATACCATCCTAGAGACAGAAAAAACACTTGATGCTTTTTAACTTAAAATACCTCAACTTTATTGAAGTGTAGTTTCCATGCAATAACATACACCCATTTTAAGAGTCTGGGTGGATGAGTTTTGAGAGTGGTATTCACCCATGTAATCACTATCATAATCAAAGCACAAAATATATACATTAACCCATAAAGCCCTCTCATGCTATTAAACTTTTTAAAAAACCTTTTTTCTTTATTTTGAAATAATTATAGATCCATAGGAAGTTGCAAAGGCAGTACAGAAAGGTCACATGTGCTCTTCACCCAGTTTTCCCCAATGATTACATCTTACCTAATCGCAGTATCAATACAATATCAAGAACAGGAAATTTACACATCTATGATGTGAAGAGATAAGTCTGTGTCGTTTGATCATCTTCACAGTCAGTTAACCACCAGGGCAACCAAGGTATAGAACTGTCCCATCGCCACAAAGAGCGCCCGTGCAGACTCCTTTGCGGTCACACCCCTCCCCTCACCATTCCTAGCCCCTGGCTATCACTTGTCTGTTTGCCGTCTCGAAAGTTTTGTCTTTGGGGAATGCAAGGTGAATGGAATTAAACACTACGTGACCTTACGAGATGATTTTTTTCACTCAGCCCTTGAGATCTGTCTAAGTTGCTGCTGATTGGTCCATGTCCTTGCTGTACAGCATTTCATAGTATATATGTCTCCTACAGCTATCAAAACAAATGAGCACAAAGTTGGAGGCTAAAAGCAATAGAAATTTATTCTTCCTAATTCTGGAGGCCAGAAGTTCCACATCAAGATGCCATCCAAGCCACACTGCTCACAACGGCTCTAGAGGAGACTCCCCTTGCCTCTTCCAGTTTCTGCTGGCTCCAGCCATTGCTTGGCTTGCGGCTGCATAAATCCCATCTCCAGCTGTATTTTAAGGCAGGCTTCTTCTCAGATCCTCTCTTCTGTCTCATATAAGGATGCTCATCATTGAATTTAGGGTCCACTCAGATAATTCCGAATGATCTTATCTGAAGATCCTTAACCACACTGTGAAGAACTTTTTTCAATAAGGTCACATTCATAGTAGTGGGAGTTAGGAGGTGAACGTACCTTTTGAGGGGCCCCCATTTAACCCATTACACTTGATATGAATATACCACACTTTCTTTAACCATTCACCTAATTGAGAGACATTTGGGTTGTTTCCAGGTCTAGGCTATTACAAATAAATCTGCTGCAAACAATCGTCTATGGGTTTTCATGTGGACATAAGTTTCTTTTTATCTGCAGTAAGTTTGATTTATGGATTGTATAGCAAATATATGTTTAATTTTTAAAGAAAATAACAGGGACTCCCTGGTGGTCCTGTGGTTAAGACTCTGCCTGCCAATGCAGGGGACTCAAGTTCCATCTCTGGTCTGCCAAGATTCCTCAAGCCACAGCTACTGAGCCCGAGTGCAGTAATGAAGATCCAACATATCCATAAAAAAATAAGTAGTAAATAGAAAGTAAAGAAAAGATCCAACTATTTTACAGAGTGTCTGACATTTTACATCCCGGCAATGTATATGATTCAGTTTCCTCATGTCTTCGTCAGCATTTGCTATTGTCACTATTTTTATTTTAGCTGTTCTCATATGTGTGTAGTGATGACTCATTATGGTCTTAATTTACACTGTCTTAGTGGCTAATGTCAGACTTTATTTTTGGGGGGCTCCAAAATCACTGCAGATGGTGACTGCAGCCATGAAATTAAAAGACACTTACTCCTTGGAAGAAAAGTTATGACCAACCTAGATAGCATATTCAAAAGCAGAGACATTACTTTGCCAACTAAGGTCCATCTAGTCAAGGCTATGGTTTTTCCTGTAGTCATGTATGGATGTGAGAGTTGGACTGTGAAGAAAGCTGAGTGCCGAAGAATGGATGCTTTTGAACTGTGGTGTTGGAGAAGACTCTTGAGAGTCCCTTGGACTGCAAGGAGATCCAACCAGTCCATTCTGAAGGAGATCAGCCCTGGGATTTCTTTGGAAGGAATGATGCTGAAGCTGAAACTCAAGTACTTTGGCCACCTCATGCGAAGAGTTGACTCATTGGAAAAGACTCTGATGCTGGGAGGGATTGGGGGCAGGAGGAGAAGGGGCCGACAGAGGATGAGATGGCTGGATGGCATCACTGACTCGATGGACGTGAGTCTGAGTGAACTCCGGGAGCTGGTGATGGACAGGGAGGCCTGGCGTGCTGCGATTCATGGGGTCGCAAAGAGTTGGACACGATGGAGCAACTGAACTGAACTGAACTGAGTGGCTAATAACGTTGAACTTTGTTTCACATGCTAATCTGCCATCTATATTCTCTTTGCTGAAATGTCCCAACGAGTCTTTTGTCCATTTTTTAATTAGATTTTTTTTTTTTACTTTTGAGTTTTGAATATTCTTTATTCTAGATTAGAGTCGTTGGTCAGATAAATGGTCTACAAATATCTTCTCCCACTCTGTATTTTCTCTTTTTATTCTCTTAACAGGATCTTTTCTTTTCATTTTTTTAAAAAAGACTATATTTTTAAGTATTTACTGAATTTGTTACAATATTGCTTCTGTTGTTTGTGTTCTGGTTTTTTGGCCTTGAGGCATGTGGAATCATAGCTCTCTGACCAAGGACTGAACCCTCACCCTCTGCATTGGAAGGCAAAGTCTTAATTACTGGGCCACCAGGAAACTCCCTAAATAGGAACTTTCACAGAGCAAAAAGTTTTAAATTTTGATAAAGTCCAACTTGTGTATTTTTCTTTTATGGAATATGCTTCTGGTGTCCTGCCTAACAGAGCTTCACCGAGCCCTGGGTCTTATAAACATAGTCTAGGTTATCTTCTAAAAGTTTTTGTGATTGTGCATTTAAATCTGTGATCATTTTGAGCTGATATTTGTATGAGGCGTGAGGCTTGATTGGTAGGGCTGGGCGTTCTGTTGTTTATCTTTCCTCCACTGAATTGCATGCGGCTGCTTCTGCGTTCTCTGTTGTTTCATTGATCATTGCCTCCCCATCTGCCAATACTGCATAGCTTGATTACCATAGCTTTGTGATAACCCTGCAGATTGGATAGTGAGTGATTCCTCTCACTTTATTCCTCTTTTTCTAAGTTGTTTTAGCTATTTGAGTTCCTTTGCCTTTCCTTATACAACTTAGAATAATTTTGTCTATATCCACCAAAAAATCCTGCTGGGATTTTGATTGGAATTTCATTAATCTTATATAATGATTTGAGGGAAATTGACATCTTTACTATGATGAATCTTCCAATCCATAAATATAGAATGTCTTTCCATTTATTTAAATATTCATTGGTTCTTCCCCTCCCCCTCCCAGTTTCTGACCGGGGATACAGCCAGCACCCCTGCAGAGGAAGTGTGGAGCCTTGGTTTTTACCATATGTGTACATGATTTATTTGACTTGCATCAAAGCATTTTATTAAGTTAAGTGGAATTGTTTTTTAAATTTAACTTTGGTGTCCGTGTGTTCATTGCTAATATATAAAAATACAGCTGAATTTTGTATGTTGATTTTGTATTCTGGGCCCTTGATGAATTCACTCATTAGTTCTAGGAGTTTTCTTTTAAAATACCGTGGAATTTTCTACATTGGTCATAATGTTATCTACAACGGCAGTCTTATTTCTTCTTTTCCAATCTGTATGCCTTTTATTTCCTTTCCTATTCTTATTGCACTGGCTAGAACTTCCAGCACTGTTGAATAAGATTGGTAAGAGTGGACATCCTTGCCTTGTTCCCATTCTTAGGCGAAAGCATTTGGTCTTGTATCATTTAAGTATGGTGTTAGCTGTAGGTTTTTATAGATACTCCTTACCAAGTTAAAGAAACTTCCCTCTATTTTCTGAAAGCTTTTTATTCTAAGTAAGGTGCTTTCTCTGTTTCAGTTTATTTTTCTTCAGCCTGCTAATTTGTTGAGCTAAATTAATTGATTTTTGAATGTTGCACTAGCATTGCATCCCTGGAATAAAGTCCATTTGGTCATGGTGTTTAAGTTTTTTACATATTGCTGAATTCTGTGCTAAGTGCTAAGTCGCTTCAGTTGTGTCCAACTCTTTGTGACCCTATGGACTGTAGCCCGCCAGGCTCCTCTGTCTATGGGGATTCTCCTGGCAAGAATACTGGAGTGGGTTGCCATGCCCTCTTCCAGGAGATCTTCCCGACCCAGGGATCGAACCTATGTCTCCTGAATCTCCTGCATTGGCAAGCAGATTCTTTACCATTAGCGCCACATGGGAAGCCCATTGCTGAATTCTATTTGCTAGCAATTTGTAAAGAATTTTTGTATCTGTATCTGTACTGAAGGATATTGGTCAGTTGTACTCTTTTTTTTTTTTTTTAATTGTCTTTTTTTAGTTTTGGTATCAGGTAATATTGGCCTCATAAAAAGAGTTAGGAACTATTTCCTCTCTTTTATTTTCTGGATAAGGTTGTACAGAATTGGTGTTGACTCTTTTTTAAATGTTTGGGGAATTCTGCTCTGAAACCATCTGGGCATGGAGATTTCTATTCGGGGAGTTCTAAAATTATGAATTCAATTTCCTTAATAGTTAAGACATCATTCAAATTATCTACTTCATACTGGATGAGTTGTAGTAGTTTGTGCTTTTTTTTTTTAGTTTGCGCTTTTTGAGGAATTGGTCCTTTCCGTCTATGTGGTCAAATGTATGTATATAATATTGTTCACAATAATCCCTTATTTGTCTTTTGATATCTGTGGGATTTTTAGAGGCAGCCTGTTTTATTACCAATATTAAGGATTCCTGTCTTCTCTCTTTTTTGGTCAGTCTTTCTATAGGTTTGTTAGTTTTGTTGATCTTTTCCAAAAGTGAGCTTTTTTGTTTCATTGATATTCCATATTGTTTTTCTCTTTCCAGTTTTGTGGATTTCTGCTTTTTATTATTTCCTTCAATCTGCTTTTTTGGGTTTACTTAATTTTCTGCTTCCTTCAGGTGGGAACTTAGATTTTTTTTCTTGTAGGCATTTATTTTATTAACTCTCAATAAAAACAGAGCAAATGTCAACTTAAACTTTGTGAGGGATGTCTAGAGCAGCTAAGTTAATGTTCTTCAGATGTGTAGGTTTTTCATGACCAGGAGCTTAGATTATTGATTTGGGACTTTTCCTCATTAGATTTGAGACTTTTCCTTATGTTAGGAAAATACAACCATTTAGGGGTATAATTTCCCTCTCAGCACATTTTGATTTATCAACAGTGTTTTTCGTTTTTTTTAATGGTTTGTTTTTGGCTGCGCTGGGTCTTGGTTGCTGCATAGGGTCTTCTCTAGTTGGGGCGAGCTGGGGCTCCTCTCTAGTTGCGGTGGGAGGGCTTCTCATTGCGATGCTTCTCTTGTTGCGGAGCACGGGCTCTAGAGCACACAGCCTTCAGCAGCTGCCGCTCTCGGGCTTAGTTGCTCCGTGGGATCTTCCTGGACTTCCTGGACCAGGGATGGAACCCCTGTTCTCTGCATTGTCAGGTGGATTCTTAACCACGGGACCACCAGGGAAGTCCTATCCACAGTGTTTTGAGGGAATTCCCTGGTGGTCCAGTGGTTAGGACTTGGTGCTTTCACTGTCATGACCCCAGTTCAATCCCTGGTCAGGGAACTGAAATCCTGAAAGCCTTGTGTCATGGCCAAAACAAACAAGCAAACAGTGGTTTGGGTGTATTTTCCTTTATCATTTGGTTGCTTTATCAGTGGTTGCTCAAGGTATTACATTACACATACATAACTTAGCATAGTATACTCTCTTGATACTTTATCAACTCACATGAAATGTAGAACCTTTCGTTGTTGTTTAGTTGCTAAGTCGTGTCCCACTCTTTGCAGCCCAATGGATGTAGCCAGCCAGGCTCCTCTGTCGCTGGGATTTCCCAGTCAAGAATACTGGAGTGGGTTGCCATTTCCTTCTGCAGGGGATCTTCCCCACTCAGGGATGGAACTCCCGCCTCCTCCGTTGACAGGCGGATTCTTTACCACTGAGCCACCGGGGAAGCCCCCCTCTTTATAATGTAATTGTCTTAAACAATTCCTCTACATACATTGAGAACCATATTAAACAATGTTATAATTTTTGCTTCTATAGTAAAGCACAACTCAGGACATTGAAAAAGAGAAGGAAAGTTTTTTGTTTTTATCCATATATTTGCTTTTTTTGTTGTTCTTGTTTTCCTAACCAGCGTTTCAAGATTCCTTCTTTTACTATTTCCTTTTTGTTTAAACAACTTCCTTTAGCAATCCATACAGGGTAAGTCCATTGCAAATTAATCACTCAGTTTCCTTTATCTAGGAATGTTTTGATTTTCCCTCAGTTCTGAAGAATGCTTTCACCAGGTATGATTCTAGATCGACAGTTCTTTTCTGTTAGCATTTGAAAAATCTTGTGCTACTTTCTCCTGGTCTCCGTGGTTTCTGACCAGAAATCTGCCCTCATCTGAGTCATTTTCTCTCTATAAGTAATGTGTCATTTCTCCTTGGCTGCTTCCAAGATTATTGCCTTTGTGTTTGGTTTTCAGAAGTTTGACTCTGATGTGTTTTGGCATAAATTTATCCTTTTTGAGGTTTACTTAGCTTTGTGAGTCTATAGATTTATGTCTTTTGCCAATTTGGGGGCAAATTCCAGCCATTATTTCTTTGAACACTCTCCTGTGACTCCGATCACACGAATGTTAGATTTTTTATATATATATAAAGGTATATGTGTACATACACAGATTTATTTACTTATTTGGCTGTGCTGGGTCTTAGTGTGGCATGTGGTATCTACTGCCTTCATTTTGGCATGCAGGATCCTTAGTTGCAGTATGCAGGATCTAGTTCCCTGAGCGGGGATCGAACCCGGGCCCCCTGCATTGGGAACATGGAATCTTAGCCACTGGGCCCCCAGGGAAGTCCCCCTAGATCTCCTGTTATAGTCCCACGTGTTCCTGAGGCAATATTTTGGTCTTTTGTTTTGTTTTGTTGTTTTTCATTCTATTTTCGTTCTGTCGTGCAGATTAGGGTAACTAGCTTTCTAACTGAAGTTTTCAAGTTCACTGATCCTCTCTTTACATTTCACTGTTGAACCCATGCACTGAGTTTTCATTTCTGTTACTGTATTTCTGTAATCTAAAATGTCTGCTTGGTTCTTGTTTTATGCATGATATTTTTTGAGGCTTTATATTTCTTTGCTGAGAGTTTCTCAGTTGTTTCATTTGCTTCAAGTTTGTTCTCATTGAACACACTGAAACAGTTTTATGACGGTTACTTCAAAATCCTTTTCAGCCAATTGTTGTGTCTGTGTCGTTTTGGTATTGGGGTCTATGGTCTGTCTTTTCTTAGTCAAGTTCATATTTTTCTGGTCTTGTTATGACAAGTGACCTTTGATTAAGACCTGAAGATTTTGGATATTGTGTTGTAAGACTCTGGATCTTATTCCTAACTTATGTTTCAGGAGGTCTCCTCTAACACTGCTTCCGTCAGAAAGAGGGGGTACTGCCTCCTTACTGCCAGGTGGGTGTGGAAGTCCTCGTCCTCCGCTTGGCCTCCAGTGACACCTTCTGCTGGGAACGGGTGGAAGTTCGGATTTCCCGCTAGGTCCTCACTGATACCTCACTGGCTGAGAGAGGAAGGGCTTCCTTCTCACTTCCTCTATTGTCACTGTGGGGAGAGGTGGCCTTGTATTACTGACCAGTGGTGAAAGTCCTGAGTGGGTAGCTAGGTGTCTTCTGACACCACCCTAGAAAGGAGGGGAGATGCCTCATAGCCTGGGGAGGTCAGAGGTCTAGGCTTTCCACTTGACCTTGGCTGATGGGGGTAGAGGCAGGCTCGGAGTAGAGGGCATATTGTCTAAAGGTTGTCTTTCTAAGCTGCTCCTTTTCTGGCTCTTTGACCGGAGAAAGCAGGCTTTTCTTGGGGCTTTTTTTCTGTACCCATTACATTTTGAGGTTGCTGGCTTCTCCGGCACCCAGTCAAACATATTTGAGGCAAAGAGAAAATGCGGAGAACTCACTGCTGAGTCATTTCTTGGGTCTTGAGGTCCCTAGCCAGCCTGCATTCTTCTCTTTCACAGTCTTGCGTTTGTTTAATATATAATGTCCAGGGTTTTAATCAGTGCTTAGTATGAGGAACAGGGAAAATAGATCTAGTCCATACTTTCAGAAGTGGAAGTTGTTCCACATCCTTTAAAAAAATTAAAAGCAACCCTTGAAAATCCCATGTTTCCCATAAAAATGTAGACTTCAGGTTTCTCCTGAAACACTGGAAGGTAAATCATCCTGGCCTGCATTTCTGCTGGGTAACAGTTGGCTGGAGCTGGGCATCCCCTGCCCCCATGATGAGGTTATGTGATGAGCTGACCACAGGTCCCACTCCTCTTGAAATGACTGTATTTATAGTGACAAAAGACTTGTATTGCTAGTTCTTCCATGACTGCAGGAGGCTGAGCTTGCTATCTCTGCTTCAGAACTTGTCTTTGATCTCCAGGAAGTGTTGGCCACAAGAGAGATTGAATGTGACACCAGGGAAAGAGCCATTGGCAGAATCCTTGAGGATTCTGCTACATCATTGCAAAAATGTTCTCTCTCTCTCCCGGCACAAAACTCAGCTTTAGCACAGATTGTTCTGAGCAGTTACAGTAAGAAAGAAACAAATTCCCGTCTCTCATCTCAGGAAATAGCTAGCTCATTCCTCCTCTTGAGAAACCCCTAATCAGGACATGACCCAGAGTTAAGCTCCCAGCCCATTCTTGTGGAAGCCCTACAGAATGAGCCAGTTGGCCCAGAGAAAAATGTAAGTCAGCAAAAGCCTTAGATGTTCAGTGGCTGCAAAGTGAAGCCCTGAGGGGAAGTAGCTTTGTGTTCTAAAACACCAAAGAATGCTGTGTTGGTGGCTCCAGGCAGACTGGTGATCCCAGTAATGTGGAAGGTTCAACAGATCCAAGAAGAAAACTAAAAATGCTCTGTTTCTCATCACAGATTCAAACTAGTTGTTCTAGATTCAAAAAAGAGCCTGATACACTCTGCCATTTCAGTGCCCAAACCTGCCAGTACTAGCAGGGCAGGAAAATCATCTCAAAGCAGATGTTTTCAAACTCTTGAGATCTGAACATATGGTTGCCAGGGGCAAGGGATAGCTGGGCTTCCCAGGTGGCACTAGTGGTAAAGAACCCGCCTGCCAATGTAGGAGACATAAGAGACGTGGGTTCCATCCCTGGGGTGGGAAGATCCCCTGGAGAAGGGAATGGCAACCCACTCTAGTATTCTTGCCTGGAGAATCCCATGGACAGAGGAGCCTGGCAGCTTACATCACAAAAAGCTGGACATGACTGAAGTGACTGAGCATAGCATAACACAGGACTAGTTAGGGAGTTTGGAATGGACATGTACACTCTGCTATATTTAAAATAGTTAACCAACAAGGACCTACTGTATAGCACATGGAATTCTCCTCAATGCTATGTGGCAGCCTGGATGGGAGGGGAGTTTGGGGGGGGAATGGATGCATGTATATGCATGGCTGGGTCCCTTTGCTGTTCACCTAAAACTATCACAACATCATTAATCAGCTATACCCAAGTACAAAATGAAAATTAAAAAAAAAAAAAAAAAAAACTTCTGAGTTCACGGACCCGCTTCAGGGGCATGAGGCCTCATGGGCCACCTAGTCCCTTTGATACCTTGCACTCCGGCTTCCTCCTGAGAGGGAAACATCAACAGGAAGGCATCCACCTTCTGCTGCCTGAATCCTCAGCGCTCCTTGTCCCCAGCACATGATCTCTGGCCTTTTTTTTTTTCCCTGGGGGCTGCATCACACAACTTGTGGGATTTCAGTTCACTGACCTGAGATCGAACCTGGGCCCTTGTCAATGACAGCATGGCGTCTTAACCACTGAACCCCTAGGGAATTCCCACCTCTGGTCTTTTATGTGCAGGAACAGCCACCATTGACTCTGACCAGAGCTGAGGAATGATGAGAACCTCTGTGCTCTGCTTGGATAAAACAAAGCCTGACAATTGACAGTGGACATGGGCTTCCTGCAGGAGCTTTGGCTTCCCTTAGGTGATCCACCTCTGGGGAGGTCAAACACAAAACGAGGTTATCAACAAGGGCCTCAGTTCAATATATCTTGCAGGCGTGTTTGGCCTGCAACATTCTCCTTGGCCACAGTGCCAAATGCCTGGCCCTCAGTGGCGTAAGGGAACAAGAGCAGACTAGGAGGAAGCTCAACTCAGAGACCCTTCAAGAGCCCCATAGTGTAGTAGGAAGGACAGGGAGGGAGCAGAGGAAAAGGAGGAGGCTGAGGGGAAGAGAAGAAGCAACATCAGTTATCTTTCATCTAGTACTTATTGTGTCCATAGTAGTTCTGGGTTGTGTGTGTATGTGTGTGTGTGTATTCACTTAATTGTCAGGGAAAGTCTGTGAAGTAAATAGAATGATCTCGACTTTGCAGCTGAAGAAACTGCAGCTCAGAGAGGGTGTGTGACTTGCTCAAGGTCACACAGCAGGAGTTTGGCTCCAGATCTCTCTGCCTGTGTGCAGGATATGTTCCATTGGCCCCTCCAGTTCTGCTCTCCGCTCTTCTTCACCCTTCTCCGTGCCCCAGGAGTGATAAGACAACATCACTGGGCTCCCTTCTCCTTTGGCCTCTGTTTAGGTTTGGCCAGTGAGGAGCTGGATGGGTGGGAGATGGGGAGAGAGGAGTGTGAAACCAGGGCACTTCTTCCCCAGCCTCCTCCCCCACTGCGGGGCTGCTGCAGGCTGGCAGTTCCTCCCAGGTCCGCTCTGCCCAGCTCCGTGTGTCTCTGGCTTCCAGGAGCAGCTCCCTTCTGTGCCTCCTCACACCCTAAAGTTTTACATTCTCCTATGTGGCTTCTCTATATCCTGCCCGCACCACAGCTTATTAAACCTTCTTCAAATCTTCCTGAATTGGTTGTGCCATGTGTTTCCTGTTGGGACCCTCCGAGGACAGTTCATAGCCTGTACCACAGATTCGGTTTTCAGGTTTAGTCTCATCAGTCCTTCAGAACCCCAACTAGGACTTACTCTGAAGAACACAGGGCAGCATAGTGGCTGGTATCCTTCGTTCTGGCAGGAGCAGGAGAACAGAGCCCGGTGCTATGGAGCTGTCCCTCCTGGGGTGGTTATCACCAGACTCTCCACTGTTTGGGCTGGCAGGACACTTTGCTCAGGCCTTCCTTTTGGAACTCGTCCTGGGCTAGATACCCAATCCTGGTAGACACTACATGCCTCAAACCCCACTCCAGATGTAACTCATCAAGAGTGGGTTTGAGGATACCTGATATTATGATGCAAATAACATGTCCACCAAACTTGAGGCTTCATTTGGGATTCTGTGGG
The DNA here is from genome assembly GCF_023091745.1 of Budorcas taxicolor. Lineage (NCBI taxonomy): Eukaryota > Metazoa > Chordata > Mammalia > Artiodactyla > Bovidae > Budorcas > Budorcas taxicolor. Next base: position 107,102,628 of record NC_068912.1, read on the forward strand.
AACTTTGAGTTCTCCCTGTCTCTTTCATGGCTGGGAGATCTGCCAGGCAGTGAGAGCCACAGAAGACCAGGGTTGCTCAGGTTTTTATCTTCTGGCAGGTAAGTGTCTTCAAATGATATGTAGATTAATAATAAATAACCCAGCCTGGATTGTTTCTTTGCAAATCTCTCTGATCCACAAGTGACAAGCGCCAGTTACAGGAATTTGAGTGGTCACTGGAATTGAGTCCTCCAGGCGCCTAGTGGGTAGTGGGGTGGAGGGAGGACACCATTTCAACTGACTCCTGGTGGGGACCCCAGGGCTGCCCTCCCTTAGGATGGCAGGGATTTTACCTTCAAGGTGACTCTTTTCTACCCCCTCCTCTATCTGACGTCTCTGATAGTGAAGCGTTTTCACTATCACTCTTCCAGGCCAAGTCTGTGTCCCTGCATCGGCCTCAACTAGTCTCCCTGCTTCCTCCAAGCAACAGATTGTGGGGCCAATATGTGCTTCCTGTTAAAAAACATAGATCTATGTATGGCTGAGGCCTTTGCTGCTACCCACTCCAGTATTCTTGGGCTTCCCTTGTGGCTCAGCTGGTGAAGAATCCACCTGCAATGCAGGAGACCTGGGTTTGATCCCTGGGTCGGGAAAATCCCCTGGAGAAGGAGAATTCCACGGACTGTATAGCCATGGGGTCTCAAAGAGTCAGAAATGACTGAGCAACTTTCACTTTCACTTGAAATTATCACAACATTGCTGTTGTTTTTTTTCCACAACGTTGTTAATTGACTATATTCCAATATATGATACAAAGTTAAAAAAGCTTTCGTGTCCTTTTCACCCATCCTTCTCAGAGACCACCTGATCAATTTTCCAAAACTCTGACCACATCATCCCTTTACTCCTACACTGCCATCAGTAAACTCCTGCTTCATCTCATCTATTGGATATTCCGCATTTGGGCCCCATGATTCTTGAGTATTTGTTGTTATTGCTCAGAATGCTGACCAATAAACCATTTATTTCTTTTTTCTGGCTGCATAACTTGTAGAATCTTAGTTCTCCCACCAGGGATTGAAGTTGTGCCCCTGTGGTGGAATCTCAGAGTCCTAACCACTAGACCACCAGGAAAGTCCCTTTCACTATAGTTTCAATTTGCAGTTTCCTGGTTACTAGTGAGGACTGAGTACTTTTATATTCTCATTGACCATTCATATATCTTCCTTTGTAGAAGTATTTAGTCAAATCTTCTGCTATTAAAAAAGCAAGCAAACAAATAAACCCTGAGGTTGTTAGCCTTTTAATTATAGATTTGCAGAAATATAATATATGCACATGTGTATATACATCCCCTGCCACTACACACACACACACACACACACACACACACACACACACACACACACATATACACACACACACACATACTCTGGATATAAGATATGTATTTTGAAGATTTCTCCCAATCTTGGCTTACCTATTCATTTTTTAATAGTGTCTTTTGATGAATAATGTCTTCATTTTGATGAAATCCAATATATCAATTTTTAAATAATGGTTAGTAACTTCTATGTTCTTTGTAAGATATCTTTGCCAACCCCAGATCATAAATACATTCTATTATATTTTTTTCTAGAACTGTGCTATTTATCTGTCTTCAAGTTCACCAATTCTTTCTTCTGTATTTTCATTCCACTGCTTAGCCCATCCAGTGAATTTTTGTTTTGGTTGCTATATTTTTTAGTTCAATAATTTCAGATTGGTTCTTTTATATATTTCTCTAGTTGCTGAGATTTTTATTATGTTTCAAGAGGGTTTGTGATTGCTTGTTGAAGCATTTTTATGATGACTGCTTTAAAATCTTTGTTAGATAAGTTCAACATCTAAAGTCTTAGTGCTGGCATCTATTGATTATGTTTTCTCATTCAGGTTCCTAGTTTTTGGCATAATGAGTGATTTTCTATTGAAAGCTAGGCACTTTGCATATTATGTTAGAAAACTCTGATCCTATTTAAATCTTCTGTTTTAGCTGGCAGTCACCCTATTGAGTTTAGCATGCAGGTTCGGGCTTAATTTCATGGGCTGTCATTCCAAAGATGATTTAATTTTCAGAGTGCTTGGGTGCTATTCTGGTCTGCTTCATTTGGGTGCTACCTGAGACCAAGCTGAAAACTACATAATACGGCACATTATAATTCAGTTCTCAAATATTTGCCATATTGATTCTAGTCAGTCTGACATGTGGATCACTCAGGGGTTTGCTTTGGACTTCATACACAGGTTTAAAAATCCCTTTCATCACTTTCTTCTCTTGCAAAACCTCTTCTGGATGGATGAACGACATCTTCTTACTGCTGGGTGGTGGTGTCAAAGTCCTAGGCAGGTTAAAACATGGCAGCTTTCTTCTTCAGAGTGAGCAAGTGAGAAGAGTGAGTGAGACTGGGGGAGAGAAAGAATCAGCAAAATGGAAGTTAACAGTATTTTGTAAATTAATCTTTGAAGTGACACCCCATCACTTCTGCCCTATTCTATTTGTTAGGAGCAAGTCACTAAATCAGGTCACACACAACCAAAGGTGATTACTTAGGGCATCATGTAAGGGTATGGGGATCACTGGGAGTCACTGTAGAAGCAGCCTGCCACAGTCTCCTTTAATTTTTCTCATCACTATTTCGTAGTTTTCAGAGATGTTAAAGAAGAAAAAAGCTACCTTTACATTTATTCATATATTGTCTTCAATTTGTTGTTATGCCCACTCAGTGAATTTGAAATTTCAGATACTGCAGTTTTGCATTCTAAAATTTTCTTTGGTTCTTTTCCTGGGTTTTTATTTCTCTTCTAAGATTTCCCATGTGTTCATGCACTATGATCATTTTTTCTTTTAATTCCTTGAACATATTTTTAATAGATGCTTTTAAGTCCTTGACTGCTAATTGGACTTCTGAGTCTCCTGGGGGTCTGTTTCTGTTGACTGCTCTTTTCCTTTACTATGGGTCATGTTTCCTGTTTACAGTAAACATGTCTGCTGTATATTGAACACTGGGAATAAAATAAGTCATAGAGACTCTGACTTTTGCTGTTATTTTCTAAAGTTGATCTTTGTTCTTTCAGGCAGTTATATTACTGGTTGATTTCCTTGAATTTGTGGAAACTTGATTTTATCCAGTGCTAGAATGGGTCTGTGAAAAGACACTCTGATTTTTATATGGTAACTAGGGATCAAATTTCATTTAAAAAAATTATACATATTTTTTATTTTTTAAATTTAATTAATGTTTGGCAACACTGTGTCTTTGTTGCTGTGTGTGAGTTTTCTCTAGTTGCAGCAAGCACGGGCTACTTTAGTTGCAGTCCACAGACTTATTGCGGTTGCTTTTTTTGTGGCAGTACACAGGCTGTATGGGCTTCAGTAGTTGTGGCACATGGACTTGGCTGCCCAGTGGCATTCAGAATCTTCTCAAACCAGGGACTGAACCCATGTACCCATCTGGCAGGCAGCTCCCTACCCACTGGACCACCAGGGAAGTCCAAACTTCATTCTTTTACAAGTGGATTATCCAGCTATCGCAGCACCATTTTTAAAAAAGATTATTCTTTCCCCATTAAATGGTCTTGGTACATTTGTCAAAAATCAATTGACTGTAGATATGTGGGTCAATTTCTGGACTCAGTTCTATTCCATTGATCTAATTATTTATCCTTACACTAATACTACACTATCTTGATTAGTGTGCTTTGTATTAAGTTTTGAAATTGGGAAGGTGAGAGTCCTTCAACATTGTTCTTCAGGATTCTTTTGGCTATTCTGGGCCTCTTATAATTCTATGTGAATTTTAAGATTAATTTGTTGATTTTGGGGGGCTGAAACTCCAATACTTTGGCCATCTGATGTGAAGAACCAACTCATTGGGAAAGACTCTGATGCTGGGAAAGATTGAAGGCAAGAGAAGGGGATGACAGAGGATGAGATGGTTGGATGGTATCACCGATGGGGATGATGGACATGAGTTTGTGTAGGCTCCAGGAGTTGGTGATGGACAGGGAAGCCTGGCATGCTGCAGTCCATGGGGTCGCAGACAGTTGGACACAACTGAGGAACTGAACTGAACTGAACTGCTGATTTTGACAAAGAAGCTAGCTGAGAGTCTGATAGGGAATATGCTGAATATGTAGAATAATTTGAGAAGTATTGCCATTGTAAGAATCTTGTCTTCTGATCATGAACATGGATGACTTCACATTTTAAAGGTTTTCTTTAATTTCCTTTGCTAATATTTTGTACTTTATGTTTTACCCTTCTTTGTTAAATTTTTAAAATTCTTTTTTATGCTATTATAAATGGAATTGTTTTCTTAATTGCATTTTCAGATTGTTTTCAAATATATTATATGCCATATTCTCTCTCTCCTCTCCTTTTGAGACTCTATAATTATATGTGAAGTGAAAGTGAAAGTCTTTCAGTCGTGTCTGACTCTTTGTGACACTGTGGACTATACAGTGCATGGAATTATCCAGGCCAGCACACTGGAGTGGGTAGCTGTTCCCTCCTCCATGGGATCTTCCCAATCCAGGGATTGAACCCAGGTCTCCCACATTGCAGGTGGATTCTTTACCAGCTGAGCCACCAGGGAAGCCCAATTATACATAGACTGCCTTATATTATTCCATAGATAACTGATATTTTTTCCCTATAGTCTTTTTTCTCTACGTTAATTTTGATCATTTTTATTCATCTGTCTCTTCACATTAACCGATTCTTTTACAGTATCCAATCTACCATTAAGCCCATTCAATGAGTTGATTTCAGACATTGTATTTTCCAGTTCTAGAATTTTCATTTGTTTATGTTTACAATAGTTTGGTTAGCTTTTTCTCTTTATAGCTAAAATTTTCATAAATTTCAAGTTTTCTTGCTTTTCTGCATGTCTCATGATTTCATAGTGTGTTCCAGGTACTGTTTATAAAAGGACAGAAGCTAATGCAATGTGTGTGTGTGTGACAGATGCTCAGTCATGTCTGACTCTTTGACAGCTCGTGGACTGTAGCCCACCAGGTTCCTCTGTTCATGGGATTCTCCAGGCAAGAATACTGGAGTGGGTCGCCATTCCCTTCTCCAGAGGATCTTCCTGACCAAGGGACTGAATCCGGGTCTCTTGCATTTCAGGCAGATTCTTTACCATCTGAGTCAGCAGAGAAGCCCCTAATATAGTATATTACTTGTTTCCCCAAAAGTAAAACCCTTTCCTCTAACCGTTAGAGGAAATGATCATTCAGATTCCCCCTAGAGTAGGGTTGAAGATGAGTTGTCACTTTTTTGGAGTGACGTCACTTAATTAGATTGATTTCACCTGTGGTTAATCCAAATGCCAACCTTCCCAGGTGCTGCTTTTTGATCTTGCTAGAATTTGAGCTGTAAATGTGTTGGTTGCACTTCTATATATTTGCGATTCATCTTTTTATAAACTTTTATTTATGTATGGCTGCACTGGGTCTTCATTGCTGTGAGTGGGCTTTCTCTCGTTGCAGCAAGTGGGGGCTTCTCTCTACTTGCAGTGCCTGGGCTTCTCATTGCGGCGGCTTCTCTTGTGGAGCGCTGGCTCTAAGGCACTTGGGCTCAGGAGTTTCAGCTCGTGGGCTCTAGAGTGCAGGCTCAGTAGTTGCGGCACAGAAACCTAGTTGCTCCATGGAGTGTGGGATCTCAGTTCCTGGACCAGGGGTTGAATCTGTGTCCCCTGCATTAGCAGGCAGATTCTTAAGGGATTCATCTCTAGAGTCAACTCCGACAGAGTCCCAAAATGTAATCACCCCGAGAACGTGCACGACTACGTTATTTATGTCTGTCAGCATCAAAACTAAATCTCCTCAGCATTAAACCCAGAGGAAATATAACTCCTCTTTTCTAGGATTCCAAGCAAGAGTCATTCGTTGGCTTCAACTGGGTCATGTGCCTAATATAGACCATTTTTGAGAATACAGTAAGGACAAAAAGCGAAACGCATAAACTATGTGAACAATTTGCTACCATTTGTTTCAAAAAGGGTAAAGAAAATGTGTGTATATATGTGTAGACAGAATCTCTAGAATACCGAAAACATTGGTGGCCTCTAGGGAGGGGAACAGGATGCTTGGGAAAGATTTTTCATTGTATATCCAGTTTGAATTTTAAGCCACATAAGTTACCTATTCAAAAAAATTAAATGAAAAATTGAAATGCAGTTGCCAAAATATTCAGTGGTTTCCTTTGTGGCAGTCAGGGTTAAAAAGCACAGATCAAATAAGTTATGAGTCCCATTTGCCAGATGAAGGGAGGTGGCAAGGGCAGCAAGTAACTTCATGTTTCATCATCAAAAGCAAAGAACTTCACAGCCATTCTGTCCGCTAACCTTCTCAGTCCTATTCTTACCAGCCTAGTTGTTCAAAAAGATAGCTCTGCTTGTTCTTATTAGAATGCTTACAGGACGGGGATCTTGGAGCTGGCTCCTTGCTTTCACCGACTCATAACATTGCTGTCCTACTTTCTCAAAAACCCGATTAAGGCACAAAGTTTGCTAAATATACAAAGACAAAGAAGCAGGGTTGCTGGTTCCAGAGCTGTTTATGGATATCTGATGTAAAGGAAGCTTTCGGATATCCTGTAAAGACATCAGGGCAATTCTTCCCAACAAATACAACTAAGTGTTCTCAATCACACATTTTTTACCTTTAGGTAAATATAATCTTGTGGGATTTGCTTTCCCTTCATTCTGTCGACACAACCCAGAGCTCAGGAATAAAAGATATCTTTGAATGAAAGAGCATGTACCTACACTAAGCCTTGATTAGTATTCTGCTATCCTCTGATTTTTCCAATTGGCCTCTGCTTTCCCATAAATATGTATGCACTTAAAACCATTTGGGACTTTAAGAATTCAGAGAAGTTTGTGTATTTAGAGAAAATAAAACACCCTAACCCAGGGCCACAGCACAGGATCTTGCTGGAAGGCCTCCAGTTTGCTTCTCCATTGTGATGGATTAATGATTAGTTTAAGAAAACGTGCTTGGCTCACACAAGGAATAAGCAGGACCCTGCTTGAATGCCAAATCCCCTATTTCCAATTCTGAGACTAGGACACAATGTGCTTTCCCTTTTGAGAATTGCACAGTGGTAAAGAATCCGCCTGCCAGTGCAGGAGATGCAGATTCAGGTTGGAGCCCTGGGGGAAGGAAATGGCAACCCACTCCAGTGTTCTTGCCTGGAGAATTCCATGGACAGAGGAGCCTGGGAGGCTATAGTCCATGGGGTTGAGAAGAGCTGGACACAACTGAGCACTGCTCACTGCTTCAGTTTGTTATATTCAAGCCTTACAGTTGACATTTATGGCTTAAAATGCTCTAAGACTAACAATGAACAATCTGAAAAGAAAATTACAAAAACAATTCCATTTAAAATAGCATCTAATAGATCATCAACAAGGACCCACTGCATGGCACAGGGAGCTCTGCCCAATACTCTGTAATAACGTATGGGAAAGAATCTGAAAAATAATTTATGTATAACTGAATCACTTCATGTGCACCTGAAACAAATATAACATTGTAAATCAACTATATTCCAGTTTAAAATAAACATATTTTTAAAGAGCATCTAAAAAATACTTAGGAATTAACTTAACCAAGGAGGTGGAAGACTTATACCATGAAAACTATAACATATATCTGAAAGAATATTAAAGACATTAATAAGTGGAAAGAAATCTCATGTTCAGGGACTGTTAGACTTATTAAGACAGCAATACTACCCTAAGCAATTTACAGATTTAATGCTATCTCTATCAAAATCTCAATTTTTCTGCAGAAATAGAAAAGCTCATCCTAAAATTCATACAATCTCTAGTATTTATTTGGCTGTGCCAGACTTTAGTTACAGCAAGTGGGATCGTCGATCTTCACTGTGGCATGCAGGATCTTTAGTTGTGGTATGTGGGATCTAGTTCCCTGACTGGGGATCAAACTCAGTCCCCTGCATTGGGAGTTCGGCGGCTTAGCCACTGGATCACCAGGGAAATCCCCTGGAGGAACTTTACATTTGTGCATCAAAAGATACTATCAACAGAGTAAAAAGGCAATTACAGGATGGGAGAGAACATTTGCAAATTACATATCTGAATCAGCATCCCAAATATATAGAAAACTCCTAAAACTCCGTCACAAAAAAACACCTCAATTAAGAATGAACAAAAGACTTAATAGACATATATCCATATAATAGTCAAGATATACAAATGGCCAGTAAGCCCATGAAAAGATGCAACATCACTAATAATTATGGAAATACAAATAAAAAGTACAGTGAGATACCCCACTTCTATCTGGTGGCTATCAAAAAACTCCAGAAAACATCAAATGTTGGTGAAGACATGGATAAATTAGAAGTCTTCTGCACTATTGGTGGGAGTGTAATTGAAAGCAGGGTCTCAAGGAGGAATCTGCATAACCCTATTGATAGTAGCATTATTCACAACAGCTAAAACATGGAAGCAACCCCAGAGTCTCTTGACAGATGAATGGATAAACAAGATGTGCTACATGCACACAATGGAAAACTACTCAGCCTCAAAAAAGAAGTTCTGATATACGCTATGTATGTTAAGTGACATAATTCTGACACAAAAAGACAAATACTGTATGATTCCACTTATAATGAGGTACTGAGAGCAGTCAACATCACAGACCTAGAAAGTGGGTGCTAGGGGCACGAGGGAGTGGGAAGTTATTGTTTCATGGGTATAGTTTCAGTTTTCCAAGATGAAAAGACTTCTGGAGATGGATGGTCATACAACAATGTAAACGTTACTTAATACCACTGAACTGTACACTGAAAAATAGTTAAGATGAGGAATTTCTTGGTTTCCTGGTCCAGTGGTTAGGACTCTGCTTTCGCTGCCGAGGATGCAGGTTTGATCCCTAGTTGGGGAACTAAGATCCTGCAAGCCACAAGGTCAAAAATTTAAAAAAGAAAAAAAAGATTGAGATGGTATGTTTTATGTTATATGCATTTTAAGACAAAAAAATAGTTCAAGAAATTCTCAAGATATCTGAGGTTTTCATTATATTCTCAACATTTAATTTTCTAGGGATCATACCTTCCCTTCTACATCTGAATTTTCTCTTTTAAAAACATGTTTGTAAGCATTTCAATCAGAAGTACTAACATACCACTGATATTCCCTTGATGCTAATTTTTAAGGTAAAGGCATTTTACCAAACTTAAAAAATAGGTTGCAACCTCATTATTGAAAAGTATGATCCAAAAGAAAATAGAACAAATAGGATGGAGCAATCCTTTATTTTTAGACTCTCTCACAAAGGGGATTTTAGTACATAGAGTTTCCAGTGGAGAAGAGAGAACGTGAGAATCAGTCTCCAGCCACTGGCAGCTGCTCCGCTCAGGGCCGAAGATCCTCCTGGCCCGAGTGGTGAGGTGGAGGTGTGTACTTCCCTTCCTTGATTAGCTTATCCCGCTGTCTCTTGATGGCATTCAGACGTTTCATCTGTCAAAGGAGGAAAATATTTAAAGTCGGAGGGAGATGCGCACCAGAAAGTGAGCACGGGAGAAGCTGAATACAAAACTGGTTTCCGTTTTAAACTATGGAAGCTTTTCATCCTGGAGGGCCTCTGAGATAAATCTCATCTTTAAAGAATCAATTTCTGCTGTATATATAGTAATACCTCCTTGAAAACGGGTAACTAGTATGTTCCTATTATACAGAGGAATATAAGCATTTACAAAAATAATAGAGATACAGCAGCTTTAAGAGGTATACTTGTGCATGCTAAAATCTTTAAAAATATGAAAAGCTGACATCACTTCACACATATGCCGGTGACTGCTCACTAGGTAGGAATGAAGCAGAAACAGGCCAATGAGGTCTGTGGGCCGCATTGAAAGACCTGCTATGTGCTCAGCCAGTAGTCGCTCAGAGAGGCAGGGCCTTGAGTTCTGCCTTTTCCCCTCAGCAGGACGTGCCCTACGGATGAAAATCAAGCTATCCAAGACTGTGTGAGAGCCGCAATTAACGGATTCTGGGACAGGGAAAACAGACTTACCAATCCTGAATGCACTATTCCTTGGCTCAAAACCCAATGGCTTTCATCTTACTGAGAGGAAAAGCTGAATCCTTCCCTAGAGGGGCTTATAAGACCCTTCTCTTATGTCTTTAAATCTTCCTCCAGCTCTCTCTGCTCCAACTCAGAGACCCTTCCATTCGCTGCTTCCTCCCTCAAGTGTACGTGGTTCACAATCTCCAAGTCTCTGCTCAAATGTTTTCTATCCTTGAGCTCTTTTAGGAGCACTCCACTGAAGCACAGAGCAACCATACCAGTGCTTCCTATCCTTCTGTTTATTTTCCCCACTGCACTTACCAACACCTGACATGCTATTTCTTACCTTGTTTGTAGATTTTCTGTATCCCACCCCCAACCCTTGCCCCACGAATGAGTTCCATTAGGGCAGGGGCTTTTCGCTGTTTTGCTTACTGCTATATTCCCAGTACCTGGAACAGTTCCTGACATAATAGGTGATCCAAAAAATACTTTTTGAGTGAATGACTAGGTTTCCACAAAGGCATGAAGGGGCAGTACATTCAATTAAACATCCCATTAACTTTAAAGAATGAGGACGTAACTTCAGTAGAAAAAAACTTTAGGTATTCCCAATACTAAACATTAACCATTTAAAAAACTGTATTCTTAACATTTCTCTAGTAAAGAATTTCCCAACATAAAACTAGTTATGGTTGAGGTATCATACAGCCGTATGTCAAATGTCTCTCCCAGCTAGAACCAATCATGACTTGGTGTTCTGAATATAAGCACAGGGTCTAGAATCAGCACTGCCAGGTTCCAGTGCTATTTCCACCTCTTACTGGGCTATGTGACCTTAGGTAATGGACTTAATATTTCCTTGCTTCTATGTTTTAATCATACAGTGGGGAAAATAATTCTACAGCATCTCATAGGAGATTATTGCAAGAAATATATGTACTATTACATTCTAAGAACTTAGAAAAGTGTTTGATTCTAATTCTTTGATTCACTAACATCTTCACTTAGATGACCTCTAAAACGGTAACATCTCTCTTCAGAAATTCACAGGATGAGGAAGTGACCTTAGAGCAACACTATATTTCCAGATAAGGAAACCAAGATTAGATGGGAAAGACTTTCTTGAAGTCACAAAACTAGTGGTGGTAAAACCAGCATCAAAATCCAGCTCTCCCAACTCCCAATCTAATATTCTTTCTACCTCATCACACTGTCTCTTCTTGGTGTAAATTTTCCATAATAAATCAAGTGTTAATCTGAGCAAGGAATAAGTGGGGAGAGAAGTGGGGAGAGAAGAAGAGAAGTTATGACATGCTGCGAACTAACTAGCTGGTTGGTGGCCAGCCACCACCCACTCCTTGTCTACTACAGTATCACTCAATGATCAATATTCTTCCAGAGAACACGACAAAATTATTACCTGACAACCATTTATTCCTTCCAAATGTGGCTTTACTTCACCCAAATGCCAATAGCAGATTATAAAAGACAAGCTATTTTAAAATGGATACAGATAACTTTAGAGATATATTTAACTGAAAATCTAAATTGTATTCCTGAATCCCAAGGAGTTGACAGTAATAAAAATAATTCTATGTTATATGTGGAGCACAGAAATAGGCAAAATGACAGCCCATAGCTAAAGATTTCTTCTCTAAAGGGGAACAGGACCCTATATGTTATGCAATTCATTCAACTCTTGAGGAGGTAAACACTATGCTACTAACACTTTTTCCCCTGTATTTTCGGTCAGGATCACCTAAAACAATCTCATTAACACCTCCATCTTCTGCAGAGTAGAAATCTAGAGGTTGTTTTATTAGGTTCAGTGTAATAGAGCTACAGGATTTTAACCTCTTCCCCAGTGAGGGTTCAATGAATTTGAAATATATTTGCCCAAACATTTTCAAGGACAAACACCCAAGGCTAGTTGATACTCTTTACTTTCCAGCCTACGCAAAAATGGAAGTCTACATATGCAATTTCTAACCTGATGGCTGCAGCAGGGTACAATGCTAAGGAAAATATTGGGTTCGCCAACAAGTTTGATGGGAAAACCCTAATGAACTTTTTGGCCAGCCCAATATGTGAGACTATGAGGAAGAACACTGAACAGGTTAACACAGTTAACTTCCTTGACATGGTACCTAAGTAGAGAAGGTATTTCACACAAAAGTTTTGCCAGTTCACATGGGGCAAGCCAATGCCCAGTGATCAGTTAGAAGTATTTAAAAGTAGCTCTAGAGAAACAAGAAAGTAATTCCATTCCCATCTTCATCACTTCCTCACCGTTTTCTGTCGAAGCAGACATTCTCTGAAATCCTCAAATTCTATTTTGCACTCCTTCTCTGCTCGGATACTACCGATTCCATGTGCACACTCTATCCATTCTTTCTCAAAAGCATGGCATCGAGCTGGAATCCTGTGAGGCTGCTCAGCACTCTGGATTGTCATCCAGTGGTCTAAGTCAACACCCAGCTTTTTCTGCACATCAATGAATGGCATGGCTGAAGTGGAAGGGGAAAAAAAGGAATGCCATAAAGTTGCAGTCAAAAGAGAAATTTCTGAGAAAAATGAGATAATTATGACAAACCACCCTCTAGAAAGATATTTTGTACCAGTCTCCCAATTTCTTCTCCCCAAACTTTTTCATTACACAAGTTCTTCCAGTTCACGGTAGATAAGCAATTTTCATGCTTTCACAAAACTCACACTCCAGGAAAAGGCAACTTGAACCAAAAAACAATGCATTAAAAATCCTCTATATTGATAAGGTCATTTTAATCAAAAGTTAAAAAGTGTGTTTTATTGCATTTTCAAAATATATGTTATTTATTTGGCAGTGCAGGGTCTTAGTTGCAGCATGCAGGATCTTTAGCTGCCGCAGGCGAACTGGGCTCTAGTTTCCTAACCAGGAATTGAACCCAGGCCCTGCACTGGGAGTGTAGAGTCTAAGCTACTGGACCACTAAAGAAGTCCCTGTATTGAATATTTTGACTCACTAATCCCAATGCTTTGAGACAGATCTGAAGAAATAACTGAAATAAAAAAGCACAGCATAAAAACATTTCTTTCCACTTTTCGATCCATAATAACTTAAGAAGCCATCTTGAAGCAGGAATGTCATCCTGTGTTAGCACAGCATCAGCTCGTAGACCTTTCATAGTACCTTGCACGCCCCTGTAATATACTATTCATATGCACATCTCCCTTTCGAACAACTTTGAGGATAGGGACCAGTCAGGTAGGAGCTCAATAATTGTTGGGGGGAAAAAAAAAGAAATTCAAACAACTTAAAAGTGCAACAATAGAGAAAGTTAAAGTGTTTGTCTCTCAGTCATGTCCCCACTCTTTTCCACACCATGGACTGTAGCCCACCCGGCTCCTCCGTCCATGGAATTCTCCAGGCAAGAATACTAGAGTTGGTTGCCATGCCCTTCCAGGGGATCTTCCCAACCTAGGGATCGAACCCAGGGCTTCTGCATTTCAGGCAGATTCTTTTTTTTTTTTTTTTAAAAGAGGCTCTCTTTTTTTTTTTTTTTATTGAATTTGTTATGATATTGTTCTGTTTTATGTTTTGGTTTCTTGGTCAAGAAGTGTGTGGGATCTTAGTTCCCTGATCAGGGACTGAACCCGTACCCCTTGCATTGGAAGGTAAAGTCTCAACCACTGGGCCACCAGGGAATTCCCTCAGGCAGATTCTTTACTGTCTTAGCCACCAGTGAAGTAAGAGAAATGAATAATTAAATCCAGTACCCATCTGGTAGACAATGGTGGGGGAAGGATAATACACATGAAATACACATTTTAATGTTTAATGAAAAAAAGGAGGGGGTTACAGTAATGTAAAAAAAAAAAACTTCAAAAGAAGACTGAAAGGAAGCACAAAAAAAGGTCAACAGTTATGTTTATGAGTGGCAGGCTTACAGGTGAATGTAATTTTAAAGTTTTCTACCCAGTGATTTCTACCCAGATTGATAGTTTTCTTTCAGTCATTTACTGAGTAATAATGTTCCAGTCACTGGGATGGGGGTGGTGGGGAGCAGCTGCAACCTAAGCACTAGCATAGGACACACAGAGGGAGCTGGGAGTCAACGGGCGACCACAAGACGTAAGGAGGAAGCACCTATTCTGTCCGGGAAACTGGGAAAATGCCTTTAAGATGGGTGGCGTTTGATACGGATCAAGGCCAGGTCGGTGACAGAGTATTCCATTGGGGCACACGCTGCACGAGTTACAGCCGGTGTGCTGGGTTATGTCTGGGGTACACTGAGCACCCAGACGCGGCTGGAGCGCAGAGTGCACGTCGGGAAGAACGCAAAGAGCTTTAGAGGTTGGCAGGGCCTAAATCCCGCAAGGCCACTCAGCAAGCTGGGAAAGGACCGTGGACTTCAGGTTAAGAAACAAAAGGCCAAGTATGAGTCTGTCAGAAAGTTAAGCCAACCTGGAAAAAGAGCCGAGAGAGACGCGCTCTACAGGCTTCAGTGACATAGGCTGTGTGGACCAAGGAGCCTGGGAAAGCAGAAAATATGGCCAGGAGAAAGGTCATCCACCCAGCAAGCCAAGAGGAAATCTGTTAAAGAGCTCTCGGAAGGACGCGCTTTAGGCGCTATCGCCCAGCGGACACACACGGCCCCTACCGTCCGGCTGCTGTGTCCTTTTCTCCTCGCTGGCCGCCTCTCCTAGACGATCCTCAGGCGACAAGGAGGCCTGCCGCAAAGGAAGCCCGCTGCGCGACTCTTGCAGCGCGACGCCGGGATCCGACCTGCCTTCCGCCGTCGCGCCCCGGAACCATAGAGACCAAGCCCATCTGTCTGCGCCTGCGCGGCCGTCTGAGTTGACCTCCAGAGACTGCGAACGAGCGGACCTTGCCCAGATAACGGCGTGAGAGGCATCCCCAGGGTTTAGTGATTTCCTGCTGCTTCCTCCTTCAGTTCCTGGGACTCTCACCACAGCTATGATTGGTGAGGGACTTGACCAAGGAAACCCTCTTCATCCCCTTCCAGTGGCGGTTAAGCTCATGGAGTGTGAACACACCCAGGGTGGGTTCCAGTTCTTGCTCCGCCACTTGTGTGTCACCTGGCAAAATTTCTTAGCCTCACTATGTTTCTGTTTCATCTAAGATAAAAATAATCTTAAAAGATAAAAATACAGTGTATAGGGTTGCTTGGGGGATTAAATGAGTTCTATTAAAGCACTGGGTTTCCCAGGTTGCCTTAGTGGTAAAGAACCCGCCTGCCAATGCAGGAGATGTAAGAGAAGAGGGTTCGATCCCTGGGTCAGGAAAACCCTCTATGGCAACCCACTGCAATATTCTTGCCTGAAGAATTCCATGGACAGAGGAGCCTGGCTAGTTACTGCCCATAGAGTCTCAAGAGTCGGACAGGATTTAGCGAGTAAACCACCACCAAACCACTGAGGCTTTTACTAGCACGTGGAAGGCACTCTAAGACAATCGCAGTTCTTTGTGTCTCAGTTTTTAAAGTTTGCAGATTCTGGAGAGTCGTCAGAGACCATGCCCCGCTGTTTCCGAACCTCCAGAGGTTCCACTTGATTACAGCAGGAGCCCCAAATTCACTGGAGACAGAAGGTTTTGTTGGTGCAGATGGGGGTAGAGGGGCCGAGTCAGTCAGCAGGTGCATGAGGCCCAGGGACATGGGGGTAGGTTAGGGCACATTCATCTTACTAGGATTCAGTGGCTTCTTCCCTGTGGAAGAGAGAGCATCTTGAGGGCGGAGCAATTTGAAGAGCAGTGAGGGAGAGGTTAGGTTCTGCCGAGCCCTCTGGAGAGAAGGCACCAGGACAGGCAGCAATATCTGTGTGGAAAACTAGGTCAACTGGTGAGTAGGGGGAAATGGGGAGGCTTCTTGGAGGAGGGGTCCGACTTTGACCTGAGTGAGCTCTCAAGAATACTTGGTGTTTCCAAGCAGAATGGGGCAGGGCCCAAAGCCCCTTTTCCTGTGGGTCCCCCTTAAGGGGAAAAAGACATTTGGGGACCCCATAAGCAAGGGGGTGCCAGAATTAGTCCTTAAGGCACGGCTGGGGGCAGACGAGGCACCGAGACACAAAGGCGCAACCGGTGGAGGGTCAGGGGCAGCCTCCAAGCTGGGTGCCAGGTCACAGGAGGATGCAGGACTGCCCATGCTTGATCGGCACGGTGTTGAGCACTGCTGGACGGCCTCGGTAAACACTTCCTTGACGCCATCCTGCTGCAGGGCCGAGCACAGCTTGGATCTGCTGGGCCACCACCTGGCCCAGCTCCTTCAGGCGCCTTTAGGGTGTCAGGTCCTTCTTGGTGCCCACCAAGAGGATGGGCACCTCGGGGCAGTGGTGGCACACTTCTGAATGCCACTTGTGCTGCACATTCTCATAGGAAGGCAGGTGACAATGGAGAAGCAGATGACAAACATGGTCTGAGGGCAGGAGAGTGCGGAGGTGATCATACTCCTCCTGGCCTGCTGTTCCTCCCGTCAACTGCACTCCGGGCATATAGTTGTTGAACACTGGGGATGTACTCCTTGGGGAAGGCGTTGCTTGTGTAGCGTGTTTTGACCACAGCCCCTTTGCTTACCACCACACACCTGATGCTCTGTATGGTGGGTGCAAGGTGCTGTGGGTGGAGACTATGCCTCTTTCCTTTTCTGAGTCCTCCTGGATCAGTGACCTTATGCCCTCCCCAAGGCAGGGAAGATGGGGGTGGCGGCAGTGGCTCTGGACTGCAGATTTCTTTTTCTTTTAAGCGATGAGCTCTCAAAACTGTTAGAGAAGTCCAGTGTTCCAAACTTCCCAGGCTCATTGTCCAAAACTGCCTAATGCCCGGACCGAGAGCTTGCTCTTCCGTGTATTGCAGGAATATCCTGTGATCCAATCTCTCTCTCCCTTGTTTTCTTCTTTCCTTGGAAGGATACTGATTCCTCCCTCCCCCACTTCCATTTCTGCATGCCAAATTCCTGTTCTGCTTCAGGACTTTTGCATAGGTTTTTCTCCAAAATGCATTAACTATCAACCAAGCCCTAGTTTCATCCACTCTGAGGAGAATGCCTGAGGTCCCACGATGTACTGGTTTTGTTCCAGCATTCCAATTCTCCTTTCCTTCCCTCCTCATCAGATATGTACCCCATCTTAGATCAGTTTCAGTTCGGCTAGAATTTCCTGGGCACCTAATGCATGTCCAGCACAGTACTGGAGGATGATGGAAGTGGTAACTCATGGCCCTTGCCTACAAAATACTAGAGGTAGCAAGGGAGTGATCACCACCACCCCTTTCACTTCTCCCATTTAATGTTGGTGATAGCACCTTTCCAGCCATTCCCATTCAGGTAGTAAACTCTGAAGCTGTATTTTGCCTTTTCCTCCTGCTTCATCCAATATTTAATCACTGGCCAAATGCTTTCAAATATTCCTTCAATAGATTTTCAAATTTATTTCTTCCTTTCTGCCTCCTGGCTCCTCACTTCAGTCTGTTTTGCACTAATCTTTCTAAAATATTAATTTCATTGAATCATTCCTCAGATACCAGGTGGGGTAGATTAGTACAAAGATGGCAGTTCAAAAGCCTCCAAGGCCAGAGCTAGCTCACTGTAAGGAAATGAAAACAAAAGCATTATGATAAATGGGAACTGATCCTTGGCCTCAGTTTTGGGGAGAGGGATGGTGGGGAATATGCAACCTGAAGAGCATATGTCCTGGCTAAAGGGGGCAGCAGCTCCTCAGCTCCACTCTTGCTGTCAAGAACCAGGGCTCCAAACTGTCAACTCTTCAAATTTTTCACGGGAGGCCAGACATTTTTTGTTATTGCTTAAATGTGAAACATTCCATTGTAAAAAGCCAGGCAACTAATTTTTTGTTTTTCAAGTGCTGACCAAACAAAACCCATCATGGAAATGGCCTTTGAGCTGCCAGATTTCGAATCTTGGATGGAGAGAAAATTACAGACTGGGAAAGCAATTTACTTTGAACTTTGATGGTTTTTCACATCCAGCCTTACTCTCTTCTTACCCTCTCTTCTTATTATTGTTGCTTTTCTGAAGATTCAAATCTGATCATTCAGAAAACACTTTCTGAGCTCTTATCTCAACCATGACCCTTGTTGAGTTCTTGGGATGAAGGCACAGAATGCCGTGACAAGTGGTTAAAACAAAGATGAATAAACGGAGAATGCAAAGGAAGGGGGTCATTCATATTGCTTGGGCTCTGTGTAAGGTTATTCAAGAAAAGGTCCAGATTTTGGGGTTTGGCATTCAAGACCATGATCTGATTTCTTTCCATTTCTAACTCCTCAGATCCCATTGTTCATCAACCGGTATTCAATACCCTGGTGTTCTCAAACATCCAGAACTGTTCTCATGCTTCCAAATTTTGTCGGATCATTACAGACTTCCCAGTGTCCCCTGGGGCAAATGCCTAATCCGTTCTCGTCGTTTATCGCACGAAGCTTTCTGCGGAATCTTCCTGAACTCCTGAGCATTTACTAGGGCTTTGTTGAGGTCCCACCAGCCCAGTTAAACGTATACTGTTTCGTATTATAGATGTTAACTGTTGATACGCCAAGCCCCTCCATTCGGCCCGGGTGTTGGTGTGGCTGTGCAAGGATGTCCACACGGCGCTCCCGAAGATGGGAAAACTACAGTTCCCAGAAATCCTACGCCAGAACTGCGCCTGCGCCGTTGCTATGCCGCCCATGGGAGCCTGCTTAGATTCCTGGGCTTTTTAGTGATTTAACTCTGCCATGGGGGGGGGAGGGGGGGGAGGGGGGGGCGGGGGGGCGCGTTACCACCTCTTGTATTCCTCTCGTTGATCTCTTTTTCCCTTTTTCTGCAAGCCTCTGCTTCTTGGAATTGTAGTTTTACAACGAAATCAAAAGATGTTATACACAGAGAAACGAGCCTGAGCTGTCGCCTTGTTCATTCTTTATTGGGGAACCCTGAGGCTCAGAGGCCGGGTGGAACAGGTCTAGGCATTCTGTACTTCCCCAAGAGTCTTGCTCCCATCTTCAAAGAACAAGAGGAAGGCTCAGTGTTAATCGAAGCCCCACCACCCCCTCCAACCGGTTCCTGTTCCCGTTCTCCTGAAAACTAGCCTCGCTGCTGCGTGAGCTGGGGCTGTGGACAGCCACAGATTTAATGACCCCTGGATCTATTTCACGAGACTTCTGTCCTTGATCCTTGATCTGCAGGATTTCCTGTTTACACACCTCAGTCATAACCTGATAAAAGCATTTAATGCTACCTTTCTGCAGATATGCCATCTATATAGTTTAGCACATTGGGAACTTTAGGCCTTATCTGATACCACTGTCCAACAGATTTGAATAAACTGGGTAGCCTAAGGATCCTAGCACAAGTGGAAAAGACAAAGTTTGAAAGCTTTCCCCCCAACCCTCACCCCCAAGCCTGGAGCTATAGGATAGACTCAACAAAAGCAATAAGCAAAGCAATCTGAAAGTGAAAGTAACGGATCCCAAGGCCTGAAATAAAATAGCAGAGTGAGTGAGTGAAGTCACTCAGTCGTGTCCGACTCTGTGACCCCATGGATGGTAGCCTACCAGGCTCCTCTGTCCATAGGATTTTCCAGGCAAGAGTACTGGAGTGGGTTGCCATTTCCTTCTCCAGGAGATCTTCCCAACCCAGGGATCGAACCCAGGTCTCCCACATTGTAGGCAGACACTTTACCATCTGAGCCACCAGGGAAGAGCCCAAAATAGCAGAGTGACTCTTAAAGAGCAAAACATGTGCCATCTGGGGGGAGATACAGATGGAGAAGGAAATGGCACCCCACTCCAGTACTCTTGCCTGGAAAATCCCATGGACGGAGGAGTGTGGTAGGCTGCAGTCCGTGGGGTCGCAAAGACACGACTGAAGGACTTCACTTTCACAGTATCAGGTAAAAGATGCAACAAAACCAGGAACCACTGAAGTGGGGAGGAAAGGGCGGGTAGGAGGGAGGCTTGTGGGAGGCATAATTGGATGTTGGTCAACATTCCATCCCTAGAATTAAAGTCCCCTTGCTCTTTTACATGGAGCTTTTTCTTGACTTTAATTAGGCTTCCCAAGTGGTATGATTACATGAAAACACACTAAGGGACTTCCCCAGCAGTCCAGTGGTTATGACTCGGCCTTCCACTGCAGGGTAACCAGTTCACTCCTGGTCAGAGAACTAAGATCCCTGAGTGCTGCTAAAGTATACAGAAAACACAGTAAGGCCAATGGGGCCGTCTACTGCACCAGACATATCTCTCCTCATGAATTAACACACTAGAGTCTAGTTTTATAGACCAATTGGGCTTCCCTGGTGGCTCAGAGGTTAAAGCATCTGCCTCCAATGCGGGAGATCTGGGTTCGATCCCTGGGTCAGGAAGCTCCCCTGGAGAAGGAAATGGCAATCCACTCTAGTATTCTTGCCTGGAGAATCCCATGGACGGAGAGGCCTAGTAGGTTACAGTCCACGGGGTCGCAAAGAGTCGTGTCGACTGAGCAACTTCACCTTCACCGTAGCTTTACCAGTGAGTCAGCCTTCCTGAGTACAGATTAGGGTAACTAAAACACCTGGAGGGAAGCTGTCAAGAGTGGTCTTCCACAGGAAACACTGCTTTCTGTCCAGGTGCACAAGTGAAAGTGAAGTCGCTGTCGTGTCTGACTCAGCGACCCCACGGACTGCAGCCTACCACGCTCCTCCATCCATGGGATTTTCCAGGCAAGAGTACTGGAGTGGATTGCCATTTCCTTCTCCAGAGGATCTTCCCGACCTAGGGATCGAACCCGGGTCTCCTGCACTGTAGGCAGATGCTTTACCATCTGAGCCACAAAGGAAGTCCGTCCAGGTGCACAGAATACATCAAAGCAAGTTTCATCACCTTCCTGCCCAGAGACTGTGAGCCTCTCTAGGGTAAGGACTGCATCTCTCTTACCTTTGCTACAGAGAGACAACCTGCAGAAAGCTTAAAGTTACTTATCTGAGAGTTAAGGAAGAGTTTCAGGTAGTGTACTGACTACTAGCAAAGGGGAGGAGTGGCCACATAACCCATTAGTCACTCATCATTTAAGAGCCAATAGATAATAGTTCAAGGTGCTACTAACAGCTCAGTATAGGGGAAGAGTCATGTAGACTCATAAATGCATTACACAACTACTTCTCAGGTCTCTTTTGCCACCCAGTTCAGGCATCCGGTTCTATCACTCCCATTTGATTTCCTTCAAACTTAAATCTTGGACTAAACTGTTTACTAGTTTGTATTGCCTCACAATGTCAGCACCATTAAGAGCAGGGACTTGGTCTATCCAGCTCAGTGATATATATATTCCTAGTGCCTAGAACACAGTAGGTACTCAACAAGCATTCATCAAAGGGCTACATTAACACTGCCTTCAAGAAGGCAGCAAAGACAACTGCCACTTGGGGCAGCCATTTAGGGATTTAATTCCACGCAGAACAATAGGGGCACCATGATGGACAGTCTGAGAGGAAAATTTAATAATCCATGCAAGAGATAACCAGAACCTTTAAGAATAACAGGTGGATTTAAGAGAACCATTCAACAGCAGCAGCTATAGAATTGGGCTGGATTAAATAAGACACAGATAAGACAAGCCAAAAGAAAAAGGATCTTTAAAAATGTGCCTGTTGGGAAGTGCACCATGCCCTTCTTAGCCAGGCAAAGCCAGAGCCTCATTTCATCATCCTCCCCCATCAATGTTCAGGCCTTTGTTATCTCTAACTGGACAACAAAGAGGCCTGTGACTGGTCTGTCTCTAGTTTGGTATTTGCCCTTCTGTCTGGTACTCACTTCAGTTAGTTTCCCTCAAACTCTTCAGATTCCTACAGAGGAAAGGTCAAACTCCTGGTAGTCAAAGCCCCTCATTATCTAGCCCCTACTACCTACCTTCGAGCTCTCTTCCCAAGATCTATTATGCGTTTTCTACTCTGGTTGAAACAAGAATTTGTGCCTGAACATTGGCACTATTTCCCATCACCCAGCCTTTGCTTATTTCAAGTCCTAATTACTTTTGTCTGAACCCTGTTCACCCTTTGAAACCTCATTCCAACACTACCACCCTAAATGAAGCCTTCCCTGACCACTACTGCTACTTAGAAGCATCTTCCATCTCTTCTCTCGGTCCACTACCTGTACCATTCACATGGCACAGCAGCTTTTACCTTCCCCGCTTACATTTCTTTGCTAGACTGAGCTCCTTTTCAGGAATCAAGACCCATCTAAGTATTTATGTGATACAGGACAGAGTAGGGCTATTTAACATGACTTGTCAGGCTTTTAAAACTCACAGGGTATTCCCTGGTGGTCCAGGTATTGAGACTTCGTGCTTTCACTGCCACAGGCCTGGGTTCAATCCCTAGTCAGGGAACTAACATTCCGCAAGCCACTGGGTGTGCCCCTACCCCCCAAAAAATCATGTATCTCTTCCACAAATAAATAACTCAGAAGATACCAGTAATGCAATACTTGCTGAATGACTGAAAAACATTCAGAGCCAATATAAACATCTTTCCCTACTTTTGTCCTGTTAGCCTGAAGGAATAGTGGGTACTATGCCTCAGAAAATGTGGATCAGGCTACTGCCAAGAGCAGCTAAACAGTTGAAATATAAAAATCATTTTCTTAACAGCACCAACTAGTTTCAAGGAATCACTGAGCCAAGATCTAGGTAAGAGAGAACCCAGACAGCCTAGAACTCAGAGCTGCTCTGTCTCTTAAGGTATTTGCTAACATGGAAAAAGCCCCTGGATGCCCGAATTACACTTTTAGGAACGCCATGGACTGAAGGAGACAAAAGTCAAAACCTAAGGCTGAGCTAAAGTGCAAATCCGCCACTACAGACACCTCAAGCACGGATTCCAAAGTATTACACTTTCAAGATACGGGTGAAACAAAAGGAAACCACTTCTCACATGGACCTGACACCTGGCTGTGTGTTACCTGGATGATCCATGGAACCTCCAGCCTTCAATCTCAATTAAGGTTTGGTAATATTCCTAAAAAACAGGCAGCCAGATAGCCTTCCTACGGGTGGATGCGGCATCCTTTTCCTGTTTATTCCTACAAATAATTTTTCAAATATACTGTCCAGTTCACAGATAACCAGGCACAGAGACAGAACACTATAAGCCACAGCAGCAAAAACATGAGGTCTCTGAATACAGATATTGAAATTTTAGACAAAGTGTCACACCATCCCTACAATGAAGAGCTAATGATTTAAAGTGTGGTTTGGCATTGAGACCTGGAGATTTTTTCCTAGGTAAACCTGCATCTTTTTTTGCTGGAGGTGTCAACCTTATTCAAAGTTCAGGTTAACTGAAACTATAGAAGACTACACACACTCTCAAGGCCTTTTCAAGGAAAGAATCACCAGGGCAGCACAGAAGTCATTGTTCCTTAACAGCACTCAGTTCACCTTGGTAAGCAGAGGAATTTTTCTTCATACCTTGACCCGAGGTGTGACTCTCCCATCCATGATGCACCAAATTTGCCTTTTTTGTAAACTTTCTAATATGTCTATTGATGCTACAGTGCAGGAGCCTGCACACTTTTCTGTAAAGGGCCAAAGAGTATTTTCACCCTGTGGGCCACAGTCTCTGGCTCTGGAGGTGCGATGTGAAAGCAGCCACGGATGCAAACAGGCATGCCAGTGTTCCAATGTAACTTCAGTTACAAAAAATAGGCCACAGTTTGCTGATCCCTGCTAAGTGAGTAACAAAATACAGATTCACTGAAAGGCATCACTGAATTCAGTTGTCATTCATTTTTTATTTTTCAGTCAAACACTTAGAAAGTACAAATTCTAAGAGAATGCAGACGTGATGTTAACAAGGGGCTATTCATTCTGGAAGCTGAGAATCACCAATGCAGAAAGAAAGGCTTTTGGTCTTCAGGTTTGATGAAGACCACTGTGAAGAGACCTGCTGTAACATTTTCAAGTGTATACTCTATGTCCCAAACTGTGCTCAATACTTTACATGGAAAATGCAATCTTACATTTGGAAACAAACCCCAATGATGTACATACAATTCACCCTTTTTACAGACAAGGAAACTATGGCTCAGCAAGTTCAGTAGCTTGGCAAGGCTCACATAGCAAATTAGTGGCAGAGCAGACTAAACTCTAGGGCTACAAACATCCAAAGATCATTCCTGTGACTACATGAACCAACCAATCCTCCCTGCTGGACAGAGAGGACTCACCATGTGGGGAAGGTTGGCCCAAGTTCTTAAGTCTCCCGATATTATTCTTCCTTGGCAACTCCTAACAATTATCACTGCCTCCTAACTTTAATCTCCCCTGTACTCCTCTGACCTAGGTATGCCTGGACACTTACTCCCTTCCTTCCCCTTAAGAGGAAGACTTTACTGAAAGATAATAAATGGAATTAAAATTTTTTAAACTAGTTCACTATACACAGCTCTTCTGAGACCACAGGTCCTGGCCCATCCTTACAGGTCTTTGACGTCTTCCCTTGGCCTTAACCTATTTCCGTGAGCCAAAGACACTTCCCTACCTGGAAACTGCCCCTAAGTTCAAAGCCCTAGCAATCAAGTTCTAGAGAAAAAATTCCTTTCATTTGTCTGATCACCTTCCATGTCCCCATTTTCTGATCTAGGATCCATCTTTTCTCTGCATAAAACATTAAACAAACATGTCTAGTCCCTTTTGAGAAGATCCCCAAATCCAGGCATGGTGGTGTGGTCTTATACCCCATGGCCCCAAAGGGTAATCACATGGTGATACAACAGCCTAATACTGGGTGCAGTGAGAGGGTGCCTATCTTCTTCCTTATAGAGGCCTACTCTATTTCCCACCCAGAAGCCATTTAGTAGGAACAGACTGACACCAGCGACGGGGAGCTGGTGCCATCACACTGGCTCTGCGTCAGCCAGGCTTCGGTGAAGCGGCACGCCCCAGTCCCGGCCCCTCCATCAGGATTTCTGATGCCCCCACACTCGCCCGTCCCTTGTTTTGCTGGGACTATCCCACTGTAAGGCCACTCTCATTACAGCCGCTGACTGCTATTCTTCTCTTCCAGGAAGAAGTGACTACCCTGGGCAAAGAGATGAAACACACTGCCCTTCAAATATAAAGTCAAAATAATTCTTTAATAATTAAAAGATCATTCTGGGCTTTAAAAAGTCTTTAAATCTTAAATGTAATGTTGAAATGGAGCAATAGTTATAGCAGCCTCACATAAATTATTTGAATTAATAAACATATCACAGTATTAAGAAGGCAAGGTAAACAAATAGCTTAAGTATTTTATTTGTTTGCAACTAAGCTTATTAACACTATATAATGAAAATGTACAAAGAATAATGTTGTTGTTTTGGTTAGATTTAAGTCAAAGACATTCATTAATAAGGAATCTTCGAATGTGAATATTCCAGAAATTTTTCTAAGCCATATGATCAGGACAACTGTCTCTGAATATTACCTTACTTTGGAAGGTACTGGCATATGTTTGAATTAAACTCAAGTTTTGTTTTTCCCCAAAATAAGCCTTAATTAAAAAAACTAGTCTATATTCAAACTAAAACAATTTTAATAGAACTTTCCTTTCCAGAAACAATAATAAAGGAAACAAGGCATTTTGTAAAATGTGGTCCTGAACAAGTCACAGTAAAAAATAAATGTATACTTAACTTCCACCTCCTCAAAACAGAGGCTACTTTCTGTTCCTCAGCCTTGGAAATGAGGTGAAGAACAGTCTGTAAGCAACTTTGGGCAGGGGTTGCCAAAACAAAGCCTAAGCAGTTGAACATGGACATCTCTTAAAAGAATTTGGGGGAACATGACCAAAGGATCCAAATTCTATTTTTAATAACTGATACAAAGGTGAAGT
The DNA here is from genome assembly GCF_023091745.1 of Budorcas taxicolor. Taxonomy (NCBI): domain Eukaryota; kingdom Metazoa; phylum Chordata; class Mammalia; order Artiodactyla; family Bovidae; genus Budorcas; species Budorcas taxicolor. Next base: position 107,128,539 of record NC_068912.1, read on the forward strand.
GGCTCCTCCCAAGCAGCAGTGCCTCTGGGGCCTGTCCCAGCCCGCGCCCACCTTTGTTGTGCTCCCCATCAAACCCTGATGCTCTTGTTCCAGAGGAGACTTTTTCCTTCTGAGAGTTTCATTGTCCAGGGAGCTCCCGTGTGAATGAGGTGAGCACAGACTCCATGTGGGTTTTTAAGGCTTGGAGTCAAAGTAATGTTCTAACACGGCGAGGCAGAATCAGATGTCAAATGGCCTGTCTCCAGTTTGTTCTATTCCTCACCACACATTTGTAGACCTAGGACCACAGACCTTTGCTATGTCATCATAATCACATCTAATGTCCATCCTAACTTATGATTCATATTCTGTGCCTGGAAACAGTCCCTGTATTTAACAATAATACCTACACATAAAACAATCCACTGTTACAACTTATATGGTCACAAAACATTAATGATCTTCTGTAGACCAAGCAAATGTTTTTAACCATAATTGTCGTGCATCAAATTCACAGCCAGCATCCCCAAGATCAAAAAAATTTGCACAATACAAATAATAACTTAAAATACACATACACACATATACACACTCTCACACACACTTCTTACAGAACTGTGCTTGGGGAAACTCCATTTGTTGAGTGCCACTGAGGGCATATTTTTGCTAAACTGCTGCTCCAGGTGTTTTTGTTTGAAAAATCTATCACAGTAGGGCACAGCTGTTTATTCGATGAGCAGAAAAGAAAGATATGCTTGTGGCAACCAGAAAGTTTTAAGGTCTTTCAAGTTGTATAAAATGGACCTGCAGAAACATTTAAGTGTTCTCAGGATGAAAAGTTGGAGCTGAAATGTGATATCAAACCAGTTGCAAAAAGTGTACAGCAGCCATCTCTTGAGGTCAAACCTGGTACCCAGATATGCAAGAAAGCTTCAGGACACATCTATAAATTAGGAGTAAAAAACAAAAGAGTTAAGAATATTAAAAATATAGGGTCATGCATTTTTAGTATTAACTAATGGTGAATGTGATAAACAGTATGGAGGATACGAATCACCATTCAAGAGGTCCTAAATTCGCAAGAATTTAAGAGAAGATAATTCTTAAGAACTTAGGTTCAGTTTACATATATAGCTGTTTATAATTTATGTTTTGAGCAACCAGTGGTGACAAGATCTTTAGAATTAAGAAATTCTGACTACATACTTGATAAGCTATCTTAAGGACTCAATTTTCATAAATTAACAGCTTTTCTGAGGGAAAAGTCAGGTAATAAATTGGCTGAAGTGAGACTACCTGGGTTTTAATCCTGGCTGAACCACTAGCGATATGAGCCTGGACAAATTATTTAACTTCTTTAAATACTCTTACCTTTAAAATGGGATAAGTGGTAGTTTCTCCCTCACAGGGGAATTATGCATTAAATAAACTTTGGGAGGATTTAAATGGTTCAGCACAGTGCTGGACATACAAGTATTCTTTAAATGTCATCTATTATTTTACTTCCTAGGGGCTTTTTGCTCCCAAAAGACAAGGTACTCAGTGTCAAACTCTTGCTCTTGGAAGTTGAAAAAGTCAATGAAAGACTTGGCAATACTTACAGCTTGTTGGCCTTGTCCCATATCGTCGCATAATCTGATCATGTGTGAATTTCACAAAAGATTCATATTGTTCTGTGAGGGGAAAGACAGTATATACTATCCCCAGAAACCCTCCCACAGTTTTTCAAGAATCAAGTGTCAGAATCACATACAGCTTCCCATTTAACATTACCTACTCTTAGGCCCTCCTTATAATGGTCACTCTGAGATCTATTCCTTTTTCTTAGATCCCAGAGCCAAATCCCTAGCTCCTAGGTTTGGTCACTGATCACCTCTAACATTTTCCTAATAATCTCACCCCTGCCATAATTTCATCTCCTGCTAATGGCTCCCCAAGACAGGCAGCTGTGCTTACTACTACAAATCAGCAAATCTTAGTGTATCTCCTATAGGACATGAAGCTTGAAGCTCTTTTCTGCACTTTATCTTTGCCATAAATTTCAACATACACACTGAGTGATAGAGGTGGAATGGCTAGAAAGCTAAGAGAAAATTCCACAGTACCTAACTACAGACAGTTCCACAGAAGCTACCTTCTGAAGGGAAACTCAGTAGAAAGACAGAAGGCAGTCTGACATCCATGACCAAAGAAGTCCAAACAATTTTGGAGTGGGGGCGGAAGAGGGGAATGACATACTACAGCTTCTTCTTACAATACACACCATTAGTGTATTAAAGGATCAAAGAGGTTCCGCTATAAAGAAATTCATTTAACTCTGTTAAGTCAACAGTTCTCAATTTAAAGCCAACCTACTGACATTCTGTAATGTGGGCCACCAGGTGAGAAAACAATACTGTTACAGGAAGAAGTTGTTGCCTAAAAACCTCTCTGATCACATCATCCTCTCTCACTAAATAGGTACTACTTTCTATTCTTGATTTAGATCCCTTCCTTTTACAAAAGGCTTTACTTGTTGCCATCACTAATCACTCTGTTCTAGCCTGAGCGGTGCCTTCCAGACATTAAAGTACCTCTAAATCACAGAACGCCTGACTTCCCACATCCACAAAGAGACTCCCACCAGCAGTCTGAATATGTCGACTATACTCTTCCCAACCACCTGTTGGGAGGTTAGCATGATCCCTACCCACCTGTCTACTCATCAGCTAGTCCAAATAACCTTCTCAATGCTTTTATTCATATGGAAAATTCTTGAAAGAAAAGCTTATTTTGTTTCAAAAATGTAAATGAAAGTCCTTCCATACAATGTATAATATATAAAATGCTTAGAATCCAAAAGAGAGTAATCAAGGAGAGTAACTTAATACTTAAAATTCATTGAACTCTCTGGTATTAAGTTTTATGTTTTTTCTAAATTACCATTTACTTAAGTGGGATTAATCCTTACTGAATCCTATTAACAATGGTCATAGCCACTGCGTCAGCCTACCTGCTAGTTTAGTATTGAGGATTTGCTCATATTCCTCCCGAATTTTATCTTCATAGTCTTTTAAGAGACGCTCACATATTATTCCAACTTGTCGGAGGGTAAAGGTGGGCTGGTCCTTTTTCATCCAGGAGGAACCTGGCCAAAAGACAAATCTAGTTTACATAACACATTCCAGCTACTGTAGGGTTCTGAACTGGTAACTAAGCAGAGTCCTAGAATATAAAAATTGTTTTAAAAAATAGTAATTTCCACTACTTTACAATACATGAAATAGTTTCACAAAATTCTGTTTCTGACATTCGTTCTACAAGGTAAATTTAGTAGGAAGAACGTGTGTTCAAGTGTGCTAGCGTGTCTGCACACAGAAAAATGGTTCTGATGCCATTAATAATCTGAGCCCATATAGAATGCTCAACTGGTATAAAGCTGATAGAAAGACTGCATTAGAGAAAACAGATTCACAGTGTAAGAGCTGGGCTTCCCTGGTAACTCAGCTGGTAAAGAATCTGCCCACAATGCAGGAGACCTCAGTTTGATTCCTGGGTTGGGAAGATCCCCTGGAGAAGGGATAGGTTACCCACTCCAGTATTCTTGGGCTTCCCTGGTGGCTCAGGTGGTGAAGAATCTGCCTGCAATGTGGGAAACCTGGGTTCGATCCCTGGGTTGGGAAGACTCCCCAAGGAGGGCATGGCAAACAACTCCAGTATTCCTGCCCGGAGAACCCCCACAGTCCATGGGGTTGCAATGAGTTGTACATGCCTGAGCAACTAAGCACAGCACAGCACACGTAAGAGCTACCCTGATCCTTGGAGATCATCTACACCAATGTTTAATCATGGTGGTACATCATAATTCTCTGTAGAATAAACAACAAAAAAGATACATACTGATTTAACTCTGGGGTAAAAGGGCTTGGGGACTGTTTAAGTTACACAGGTGATTCTGATAAGAAATAGCTGACCTGCCTGATATAAAAAACTGTTAAGTCACTGACATATGAAGGAAAGAGACAATTTAGGCACTAAACATCTCATCTTTGATCCCTTTTAAAACTAGGTTGAGGAAAATGAAATGTTCATAAGATTGCAGCTGGAAAGCAAAATTTCCACTGGGATGCCAGATGGAAATTGGCTTCCTGATCATGATAAAAGCAGCAGCTCTGTCCCAGTTCTGAATTTTCCTCAAAGCTCAGCCTGAAATCTGTTTCTTGAGCCCTCTTAGTCTATAGGCCAGTTAAATCACTTATAATTGTTTCTCTACTCATAATATTCTGTCAAAATTATATTACTAAAATCCCAAGAGAATATTAAGAAGACTTGCTAGTTACAATCACTGAAAGATCTATCACTCAAGTATGTACAAGAACAATTAATTGGAAAGGGTGTTGTCTGAGAGCCAAGACCTCTGGGTTAGAAGAAGACAATTCAAATAAAAATTATTTGATGTGAAATTCACATAAAACGAACCATTTTATAACTGAACAATTCAGTAGCATTTAGTAAAGTCATAATGTACAACTACCACCTCTATGTAATTTCAAAATGTTTCCACCAAGTAACACCACTTACCCATTAAGCAATTTGTCCCCATTCCCCACTCCCCCGACCTCCCGGCTAACATTAATCTGTGTTCTATAAGGAGACTAATTTTAATCAAAGCAATTTTTAACTCTACGAACTGTTAAAAGGAGAATATTCTGTGAGGAAATAAAACTCCTCTACTGTTAAAGTAGGCAGAGTTCACTACCAGTCGTGATGTTTGAGCCCTGGCCTGTTGACTACTTGCAGGGACTCATGGCTGAACTATGACCATGAAGGTTCCCTCCAACCCTGAGATGCTATTTTTGAGCACATCCTCTCTGACCACCTGTTGATGTTATAGAGCAATGCTGTCACACACTTTCTCCGATAACGGAAATGTTCTATAGTGCTGTCTAATACAACAGTCACAGGTGGCTGTTAACTGTTTGAAATATGGCTACAGCAGTTGGGAAACTAAAATTTTATTAAATGTTAAGTAATTTAAACAGCTACATGTGGCCACTGGCTATGGTACTAAATGCTGCAGTTACAAAGGGTACTCTTGAACTGGGTGGAAGGAAGGTCAATCAAATCAATCTAAGTAAGGTCTTTTGTAATTTCATGACTATGGTTTTAAAAGTATTTGTAAGTAGTAATATAATGTATATACTTTACCAATTTTATTACTTGGATGAAATAAATTCTGGCTTAGGAAACCATTTTAATTACCAGCTACAAAGTCTTAAATGGATTATGCACACTAAAACATGCTTACCTGGAGAACTAGGTGCTGTGAGTGTTGAGTGAGGCTGACTTTCCGAAGTACAAGCTTCACTCTGATTAAGAACAACTTCTAAATGTCTCCACCTCTGATAACGACTATATTCTTGTTTTATGTTCTGAAAAATTTGCTCTAATAAAAAAGAAACACACTTGAGAATGCACTTTATTGTTACTTCTTCCCGCTTCCTGTCCCTCCTTCCATGTTATATTAACAAGAAAAATGTTTATACCAGATACAGCACTCCTCCTATAACCCCCAAAGTGCTTCCTCTTATTGCCACTGTTTCAGTAATTACATAGGGTAGCAGCTATTTTGGCATAAACCACCCAGATATTAATAGTTCCCTTGCTTCTTTTCCTATGACAATGATGACCAGATCTGCCGTTTGCTGTAGGATTAACTAGGACAACTTACAGCAACAAATAAACAAACAAAGCCATCCTTCACCTAATAAAGAGCTATTTTTGATCTCTGTTGAGTTGCACAATTTCACAAACCAGGGAATTAAGAGTCTCTTACTACCCAAGGGCTTCTAACAATGAAACTCTTATACTGTTTGGAATTTAAGATCTTTGGGGACGGGGACAGTAGAAATCATTAGGTTCACAGCTTGGACATTGACCAAGAGAAGACCTGACATTATTGCTCGGAATGGGTGGTCAGAGCTTAGCAATAAATTTTCTGATCCTATAAGAGGCAGTATTCGTAGGATTCAGATTACTATTCTGTGTCAAGGTAATAAATCAATTTGCTAATGCTATTAAAGGGAGTCCAAAACACACAAATCACTAACCACCCTGAAGGCCTCTCCCAGAGACCAGAATCTGAAAGGATGTGGTTTTCAAGTTTTCTGGTGTGTGTGTTTTTTTTTTTTGGGGGGGGGGGAATTAAAACATGTATTCACTTTCCACATAACAGAGCTTCCTCATAAAAAACGAAAACCAGGAAGCTGTCACTCCCCTACTTATATTATTCTTATACTTGCTATAACTATATATTTTTTTAAAACAGGGGTAATTGCTAATAATGCCATTGCTTCCTTCCTACCTATGTGACGATGACCCTGGGAAATCATTCAGGATTAGTAGCCTAGTACTTCAAAATGAATGTTAAATGTCTACCCAAAAAGTTGTGAGCATCTATACCAAGGACATTAAGAATGCCATAGGAAGTGATGATACAGTCCGACATGAGCTCAGTGTAGCTCCACACATAGCTCAACTCCAGAATTCTCGGCCTCAACACTGAACAATGTAGGGTTAGCAAACCTTTCCTTTCACAGTGCCATGAAGTTCATGTTTTAGATCCCTCAATTTATAGTCTCTGCTTCATCTTCAAAATGTATTACTCTCCAAGCACATACTTGCCAGAATCAATACAAGGATGTAAGGAACTGCCAAGACTTGAAACAAGAAAGGACAAATATGAAGACAATGCTCATGGGAACAGAAGGTCTTTGATAAACTTCTAACCGCCTCCTGTACAACAAAGTGAACAAACGGAAAGACACAGCATTAAGGCTGGCAGAGGACCGGCAAGTCCAAGAGTCCAAACACAGTGTGCTCGGGATAAAAAGAAGTAGCTGTGATTTTTTTCTCAAGAAGGCCACACAAAACAGGAAAAGACATTTTAAAGAAAATTAACAGTGGATAATAATTTAAATTCCTGCCTCCCATTATTATTTGAGATTGTGCTTCCAGGTTATACTAAACTACGTCCATCTTCAAAATTCTACAATGGCTTCTGGTTGCTACCGACCAAATTCAAACTCTTGAATATGGTATCCCTTGCCTTGCAAGACTTGGCCCCAAATTACTTTTCCAGTTCCATCTCCCACTACAACCCTGTTGCCTTAAACTGTTCTTTCTTTAATCTGTGGGTTTTCTGGCCTTTGCTCTAGCACTTTTCATTTGCTTGATCTGAGGATGTCTCTCCCCCTAACATTACTCAAGACCCAGCTAAAATGTTATCTCTTTCTGGAAGTTATTCTCCAACGCTCAAGTCATGATCAGTTATTAATTAACTGTTTTACATCTAACCTCAATCCATGTTTACAAACATCTCTTGGAGGTCAGCAACTCCTTCCATGCCTGGTATCCACCTAGTTTCTTTAAACAATACAAAAGGCTTAATTTTATAGGCTCCTTCCATAAAAAGTGCTACAATACATTACCCCCCCCTCTTTTTTAAGTTCAGTAAAAACAGTTTTTTAATCCATAAGGCATCTTCCACTTAAGCCAAAGCAACAAATCATATTGGTTCTTTCATGCCAGAATCATAATGTAATAAGCATTAAGAAACATAACTGATCAATCTCTACAGATGAATATTTTAAATAAAATACTTTCACATAAAATGACCAAGAAATCCATGCAAAAATTTTATGATTAAAAAATACCCCAACAACCCCAGTATAGCACTCTGCCATATTTAGGCTTCCAAACACATTCAGCAATTACTTACTAAGCATTTGCTATACTGTAAACTACACAGAATTAATCTAGATGGTAGTACTGGAAGAAATAAAAAATTTGCATAAAATCCATCAAGATAGGTGAGGCAAGTATTAATTCTATTTTGCAGGAGAAGAACGATCCAGAAAAGATTCTGTGACTAACCTTGGGTATCTTTAGCAGTGGAAGAAAAATATCTCTCTTCAAGAGGGTATCTATGTCCCCTGCTTTCGCAAACATTATTTCATTCAGTACACAAGGCTTTGCAACATTAAGTGATCAGACAACTAAAATAGAATAGAGTTCCTTATAGGGCAGGGTTAGTCAGGTAAGGATGGAAGACTTGAAGAAATAATTGTATTTATTAGCAAACAGGTGAAAATATCATGATGGAAGTCAAGGATAAGGTACAGCCAAGTGGGGCTTGGGGAAAAAAAGCAAAGGCATAGTTATGGGGGGAAAATGTATAAAAGACTGCCTAGGCAAGAAATGGCTATAGCAGATAAATCCTTTGAATACCAAGAGAAGAGAAGAGGTGAGGTGAACATGAGTAAGGACACAGTGCCTAGGAGAGCCTGACTAGCTACCGCTGGAATCTTGGTGTGAGAGGATGAGGGCCTCAAATCTGCATTGTGGATATGCATTATGCAGAGTGGGGAGGAAATAATGGCTAAAGACACTGGTAACTGAAAGGGGTAAGAAAAGGGATTTTAAGGCAATCTCAACGTTTTGCTAACGCTTGAAGAATAGAAAAACACACAGAGAAATGAGTTGCCAAAGTCCAGTTGTGAGCCACCCCCCCCCCCATTTCCGGGAGCCCTTTAAAACTGCTAAATATTCATTCTGATGCACCTTTCCCTCTATTCTTGCGCTGTGGTTAGCTGAGTTTTTTTCTTTTTTTAACTTTATTGTCACACCAGTTCTCGTCTTTCCCTGGCCTGTGTGGAATGCCTTATTAAAGGACAATCTCTGTTACGGATAATTGAATTTGTTTCCGGAGCTTCTGTATGTTGAAGGATTCTCAAATTCTAGCTAACGATCTACCGATTTCAAGCCATATATGGTGCAAGACAATAGCCATACAATAAAAGAACATGGCCAGTCTCCTAGAAACAGGTTGAAATCGGATTCCACGACTTCCGAGGGCGGCCCGAGATCCCTAAAGACTTCTGGAAATCAGGTCTCCCTACAAGTCCCAGCACAGTGCTGCACAGCACGTTCTCAGGCCCCTTCCCAGTAACCCGCCCCCAACCCCCACACCCTCAAGGCCAGGTTCGTGAGTAGAATCCAATTTTCCATGGCCCACTGGATCTGCAGGACGGCTCAGTACAGGGGAGGGCAGCGGAGAAAGGAGAGGCTCCAAGGTCTGGGAGGGCCCCGAGCGGCCGGGGCTATTTCCATCTTGCTCCCGCTGCCCACCTCTCTAGGCTCCCCAGCTCCAGGAAAACCGAAAACCGACTCTGTGGCCCTACTACCCCTCCCGGATGTCTTCCATCCCCGGAAGCGACAAGGCCCAGCGGCACCCCTGTTCCCTTTTCTCAGGGCAAAGAAGGGGTCCGCAAGTGAACTAGCCTAGCGTTCATGATCTTCTCCCACCCCCACTCCAACCCTCACCCCCCCCGCAAAAAAAAATGCCTGGGCCTGGCTTCCTGCCAAGCCCGCAGCGTTGGTTACCCGGAGTTGGAAGACGCCGCTCGCTGCCGGGCGGGGCGGGCTGCTGCAGAGTCGGCGGTGGGGTCTGCGTCTGAAGCAGCGGCGGCGGTTCGGCGTCCGGGGGCCTGAGGCCCGGAGTGGGGCCGGACAGAGGGGCGCAGCGCCGCCGCTTCGGAGAGCCAGGGCTCAGCAGCGCCGCCTCGAACTCCATGGGCCGCTTCAATGTCGCCCCGCACGCCATGCCGCTGAAAGACCAGGGACCAGGAGCCGACGCGCTTGTAACTGAGGCCCAATCTCCGGCTCCTCAGCGGAGCTCTCAAGCCAAGCCGGCGCCAATGGCGCCTCCAGCACCCGGCAGCAGCGCTGGCCCCGCCTCCTGTGACGTCACGGGCCCGCGCCACCACCCAGCGGAGGGGGGGAAGCCGGAAGAGGACCGCTCTGGGAGGCCCGTCAGCAACGTTCGGGCCCGCGGCTCCCCCTACTGAGGAAATGGAACGATCTGGGCGGAGAGTTTGGTCACCAAGCAACCTCGGGAAGGCCCCCACCTCCGCCTCTATCGCTCCCAGGGTCCCATCCAACCCCCACCTTCCAGAGCCGAAGCGCCTGGGTGGCCCCTTAGGTTTTCGCACCTGCGCGAATGGGAATTGGGGGAAGGGAGAGCCTGGAGGGGCCTGTCCAGAGGCTATGGGGGGTCTGTGTCTTCCGGTCCGGTTACCCTATAACCAAGCCGCTCCAGTCCCAGTGATAAGAGAGACGGTTATACTAAAAGTTCTGCAAGGACATTGCCCTCCCACCCCCAGTCCAGGAAAGCCTTCACTTAAACGAAACCTAGAATCTGAGGATGGACTTTATGGAAGTCCATCAACCCCATAAAATTGTATGCAGAATTGCGTGTGTGTGTATGTATATGTATCTATGACCCGTATCTTTATCAGTTCATCAAAAGGGTGAGTGAGTGAGTGAAGTCACTCAGTCGTGTCCGACTCTTTGTGACCCCATGGACGGTAGCCTACCAGGTTCCTCTGTCCATAGGATTTTCCAGGCAAGAGTACTGGAGTGGGTTGCCATTTCCTTCTCCAGGAGATCTTCCCAACCCAGGGATCGAACCCAGGTCTCCCACATTGTAGGCAGACACTTTACCATCTGAGCCACCAGGGAAGAGCCCAAAAAAGGGTATGTTACTCAAAATAGTTAAAAACCACAAAACACGCCCCTGGTTTGAATCATCCAAGAATAGTGTCAGAGTGTTTAGAACTTGAGCTGACAGCTGATTTGCCAGGCCCCTTGTTTGACCTGGCAGCCCAGGTGCTTCCTCAGGTCTATCTGAATTATTTGAAGCGGTGCCAGCTATAAAGTACTTTTGATATTCTGGAAAGATAAATAGAAAACTGGAGCGTTCTGTTTTCAGAAACTGTATTTGAAAGTCTATTACTGGTAAGCAGTTTCAGTGCTTTGAAGAGATGGTCAAAGGGATCTGTGATCGAAGACTAAATAAAAAAAAAGAAAGAAGGCTAAATCTATAACTACGTATATATATATATGTGTGTGTGTGTGTGTGTGTGTGTGTATTTATATATATGTAATGGTCATACCTGCTGGGATCTGTCTGCCTAACCATATATCTGGGATTTTCCTAAACAGTACAAATTTCAGATATTCTCTTCTACTAGACCTTATGCCAGATCAATGTGGCCCAGTATTTGAATCAGAGAAAATGGGCAATACTACCTCAAGCTCCATTGTTTGCGTCTTTCTGTTGCATTTCTTTGTCCTTCCCAGTTTCTCCAGACTTTTTTAAGATCCAAACATAGGTTTTTTTCTTTGCATTTATCTTTGACAAATAGCAGAAATAATTCTAAAATGACTGAACATACTAAATGCTTAGCTTATTTTATCCTATTTCTTTTCCATAAGGACATAAAGGTTTACAACAGACAAAAACAACACAAAAAACACAAGAGCAACAAACATACAAAACTCCTAGAAATAGAGCACTGAAGTGAAGTTGCTCAGTCTGCGACCCCATGGACAGCAGCCTGCACCAAGCTCCTCAGTCCATAGGATTTTCTAGGACAAGAGTACTGGACTGGGTTGCTGTTTCCTTCTCCAGGGAATCTTCCTGACCCAGGGATCAAACCCAGGTCTCCCGCATTGTAGACAGACGCTTTACCGTCTGAGCCACCAGGGAATAGAGCACTAGGGCCAAAGAAAAAGGAGATCACAATTATCCTGTAAATTAAACATGGCTGTGACTGAATTTGATATTTTTGTTCTCAGTCTTCTAGCTGCCAAGGCAAAAGTGAAAACACAGTACATGTTCAATAGATCTTGTCATCTGAAAGGAATCAGTTTGTCAGAAGAGACAGAACATAAATTTTTTTCTTTTCATAACACTACATTCTAAATGTGATTTCTCACGTGACTTGTTAGGAACCAGTAAATGATATAATAAAGCAAATAAGCAGATTTAAACAACAAATGCAAAGCATAAATTAACTTGATATTTCTTATGTCCAATAAAAGTTGGCCAAGGACATAAAAGTAACCTAGGGATGGTTGTTTTTTAAGGGACTTGTCTAATGTGGTTCAAGCCGATTGCTTTCTTGTGGTCTAAACTGGTCCAAAGTTAGAGCTCAGAAGGTTTGAAAAGTGTGTCCCTTGGGTCATTGTTCTAAATAGCACCTCTTCTAGCTAGGGCTTTGGTAAGTGCTTTGATAGCCTCTTCTCTGCGATACTTTGAGTGTCTTGTAATATTAGTGTTTTAAAACAGGAAGTTATAATTTGTTTACATGTCTGACTGTGCTTCAAAGCTATAAATTCCTTGAGAATAATAACCAAGCCTCATTCATGTGTGTTTCCCCATCGCCAGTACACTGCTTGAATACAAGAGGGGTAGGCACAGCAGGAATATTGGTCAAATAAATAAATGGTTATCATTTCAAGGTTGTGCTGTGTCCCTGAAAGCCAGTAGTCCACATTGCTGAATGAGGGTGGATCTAGTTGATTCAGAAACCAAACAAGTAGGTGATATATCCTGCTATACACTGAAGATGACAGTGGCCCAACCAGTGAGATGTCCTTGAGGGAAGCAGATGGGCTACTCTGACAACTTCTGAGTGTGATGTCTCCTTATGAGGTCATTACCATGGCTCAGGTCTGCTTTGCTTTGCATATGCAGATACTTGACCAGTCATCCACATACACCACATACACTACTAATTACCTACCATGAACCAGACACTATATTATCATGGCTGAAGATACTATGGTATAGAAAGAAATATGGTTCCTGCCCTCCTAGGGTTTCCAGTCTATTAGAGATGACAGACATTAATCAAACTGTAACAATGACCACCGTATAATCACAAACTGTGACAAGTCTATGAAGGAAAAAGACACTATGAGAGAGTACAGCAGAGGTCTTGTCTTGGAGTACAATGAAGACTTCCCTGAAGAAGTGATGAGAGAGCTAATTCTTAGGTATGTTGATAAGGAGTCCAGGGCCCTCAAGGAGGAAGGGGTCCAGGGCTCTTGAGAAGAAGAAAAAGGAGCCTGGGGCTCTCAAGGAGGAGAAAAGGACAAATGTTTTTGTTCTACATTGCTTTATCTTAGTCAATATAACAATGTATCTTGCTCGAGGACATGTTTCTTCTTAACAAGAACCTTCTGACTAATCTTGTTATCTTAAGACATATAATGTGGAAGAGGATCTGGTAAGAGCTTTCTATTGTTAGCTCTAATCTTATTAATTTAAGATATATGTTGTAGGAGTGGGTCTGGTAAAAGTGTATAAGGCCTTGATATACTAGCTAGGGGAGCACTCTCAGTTCCCCTTCTGATGTCTGTATCAGAAGCTTTTTTTGTCCTTTTTCACTTTAATAAAACTCTGCTACACAAAAGCTCTTGAGTGATCAAGCCTGGTCCCTGGTGCCGAGGCTAAATCTTATTCTTCGGAGATCACGAATTCGACATCGTTCACCGTAAACCATCAGTAACATTCGAGCTAGGAATTAACTAAGCAAAGAGAAGTTGGGAACACCCCGAGCCAAGAGGACAGCATATCCCAAGTCCAGTGATAGAAGAGATATAATGCATTTGAAGAATCAAAAGAAGCCTCAAGTGGCTGTGGTGCAGAGCATGAATGCAGAGTCAGGAGAGGAAAAACCAATGCAGAAGGCTAGTGCCTGAGCACTTAACGCCTATCAGTTCAGTTCAGTTCAGTCACTCAGTCGTGTCCGACTCTCTGCAGGCACCATGGACTGCAGCACGCCAGGCCTCCCTGTCCATCACCAACTCCCAGAGCTTGTTCAAACTCATGTCCATCGAGTCAGTGATACCATCCAAGCATCTCATCTTCTGTCATCCCCTTCTCCTCCTGCCTTCAATCTTTCCCAGCATCAGGGTCTTTTCTATGGAGTCAGTTATTTGCGTCAGATGGCCGAAGTTTTGGAGTTTCAGCTTCAGCATCAGTCCTTCCAATGAATATTCAGGACTGATTTCCTCTAGGACTGACTGATTGGATCTCCTAGCAGTCCAAGGGACTCTCAATAGTCTTCTTCAACACCACAGTTCAAAAATATCAATTTTTTGGCACTCAGCTTTCTTTATGGTCCAACTCTCACATCCATACATGACTACTGGAAAAAACAAAGCACTGACTAGACAGACCTTCATTGGCAAAGTAATGTCTCTGTATTTTAACATGCAGTCTAGGTTTGTCATAGCTTTTCTTCCAAGGAGCAAGCATCTTTTAATTTCATGGCTGCAGTCACCATCTGCAGTGATTTTGGAATCCCCCAAAATAAAGTCTCTCACTATTTTCATTGTTTCCCCATCTATTTGCCATGAAGTGATGGGACTGGATGCCTGGTCTTAGTTTTCTGAATGATGAGCTTTAAACCAACTTTTTCACTCTCCTCTTTCACTTTGAAGAGGCTCTTTATTTCTTTACTTTCTGCCATAAGGGTGGTGTCATCCTCATATCTGAGGTTATTGTTATATAATATTGCAAGGAACCTCCCACCTCCTGGCACACAACAAATTCTTTGCTATCCCTACCTGGGGATGTTTCTATGACAGTTCATTCACCCTGTGGATGCTCGACAATAGATCTGAGACTCTGTTTACTGGTGCCAGCAGTTTTCTGACCCAGGAGGATGGCTGGGCTAAAGTTGGGGCTGGGAATGCAAGGAGCAAAGGATGGCACCTTCCAAAATCTTCTGGGATTCTTTGCCCAAACCTTCCATAGGAGTTCTTTTATAGTGGCTATTTCCCATCCACCATCCATCAACCCACAGCAGTCTGATTTCACCCCTTGTGTCCCACTAAAGCAGGTAAATACTGATGATCAAGGTATGGAGGGAAGTGGACTGACATGAGCAAGTTTACCTCTAGGTATACAGGTAAGAGAGAAGAAAGACTCAGGTGTGATTCCTGGCTTCTGGCTTTCTCAGCACCATTTTCTGAGAAAGATTTCATTGGACAAAAACCAGACTAGGAAGAAGATATGAATGTAGTTTTGGAAATGTTGAATTAGAGGTTCCTTTAAAAGACAACATGGGATTCTCAAGTGTGGTGTGTGTAAGTGTGTATGTGTAAATTTGTGGGCCTGGAATTCAGGAAAAGCATAGATTGGAGAAAAAAAATGACAGTCATTGCTGTAGAGATGGTCATTGAAGTTGTAGGAGAAGCTGCGATTATCTAGAGTAGGCATTCTTACACTTTTTTTCCTGTGAAACAAACTCCTTCTCTGAAAGTTTTTAAATGTATGAAATAAAATACATATGATGAAACCTCGTATATATTTAATTATAGATTCATTTAAGATAGTATATCAATATATTGATAGACTAGCTAAATATATAACATGCTGTTGTTGTTCAATCACGAAGTCTTGCGACCCCATGGACTGCAGCACAGCAGGCTTGCCTAACCTTCACCACCTCCTGGAGCTTGCTCAAACTCATGTCCATTGAGCTGGTGATACCACCCAATCATCTCGTCCTTTGTTGTCCCCTTCTCCTGCCTTCAATCTTTCCCAGCATCAGGGTCTTTTCCAGCGAGTCACTTCTTCACATCAGGTGGCCAAAGGATTGGAGCTTTGGCTTCAGCATCAGTTCTTCCAATGAATATTTAGGGTTGATTTCCTTTAGGATTGACTGGTTTGATCTCCTTGCAGTCCAAGGGACTCTCAATAGTCTCCAACACCACAGTTTGAAAACATCAGTTCTTTAGGGCTCAGCCTTCTTTATGGTCCAACTCTCACATCTGTACATGACTACTGGAAAAACCATAGCTTTGACTATACAGACCTTTGTCAGCAAAGTCAACAATACACTGTCTAGGTTTATCATAGCTTTTCTTCCAAGGAGCAAGCATCTTTTAATTTCATGGCTTCAGTCACTGTCTGCAGCGATTTTGGAGCCCAAGAAAACAAAATCTGTCACTGTTTCCACTTTTTCCCCCACCTATTTGCCGTGAAGTGATGGGACTGGATGCCTTGGCCTTCGTTTTTTTGAATGTTGAGTTTTAAGCCATCTTTTTCACTCTCCTCTTTCACCCTCATCAAGAGGCTCTTTAGTTCCTATTCACTTTTTGCCATTAGAGTGATATCATCTGCATATCTGACATGTATTCATTGGATATTAAGAAACTATTTGGAACTGTATAATACAAAGGCTAAAAAAACTATTAATATGAGATGGAAGAAATACATTGCATGGAATTTCCTACCAGTCTAGTGATTAAGACTCTCTGTTTCCACTGCAGAGCCCTAGTCAGGAAACTAGGATCCTGCAAGTCGCCATCCGTGGCCAAAATATATGTATATATACAGGGCTTCTCCGGTGGCTCAGATGGTAAAGAAACTGTCTGCAGTACAGGAGAGCCGGTTCAATCCCTGGGTCGAGAAGATCCTCTGGAGAAGGGAGAGGCTACCCACTCCAGTATTCTTTCCTGGAGAATTCCATGGACATTAGAGCCTGGCAGGCTACAGTCCATGAGGTCACAAAGAGCTGGACATTGAGTGACTAATACTTTTCACAATATGCAGGTATACTGCAAAAGAAATTCCAATAATAGCCTGAAGCAAGGCATAGCAAATTGTAAAAGTATACTCTAGGAATTACAGTGGAGGACTGAGGAGAAACATGGCAAAACCCATCCAAAGCCTTAATGTGAGTGGAGAATGGGGAAATAAAAATATTCAAAAGATTTTATCTTTTGAGGGAAAGAGAAAGAAGAAGTAGGGAAGGAAGCATCTCTATAGGGCAAACAGTTGATGTATTTTTAAAATGATGATAGAAAGATCTGTGGGCATTAATAAGCATAGGAAAAAGAAAAGAAATCAGAGATAAAATGGAAAAATATAGTGGAGCTTAACAAACAACTGAGGCGTCCTAGTTGGCTCAGTGGTAGAGAATCTGCCTGCCACTGCATGAGACACAGCTTTGATCCCTGAGCCGGGGAGATCCTGGAGGAGGAAACGGCAACCCACTCCAGTATTCTTCCCTGAAAAATTCCACGGACAGAGGAGCCTGATGGCCTGTGTCCATGGGGTCGCAAAAGAATTGGACAAGACTGAGCAATGAGTGGCTAACAAATGACAAGGAAAAAGGGGGAATGAATCGTAATCTGATAAAACCAGAGAATCAGCAAAATAAATAGTAAACATGGTATCAGTTGGCAGAACTAAGGTGAGTGTTACTAATACCATTAAGTGTAAATAAACTAAGCTACCCCATTGAACACCAGACTGTCAGATAGTGTTAAAAAAAAAAAAAAAGCCCAGCTATGTGCTGCATATAAGAAACAGATTTAAAACAAAATGATACAGAGAAGTTGAAAATAAGGGAGTAGGCAAGGCATCCCTGACAATGTTGAGCAAAGGGAAAAGAGAAGAAGCAATGTTAATATCAGGAGGAATCGAAAGAAAAGCACTAAATTGGTTAATATAATATGAATAATTAAAAAAGAAGTTTTAATAATCATAAACTAAAGAACATGGCAGGTAAATATATAAAGCAAAAGCTATTAGAAAGTCAAGGAGAACTTGGTAGAAATACCATCATATTGTGATTAAACAGAACTTAGTACAGAACAGGCAAAATTTAGAGGAATGGAATAATGAAATTAATGAATTTGATTTAGTAGTCATTTATGAAATCTACCATCCATGACATTGAATATAGAATATCCTTCTTTTTCATATGTCCATGAATCATTTACAAAATTAGACCACATACTTGGTTCACAAAGAAAACATTCAGTTCAGTTCAGTTCAGTTGCTCAGTAGTGTCTGACTCTTTGCGACCCCATGAATCGCAGCACGCCAGGCCTCCCTGTTCATCACCATCTCCCAGAGTTCACTCAGACTCATGTCCATCGAGTCCGTGATGCCATCCAGCCATCTCATCCTCGGTCGTCCCCTTCTCCTCCTGCCCCCAATCCCTCCCTGCATCAGTCTTTTCCAATGCGTCAACTCTTCACATGAGGTGGCCAAAGTACTGGAGCTTCAGCTTTAGCATCATTCCTTCCAAAGAAATCCCAGGGCTGATCTCCTTCAGAATGGACTGATTGGATCTCCTTGCACTCCAAGGGACTCTCAAGAGTCTTCTCCAACACCACAGTTCAAAAACATCCATTCTTCAGCTCTCAGCCTTCTTCACAGTCCAACTCTCACATCCATACATGACCACAGGAAAAACCATAGCCTTGACTAGATGGACCTTAGTCGGCAACGTCTCTGCTTTTGAATATGCTATCTAGGTTGGTCATAAATTTTCTTCCAAGGAGTAAGCGTCTTTTAATTTCATGGCTGCGATCACCATCTGCAGTGGTTTTGGAACCCCCAAAATTAAAGTCTGACACTGTTTCCACTGTTTCCCCATCTATTTCCCATGAAGTGATGGGACCAGATGCCATGATCTTCGTTTTCTGAATGTTGAGCTTTAAGCCAACTTTTTCACTCTCCTCTCTCACTTTCATCAAAAGGCTTTTTAGCTCCTCTTCACTTTCTGCCATAAGGGTGGTGTCATCTGCATATCTGAGATTATTGATATTTCTCCTGGCAATCTTGATTCCAGCTTGTGTGTCTTCCAGTCCAGTGTTTCTCATGATGTACTCTGCATAGACGTTAAATAAGCAGGGTGACAATATACAGCCTTGACGTACTCCTTTTCCTATTTGGAACCAGTCTGTTGTTCCATGTCCAGTGCTAACTGTTGCTTCCTGACCTGCATACAGATTTCTCAAGAGGCAGGTCAGGTGGTCTGGTATTCCCATCTCTTTCAGAATTTTCCGCAGTTTATTGTGATCCACACAGTCAAAGGCTTTGGCCTAGTCAAGAAAGCAGAAATAGATGTTTTTCTGGAACTCTCTTCCTTTTTCCATGATCCAGCGGATATTGGCAATTTGATCTCTGGTTCCTCTGCCTTTTCTAAAATCAGTTTGAACATCTGGAAGTTCACTGTTCACGTATTGCTGAAGCGTGGCTTGGAGAATTTTGAGCATTACTCTACTAGCATGTGAGATGAGTGCATTTGTGCGGTAGTTTGAGCATTCTTTTGCATTGCCTTTCTTTGGAATTGGAATGAAAACTGACCTTTTCCAGTCCTGTGGCCACTGCTGAGATTTCCCAAACTTGCTGGCATATTGAGTGCAGCACTTTCACAGCATCATCTTTCAGGATTTGAAATAGCTCAACTGGAATTCCATCACCTCCACTAGCTTTGTTCGTAGTGATGCTTTCTAAGGTCCACTTGACTTCACATTCCAAGATGTCTGGCTCTAGATTAGTGATCACATCATCATGACTATCTGGGTTGTGAAGATCTTTTTTATACAGTTCTTCCGTGTATTCTTGCCACCTCTTCTTAATATCTTCTGCTTCTGTTAGGTCCAGACCATTTCTGTCCTTTATCGAGCCCATCTTTGCATGAAATTTTCCCTTGGTATCTCTAATTTTCTTGAAGAGATCTCTAGTCTTTCCCATTCTGTTGTTTTCCTCTATTTCTTTGCATTGATCGCTGAAGAAGGCTTTCTTATCTCTTCTTGATATTCTTTGGAACTCTGCATTCAGATGCTTATATCTTTCCTTTTCTCCTTTGCTTTTCACCTCTCCTTTTCACAGCTATTTGTAAGGCCTCCTCAGACAGCCATTTTGCTTTCTTGCATTTCTTTTCCATGGGGATGGTCTTGATCCCTGTCTCCTGTACAATGTCATGAACCTCATTCAATAGTTCCATATCTTTAATAAAACAAGTTTATAGGGCATACTCTAATTGCAATCCAATAAAAATAGAAATGCATAATAAAAGGTGATAAGAAAACCTTTGACTGCTTGGAAATTAATAAACAGACTTGTAGATAACACTGAAATTAAAGAGGACATAAAATCTGATACTGTAAGCTATCCAGAGAATAATGAAAAAAGAGAACACTTCAGATCATGACCTATAGAACATCCTCTAGTAAATGATGCTGTAAAGCTGGTTCTATAGATGGTAGAAAATAATTTGACCCCATCTCAGACAATTTCAAAATATGGTTGAAATATTATCATTCAAAGTAAACATAAAGTAAAATAATAAAAAGCTTAGGAGAAAATTTAGGAGGTGATCTCGTGATTATAGTTAATAATACTGCACTGGATAGTTAAAATTTGCTGAGAATACAAAAGATAACACACAAAAGGTAACTATGTAAAATGATGGACATATTAATTAATTTGATTGCAATAATCATTTCACAATGCATACATATATTAAAATCATTCCATTGAGTACGTTAAAAAAATCGTGTTGTACAACCGAAATATATACAATTTTTGTTTGTCAATCATCTCAATAAATCTAAGGGTAAAAAAGCCACTTTCTTTGGTAAAGTACCTGTAGAGACAGCAGTTACTTAAAACATTTTTTTAAAATTTGAATCTCTTTTACATCATGTATAAAGGAAAGCTGAAAATTCCTGGTGGTCCAGTGGTTAGGACTCCATGGTTTCACTGCCAAGGGCCCCAGACAAAAATATAAATAAATAGCATCATTAAAAAGAATAAAGAGGAAACATTCAAAAATAAAAGCAACTATTTTTATTTTGTATATGTTTAAAGAAAGGAAGAAAATACAGGTGGTCATATGTACAACCTAGGAGAGCACCAGACTTACAGATTATAAGATAAAAGAACTATTTGATCAAATGAAGCCCTTAAAATGAGTTTATAAAAGAGACAGCAAACCTGGGAGGAAATGCAATAGAGAAAATAGAGAGTTAATGTCTATAACATAGGAGAAACACATACAAACAGTTAAGAATGGAACTGATAACCCTGCAGAAAAAATGGAGAGAGGACATGAAGAAGTAATTCAAAGAAGACCAAGTCTGAATAGACTAGAAGCATGTCAGTGCCAAGTCTCACTTATAAAAGCCAAAGAAATACAAAGTGAAAGTTAACAGTGAGATATCACTTTTTATTTATCAGACTGTGAAAGTTTAAAAATTCATCTAATTTTATTGCTGGTGAAATTGCCAAAAAACAGGCAATTATTATATATTGCTGTTAACTGGTACAGTCTTCTCAGAAAGCATTTTGGTGACATCTACTAAAAATAAAAAGATAGCCTTTCCTCTACAAATTCTGTTTCTGGGAAGTCATTCTATAAAATAAAAGCACTAGAATGTATTTACAAGCATATATATTGCGCATTGTGAAGTCAAGTGGGCCTTACAAAGAATCTCTACAAATAAAGCTAGTGGAGGTGATGGAATTCCAGTTGAGCTATTTCAAATCCTGAAAGATGATGCTGTGAAAGTGCTGCACTCAATATGCCAGCAAATTTGGAAAACTCAGCAGCGGCCACAGGACTGGAAAAGGTCAGTTTTCATTCCAATTCCAAAGAAAGGCAATGCCAAAGAATGCTCAAACTACCGCACAAATGCACTCATCTCACATGCTAGTAAAGTAATGCTCAAAATTCTCCAAGCCAGGCTTCAGCAATACGTGAACCGTGAACGTCCAGATGTTCAAGCTGGTTTTAAAAAAGGCAGAGGAACCAGAGATCAAATTGCCAACATCCGCTGGATCATGGAAAAAGGAAGAGAGTTCCAGAAAAACATCTATTTCTGCTTTCTTGACTAGGCCAAAGCCTTTGACTGTGTGGATCACAATAAACTGCGGAAAATTCTGAAAGAGATGGGAATACCAGACCACCTGACCTGCCTCTTGAGAAATCTGTATGCAGGTCAGGAAGCAACAGTTAGATCTGGACATGGAACAACAGACTGGTTCCAAATAGGAAAAGGAGTACGTCAAGGCTGTATATTGTCACCCTGCTTATTTACCTTCTATGCAGAGTACATCATGAGAAACACTGGACTGGAAGAAACACAAGCTGGAATCAAGATTGCCAGGAGAAATATCAATAATCTCAGATATGCAGATGACACCACCCTTATGGCAGAAAGTGAAGAGGAACTAAAGAGCCTCTTGATGAAAGTGAAAGAGGAGAGTGAAAAAGTTGGCTTAAAGCTCAACATTCAGAAAACAAAGATCATGGCATCTGGTCCCATCACTTCATGGGAAATAGATGGGGAAACAGTGGAAACAGTGTCAGACTTTATCTTTTTGGGCTCCAAAATCACTGCAGATGGTGACTGCAGCCATGAAATTAAAAGACGCTTACTCCTTGAAAGAAAATTTATGACCAACCTAGATAGCATATTCAAAAGCAGAGACATTACTTTGCCAACAAAGGTCCGTCTAGTCAAGGCTATGGTTTTTCCTATGGTCATGTATGGATGTGAGAGTTGGACTGTGAAGAAAGCTGAGCGCCAAAGAATGGATGCTTTTGAACTGTGGTGTTGGAGAAGACTCTTGAGAGTCCCTTGGACAGCAAGGAGATACAACCAATCCATTCTAAAGGAGATCAGTCCTGGGTGTTCTTTGGAAAGACTGATGCTAAAGCTGAAACTCCAAAACTTTGGCCACCTCTTGCGAGGAGTTGACACATTGGAAAAGACTCTGATGATGGGAGGGATGGGGGGCAGGAGGAGAAGGGGACGACAGAGGATGAGATGGCTGGATGGCATCACCGACTCGATGGACATGAGTTTGGATGAACTCCGGGAGTTGGTGATGGACAGGGAGGCCTGGTGTGCTGCGATTCATGGGGTCGCAGAGTCGGACACGACTGAGTGACTGAACTGAACTGATATTGCACGTTGTTCATGATGGCCAAACCGAGATTAAAGAAAATGTTCGTCATTGAAGGAGTTACTGAATAAAGCATGGTACATTTAATGCAGCTATTAAAAAGCATGGATCAAAAGTATGCAAATTTACATGGCAGGATTTTTTTAAAGGAAACTAATATGGAGAATTTACGTAAACCATCCAAGATCACACACCTAAAAAGAGTTAGGGTCAGGATTCAAAAAGTCTGTGTCAGAGTCCATGAATTCAGCCACGTCCTATGTTCCTTCTGAAATGAAATGAATAAAAAGTTGATTTTGAGGTTGTTGTTCAGTCGCTCAGTCATGTCTGACTCTGCCACCCCATGGAAGGCAGCTCGCCAGGCTTCACCGTCTCCTGGAGCTTGCTCAAACTCATGTCCATTGAGTCGGTGATGTCAGCCAACCATCTTGCCCTCTGTGGTCCTGTTCTCCTGCCTTCAGTCTTTCCCAGCATCATGGTCTTTTTTTTTTTTTTTTTAAAAAGGGAGGGTGGTGATAGAGGATGACAAATAAAAGGGAGAAAAAAAGAGTGAGATGGCTAATATCATGAAGGTATAAAGCAGCATGGAACAAAGTGGGAATAATTATTTGGTAGCACCTGTATAGTCTTCCCTCCCGCCCCTTCTCCATCCAAGACAGGAGAGGAAAGGGTCCCTTTCTAGCTCTCAATGTGGTGTAGGAACAGGGACTTTTCTTATTTTGCCAGAGGTCCCTCCAGCTTCCTTTGTTGGTTTACAGAAATTGTCCAGTCTTGGCAGATATCACTGCTTTGGGGCTGCTTATGATCCCTTCCTGAGCTGCGAGCATAAATGAGACATTTCCTCAAAATAAGAAGGGTGCTTAGGCCAGAAACCAACATGTCCATTACAGAAATGAATAATCAAAACAATAGCCAGTATTTTTTGAGAGCAACTTACAGAGTTTTACACGTGTTAATTCTGTTAAGGCTCACAATAGCTCTCCATGGGGAATGTTGCCTTTAGTATACAATGTGGTAGGCTAAACTACGGCCTCCAAAGATAACCACTTCCTAATCCCTAGAACCGTGTATATGGCAAAAGGGCAAATATTACCTGTTGTATACTAAAGAATGAGATTTCTCTGGTGGCTCAGATGATAAAGAATCCGCCTGCAATGTAGGAAACTTGGGTTCGATCCTGGGTCGGGAAGATCCTCTGGAGAAGAGAATGGCTACCCACTCCAGTATTTTTGCCTGCAGAATCCCATGAACAGAGGAGCCTGGCAGGCTACAGTCCATGGGGTCACAGAGAGTCTAACACAACTGAGGAACTAAATGCATACTAAACAATTTGCTGGTCTTTGTCCCTGTGAAGTGAATTATATCTCAACAAGCTAAAATAAAGACGTATTAATACATGGTAGCATTGCTATGGGTGATAGCTCTGATTTCACCATAAGGGTGGATCTGTAGCTGCCAGCAGTTCCAGAGTCACATAATCTCAGTATTTTAACTGGAAAGGAAAAGAACATCTTTCTCCCAACTCTGCTTTGAAAAATCTCCAAGAAAAATCTTGAGTCACCTGTTTTGGGTTATGCTGGAATCCTTTTGTGTGCTGGGAAGATCACAGGTCTGTGATCAGAAAAGAGGGAGAAGTCTGAGGGGACCAAAAACAGGCTTCCATTGTGTTAGGGAATACATGCAGAGTTAATTGCAGAAATTGTGGAGAGAATCCAAGAGGGAATATTGGACCTTGAGTATCAGGAGTTTATAACCAAGGAACAGCAAGTGCCCAGTTAGATTAACCATATTTGTTTGCTCTGAAGAGTCTCAGTAGAGACATAAGATTTAAGAAATCAATTAAGGCTGGAACCATTGTCTTAATAGCTTACAGGGCTGAGAGGTAAACTCAGAACCAACACGCTGGCTAACAAAAAACTTAAAGCAATCTAGAGAAAGAAATTCAAAGCTATAAAAACCATACACAGAGATAGATAGATAGATAGATATGCAAACTATTTAGAATTGTTGCTTTTTGGAATTTACTTGAGGGATGCTTTCTTTTTTTTTTGTTTTGTTTTCATTTTTTGTGTTGTTTAAATATTTTGCATTATTTTATAAGAAATAAAGCATTTTTTTTAAACAGAAACTGTGTGAAAAAGAAACGGAGTTTTCCTTGTTGTCAGCCTCTTCTTATCTTCTCCAGGACTCTTGTCTTTCACTGACTATTAACAGTAAATGGACTAAAAAAAAAGGTAGATTGGAAACAGTGTATTTTATACTCCATATAAGTAAAACAAATAGTGAGAGGCACACATTCACATACCCATAGATTATCTTTGAAAATATATATACGAACCTGGTAGAAGTTAATGATTTTCTGGAGGAAAACTGGGGGATTGGAGGATTGGAGGTAATGTAATGTAAGAGGTTTACATTACATGGTGTACAGTTGACAGTGTTTGAATTGTCTTACTGTGTCAATGACAGTTCGATTCAGTCGCTCAGTCGAGTTCGACTCTTGCGACCCCGTGAACCTCAGCATGCCAGGCCTCCCTGTCCATCACCAACTCCTGGAGCTTGCTCAAACTCATGTTCATTGAGTCAGTAATACCATCCAACCATCTCATCCTCAGTCATCAGTCTCCTGCTGCCTTCAGTCTTTCCCAGTATCAGGGTCTTTTCAAGTGAGTCAGTTCTTCACATCAGGTGGCCAAAGTATTGGAATGTCAGCTTCAGCATCAGTCATGCCAATGAATATTCAGGACTGATTTCCTCTAGGATTCACTGGTTGGATCTCCTTGCAGTAGAAGGGACTGTCAAGAGTCTTCTCCAACATCACAGTTCAAAAGCATCCATTCTTCAGTGCTCAACTTTCTTTATAGTCCAACTCTCACATCCACACGACTACTGGAAAAACCACAGCTTTGACTAGATGGACCTTTGTCGGCAAAGTAATATTTCTGCTTTTTATATGCTGTCTAGAATGGTCATAGCTTTTCTTCCAAGGAGCAAGCATCTTTTAATTTCATGGCTGCAGTCACCATCTGCAGTGATTTTGGAGCCCCCTAAAATAAAGTCTGTCATTGTTTCCATTGTTTCCCCATCTATTTGCCTTGAAGTGATGGAGCCGGATGCCATGATCTTAGTTTTTAGAATGTTGAGTTTTAAGCCAACTTTTTCACTCTCCTCTTTCACTTTCATCAAGAGGCTCTTTAGTTCTTCTTCACTTTCTGCCCTAAGGGTGGTTTCATCTGCGTATCTGAGGTTGTTGATATTTCTCCCGGCAATCTTGATTCCCACTTGTGCTTCATCTAGCCCAGAATTTTGCATGAATTTTGCATATGAGTTAAATAAGCAGGGTGACAATATACAGCCTAGATGTATTCCTTTTCTAATTTGGATCCACACAGTCAAAGGCTTTAGCGTAGTCAATAAAGCACATGTAGATTTTCAATGATCCAGCAGATGTTGGCAATTTGATCTCTGGTTCCCCTACCTTTTCTAAATCCAGCTTGAACATCTGGAAGTTCACGGTTCACGTACTGTTGAAGCCTGGCTTGGGGAATTTTGAGCATTACTTTGCTAGCGTGTGAGATGAGTGCAATTGTGCCATAGTTTGAACATTCTTTGGCATTGCCTTTCTTTGGGATTAGAATGAAAGCTGACCTTTTCCAGTCCTGTGGCCACTGCTGAGTTTTTCAAATTTGCTGGCATATTGAGTGTAGCACTTTCACAGTATCATCTTTTAGGATTTGAAATAGCTCAACTGGAATCCCATCATCTCCACTATCTTTGTTCGTAGTAATGCTTCCAAAGGCCCACTTGACTTCACATTCCAGGATGTCTGACTCTAGGTGAGTGATTACACCATTGTGGTTATCTGAGTCCTGAAGATCTTTTTTGTACAGTTCTTATGTGTGTTCTTGCCACCTCTTCTTAATATCTTCTGCTTCTGTTCAGTTCAGTTCAGTCGCTCAGTCATGTCCGACTCTTTGCAACCCCATGAATCGCAGCATGCCAGGCCTCCCTGTCCATCACCAGCTCCTGGAGTTTACTCAAACTCATGTCCATCGAGTCGTCGATGCCATCCAGCCATCTCATCCTCTGTCGTCCCCTTCTCCTCCTGCCCCCAATCCCTCCCAGCGTCAAGGTCTCTTCCAATGAGTCAACTCTTCTCATAAGTGGCCAAAGTATTGGAGTTTCAGCTTTAGCATCAGTCCTTCCAATGAATACCTAGGACTGATCTCCTTCAGAATGGACTGGTTGGATCTCCTTGCAGTCCAAGGGACGCTCAAGAGTCTTTTCCAACACTACAGTTGAAAAGCATTCATTCTTCAGCGCTCAGCCTTCTTCACAGTCCAACTCTCACATCCATACATCACTACTGGAAAAACCGTAGCCTTGACTAGATGGACCTTTGTTGGCAAAGTAATGTCTCTGCTTTTGAATATGCTATCTAGGTTGGTCATAACTTTCCTTCCAAGGAGTAACTTAGGTCCATACAATTTCTGTCCTTTATTGTCCCCATCTTTGCATGAAATATTCCCGTGGTATCTCTAATTTTCTTGAAGAGATGTCTAGTCTTTCCCATTCTATTGTTTTCCTCTATTTCTTTGCATTGATCACTGAGGAGGACTTTCTTATCTCTCCTTGCTAATTTTTGGAACATTGGTATATCATTACTTTTCTTCTTTGCCTTTAGCTACTCATCTTTTCTCAGCTATTTGTAAGGCCTCCTCAGACAACCATTTTGCCTTTTTGATTACTTTTTCTTGGGAATGTATTAGCTATTAAAATAATTTTTTATTTTTTAATTGAGTTCAGTTCAGTTCAGTCGCTCAGTCGTGTCCGACTCTTTGCGACCCCATGAATCGCAGCACGCCAGGCCTCCCTGTTCATCACCATCTCCTGGAGTTCACTCAGACTCACGTCCGTCGAGTCAGTGATGCCATCCAGCCATCTCATCCTCTGTCGTCCCCTTCTTCTCCTGCCCCTAATCCCTCCCAGCATCAGAGTATTTTCCAATGAGTCAACTCTTCTCATGAGGTGGCCAAAGTATTGGAGTTTCAGCTTTAGCATCATTCCTTCCAAAGAAATCCCAGGGCTGATCTCCTTCAGAGTGGACTGGTTGGATCTCCTTGCACTCCAAGGGACTCTCAAGAGTCTTCTCCAACACCACAGTTCAAAAGCATCCATTCTTCGGCGCTCAGCTTTCTTCACAGTCCAACTCTCACATCCATACATGACCATAGGAAAAACCATAGCCTTGACTAGACGGACCTTAGTCGGCAAAGTAATGTCTCTGCTTTTGAATATGCTATCTAGCTTGTTCATAACTTTTCTTCCAAGGAGTAAGCGGCTTTTAATTTCATGGCTGCAATCACCATCTGCAGTGATTCTGGGGCCCAAAAAAATAAAGTCTGACACTGTTTCCACTGTTTCCCCATCTATTTCCCATGAAGTGATGGGACCAGATGCCATGATCTTCGTTTTCTGAATGTTGAGCTTTAAGCCAACTTTTTCACTCTCCTCTTTCACTTTCATCAAGAGGTTTTTAGCTCCTCTTCACTTTCTGCCATAAGGGTGGTGTCATCTGCATATCTGAGGTTATTGATATTTCTCCCGGCAATCTTGATCCAGCTTGTGTTTCTTCCAGTCCAGTGTTTCTCATGATGTACTCTGCATAGAAGTTAAATAAGCAGGGTGACAATATACAGCCTTGACACACTCCTTTTCCTATTTGGAACCAGTCTGTTGTTCCATGTCCAGTTCTAACTGTTGCTTCCTGACCTGCATACAGATTTCTCAAGAGGCAGGTCAGGTGGTCTGGTATGCCCATCTCTTTCAGAATTGTCCACAGTTTATTGTGATCCACACAGTCAAAGGCTTTGGCCTAGTCAAGAAAGCAGAAATAGATGTTTTTTGGGAACTCTCTTGCTTTTTCCATGATCCGGCAGATGTTGGCAATTTGATCTCTGGTTCCTCTGCCTTTTCTGAAACCAGCTTGAATGTCAGGGAGTTCACTGTTCAAGTATTGCTGAAGCCTGGCTTGGAGAATTTTGAGCATTACTTTACTAGCATGTGAGATGAGTGTAATTGTGCGGTAGTTTGAGCATTCTTTGGCATTGCCTTTCTTTGGAATGGGAATGAAAACTGACCTTTTCCAGTCCTGTGGCCACTGCTGTGTTTTCCAAATTTGCTGGCATATTGAGTGCAGCACTTTCATAACATCATCTTTCAGGATTTGAAATAGCTCAACTGGAATTCCATCACCTCCACTAGCTTTGTTCGTAGTGATGCTTTCTAAGGCCCACTTGACTTCACATTCCAAGATGTCTGGCTCTAGGTGAGTGATCACACCTTCATGACTATCTGAGTCGTGAAGATCTTTTTTGTACAGTTCTTCCGTGTATTCTTGCCACCTCTTCTTAATATCTTCTGCTTCTGTTAGGTCCAGACCATTTCTGTCCTTTACCGATCCCATCTTTGCATGAAATGTTCCCTTGGTATCTCTAATTTTCTCGAAGAGATCTCTAGTCTCTCCCATTCTGTTGTTTTCCTCTATTTCTTTGCATTGATTGCTGAAGAAGGCTTTCTTATCTCTTCTTGCTATTCTTTGGAACGCTGCATTCAGATGCCTATATCTTTCCTTTTCTCCTTTGCTTTTTGCCTCTCTTCTCTTCACAGCTATTTGTAACGCCTCCCCAGACAGCCATTTTGCTTTTTTGCATTTCTTTTCCATGGGGATGGTCTTGATCCCTGTCTCCTGCACAATGTCACGATCTTCATTCCATAGTTCATCAGGCACTCTATCTATCAGATCTAGGCCCTTAAATCTATTTCTCACTTCCACTGTATAATCATAAGGAATTTGATTTAGGTCATACCTGAATGGTCTAGCGGTTTTCTGAAGTACAGTTAACTTACAATATGTTAGTTTCAGGTTTACAGCAAGGTATATATAAATATATACATATTATTTTTCAGATTCTTTTCCATTATATGTTCTTAATAACAAGATACTGAATATAGTTCCCTGTGCTGTACAGTAGGTCCTTATTGTTTACTTATTTTATATACAGTATTATGTACATGTTAATCTCAAACTCCTTATTTGTGTCCCCTCCCCCACCACCTATTCCCTTTGTAATGATTCTGTTTCTCTTTTGTAACAAGTTTGCTTGTTTCATTTTTCTTAGATTCCATACAGAAGGGATATCAGATGATATTTGTCTTTCTCTATGTGGCTTACTTCACTTAGTTTGATAATCTCAGTTGTGTCCATGTTGCTGCAAATGAGATTATTTTGTTCTTTTTTATGGCTGAATAGTAGTCCATTATATGTACATGTATGTGTGTGTACATATATATATATATATATGTACACCACATCTTCTTTACCCATTCATCTGCTGATGGACATTTAGGTTGCTTCTGTGACTTGGCTATTGTAAGTAGTGCTACTGTGAACATAAAGGTGCTTCAGTCAGTTCAGTTGCTCAGTCGTGTCCGACTCTTTGCGACCCCATGAATCACAGCACACCAGGCCTCCCTGTCCATCACCATCTCCTGGAGTTCACTCAGACTCACGTCCGTCGAGTCAGTGATGCCATCCAGCCATCTCATCCTCTGTCGTCCCCTTCTCCTCCTGCCCCTAATCCCTCCCAGCATCAGAGTCTTTTCCAATGAGTCAACTCTTCGCATGAGGTGGCCGAAGTACTGGAGCTTCAGCTTTAGCATCATTCCTTCCAAAGAAATCCCAGGGCTGATCTCCTTCAGAATGGACTGGTTGGATCTCCTTGAAGTCCAAGGGACTCTCAAGAGTCTTCTGCGACACCACAGTTCGAAAGCATCAATTCTTTGGTGCTCAGCTTTCTTCATAGTCCAACTCTCACATCCATACATGACCACTGGAAAAACCATAGCCTTGACTAGACGGACCTTTGTTGGCAACATAATGTCTCTGAATTTCAATATGCTATCTAGGTTGGTCATAACTTTCCTTCCAAATAAAGGTGCTTATATCTTTTCAAATTATATATAGCTCTGTCTGGGTATATGCCCAGGAGTGGGACTGCTGGATCATATAGTAACACTGTTTTTAGTTTTTTTGAGGAACATCCATAGTTTTCCACAATGGTTGCACCAGTTTACATCCCCACCAACAGTGTAGGTGTTTTTCTCCACACCCCTCCAGCATTTGTTACTTGTAGACTTGTTAATGATGGCCATCCTGGTGTGAAATGATTCTTCATTGTAATTTTGATTTGCATTTCTCTATTAATTAGCAATATTAAGCATCTTTTTGTAAAATTGATTTTTAAAAAAAAATAGCATTCAGAGACTGAAAAAAGGTAAAATGAACAGTATCTCAGGCAGGTAGAGTAGACAGCTATTGCCAATCCCTTCCTATCCTGCCTCCCTATACTGCACAGCCTAGAAACCTAAGACTGCATTTCCTAGACCTTCTTGAACCTGGGTGTGTTTTAAATTCCCCAATACGTGTGTAAGAAGCTTTTGTTGAATTTGGAACTGAGTTAAGTGACAGAGAAGTGAAGAAATATATGATGACTTAGGAAGTCATCACTCCGGCTGTGGCTTCCCCTTCCCTAGATCTTGGCTAAGGTATTGTGTTCTCAGAACCAATAGTTAGGACAACTTCCTATTTCCCCACTTCTCTAATGTGGCAGAGATAATAGTTTTCTTGGTGAAAGCTGTGCCTGACTTGCATCAATCTTCATTCAATAACCAGCTCCAAGTAAGCACGCACACGTGCTAAGCTGCTTCAGGTGTGTCCAATTCTTTGTGACCCTCTGGACTGTAGCCTGCCAGGCTCCTCTGTCCATGGGATTCCCCAAACAAGAGTACTGGAGAAGGGTCGCCGTGTCCTCCTCCAGTGGATCTTACCCAACCAGGGATCGAACTCCTGTCTCTTAAGTCTCCTGCATTGGAGGGCGGGTTCTTTACCCTTAGCGCCACCTGGGAAGCCCAGGCTTAAGTATAGATCACTACAATTTGTGAGTCTTATTTGCAGTAGGCTCTGTGAAGTATACTGGTCCAGCTCTGAGCTGATGACCCAAGCAGGGCTGCTCTTGAATGTTAAGTGCACAGTAGATACAGCATTTCTTCTTGTCCCTCATCATTGGGGCCCCTTGTCCTGCATTTGTGAAATTCCCTCAGGTTATGAATCTAACCTATAGGGCTTATCATCCTCTATAAAAGCCGAAGTGCTAGGAACTTTCTTTCCCACATTCCTTGCAGCCAGAAAATCAGTATACGGACCAGGCTCTGCCAGTCTGGCACACCAGCCTCAAAGATAGCTAGAAAAAATGGTTTCAGGAAGATCACTTGCTGGAAAAGCAGTGGCCACAGGGGTAGTGAGCAGTCTAATACTCAATGCTGGTTGAATCATCAACACAGGCTTCACGTCCAGCATTTTGCAGCCATGGCGCTCATGTCCTTGTCACCAGACCAATTCTGTAACTTGACTTTAGCTGTTTCTCGTTGTGTGACCCAGAATGTGAGTCTTCTCTTCAGTTCTCCCACTGATTCTGTGAGCACCTTAATATCCTTTTAATAAATTTCTTTCTGCCTAAAACATTCAGAACTAGTTTTTGTTGCTTGAAATTAAGAATCCTGATGGAGGGACTTCCCTGGTAGTCTAGTGGTTAAGACTCTGTGCTTCCACTGTGGGGGCAAAGGTTCCATCCCTGGTCAGGGAACTAACATCCCACATCCCAAGTGGCTGGAAAGAAAAAGAATCTTGATGGATACAAAGAAAGAAGAAACATCCTGTCACTTAGGTAGGGTTTTTGCCAGCAAGATTTGAAACTTAAGGAACACACTTTTCATTACTGAAGTATGGCCAACTGATAGCATGGATCCATCAATGCTATTATACGTCTTACTTATATTAGTTAGGGTTCTTTGGATACATCTATATATCTGTATAACAAATTGTTAATTATATATATATGTGTGTGTGGGTGTAACAAATTGGCTCATGCAATTATGGAGGCTGAGAAGTCCCATAATCTGCTGTCTACAAGCTGCAGACGCAAGAAAACTGATGATGGTGATGCAATTCAGTCTGAGTCCAAAGGCCTGAGAACCAGGGGAACCAATGGTTTAAATCTCAGCCTGAGCAACAGAGAAGACAAGATGAGATGTCCTAGTTGAAGCAAGTACAAAGCAAAAAGGGAGGAATTCCTCCTTCTTCAAATTTTTGTTCTATTCAGGTCTTCAACAGGTTGGATGATGCCCACCCACATTGGGGAAGGCAAGCTACTTTGCTGAGTCCACTGATTCAAGTGCTAATCTCATCCAGAAAATCTTATCCACTCATCCAGATATAATATCTAATCTGGGCACTCCATAGCCAGTCAAATTGGCACATAAAATTGACCATGATATACTACATTAATGAAGATTCTTTTGGTTAAAAAAAAACACCTCAATTCAAACCATATTAGGCACAATGGGAAAAATATTTTGGGCTCATGCAAATCTGTTGATTTGAAGTGAGTTAGGAATACAGGTCGGAGAAGGCAATGGCACCCCACTCCAGCACTCTTGCCTGGAAAATCCCACGGATGGAGGAGCCTGGTGGGCTGCAGTCCATGGGGTCGCTAAGAGTCGGACACGACTGAGCGACTTCACTTTCACTTTTCACTTTCATGCATTGGAGAAGGAAATGGCAACCCACGCTAGTGTTCTTGCCTGGAGAATCCCAGGGACAGGGGAGCCTGGTGGCTGCCGTCTGTGGGGTCGCACAGAGTCGGACACAACTGAAGCGACTTAGCAGCAGCAGGAATACAGGTGGCGTGCAGGACTCTTTCCCTATTTTGTCTCTGCTTTTAGGGCTTTTGTTTGTTTTACTTTGGTTTTATCTTTTGCACATTGGTTTCATTTTTTCCTCATTGGAAACTGGCTTTCTCTACATAGCAAGAAATGTGACCAGCAGGTCCTAATTTTTTCAGTGTACAACTTCCACCCTGGAGAAGAACAAATGCTATCAATTCAAGCCTGAAGAATCCTGGAGAAGGAGGTTAGTTGGCTTGACTAGAATGAAGTGCCCTCCTCAGACCAATTTGCTGTGGCCAGGAGGGATGTAGTTCGGTAAATATATGGTCTTTGCCATGATGTCTCCCATGAATGGTGAGAAGGGAGGAGTTAGTTTCCAAAAGAAGGGAGAAGTGCTAGATGTGTAATACCACAGCTATTTCTTACGGTATACCTGGTGAGCAAACACACATATACGGAAGGCGCACACACGTGCTCTTTCTTCTCACACATACTTTCCCCCAAATTCCCTATATAATACAATGCAATTAAGCCATATACAACTTCAAAAGCATCCACATTCAAAATTACATCTGACTGTTGCATCCATCTCTGAGTACAGAATCTTTAGGTCTAATCTCAATCTTGGACAGCAAGGAGATCCAACCGGTCCATTCTGAAGGAGATCAGCCCTGGGATTTCTTTGGAGGGAATGATGCTGAAGCTGAAGCTCCAGTACTTTGGCCACCTCATGCGAAGAGTGGACTCATTGGAAAAAACTCTGATGCTGGGAGGGATTGGGGGCAGGAGGAGAAGGGGACGACCGAGGATGAGATGGCTGGATGGCATCACTGACTCGATGGATGTGAGTCTGAGTGAACTCTGGGAGTTGGTGATGGACAGGGAGGCCTGGTGTGCTGTGATTCATGGGGTCGCAAGGAGTCGGACACAACTGAGCGACTGAACTGAACTGAACTGAATCTCAATCAGATTCAGATCTTACAATTTGTGGCTAACATGATATGTTTAATTATAAGCAATACATTGTATATACAACAGTACAGGAAAAACGGGGTTACCTTGTGGGCAGAATTATTTGTTGTTGTTGTTTAGTAGTTAAGTTGTGTGCAACTCTTAGCCCACCAGGCTCCTCAGTCCATGGGATTTCCCAGGCAAGAATATTGGAGTGGGTTGCCATTCCCTTCTCCAGGAGATCTTCCCAACCCAGGGACCAAACTTGGGTCTCTTGCATTGCAGATGCATTGTTTACCACTGAGCCACCAGGGAAGCCTGGGATGAATTACAGTCTTCAAAAACTCATACGCTGAAGACCTAAGTCTCTGGACTTCAGAATGTGACTATTTGGAGATAGGGTCTAAAGAGGTAATTAAGTTAAAGAGGTTATTAGAGGTAGGCTCTAATTAAATAAGACTGGTGGGCTTACAAGAAGAGGAAATTTGGCCATAAACACGTACAGTGTAAAAATACAGGGAGAAGACAGTCAACTATTAGCCAACGAGAGAAGCTTGGAAAAAAACAATATTGTCAGCACCTTGATCTCGGAATTCTAGCCCCCAGAACTATGAGGAAATAACTTTCTCTTGTTTAAGCCATCCAGTCAGTGGTACTTTGTCATGGTATTCCTAGCAAAGTAGTAGAGACATCAGTTAAATCTCTCATTTTAAAAAGGGGGAAGTTAAGGTACAAGATACAGATATATTCCAAGCCCTGATAGAATATGGTAAGGAAGGCCTACACGTTTCATATTTATTCATTCATTAACTCATTTTCCTGATAAGGGCACCACATTTATACTTCTAGAATACCCTTCACATGACAGTTTATATGAATGGTGCCTCCAGCAGGTGGGCACTGAGCAACCTGTGCAGCTCTGTATAGAGCTCGGTTCCTTCCAGTAAGTAAATTCCTTTGTTAAAGAATCTGGGGAATCCCAGGTTATAACCACCAAGTGATTTTCCTTGTCCAAGATCCTTCAGAGACACTCCTTGAGAGAGGAAACAAAGAGAATTCCTCTCCAGGGAGCTGTTTCAATTCAGTGTCACTCGTTGTACTGGTGAAATATTTAGGACTGGAGATTGCCTTAGGGGTTGCATAATAGATCCCTGTTATGTTTTGTTTTTGTTTCTTGGCAATACAATTTCCCTAAGCCTTAAATTAGTTGGTTGCCATTTAACTTCATTTAGGGAAAATCCTATTATTGTCAACGGTTTGGATTGTCCATTGCTCCATAACAAATGCTCCTAAAACTTGGTGAATTAAACCAACCACCATAGCTATTTATCTCTCACAATTCTTTGAGTTGACTGTGCTCAGCTAGACAGCTCTTCTTTCCTTTGTGGGATTAGCTAGGGTTTCAGTGATCCCAGGTTCAAATGGGCAGAAACATTTGAAGATGCTCCCTCATCTGACTGGCAGTTGGCCGGGAGCTCAACATCTGGGACTGTTGGCCAGAGTTCTTCTGTCATCCTTCACATGGCTTCTCCACAATCTTGAGGTCCTTAAAGCATGTCAGCTGGGTTCCAAGAGGAAGAGTTCCAAGTACAGGAAGTAGATGGTACATATCTCTTAACCCCTGCCTCAAAAGTTCAACATCAATCCCCTCACATTCTCTCAGTCAAAGAAAATTGCAGGGCCAGACTAGATTCCAAGGGAGAGGAAATAAGATTTAGATCTCAATGGGAACACTGACAAAGAATTTACAGCCGTCTTTATTACACCACAGCAACCGATGCTGTAAAATACAATCTGAAAACCCTTGATCAAAACTTTGCTAAGGAGAGCCAGGATCTCATACCAGTTTACCTGGGTTCTGCCACTCACCAGCTAGAATCATGTAATCTCTCTCTGTCTTTGAATTGATGAGTAAGGCTTCCCAGGTGGTGCAGTGGTAAAGAATCCACCTGCCAATGCAGGAAATGCAGGAGACTCCGGTTCGATCTCTGGGTTGGGAAGATCCCCTGGAGTAGGAAATGGCAACCCTCTCCAGTATTCTTGCTTGAAAAATTCCATGGACAGAGGAGCCTGGCGGGCTTCTATCCAAAGGTTCGCAAAGAATCGGACATGACTGAGTGACTAATTCACACACACACACACACACACACACACACAGTTGATTTACAATGCTGTGTTAATTGCTGCTGAACAGCAAAATGACTCAGTTATACACATATCTATATTCTTTTCTATTATGATTTATCCTAGGATATTGAATATAATTCCTGTGCTATACAGTAGGACCATGTTGCTTATCCATCCTATAAGTAACAGTTTACAACTGTGAATCCCAAACTCCCAGTCCATCCCTTCCCCTCTTCCCCTCCCCTTTGGCAACCATAAATCTGCCCACATTGCCTGTAAGTTTGTTTTGTAGATAGATTCATTTACACCACTTGAGATTCCACATCTGATAGTATTTGTCTTTCTCTTTCTGACTTGCTTCACTTACTATGATAATCTCTAGCTGTATCCATGTTGCTACAAGTGGCATTATTTTGTTCTTTTCTGGCTGAGTAGTATTCCATTGTATATATGTACCACATCTTCTTTATCCATTCATGTGTTGATGGACACTTAGTTTGTTTCCATGTCTTGGCTGTTGTGAATAGTGCTGCTATGAACACAGGGGTGCCTGCATCTTTTCGAATTATAATTTTCTCCAAGTGTATGCTCAGGAGTGGAATTGCTGGATCACATGGTAATTCTATTTTTGGCTTTTTAAGGAACTGCCATACTGTTCTCCATACTGGCTGTACCAACTTACATTCCCACCAAGAAAGAGGGAGGGTTCCTCTTTTTCCATACCCTCTCCAGCATTTGTTGCTTGTAGACTTTTTAGTGATGACCAGTCTGACTGGTGTGAGGTGGTACCTTACTGCAGCTTTGATTTGCCTTTATTTAATCATTAGAGATGCTGAGCATCTTTTCATGTGCCTATTTGCCATCTGTATGTCTTCCCTGGAGAAATGTCTGCTTAGGTCTTCAGCACATGATCTTTAGATGAAATAAGCATCATAATTAGCTTTATGATCCAGAAAGCCTTCTTTTTGTAGCTAAGAAAGACTAAATTGTTTTCCTTTATTTTTCACTTTAGAAACAATTTTATGTGCAAATAATCTATAATGCATTACCCATATATGCAATTCAAAAACAATGACCAGTTTTTAAAAATTAAAAAAAAATTTAAATAGGTCCTGGAGTCCTGGGAGAATAAAGCTTATTCTACTAGGAGTCTTAACTAAGAATTAAGTATTCCCAGGATTTCCTGTGTGGTCCAGTGGCTAGGACTCTATGCTCCCAATGGAGGGGGCCTGGGTTTGATCCCAGGTCAGGGGACTAGATCCCACATGCTGTACTTAAGACTCAATGCACCCAAATAAAATAAATGAAACATATTTTTTTAAAAAGAATTAAGTATTTCCCAAAGTGGAAATTATATAGTGCTATTTCAGGAACAGACTATTCAACTGATCCCCAATATTCACAAATGCCTACCGTAATGTTCATACTCAAGCCAGATCAAAACAGTCCAACATAATTAGGCCTCAATATATCAAACCATTATGTTCTTCTAAGATGCTAATAAACCAAAATTGGAAATACTAAAATCAAAAGAAGAGATACTGCCTGAGGGTAGTTATCATACAGATTTCTAGTTCCTTATTTATCCTTTCTAGAACATTAAGGGAATATTTTACTGCAAAGAAAATTTTATTTTATATATTACTTGTCATGAATTTGTCATTAATTACTACATAAATAGCAACCACCCTCTTCCAACAACACGAGAGACGACTCTACACATGGACATCACCAGGTGGTCAATATCGAAATCAGATTGATTATATTCTTTGTAGCTGATGATGGAGAAGCTCTATACAGTCAGCAACAACAAGATTGGGAACTGACTGTGGCTCAGATCATGAACTCTTCATTGCCAAATTCAGACTTAAATTGAAGAAAGTAGGAAAAACACTAGACCATTCAGGTATGACCTAAATGAAATCCCTTACGATTATACAGTGGAAGTGAGAAATAGATTCAAGGAATTAGATCTGATAGACGGAGTGCCTGAAGAACTATGGATGGAGATTTATAACATTGTACAGGAGGCTGTGATCAAAATCATCCCCAAGAAAAAGAAATGCAAAAAGGCAAAATGGTTGTCTGAGAAGGCCATACAAATAGCTGAGAAAAGAAGAAAAGTGAAAGGCAAAGGAGAAAAGGAAAGATATAAGCATCTGAATGCAGAGTTCCAAAGAATAGCAAGGTGAGATAAGAAAGACTTACTAAGTGATCAATGCAAAGAAACAGAGGAAATCAATGGATGGGGAAAGACTAGAGAGTTCTTCAAGAAAATTAGACATACCAAGGGAACATTTCATGCGAAGATGGGCACAATAAAAGACAGAAACAGTATGGACCTAACAGAAGCAGAAGATATTAAGAAGAGGTGGCAAGAATACACAGAGTGAGTGAGTGAGTGAAATCACTCAGTCGTGTCTGACTCTTTGTGACCCCATGGACGGTAGCCTACCAGGCTCCTCTGTCCATAGGATTTTCCAGGCAAGAGTACTGAAGTGGGTTGCCATTTCCTTCTCCAGGAGATCTTCCCAACCCAGGGATCGAACCCAGGTCTCCCACATTTTAGGCAAACGCTTACCATCTGAGCCACCAGGGAAGAGAATACACAGAAGAACGATACAAAAAAGATCTTAATGGCCCAGATAACCACAATGGTGAGATCATCACTCACCTGGAGTCAGACATCCTCGAGTGTGAAGTCAAGTGGGCCTTAGGAAGCATCACTATGCACAAAGCTAGTGGAGGTGATGGAATTCCAGTTGAGCTATTTCAAATCCTGAAAGATGATGCTGTGAAAGTGCTGCACTCAATATGCCAGCACATTTGGAAAACTCCAGCAGTGGCCACAGGACTGGAAAAGGTCAGTTTTCATTCCAATCTCAAAGAAAGGCAATGCCAAAGAATGTTCAAACTATTGCACAATTGGACTCATCTCATACACTAGCAAAGTAATGCCCAAAATTTACCAAGCCAGGCTTCAACAGTATGTGAACCATGAACTTCCAGATATTCAAGCTGGATTTAGAAAAGGCAGAGGAACTGGATATCAAATTGGCAACATCTGTTGGATCATAGAAAAAGCAAGAGAATTCCTAAAAAATGTCTGCTTCATTGACTATGGTAAAGCCTTTGACTGTGTGGATCACAATAAACTGTGGAAAATTCTGAAAGAGATGGGAATACCAGACCATCTTACCTGCCTCCTGAGAAATCTGTATGCAGGTCAGGAAGCAACAGTTAGAACCAGACATGGAAAAAGAGACTGGTTCCAAATTGGGAAAGGAGTACATCAAGGCTGTATATTGTCACCCTGCTTATTTAACTTGTATGCAGAGTACATCATGTGAAATGCCGGGCTGGATGAAGCACAAGCTGGAATCAAGATTGCCAGGAGAAATGTAGATAACCTCAAGTATGCAGATGACATCACCCTTATAGCAGAAAGTGAAGAGGAACTAAAGAGCTTCTTGATGAAAGTGAAAGAGGAGAGTGAAAAAGTTGGCTTAAAACTCAATATTCAGAAAACTAAGATCATGGCATTGGGTCCCATCACTTCAAGGCAAATAGATGGGAAACAATGGAAACAATGACAGACTTTATTTTTGGGATTCCAAAATCACTGCTGATGGTGACAGCAGTCATGAAATTAAAAGATGTTTCCTCTTTGAAGAAAAGCTATGACCAACCTAGACAGCATATTAAAAAGCAGAGACATTACTTTGCCAACGAAGGTCCATCTAGTCAAAGCTGTGGTTTTTCCAGTAGTCATGTATGGATGTGAGAGTTGGACCATAAAGAAAGCTGAGTGCCAAAGAATTGATGGTTTTGAACTGTGGTGTTGGAGAAGACTCTTGAGAGTCCCTTGGACTGCAAGGAGATCCAACCAGTCCATCTTAAAAGAGAACAGTCCTGGGTGTTCATTGCAAGGACTGATGTTGTAGATGAAGCTCCAATACTTTGGCCACCTGATGCGAAGAACTGACTCATTGAAAAAGACCCTGATGCTGGGACAGATTGAAGGCAGGAGGAGAAGAGGATGACAGAGGATGAGATGATTGGATGGCATCACTGACTCAATGGACATGGGTTTGGGTGAACTCCGGGAGTTAGTGATGGACAGGGAGGCCTGGTGTGCTGCAGTCCATGGGGTCGCAAAGAGTTGGACTGAGCGACTGAACTGGGCTGAACTACACAAATGCTGTCTACCGCCATTGACCAAATGGCATGGCCATTTTGTGTCCACAGTTCACTTCTGTATTTGCAAACATAATTTTCATGAATTATAGAAGTGTGTCTCTCAGCGAAGGTTTAATATTGAGATGCATCCATACTACCTGCTGTCCCACAGATGACGATGTAGGAAAGAAGTACTTCCATCCATTTCTGAGTGATCTTATGCGAAAAAATCAATAATGTAGAAGTTCTACGTCTCCATAGGAGATTTCCAGATTCAATTAAAGAAATGGTTTCAAGTAGTAAGAGTTTTAAGAACCATCTTCCATGTCAAC
This sequence comes from Budorcas taxicolor, assembly GCF_023091745.1. Lineage (NCBI taxonomy): Eukaryota > Metazoa > Chordata > Mammalia > Artiodactyla > Bovidae > Budorcas > Budorcas taxicolor. The sequence goes on from NC_068912.1 coordinate 107,169,504, forward strand.
ATACTGTTGTAAATTCTGTACCATTTTGTCTTCCAGCTACTTTCCTTCACCTGAAAGAAGGGCCCAGATAAGATGGATGCTTTGCTCAACTGCTTTAATGTTCTGAACTTTATGTAGTTTTTTATTTTTCTTCAACTTGTTCATTATAAATTTAGCTTGGCATTTCTGTTTGGTCTCTTCAACTCTGTTCATTGCATCAGTGGTTTTATTCCACAGCTCTCTCTGTTATTTGACAGTGAGAGCTATGGAATATGTTTTTCAAATTCAAGTGAATTACTGCTGTGAGTTTTATATAGTTGCTATCTGGAATGCTTTAGTCCATCTGATCTTGCTAGGATTTCATTCTTTTTGAAGTTTTTATGACACTTGGTTTTACAGAACCTGAACACCTTTGGAAACAAACGTTGCTGTGGCCTGGGCGAACAGGGCTGAACAGAAATAACACTTCTCGCTTGTTGAACTCGCATGGAGACATGTAGGCTTAAGATGAAGTGACGTAGCCCTGGCACAGAAAGTGCTTCTCCAAGATAGACCAAATTTCAAGTTCATTTAGCTGACATGAAATCTGTGGAATTCAGGTAAATAGGTAGGTGATGCTCTCTTTGGTGGTATATATACTAAAATGGGAACAATACAGAGAAGATTAGCATGGCCTCAGTGATGCTCAATGATGACACAAAAATTCATGAAGTGTTCCATATTAAAAAAAAAAAAGTGAGAAACATTGCATTAGTCAGAACAGTCTAAATGTTCTGCGACAGAATGGTCCTTATTTCTTTACTTCGACGTATTTAAGCAAATGATCTAAATGAGAAAATACTATAAAGCCTCCTCCAGAAATAATTTATAAAAATCTTTTTAACTGACCTTGATTTATGCTTGATTTTTTTCCCTTAAACACACAAGCACAGAGTCTCCTATAAGAAAGGATTATTAGGCTTAATTTGCTTGAGGACACTGAAATGTTAATAGAGCTTCCCAGGTGGCATTAGTGGTAAAGAACCCACCTGCCAGTGCAAGAGAGGTAAGAGACATGGGTTCAGTCCTTGGGTTAGGTAGATCCCCTGGAGAAGTACATGGTAACCCACTCCAGTATTCTTGCCTGGAGAATCCTATGGACAGAGGAGCCTGGCTGGCTATGGTCCGTAGGGTTGCAAAGAGTTGGACATGACTGAAGCAACTTAGCATGCATGCCCTCACTGAGATATTGATAAACTTTGAATTCCTAAGTATCTTCCACTATATTCCATTTTGCATGTAACTTGCGTCCTATCAGTCTAGTAAAAGTCTTTGTTGTTTTGTTTTAGTTTTTGATTCTTCAACCACAAACTTAAAGAACATGGTTCACTTAAAGAACATGAAACGTAGAATAGATGGAATCCATTTTTGCTTATAAATAATCTGATAGAAAATGAGGACAGAGCTATCTTTCAAGGTGTAATCATGACAGAACTTCAAGGAATCCTCGAGCAATAGTAACTTGCCAAGAAGATTCAAGACACTTTCATTAACTCTCAATATTCTTTATTCTTTAGTCCCATTCAATTGTATGTACACATTATTTTCCAGATTATTATGTCATAGACTGAGGTGAGAGGGAAATATTTGTTTTCAATATAGTCCAACAACTTTGGTAGCTAGGCTCCAAGATGGTATCCAATAATCCTCTCCTTTTGATATTTATTTATTTGTTATTTAAAAAATGTTACAACCAAAAGTTATTAAACACCCCAAGTGTCCATCAATTGATAAATGGATAAAATATAGTAATTCTATACAACAGAATAATTTTTCAGAAAAAAAAATTTCCCAGTTTTATTGAGAGCTGATTGACATGTAATACTGTGCAAGCTTAAGGGATATAACTTGATAATTTGTTGTGCCTATATATTGCAAGGGCTTTCCTGATAGCTCAGTTGGTAAAGAGTCTGCCTGCAATGCAGGAAACCTGGGTTCGATTCCTGAGTTGTGAAGATCCCCTGGAGAAGGAAATGGCAATCCACTCTAGTATTCTTGCCTGGAGAATCCCACAGGCAGAGGAGCCTGGCAGGCTACAGTCCATGGGGTTACAAGAGTTGGACACGACTTAGCAACTAAACCACCACCATATGTTGCAAAATGATTGTCACAATAATTTTGTTAATAATTTAGTTAACACCTCTTAAGAAGAGGTGGCAAGAATACACAGAACTGTACAAAAAAGATCTTCACGACCAAGATAATCACAATGGTATGATCACTCACCTAGAGCCAGACATCCTGGAATGTGAAGTCAAGTGGGCCTTAGAAAGCAACACTATGAACAAAGCTAGTGGAGGTGATGGAATTCCAGTTGAGCTATTTCAAATCCTGAAAGATGATGCTGTGAAAGTGCTGCACTCAACATGCCAGCAAATTTGGAAAACTCCAGCAGTGGCCACAGGACTGGGAAATGTCAGTTTTCATTCTAATCCCAAAGAAAGGCAATGCCAAAGAATGCTCAAACTACCCCACAATTGCACTCAGCTCACACGCTAGTAAAGTAATGCTCAAAATTCTCCAAGCCAGGCTTCAGCAATACGTGAACCGTGAACTTCCAGATATTCAAGCTGGTTTTAGAAAAGGCAGAGGAACCAGAGATCAAATTGCCAACATCCGCTGGATCATCGAAAAAGCAAGAGAGTTCCAGAAAAATATCTATTTCTGCTTTATTGACTATGCCAAAGCCTTTGACTATGTGGATCACAGTAAACTGTGGAAAATTCTGAAAGAGATGGGAACACCAGACCACCTGACCTGCCTCTTGAGAAACCTGTATGCAGGTCAGGAAGCAACAGTTAGAACTGGACATGGAACAACAGACTGGTTCCAAATAGGAAAAGGAGTACGTCAAGGCTGTATATTGTCACCCTGCTTATTTAACTTATATGCAGAGTACATCATGAGAAACACTGGACTGGAAGAAGCACAAGCTGGAATCAAGATTGCCGGGAGAAATATCAATAACCTCAGATATGCAGATGACACCACCCTTATAGCAGAAAGTGAAGAGGAACTAAAAAGCCTCTTGATGAAAGTGAAAGAGGAGAGTGAAAAAGTTGGCTTAAAGCTCAACATTCAGAAAACGAAGATCATGGCATCTGGTCCCATCACTTCATGGGAAATAGATGGGGAAACAGTAGAAACAGTGTCAGACTTTATTTTTTTGTGCTCCAAAATCACTGCAGATGGTAACTGCAGCCACGAAATTAAAAGACGCTTACTCCTTGGAAGAAAAGTTATGACCAACCTAGACAGCATACTGAAAAGCAGAGACATTACTTTGCCAACAAAGGTCTATCTAGTCAAGGTTATGGTTTTTCCAGTGGTCACGTATGGATGTGAGAGTTGGACTGTGAAGAAAGCTGAGTGCCGAAGAATGGATGCTTTTGAACTGTGGTGTTGGAGAAGACTCTTGAGAGTCCCTTGGACTGCAAGGAGATCCAACCAGTCCATTCTGAAGGAGATCAGCCCTGGGTGTTCTTTGAAAGGAATGATGCTAAAGCTGAAACTCCAGTATTTTGGCCACCTCATGCAAAGAGTTGACTCATTGGAAAAGACTCTGATGCTGGGAGAGATTGGGGGCAGGAGGCGAAGGGGACGACAGAGGATGAGATGGCTGGATGGCATCACTGACTCGATGGACGTGAGTCTGAGTGAACTCCAGGAGTTGGTGATGGACAGGGAGGCCTGGCGTGCTGCGATTCATGGGGTCGCAGATTCAGACACAACTGAGCGACTGAACTGAACTGAAACTACATAATTCATTTTTGTGCATGTATGGGAGGTGGGAATATTTAAGATTTACTCTCAATAACTTTCCTGGCCTTGTGATATTCATTCTCTTGTCTTCTTCCCCTCCATATTTAATCAAGACTGACTTGTGAGATTTTTAGAATTCTCCTGAAGTGGTCATATGAACCTACTGAGTATAGGTCATAGAGTAGGCCTTCTGCTTTAGTCTCTTGGGTAACTTGCTTTTGAGGAATAAGTCACTATTTTATGAAGATTCTAAGTAACTCTGGGAGATACTCACATGGAAAGGAACTGAGGCCTCCTACCAACAGCTGACACCAACTTTCCCACTTGGAAGCAGATCCCACAACCCCAGTCAAGCTTTCAGATGACTACAACTCTAGTTGACATCTTAATTGCAATCTCATGAAAGATTCTGAACTTCTCTGCCAAAATCTCCTGCATTCCTGACCCACAGGAACTATGAGACATAATAGTTTATTGTTGTTTTATGCCACTAAATTTTGGGGTAATTTGTTATATAGCAACAGATAATTAATTAATCTCCATTTTCAAGAATAATGACAGAAACCCTCAGGAAAGCAAGGACCTTAGGCCGATAACCATAAGAAACTGAACTGCCAACATTCAGTGAATTCAGATGAGATTATATCCCTTTTGGACACCTTGATTGTATCCCGCTTCAACACTGTGAGATACTGAGCACATGACTCAGCTAACCTGTACCCATACTCCTTACTCGTGGGAACTGTGAGATAATAAATCTGTGTTGTTCTAAAAAAAGAAAAGTAATGGTAATCAGGGGAGCCTAGCCGTAATGTGGTCTGTAACACTATAACAAAATTGCCGTCTCCAAATTTATCCCCAAAGATGTATAAAACAACAGTACATTTATTTTGTAAGTAACTTTGGGAAAAAATATCCTATTTAGTCCACAGAACTATTCCAAGAAGGCATTGCTAGTTTGAGGGGAACTATTTAGCAGATATTATGGAAAATGTCACAGGAAAGAGGTCTGACAAGCTTGGGAAGTACTAGGTGAAGCAAAGTTGAACAGACTTCTCTGTTTGATCCAGGACTTCTTAGAGCCTCATGATGCTGACATGCACTGTGATTCTTCAGGGGAGGATTACAATACGAAATACTTCCTTTGCTTAATTAACCAAGAAACCCCTTTTTTGGGAATCATCTAATGAGACTAAAATTCATGGAATATACTTGGGACACTGGCCAAAGAGAAATGACCCATACTGTATAATCCCCCTATTATCAATATTGTCTTTCAGAACCTTCTGAGATAACTGTGTCTGTGTCTGCTTGAAGTATATAGAACAAATAGAAGTTCAACTTTTTTCTTGTATAATCTATACTAGAAAATAATCTGAAAAAATATGCATATAAAACCAAATCACTTTGCTGTAGAATTGAAACTAACACAACATTGTAAATTAATAGTACTTCAATTTGCAAAGAAAGCTTTAAATTTTATAAAACTGCAAAACATGGCAATAGAAAAATGAAATCATAGAACTCTCAAAGAAAATGGAGATATTATGAACAGCCTGGGCTTCTGTGGTGGCTCAGAGGGTAAAGAATTTGCCTGCAATGGGGAGGCCTGGGTTCAGTCTCTGGGTTGGGAAGATCCCCTGGAGAAGAGAATGGCTACCTACTCCAGTATTCTTACATGGAGAATTCCATGGACAGAGGAACCTGTAAAATGTCTTTTGTTGGGCAAAGACAGCCTCTTCAATAAATGGTGCTGGGAAAACTGGACAGTTACATGCAAAAGAATGAAATTAGAATAGTTCCTAACACCATACACAAATATAAACTAAAAATGGATTAAAGACCTAAATGTAAGACCAGAAACTATAAAACTCTTAGAGGAAAACATAGGCAGAACACTTGATGACATAAATCAAAGCGAGATCCTCTATGACCCACCTCCTAGAGTAATGGAAATAAAAAAAAAGTAAACAAGTGGGATCTGATTAAACTTAAAAGCTTTTGCACAGCAAACGAAACTATAAGCAAGGTGAAAAGACAGTCCTCAGAATGGGAGATAATAATAGCAAGTGAAACAACTGACAAAGGATTAATTTCCAAAATATACAAACAGCTCATACAACTCAATACCAGAAAAACAAATAACCCAATCAAAAAGTGGGGAAAAGACCTAAACAGACATTTCTCCAAAGAAGACATACAGTTGGTTAACAAACACATGAAAAAATGCTCAATGTCATTCATTAGTAAAAAATGCAAATCAAATTACAATGAGATATCACCTCACACCAATCAGAATGGCCCTCATCAAATAGTCTACAAACAATAAATGCTGTCGAGGGTGTGGAGAACAGGGAACCTTCTTGCAGTGTTGGTACAGCCACTATGGAAGATGGTATGGAGATTCCTTAAAACCTAGAAATAAAACCACCATATGACCCAACACTCCTATTCCTACCGTATACCCTGAGGAAACCAAATTGAAAGAGATACATGTATTCCATTGTTCATTGCAGCACTATTTACAATAGCTAGAACATGGAAGCAACCTAGATGCCCATCGACAGATGAATGGGTAAAGAAGCTGTGGTACATATACACAACGTAACAGTACTCAGCCATAAAAAGGAACACATTTGAGTCAGTTCTAATGAGTTGGATGAAGCTAGACCCTATTATACAGAGTGAAGTGAGTCAGAAAGAGAAAGAGAAAGATCATTTTCTAATGTGTATATACAGAATCGAGAAAAATGGTACTGAAAAATGTATTTACAGGGCAGCAGTGGAGAAACAGACACAGAGAATGGACTTATGGACATGGGGAGAGGGGAGGAGAGGGAGGAGAGATGTATGGAGAGAGTAACATGGAAACTTACATTAGCATATGTAAAATAGATAGTCAACAGGAATTTGCTGTATGGCTCAGGAAACTCAAACAGGGGCTCTGTATCAACCTAGAGGGGTAGGATGGGGAGGGGGATGGGAGGGAGGTTCAAAAGGGAGGGGATATATGTATACCTTTGGCTGATTCATGTTGAGGTTTGACAGAAAACAGCAAAATTCATAAAGCAATTATCCTTCAATAAAAAAATAAATTAATTTAAAAAATGTCTTTTGCCCATTTTTCTGATTGGTTGCTTTTCATTTCATTCTCTTTGATGAGAAGCCATTCATTTTAAAGTGGCTAAATTCATCAGTCTTCTCCTTAACGCTACGCATTTATTTACATCTTTGGGAAATTCTTCTTAGCCAAAGTTCTTAAAGACATTTTGTTATATTTTCTTCCGAAGGTTTGGGCTTTTTGCCCTATTTGTTTCAGTTCTTTGTATATCTGGACTTTAATTTTAAAATGCTTTTATTTTATTTGTTTGGCTGCGGCAGGTTTTAGTGGCGGCATGTAGAATCTTTAGTTGCAGTTTCTGAATTGTTAGTTGCAGCATGTAGGATCTAGTTCTCTGACCAGAGATGGACCCTGAGTCCCCTGCAATGAGAGCAAGGAGTCTTAGCCAGTGGACCATGATGGAGGCTTGAAAAAACGTTTTTAATATTTTCACTGTTTCTAGTAGTAAGCTCCTAACGGTCCTTGAAGGTCCGTGCCACTTAATATTCACACCCTTGAGTAGTTTCCTCCCTCAATGAATCAGGGTTGGTTTCTCTGACGGTAGTAGTGATGATGTGTGACTTTGAGACTAGATTATAAAAGGCATTGTGGCTTCAACCTCAGTACCTTGGGATGTTTGCTCTGGGGTAAATCAGCCACTAGGTTGTGTGAACTCAATCAGCCTTGTGAAGAAATCCACAAGGAAAGGAATGGAGGCCTCCTGCTAACAGCATGTACCAAGTTGCCAACAAGATGAGTGAGACACTTAAAGTGCGTCCTCTAGCCCCAGTCCAGCCTTCAGATGACTGCAGCCTCATTAGAGATTCTGAGGACCATTCAACAAAGCTGCTTTTGAAATTAAATGTAAGAGATAATAAATGTTTGCTGCTAAAACTGAATCAGTAAATTTTGGGGCAATTACTTATATAGCAATAGGTCATTAATACACTATTTAAATATATTATTTCTCTATAAGTACTACTTTCGCTGCATGCCAAAAAATTTGACCTGTAATATTTTAGTTTCAACCATTTTCTTTAATTTACTTTTTAAACTGAAGTGTAGTTGATTTACAATGGTATGATCTATTTTCTAGTTTCCATGATGATTTCTTCCTTGACCATCAATCATTTGAAAATACGTTTTTTAAATTTCCAGATTTTTAAATTGATCTGTTTGGTATTTTTCTTACATATTTTATCATTCTGGTAAAATACACATAATGTGAAATTTGCCATTTGAAGCAATTTTCAATATACGATTCAGTGTTGTTGGTTATATTCACCATGCTATAAAACCATCACCAAAAAACTAAGATCTTAAGATGATTAGACATTTCTAAATGAATGGTTTACAGATATATCATTGTTTATATTATCTTCCATTTTGTGTTATGAAAGATATTTCTGTATGGTTTCATTTGTCTAAAACATAGCTTTTTATATAGTTGGTCTTTCTAATAGCTTCATAAATTTGCAAAAATATTCCACATGGTTCTATATTTCATAAAATGCCAATTATTTTAAAAATTTCCTTTAAATAATTTTAAAAAGACACTAATATTGGCCCAATGTGAATGGATTGTGCAAAGATTTTTTTAAGATGATAAGTTAATCAAATTTTATTTTTTAAAATAAAGAGATTTTATTAAAAACAAAAACAAAAACTAAGATCATGGCATCTGGTCCCATCAGTTCATGGCAAATAGAAGGGGAAAAAGTGGAAGCAGTGACAGATTTTCTTTTCCTAGGCTCCGAAATCACTGCAGATGATGATTGCAGCCGTGAAATTAAAAGATGCTTGCTCCTTGGAAGGAAACCTACGACAAACCTAAACAGACTATTAAAAAGCAGACATGACTTTTCCAACAAAGGTCTGTCTAGTCAAAGCTATGGTTTTTCCAGTAGTCATGTACAGATGTGAGAGTTGGACCATAAAGAAGGCTAAGCACAGAAGAATTGATGCTTTTGAATTGTGGTCCTGGAGAAGAGTCTTGAGAGTCTCTTAGATTGCAAGGAGATCACATCAGTCAATCCTAGATAAATCAATCCTGAATATACATTAGAAGGGCTGATGCTGAAGGTAAATCTCCAATAGTTTGGCCACCTGATGCACAGAGCTGACTCATTAGAAAAGACCCTGATGCTGGGAAAGACTGAAGGCAACAGGAGAAGGTGGAGGCAAAGGATGAGATGGTTAGATAGTCTCACTGACTCAATGGACATGAGTTTGTGCAAACTCCAGGAGACAGTGGAGGACAGGGAAGCCTGGTGTGCTTCAGTCCATGGGGTCGCAGAGTTGGACATTACTAGACTGAACAACAAAACATCAAGAACAAAGAGAAGACTTAAAAAGCAATGCGATCCACTGAGTTGTACACTTAAAGATGGGTAAAATGGTAAATACTATCTTACGTATATTTTATCAAAGAAAGTTCTGAGAAGCTTAACTAAGGTCAGCAGTTCTAAATTAAAACCTTCACCAATCTCTGTAACTTGCAGGCATGTGTGTGTATGTGTGTGTGCACGCGCATACTCAGTCATATCCAGCTCCTTGTGACCCCATGGACTGTAGTCTGCCAGGCTCCTCTGCTGATGGAATTTTCCAGACAAGAATACTGGAACGGGTTGCTATTTCCTACTCCAGAGGATCTTCCTGAGCCAAGAGATCAAACTTGCGTCTTGGGCATCTTCTGCACTAGCAGGCAGATTCTTTACCACTGAGCCAGTGGGAAGCCCAAAATATGGAGATGCCGGGGATTGAACCCGGGGCCTCATACATGCAAAGCATGCGCTCTACCACTGAGCTACATCCCCTGAGCAACTTTTAGCACGGTGACTTTCAATATGGTGAATAGAGCCAGGAATCTTGCTGCATATACCAGTCCTTCCAGTTACCCTACTGTTGGTTTTTCTCGCAGTCAAGGGTTCCTAAACTTCTCTAGTGAAATTAAACAAAGGAAAATATCCAGGATTTTTAGACTCTATTGTAACTTGCCTAGACTTCCAGTCATTGCTATTTGGTTTTTCCTGGTTGTACTTTTAATTCCCAAAGATGATGCCGTGAAATTGCTACACTCAACATGCCAGCAAATTTGGAAAACTCAGCAGTGGCCATAGGACTGGAAAAGGTCAGTTTTCATTCCAATCCCAAAGAAAGGCAATACCAAAGAATGCTCAAACTACCCCACAATTGCACTCATCTCACATGCTAGTAAAGTAATGCTCAAAATTCTCCAAGCCAGGCTTCAGCAATACGTGAACCGTGAACTCCCTGATGTTCAAGCTGGTTTTAGAAAAGGCAGAGGAACCAGAGATCAAATTGCCAACATCCGCTGGATCATCGAAAAAGCAAGAGCGTTCCAGAAAAAAATATCTATTTCTTCTTTATTGACTATGCCAAAGCCTTTGACTGTGTGGATCACAATAAACTGTGGACAATCCTGAAAGAGATGGGAATACCAGACCACCTGACCTGCCTCTTGAGAAATCTGTATGCAGGTCAGGAAGCAACAGTTAGAACTGGACATGGAACAACAGACTGGTTCCAAATAGGAAAAGGAGTGTGTCAAGGCTGTATATTGTCACCCTGCTTATTTACCTTCTATGCAGAGTACATCATGAGAAACGCTGGACTGGAAGAAACACAAGCTGGAATCAAGATTGCTGGGAGAATATCAATACCCTCAGATATGCAGATGACACCACCCTTATGGCAGAAAGTGAAGAGGAACTAAAATGCCTCTTGATGAAAGTGAAAGAGGAGAGTGAAAAAGTTGGCTTAAAGCTCAACATTCAGAAAACGAAGATCATGGCATCCGGTCCCGTCACTTCATCGGAAATAGATGGGGAAACAGTGGAAACAGTGTCAGACTTTATTTTTTTGTGCTCCAAAATCACTGCAGATGGTGACTGCAGCCATGAAATTAAAAGCTGCTTACTCCTTGGAAGGAAAGTTATGACCAACCTAGATAGCATATTCAAAAGCAGAGACATTACTTTGCCGACTAAGGTCCGTCTAGTCAAGGCTATGGTTTTTCCAGTAGTCACGTATGGATGTGAGAGTTGGACTGTGAAGAAGGCTGAGTGCCGAAGAATGGATGCTTTTGAACTGTGGTGTTGGAGAAGACTCCTGAGAGTCCCTTGGAGTGCAAGGAGATCCAACCAGTCCACTCTGAAGGAGATCAACCCTGGGATTTGTTTGGAAGGAATGATGCTAAAGCTGAAACTCCAGTACTTTGGCCACCTCATTCAAAGAGTTGACTCATTGGAAAAGACTTTGATGCAGGGAGGGATTGGGGGCAGGAGGAGAAGGGGACGACCGAGGATGAGACAGCTGGATGGCATCACTGACTCGATGGACGTGAATCTGAGTGAACTCTGGGAGATGGTGATGGACAGGGAGGCCTGGCGTGCTGCGATTCATGGGGTCGCAAAGAGTCGGACACGACTGAGCGACTGAACTGAACTGAACTGACTTGAACTTATTTTAAAAAGAAACAACAGAAAACGAAGATCATGGCATCTGGTCCCATTACTTCATGGCAAATAGAAGGGTAAAAAGTGGAAGTAGTGACAGATTTTCTCTTTGTAGGCTCCGAAATCACTGCGGATGATGATTGCAGCCTTGAAATTAAAAGATGCTTGCTCCTTGGAAGGAAACCTACGACAAACCTAAACAGACTATTAAAAAGCAGACATGACTTTTCCAACAAAGGTCTGTCTAGTCAAGGCTATGGTTTTTCCAGTAGTCATGTACAGATGTGAGAGTTGGACCATAAAGAAGGCTAAGCACAGAAGAATTGATGCTTTCGAATTGTGGTGCTGGAGAAGAGTCTTGAGAGTCTCTTGGACTGCAAGGAGATCAAATCAGTCAATCCTAGATAAATCAACCCTGAATATTGATTAGAAGGGCTGATGCTGAAGGTAAAGCTCCAATAGTTTGGCCACCTGATGCACAGAGCTGACTCATTAGAAAAGACCCTGATGCTGGGAAAGACTGAAGGCAACAGGAGAAGGTGGAGGCAAAGGATGAGATGGTTAGATAGTCTCACTGACTCAATGGACATGAGTTTGTGCAAACTCCAGGAGACAGTGGAGGACAGGGAAGCCTGGTGTGCTTCAGTCCATGGGGTCGCAGAGTTGGACATTACTAGACTGAACAACAAAACATCAAGAACAAAGAGAAGACTTAAAAAGCAATGCGATCCACTGAGTTGTACACTTAAAGATGGGTAAAATGGTAAATACTATCTTACGTATATTTTATCAAAGAAAGTTCTGAGAAGCTTAACTAAGGTCAGCAGTTCTAAATTAAAACCTTCACCAATCTCTGTAACTTGCAGGCATGTGTGTGTATGTGTGTGTGCACGCGCATACTCAGTCATATCCAGCTCCTTGTGACCCCATGGACTGTAGTCTGCCAGGCTCCTCTGCTGATGGAATTTTCCAGACAAGAATACTGGAACGGGTTGCTATTTCCTACTCCAGAGGATCTTCCTGAGCCAAGAGATCAAACTTGCATCTTGGGCATCTTCTGCACTAGCAGGCAGATTCTTTACCACTGAGCCAGTGGGAAGCCCAAAATATGGAGATGCCGGGGATTGAACCCGGGGCCTCATACATGCAAAGCATGCGCTCTACCACTGAGCTACATCCCCTGAGCAACTTTTAGCACGGTGACTTTCAATATGGTGAATAGAGCCAGGAATCTTGCTGCATATACCAGTCCTTCCAGTTACCCTACTGTTGGTTTTTCTCGCAGTCAAGGGTTCCTAAACTTCTCTAGTGAAATTAAACAAAGGAAAATATCCAGGATTTTTAGACTCTATTGTAACTTGCCTAGACTTCCAGTCATTGCTATTTGGTTTTTCCTGGTTGTACTTTTAATTCCCAAAGATGATGCTGTGAAATTGCTGCACTCAATATGCCAGCAAATTTGGAAAACTCAGCAGTGGCCATAGGACTGGAAAAGGTCAGTTTTCATTCCAATCCCAAAGAAAGGCAATACCAAAGAATGCTCAAACTACCCCACAATTGCACTCATCTCACATGCTAGTAAAGTAATGCTCAAAATTCTCCAAGCCAGGCTTCAGCAATACTTGAACAGTGAACTCCCTGACATTCAAGCTGGTTTCAGAAAAGGCAGAGGAACCAGAGATCAAATTGCCAACATCCGCTGGATCATCGAAAAAGCAAGAGCATTCCAGAAAAAAATATCTATTTCTTCTTTATTGACTATGCCAAAGCCTTTGACTGTGTGGATCACAATAAACTGTGGACAATCCTGAAAGAGATGGGAATACCAGACCACCTGATCTGCCTCTTGAGAAATCTGTATGCAGGTCAGGAAGCAACAGTTAGAACTGGACATGGAACAACAGACTGGTTCCAAATAGGAAAAGGAGTGTGTCAAGGCTGTATATTGTCACCCTGCTTATTTACCTTCTATGCAGAGTACATCATGAGAAACGCTGGACTGGAAGAAACACAAGCTGGAATCAAGATTGCTGGGAGAAATATCAATACCCTCAGATATGCAGATGACACCACCCTTATGGCAGAAAGTGAAGAGGAGTTAAAAAGCCTCTTGATGAAAGTGAAAGAGGAGAGTGAAAAAGTTGGCTTGAAGCTCAACATTCAGAAAACGAAGATCACGGCGTCCGGTCCCATCACTTCATGGGAAATAGATGGGGAAACAGTGGAAACAGTGTCAGACTTTATTTTTTTGTGCTCCAAAATCACTGCAGATGGTGACTGCAGCCATGAAATTAAAAGCTGCTTACTCCTTGGAAGGAAAGTTATGACCAACCTAGATAGCATATTCAAAAGCAGAGACATTACTTTGCCGACTAAGGTCCGTCTAGTCAAGGCTATGGTTTTTCCAGTAGTCATGTATGGATGTGAGAGTCGGACTGTGAAGAAGGCTGAGTGCCGAAGAATGGATGCTTTTGAATTGTGGTGTTGGAGAAGACTCCTGAGAGTCCCTTGGAGTGCAAGGAGATCCAACCAGTCCACTCTGAAGGAGATCAACCCTGGGATTTGTTTGGAAGGAATGATGCTAAAGCTGAAACTCCAGTACTTTGGCCACCTCATGCAAAGAGTTGACTCATTGGAAAAGACTTTGATGCAGGGAGGGATTGGGGGCAGGAGGAGAAGGGGACGACCGAGGATGAGACAGCTGGATGGCATCACTGACTCGATGGACGTGAATCTGAGTGAACTCTGGGAGATGGTGATGGACAGGGAGGCCTGGCATGCTGCGATTCATGGGATCGCAAAGAGTCGGACACGACTGAGCGACTGAACTGAACTGAACTGACTTGAACTTATTTTAAAAAGAAACAACAGAAAATGAAGATCATGGCATCTGGTCCCATTACTTCATGGCAAATAGAAGGGTAAAAAGTGGAAGTAGCGACAGATTTTCTCTTTGTAGGCTCCGAAATCACTGCAGATGATGATTGCAGCCTTGAAATTAAAAGATGCTTGCTCCTTGGAAGGAAACCTACGACAAACCTAAACAGACTATTAAAAAGCAGACATGACTTTTCCAACAAAGGTCTGTCTAGTCAAGGCTATGGTTTTTCCAGTAGTCATGTACAGATGTGAGAGTTGGACCATAAAGAAGGCTAAGCACAGAAGAATTGATGCTTTCGAATTGTGGTGCTGGAGAAGAGTCTTGAGAGTCTCTTGGACTGCAAGGAGATCAAATCAGTCAATCCTAGATAAATCAACCCTGAATATTGATTAGAAGGGCTGATGCTGAAGGTAAAGCTCCAATAGTTTGGCCACCTGATGCACAGAGCTGACTCATTAGAAAAGACCCTGATGCTGGGAAAGACTGAAGGCAACAGGAGAAGGTGGAGGCAAAGGATGAGATGGTTAGATAGCCTCACTGACTCAATGGACATGAGTCTGAGCAAACTCCAGGAGATAGTGGAGGACAGGGAAGCCTGATGTGCTGCAGTCCATGGGGTCGCAAATTTGAACATGACTTAGTGCTACTGCTACTGCTAAGTCGCTTCAGTCGTGTCCGACTCTGTGCTACCCCATGGACTACAGCCTACCAGGCTCCTCTGTCCATGGGATTTTCCAGGCAAGAGTACTGGAGTGGGTTGCCATTGCTTTCTCCTATAAGGAGAAGGCAATGACTTAGTGACTGAACAATGAAACATCAAGAACAAAGAGAAGACTTAAAAAGCAACGAGAATCCACTGAGTTGTACACTTAAAGATGGGTAAAATGGTGAATACTATCTTACGTATATTTTATCAAAGAAAGTTCTGAGAAGCTTAACTAAGGTCAGCAGTTCTAAATTAAAACCTTCACCAATCTCTGTAACTTGCAGGCATGTGGGTGTATGTGTGTGTGCATGTGTGTGTGCACGCACATACTCAGTCATTTCCAGCTCCTTGTGACCCCATGGACTGTAGCCTGCCAGGCTCCTCTGCCGATGGAGTTTTCCAGACAAGAATTCTGGAATGGGTTGCTATTTCCTACTCCAGAGGATCTTCCTGAGCCAAGAGATCAAACCTGCCTCTTGGGCATCTTCTGCACTAGCGGGCAGATTCTTTACCACTGAGCCAGTGCGAAGCCCAAAATATGGAGATGCCGGGGATTGAACCCGGGGCCTCATACATGCAAAGCATGCACTCTACCACTGAGCTACATCCCCTGAGCAACTTTTAGCATGGTGACTTTCAATATGGTGAATAGAGCCAGGAATCTTGCTGCATATACCAGTCCTTCCAGTTACCCTACTGTTGGTTTTTCTTGCAGTCAAGGGTTCCTAAATTTCTCTAGTGAAATTAAACAAAGGAAAATATCCAGGATTTTTAGACTCTATTGTTACTTGCCTAGACTTCCAGTCATTGCTATTTGCTTTTTCTTGGTTATACTTTTAATTCCTTCTAATTTATTCAACATATTAAACATAATTAAACTATAGTTTATAGTTCAAACTAGCAATATCTTGGGACTTTCCTGGTGGTCCAGTGGTTAAGAATCCAACTTGCAATGCTGGGGACACAGGTTCAATCCCTGGTCTGGAAAGATCCCACATGGCACAGGACCCCACCCACATCCCACTAAATCCTGTGTATCCCAGCTACTGAGCCTAAGCCCCAGAGCCTGGGGGGCTGCAACTACTGAAGCCCCAGTGTCTAGAGTCCATGTTCTGGAACAAGAGAAACCATTGCAATGAGAGGTCCAGGCACCACAACAGAGAGTAGACCCCATTCACTGCAACCAGAGAAAGCCCATGTGCAACAATGGAGACTGAATGCAGCCAAAAAAAATTTTTTAAATAAAAAAAACCCACATATTTCTGATCTTTACGGGTATGATCCTCTAGCTGGTTGTTTCTGCTTATAGGGATTTGTTTCTTTGAGTAATCAGAGGCCTTTTGAAACTTTGTGGGAAATATCTGAGGCCCGAGTTTACTCATATTCTTCAAGAGGAAGTTTGGGTTTGCTTCTCCCAGCTGTCTCTCTGTCCTGCCAATCCAGAAACACTCTAAATTTTCATCTTGGAGTGTTTGATTCATACAGATACAGAGAGTATGCCCCAAGGTAAACACGTATAAGTGGAGGCGTGGGATAGAGAATTCTCAGGAGAGACGGTTTTATGTTTATTTTTCCCTCTTCTCTGATCCAAGTGAAGACAGGCCTGCATCCCCACTCCCACTCTCCCAGTTTTTGTTTTCGGTTTGCTCGCTGTCCACTGAGGCTATTAGTGGCTTGGGTACTGGAGAGGCTCAGCCTTGCCCTCTGACTTTATTTTCTGCTCTCTTTAGGCCCAGGGTGGGTTTCCCTGTAGCTCAGCTGGTAAAGAGTCTACCTGTAATGCAGGAGACCCTGGTTTGATTCCTAGGTAGGGAAGAATCCCCTAGAGAAGGGATAGGCTACCCACTTCAGTTTTCTTGGGTTTCCCTGGTGGCTCAGATGGTAAAGAATCCACTTGTAATGTGGGAGACCTGGGTGTGATCCCTGGGTTGCAAAGATCCCATGGAGGAGAGCATGGCAAACCTACTCCAGTATTCTGGTTTGGAGAATTCATCACAGTCCATGGGGTTGCAAAGAGTCAGACATGACTGAGTAAATTTTACTTTTCCTTACCTCCATGGTCCATGAAAACACAGATGCTGGGTCACCAGGAATCTGCATATGACTCTGGCACAAATATGACTCTCACACACGCCTACTCCTGCTTTCTCTTAGAGGCTCCTCACATTCCGGTCAAGGTCATCCATGCATTTAAAAGATTTTCTTTTCATTTCATCTAGTTTCTACTGTTTGCTTTGTTTTTGCTTTTTTTTTTTTCTGAAGTTGTTAGGTAGGTAGAATAGGGAAAAGGAGTCCAGAATGGCAGTGGCTAAAAGATAAGGAAGAGAAAAGCCCGTGAAAATAGAACAAAGGAAGGTTGGAGGACTGGAGTGAGGACCTCAGGTAGAACCAACACCACTCCTGGCTAACCCAATTTACATAGGGCAGGCCCCGGGGGCGGGTTGGGGGGGGACATATAAAAAGAGGAGCCAAAGGGCTGGGGTTCTCTCTCTCCCCCCTCCTCCCGTACGCCGGGGGCGCTCTTCTCCTCTCCTCGAGTCTTTGGGTCGACATGCCCTCACGCCTTGAGGATGGATTTTCCTGTTATTATCTAAATAAAATAGAGCTGTAACACAGAGCTGTAACACTGATTTGTCTAAGAGCTATAACACGGTCTGTCCAAGACCCAAGAGCTGTGACATGCCGAGGGCTTTAATGTCCATCACTCCAAATCTTTGTTGTGATGAGACAGAACCAAGGCTAATACACTTGCCTGACAAAGTGAAGTGAAAGTCCTCAGTTATATCTGACTCTTTGCGACCCCATGGACTATACAGTCCATGGAATTCTCCAGGCCAGAGTACTGGAGTGGGTAGCTGTTCCCTTCTCCAGGGGATTTTCCCAACCCAGGGATCGAACCCAGGTCTTCCGCATCGCAGGCAGATTATTTACCAGCTCCTCTGTATCAGATTTTCTGTACTTTTTCATAGATGAGTATCTTTTTAACAATTTATTTTTCCTTTAGACATAGAATGCTAAAACCCATAAGGAAAGATCACTTATTGGGAGACTTCTCTTTGCAGTTCATCTAACCTGTTTAGGTGGAGGAGGAAATGGCAACCCACTCCAGTATTCTTGCCTGGAGAATCCCTTGGACAGAGGAGCCTGGCAGGCTTCAGTCCATGGGGTCCCAAAGAGTCGGACACGACTGAGTGACTAACACACACACACACACACACACACACACACACACACACACACACACACACAACCTGTTTAGGCAAGAGCTCAGCATTCGGGAAACATGCTATCGGGAATCTGGAGGAATACAATGAGTAGTTTGTTGCAGCCTCAATTATACCACTTCTTGTTAGAGCCTGACACCCTGGCCTTAGAGTTGTTCAGGTGGTCATTCTTCATACCTTCAGTGATTCACCTGTACTTTTACCAATCGCTATGGATCGGACAAGGAGCTTGGTAGTCAGAAGCCACAGAGACATGTCCTGACACCTGCTGGTGGCTGAGGGAGTCTTCACTTCGGAAAGGTGGGAACCTCATTTTTATTGCCCAGTTTGAAAGTTCAACATTCATTGTTTCCTACTTTGTGTCAGATTTGGGGCATAATTGCATGGATACAAAGATGAAACAGTGAAGGTTACTGTTCTTGAAGATCTCATAATCTCTTTAGCAGTGAAAGAGAAAGACACATATTCGGGTATTTTAACTGCATTGTGGTAGGTGTTATGGTGTGTGTGAGAAAAGAGAACATATGCATGGGTCTCTGCAGCCAGTTCCTGGCTCAGCTGCTGAAACCCTTGTAGTTTCTTAATAGTTAAGAGCATCTTTCTTTTTAATGGGGCAACTTTGAGTGGCAAGACCAGCCATGATTAGAAGCTTGGAATTTTCAGCCCTGCCTCCACCCTCACTTCTTTAGTGAGGGTAGAAGGGTTGGAAATGGGAGTTAATAATTGATCACACCTATACAAGTAAGCATGTGTAAAATGCCAATAGCATGGGCTTCTGAGAGCGCTCATGTTGGTGAATACAGCCATATACTGGGAAGGTTTGCACCCTAACTCCATAGAAACAGAAGCTCCTGCTCTTGGGACCCTCCCAGACCTCATCCTGTAAGTCTTCACCTGCCTCTTCATCTGTATCCATTATCATATAATTTTTTAACAGACTGGTAAATGTGTTTCCGAGTTCTGTGATCCACTGTAGCAAGTTATTCAAATCTGAGTACAGGAATGTGGGAACTTCCAATTTGTAACCAAGTTGTTTGGAAGTCCTGGGTAACCTGCTATTTGGGACTGGCATCTGAAGTGGGGACAGTCTCATGAGTCTGAGCCCTTCATCTGTATGATGTGACGCTCTATTCAGGGCAGTCGTGTCAGAACAGAGTTAACTGCAGGACGCCCAGCTGGGGTTACGGAGAATTGCTTAGTGGTCACACATTTGGTGACCAGCAGTGTCAGAAGTTGTGTGGCAAGTGCAGAGTGCCATGGCAAAGATTCGTTAACTCTGCGTCTCTTCGTAAGGAACTCTCTGTAGCTCCCAGGCTTACCTCTTTTAGTTACAGCTATAAGCAGAGACAAAGTACAGTCTCCCTTCCCCTGTGGCCATTTTTAGGAAAAGGAAACAAATTGGCCCAGCCTGAGTCAAATGTCCTCTTTCTGAGGACTTTGAAAAACCAATGAAACAAATTCTGGGCACAGATTACATATACGACAGCCAAAGTTTGGAGGGATGAATGAGGAGGAGCTGGGTGTGGTGAGCTGGAAAGACGCAAGGTCCTTGCATTCCTATAGCGCCCAAACCCAAATCAGTCCTACCATCCTACTGTGTTCTTTCCCAGGGCAGCAAAACCCAGTCCTAAACACTGGGCTGCCCGGGAATTCCCAGGCACAAGATCTAGATCTGATGATGTTGGTTGGATGAGGAGGGATGGTGCTGGGTATGTTACTTTACAAAGAAGAAGCCTGGTTCACGGATCTCCAAGGGCCATGATCTTTACATACAATGGAACACTACTCAGCCATAAAAAAGGATGAAATAATGTTGTTTGGAGCAGCATGGATGGAGCTAGAGATTAACATACTAGAAGTGAAGTAAGTCAGAAATAAAGACAAATACCATATGATATCACTTATATATGATACTTATATACTTATATAAAGTATATACTTATATAAAGTATATAAAGTATGACACAAATGTACTTCTTTGCAAAACAGAAACAGACTTACAGACACAGACAGCAGACTTGTGGTTGCCAAGGGGGAGGGAATGGGGGAGGATGGATTGAGAGTTTGGGATTAGCAGATGCAAATTATTATATATAGGATGGATAAAGAAGGCCCTACTGTATAACACAGGGATATTCAGTATCTTCTGATAAACCATAATGGAAAAGAATATGAAAAAGAATGTATGTGTGTATATATATGTGTATATATATATAATCACTTTGATGTACAGCAGAAATGAACACAAATTGTAAATTAACGATACTTCAATAAAATAAACTTTAAAAAAGGAAATGAGTATGATTTCGGTGAATTCACCACAATGCAGGGCCAGGCTCTGAATTTTGCAGATTTAGAAACATGAGCTTGTCAATGTTTCAGAACTGACATGATTTGTAGGCACTGATCCATATGAATGGGGTTTCAACAACAACCAATACACAAATCCTAAATGAGAATTTATTAATTTACAAAGTGTATTTAAAGGCATATCAGTCTTCCCCGGGTCTGTTTTTCAGATACCGTTTTGAACCCCAACTGAATGCTGAACCCAGTGCTGAGTGCTGGGGACATAGAGATAAATTAGATACAGGCTTTGATCTCTGAGAGCTCCCTAACTTATGCGCGTGTTGGCTGTGGGCAGACACCTTCCTTCTCTGAAATCACATAGCTTGAGAAACCAAGTCACAGTCAGGAAGCAGCTTGTTGAGGGTGAGACAAGAACAAGGGAGGGTGGTTGGAGGCTGGACTGCTCAGTGGTGTCTCTGGCAGCCTGGGCCCTGCTTTACTTGGTGGGGAGAACTGGATCCTGGAGTTGAGTTGGCACAGCCACTGTTCCCGTGCAGTTCTGCAGCCCAGCACCGTCACTGCTGGCCTTAGGTGCTCTTTGCACTTTTATGGCTGCCCACAGTCCCTTAAAGCAGGACCTTTTCTCTGTAGACAGTTCCGATCTTATGGAAAATCTCCCCCTAGGTCTGGGAGCTGAACGGTGTTGGTGGCATTCCCCACACGTATCATCCATTTCCCATTTGATCTTACCATCATGTCACTTAGGACAGGAGCTGCCCTGAGGGCCCCTCAATCTGGCCTCCTTGTTAATCTGTGTTGTTCTTTTTCTTTTAAGGCGCAGGCTCCAGAGTGCACATGCTCAGTATTTACAGCACCCAGGCTTGGGATCTTTGTTTCCTGACCCTGGATCAAACGCACGTCCCCTGCATTGGAAGAAGGATCCTTAACCAGTGGACCACAGGGAAGTCTCCACGTATGTGTGTGGTTATGACCGGACTCTCCATACTCCTCTGTGAGCCTCTACATTACTTTGGTTAACTTTCTCTCATCTCAACAGTTTTTTTCAAACATTTGACAATTTCTTGCAATCTTCCATCCAACCTTTATCCCTCTAACTCCTAACAGGTGAACGCGCCCCCTACTTTAGTTAGGAAGTAGGGGTGGGGTGCTACTCCCTTAAGCTCCTGAGGAAAGGCTCAGCTATCCATCTTTAGTGCTTTGGGCATCTCCCAGAGCCACCCCTTCCCACTTCAGCCTACTTGCTCTGTCCGCTCCAATTTGCATCTGTTTTTCTGGCCTTTCTGCTCAATAGTGGGGTTGTGTTCCCTCTCCAGCCAGTTCATGTGTTGAAGCCCCAAGCCCCCATGTGATGGTGTTGGACATGGAGCTTCGGGCGGGTAATTAGGTCAGGAGGGTGGAGCCCTCATGATGAGATGAGAGCCCTTCTGCAAAGAGATGCCAAAGAGCTTGCTTCTCTCTGCTTTCCACCAGGTGAGGACCTGGAGAGAAGGTGACTGTCTGCAAACAAGGAAGCAGGCCCTCTCTAGACACTGATCTGCCAGCACCTTGATCTTGGACTTCCTGGCATCCAGAACTGAAAAATGAGCATTGTTTAAGCCATCCAGTCTACAGTTTGTTTGTTTGTAACTTTTGACTGCACCCTACGGCTTTTGGGACCTCAGTTCCCCAACCAAGTAGCCAACTCATTGGAAGGTGAAGTCTTAACCATTGCACTGCCAGGTCCCTATAATATGTTGTTGTAGGAGCCCAAACTGACTCAAACGCTTGGCTCTCACTTCTGGCCCTTTCTTCTTTCTTTATTTCCTATTTATCCATTTATTTGGTTGTGCCAGCTCTTAGTCACAGCATTGAAACTCTTAGTTGCGGTATGTGGGATCTAGTTCCCTGACCAGGGATCAAACCTGGGCTCCCTGCATTGGGAGTATGGAGTCAGCCACTGGACCGCCAAGCAAGCCCCCTTCCCTCTTTCTTTCTCCTCTGCATGTCCCTTGGTATTTACCAGGGTCCTGTCCTAGATTCCCTTTTCTCCTTTCTCTGGTTCCTCTCCCTGAGTGACCTCACCCATTCCCAGGGCTTCAGTTGCTATTTCTGGACCACTCCTAAATATCTTTTTTCCAGCTGTTTGGTTCCCTTGTGTGAGATAATAGAAAAATGTATATATATTGGTCTCTGTCCCAGGTTCCTGGTTTAGAGACAGCCCCTAAAAGTCTTGTAATTTCCCAAGTGATAAGAGCGTTGCCAGCATCTTTTTGTTCTATTATTTGGTTTTTGACTCTGTCCCTGACACAAGGCTCTTAAAACACTTGTAAAACTTCTCAGTCCAGATAAGAGCACAATGAACATCTTTTGTTTTAACGAGGCCACTCTGGGTGAGCTCCTGAATAGGAGTTGGTCACTAGAAAGACCAAGCCAGGCAGTATTAGAGGACTGAAATTTTCTATACTCGGATAGGATAGAGGGGCTAGCCATGGGGTTAATAATTGATCATGCCTATGTGAGGAGGTCTCCATAAAATCCCAACATTAGCAGTTCAGGGAGTTTCCAGGTTGGTAAACGCATCCGCCTACGGGTAGGGTGTTGCATCCCAACTCCACGAGGACAGACACTCCTGTGCTTGGTGATCATCCAGGCCTCACCCTAGATCTCAGGAAGGGGACACGGGAACCTCTGATGTGTAGCTAAGTTGGATGAAAGTTGTGGGTGGCCTGGGGACCTACTTCTTGCAACTGGCTTCTGAAGCGGGCAGCAGTCTGAGCCCTTCACCTGGGGGATCTGACATTCACTTCAGGTAGACTGTGTCAGAACTGAGTTAAACGGAGGACACCCAGCTGCTATTGCAGAATTGTTTGGGGTGGGTTAGACCCACACATCTGGTGTCAGAAGTGCTGGACGGTACTCTTATGAGAGTAAGGAAGAGACACAGGAGGGAAGACTGTTTTTCCCTTAGACCCCCTCGCCCCCTCCATCCATTCTCTATCTGGCTCTGTCTTGCTCTGGGTCTTGGGGCGCCGACCCGTTTGGGATGCATCAATAAGCTCTCTTGCTCTCCGGCATTTTTTTGACAAGGAATCAGGAAATAAGAAGGTGGGAAGAGAAAGGAGTCCTCTGGCTGAGGTCTTTCTCCAGAGAGCTGAGAACACAGAGCAAGAGACCTGGGAGGGTAGGACTAGCAAGAGGATCGGAGTTCAGGGCCAGGGCCAAGGAGAAAGAGCAAAGGGGCGGTCACAGGCTGGCTGGCTCAAACCCAGACAGGCGGAGCGGAAGGGCTCATTCATCCAGGGCCAGCCCAGGGCTGAGGTTGCCGAGCTGGCTGGCCCGGCCCAGGCCCTCTCAGGGCTGGGAGGGAATTTCCTCGGGCTCCCTCCCCTCGGGCTGGGCGAGCGGGAACCTGTGCGGAGGATTTTAATTCGAGGAGCGACCTCGGAGTGTGTGGCAGGGCGGGAACTCCAGGATACCTGAGGCAGCCCCTTGGCCTGTCCTGCCTGGGACGCACCTTGGCCTCCCCCAGGTAAGCTGCGGGCGCTGGTGAGGGCGCGGGGAGCCGTCGACCGGGTCCCTCTGTCGGGCGGGGAGCGCCCGAGGCCCAGGGCCGACGGACGAGTGCTCCCTTGGCAACCTCCTTCCGCAGGAGCTTCAGGAGTGTCCGCTCCTGCTACTTTCATTTTAAAAGTTGGCAGCAGGTTGGGCCAGGAGTCAGGGGCTGTCTCTGACTCACCCGTCTCCCCGATGGTGGGAGGACCAGGTAATACCATTGCCCCTCTGAGCCCTGGTCAATCTTCTCTCCCTGCATCCCGTTCTCCTCAGTAACCTGTCCCTATCTCCAGTCCCACAGTCCTCTCCTCCCTCCAACTGAGCCAGATCCTAGTCGTCTCTAGACCTCTGCCCCAGGAGACCACAGCCAGGGCCAGACAGTCTCTGGCTGCTTCCTGCCCAGCAAGTCTCCGAGGTTGTTTCCTCCTTCCTGGTTTGGGTGTCTGAAGGATTCTGTTCACTCCTTAATATGTTACTTTTTATTCTTTATTCATGATTCTCTGCGGGGGGGTGGGGGGTTGGGGTGGGGCAGGGGTGAAGTTAGGGGTGGGGCACACAGTTTCGCTCTTCCTGGGAATAAGAGAACTGAAATTTATTTCACAAATGTATGGTGATCATCTGTAAGCGGTGGCCAGCGTGGCAGAGTGGAAACATTTTAGAGTCTTAGAGAGGCATTTGGATTGATATCCCACCTCTCCCTGAAGGTCAGTTTCCTTATCTCTAAATAGTATTGTTATGAAGAGGACATGAGATGTTTTGTTGTTGGGACTCCATGGACATGAGAGGATACATATTAAGCACCAAGCCCAGTGCCGGGCACACAGCAAGGCCGGCTCCAGAAACACCTGTGCTTCTTTGGCCCGCTTCCTGCCATGCCCTGCCCTAACTGCCACCCTCCCCTCTCTGTCTTGTAACGATGTAGCAGACGCCCTTGGCCTTGAAGGCACTTGGGCCGACCTGTAAACACTGAGTTGGGAGTGAAGGGGCAGGTGGTGAAGGGAGGGGCTGAATAGAAGAAGCGCCTCCTGCCGTTTGAGGTTAGAACAGCAATCAGGGCTGGGACCTCTAGCTGGAAGGAAAGGAAGGCTCTTCCGCTGTGTTTCTGAATTTGCATTGTCAGTGGTGGGAACCGTCAGTTCCTACCACCAACTCCGCCTGGTCTCAGGTTACAGCCTTTTAAATGCGAAATCTCATTTAATCGTAACCCTATTTGTATTATCTTCAGCCCCATTTTATAGTTGAGAACATGAAGATACAAACAAACAAAGGGATTTGCCTAAGGTCACATAGCTAATAATAAGTAGTAGATCCAGAATTCATATCTAGGTCAGACTCTGGATTCCACACTTTGTTCAAATCCTTATCGTCCTTCAAATTTCTGTGTATCGGAAAGAACAAAAGGCCATCCGCCTTCCCCCAGCTTCCTAGACACTGGCTTCTCACTTGCCGTACATCAGTACATCTCCTGCTCTGGGCTGCTTCATCCAAGTGGGAAAGAGCACAGTCTTCCCCTGATTCATTCATTGTCACTCATTCATACTTCATTCAGTCATGTGCTCTGTTGACCCTATGTTATGTTCACAGCTTATAGTGAGCACCCTGTATGTCCCTGATACAGAAATGTTCGAGGAATCTTTTGTTAATTCAACAAACATAATCTGATTCATTCTGTGGGTTCCATAATAGGGATTCAAAGATGAATAAAATAGGTCTTCCCTGGCGACTCAGTGGTAAAGAATACGCCTGCCAATGCAGGATACACAGGTTTGATTCCCCGATCTGGGAAGATCCCACATACTGTGGAGCAACTAGGTCCATTCGCCACAATTATTGAGCCTATGCTTTAGAGCCCGGGAGCTGCAACTACTGAAGCCCACTCGCCCTAAATCCCATGCTTTACAACAAGAGAAGCCATCACAATGAGAAGCCTGCACAGCACAATTAGAGAATAGCCCATGCAGCAACGAAGGCCCAGCACAGCCCAACCTAGATAAATAAATAACTTTAAAAGATGAATAAAACAAGTTCTATCTTCAGGGCTTTCACAGCCTTGTGGAGGAGACAGTGATACCCTAAGGGCATTTAATTCTTCCATGTCTGCTTTATTCCTTACTGTATTCCTTGCTTAGCACAATGACAGGTGCATCAGTTCAATTCAGTTCAGTTCAGTCGCTCAGTCGTGTCCGACTCTCTGCGATCCCATGAATCGCAGCATGCCAGGCCTCCCTGTCCATCACCAACTCCCGGAGTTCACTCAGACTCACGTCCATCGAGTTGGTGATGCCATCCAGCCATCTCATCCTCTGTCATCCCCTTCTCCTCCTGCCCCCAATCCCTCCCAGCATCAGAGTCATAGTAGAGGCTTAATAAGGCTTTGCAGAGGAAATGTTAGGACAGAGTCTTGGAGGGGGTGTTAGAACTTGGCCAAGAGAACAAATTGGGGAGGGAAGATGTTCTAACAGAGAGAGACGCTCATGAAAAGGCCTAGTGGAGGGCGGGAGCTAGAATTGCTAGGCGCTCAGTAAGACCAAAACTAGTGGTTACCAGTGGGGAGAGAGAAAAGGATGGGGCAAGACAGGAGTTGGAGACTCAGAGGTTCAGGCTACTATGTGTAAAATAAATAAGCTACAAGGATATATTATATAGCCCAAGGAATATAGCTGATATTTTATAACAGCTTTAAATGGAGTACAACCTATAAAAATTTTGAATTACTATGTTGTACACCTGAAACTAACATAGTATCACAAGTCAACTATACCTCAATAAAAAATTAATTAGAGTTAACAAGGAAGAAAAGAATGAAGGCGGATTCTCTTACAGACAGAAGATTATTCTGGTTTGGCTGATCGATTTGACAGTGAGGACTGGTTTTGACAATTGGATTATATGGCAGACATTTTCCATAAAGTGAGCAAGCTAAATCTGTACCTCCAAGGTTTAGAGGAAGATATATCTAAAGCATGTCTCTAATAAAGACTATGCTAAAAAGTTCTATCTTGCAACTGATTTTAATTTGTGAGAAATAATTTATTGTTGACTTAAAAATGTATGAGAGTAACATAGCTTGTCCAAAATTCTTATGTGGCTTCATGAGCAACAAATGTGAACACTACAGGTGTATGGCACACATAACATCATTGTCCAGGGACATCACAGTGGAGACTGATCAGGTGAGGTGATGAGGCTTGTCTGGAGATAGGCAGGGGGCAGAACTGGAGCAAGAACCAGGGTTTTCTGAGTGTAGTAATTCAGTGTTCTTTCCAAATTTCCTCCTTTTTCCTTCTTCTACTCACTTAGTGGTTTATTCAGCAAACAGTAAGCACCATTACATAGGATAAAAAAGAAAATTTCCTACTTTATATTCTAGTAGAAAGAGACAGACAACAGATAAACAAACCAGATTTTTATTTTTACATATTTATTTGACTGCATCGAGTCTT
Organism: Budorcas taxicolor; assembly: GCF_023091745.1. NCBI lineage: Eukaryota > Metazoa > Chordata > Mammalia > Artiodactyla > Bovidae > Budorcas > Budorcas taxicolor. Next base: position 107,196,957 of record NC_068912.1, read on the forward strand.
AGGCAGCGAAAGGAGAAGAGAGTGGCAGAGGACGAGATGGTTAGATAGCATAACCAACTTAACGGACATGAATTTGAGCAAACGCCAGGAAATAGTGAAGGACAGGGAAGCCTGGCTTGCATGCCCCAGTCCATGGGGTTGCAAAGAGCCGGACACAACCTAGCCATTGAAAACAACAACAACAGCGGCAACACTGAGTCTTAGCTGTCACACCGGAGATCTTTGCGGCATGCGGGATCAGTATTGATCGTGGCATGTGAGCTTCAGTTTATTGCAGCACATGGGCTCCACAGCTCCGGCTCAGTAGCTGCAGTGTGTAGGCTCTGTGGTTGTGGCATACAGGCTTAGTTGCCCCGTGGCATGTGGAATCTTCCCTCATAGCCTAGTCAGTAAAGAATCTGCCTGCAATGCAGTAGACCCAGGTTCGATTCCTGGGTCAGGAAGATCCCCTGGAGAAGGAAATGGCAAATCCACTCTAGTATTCTTGCCTGGAAAATCCCATGGACAGAGGAGGCTGGCGGGCTACAGTCCATAGGGTTGCAAGAATCGGACACGACTTAGCAACTAAACCAACCAACCAACCAATGTGGGATCTTAGTTCCCTGACCAGGGATTGAACCCATGTACCCTACATTGGCAGGTAGATTATTAACCACTAGGCCACCAGGGAAATCCCCAAACCAGGTATTTTTAGATAGTTAAGTGCTAAAAGTGAAGGGGGGATGTGATAGAGTATATGGGGTGGGCAGAGGTTGGGCTGCCACTACAGAGAGGCCAGAAAAAGAGCTAGCCTTGGGTGTATGTGCTGGGGTTTGGGGAGTGGGGGGTGGGGAGGAGAAAGGGTTAGGTAGAGGGAACAGCAAGTGCAAAGACCCTGAGACAGGAGAGAGCTTGGTGTGTGCTTGAGACAGAAAGAAGCCCCTGTGGTTGCAGCACAGAGATGCTGGGAGAGTAGCAGAAGGTTAAAAGGCTGGAGCTAGGTGGTGCAGGATTTATCAGCCATGCCAAGGACCCTGTATTTACCTTGAAGACAATGGGAAACACTGAAGGGTTTTGTTTATTCATGTGTATTGGCTGTGCTGGGTCTTTGTTGCTGTGCGTGGGCTTTCTTTAGTTGCAGTGAGCAGAGGCTACTCTCTAGTTGCTTTGTGAGGACTTCTCATTGAGGTGGCTTCTCTTGTTGCAGAGCATGGACTCTAGAGCGTGGGCTTCAGTAGTTGTGACGCGTAGGCCCAGTTACTCCAGAGCATGTGAGATGCTCCCAGACCAAGGATTGAACAGCGTCCCCTGCATTGCAAAGTGGACTCCCAACCACTGGACTGCCAGGAAACCCCCCCACTGAAGGATTTTTAAGCAGACAGTGATTGTGTTTTGTTTTGGCAGCAGGGCAGGAATGGAAACAGAGATGGAGATTAACTGAGAGGCTCTTTCAGGTGAGACAGCTGCTGTCTACTCTGCTGAGGGGTTGTGAAGATGAATGGTGTTCAAGGGAAGGCAGAATGGTATGGAATGTCATGTCGTCCTCTGGTTCTGATGAGGGGTGCTGGTAACTATTGCTATACAACAAATCACTATACAGCATAGTAGCTTCCAACAACAGCCATTTGATTTTGTCATGAGTCTGTGGGTCCGGAATTTGGGTTAAAGTGAGCAGTTCTGCTGCATGTGGTGTCAGCTGAGATCATTCCCTTGGCACTATTCAGCTGGTGGATGAACTGGACTCCAAGAAGGCTTCACTCATAGGTCTGGCACTTTGGTGCTCTTCTCTGTGGTCTCTCTCTCCTTGTGAGTAGCTTGGACTTCCTCATGGGATGGTGGCCTCAGTGGAGGTCATTCTCCTTATATGATGTCAGATCTCGAAGAGGGAACATTCCAAGAGGAACAGAAGTAGGCCTGCAGATCTCCGCAGGCCTGGCCTTGGAGGCATCCGGCACTACTTCTGCCTCATGTTATCAGTCAAAACTAGTCACAAGTCTGGCCCAGATTCAAGGTGGGGAAACAAAACCACCTTTTCGTGGAGAAACAGCAAGTAATATGCTCTGTCTTTAATCTACCACACTGGGCTTCTGGAAACTGAATAACCACAACTGCCCTGATGAGACTGGCCCACTTTAAAATCTAAACCACAGTTCAGTAGCACCCTCTTCTTACCCGAGGTTTTGCTTTCCCCGGTTTCAGTTACCTGAAGTCAACCTTGGTTTGAAAATATTAAGTGGAAAATTCCAGAAATGAACAATTCATAAATTTTGAATTGTGTACTCTTCTGAGTAGCTTCATGAAATCTCAAGCTGTCCTGCTCCATCTGGCCTGGGACATGAATCATTTCTTTGTCTAGTGTATCCTGCCCAGTCATCTAGCTGCAGTGTTGGTTATCAGTTGAGGTATGCTAAAGTCACCCTTATTTTACTTACTAATGGCCCCAAAACACAAGGGTAATAATGCTGGCAATTTGGATATGCCGCAGATAAGCTGTAAAGTGCTTCCTTTAAGTGAAAAGGTGAAACTTCTTGACTTAATAAGGAAAGAAAAAAGGGAACTTCCCTGGTGGTTCAATGGTGAGGACTCTGTTTCCACTGTAAGGGGCACAAGTTCGAGTCCTGGTCAGGGAACTAAGCTTCCACAAGTCACATGGTGTGACCAACAACAACAACAAAAAAATGGTAAGGAAAAAAATTGCATTCTGAGGCTGCTAAGATAAAAATGAATCATCTATGTATGAAATTGTGAAGAAGGAAAAGAAAATGCATGTTAGGTTTGCTATCTCACCTCAGACTGCAAAAGTTACAGCCACAATGTATGGTAAGTGCTTAGTTAAGATGGAAACAGCTTTAAATTTGTACAATAAGATTTGGAGAGAGAGAGAATGATGACAACATTCACACAACTTTTATTACAGAATATTGTTTTAACTCTATTTTATTATTAGTTATTGTTGTTAATGTTTAATTTATAAATTAAACTTTACCATAGGTATGTGTGTATAGGAAAAACCATTGTATAGATAAAATTTGGTGCTACCCACAGGTTTAGATATTCCCTGGGGACTTGGAATGTATTGCTGTGGATAAGGGGAGACTACTGTATACTGTGTTAGAACAATTTATAGGTCTTTGTTCTCCACCGGGGAATAAAGAGGGCCTGGGGAATAGGAAGTGGTTTTGTTTTTGCTTTTTTGTGTGTTTCCAGTGTATAGCATATACAAGGCATTCAGGTTATGTTGTGCAATAAATTCACATATCACGTAAGAACTCATTGGTTATCAAATCATAGTGTACATGAGAATCCCCTGGGGAGCTGTTACAAAGACAGGCAGGTTCCTGGGCAAGACCCCAGCCCAGAATCCACATTTCTACAGGAGGTGGTTTCAATCTTAGCTGCACATCAAAAAATCCCAATGCCCAGGCCCTAGCTCCAGAGGCCTTAGTTCAGCTGATCAGGGGTGAGCTCAGACATTTACACTGCTTTACAATCTCCTCAGACAATTCTGATGTGTAGCCAGGGTTAAGAACCACTGCCCTAGGGTTAAAACCAGCCATCTCCACTTGACTTTTTCAGATGATTCTGTAGCTGGTTTATGTCAGGGTGGCCAGCTGTCCTTGGTGTGCCCAGGACTGTCCTAATTTTAGCACCCTGAATCACATATCCCTCATCCCATGCAAAGCAGCACAGTTGGTTATCATCAATGGACCATTATTTAAGAAACATTGAAGATGAGGCAGTGAAAGCCTTTTTGAAGAATACCTACAAATACCTACTGAGAGCAGTGATTCTGCCTCCTTACTGAAGGGACTGAAATAGTATCATCATATTATCAAACAGAGCCAATTCCTTGAATTAAGGAGGTTAGGAGTTTTCTTTCAGCCCTGTGCTCTGGTGGGCTAGGTCACTGCGTTGCATGCTAAGTCACTTCAGTCGTGTCTGACTCTGTGCGACCCCATGAACTGTAGCCCGCCAGGCTTCTCTGTCCATGGCATTCTCCAGGCAAGAGTCCTGGAGTGGGTTGCCGTGTCCTCCTCCAGGGGCTCTTCCCAACACAGGGATCAAACTTGTGTCTCTTATGTCTCCTGCATTGGCAGGAGGGTTCTTTACCCCTGGCACCATCTGGGAGTTTTCCTTTAGCTCTGTGCTCTGGCAGGCTAGGTCATTAGTTAAATAGTGTGTCTGTCTTTGGGACTTCTTCCATATTCTATTTCTTAGTGTGCATGAGGCAGCTTTGAAAGTCTGATCACAATCAACAAAGAAAATGTGTTGAGGACAGTATGAGATACAACATAAAGCTTTGGTCTTTACAGTATATATTACTGTTACTATTATTTATTATAACAGAAAACAAAAATGTTATAATAGAGTGCTTAAATAGCTCTGTGGGGAGGCAGTGGGTATATTAATAGTGGAGTGGCTCAGGATCTAGCCTCAAGAATGGGACAGTGGTCTGGCTTTGCTTTTGATGTGCAATCCCAGGTACCTCTTTTTGCCTTTGTTCATCTGTAAAATGGGAATAAAAATGGTGTCTTCTTCACAGGGCAGCTAGGAGGATTCATCAAAATACCACAAGTGATGGGGATTCCCTGATGGTCCAGTGGTTAGGACTCAGTACTTTTACTGCTGTGGGCCTAAGTTCGATCCCCATTCAGGCAACTAAGATTCTGCAAGCCTTGAGGCACGGCCGAATGAAACAAAAACAAAAAAACAAACTAAAAACCCCGCAAGTGAAAGTGGTTCTGTGGATTGGGAAGGGGCAGTCATGATAGTCTTTGAATGGGAGAGACACAAAGAAATTATTCCACTGAGAGGTCTTGTATATGACCGGAGTCTTGGTCCCCCCACCTTGAACCACAGCCACAGTTGTGGGGTTCCAAAGGAGAATCTTTTAACACATAGTGGGCATGCAGAGACCTCAGGAAGAAGAGCGTCCCTACCTTAGGTGCCCTCACAACTGAGGGCAAGTGTGCTTTGTTTGCTTCAGGAATAAGGAACACTTTTGGAAAAGGGGATTTGTAAAGGTACTTTCTATTTTGTTTTAAAATCTTTTGCCTATTTATTTCAAGTGTATTCTTGGAGATGTAGTGAAAAGAAAACAACCACAACCACAAACCCATAAATTGGAAAGGCTGGTTCTTAATTTCTGTAGCTAAAAAAGCCCTCTTTCAGGCTATAACCACAGAGAGATTGCTGCAGGACTCTGGAATGAGGCATAATGATGGTCTGCAGTGTGATGAAGGAGGCTGTTCGTCTCTGTGGCCCAGAAGCCCAATCCGTGGCCTCTCCAATTACCCAGGTTGCCTAGCAACACCACTCAAAGCCTCCCCACCCCGCCCAGCTGGGCAGCAATTGGGTACACCCAGCATAGTCTGTTGCCCAGCCTTCTGGACACCCCAGCCACATCAAGGCTGGACTCAGCCTCTGCAAGGGCCCGCCTGGTACCAATGAATGGGTGGGGCCAGCTGTTTAAAAAAACAGTTCAGATGTCTGAAACCTACTTGTTCGCATGCAGCTGGGAAAGCAGCACAGCTTAGTGATCGAAAGCCTCTTCTGCCAAAGAGGAGTTGTTCTAAGGTTGGTGGCCTTGGCAGCGCTCTCCTGGGTGAGGTGGAGAAGGGAAGGTGAGCCTGACTTAGTCCTCGGGTTCTCAGAGAATCACATCCTTTTTCTTTCCTGGATGTCTTTCTCCATCTTGACTCCTTGCAGCAGTATGGGAGTGGTGGGTGTTCCCAGCCCCGCTTGCCAGTTCTTCTACAGCTCCCATCTGGGAACTCCCAGAGTCTAGTCGGGATCTGATCGGAGAGCTGGAGGAGGAAGTGGGAGGAGGAAAGAGGGAAGGATGGGATGAAAATGCTCAGAACTATGCACACTTCTTGCACACTTGTTACATGGGAATCACAAGGCAGAGGCACGCACGGGGCCTTTGGAGTCAGACGCCTTCGTCTCCTGCTCCACCTTCTCACCAGCTCTATGACCCTGAGCAAGGTGCTCGGGAAGCCCGAGTTACCTTATCCACAAACTGGGGACGTTATTATCCCAACTTACAAGACTGTTGTAAGAAGTAAAGGAGAGCGCGCTCTTAAAGTGTTTGGCATAGAACCGGGCACACACTAAGTGCTCACCATTATGGCAACTCTTAGAACTTCATTTGATTCTTACAATAATTCTGTAAGACATTGAGGGGAGTAGAACTCGAGTCTTCACAGTGCCAAGCACAAGGAATAGTGCTCCATGAAGACAGGTGACAGTCCCTTTGGTAACCAGTGCAGCATGGTAGCTCTGCAGGTCTCGATGAAGGCTCAGCGATGGCAGAATGATGACAATGGGGGTGGGTGGGTGTGCGGAGGAAAAGGATGAGGCGAAGTGCTTCTCGGTTTAAGAGAAGTAACCCAAAACTCTTAATTAATACGGTGTACACGGAATTCCTCTCTCCTTCCCTCCCTCCCTCCAGTATTCTTTTAAATAAACTGTATTTTGGAACAACTGTAGATTTACTAATACATCAAAGTTGCAGAGAGTTTGTTTACCTTTTACTCAGATACAAGTATTTTCTGAACACCTTTGATGCATCAGGAACTTTCTGGGCTTGTGGAATACAGCAACAAAACTGTGTCAGCCTCCTGTTGGAAGATCACAGAGATTGTGAGACAGAGTGGACCTCTAATAGTACTCACACTTCTGACACCAAATGTGTGGGGTTTCCATGTCAAGCAATTCTGACGCTGACTACCCTACAGATTAAGGGCTCAGTTCCACAAAGCTGCTCCCGGTTTCAGATGCAGTTGCAAGCCTAGGCTTCCAGGGCTTTTGACCAAACGGCTATAATTTCAGCGTTTCTGTCTCCTCCCTCCTTGGGTTCCATAATTTGCTAGAGCAGCTCACTGAACTCAGGACAGGACATTGCCTACTATTATCAGTTTATTATAAAGACTACAACTCAGGAGCAGCCAAATGGAAGAGATGTGGGAAGGGACGTAGAGCCCCCACACCTTCTGTAAATGCATCACCCTCCCAGCACCTTGAACTGTTCACCTAACCTGGAAGCTCTTCAAACCCATTTGTTTAGGATTTGAATGGAGATTCAATTACATAGGGATGATGGATTAAATTATTGACCACCGATGACTAAACTCAGTTTCGAGCACTTCTTCCCATCCCAGAGGTGGGGGACTGAAAGTCCCAACTCTCTAATCACATGGTTGTTTCCTCTGGTGACCAGTCCCCATCCTCTAAGAATACCTTCATTTGCATAAACTCAGGTACAGCTGAAAGAGGCTTATTAAGAATAGCAAAAGATACTCCTCTCACACTTATCACTCAGGAAATTTCAGGGGTATTAGGAGCTCAGTGCCGGGAGCTGGGGAGGAAGACCAAATGTATATATTTCTTAATATATCACAATGTCATGGTAGAGTACAAGATCACTGGAAGGAAATAAGCAGAGACAAAGGGAGGCCAGGCAGTTAGAAAGTGAAAGTGAAAGTGAAGTCGCTCAGTCGTGTCTGACTCTTTGCGACCCCATAGACTACCAGGCTCCTCTGTCCATGGGATTTTCCAGGCAATAGTCCTGGAGTGGATTGCCATTTCCTTCTCCAGGGGATCATCCCAACCCAGGGATCAAACCCGGGTCTACCGCATTGTAGACAGACGCCTTACCGTCTGAGCCACCAGGGAAGTCTGGGGAGGAAGACCAAATGTATATATTTCTTAATATATCACAATGTCATGGTAGATTACAAGATCACTGGAAGGAAATAAGCAGAATCAAAGGGAGGCCAGGCAGTTAGAGGTACAGAGCCAGGCAGGCAAAAAGAGCCACATTGTCGCTGCTGCACGCTCATTGCTTCAACCTGCATGAAAGACACAGTGGGCATCGGATGTTGGGTGCCACACTGACTCCAGTGGCACAGCTGGATGGACACGAGACACTGCTGCCATTGCTTTAAAGTGCACCATGTAAAGAATATTCCCCATCCGCAGCTCCAGTCCTCCAAATTCTAAGCAAATGCAGCTGACTGCTCAAGCCCAGGTCACATACCTGAGCCTAAGAACCTGGAAAAGTGAGTATTGGACATTTTTAGCTTTTGTACCGGGAAGTGGTCCTTGCTGCCCACCCAGATTCGTGAAATGAGTAATTGGCTGAGAAAATTAACAAATGACCATTACATAAGCATTATCAAAAGAATACAGTGGAAGTGTCACAGAACCAAACTTGGGTCCACTTGTCCATGCACGAAAGCCAGTCTACTGACACTGGGTTGTGGTGGAAGAAAGTGCTGTGTTTATTGCAGGGCATCAAGCAAGGAGTCCAGGGTGGCTAGTTCTCAAAACACCTGAACTCCCCTGATGGGTTTCAGGCAAGCATTTTTAAAAGGCAAGACGAGGAAGGGGCGACCCAGGGTATGTGATCAGCTGGCACACAGTTCTCTGATGAGGTAACAGGGTGGAGTCACAGGGTTAACGTTATCAATCCTTAGGTTCAGTAGGCCTGGGGGCTCTGCTCATGGTCATCAGGTAGTTAACGTCTTTCATTTGGTGGGGTTTTTTAGTATCTGCAAAACAACTCAGGAAATGTGCATCAGATACTGTTTTCTAGGTGCTTTAGAGAGGAGCTGAAGCAGAGGAAATGGCAGAGAGGTCTGTCCTGGGAAGCCCCATACGGTTCTGCTCAGTTACAGAAGTCCTTAACTTAAATTTTGGGGACTTACTTTATAACATAATTTTGAGAAACACTATGTGATATTGAAAATGCTACATGGCATTTTGAGGGACTCCAAGGAGCTCCCGTCCTTTACGTCTCAGGGCACAAAGAATTCAGTGAGAGGCAAAGTGATGGGTAAGAAGTAATTTATTAGAACAGGGTGCTTGTGAGGCTTATAAGTGGGCAGGCGAGAAGGTGCCCCACCGCAAGAACTTAGTGGGCTACAGTTTTATAATCAAAGGAGAAGTCAGAAAGGGAGAAAACCACTTTCTTCCTCATTCTTGAGTAGATGTCATGGTTCCATCGTCAGCTCCTCCTCTATGTCAGGTGGGGGAGTTTTTTTGGTCCCTACATGGTCAAGACACTATGACTGTCACTATGACTATCATGCGGGGAAGGCAGTGGCACCCCACCCCAGTACTCTTGCCTGGAAAATCCCATGGACGGAGGAGCCTGGTGGGCTGCAGTCCATGGGGTCGCTAAGAGTCGGACATGACTGAGCGACTTCACTTTCACTTTTCACTTTCATGCATTGGAGAAGGAAATGGCAACCCACTCCAGTGTTCTTGCCTGGAGAATCCCAGGGACAGGGGAGCCTGGTGGGCTGCTGTCTATGGGGTCGCACAGAGTCAGACACTACTGAAGCAACTCAGCAGCAGCAGCAGCAGCATGACTGTCATGACACTATGGAAGAATTATCTCAGATCTCAGTCCACTGAGGATCTTGCACTTTGAAATGTTACCTTTCCATAAATTGTTGTTTTTCGTGTGTGCAGAGAGCATGTCCTCGGGGTCACTAACTCACCAGGCTCACTGGGCAGGATGTGGATCTCATGCCACCGTGGTTTTACTGTCTGGGGGCATGTCTCATGCTTCTGTTGTGTGGTTTTGTTGCTAAGCAGCCCTGCTTGGTTTTGTGGTTAAGCAAACCTGCTTTCTTGAGTGATCATTAACTTACAAGGGTCTCCCATACTTTTTTCTTGACTTATAATCCCCTAGTGGGATTAACTGTTTAATTACCAACTTTGTCTCTTTACTATGTCCCTATCAGTATTCTCAATAGTGAATAAGGGTACCTAAGAAATGCAAAAAAGCAAAATGGCTGTCTGGGGAGGCCTTACAAATAGCTGTGAAAAGAAGAGAGGCGAAAAGCAAAGGAGAAAAGGAAAGATATAGGCATCTGAATGCAGAGTTCCAAAGAATAGCGAGAAGAGATAAAAAAGTGATCAATGCAAAGAAATAGAGGAAAACAACAGAATGGGAAAGACTAGAGATCTCTTCAAGAAAATTAGAGATACCAAGGGAACATTTCATGCAAAGATGGGCCCGATACAGGACAGAAATGGTATGGACCTAACAGAAGCAGAAAACATTAAGAAGAGGTGGCAAGAATACACAGAAGAACTGTACAAAAAAGATCTTCACGACCAAGATAATCATGATGATGTGATCACTAAGCTAGAGCCAGACATCTTGGAATGTGAAGTCAAGTGGGCCTTAGAAAGCATCACTACGAACAAAGCTAGTGGAGGTGATGGCATTCCAGTTAAGCTATTTCAAATCCTGAAAGATGATGCTGTGAAAGTACTGCACTCAATATGCCAGCAAATTTGGAAAACTCAGCAGTGGCCACAGGACTGGAAAAGGTCAGTTTTCATTCCAATCCCAAAGAAAGGCAATGCCAAAGAATGCTCAAACTACCGCACAATTGCACTCATCTCACATGCTAGTAAAGTAATGCTCAAAATTCTCCAAGCCAGACTTCAGCAATACGTGAACCGTGAATTCCCTGATGTTCAAGCTGGTTTTAGAAAAGGCAGAGGAACCAGAGATCAAATTGCCAACATCTTCTGGATCATGGAAAAAGCAAGAGAGTTCCCAAAAAACATCTATTTCTGCTTTATTGACTATGCCAAAGCCTTTGACTGTGTGGATCACAGTAAACTGTGGAAAATTCTTAATGAGATGGGAATACCAGACCACCTGACCTGCCTCTTGAGAAATCTGTATGCAGGTCAGGAAGCAACAGTTAGAACTGGACATGGAACAACAGACTGGTTCCAAATAGGAAAAGGAGTGCGTCAATGCTGTATATTGTCACCCTGCTTATTTAACGTCTATGCAGAGTACATCATGAGAAACGCTGGACTGGAAGAAACACAAGCTGGAATCAAGACTGCCGGGAGAAATATCAATACCCTCAGATATGCAGATGACACCACCCTTATGGCAGAAAGTGAAGAGGAGTTAAAAAGCCTCTTGATGAAAGTGAAAGAGGAGAGCAAAAAAGTTGGCTTAAAAGCTCAACATTCAGAAAACGAAGATCATGGCATCTGGTCCCGTCACTTCATGGGAAATAGATGGGGAAACAGTAGAAACAGTGTCAGACTTTATTTTTTGGGGCTCCAAAATCACTGCAGATGGTGACTGCAGCCATGAAATTAAAAGACGTTTACTCCTTGGAAGGAAAGTTATGACCAACCTAGATAGCATATTCAAAAGCAGAGACATTACTTTGCTGACTAAGGTCCGTCTAGTCAAGGCTATGGTTTTTCCAGTGGTCATGTATGGATGTGAGAGTTGGACTGTGAAGAAGGCTGAGCACCAAAGAATTGATGCTTTTGAACTGTGGTGTTGGAGAAGACTCTTGAGAGTCCCTTGGACTGCAAGGAGATCCAACCAGTCCATTCTGAAGGAGATCAGCCCTGGGATTTCTTTGGAAGGAATGATGCTAAAGCTGAAACTCCAGTACCTTGGCCACCTCATGTGAAGAGTTGACTCATTGGAAAAGACTCTGATGCTGGGAGGGATTGGGGGCAGGAGGAGAAGGGGACGACCCAGGATGAGATGGCTGGATGGCATCGCGGACTTGATGGACATGAGTCTGGGTGAACTCCGGGAGATGGTGATGGACAGGGAGGCCTGGTGTGCTGTGATTCATGGGGTTGCAAAGAGTCGGACACGACTGAGCGACTGAACTGAACTGAACTGAATAGGTCTTTGGGCTTCCCTGATAGTTCAGTTGGTAAAGAATCCATGTGCAATGCAGGAGACTCCAGTTCAATGTCTGGGTTGGGAAGATCCATTGGAGAAGGGATAGGCTACTCACTCCAGTATTCTTGGGCTTCCCTTGTGGCTCAGCCAGTAAAGAATCTGCCTGCAGTGCAGGAGACCTGGGTTCAAGCCCCTGGAGAAGGGAAAGAATACTCACTCTAGTATTCTGGTCTGGAGAATTCCATGGACTGTATTGACTGAGTGACTTTCACTTCACAAGCGATCTTCAGAAAAATCCCTTGCCAATGTCTAGAGTCTCCTATGTAAATCTTCTTATGGAAATCTCTTTTTCTACAGATATATATATTTTAAAGGCAGATCACTATTCTGGGTAAAAGAGCAGAGCCCTCCCCTTTCCAATCCTTGGCCAGCACACTGGCTCCATGATTCATAACAAGAGCAATGCTTATACCAGGTAAGGTCAGGAAGTAGAAAAGTTCTTTCTATTTTTCCTCTTCTTGAGAATAATTGCTGACTTGAAGGGAAGGTCTTCAGTTCTTGTTTGCAGGGAAACATCTCCATTTTTAACCAGAAGGCTCTGAGTCTTTTCTACTTTTCCAGTATTCTTTTTAATAATCTACCCCAGTTGTTCTCTAAGTGTAGGATGAGAACATTTCACAGCAGTTCCACCCAGTTTTGATCTGAATGTGTGTGTGTGTTCGTGTGTGTGTGATTTCAACAAAGAGTTGACAGCCACTTGCTGCAGATAAAAGGTAGGAGCTGAGGCATAATATCAAGCCTACATTCAAGAAAGCTTAAGAAACCTGCATCATCTTTGCTTAATGAATAAGGAAGTAGTCAGTGTAGTAAACAGTTCACTCCATGAGTTAACACTGTGATGAGAGTGACCAAGTAAATAATTTGATAGCTGTAGATGTTTTTATATTTCTGAGACTATAATGTGTTGTAACCATTGCTGACTTGTTTTGAGATCTTGTGCTATGGACTGAGCCTCTGAAAATTCTGGTAATCCAGGAAATTCCGATTATCTATCCCAACTTTGACTTATAGAACTCATAGCCTATATAGGCTACACCCTCATGATTAATGACATGACCCTAGCTTATACGTGCTTTGTGAGGCCCTGGGGAGGGGAACCTTTGACCCAGGAAGTGATGGTGAGCAGATTTCAGCACAGTATAAGGAAGGAGAACTATCAGAAAATACAACAACCTGATTAACGTACTTTAAGGTTCTTTGTAATTTTTCACTACTCTAAATAGTTCTGCTCTGAACATCTTTGAACGATAGCCTTGAGTACTTGCTCAAATACGTTTCTAGAAGTAGATTTCTAGAAGTAGAATAAGTCTGTTGAAAGGTATATGAGTTTCATATTTTATAGAAACTACCCAATTGCCTTGTGAAAAGCCTGCATCAATTACACCTCATAAACGGCACCCATTTCCATATAGCCTCATAAGTTGCCAATCTGGTCAGTAGTGTTTCCATGGTGGAGAATTGTGCTCAGAAATTCAGCTGTGGGAGCAGAAGGTAAACAGGAGTGGGAGGGACAGGGAATGTCAGATGAGAAGCAGCACCTGTGGAGATGAACGAGAGAGGGGCCTCGATATTCATGCAACAGGCACACAGGGTACGGAAGTCAAAGCACGATAGTGTTTGAGAAGAGAGATCAAACCAAAATGCCACCATCTCTACCAACATGTTCATCTATTTCTAGAATCTACTTAGACCTAGACATCAGATCCCTTTACTGCATGTACCAAGGAGGAAGGTCTTCCCTGGTGGCTCAGACAGTAAAGAATCTGCCTGCAATGCAGGAGACCTGGGTTTGATCCCTGGGTTGGGAAGATCCCCTGGAGAAGGGAGTGGCAACCCACTCCAGTATTCTTGCCTGGAGAATCCCATGAACAGAGAAGCCTGGCGGGCTACAGTCCATGGGGTCTCGAAGAGTTGAACGCAACTGAGTGACTAATACACACTCACACACACCAAGGAAGAAAGCACACACAGAGTGAGCTCAGCCAGACTGAATGGGTCAGATACTTTGGCAACACAGGAAATATATTTCACTAAAATAAATAAAATGATGGCCCTGAGGTCATAAAATTTCTGGAAATTCTGAGGTCTGGAAAAAAGAGAAAAATTGGGGGAGAAATGTAATCCTTGTTTTTCTAGCTCTTTTTATAGGGGTGTGTGTGTGTGTGTGTGTGTGTGTGTGTGTGTTAGTCACTCAGTTGTGTCTGACTCTTTGTGACCCCGTGGACTGTAGCCTGCCAAGGCTCCTCTGTCTATGAGATTCTCCAGGCAAGAATACTGGAGTGGGTTGTCATTCCCTTCTGCAGGGGATCTTTCCAACTCAGGGATTTAACGTGGGTCTCCCACATTGCAGGCAGATTCTTTACTGTCTAAGCCACCAGGGAAGCCCTTTTACAGCTATAAAGTTGTGTTATTAACAATGAGGAATTTTATTTCCTCGTGAAATGATCATGTATGACTAGGGCTTATTAACACAATGTTAATCACTCCTACTTGCACATTTATTTTGCTGCACCGAGTCTTAGCTGTGGCTTGTGGGCTCTAGTTCCCTGACCAGGGATTGAACCCAGGCCCCCTGCATTGACAGTGTGGAGTCTAAGCCACTGGACCACCAGGGAGTCCCTGAACTTCTTTTAAAATGCCTTAGTATTTGCATTTAAGAGCTGCTGATCTTAAATCCACACTCTGTTTTGCCATTTATGAGACATGAAACAAACTAGAAATAATCATCAATATGCAAGGAAAATTAATAAAATACTGGATTGGCCAAAAAGTTCATCCAGGTTTTCCACAAAACATTGCAAAAAGCCCGAATGAAGTTTTTGCCCAACCCCATAGTTATTTCTATACACTGAGAGTCTGACCCTCGGGAACTGGGTGAGTGTAAGAGAAGAAGCCTTTATTTTCAGCAAAGTTACTGGGAAAAAAGTAATAAAAGGGGACTTCCTTAAATTTATTAACTATAATCTATTATAATGTGCAGCCTTGCCTAATGGAGTGCATTTGAAAAAAAAAAATGTGACCTAATTCCTAGTAACTTGCAGTGTGAAAATAGACCCCAGACTCAGTCCCACCCTTCTAGCCATCTATCTGCCTATCCACATACCCACTCATCCATCCATAGCCGATAGGACTAATAATTAAGGCATGTTTACTATGTGCCAGAAAATGTTCTAAGGCTTTATATGGATTATCTCAAATAATCTTCCCCAAAATGCTATGAGGTGAGATTGCTAGATGCAAACTATTACATTTAGAATGGATAAACAACAAGGGCCTACTGTATAGCACAGGAAGCTGTAATCAATATCCCATGATAAGCCATAAAAAAAAATAATACAAATAAAAGGACACTAGTATATTCAAAAGCAGAGACATTACTTTGCCGACTAAGGTCTGTCTAGTCAAGGCTATGGTTTTTCCAGTGGTCATGTATGGATGTGAGAGTCGGACTGTGAAGAAGGCTGAGCGCCGAAGAATGGATGCTTTTGAACTGTGGTGTTAGAGAAGACTCTTGAGAGTCCCTTGGACTGCAAGGAGATCCAACCAGTCCATTCTGAAGGAGATCAGCCCTGGGATTACCTTGGAAGGAATGATGCTAAAGCTGAAACTCCAGTACCTTGGCCACCTCATGCGAAGAGTTGACTCATTGGAAAAGACTCTGATGCTGGGAGGGATTGGGGGCAGGAGAAGAAGGGGATGACCGAGGATGAGATGGCTGGATGGCATCACTGACTCGATGGATGTGAGTCTGAGTGAACTCTGGGAGTTGGTGATGGACAGGGAGGCTTGGCGTGCTGCAATTCATGGGGTCGCAAAGAGTCGGACACGACTGAGCGACTGGACTGAAATGAACTGAACTGATACGTGTATAACTGAGTCACTTAGCTGCACAGCAGAGATTGGCACAACACTGTAAATCAGCTATACTGCAATAAGAAACAATTAAAAATGTTATGAAGTAAGTGCTATCCTTATCCCCACTTTAATTTTTTTTTTCCACTTCATTACTTGGCTTGCGGAATCTTAGTTTCCCAACCAGGGATCAAACTTGTGTCCCCTGCAGTGGAAGCGCAGAGTCTTAACCACTTAAAAATGGGATCTGAAGATTTCCTGATAAACACAGAATTACCATATGACCCAACAATTCCACTCTTAGGTATATTCCTGAAAGAATTGAGAACATGTATTTAAATAAAAAGTTGTATCGGGATGTTCATAGCAGCTCTATTCACAGTCGCCCAAAGGTGGAGTCAATCCAAATGCCCTTAAACCCATGAATGGATGAACAATGTGGTTTTATTTATTTGTCTATGTGATGTAATATTCTTCAGCCATAAGGAGTGATGTACCACACATGCTACAGCATGGATGAACCTTGCAGACTTTAAGTGAAAGAAGCCAGGCTCAAAAGGCCGCATATTGTATAATTCCATTTGTATGAAATATCTAGAATAGGTAAATCCACAGAGACCAAAAGCAGATTAATGGCTGTCTGAGGCTGGAGGGATGGAGCAAGAAGGAAGTGACTTCTTACTGAGTATGAGGGTTTTGTCTGGGGTGATGAAAAAATTTTGGAAATAGATAGTGGTGATGGTTATACAACACTATAAATATATTTACGGTGAAGATCGCTCAGTCGTGTCTGACTCTTTGCGACCCCATGGACTGTAGCCTACCAGGCTCCTCTGTCCATGGGATTTTCCAGGCAATAGTACTGGAGTGGATTGCTATTTCCTTCTCCAGGGACCTTCCCGACCCAGGGATCGAACCTGGGTCTCCCACATTGTAGACAGATGCTTAACTGTCTGAGCCACCAGGGAAGTTAATGCTACTGAATTATATACTTTAAAATGGTTAATTTTAGGGACTTCCCTGACAGTCCAGTGGTTAGGACTTTGTGCTTCCACTGCAAGGGGCCTGAGTTTGATCCCTGGTTGAGGAACTAAGATCCCCCATGCTGCTTGATGCGGCCCCCCAGCCCCTCCAAAAAAAGAAAATTCCAGTGGAAAATACTTAGAGGGTTTCCCAGGTGGTGCTAGTGGTACCACTTGGGAAGATGTACCACTTCCAGTGCAGGAGACATAAGAGACGTGGGTTTGATCCCTGGGTCAGAAGATCCCCTGGAGAAGGAAATGGCACCCTACTTCAGTATTCTTGCTGAGAGAATCCCACGGACAGAGGAGCCTCCTGAGCTATACTCCATGGGGTTGTAAAGAGCCAAACATGACTGAGCTTCTGAGCATGTGCATGAGAGGAAGTTTAGATACACTGGACTAAGCTGAAAATGTCAGTGACATTGGGTACTGTTGATTAAGCACATGCTAATGATAAACAGTATATTCTATCTAGTCTCCACAGTGACCTTGAAAATTTAATATTATTATTTAGTTTGTGCGTGTGGTAAAACACACATAAAACCATTTTAACTCTTTTTAAGTGTATAATTAATTCATAGCATTCACAGTATTGTACAACCATCACCATCATCCATCTCCTGAACTTTTTCATCTTCCCAAACTGAAACTCTGTACCCATTAAACATAAACTTCTCCATTCCCCTGCCTCCTATCCCTCAAAGCCCTGATTCTATGGTTCACAGTCCCAGATCCAGGGCTATTTACTGGGGTGGCATATAAAACTAAGACATGGCCATTCCCCAGGTCTGTCTAGCCTGTGTACCCGTCCTTTAGTGACCTTGACACTGCCTTTTCCCACCAAGTTAGAGAAGGCCAATTGCGGGAGGACAGTGTTGCTGAAGTGCACAGAGGGGATGCCTGTGGCTGGGTAGTAGGAAAAAGAAGTCAGCCAGTGGAATGTGGTTGGGATGAAAGGCAGGGATGAAGGGCTTTCAACAGGAAGCTCAGTTAGGAAAGTGGAAGGTGAGAATTAGGAACATATTGCTTGCTTTTCTTCCCAGATTGTTCAGAGGAGTATGTGAGTATTTGCATGAGGATGTGCTTTGAAGAGACTGGGCTGCTCTGCACACTTCGTTAGAACTCACATTACAACAGAAGTAGATTTATTTAAAGGGCATAACTTAGAGCAGTTTCGATCGGAGTTTCAGATGACAAGGTTTTTAGTGGGTACAAACTCATCCTTTAAGACATTGATCCACAAGGGGAAGGAAGAAATAGTACATTGCTTGAGACTTTAGGGTCCAGCAAAGGTCTCATACATATGGCTCTGTTTTTATTATATCTTTTTTTTTTAAGTTTAAGGTGTACAACGTAATGATCGTTGAGCATCCATTTAGTGAGCATCCATCATTTCATATAGATACATTAAAAGAACTAGAAAAAAATTTTTTTTCTTCATGATGAGAACTATTGGGATTTATTCTCCTAACAACTTTCATTTATAATGTACAGCAGTGTTAATTATCTTTATGATGTTATAGTGTTACATCCCTAGTACATATGTATCTTATAACCACAGGAGAGGTAAGAGATGTGGGTTCGATCCCTGGGCTGGGAAGATCCCCCTGGAGGAGTAAATGACACCCCACTCCAGTATTCTTTCTGGGAGAATCTCATGGATAGAGGAGGCTGGCAGGCTACAGTCCATGGGATCGCAAAGAGTCGGACACAACTGAGCGAGCGGCAGCAGCAGGAATTTGCACCTTTTGACTGCGTTCATCTAATTCCCCTTCCCACCCCCACCTTTGGTAGTCACATATATCTGATGTGGCTGATCTTTTTTTCTATGACTTTATTTGTTTTTGAAATAACTGACCCACAGCACTGTTACTTCCTGGTATACAGCATCAGTTCAGTTCAGTCGCTCAGTCGTGTCTGACTCTTTGCGACCCCATGAATCGCAGCACTCCAGGCCTCCCTGTCCATCACCATCTCCCAGAGTTCACTCATACTCACATCCATCGAGTCCGTGATGCCATCCAGCCATCTCATCCTTTATCGTCCCCTTTTCCTCCTGCCCCCAACCCCTCCCAGCATCAGAGTCTTTTCCAATGAGTCAACTCTTCGCATGAGGTGGCCACAGTACTGGAGTTTCAGCTTTAGCAACATTCCTTCCACAGAACACCCAGGACTGATCTCCTTCAGAATGGACTGGCTGGATCTCCTTGCAGTCCAAGGGACTCTCAAGAGTACAGCATAGCGATTTGTTATTTCTATAATTACAAAATCATCACCAGGAAAAGTCTGGTTGTCATCTGTCACCATGCATAGCTATTACACAGTTATTGACTGTATTCCTCACACTACATTTTATTCCTGTGACATTTATTTTGTAACTGAAATGTACCTCTTTATCTCCCATCTTTTTCTTGCCTCCTCCCAACCTCCTCCTCTCTGGCAAAAACCTGTTTGTTCTCTGTATCTATGACTCTGCTTCTGTTTGGTTGTGTTTGTTCACGTGTTTCTTAGATTACCCATGTAGGTGAAATCATACAGTGTTTGTCTTTCTCTGCCTGACTCATTTCTCTTGGCATACTACCCTTTCAGTCCATCCATGTTGTTGCATAGCAAGATTTTATTCCTTTTCATGGCTGAGAAATATTCCTCTGTGTGTGTGTGCGTGTGTGTGCATACCGCATACCCTTTATCCATTCATCTATTGATGGGCACTTAGACTGCTTCTGTATCTTAGCTACTGTAAATCATTCAGCATTTAACACAGAGGTACATTTTAATTTTCTTTGGATAAGTGCCTAGAAATGGAATTTCTGGATCTAATGGTAATTCTGCTTTTCTTTGAGGAATCCATATACTGTTTTCCATGGAGACTCTGATTTGATCCCTGGGTCAGGAAGATCCCCTGGAGAAGGAAACAGCAACCTACTCCAGTATTCTTGCCTGGGAAATTCTGTGGACAAAGGAGCCTGGCAGGCTACAGTCCACAGGGTCTCAAGAGTTGGACCCAACTTAGCGACTAAACCACCTCCCTGTACTATTTGCATAGTGGCTGTAGCAAAGTACACTTCTACCAACAGTGCACGAAGGCTCTCTTCTCAGCACTATGGCCAGCACTTGTTATGTTGTCTTTCTTGATAAAAGCCATGGTGTCAGGTGTGAAGTGACTCTCATTGTGGCTTTTTTGTTTGTTTTTGGCTGCACTGCATGACTGTTGGGTCTATTTTCCCGACCAGGTACTGAACCTGGGCCACAGCAGTGAAAAATGTGGAGTCCTAACCACTGAGATGCCAGGAAATTCCCCTCATGGTGGTTCTGATTGTGTTTCCCTGATGATTAGTGATGTGCATCTTTTCGTGTGTCTGTTGGCCATCTCTATGTCTTCTTTGTAGGAAGAGTATCTATTCAGGTCCCCTGCCCATTTTTCCATTGGGTTGTTTGTTTTTTATGTTGGGTTGTATTATGAGTTCTTTGTATATTTTGGATATTAACTCCTTGTCAGATCTATCATTTGCAAATATCTCCTCCCATTCAGTAGGCAGCCTTTTCCTTTTGTTGGTAGTTTTCTTTGCTGTGCAAAAGCTTTTTAGTATGATATAGTCCCATTTGTTTATTTTTGCTTTTGTTTCCCTTTCCTGAGGAGACATATCCAGAAAAAATATTGTTAAGACCAATGTCAAAGAGTAGACTGCCTGTGTTTTCTCCTAGAAGTTTTATGGCTTCAGGTCTTACATTTTAGTCTTTAATCCATTTTGAGTTTATTTTCGTATGTGGTATGATGCCATCTTTTCCCCATTGTATATTCTTGCTTCCTTAGGTTAATTGCCTATATAGGTGTGAGTTCACTTCTGGCCTCTCTATTCAGTTCCTTTGATCTGTATGTTTTTGTGCCAGTACCATACTGTTTTGATTACTGTAGTTTTTTAAATTATAGTTTGAATCAGAGAATGCGGTGCCTCCTGTTTTGTTCTTCAAGATTGTTTTGGCTGGGTTATCTGTGATACTAACAAAGCTTAAGCTTCAGATTTCTACTTACACAGGCTTCTTCTAAAGCACTCTAAGTACTTTTAGAGTTTTTCTATTTTATAATTTAAATTTAATGTTATTTTTTCCAAAGAGCACCCCCCCATATTGTTTAAGCTTCAGCATACACAAAATGTAGACCCACTCCTGCATAAAGGGGAAAAATCTAGTGAAATCCCATCATACGAATATAATTATGGTTAATTCTCCAGATGTTTTCCCTGTGTATCAATACATTACTCTTTTCAGAAAGGGATTGTACTGTCTGGCAACACTATTTTTTTCCTTTAATGTATTTGAGCCTCCCCCTCCCCTGGTGGCTCAGTGGTAAAGAATCTGCCTGCAATGCAGGAGACCCGAGTTCGATCCCTGGGTTGGGAAGCTCCCCTGGAGGAGGTCACAGCAACCCACTCTAGTACGCTTGCCTGGAGAATCCTGGCAGGCTGCAGTCCATAGGGTTGCACAGAGTTGGACATGACTGAAGCGACTAAGAAGCAGCAGCACCCATTTTTTTGATTATGAAAATATTTGATTAAGTAGTTCAACCAGAAGCAAAATATAACAGAACTAAGCCGAAAGGAGAAAGACTGTACAGATTGCACCAGACACATGGAGAGAAGGGAGTACGTAGTTGGCCTCAGTTACAGACACGCCGCCTCAGTGACTTATGCGTCTGCTTGGTGTCTCTTAGCACAGCTGTAATTATACAATTATTTGTGTGATCTTTATTGACCTGAGCCTCCTCCATGACACTGTAAACACTTTGGGATAGAACTGGTCACCTGATACATAGTAGGTGTTCAGCAGATATCTGTTGAATAAATGCTGGAGTGTCTAGATATTGAGGATTGAGTTCAAGGGGATACTGGGTGTAGAAATTAGTAGGAACTCAGCCAAGAGTGTCAAATGTCAACGAGTTGTTGGGAAGATGTGTTTTAGCGAGAGTGGCGGTGCTGCACCTGGAGGGCCAGTCAGCAATGGCCTACTTAACTCCTGTGCCACAGAATGCAGCGGTGGCACGTTGGAAAGGACACTGATAATTTAAAAAGAGAAGATGTGGTTTTAAATCTTTTTTGAGGGGAGGGGAATTTTTTAAACTAAAATGGGTGCCTGATACATAGTACCTCTCAGCATAGTACCGGATACATAGTCGATGCTCATTAAATAATTTTTGATTCGGAATCAGAAACCAGAGACCTGTGTTTGGCTTGGGAGTAGAAGTAAGATGAAACTAATAAGAGTTGAGAGGAGACTACTTACTTAAGCTAGTCAAAACTGAATTCAGTTACGTGTGTGTGTGGCTTAGACTCTGAGATGTATCACCTCGTGGCAAAGCTATCTCTTAAACACTAATAATTGCCTTGGGAGTCAGTGGCAGAGGGCAAGGAAAGGGTGTATGAGGTAGAGCTGCCACCCCAAAGCTCCAGTCCACCCTTTGGGTGGTGACAATTCCATAAGTGACTTCTGGGGAGTCCTCTTCCGCAGCTGGGGAGAACTTAGTACTTTTTCACAATTATATCCGGATGGTGAGGGTATGGATATTGCATGTGTTTGGGCAACAGATCTGCAGCCACCTTCTACTGACTCACTGGGAAGGCAATGGCCAGAGAGCCCAGGAAAGAGCTATGGCCCAAAGACTATAGGGTCATCTGTTTCCCCCCGATAGTCTTGTTCCTTTCAGGTGGAGGAGGACCCAGGACAATGGCTGCTGCTCATGATTTGGAGATAGAGGAGGATGTGACTCTGAATATGGATAGAGAGATGAAAGAAGAGCTGGAAGAGGAGAAAATGAGAGAGGGCAGGGCAGATAAAGACCCCTTCAAGCCTAGAAAGGTCCACAGGATTGTCTCAAAATGGATGCTTCCTGAACCGGTGCGAAGAACATACCTGGAAAGAGCTAACTGCCTCCCGCCCCCCGTGTTCATCATCTGCGTCAGCATCGCCGAGGTAAACGTGCCGGGTGGTGGGCACTGGCGCAAGGACTCCTGGGGGGCTGCAGATACACTGGGGCTTCAGCTCACACCTGGAGGGAAGACTGGGGAACACATGAAGAGAGCCTGGGGTGGCAAGCACAGCCCCCTCCCAGGCTCCTCCTGCCTTCCCAGGACTTGCAGTCAAGTGTTGAGTTTTATTTTTCAAACAACTCCTCTGCCCAGCAGTGACCACAATCGCAGTGGCTTCATTTCATTTTAGTTGGTGGGGGTTTTAGAGATCATATAATCTCTGGGTTTCCAGTTGGTTTGATCTCATGAACCAGCTTTGATTGATTGGTAAGGTCTATCAGGAGCTCTATGTTTAAAAGAGCTATAGGTTGCCTCCAGATTTCAGTAGGAAAAAATGGGATTGGGATCTTCTAGTGATGTCGGCTCTGGGCAGCATGTAGTGAGTATCAGACTCTGGTCCAGTCAGCTGTTTTGTTTTCCGGAAAAGAGTGGGGTGACTTGCCCAAGGCCGCATACTTAGTTATTTGACCAGGACCGGGCTTGTCCTGAGCCTTATCTCACCCAGCTTTTTCTCCCACACCATGATGCCTCATAAAGGAATTGACAGAGTATGGCCGCCTGTGGGATGTGACTTAGGGGCACTGTGTGTGTTAGTCACTCAGTCACGTCCGACTCTTTGTGACCCTGTGATCTGTAGCCCTCCAGGCTCCTCTCTCCGTGGAATTCTCCAGGCAAGAATACTGGAGTGGGTTGCCATTCCCTTCTTTAGGGGATCTTCCTGATCCAGAGATTGAACTCAGGTCTCCTGCATTGCAGGTGGATTTCTTTTACTCTCTGAGCCACAAGGGAAGCCCCGACTTAAGAGTATGAGAAAGTTGCTGCTGTTATTCTCTTAGTTCCCACCGATGCCTCAACTTTCTTATCAAGGACTGTATTAGTCAGGGTTCTTTAAAGAAGCAGCGTCAATAGGATGTACACACACACACACACACAATCTATCATCTATCTATACACATATATGAAGAGAGAGAGAGATTGATTTAAGGAATTGGTTTATGTAATTGCAGAGGCTTGGCAAATTTAAAATCTACAGGGTGGGCCAGCAGACTAGCAACCTGGGGATAAGCTGAAGTTCAAAGGCCATTTGTTGGCACAATTCCTTCTTGCTCAAGGAATGTTTGTTCTATTAAGCCTTCAACTGATATGAGCTCACCCGCATTTCAGAGGGTAGTCTGCTTTATTCACAGACACATGTAGAATGATATTTGACCAAATACTGTGGTTTAGTTACACTGACACATAAATTTAACTATCATAGGGACCTGGCCTCTTACAGCTTATATAAAGATAAGGCCAAAATGTGGCATTCCTGAAAGAAGCTTTGGTCAGTGCTGTTTTGATTGGGGAAGACAGAGAAACCAGCCCTAATTCATTGAAGGAGGAAACTGTTCAAGGGTGTGAATATTAAGTGGTGGGGACCCTTGAGGACCATCTTAGGGGCTTAATAGTACAAACAGTGAAATGTTAAAATCGTTTTTTCCTTTAGAATCAGAAATGACAAGAATGCCCATCACCATTTCTACTCAGTATTTTGCTGGATGTGATAGACTGTACATTAAAAAAAGGAAAGGGGGAATTCCCTGGCAGTTCCGAGGTTAGAATCCGATACTTTTACTGCAGGGGCCTGGGTTCAATCCCTGGTCAAGAAACGAAGACCCTGCAGACCGAGTGGTGCTGCCAAAAATGATTTTTAAGCAAATTTTTTATTTTGGAGTAATTTTAGCTTTATAGAAAAGTTACAGAGATAGTAAGAGAGTTCCTTATGCCCCTTACCCAGTTTCTCCCAATGTTAATATCTTACATTTCCATAGTTTTACATTTGTCAAAACCAGGAAACTCATATTGAGATATCAGTATTAGCTAAACTCCAGGCTTAATTTGAATCTCGCCCGTCTTTCCATCGGTGACCTCGAACCTGGGGTGTCGCACTGTTTACTCGTCACATCTCCCCACTCCTCTCTGACCTCTGACCCTCTCTCAGCCTTTGCTTTCCGTGGTTTTGGTGGTCTTGAGGAGTACTGGCCAGGTATCCTATGCAATGTCCCTCTGTCTGGGTTTGTCCGATACTTTTTCTCATGGTTAGACTGGAGTTGTGGGGTTGGGGGAGGAAGACCACAGGAGTGAAGGGCCCTTCTCATCACGTCACGTTCGGGAATGGGGGCATCCACATGCCCTCCCTGTGACGTGGGCCTTCGTCACTTGGTTCAGGTCCTGTTTGCCAGGTTTTCCCACTGTAAAGTCACTATTTTCCCCTTTGCCTCCTCTGTTTTTCAGAAGCCAGTGGTGGCCTCATTTCCTATTAAGTTGCAGATGACTGATTAAGTTGCAGATGAGTGATCAAGTGGTGAAGGTGGGAAGTGGAAGGCACAGGAGGGGAAAGTGGGTTCAAGAGGGACTCTTCTTTGAAGTTTGGTCTAGGGCTGCTCTTAACTGCTGGAAGAAGCAGGAGACGCCTACAGTTACACGGTCAGATATACAGCAGGGAACTGAATTCTGCCATCTGAGCACATGCTGTGGAGCAGTAATCTTAAGAGCAAATTCTTTCAAACAGAGGTAGTGCCCGTGGGCTTTAATGGGGCTGCTTTCTGCAGCAGGTATGGTTAACTTTAGTGTCTGCCCCTCCCTGTCAGCTGGCGGTATTTATTTACTATGCTGTATGGAAGCCTCAGAAACAGTGGATCACCTTGGACACAGGCATCTTGGAAAGTCCCTTTATCTACCGTCCTGAGAAGCGGGAGGAAGCCTGGAGATTTATCTCGTACATGCTGGTTCATGCTGGGTAAGCAATGACAGTTGAGTCACTGATGTCAGAGGTGACTGTAAGTAACCATAGCCCTGAACATTTGTTTGGTACTTTATTAACTTTTTATTTTATATTGGACTATGAGTCTTCCCTGGTGGCTCAGATGGTAAAGCATCTGCCTGCAATGCGGGAGACCCAGGTTTGATCCCTGGGTTGGGAAGATCTCCTGGAGAAGGAAATGGCAACCCACTCCAGTACTCTTGCCTGGAGAATCCCACGGATGGAGGAGCCTGGTAGGCTACAGTCCATGGGGTCGCAAAGAGTAGGACGTGACTGAGAGACTTCACTTTCACTTTCATAGTTGATTAACAATGCTGTTAATTTCAGGTGTACAACAGAGCGATTCAGTTATACATGTACATGTATCTGTTCTTTTTCCAATTCTTTTCCCAGTGAGGTTGTTACAGAATATTGAGCACAGTTCCCTGTGCTATCGGTGGTGCGACCCTGTGGACTGTAGCCCACCAGGCTCCTCCATCCCTGGGATTCTCCAGGCAATACCGGAGTGGGTTGGCATTTCCTTCTCCAGGGGATCTTCCCAACCCAGGGATTGAACCCTGGTCTCCTGCATTGCAGGCAGACACTTTAACCTCTGAGCCACCAGGGAAGCCCTTAGTATTAATCAGGCACTTTTATATCCATAATCTTGTTTGATGCTCCTGGCAACCCTAGGAGGCAAGCACTGCTCCTGCTGTTTTGTGTGAGGCTTACGGGAAGTAGTCATTTGTAGAGTGAGGATCTCAACCCATTAGTGCTAACTCCAAGTCCAGTGTACTTTATATTGTAACTGCCTAATATTGGTATTTACGTAGGAATATCAATATCCCTGGTGGCTCAGACGGTAAAGCGTCTGTCTACAATGTGGGAGACCTGGGTTTGAGTCCTGGGTTGGGAAGGTCCCCTGGAGAAGGAAATGGCAATCCACTCCAGTACTATTGCCTGGAAAATCCCATGGACAGAGGAGCTTGGTAGGCTACAGTCTATGGGGTCACAAAGAGTCGGACAGGACTGAGTGACTTCACTTTCATCAGTGAGAAGAGACCAAATTATCACCAAACCAGAATTGTGTCCCCCAAGTTGTGTGGTGTTGTTAAATGTTCCCTTTAAAATGTGAATTGCCAGTGACTTCCTCCCCACCTCTGCCAAAGTTAAAAATGTAATTCATCAACATTTTGATGGGTGTAAAATAGTTTATTTAGAATAATGCAAGCAATAGGTGCCTGCCTTTTAGTTTTGGTTACAGTCTCTTCAATGCTAATAGCCTTTTATGACCTCACTCAGAATTCTGATTCACCATACCCACTTAAAAAAACTAAAGCATTTTGCTACATAGCAACTAAATCAAGGATTACTGTTACAAGGAAATTTGACAAATGACATTCAGAGAGTTTCCATAGATGCTTGTGGGGTTTGACAAGCAAAATAATGTCAATTTCACTTTAAAAGCATTTGTATTCAACAATGTTATATACCAAATTATAGTATATTTATATGAGAGAAAGCAAGTTTAGCTAGTGTTACTAGGTAAACATTTTTTTTTTTCCATTCTGGTAAATTTAAAACCTTTTAAATACAGAACTGGGAATGAGGTTTCTCTTGCCATATCTGTTTTATTTATTTCTTCGGCTGTGCCAAGTCTTAGCTGTGGCATGTGGGATCTAGTTTCCTGACTAGGGATCAAATCCAGGCCTCCTGCATTAGGAGTGAGTGCAATCTTAGCCACTGGATCACCAGGGAAGTCCCACCATCTGTTTTATTAAAGACTACCCTGAGCTTGCAAGAGATGTTTAAAAACCTACTGAAATTTCAACTCAATATGAGTGAATTAGTATTCTCTCAGCATTACTGTGCGACTAAAACAAAATCAAGTGTTAAGGCTGACATGTGATGGCAACTGTCAGCTAAACCCATAATTGCAAGCTTATATTCCATTCCTTAAAGCTTCCTCACTGCTCTGTTTGACATTATCAGTAATTACTGTAAAACAAAACTTATAAAGTAAATGTATATTTCAAAAATGTCCTTTTATCTGCTTCACATACTGAAGCTCAAGATTTTATCTCTTTAAAAAAGTCACCTAACAAAATTAGAAAATGGAATTCACATTAAGCATGTTCTTAACTAGAAACAACATATCAATGCCTGTTAACCTCCCAAGGAAATAACTGCCTGGGCTAGTCATAATGTTTGACAATGGTGTTTGTCTCTGCAGAGTTCAGCACATCCTGGGGAATCTTATTATGCAGCTCAGTCTGGGCATCCCCTTGGAAATGGTCCACAAAGGCCTCCGAGTGGGGCTGGTGTACCTGGCAGGAGTGATAGCAGGTCAGTGTTCCGAATATAATACAGAATCAACATCTCTGGACTCTTAGGAGGTAATAAGCAAAGGTAATACACTTTTACATCAAGATTTACTGCATTCTAATATGTGCTAGGGCACCTGGTAAGTTTAGAAATCAGTTAACTAGAGATAAGCGTATCGAGAGGTCTCTGTGCCCATTCTCAGGTACGAGTTCTACGCGATTGGAAACTGTGAGTAGTTTGGTGTCCAGGTACTGGATAAAGGACTAAAGCCAGAAGGTCCTTATGTCCCAAGACTAATGATTTTGGGAAATAACGTGACCAAATTTGCATTTAAGAAAGATAACTTCAAGAGAACATTGAGAATAGCTAAAGGGACCCAAAGACTGGGTAGGGACTAGCATCCTGGGACTGGCAGCATATGCCAATGATCTCTCAAATTGGGCATGCCAAAAATTCATTAGGGTGTGGGCAGGAAATATTAGAACCCCTATCTATCCATTTATTAGAAACTTTAAAAAATTAAACTTTTTACTTTGAGATAATTACAAATTCACACTCTAAGAAATAAATACCTATAGGTCTCACATACCCTGTAACTAGTTACCCCCAATGGTAACAGCTGACAAAACCACAGTACAGTATCCTAATCAGGATATCCACACTGATACAGTCAAAGTACAAAACATTTCCAACATCACAAAGATTCCTCACAGTTTCATTTTTATAGCCATACCCCCTTTTCTTCTACCCCCCTGGCAACTCCATTAATCTGTTCTCTATTTCTATAATTTTCTCATTTCAAGAATGTTATATAAATGGAATAATACAGAGTACAGCCATTTAGGATGAGCTTTCTTCACTCAGCATAAGTCTCTGGAGAATCATGTAGGTTGTTGCATTTATCAACCGTTTATTCATTTATATTGCTGGGTAGTATTCGATGGTATGGATGGTATACTACCACTAGCTTAATCATTCACTTACTGGAGGATATCTGTATTGTTTCCAGTTTTATTACAAATAAAGTTCCAGTAAGCATTTGTGAACAGGCTTTTTAAAACATAAGTATAGTCTTGTGAACTTGAATTCTCATTTCTCTAGGATAAATGCCCAAGAGCAAGTTGGTTGAGTTGTATGGTAGTTGCATATTTAGTTTTTTTAAGAACCAGCCAAAATGTTTTCCAGAATGGCTGTTCCATTTCACTTTCCTCCCAGTACTGTGTAAACAATTCAGTTTTCCACATCCTCGCCAGCATTTGGTGTTGTCACTATTTTTAAAACCATTTATTTTTGGCTGAGCTGGGTCTTTGTTGCTGAACTCGGGCTTCCTCTGGTTGTGGCGAGTGGAGGCTACTCTCTGGCTGTGGTGTGCGCGCTTCTCATTTCGGTGGCGTTTCTTGTTGTAGAGCACGGGCTCTAGGCACACAGGCTTCAGAAGTTGTGGTGCATGGGCTTAGCTGCCCTGCAGCATGTGCGATCTCCCTGGACCAAGGATCGAACCTGTGTCCCCGAAGTTGGCAGGTGGAGTCTTAACCACTGGATCACCAGGGAAGTCCACTGTTTTTAATTGTAGCTGTGCTCGCATGTGTGTGATCTCATCATGGTCTTAACTTGCATTTCCCTAGTGGTCTAAATGATGTTAAACATCTCTTCATGTGCTTATTTGCCATTTATGCATCCTCTTCAGTGAAGTATCTGTTCATGAATTCTGCCCACTTATCTAATTAGACTTTTTTTTAACTGTTAAATTTTGAGACTTTATATATCCCAGACCTAGTCCTTTATAGAATATGTAGTTTACAGATATTCTCTCAGTCTGTAGCTTATGTTTTCATTGTCTTAGCAGAGTCTTTCACAGAGCTAAAGGTTTTAGTTTTGATGAGGTCTAGTTTATCAGGTTTTTCCTTTTACGAGCCATGCTTTTGGTGTCATGTCTAAGAACTCTTCACTGAGCCCTAAGTCTTGAACTTATTCTCTATGTTGTCTTCTAAAGTTATGTTTTGCACTTTACATTTAAATATGTGATTTATTTGAGTTGGTTAGTTAAAGCATGAGGTTCAGATTTTCTGTTTGTCTGTGAATATCAGAATAAACTGCTGAATGGACCATTCTTCCTTCACTGAGTTGCTTTTACACCTCGTCAAAAATCAGGTGGTTGTAGTTTCATGAAACTATTTCTGGGTTCTCCTTTTTGTTTCATTGATCAATGTGTCTATCTCTCTACCAATACCACACAGTCAATACCACTGTAGCTGTAAGTCCTGTAGTGAGCGAGAGGGATTCCTCTCATTTTTTGCTCATTTACTGATTAGTTTATGTATTTTTCTTTTAAAAACAGTTGGGTGTCTTTTTTTTTTTTTTTTTTTTCTGTGATAACAAAAGGCTCTCACTGGTAAGCTACTTTACAGATGTTGAAAAACAAACACAAAATATGTCCCTTTGAAGACACAGTAGTATTTTTCTCTTAAGAAGTGAGAATGTAACTGCTTTTCCAAAAACACTCATGCTTTGAAAAGGGCATTTTGAAAACTTGTTATTGGAAATCATTCCATCATTATGTGATTTTTGCTGCTGAAGAAGATGAAGTAACTCTTAAGTTCACACTTAAAAAAGCCAGCGAACACTTTTCTCATCTGATTTAAAATTTCTCAGCGGGGAGTTTTAGTAAATTTTAAATTTAACTGATTGTAACACTTCCTGATAACTTTGCAAGAACAACTGACTGATGTTAGGGAAGGTAGGAATCAACAGCCATATTACAACAAATTTTTTGGATAACTGGAATAAGCTTAGACAATGACGGGGCTTCCCTGGTGGCTCAAAGGGTAAAGAATCTGCCTGCAATGCAGGAGACACGGGAGACCCGGGTTCCATCCCCGAGTGGGGAAGATCCCCTGGGAGAGGAAATGGCAACCCACTCCAGTGTTCTTGTCTGGAGAATTCAATGGATTGAGGAGCCTGGCGGGCTACAGTCCATAGCCTCACAGTCAGATGTAGCTGAAGAGACTTGAGTGCATGCGCACGCACACGCGCACGCACAATGATGCAATTCTTCCAGTTGAAACTGGACATCACTTTTTAATTTCATATTTTAAGTGACTAAGAAAAAAATTTCTATGGAAAATAACTGACCTTAAAAGTACATCTTTGTGGGTCTTGGTGGCGGCGGCCGTGGAGTGAGTGCAGAGGGGTGCCAATATAGGGGCCCAGCTGGGCACACTGGGCCACAGGGTCCTCTCCCCAGTCTGGCTCCTGTGCAGCCTCCTCGGGAAGCTGTTTCAGCGCTCCACCCCGGCCATCATGCTCCAGAGTCGGGACATCAAGTACCTGCTGTGGCTCATCAACAAGGAGGTCATCAGCCAGGATGTCTGGCGGTTCTGCTTTGCTCTGCCGTCACCCCAGCACATCCTGGGCCTCCCTGTTGGCCAGCACATCTACCTCTCTGCTTGAAGCAACAGGAACTTGGTCCTTTGGCCCTACATGCCCATTTCCAGTGATGACGACCAGGGCTTTGTGGAGCTGGTCATCAAGGTTTACTTTAAAGACACCCATCCCACGTTTCCCTCTGGAGGAAAGATGTCCCAGTACGTGCAAAGCACAAAGACTGGAGACACTATTTGAGTGCTGGGGCTCCAGTAGGCTGCTGGTCTACCAGGGCAAAGCAAAGTTTGCCATCTGTCTGGACAAGAAACCCAACCCTGTCTTCAAGATGCTGAAGTCTGTGGGCATGACTGCTGCAGGGACCGGCACCACCTCAGTGCTGCAGGTGACCCATGTCATCATGAAGGACCCCAGGGATCACACCATGTGTCACCTGCTGTTTGCCAACCAGACCGAGAAGGACATCGTGCTGCAGCCTGAGTTGCAGAAACGGAGGAATGAACATTCTGCATGCTTCAGGCTCTGGTACACGGTGGACAGAGCCCCTGAAGCCTGGGACTACAGCCAGGGCTTCCATACCTACCACCTTCCATCCCTGGAGGAGGAGCCTACTGGTACAGATGTGCAGACCCCTGCCCACGAGCCAGTGTACCTGCATGGACCATGTGGGCCATCCCAAGGAGTGCTACTTTGCCTTCTGATGGATGGACGCTGGCCGCTGGGCCCACCCCGCATTGACTGTGCCCTGTCTGCACCCACTTCTACCACTGTTCATTACCACCACTTTCCCTCGCATCTCCTTCTATGGCTGGGTTCAGCCTGGTTTGCCCAGGCCTGGGAGGTCACCCTGCTGGGCTGGCACTTTGCCTTTGGGAGCAGGGCTCTGTTACAGGTGGGCTGCTTCAGCCACCTTTAGGGCAGATTCCTGTTCGGGCCTCGCCACAGATGCTTAGGCCCTTGCCCTTCCTTGCCCCCAACACACACACTACTGGGTAGAGGCTGCCAGCACCATGTGGCCCGCCCTCCCCAAAGCATCCTGCACTCTGGAAATAAATATGAAGTTATTGGTAGCCCCTAGTTGCAGGTGCTAAGCCCGTACCCCCTGCCTAGGGACCCTTGCCTCCTCTTCCCACCTGCCATTCCACCCTGGCAAGGAGCCTCAACGGCCCCCACTCCCTCTTCCTAAGGCCCAGCAATCACAACCCTGTGCCAGTATAACTAAGGGTGTCTTGGGCAATCACCATTTTTCATGTGCATTTGTCTTATTTCTGCTTCAGGGCCACCGCCAGGCCTCAGCACCTGACCCTGCATGGCAGGAAAACCAAAATATCCCTTTGGCAGGGGCTGCTGGGGTGAAAGTCTACCCCCATCCCAGGGCCCAGCAGGCCTGGCCAGCAGGGAGTTAGGCTCTCCCTGGGGCTGAAGCGGGAGGAGGGAGCTGGCTGAGGGCCCTTCCAGCTGGCACATGAGCCCTCCCAAAACCTCAGCCTTTCCCTCAAAGACCCAAACATCTGAGAGGCTTTGGAAGTTCCAAGAAATCAACTTCCGATCATGTGCCTTGGGGTCCCGGGCCGCCAGCCCTGGTGGCAAAGCTAAGACCATGTGTATTTATTTGTCTGTCCCAGTACCCCCTTCTTCTGCTCTTGCCCCAGGTGAGGGAGATTTAGAGTAGTCTCTTTCCTGAAGGACGTTCTCAGTGGCCTTGACGTTGCTTTAGACCGCAGCGTGTTAGTCTCTTGCATATCAGCTTTTCCAGAGTCATTTATGAGCAAACATAACATTAAAGTAAAACTTGCTGAGTCGAAAAAAAATCTTGGCATTTCTGTGGCATGATATTTAACCAGGGTTTTAAAATATAATAATGCTTATTTAATAATGTGCATGCGTGCTAAGCTGCCTCAGTCATGTTTGACTCTTTGTGACCTTATGGACTGTAGCCCACCAGGCTCCTCTGTCCATGGGATTCTTCAGTCAAGAATACTGGGGTGGGTTGCCAGCCCTCCTCCAGGGGATCTTCCCGACCTAAGGATGTAACCTGTGTCTCTTGTGTCTCCCGCATTGGCAGGTCGGTTCTAACGCCACCTGGGAAGCTCTTACTTAATAATACTGCTCATTGAAAGATTCTTTTTTTTAAGACTAATTTTTAGAGCAGTTCTGGGTTCACGGCAAAACTGAGAGGGACAGTACTGAAGTTTCCCATCCATCCCCTGCCCCAACACCTGCACAGCCTCCTCCATTATCAACAGAATGGTACATTTGTTACAACTGATGCACCTACATTGATGACATCATAATCACCCAAGTCCTTTAAAACTAGGGTTCATCTCTGGTGGTGTACATTCTATGGTTTTGGACAAATGCATACTGACACGTATCCACCATTATAGTATTATAAAGGGTATCTTTTTACTGTCTCCATTGCTTCCTTTTCCAGAATGTCATATAGTTGGAGTCATACATTAGGTAGCCTTTGCAGATTGGTCTCACTTAGTAACATGCTTTTCAGTTTCCCCCATGTCTTTTTATTTCTTGATAATAATTTTTTGTATCATTAATGAAGTAACAGTAATTTAAAAATATCATATTACCAATAAGTCCCATCCTTTAAAATTCTATGTTTGTGATTTTACAAAACATTAAAGAAGTGGTACATATATTGATGTATGTAATTTATAAGTGAATATACCTGTATTGCAGGGGGTGCCTGTATTAGTTTTCAAGGCCAATATGACCTCCTCTTATCCAGTCACATCTGTAACAATTTTCCAAATAAGGTCACATTCTGCAGTGCTGGGGGTTAGGACTTAAACGTATTTTGGGGAGGGGAAGGACCCAATCTGACCCATGGCAGTGCTCAAAACTTTACCAATCACAGCTGTGCCTGCTTCCTAGCGCAGTGGGGATGGAGAGTGGGAAGCCTTGGTAAAGGGTAAAGAGATGGGTTGGCCAGGCCTAGTGACGCAGCTACCCAAGTTACTTCCTCCCTGCCTTTGTGCATGCTGTTATTCCACCTCCTCCGTGTGTTTCTGCACACACTCGTTTTTCCTGGCTCCAGTATCTATGCTTGTTTCCCCCACAGCTGAATTTCAACCTGTGGAATTAGCTGTGCCCCAGTTTCAGTGTAGAGAGAGAGAGGAGAGAACGTGAATAACCTGTTCACATCCTCTGCCTATTTTTGCAATACCTTTTGGCAGGTATCTCTTTGCTGTATCAGTCTCTCTTTCACACTGCTGCTGGTCGCCTTCCTCAAACACATCCTTCCTAAAACATTTACAGCGGCTGATAAAAAGTTGAAACATTGAAGATTTTTTTTGGGGGGGGGGGTGGTGGGAAGGGGAGCTGGGCTGGGTCTTCATTGTGGCAGGTGGGCTTTAGTTGCCATGGGACAATTAACCCAGGTCCCCGGCATTGGAAGGTGGATTCTCAACCACTGGACCAGAAAGTCCCTGAAATGTCTGAGATTGCTTTGTGTTACCCTCCACCATCTGGACTCACTGCTTTTTATTCTTTTCTCCTTTTTCTTCAGGGAGGAATATATATAAAGATGTTAGACATGCTTATGTAACGTAAAACATTTTAAAAAATCACTTTTGAGGTATAATTGACATACAAAATTTTGTACATATTTAATGTATCAGTTCAGTTCAGTTCAGTCACTCAGTCGTGTCTGACTCTTTGCGACCCCATGAATCGCAGCACGCCAGGTCTTGCTGTCCATCACCAACTCCCGGAGTTCACTCAGACTCATGTCCATCGAGTCAGTGATGCCATCCAGCCATCTCATCCTCTGTCGTCCCCTTCTCCTCCTGCCCCTAATCTCTCCCAGCATCAGAGTCTTTTCCAATGAGTCAACTCTTCTCATGAGGTGGCCAAAGTACTGGAGCTTCAGCTTTAGCATCATTCCTTCCAAAGAAATCCCAGGGTTGATCTTCATAATGGATTGGTTGGATCTCCTTGCAGTCCAAGGGACTCTCAAGAGTCTTCTCCAACACCACAGTTCAAACGCATCCATTCTTCGGCGCTCAGCCTTCTTCACAGTCCAACTCTCACATCCATACACGACCACTGGAAAAACTATAGCCTTGACTAGAAGGATCTTAGTCAGCAAAGTAATGTCTCTGCTTTTGAATATGCTATCTAGGTTGGTCATAACTTTTCTTCCAAGGAGTAAGCGTCTTTTAATTTCATGGCTGCAGTCACCATCTGCAGTGATTTTGGAGCCCCCAAAAAATAAAGTCTGACACTGTTTCCACTGTTTCCCCATCTATTTCCCATGAAGTGATGGGACCAGATGCCATGATCTTCGTTTTCTGAATGTTGAGCTTTAAACCAACTTTTTCACTCTCCTCTTTCACTTTCATCAAGAGGCTTTTTAGCTCCTCTTCACTTTCTGCCATAAGGGTGGTGTCATCTGCATATCTGAGGTTATTGGTATTTCTCCCGGCAAACTTGATTCCAGCTTGTGTTTCTTCCAGTCCAGCGTTTCTCATGATGTACTCTGCATAGACGTTAAATAAGCAGGGTGACAATATACAGCCTTGACATACTCCTTTTCCTATTTGGAACCAGTCTGTTGTTCCATGTCCAGTTCTAACTGTTGCTTCCTGACCTGCATACGGTTTCTCAAGAGGCAGGTCAGGTGGTCTGGTATTCCCATCCCTTTCAGAATTTTCCACAGTTTATTGTGATCCACACAGTCAAAGGCTTTGGCATAGTCAATAAAGCAGAAATAGATGTTTTTCTGGAACTCTCTTGCTTTTTCCATGATCCAGCGGATGTTGGTAATTTGATCTCTGGTTCCTCTGCCTTTTCTAAAACCAGCTTGAACATCATGGAGTTCACGGCTCACGTATTGCTGAAGCCTGGCTTGGAGAATTTTGAGCATTACTTTACTAGCATATGAGATGAGTGCAATTGTGCGGTAGTTTGAGCATTCTTTTGCATTGCCTTTCTTTAGAATTGGAATGAAAACTGACCTTTTCCAG
Organism: Budorcas taxicolor; assembly: GCF_023091745.1. Classification (NCBI taxonomy): domain Eukaryota; kingdom Metazoa; phylum Chordata; class Mammalia; order Artiodactyla; family Bovidae; genus Budorcas; species Budorcas taxicolor. The sequence continues at coordinate 107,233,064 of NC_068912.1, forward strand.
TCCTGTGGCCACTGATGAGTTTTCCAAACTATCTGGAGAAAAGTATACACCCATAAAACCATCACCACATTCTATCCCGTCAACATACCATCTATGAAAGTTTCTTCCTGCTAGTGTCTTTCTTGCTTTGCTTTTTATTTTTAAATGAGGGAAGCAGTCATATTTTATTTTTACCTTTTGACCCCTTTCACCTATTTCTTCCATTGCTTTGCTTTTTTTCCTGGATTCCTTCATATGTAACGTAAGTCTAGTTTCCCTATCCTTGCTCCTGGCCAAGTGTGGTCACCAAGTCAGCAGCACTGGCCTCAACTGAGATCGTGTTAACATGCAGAATTCTGGGGGCCCACACCAGACCTACTAATCAGAATTTGCATTTGGACAAGTCCACAGGTGATTCATAAAAGTTGAGGACCAATGGCCTGCACTTCAGCCCTGGGTCCCCCAATCTGACTGACCATCAGAAGCACCTGAAGAACCTGCTACAACTAAAATATTATTCAGATCACACTCAGATCTACTGAATCAGAATCTCCAAGAACATGGCCCTAGGATCTGTGTGGTTTTTTTTTTCATTTTTCTGTTCAGCGAGGTTTTTGTTGCTGTTTAGTCGCTCTGTCACGTCTCTCTCTGCCACTCCATGGACTGCAGTCCGCCAAGCTTCTTGCATGGAATTTCCCAGGCAAGAATACTGGAGCAGGTTGCCATTTCCTTTTCCAGGGGATCTTCCTGACCCAGGGGTCGAACCTGCGTCTCCTGCAAGTCTCCAGCATTGCAGGATGACTCTTTACCACTGAGCTGCCAGGGAAGCCCTTGGAGAGGGATGATCGACATACAGGGTTATATTTAACTTTTAAGAAACTATCAAACTTTTAAAATAGCTTTTCTAAGATATATCAATAATTCATACAACCTATAATGCACACTGAAACCATACTCACAGAAAACTAGTCAATCTAATCACACTAGGACCACAGCCTTGGCTAACTCAATGAAACTAAGCCATGCCCGCGGGGCAACCCAAGACGGGCGAGTCATGGTGGAGAGGTCTGACAGAATGTGGTCCACCGGAGAAGGGAATGGCAAACCACTTCAGTATCCTTGCCGTGAGAACCCCATGAACAGTATGAAAAGGCAAAATGATAGGATACTAAAAGAGGAACTCCCCAGGTGCCCAATATGCTATTGGAGATCAGTGGAGAAATAACTCTATAGAGAATGGAGGGATGGAACCAAAGCAAAAACAATACCCAGCTGTGGATGTGACTGGTGATAGAAGCAAGGTCTGATGCTGTAAAGAGCAGTATTGCATAGGAACCTGGAATGTCAGGTCCATGAATCAAGGCAAATTGGAAGTGGTCAAACAAGATATGGCAAGAGTGAACGTCGACATTCTAGGAATCAGTGAACTAAAATGGACTGGAATGGGTGAATTTAACTCAAATGACCATTATATCTACTACTGCAGGCAGGAATCCCTCAGAAGAAATGGAGTAGCCATCATGGTCAACAAAAGAGTCGAAAATGCAGTACTTGGATGCAATCTCAAAAATGACAGAATGATCTCTGTTTGTCTCCAAGGCAAACCATTCAATATCATGGTAATCCAAGTCTATGCCCCAACCAGTAATGCTGAAGAAGCTGAAGTTGAATGGTTTTATGAAGACCTACAAGACCTTTTAGAACTAACACCTAAAAAAGATGTCCTTTTCATTATAGGGGACTGGAATGCAAAAGTAGGAAGTCAAGAAACACCTGGAGTAACAGGCAAATTTGGCCTTGGAATGTGGAATGAAGCAGGACAAAGACTAATAGAGTTTTGCCAAGAAAATGCACTGGTCAGAGCAAACACCCTCTTCCAACAACACAGGAGAAGACTCTACACATGGACATCACCAGATGGTCAACACCGAAATCAGATTGATATATTCTTTGCAGTCAAAGGTGGAGAAGCTCTATACAGTCAGCAAAAACAAGACTGGGAGCTGACTGTGGCTCAGATCATGAACTCCTTATTACCAAATTCAGATTTAAATTGAAGAGAGTAGGGAAAACCGCTAGACATTCAGGTATGACCTAAATCTAATCCCTTATGATTATACAGTGGGAGTGAGAAATAGATTTAAGGGGCTAGATCTGATAGACAGAGTGCCTGATGAACTATGGAATGAGGTTCATGACATTGTACAAGAGACAGGGATCAAGACTATCCCCATGGAAAAGAAATGCAAAAAAGCAAAATGGCTGTCTGGGGAGGCCTTACAAATAGCTGTGAAAAGAAGAGAAGCGAAAAGCAAAGGAGAAAAGGAAAGATATAAGCATCTGAATGCAGAGTTCCAAAGAATAGCAAGAAGAGATAAGAAAGCCTTCTTCAGCAATCAGTGCAAAGAAATAGAGGAAAGAACAGAATGGGAGAGACTAGCGATCTCTTCAAGAAAATTAGAGATACCAAGGGAACATTTCATGCAAAGATGGGCTTGATAAAGGACAGAAATGGTATGGACCTAACAGAAGCAGAAAACATTAAGAAGAGGTGGCAAGAATACACAGAAGAACTGTACAAAAAAGATCTTCACGACCCGGCTAATCACGATGGTGTGATCACTCACCTAGAGCCAGACATCCTAGAATGTGAAGTCAAGTGGGCCTTAGAAAGCATCACTACGAACAAAGCTAGTGGAGGTGATGGAATCCCAGTTGAGCTGTTTCAAATCCTGAAAGATGATGCTGTGAAAGTGCTGCACTCAATATGCCAGCAAATTTGGAAAACTCAGCAGTGGCCACAGGACTGGAAAAGGTCAGTTTTCATTCCAATTCCAAAGAAAGGCAATGCCAAAGAATGCTCAAACTACCGCACAATTGCACTCATCTCACATGCTAGTAAAGTAATGCTCAAAATTCTCCAAGCCAGGCTTCAGCAATACATGAACCATGAACTCCCTGATGTTCAAGCTGGTTTTAGAAAAGGCAGAGGAACCAGAGATCAAATTGCCAACATCCGCTGGATCATGGAAAAAGCAAGAGAGTTCCAGAAAAACATCTATTTCTGCTTTATTGACTATGCCAAAGCCTTTGACTGTGTGGATCACAAGAAACTGTGGAAAATTCTGAGAGAGATGGGAATACCAGACCACCTGACCTGCCTCTTGAGAAACCTGTATGCAGGTCAGGAAGCAACAGTTAGAACTGGACATGGAACAACAGACTGGTTCCAAATAGGAAAAGGAGTATGTCAAGGCTGTATATTGTCACCCTGCTTATTTAACGTCTATGCAGAGTACATCATGAGAAACGCTGGACTGGAAGAAACACAAGCTGGAATCAAGATTGCCGGGAGAAATACCAATAACCTCAGATATGCAGATGACACCACCCTTATGGCAGAAAGTGAAGAGGAGTTAAAAAGCCTCTTGATGAAAGTGAAAGAGGAGAGTGAAAAAGTTGCCTTAAAGCTCAACATTCAGAAAACGAAGATCATGGCATCTGGTCCCATCACTTCATGGGAAATAGATGGGGAAACAGTGGAAACAGTGTCAGACTTTATTGTTTGGGGCTCCAAAATCACTGCAGATGGTGACTGCAGCCATGAAATTAAAAGACGCTTACTCCTTGGAAGAAAAGTTATGACCAACCTAAATAGCATATTCAAAAGCAGAGACATTACTTTGCTGACTAAGGTCCTTCTAGTCAAGGCTATAGTTTTTCCAGTGGTCATGTATGGATGTGAGAGTTGGACTGTGAAGAAGGCTGAGCGCCGAAGAATGGATGCGTTTGAACTGTGGTGTTGGAGAAGACTCTTGAGAGTCCCTTGGACTGCAAGGAGATCCAACTAGTCCATTCTGAAGGAGATCAGCCCTGGGGTTTCTTTGGAAGGAATGATGCTAAAGCTGAAACTCCAGTACTTTGGCCACGTCATGAGAAGAGTTGATTCATTGGAAAAGACTTTGACACTGGGAGGGATTGGGGGCAGGAGGAGAAGGGGATGACCAAGGATGAGATGGCTGGATGGCATCACTGACTCGATGGACGTGAGTCTGAGTGAACTCCGGGAGTTGGTGATGGACAGGGAGGCCTGGCGTGCTGTGATTCATGGGGTCGCAAAGAGTTGGACACGACTGAGCGCCTGAACTGAAGTGAACTGAACTGATAATGCACCCATTTAAGGTGTATAATTCAGTGTTTTTTAGTTGATTTACAGGTTAAGCACCCATTATCACAATCTAAATTTAAAACACTTTTGTGCTCCAAAGAAACCCTGTAGCCATTAGCAGTCACTCCCCACTCCTTACCTCAAACCCCTTCCCTAGCCTTAGGCAACAACTGATCTAATTTCCGTCTCTTTACATCTACCCATTCTAGACATTTCATATAAATGAAATAATAAACTATGTGGTCTTTTCTTGACTTTTTTTTTTTAAAGCATAATGTTTTAGCATAATGTTTTCCACCTTCACCCATGATGTATCATGTATCCGTACTACATTCCTGTTTATTGTTGGATGATATTCCATTGTATGGATATACCACATTTTCATTCACCATTTGATGGACATTTGGGTTGTTTTCACTTTTGTCTATTATGAATAACAGTGTCATGAATATTTGTGTACAAGTTTTTGTGTGAATCTCTTGTGTATATATTAATATCTGTGAGTGGAATTAAGTCATATGGTAACAAAGTGTATAGTTTTACATCCCCACCATACGTTTCCGCTCCTCTATATCCTCATCAACACTTGGTATGATCAGTCTTTTAATTTTAGCCAATCTGTTAGGTATATAAAGGTATTTCATTGGGTTTAAATTTGCATTTCTTAATGACAATGATGGTGAGCATCTTTTAATATGCTTAGTTGCTACCCATATATCTTCTTTGGTAAAGTATATATTTAAATCTTTTGCCAATTTAAAAACTGAATTAGGGACTTCCCTGGTGGTCCAGTGGTTAAGAATCTGCCTTTCAATGCAGGGGACACAGGTTCGAGCCCTGGTTGGGAAACTAAGATCCCACACGCCGCAAAACAACTAAGGCTGCAATGAACCACAGCTAAGACCTGACACAGATACAAACAAATATTTTAAAAAATTGATTTACATTCCTCATTATATATTCTAAGTTTTTTACCAGATATATGACTTATAAATATTGCCTCTGAGTCTGTTGCTTTTCTCTTAATAGTACATTCTGAAGACTCAAATTTCAGAATTTCGATTAATTATAATTTATCAGTTTTTAAATTTTAGGAATTATGCTTTTAGTGTCACATTTAAGAAATTTTGCCTGATCTAAAATCACAAAGATTTTCTCTATGTTTTGCTTTAGAAGTTTTATAATCTTAGACTTTACATATAAGTATATGATCCATTTTTATACATGGTGCAAGGTATGGACTGAAATATCACATTTTTGCATGTAAATGTCTAATTGTGCCAGCATCACTGGTTGAGAAAACAATCTTTTCTTTACTAAATTGCCTTTGCATCTTGTCAAAATCAGTTGTCCATATATATGTGGGTTTATTTCTGGACCTTCTGTTGTGTTTTGCACTCATCTCACACACTAGTAAAGTAATGCTCAAAATTCTCCAAGCCAGGCTTCAACAATACGTGAACCATGAACTTCCAGATGTTCAAGCTGGTTTTAGAAAAGCAGAGGAACCAGAGATCAAATTGCCAACATCCACTGGATCATGGAAAAAGCAAGAGAGTTCCAGAAAAACATCTATTTCTGCTTTATTGACTATGCCAAAGCCTTTGACTGTGTGGATCAAAATAAACTGGAAAATTCTGAGAGAGATGGAAATACCAGACCACCTGACCTGCCTCTTGAGAAACCTGTATGCAGGTCAGGAAGCAACAGTTAGAACTGGACATGGAACAGACTGGTTCCAAATAGGAAAAGGAGTACGTCAAGGCTGTATATTGTTATCCTGCTTATTTAACGTCTATGCAGAGTACATCATGAGAAACGCTGGACTGGACGAAGCACAAGCTGGAATCAAGATTGCCAGGAGAAATATCAATAACCTCAGATATGCAGATGACACCACCCTTATGGCAGAAAGTGAAGAAGAACTAAAGAGCCTCTTGATGAAAGTGAAAGAGGAGAGTGAAAAAGTTGGTTTAAAGCTCAACATTCAGAAAATGAAGATCGTGGCATCTGGTCCCATCACTTCATGGGAAATAGATGGGGAAACAGTGGATACAGTGGCTTACTTTATTTTTTGGGGTTCCAATATCACTGCAGATGTTGACTGTAGCCATGAAATTAAAAGCCGCTTACTCCTTGGAAGGAAAGTTATGACCAGCCTAGACAGCATATTAAAAAGCAGAGACATTACTTTGTCATCAAAGGTCCATCTAGTCAAGGTTATGGTTTTTCCTGTGGTCATGTGTGGATGTGAGAGTTGGTCTATAAAGAAAGCTGAGCACTGAAGAATTGATGCTTTTGAAATGTGGTGTTGGCGAAGACTCTTGAGATCCCTTGGAGAGGAAGGAGATCCAACCAGTCCATTCTAAAGGAGATCAGTCCTGGGTGTTCTTTGGGAGGACTAATGTTGAAGCTGAAACTCCAATATTTTGGCCACCTGATGCGAAAAGCTGACTCATTTGAAAAGACCCTGATGCTGGGAGGGATTGGGGGCAGGAGGAGAAGGGGACGACAGAGGATGAGATGGCTGGATGGCATCACCGACTCAATGGACGCGAGTTTGGGTAAACTCCGGGAGTTGGTGATGGTCAGGGAGGCCTGGTGTGCTGCGGTTCATGGGGTCACAGAGAGTCGGACACAACTTGAGCAACTGAACTGAACATCCATTCCATACTATCTTGATTAAGTAGTTTTCTACTAAGTTTTGAAATTGGGACACCTCAGTGCTCCAACTTTGCTCTTTTTCAAGTTGTTTTGGTTATTCTAGGTCCTCTGCATTTCCATGTAAACTTGAGAATCAGTTTGTCAATTTCTATAAGATAGTCTATTGGGATTTTGATTTGGATTGCAATGCATCTTTAGATCAACTGGGGGAGAACTGACATCTTAACAATATCAGAGTCTTCTAACTGACGAACAAGGTATAGACTTCTCTTTATTTAGGTCTTTCAGAATTCCTTTCAGCATCGTCTTTAGCTTTCAGTGTTTAGGGCTTGCACATTTTGGGGGTCATATTTATGTCTACGTTTCATATTTTTGATGTACTGTAAATGGTACTATTTTTAAATTTTCTATTTCTGATTTTCATTGCTATTACAAAGAAATACAGTTGATTTTTTTGGTATTGATCTTGTACCTTCTAAGCTTGATAAAGCCATTTATTATTTCTAGTAGTCCAATAGTTTAACTGTTAATGAACTTCTAAAGAGATTTAAATAATAACAAAATCCTGTATATTTGCCCATGTTCTTACCATTTTTAATGCTCCCTATCCTTTGTGTAGCTTTATTTTTCCATCTCTTTTTCCTTCTTCCTGAAGATTTTCTTAACCTTTCTTATAGCATGGAAATGCTAGTCATCAATTATTTCAGCCTCTGTATGTCTGAAAAAGAAAATCCGTCTTTTGCCTTCATTTTTTGTAGTGCATTTTCTGGTCTGGAGTCCTAGCTTGACAGTACTTTCCTTTCTTTACTTTAAAATGCTGCTCTCCTGTTGTTCTCATGTGCATTGTTTCTGATGATAAATCTCCTGCCATCTTTCTTTGTTTCTCGATATGAAGCATGTCTTTTTATTCTAGATGCTTCTGAGACTTTCACTGAAGATGTGATTCTGTTATACCTTGTGGTTTTCTTCATGATTCTTGTGTTGGGTTTGTTGAGGTTCTTGGATCTGTGGGTTTATAGTTTTCACAAAACTTTGGAAAAAATTTGGCTATTATTTCTTCAAGTATTTTTAATCTGCCTTCATTCTTCTTTTCTGGGGATTCTGATTATGCAATTATTATAGATATTATGAGGCTGCTTGAAATTGACCTATAGCTCATTGATGCTGTATGTATTTTTTAAAGTTTTTTTTTTTTTTAACCCCACGGCATGGGGGATCTTAGTTCCCTGACTAGGGATTGAACCTGTGTCTCCTGGAGTGGAAGTGGTGAGTCTTACACATTGGACTGCCAGGGAAGTCCTCTGTGTGTTTTATTTTGGACAGTTTGATTGCCACATCTTCATGTTCACTAAACTTTTCTTTTGCAATGTCTAACTGGTCAATCAACTCAACGACTTTATTATTTCATCTTAGATGTACTTTTCATTTTAGAGGTTTGATTTGAGCCTGTTTTATTGCTATTTAACTTTTGAACACATTGAATATATTTGAAATAATTATTTATGGCCCTTATTTGCTAAATCTTACACCTGTGTCAGTTTGGGTAGATTTTTTAAAAATTAAAATATAGTTGATTTAAAATGTTGTGTTAGTTTTAGGAATACAGAAGTGACTCAGTTGAACACACACACACACACACACGCACACATTCTTTTTCAGATTCTTTTCCCTTATAAGTTACTACTAGATGCTGAGGATAGTTTCCTGTTTTATACAGTAGGTCTTTGTTGGTTATCTATTTTATATATAATAGTTGTATATATTCATCCCAGACTCCTAATTTATCTTCCCTCTTCCCTTTTGGTAACCATGTTTGTTTTCTATGCCTGTGAGTCTATTTCTGTTTTAAAAATAAGTTCATTTGTATCATTTTTACAGATTCCACATATAGACAATATCATATATTTGTCTTTCTCTGTATAGCTTACTTCATTTAGTATGATAATCTCTACATCCACCTGTGTTGCTGCAAATGGTACTATCTCACTCTTTCCCTGATGGCTCAGTGGCAAAAAATTTGCCTGCAATGTAGGAACTGTGGGTTCAATCCCTGGCTCAGGAAGATCCCCTGGAGAAGGAAATAGCAACCGACTCCAGTATTCTTGCCTGAGAAACCCCTTGGACAGAGGAGCCTGGAGGGCTACAGTCCAGGGGGTCGCAAAAGAGTCAGACATGACTTTGTGACTAAACAACAATATTCCCCTGTGTATATATACCACATCTTATTTATCCACTCATCTGTCATGGGTATTTAGGTTGCTTCCATGTCTTGGCTATTGTAACTAGTACTGCAGTGAACACTGGGGTGCGTGCATCTTTTCAAGTTATAGTTCCCTCTGGGTGGGATTGCTAGATCATAAATAAATTTACTTTTAGGTTTTTTTTTTTAGTTTTGGTAGGTTTTAATTGATTTTTTTCTCTTCAGTATGGGTCATAATTTCATGCTTCTTTGCATGTCTTGAGTTTTTGTTTGGATGCTAGGCATTTTATCTTTGGATGGTGGGTGTTATTGTACTCATGTAAGTATTCTTTAGATGTGTTCTGTAACTCAGTTACTTGCAAGGAGTCTGAACTGTAGCTGCTGAGCTCTATATAGACCTAGACTCTATCTCACCAACTTGAAGTTTACTGTTATCTGCCTAGGTTTGCCCTTCATGCGCGGCTACCTGCAGTCTCTCTCAAGGCAGTAGCTGGGCAGTTAGTCAACTCATTTATTTCCTGTTTCTTAGGGTTCATTGTCCCTTGTTATCTGATGTCCAGTATCTTTAAGACCACTGTTTGTCCATTGCTTTCAAGCAGGAGGAAAAATCTTGTCCTGTTACTTCATTGTGGCCAGAAGTGGACATCTATATTTTAAAAATAAATTTCTCATAACTAAGATACAACCACCCCAGGTCTAGCTTGTAGGTTAACATTTGAGAACCACTGCTTTAACCCTAATGGACTGCTTCTCACTGATCTTCAGTAACCCATATAACTTTGTCTTTGCTTTTCCAGATCCCTAAATCCTGGCCTTCTTCCCCCTTTCCTCCCTGTCCAGATCTTAAAGTGTCTTCAGAATTTAACCAAAATCCTGTCTCCCCACATGTACCCCAATGTTCACTGCAGCATTGTTTATAATAGCTAGGACATGGAAGCGACCTAGAGGTCCATCGGCAGGCAAATGGATAAGAAAGTTGTTGTACATATACACAATGGAATATTACTCAGCTATTAAAAAGAATGCTTTGAGTCAGTTCTAAAGAGGTGGATGAAACTGGAGCCTATTATACAGAGTGAAGTAAGTCAGAAAGGAAAACACCAACACAGTATATTAATGCATATATATGGAATTTAGAAAGATGGTAACAACGACCCTATACGCGAGACAGTAAAAGAGACACAGATATAAACAACAGACTTTTGGACTCTGTGGGAGAAGGCAAGGGTGGGATGATTTGCGAGAATAGCACTGAAACATGTATATTACCATATGTGAAATAGATCACCAGTCCAAGTTCGATCCATGAAACAGGGCACTCAAAGCTGGTGCACTGGGGCAATCCAGCCCAGTGGCTGATTCATGTCAATGTATGGCAAAAACCACCACAATACTGTAAAGCAACTAGCCTCCAATTGTAATAAATAAATAAATTTTAAAAAAATGCTGTCTCCCTCCTCTTAAGAGTAGCAGGGCCTCCACCTTTCTGCTCAGAGTCATTCTTTCCTAAGTGCTTCCATAGCAAATTTATCACATTAAAAAAACCACAGTAATTATTAGAGTCTGCATTTCTTGATAACTGATCATACATTTGTAAGATTCCTAAGGTCAGACACTTCCCCTTTTTTGCATTAAGTAGCTACTTTTTAACGAGAACTTCTTTTTTAAAAATTATTTGATTTCTTTTTGGCTGCACTGGGTCTTTGTTGCTGGGCTTTCTCTAGTGTGTTTGTGGGGGTGTTGCTCTGTAGTTGGCGCCTCACTGCAGTGGCTACTTTTGTTGCAGAGCATGAGCTCTAGGGTGTGGTCTTATGGCATGTGGGATGGGCCCAGGAATCGAACCTCTGTCTCTGCACTAGCAGGCAGATTCTTAACCAAGGGACCACTAGAGCAGCCCTAAAGTAGGTACTGAACTGTACTGTATCTTAGAAAATGAAGGAGGGACTTGAAGGCAAGGGAAAAACAGAACTAAGCAGTATGGAGAACACTTCAGAGTTGGCATAAGGTGGTTCTAAAGCCTTGTTTTGGTTCAGACAAGGTAAGATTGAATTAGCAAACAATTTCATCTTGCTTGGTGAAACTGATTGAATGGTATATTAAGAAGGATTCTGAGACCAGATCTTGACTCCATGAGAAAAGCTAGCCCATAGATAATAAAATGTTGGAATGTCTCACGTATTTTGAGAGTTTTGGTTAAATGTGTAGGATATTTTGAAACAACAGCTAACAAGTATTTAACACGTCAGGGAGTATTCTAATCATAATGTGCGTGTAAACTCGTTTATTTCCCGACAACCTACTGAAGTTAAGTTCTATTTAACACCTCCATTTTTATAGAGACATTAAAAAACTTGCTCAAGTCACAGTGGCTAATTCTGGCTTCAGAGTATTTGTTTTTGTCACTGTTATACTGTCTTCATATTGAACATTTAATGTTTCATAATAATTGAGAGAGATCACACGGCTATACTTTTCTAGTATGGAAGCAACAAAGTGAATTTGTTGTTCGTTAATATAATGGCCCAAGCTTCCCCAACTTTTACCTTAGATTAGAAAGATTTATCCTTCATGATTCTTAGTCATGTCTGAAATTCTTTGTGTTTTATCTCTTTAGGATCTCTTGCCAGCTCCATCTTTGACCCACTCAAATCTCTTGTGGGTGCTTCAGGAGGAGTCTATGCTCTGATGGGAGGCTATTTTATGAATGTTCTAGTGGTAAGAATTTTGGGGATGAATCTATAGACCTTAAGAAAAAATTTTAAAATAATTACTGGTATCTGGTTCAGGGAATCTTATTTATCAGTATTTACTAAGCACACATCTTCCATCTGACCACAAGAATTTTCCTTTCATCTCTGATCTCAAAAGGAATAAAAACTAAAGAAAGTTCAAAATTGAAAAATAGAAAAGTCAAAGCCCCCAATTTAGTATCTGTTACCAGTCTGATATTACAACCGTTCAGATGTTTTCTGTATGTATGCAAAATTCTACCAATAGTAACACTACAAAAATGGAACTCCCCTTACATTATTCTGCATCTTAACATAAAGTATCCTATCTACTCGTAGGATACTTGAGTAGGACACTGAAATCCACCCCAGTCTTTTCAGGTGCTCCACAGCACCTTCTATATAGTAGCCCTACTTATTCAATTTTTCATTGAAAGAAAAGATCCAGGGTGATCACAGCTTTTTACATTTCAAAATAATGCTGTCAGGAATGTTCTTTCACCTGTCTTTTTGCATTTGTGTGATTCTTTTGTAGGCAAGTTCCTAGAAGTGGATTTACTGGATGAAGGCTTTACATTTTTATATATAAATGCCTCCAAAGTTGGCATACCATTTTACACAACCATGATATAGTATGTGAGATGCCAATCACTTTTTAAAACAGGGTAAAATCCTGATTAAATTAACCCTTTAACCATGTACGTGTGCCTTAAAAATACTCTAAGAGGAAAAATTTGAAGCAATTAAAAAACTGTTCCAAAACTAGAAGTCATTTAGAAAAATGTTTTTCAAACTTTGGGTTACATCACATTAGTGGTTGTGAACTCAGTTGAAGGGACTGTGAAAATCCTTTTACACAGAAATTTCAGTATGCACCATGTAAAATAAGAGTAAGTACTGTTTATGTGTGTGCTGGATTTTTACATAAATTATTTGTTACTGTACATCTTGGTCACAACAGTTTGAAAATAATTGATTTAGAATTAGCATAGCTATTTAGCATGTCTCTCTGGGAAGAGAGTTAATAACTTTAAAGGGAAGGGACAGGTAATTTGGGTTGAAGTGGAGGTGTCTTTCTGAGTCTGCTTGGTCCTCTGGTAACACATAGCAAGTTGGTTTGAGGCTTTTCAAAACTAAAATCAAACAGTGTTTTTGGACCAGTGTTCTAAATTTTTAAAAAATTATCTTAAAAAAAATCAAGGTAATGCTAAAATTTTAGCTTTCTTTGCTAACTCCTACTTAGAAAGAGGGTAAAGCTGTATCAAATGAATATTAAACAAAAAACTTGGAAATATTTTCACCAGGTTTAGTTTGACAGCATCTATTAACTATCTGCAACACATTAAGAGTTGATTTTTTATTACTTATATTTAGAGTATTTCTTGCTGTATCAAGGAATATCATGTTTCATTTTCACTTCAAAGTATACTGGCATTGTACTTCCCAAATCCATTTGAAAACTGGACTGTTAACACTGATGCTTTGATTGGCAAACATTTGACACACTTTATTTTAAATGAAAAAGCAGATGGAGGGGGAGTACAGTTGAGATTTCCTTTGCCAATAGATAACTTGTGTTATTAATACTGTCATTTATCTCTTTGCAAGAATTTTCAAGAAATGATTCCTGCTTTTGGAGTTGTCAGACTACTCATCATTGTTGTTATAAGTAAGTGTGTTTTGTGACTACTTCACATCTTCAAGTTTATGGGTTCAGCCTTCAGAAGGCCTTCTCGTATTTCCCAAGCACATCCTACATGGCCTGATGCAGGAAGATATGAGTGGAGTTTTCACAGACCCTTGTGGGTCGTTCTTAGAGGTGCCTGTTTCTGGGGTGTGGGGAGTTGAGAGAGTAGGGCTTGAGGTACTCCGTCCACTTCATCCACCATACCATCACTTATGTTATTATTTTTTTAATTTTTATTGGAGTACAGTTGATTTACATTGTGTTATGTTCTGCTGTCATTTCTTTTTTATTAAATTAAAAAATTAATCATTTAACTTTATTTATTTTGGCTGTGCTGGGTCTTTGTTGCCGCGTGTGCTTTTCTCTAGTTGGAGGGGGTGGGGGCTACTCTCTAGTCACAGCGCTTGGGCTTCTCATTGCAGTGGCTTTTCTTGTTGAGGAGCAGAAGCTCTAGGATGTGCGGGCTTCAGTAGCTGCGGTTCCAAGGCTCCAGCTGCTGCTGCTGCTGCTGCTAAGTCGCTTCAGTCGTGTCCAACTCTGTGCGACCCATAGACGGCAGCCCACCAGGCTCCCCCGTCCCCGGGATTCTCCAGGCAAGAACACTGGAGTGGGGTGCCATTTCTTTCTCCAATGCATGAAAGTGAAGTCACTCAGTCAGCATAGGCGTAACAGTGGTGGGGAATAGGCTTAGTTGCCCCATGGCATGTGGGATCTTCCCAGACTAGGGATCAAACCTGTGTCTCTTACATTGGCAGGTGGATTCTTTACCACTGAGCTAGCAGGGAAGCCCTATTTATTTTTGACTGTGTGGGCTCTTCATTGAGGTGCAAGGGCTTCTCTAGCTGCGGTATGTATGTGGGCTCGGCTGCCCTGTGGCATGCAGGATCTTCATCCTCCCACCAGGGATCCCACATCTGCATTGGGAGGCAGAGTCTCACCCACTGGACTACCAGAGAAGACCCTGTCACTTATTTTTTATACACTGGATTTTTCTCATTCATAGATTCTGTATACAATTTTGTTTGAAAGGGAAAACTTAAAAACCATTCACATTATCCATTTTCTTCTTCAATTTCTACATTTTCAGATTTAAAAAAAACTCATCTAGGATATAAGCTGCTAAGTCGCTTCAGTCGTGTCCAAGTCTGTGCGAACCCATAGACGGCAGCCCACCAGGCTCTGCCGTCCCTGGGATTCTCCAGGCAAGAGCGCTGGAGTGGGTTGCCATTGCCTTCTCCAATGCATGAAAGTGAAAAAAGAAAGTGAAGTCGCTCAGTCGTGTCCGACTCTTAGTGACCCCATGGATCACAGCCTACCAGGCTCCTCCATCCATGGAATTTTCCAGGCCAGAGGCTGAGGATTGATGATGAGAGCAGAGGTGGAGGAGGAGAAGGGTCAGGGAACTAGGAAGATGACTGACGTGGCTTTGGAAATCTCAAGAATGATAGCGGAGGATGACATGCTGAAGGAGCTTAGGAAGGCTCATTCTGGAGAAGAGGTGGAATTTCACCTGGGTCTGAAAGTCAGGATTTGGGATGATGGCAGGCCATACAGAGCAGAAGCAAACAAGAGCCAAGGCAGGGCTTATAACTTGTATATCCGAGCCTGCTCCTGCTGCAGATGTGTCTGCACAGAGGGTGTGGGGAGAAGGCTGACCTTGAGGCTCAGACTTGAAGACAAAGACAGAAGTGACATTTGATACAGGCTACTTTGGGCTGTCAGGGCTTCCCAGGTGGCGCTAGTGGTAAAGAACCCGCCTGCCAATGCAGGTGGCGTTAAGAGACGTGGGATCGATCCCTGGGTAGGGAAGATACCCCGGAGGAGGGCACCACCCACCCTAGTATTCTTGCCTGGAGAATCCCATAGACAGAGGAGCCTGGTGGGCTACGGTCCATGGGTTGCAGAGTCTGACATGACTGAAGAGACTTAGCACATGCGCACGCAATTTTGGCTGTCCACATAGTAGGAAAAAAAATGATCCTGCAAATTGGTATCAAGTATTCAAAAAAGAGACTAAGTTTAGTTTATGAATGGTGTATTTATAAAGCAGTATTTTACCCAGATAGAAGTGACTTGTTTGTAGTTTATACCATACCGTATATAATGTTTTCCTCCATAGACATCGAAAAATTTAAAAAGAGGGAAAGTAGTCAGCACAGGAAGGAGGACAGATGTCTGGGAGTTAGGAGGAGTCACTGTGTGGGCTGAGCTACCTGAGTTGTTAAGGTCATAACCAGAACAAAGGAACAAGCCTTAAGACAGAAAAATAGTCTTACACAAGTTACCTGGGTTTTCAGTTCATCTGTTTCTTTCAAATGACTTTCATAAAATAAGCCTCAAACTCTCAGTGGGGAAATAATTTTAATTCTCTAATACTCTTTAATGGTGGAGTAAGAACCCTTTGCTCATGCACAAAGTTATCTCCAAATACAGTTTATGTAACATGCTGTCATTCTTGAGGTAAGTAATACAGTCACTGAATGACAGGGTTTTATTATATCCTACAAACACAGGTCGGACAGCTAACAACAACCTTCCCCACATGCCATTTTTTCTAAAAGTTCTTTGGCCTGGTTGGGGCTTCCCTGGTGGCTCAGTTGTAAAGAACCTGCCTGCCAATGCAGGAGATGCAAGATGCGGGTTTGATCCCTGGGTTGGGAAGATCCCTTGGAGAAGGAAAGAGCAATCTGGTCCAGCATTCTTGCCTGGAAAATTCCATGGACTGAAGAGCCTGGCAAGTTACAGCACATGGGGTCCCAAAGAGTCAGACACAACTGAGTGTGCACACACACACGCCTACAACAAACTACAGATTAATGAAACACAAATACATTTTAAGCACGTTTCCTTGGGAAAATTTATATATATATTTTTAATGGTAAATATTATTCTTAATTGTGAAGGACAGTTGGCCTTAAGGACCTTCCTTCATTAAACACCAATTTTTAGACGTGTTTTCTAACAAAGCAACTGAGCTTCCCTGGAAAAAGTTCAGGACATCTCGATTTTCATCCTTCAGAAAACCCATATAAAGGGCAACTCCCTTAAAAATGAGTGTTAGGTTTTACTGAAGATAATGATTTGGTTTATTGGAATGAGGGCTTCTTTTCAGGTGGGAAGACAGGTCTCAGTTTAGAGGCTGCAGCAGTTTAGAAGTAAACTCCCCTTGGAAGCAGAAAGGGTCAGGCAGATACAAATCAGAAGGCAGGAGAGAAACTGACATGCCAAGAGGTACAGAGAGTTTTTGAAAGGAGGCCTCCTACTGTGAAAGACTAGACCAAAGTAACTGCTTCTAGTAAGTCTGCCCAGTGGTGGTTTTCTTATACTTTCCTAGCACTGCATCTGTTATTTACACTCCGTCGGGAAATGCAAATGACTTAAAATGCAGTTAACAGCCACATTTATCTAGCATTTGGTGTGACAGTCATTTACAACTTAATTAACATTGAGTACTTCCTCGACCTCCATTCCTACCCAGTGACTTCAGCGTCAATACTGTATTGAAAGGGAAGCTAGCCAGAACACATGGTCCTGATGCTATTTTCCCAAAGGCAAGGACTAGGTCTTTCGGTCTCCTGGGACACTCACTAAGTAGAGCATAGAGTATTGGGGGATGGGTGTGGAATGTGACAGTTGCAGGAGATGTTTCCAAGCGCACATGTAGGGCAGAGTTCTAACCCAAGAAGCCTGGAAGGTCCTTGAGCATCACCGCTATGACTTATTTAAGGAATGTCTGTTCTGGCTCTTACTGTTCCATTAGTGACTGTGGAATCACTTCCTTTCTCGGGCTGTCTTCTGTATTCCTGATGGTAATTATGAAAGGGTTAATGGGTAGGCAGGTCTCACTAAGGGGGCCAGAGGTCCCCAAGCTGCAGGAGACAAATGGCTAAAGGCAGTGGTGGACTTTTTTTTCCCCTACATTCCTTTGCTCCCACTTTAGCCAGGTAGGAGGCTCCTTTAATTCTGTTGCTGTGAGACAATCCGCTCTTCCTGGAAGTTACTTTTTCCCAACCTTGAGGGGCTGATTGCCCAACAAAACAATACATCTTACTCATGGGAATGTTTTTCTTAGGCTATGTTAATAAAACTATGTATCTTGCTTGGAGGTCTGTTTTCCTTTAGTATCTTGCCAGAGACATGGAGGTCCAGAGATGACTCCCGGTGTGTAGATGTGTCTGTTGTGGGAGAGAGCTGCACCTGGTGCAACTCTCTCAGCCTTGAGGTGTTTCTTTTATCTGTGATCAACAGCTTGCTAAAGAGTGTAAGATGCCTTGCAAAAAACTGCAAAGGGGCTACTCTCCTGCCCCCTTCTGATGTCTATGTGAGAAGCTTTCTCTGTCTCTCTTATACTTTAATAAAACTTGGCTACACAAAAGCTCCAAGTGGTCAGGCCTCATCTCTGGCTCCACATCAAAATCCTTTCCTCTGGAGGCCAAGAATCCCGGCATCGTTCATGGCTAATAGCCACAACCTTTCATCTTGGGATGTTCAAGACAAGGTGTAAGCTTTCATCTTTTAATCTGGGGTGACTAGGTGGGTGAGAGTGAAGCCCCCCACAGTCAGACGGCTTAAGGTTCAGATCCCATCAATGCCTCAGAGCTATGTGGCCTTGGGGGAGTACTTAGCCTTTGTGTCTTGTTTCTTTATGTATTAAACACAGGGTCTTTCCTCACTCGAGATGCTGCAACAGCAGTAATTAGTTTGCCTGCCTGCTTCTGTCTTCGCTTCTTTAGAGTATGTTTTCTGTATGGCAGCCAGAATCATCTTTTAAAAATGTGAGTCAGGGGGTTTCCCTGGTGGCTCAGTGGTAAAGAAACCACCTGCCAGTACAGGAGACACGGTTCAATCCCTGATCAGGAAGATCCCACATGCCATGCAGCAACTAAGCCTGTGCCACGACTGTCGCGCCCAGGGGACTGCAACTCCTGAAGCCCCTGAACCCTAGAGCCTGTGCTCAGCAAGAGAAGCTACTGCAATGAGAAGCCTGCGCACCGCAACTAGAGAGTAGCCCCCCCTGGCCGCTCATGCATCAGTGAAGACCCAGTACAGCCAATCAACAAATAAATAAAGATTATTAAAAACCCAAGCCAGACATGTCACTTCTGTGCTCAAAAGCTTTTGACTAAAAGTCGGAGTCCTTACGAGGGTCCATAAGGCTCTATGTGATCTGCATCTGCCCCGGTCTGATCTCCTCACCTACAACTTCATCCCCAGCTTGAGTTCAGAATCATCTGCAGGTCTTGGTAAAGCACAGACTGCTGAATTGTATCTGTAGAGTTTCTGCTTCAGTAAGTTTGGGGTGGGCCTGAGAGTTTTCATTTCTAGTAAGTTCCCAGTGAAGCTGGGAATCCCCAGTGGGAAAGGGAGCCGTCCTTTGAAAACCGCCGATGCCATCAGATCAACTGCTCTGGTATTCCTCAAGCACACCAGGCACTGTTGGTTCTGCCTTAGGGACTTTGTACTTCAGTCTGCCTAGAAGGCTCTTTCAAAGGTCAGCAAGGCTTGCTCCCTTATCTTCATCAAATTCTCCTTGAGATCCTTCCTGACTCTCCAGTTAAACATCACACCCTACTCCCAGCATTCTCAATTCTCCTTCTCTTTGGGTACTCTCTACAGCACTAAGCACCCTACTTATTCATTCGCCTTCCCCAGCTAGATTTTCAGTTCCATGAGGCAGTCTAATCTTTTCATGGCAGTATATCCGCCACCTAGAATAGTGGCTGGCACATGGGAGACCATTAATAAATACTTGTTGGATGGATGCATCTATGAAATGGGGTAATGACAGTACCAATTTCATGGCATTGTTGTGAGGATTAATGATACAAAGTTAGTACATGTAAAGTTCTTAGAACAGTACCTGGCACAGAGTAAGTCTCAATAAATGTTACCATTGCTAGAGGGGAACCAAAAATAACTGGTGTGCTGTTGTGGAGATCTTGGGGCTTCATCAGGCTGTTTTCCCTTCTAGTTGTGTCGGACATGGGATTTGCTCTCTACAGACGGTTCTTTGTTCCTGCAAATGGGTCTCCGGTGAGTTCAGTTTATTATTTTTTAAGTGAAAATTTGTTTACCTATGATATCATTAGCTAAAAAGGGTCACCAAATAGGGGCAGCAACAATTCTAAGATTTAAAGCCGTCAGATTTCCATTTGGAAGTTAAGAAAATTCCTGAGCAAACCAGCCTTTTGGGTTGTCCTTTTCACTTCTCTCATAGCCCAGATAACTGGCTCTAGTTCTCTGTACCTGCCAACGGGTAGCTATTCCAAAAAACAGGAGTGAAGGGACTTTACTGTCTATGGAGGATAAAATGCAGATTGGACACCAGCAATAATATGGGTCCAGATAAATTTATAATATAAAGAAAACTGACAAAGATTTCCAGTTTTATTGAAATTGGTTCCTGAATTTGGTCATTTCTGCTTGAGTATTTGTGCGTATGTTATTACCTGTGTTTTAATTCAGACATTCCATTTATGTGGGATAGATTATGCTCCTATAAAGAACCGTCACTAATCTCAACTCTTACTCTCTTGGCTGGCCTTGTACAGAACCATCCTAATGCAATGATGGCCTCGAAGAGAGACAGGATGGCTGTTGCATGTACTCAAGAGCCAGTGAAATGACATTTTTTTTAGCTTTGCATGATGGAATTTTCTTGTCTCTTTTGTCTCATTGCCTTGCTGTTCAGACTTTTAAGACTCTGCCTGGGATGGTATTTGTTCTCTAATAAGAGAGATGCAGCTGAAATATACAGTTAGCATTTTCTTCACTTATTTTCATTTTCCCCTTTTCTCCCAAGGTGTCTTTTGCAGCTCACATTGCGGGTGGATTTGCTGGAATGTCTATTGGTTATACCGTGTTCAGCTGCTTTGATCAGGCACTGCTGAAAGATCCAAGGTTTTGGACAGCGATTGCAGCTTATTTAGCTTTTGTTTTATTTGCTGTGTTTTTCAACATTTTCCTATCCCCAGCGAACTGACTTGCCCCTAACACAAACCAATGAATAAAAAGGGCCATCTGCGGGGAAAACAATCAAAACTGGAGAACTCTCTATGAAGAAACAGAGAAGTCCCAGGAAATGCTAACAATTTTACAAAGAGAACAAACACCCCTGAAGTTGTCGGTTTCAAAGACTGCTTACTGAAGGGGTTAGGGTTTAAGGAAGGAGCTCTTCCGAGGGAATGAGGGGGAAGAGGAAGAGAGAAAAGGGAAGGGAAGTGAGAACCAGAGACTGGCTCTTTTCTAGGCATGCTGTGTCAAGGGTATTCATTCTCAAAAAGAACTTGCTCTTAGGAGGATATGGTATAGAGATTGCTTGATAGAATCCACAAATAATGTACTCTGCTGACAATAAAAACTTTTCATATCTGTCAGACTACTGATTATCACCTTCCATTACTGTTTTGAATCAATAGGTCACTGTTTGGGGTGCTTTGTGTGCATTATTGTTCATCTTGTTGACAACCCAGAAAGGCAGCTATTACTCTGCATCTTAGAGAGGAGGCTATGAGAATTCTTAAGAAAAAAAAAAAATCAAGTAATCTGTCTAAGAGGGGGCAGGACTTAAAGGTCGCTAATGACTTGACAGGGCTTCCCAGATGGCTCAGTGAGTAAAGAATCCATCTGCAGTGCAGGCGACACAGGAGACGTGCATTTGATTACTGGGTCAGGAAGATCCCCTGGAGGAGGGCACGGCAACCCACTCCAGGATGGAGAATCCCATGGACACAGGATTGGCTACAGTCCATGAGGTCACAAAGAGTGGGACATGACTTAGTAACTAAACAAAAGACGTGCTATTGTGCTATTTGTCTATTTGTGCTATTTAACCATTCCTCTACTGAACATTTAAGCTGCTGCTGAGTTTGTACCAACAGTGCTATGTGATCATCCTAGTATGTTGGTGTGTCTTTGAGAATGATTGAATGAATGGGTATTTCAAGCATCCAGAAGCAGAAATGTTATGTTAATTTTGACAGATTTAAACTACCACTTATTTTTTTTTTTTGGCTGTGCTGCGCCACACAGCTTGCAGGATCTTAGATCCCCAACCAAAGATTGAACCACGAAGTTTTGAGTTCTAACCACTGGTGCCTGCTAAGTTGCTTTAATTGTATTCAACTCTTTGCAACCCTGTGGACTGGAGCCTGCCGGGGTCTTGTGTCCATAGGAGTCTCCAGGCAAGAATACTGAAGTGGGTTGCCACACCCTCCTCCAGGGGCTCTTCCCAACTCAGGGATGGAAACTGGGTCTCCTGCATCTCCTGCACTGCAGTCAGATTCTTTACTGCTGAGCCACCAGGGAAGCCCCCTAGCCACTGGATGCCAGGGAATTCCCTAAATTACCTTTTAAATAGTTGTATCCATTTATATTCTTACTGATATTATATGACAGTAACAGTTTCCTCATACATTTGCCAAAAGGTAGCTTTATAAATCTTGAAAAAATTTTCATTTTGATTAAAAGATATTTTATTTTAATTCATATGTAATACTAATGAAGCTTAGCATTTAAAGTTTAATATTTATAATTTATATATTACACATAATATATAATATGCAAGTATGAATATATATGTGTGTGTGTGTGTGTGTGTATATATATATATATATATATATCCTGATGAAAGGGTTGAATTTAAACTGAAAAGTAGCTATTAGATGGCAAAGAAGCCCAAGGAAGAAATATTTATCTGCCATCACCAACCCACCAGGTCAGTACTCTGGAGATCTTTAATGACCTAAAGTGCAAAGTAATTGTTAATAATAGAAAACTAGACAGAGGAATAGGATTCATCTAACTATGAAATCGGACATGACCCATTGATTATTAAGACCGATGACTAAGAAGTTATTATCTAGTTAGGTTATTTTGGTACTAGAAACATTGTTTACATTACCAAAAACAGTGATATCTTTCTGGGTCTCCAGGGGGCAAAGTTACCATTAAAAAGCACACATATGTCTGACGTTTTAAATTTGACATTTCTAAATAATAGACGAACCATTTATTCAGCTTAATTTTGTGCTCATAGTTTTAGTCTTCTAAACTGTGCTGTATTAATTAGAACTATTAGAAATATTCTTTCTGTGGGCTGCCCAATAAGGTAGCCACTAGGCACATGTAGCTGTTTACATTTAATTAAAATTAAATGAAATTAAAAACTGTGTCTCTGTTACACAAGCCTCGCTGCAAGTACTCAATAGCTATGTATTAATAGTGGCCATCTTATTGAACAGCGCAGACAGTCTATCCAACACTGCTGCAAAAAGTTCTATTGGATTAGAAAAACTTCCATTGGGTGGTGCTGTTTGAGAAGCCAGAATGAAGGCAGGGAGCTGGAGCTTAGCTGATGGCTGACTCACTGCACCGAACTAAACTCAATCTGCTCTACACCTGCAAAGGGACACACTGAGAAACGCGTTGAAGATGGCTGTGATATAACTTTTAAGCGTGATCTGCTTCAAATTTACCTAAGTCAAGAAAGGTCTGTGTTAATCTGTCTTAGCTAATTAAGAGTCATTTGAAATATTTTTTCTTTTTCTTTTGAATTTTATGGTACTGTATCTATGTATATTAGTATTCATGCTATTTTCTATGAAAACTTTAGGACCTAAGATTTGAAGCTACATAACAGTGCTTCCTCTTTCAGAAAATACTATGCACTTGTCCTTTTAGGAAAAAAAAAAACACTTTAATTTTCTTTGGTAATTTTAAAAGTAAAGTGCTCATGGTAAAAGAAATTAAACATATATATAATTATAAAAAATTAAGTCAATTATTATCATTCTACCCAGAGATAATCACAGTTAATATTTTGATGAATATTCTTCTAGGCTTTATTGTATGCATCTCTACATATATGTAAATTTACAATAATGGGGCTATATTATTTTGTTTTATAATCTGAATGTCAGTGAAACAATATATCCAATGTCTTTTTATATTAGTATATATTTATTATCTCTACTGGTTGCATAGTACCATACTGTGGATGTACTATTATTTATATGTACAATACAGCCTTTCTTGTATTGATAATTATTATAAACAACAATAAGAATAATATCTTTGCTTATATTTTAAAGTGCTTTGGACTGTGGGTCAAAGAGTATACTGCTATTAACATAATAAAGTCAAATACAAAATTTCTCTTTCTTAGGCATACAACTAAATTTTAGAAGGTTTTGAACTATATGAAGCAACTATTTTGAACTATATAAAGCTTTCAAAAACTAAAAACTATAGAACTTGTTATTTAAAAAATCAAAACTTTCACTATTTGACATACCTAATTTAAATAATTAAAATTATAAGAGAAAACAGGTGATTTCTTAATATCTCTTTCATGAAAACTTCAAGTGTGTTTAGAGAAGAAAAATAGCAGTTTAGTAAAACAGTTAAGAGGTGACTTTAGAACCACATTGATCTTTGAATACCAGTTCTAGCTGTGTGATCTTGGGTAATTTAAGGTGTGCCTCAGTTTCCTCATCTGTAAAATGGGGAAACAATATACTTAGCTCACAGGAGTTTTGTGATGAATATATCTTGTAGCTATAATATCCCAGTATGTTGTTTGATTGTGTAATATTTCCCTTTCTATGAGGAATACAGGACATGCATTTATATATTAAAATTGAAAATGAATGAAAACATTCCCCCATTTTTTCTTTCCTTTGGGATGTATTTCCTCTTAGATATCCCAGGGTTATCAACTCTAATATGGAACCTACTGGCTGATAATCCAAGCATCTAAATTATAACTTGCCCTACTGCTCACTCCACAAAGAAAGCTGTATGTCTTAAAAGGGTCAAATACTGTTGTAATGAAAATTTCTATACTACTACCAACATACCAATGATCCAAGCAATATCTAATAATATCCTCACAATAATTTTTCATAGCAAAGTATGGTAATAACTACATAAATATTCATAAATATTTTTACTGAAATGATTTCCGAAAATGCTCAAAAACTGCCGGAAAGAAACTAGAATTTAGACATTTAAATGTAGATTAAAAAACTGATCTAAATTCTTATAGCAAGAGCCAGATCTGTTTCCTTTGGTTTCATGAAATGCTGTACCTTACTGGATTATGAAATGAAACACATGCCTTTTCCTTTGTACATAAATGAGATTTTAAAATCATTGACATTGGTCACAGCTTCCATATAAAATAATCTTAATAAACAGGTTTGTAAGATCAAGTCAGTAGTCTCAGGAACCTCTCTAAGAGTTCTCAGTTTAAAATAACAAAGCAAAAAGCCAAGTAAGAGTCCTTTCTTCCAGGAACTCCTACAATTCTGTTCTTCATAGAGAATACATACACCCCTCTTCCAGGTATCTTTTTTCCCCCTACTGTGTTATAATGTCTAAATGTAAATGACTTTCTATTCTTGACATCTTAAACATATTTTTGGTAACACATTATTACAACTTTCTAGGGAAAAAAGACAGCAACCAGCATGCTGAAAGAGTGATGCTTTGTTCATATTTTGGCCACAGGTTTGCTTAAGAAATAGCACACGCTTCAGAAATGGAAGAATGTATCTGCCTCCTATTTGGTGGGGTTCAGAGATAAGATGACTGACTAAATAAACATGGGGGACTGGAATTTCCTTGGAGGCATTCTGGAGGAGGTTCATATCCACTCCACCATGATTGGAAAGATGTGGCTCACTATCCTGTTCATATTTCGAATGCTTGTTCTGGGTGTAGCAGCTGAAGATGTCTGGAATGATGAGCAGTCTGGCTTCATCTGTAATACAGAACAACCTGGCTGCAGAAATGTATGCTATGATCAGGCCTTCCCTATCTCCCTCATTAGATACTGGGTTTTGCAGGTGATATTTGTGTCTTCACCATCCCTGGTCTACATGGGCCATGCTTTGTACCGACTGAGAGTTCTGGAGAAGCAGAGGCAGATGAAGAAGGCGCAACTGAGAGGTGAACTGGAGGAGGTAGAGCTTGAAACGCCTGGGGATCGGAGGCGACTGGAGGAAGAACTGTGTCAGCTGGAGCAAAGGAAAGTAAATAAAGTTCCACTCCGAGGAACCTTACTTTGCACTTACGTGATACACATTTTCACTCGCTCTGTGGTTGAAGTTGGGTTCATGATTGGACAGTATCTTTTATACGGATTTCACCTAGAGCCTCTATTTAAATGCCACGGCCACCCATGTCCAAATACAATTGATTGTTTTGTCTCTAGACCCACAGAAAAGACGATATTCCTGTTATTCATGCAATCCATAGCGACTGTTTCACTTTTCTTAAATGTTTTAGAAATTTTCCATCTAGGTTTTAAAAAGATTAAAAGAGGGCTTTGGGGACAATATAAATTGACGGATGAACATAATGAATTTTGTACGTCAAAACAAAACCTTGCCAAATATCAAAACACATCTGCAAACTCACTGAAACGACTCTCTTCTGCACCTGATTATAGTCTGTTAGTGGACAAGGAAGCACACACAGCAGCGTATCCTAGTTTAAATCCCTCTGCATTTCAGACAGATCCTGATAACCATATTGGAAATGATGACAAAGGCATTTTGGATGAACAGGAAACTCTGCTTTCTGAGATGTGCACATTTAGTACGGCCTGTGGTCATCTTCAAAATATCAGCTCAAGTAATAAAGACACTCAAAAACTATCTGGAAAAGAAGTTAATGGTAACCAGTTGAAGGGAAAAAGAGAAATTTATGGCAAAGACAGCAAAAGAAATCATTACTTTAAAGGTCACTGTTCTAGTCCAGGTGACGCTATAGAGCTTAACAACCACATGGGACAGTCACCGCAAACAGCTTTCTCTCTGCCAGCTAACTGCACCTGGAAACCGAAGTGGCCTCGTGCTACCCGGGGCCCCTCTGCAGAAAATGAAACCCAGGCATTACCTCCTAAAGGTAACCTCAAGGGCCAGCTCAGGGAGAGCACAACCAGAACCCTTCCTCCTTCACAGGAAGACTTTCAACCGCTTGACGTTCCAGACACTCCTGATTCTTCAGGAGGGCTGTCCTCTGAATCCAAGTTGGTCAGAACCTGCGGTAACCCTACTGCTTGTACTCCAAATCATTTAGTGTCACTGACAAACAACCTCATTGGAAGGCGGGCTCCCACAGACCTTCAGATCTGAACATCCGTTGGCGTTTAGACATTCTACATATTACATTATCACAGAAGTAGTCTAGAGATGGTGGAGCACAGAAAAAATAGATAGGGCAGCTCTAAAGACCAGCTGTTTAGAAAAACGACTACAAACCCGTTTTAAAAAGGGAAAATGGCTCTAGTTCTGAACTGGGAAGGATTAGTTTCAAGTTTAAAGACACAGAGTTAGCAAATCAGGATTACTTTTTTGTGGGTTCCCTTCAGAAAAACACTGATTCTGGGAAAATCTATGGCAGAAATGAAGCTAAACGGAACCAGGTTTTTCCCTGAAGGGAAAAACAGCCTTCCTTGATTGTTCTTGATCTATGTAATTCCCTCTTTTAGTTATTGATCTTATTTCTGGACATTGATTGAACTTTGTTTGCGCTTGGTTCTTCGTTTCCTTATGGACTGCAACCCGATGTGTCCTGGATATAATCATCATGTTGCTTCTAGTAAATAAAATCCTAAAAAGATGTCGCTTTCTTTTACCAGTTTATAGCATTGTGATTCAGTGCCAGGGTCCGAGTCTTGGCTCTACTACACTGGCCATCTAACCATTACAGTTTACTAACGGTGTCTACCTTACAGGGATGGTGTGAGGATTAAAATAAGAAACAGGTGTTTAACGCGCTGCCAGGCATACAGTAAGCGCTCAAAAGTGCTAGCTATTATTATTACATTACTGCTCACCCTCTGGAGACCCACATCAAGTCGGCCACAAAATAAGGAGACTCCAAACGTCAGAGCCGGAGCCCAAACAGACGATTCTAAGCAGTCTTCCAGCCACTGGAAATCCAAGGGCTGCCTTCGACGGTCGCGCGCCCTCTTTCAAGACGAGATTCCACAAACCAGTAGGCGCCGGCTGCCGCGGCTTCTGAGGCCCTAGCTGAGGCGGGTCCGCCCACTCTCGGCGTCTGGAGTGAGGCCTCCCGCGCCAGAGCTCCGCAGGCCCCGCCCCCTGGCGGCACGCCCGTCTTTGGCCCCACCTGGACACTCGCCCCGAGTTACCAAAACCTAGCCTCCTACTAAGCAACCAAATCTTGGCAAGGACCGGAAGAGGAAGGAGAGGCGAGGCTTCGCTAACCAGAGGGGCGGGTGCACGCAGCCTCCCTCGGCTCATCTCGCTATGGGGCATTCAGAGCGTCCTGGTCGCCATGAAAACAGGCCACACCCCGGCGATCCCGGCCCGGGGATCCCAAGTGCGCAGGCGCCCGTGCCCTTCCGCGCATGAGCAGTGCTGCTCCGAGCCCGCCAGCCACGGTCTCCGGCGCCAGCTACGCCGCTGCCGCTGTCACTATGGCCCATTACAAAGTGAGGGGGGCGCGGCGTGGCTTGGGGCGTGCGGGCGGTAGCCAGCCGCTGGTCGGCTCGGGTGGGAGTGGGGGCGTGCGCGTAGGTTTGGGGGCCTTGAGGTAGTGAGGCGGAGGCGGCGTTGCCGGACTCCCAGCGCCTTCTTTCTGCTCTGGCCCCCGGGCTTCGGCCACTGACCCGCCGTGTCTCCTCAGGCCGCCGACTCGAAGCGCGAGCAGTTCCGGAGGTACTTGGAGAAGTCGGGGGTGCTGGACACGCTGACCAAGGGTGAGCATGGGCCAAGAGAGGGTTCCTCATGCCGTCGTCGTGTTGCTCGGCGCTGTGCCGCGAACGGGCCGTGGTGTGGGGCAGGAGGGGAACAGGAGGGACCCACCTCGGGTCCAGCGAGGTGGGCCTCGGGGGTCAGCGGGGACCGGCGCACGCCTGGCTGCCGGACGCTACCCGGGTCGGGTAGCCTCGCCCTCCCCGTGGTGAGTAAAACTCTTGCAGCTGTTGCAAAGTCCCTCCGACTTCCGTTGCTCTGCCTCTAGCCGCCGCAGTGAGCATGTTGCTAGAGACCTTGGGAGAGCCCAACTCCTCTCTCCTGACAAATTTTTCCGAGCCCTCCAAATCCTTTAGAAACATTTCCCCTCGAACAAAGGACAAATGGGAAAACGACCAGATTTGAAAGCAGTTTACAAAGTAGCTTAAGTGAACCTAATCTCTGAAATAGCTCTTTGGATGTGGCTTTTCAACTGAACCCCATTTTGTAGTCTATATCAATTCCTACTTTGTGCAGATTTCATAAAGTAGAATTACAGTTTAAATAACGTGAGGACACATCAAAATGGTTATGTTGTTTTCACTTTTTAAAATGGAAGTCGTTACACTGTATTTCTTAATCTGGAGTTCAAGATCTAAGTAGATGAGTAACGTGATTGACACTGGAAGGTTCCAAGAGCTAGTGTGGGTACTGCTTATTTCGTCAGCTAGGCAGTAAGGCGAATGCTGTTACCTATCACTCAGCTCACTGGCTGGGCCTTTCAAGGGTGTGGAACAGAAGAGCTGGCAGGGATGATGATTTGGGTCCATATGAGAAGTGTAGTTATGTATCTGGAAATACTTTGGTACCTGCTCTTTGTCCAGAAGCAAAAGTTTGAAAACTCTGGAAGGACAACAACTCTGGGTCTTAGCAGAAAGCAGGGCTTTTAATTCTCAAGCCTGGGTTGGTCATTTTGAATTGCTACCTACCTTAGGTTCAATTTCCTATCTCTTTGCAAATTTCAGTAAACATTAAGTTAGTGTGAAAGCACTGTGCTGTCAGCCTGTAAAGTATCACACCATTGGAATTTCATGGACCTCCCGCTCCCCTCAAAAAACTCGGCAAGCACATTTCTTTCATTTATTTAACCATTTTATTCAGGTGTCTGTTAAGGCACTGAGGATACAACAGTGGGGGGTGGGGGGGAAGGCCCCTGCTCTAAATGAACATATCCTAGTTGGGGAAGACAGATAATAAATACATAGTGTCAACCAGTGGTAAGAGTTGTGAAAAGAACATTGCTGATAGAGTGATGGGTGTGGCATTTTACCTAGGGTGGTAGGGGAAGGCCTCTTAAGAAAGTAACCTTTGAACAAAGACCTGAAAGAAGTGTGCTGTTGAGTTTCAGGAAGTGTAAGGAAGCCAGAGTGGCTGGATGCAGTGAATGAAAGATACATTGGTAAAGGGCACAGAAGTGACCATTGTGGGAGGTAAATGAAGATATGAAGCCTTGTGGCCATACTTGGATTTTCCTTCATGAGAAACAAAACCCTTGGAGGCTTCTTTTCCCTGGCTGACATCTACTGGTATTCCCCCTCAACCTTCCTGGGTTTCCAGTTTCCTAAGTAGGAAACCCTTGGAGGCTTCTTTTCCCTGGCTGACATCTACTGGTATTCCCCCTCAACCTTCCTGGGTTTCCAGTTTCCTAAGTAACACCAGACAACAGAGTAACTACTGATACGATGATCTATTTAACATTTGATTTTGTGTACTTCACACAGATTTAACATAATTTTTATCCAGCTCATTTCCAAGAGGATTTGAAACTGCTTCTAACATTAAAACACTATAAGGATGGCTAAACATAAGTTATTTGGAAGAAAAGCCATTTCAGTTATTTTGAGCACTATATCAACCTCTAAAAATCCTGGCTGCTAAGACAAAAAGGGAAACACTGGGTATAGAGTTCTTGTCTGTTTAAAAGGAAGTATATTTCATCTATAGAAAAACACAGGAAACTTGACACTTACATTATGTTCTGTAATTATCAACCTTAACCTTGTAAGTACCACTGACAGAAATTTAGAAGCTAAAAGAAAGGGTAGGAGAAAAAGAGGAAGAATGGGTAAGAGTATGTCTTATAAAATTAGAATTTGGTAGGGATCAGTGGGAATTAATGGAAGAAGAAACATGGTTGAGTATATAGTTTGAAGAAAAAGGTAGTAAGTAGAGGAATAAAGTGTCTTGTAACACTGAAAGAGGGAAGGCGAGGAGAGGGTAGTGGTGACATAAATATGCCAATTTCTCAAAAAATAGTGCTGTAAATATGTTTAAAAGTATATGAGAACTTAATGTAAGTTGTTTGTAGTAGTTGGCCATTTGACTTCTTTATTCATGCTGTCTAAATTATTTTTATAATTAGTTTATATAATTATTAAAACTAAAATAGAAAAAAGAGCAAAGCATGTTAAGTTGGTTTACAAGAGTTCTTAACTTGGGGCCTAGATATGCATGTTTTTTGTATGTAGTTACAGCTTTTGGTCTTTGATCAGATTTTTCAGAATTTTGTACACAAAAGCTTAACCACTGATTTAGAGAGATTTTTATCTGAGAAGGATCCTAGAAGGAATGTGTTCAATATAAGATGGAAAAGATAGTGCTGACATGAATTACTGGATATGAAACCACTAATGTATGTATTTTAATTTGAGCACATTGATTACTGGTAGTTTTTGGTTGGTGGTTATTTAGCATATAGTGTGTGAAACTTCTTTCTTGAATATTTTGGATTCAAAGCTTCTTTTTTCCAACAATTAACCACAGCCTTATTGAGTCTGTAAAAATTTTTCTCATGTATCTACCTTGTTTTCATCTCTCTATTACTCTAGTACAGGTCACTTCTCTTTTGTTTTTTGGTGGTGGTGGGGGATGCCACGTGGCATGCAGGATTTTAGTTCTCTGACCAAGGATTGGGCCCATGCCCCCTGTAGTGAAAGCTTGGAGTCCTAACCACTGGACAGCCCGGGAATTCCCAGGTCACTCTCTTTTTAAACTAGCATGTGGTTGTTTAGTTGCTGAGTTGTGTCTGAGACCCCTGCGACCCCATGAACTGTAGCCCGCCAGGCTCCTCTGTCCATGGGATTTTCCAGGCAAGAATGCTGCTGCTGCTGCTAAGTCACTACTGGTTGCCATTTCCTTTTCTAGGGGATCTTCCCCACCCAGGTATTAAACCCCGTCTCCATTAACAGGCAGATTCTTTACCACTGAGCCATAATTGCTCTTCCTGCAATTTAAATCCTTGTCCCACTTGTTAGCCTACTTGACTCCACACAGGAGTCAAGAGTGATCCCATCACTCTCCTGCTTAAAACTGTTTTAATTATATGCCATTTTGTTATTAGGATCAAGGCCCGACTGAACTTGCAGGATCCTCCAATCTCCTCCCTAACCACCTTTTCAGCTTCCTTTCAGTTCACAACTCCATCTAGCCACACTTGAATTTTCAGTTCCTGAATACATTGTTCTTTTGCCCTTGCCTTCCCTTTTTGTCTGAAACCTTCATTGCCAAGGTCTTAGGTCTTATTTCCCTTCCCTGGTGCCCTGGGCTGAGTTAGGTGTTCTTCCAGTGTGCTCCCATCACCCATTACCCTTATTGATGCTTGATACTCTTTTGCCCTAGACTGTAAATACATTGAGAACAGGGACCTTGTCTGTCTTGTTCACCATGGTATGTCCTAGCAATGTGTTTGGTGTATAATAGATGCTTAATATTTACTGAGGTATGGCATATAATTTTGGCCATTTTAAGACTTTAAATTTTTTTTTTTTTTTTTGCTTTTTGATTTGCAGTATTGGTAGCCTTATATGAAGAACCAGAGAAACCTAATAGTGCTTTGGAGTATCCTTTTCATTTTTCAAGTCAGAAAAAGGCCTTTATTCTGTTGAAAAAGTTACTTTGAGTATTTGGATTTTGATTTCTGGGTAAATATATTGGTGGTAGGGTTGGGGTGACTCTCATCAGAGTTATTTCAATAGAGGGCTATTTCATTAGTTTTAATGAGCTCAAGTAAATCCTTAACTTTGATATTAGTTTTTTAAAGCATCACTTAGGAGCTGCTACCCCAGAAAATCCAGAAATAGAGCTGCTTCGCCTAGAATTGGCAGAAATGAAAGAGAAATATGAAGCTATTGTAGAAGAAAATAAAAAACTGAAAACAAAGGTAAAATTTTTGAAAGTATTCATGTTAAAAATAATTTCACCTTTAATGATTGTATGATCAGAACCTCACTAAAATGGACAGTAGAGGAGGGAGGAGGGTGAATATCAATCTCAGCTCAGTTAACTGCAAGGAGAAGCTGATACCCTGTCTAGAAAACCACAAGCAAATTGTAAACAGGATGAGCAAAGTGTGGTCAAGAAGAGGTTCTTGGGAACCTTCATCAACAAAAAGATGAAAATACCGGTTTGTAAGTAAATGGAAATTTCTGGGAGTCTTAGGCAGTTAAGTAGGTCATTACGGGGCCACTGCTTTGCGAATGGCCCCCCTTAAGACTGTGCAGTGCACGATCTGTATCGTTACGTGGTGGCCCTGAAATGTGTTAACTGTAAACTTGTTTGCAGTTAACCTCTGTACATTTGTTTGCACTTAATTTTGTCTAGTGCTGAAGTTTTTTTGTTTAAACTCCTATGAGAATTTTCATAAACTTTTGTCAACTAAGCCTTTTGAGGTTTTATCTCATTCTGAATCACATAATGCATTTCACATGACTCTAGGCATTTCTCATAATGTGTTTTTATCTTCTCAACGACTCTGTGAGACCATTTTATAGGTGAGGAAACTAAAGCACAGTTAAGTCTAGCTTCTCAAATCTGACAGCTAATTGGAACAACTCATATCTTAGTGTTCTTGCAGTAAACCACAGTTCGGCATAAGAGAGCATTCAGTATCTTAAATTATCTAAGATTCCAGTGTATAAATGCTAGATAACTTTTTTGACCCCTTTTAAAGTCAAAGACATTAGCTGCTTTTTCATTAACTGGCTAGATTAATATATGTCACATGATTTTTTTTTTTATACTTTCTAGAAGAAAGTTTTCAGTAAACTTATGGTGGAGAGGAAGAAAGTACCTTTACTATATAAGCCACAGCATCTTTGGGAAGATACGGATTATTGCATAGATGCTTGTGCAGTGCAGTCATGAATGGGAATTAAATTTTAGTTTCCCAGTAATTTTTAAGGTTTATACAAAAAAAACTTTCACTAGGTTTGATTGTATTAAATATTTAAAAAAATCACTGGTTTAAAAAGGCTAGGATTTTATAAACTGATCCAGTCATTGAACAAAGTAGTTGACTTGTTTTGTTACTGTTTTTTTTTAACCCAATTTAGAATAAAATTCACCTAAACGCCTCTGTCTTTGCCCCCATAGCTTGCTCAGTATGAACCACCTCAGGAGGAGAAACGTGCTGAATAGGATTCTTCTCAGTTGAAAAGACACTGAAAACAATGGTTTTGTATGACTCGAATAGTTTGTACAGTATATAATCTTTTCTGAACAGATGCTATAGCACTCTTTTAAATATGTTAAATTCACCTATCACACGTTAACTGTTATAAACACATATACTTAGAATCACCAATAAAAACTCAGTATAACTTTCTTTGGGTCTTAAAGCAGGAGAATCAAAAGTGAATCCTGGAAAGAAAAAAAAAAAATCTATAAACACAGCCATCAAATTCATTACCTTAAAAGACATTCTATCAGTCTGACTAGGAATGATGATACTGGTTGTATTTTAGCCAAGGAAGTTTATTAGTACAGAGCTATTCCTTGGTTTAGCTCAGGATTATGAGCACAGGTACAGTCATTCTTTAAAATGAAGATGACACTTGTTTTATATTCTCTGTAGGCAGCTGGAGAGATCTGTGTGATTGATACACGATGCTGTTTCATGGGGGGGTCTCATGAATCTTCTGCTCTTGTTTATATTAGCTGGAACGAATGACTCTTTGCCACCACTTTGCCTTAGATAACTGTGTGTGCCAGTGTGAACTCTGACACCACCTTTCCTTCTATGCAATCATGCCCTATCTGATAATGTTGCCTTGCTTTACTGTGCTTCCCTGGGTCCCAGTTGCACATTGACCTTTCTGTGTTGTTTTTCAATTTCCTGTAATAGCAGTTACCCTGATTGTAATTTATATAAACTTAAAGAGGATCACACTGTTCCCCTGCCTTACTTAGTTGCTTAGCGGGACACAGAACAGAGGCAATATAAAATTCTGGGTTCACGCACAAGCCTGGATGACAAGGGGAATGAGCCATATATTGTGGAAAATTATAGTTCGTGGGTATAATTATACAGTGCTTTTTTCCCTCAAAGTATTTTTCTAGCTTTGAATTCATTTTATCTTCATTATCCCTGTGAAGTAGGTAGGCAAGTGTGAGGGGAGGTGGGGTGCTGAATCTGTAGGCCAAAGACTGATGTGAATACCAGTTATTCACCAATTGTAGAACCTGGGGCACATTAGATAATTGCTCCAAGATTCACTTTCCTCACCTGTTAAATGAAAATATCTGTGCTGCCTACCTCACAGGGTTGTTGTGAGGGTCAAATGGAATGTATGTGAAAGATTTGTAAATGGTAAAGCACTATATTCTTGTTTGTTAGTCCTTTTTCCTTTCTTGGAAGACCTACAGTCAGATGTTTTTGTGTTACTCTTCACTTATTTTCCTTATTGATTGACTAGCATTATTAAGTAGCAGCCCTATTTCATGTTTTTTTGTTCCCAGTGTTACACAAATGTCCTTATTTTTTGGTCAAAACACACAGAGAAAACAATACAATGAAAGCTGGTTTTTAACTAGCAGAAGCCTCAGCACCTGCTAGAAGCTGTGACCAAGCCAATTATAAGGGCATCTTAATCAGTCACATTGGTAGGAATGTGGCAGTGGTCTGTCTCTTCCAGTCCCAGGTTGGTTTTTGTAGGGGAATCAGATATGGCAGTGGCCCCCGACTCCAGTACTCTTGCCTGGAAAATCCCAGGGACGGGGGAGCCTGGTGGGCTGCCGTCTCGGGGGTTGCACAGAGTCGGACACGACTGAGGCGAGTTAGCAGCAGGAGCAGATGCAGCAGGAGCAGATACGGCTGGAAGAACATTTACTTGAATTGGTTTATCTTTTACCAGTTTGAGTGCCTCCTACAGGGACAGCAGTGGGCTAAGTATTATAAAGATGAATGACTTGAAGTTAACTATAAGACATGTATATAATCACAATGTGGGATAGGATGTGCTAAGAACGGTAAATGATAATAAAACATGGCCTCATGGGGGGTTTTAGAAGAGAAGGAGACATGGCTTCTTTAAGCAGTTGGTGTGATAGTCCCTTTGTGGACAGGCAAGTAGAAATTTTTTCTGGCAGCTAGCACTTATTTTTTTCCCTAATAAGACTGGTATTAATATTTATGTAAATCAGGTGATTGTCTCCTGTACCATCCTTTTGAAAAATGGCAACCTGTGAGTTGGATAATCAGACTTTTGGGGGGAAATGACATGCTTACACTGCTGTATCAGTCAGTGCTATGTAAGAATTCAGGGTGAGCCTGGCCTCTGCAGGTCCTCTTGCAACGTTTCTATCAAGGATCTGGATGAAGACGGTATACATGATGCTCAATGGAGTAAAAAAAGGATCCGATCTGTTCAGTTCCTGCTGTTGCAGCTGCCTTATCTGTAAAATGTAGATTTCATATCTTGCCTATCTCACAAGGTGTTATAAGGATTAAATTAAATATAATGGATGTAAAAAGTACCTTGCAAATTGTAAAGGACTACATATGGGTCAGATGGTAGTAATGCTAATTCTCTATTTGCCACAGAGTTGGAAGGGCTGGTTGGTAGACGATACTGAGATGAGCTTGAAAATGATTCACAACTTGGGAATGCCTAAACTTCACGGCCTAAATGAAAAAGTTGAAATATCAAGTCTTACATTGAGGTTAAAAATGCAGCTGTACAAGTTTAGGCACTTAAGGATTGCTGACAAAGTACTGGTTCCAGTGACTGTTAGTGTGAACCACTTACAGTCTGTATATTTTTAAAAAAGTTCCATTCTGGAAATCACTAATAGAAATACTGTCCAGGTGCTAAACAATCACC
Source organism: Budorcas taxicolor (assembly GCF_023091745.1). Lineage (NCBI taxonomy): Eukaryota > Metazoa > Chordata > Mammalia > Artiodactyla > Bovidae > Budorcas > Budorcas taxicolor. The sequence continues at coordinate 107,269,358 of NC_068912.1, forward strand.
CTGAAGGCTCTATTGGTCCTTATTGTGTTGTAGGTGTCAGACATTTGATGGATGTTAACAAGCTCAATTGCATATAAATGTGGAGAGGACATTTGAAACCACAAAGCTGTATTGTCCAACATGGTGGCTGCTAGCCACATCTGGCAAGTAAAATTAAAAATTCAGTTCCTGAGTCACACTAGCAGCAATTTAAGTGCTCAATCCACACTGGCTACTATGTTGAGCAGTATAGATGTGGAACATTTCTGTCATCACACGAAGTGCTATTGGACATTACTGTAGAAGGCTGGGCTGAAGTATGTTTAATGTGGAACAGAGAAGACAGTGGGTAATGAAGACTGTAATCCAGTATCTGAGGTGCTGTCATAAAAAAGATGACCACTGCTAATAGACTGGTGTATAGGCTCCAAGAAGTGTGATTTTTGGCCTGAATAAGAGACTTCTAAGCCAAGTTTCACTACAGTGGAATTGTTTCCTACTGAGATAGTGAGCTCTCTTCCTTGGGCTCTACTGAAATGTATGCTGCAAGTCTTTCATGCAGCGTCAGAGACGCTGTACAGTAGATTCTTTCTAGGTGAGAGGTTGCACTAGATGACCTCTAAGGATGTCCTACCTTTAACTTTGAGATTCAGACAAAACCAACTTCTAGATGTGCATACCTGCTTTCCCTTCATAATCAAGAAAGTTTCCTTGAAAGATCAATATCACCACCCATGTCCCCTTTAAGAGGAGGACCCTGGATGAGGAAATTGGTTAAATTTCCAATTCTAAAGCCGCCCTGTGAAGAGTAAAATTCCTCTAGCTTTCCCATATGTTGGTGACAAGCATTTGTTCTGGTCAGCTTTCATTATTAATTCCTTTGGTCTCTGATCTGAAGGAGATCACACAAGATGCAATGTTTCATGGGGTGATGGAATTACTACAGAAGTAGATACTGGGTGGGGAGTCGTCGTCGTCAGATCCTGATAAGTCAAACAGTAGTATTCATTGTCAGTGATTTGCTGAAGAAAGTGGGTAAGACATTCTAGCTTGCTAGCATTTGCTTTCCTATCAGGGGCCAGCTACCTGCTAGAACAAACTATCTCACCGATGACTCTGCCTCGTTTGAGGTTTTGCCCTCTGGCTAGCTCCTCCTCTCTACCTTTGAACACCCCAACCAATGCCATCCTTCCAGACCTGTTCAGACGCCAGCTCCTTAGAGATGCTCTCACCCACCCATTCCGAGCATTTCTATCTGCACCTTTGACCTTCCCACTTCTATCTCATATAGAAGCTACTTACTCAGAGGTCCGATCTCCATTAACCTTGGGGCAACTTGAGGGCAGGCAGGGTCCAAGGTAGTTCCAGTTTTGTGCCCCTTGTGCCCCAGGACTTCGCGGGCATCAGTAAGTATTGGTTGGGCAAGCACAATAGTAGGAGGAGGACAATCAATTCTCCCAAGTGCCCAGAGAGCGTCACTCATTGCGTTGGCCTCCGGAGTCCCGAAGAAGGCAGGAGAACGGTGAGGAGCAAGGCGCGTGGCTGGGTTGGACCGAGGTGCGGGCTGGGGCGGAGGGCAGAGGGCTCGGCCCGGCCACCCTCCTCGTGACTCCTCCTCCCCCCTCCACGGCTCCGAGTCAGGTGATTCCGGGCACGTGACGGGCACCACCTACCTTGCTGCTCCCGAGTGGCAGCTCGGGCGACCAATGAGGGGCCAGGCTCGGGCGGGGAGCCTATGAGAGCCGGGCGCCGGGGGGCGGGCCGCACAGCGGCGGCGGCTGCCGGGGGCGGCGGCGGCGGCGGCGGCGGCGGCGGACTGGGGAGGCGGCGGCCTGGCTTGGCCTGGCCTGGCCTGTCAGGGCGCGGGCGGCGGCGGCTCCAGCACCATGTCCCTGCAGTACGGGGCGGAGGAGACGCCCCTCGCCGGCAGTTACGGCGCGGCGGATTCGTTCCCAAAGGATTTCGGCTACGGCGTGGAGGAGGAGGAAGAGGAGGCGGCAGCCGCGGGCGGCGGGGTTGGGGCGGGGGCCGGAGGCGGCTGTGGCCCGGGGGGCGCTGACAGCTCCAAGCCGAGGATTCTGCTCATGGGCCTGCGGCGCAGCGGCAAGTCCTCCATCCAGAAGGTGAGTGGGGCCGTTCGGGCCCTCCGCCCTTCCCCCTCCCTCCCCTCCCCGGGGGCGCCGGGGGCCAGCCGGGAGGGGAGGCCCTGAGGAGGGCGGCGGCCGGGGTGGCCGGCTGGGTTGTCCCAGCGCGCTTTCTCTTCTCCTCTGGGAAGCAGAGCCCGGGCGCGGTACGCACCGGGACCCCGATCTCGGAGTCCACGCCCAGGTCAGCCGAGGCCGAGTGGATCCCCGCACTCCCTGAGTGGCCGGAGTGAGGCAGGTGCCCGTGGCCTCACCTCCTGGGCCCTCACTTCCTGGGACCCAGCCCCCATGCCATTCATGAAACTGAGACTTGCTCCCCGGTTCTAACTTTCCCACACTCCTTACCCGACCCCGGTTGTGTGCGCCACTCACTTCAGGTGACCTGAGTTTGCAGGGCTTCCCAGGTGAGCCCCAGGAAGCAGCGTCAGAAAGAGTTGTGACTAACTCCTTGGTGTTTGTAATGCCTGCTCTTGTTACTAGTACGAAGGAGACTTCACTGTGACATTCCTTAGTGGGAATGGGGGCTGTTCTTCCACCTGTTCTAGTACTTTTAGCCCGGTGAGTATAATTAGTAGTGATTTCCCCTCTGTGTGTGTGTGGCTACAAAAGTCTTGAGACCTGGAGAATATTTACAGACCTTTGTACATGTGCTTTCACTTGGGAAATGGCAGGAGAGGATGGAGGGCTATTCGCTTTTTTAGTAAGGGGGAATAGAGGCAGGGTTGACGACGTCCATCAGCCATTCCTCTTAAACACAAGGTGAGCTGGCGATAAAATGCCAGATCCCTGGCTTTTTGCGCTTTTCATTCTGTGGCAAAGATCTCTCCAAAATAAATCTCTGCGTGATATTCTGTAGACATGATAATTTTAAAAAGTAGCCTTCCAAATTTACGGGATTACTATGTTTTATTATCTTTTCACCGTTACAGCAAAATCTGAGTACATTGATGGCAGGTTTTTAGCAAGCTGGTTTTGATTCGTTACAGTGTTACTCAGCGTCTAAACCTCAGGAGTAACTATCCATTTTTCTCATCCAGCGAGTAGAGAGAGGGAAATTCGTTTTGTGTTGGAATTGTGTGGATTGTGATAATTGTGATTAACAATTGCGTTTACCTTTTTTTTTTTCTCATGGGAGCTGTCTTTTCCTTGTCAAGTCCCATTCTTCCCCTCCTCACAAATATTCCTTCTCTATCAATATGCCTTTTCCTATTTGGTATAATTTGCCTTTGTTTTATTTCTTCCACAAGACTGCAAACCCATGAAGGACAGAGTCCAGTCAGTTTATTTTCTAATTGTTTGTTAGAACCTGATGTGGGCATTCTGATAAATTTTTAATGAACAAAACTACTTAAACTTTAGCTATAGATTTCCATAATCTTAGAGCAGATTTTGGCAGAATTTATACAATGAGGAGAAAAAAAAGACTGAGGAGAGACATTGCTACTGCTAGTATTGTATACAGACAGAGAAAATAGACAAGTTTTAGCTTTTCTGGGTGATTTGGTTTTAGTAATTTGGTATTTTCTGTTCTGTTACAAGTTAGAGGATAGTGAGTACCAACGGATACACCATTCACTTTTCATCTCTCTTAAAATTTTTGCTGTAGGGTCACATTCTTTATGTTAATTCTGGGTGGAGTTTTGTACTTATTTTAAATAAAAAGTGGAATAGTCATTCAATTGTCTTTTTTTCTTTTAACAGGTGGTGTTTCATAAAATGTCACCCAATGAGACCCTCTTTTTGGAAAGTACCAACAAGATTTACAAAGATGACATTTCTAATAGCTCCTTTGTGAATTTCCAAATATGGGATTTTCCTGGGCAAATGGACTTTTTTGACCCAACTTTTGACTACGAGATGATCTTCAGGGGAACGGGAGCGTTGATATATGTCATTGATGCACAGGTAGTTGGGCATGACGATGTTTACTTTTCTTCTCTGATGGCGGAAGATGTAGGAACAAAGGAAAGTTGTTTATCTTATCATGTGCTTCTTGCAGTTTGTTTCTTTGCCACTAGATTTCCTAACTCTGAGAGGTGTACCTGCAGAGGTGCTTTAGGAGCAGGCATGCCTTTGTGCAAGTACAGAATATGAGATGACTAGGAGATAGGGTTTATATCTCTGAGTTCTAGTTAGTGAGCAGTGTTCCATTTTTGTTAATAGTAGATATTGCTATATTTTTATTAACTGTTGTAATGTTGTCACCCACTGAAAAGGTCTTATCAGTGTCTGTAATGAGGAATGTGAGAACTGAGTCAGTAAATATTAAGTGAATAGTTTCTTTAGTTGTCCAAATTCAGTTTAGCTCAGCTAGCACTTATTGAGGGCCTAGCATGTGGCAGACACTCAGATAAATGGGACATGTCTCTATCCTTAAGAATCTTAATTTTTTTCTAAGCTTAAGCATTAGCTAGGAATGAGTTCTGAGGTACAGACTCTGTTATGAGTGCGGTCATACGTATGACCTAATTTAATTTCTTCTTCACAGTGCTGTAAGGTAGGTATTGTAATTACAATTCTATGGCTGAGTAAACTGAGATCACAGAATTTAAGCAATCTGCTTAGAGTCACACATCTAATAAATGGCAGAGCTGGGATTACTTAAAAAATTTTTTATTGGGAATAAGTGTCCATTTCCATTTCCTTTTCTTATCAGTATTAAAAATTACAAGCATTAACTTGGTAGTTGAATTCTTAACAAGAGAGATTGAAGATCTATTTAGTGGTATAAGTTAATGTAGTTGTTTGAATACTTATGAATGATTAGGGTAATATATATTCTGTGGTTGGGGAAAGAGGTGGTTTGAGGCTTTCCTAACGTAAGATTTCTTTTTAAAAAATATTTTGTTCTGACTTACAGGATGACTACATGGAGGCTTTAACAAGACTTCACATTACTGTTTCTAAAGCCTACAAAGTTAACCCAGACATGAATTTTGAGGTTTTTATTCACAAAGTTGATGGTCTGTCTGATGATCACAAAATAGAAACACAGAGGGACATTCATCAAAGGGCCAATGATGACCTTGCAGATGCTGGGCTAGAAAAACTCCACCTTAGGTAACAACCTGTGTGTTTGATATGGGAGCCCTGAAAAGTGTGTAAATGTATTCCCATCTCTGTCATTACAAACACGTAGCTCTCTGTTACTAGTATACCCTTCCCAAATGTGTAATGTTTTTGATCTTTGTTGAATTCAAGCAGTTTTGGGAGCCTGATGTTACTGAGAAGTTACTTCCCCTGCTTTTTTGCATATTCCCAGAGGTTGAAGTCATGCGAGGTCTGTTTCTGTAGGTGTATTTACAAATTCATCTCAAGAGACTGGAGTCAGGCTGTTGCCTCATGGCATCAAATCTGCTTTGGGATTCCCCTCTCTTGGTTACATTCCCCCCCCCCCCCCCACCTCAGTTCAAGGAATCTCACATTTGTTGTAGAACTCTGTAGCTTAATCTTTCACAGTACCTTTCTTAGTAAGAAGAGCCTTTTAAAGAGGGCACATTTTAAGTTTGGATTCTAATGTTTCTTGTTTATGTTTTTTAAAACACTTTATGCTTTTATAAACCTCTAAAAATTGGGTGAAGTGATTGTATCCATTAAATCTGCTTAGGGTTGCTATCAAGTTAAAGAACTGCTGATTTGTAATTTTCATTGCAAAATTAATATTAAAGAACACCTACTAGATAAACTCAGTGGTTTGTATGCTTGTATTTTAAAAATACGTGAGAATTATTTCCTGCATCTTTTTTTATGGTTTAGGTAGAAATGAGTAATAAAAAGTACCCAAGAAAATGTTCTTTTGATGGTACAAACAACTTAAAGGGGAAGCAGCAGAGAGACAACCGTAGCTATTTCCTTATCCTTGCCTTGTTATAATGACTTCCCTCTAGCCTCAAGCCAGCCCGCATCCTTACCGTAATATTCCCTAGGGCCTCCGGCTGTAAGATCTTTTTGTTACTCTCCTAAGAAACCACATAGACAAGTCCCATTGACCTTTAGCCTGGATTAAAATAAGTGCAAGTAATTCGTGTTTTTAAAAAAACTCAGTATTTGTAGGAGAAAGTGAAAGTATATTCCAATAAAACTCCTCAGTCTTATTTTTCTACCATGAATGATGGGTTTTAAGCCATGATTGTCCTGTGTTCTCCAGGACCCATAAGAACCCTTCTGATCCTCTTAGCACCATGTCAGTGTCCCTTTCCAGAGCACCCACTTCAGTGGTACACACTATCACTTTTTCCAGTTCTCTGTGGGGCCCTGGGCCTTGTTAACAGCATTAAACTTTTATTAATTACTTTGCTTTTGGAGGTTCTTCCTGTCCCCATCCACCTCCAAATCTCACAGTTCCTGCAGGGCCTTCTTACATTGCTAACCTAAAATATACCTTTACCTTAGTGCCTGTTGGGGGATAATCTTGGTCTTACCTCTTCCATTGTTCTAACATCTAGATTAGAGCCCCATCTAAGTTAGGTTCTTAGGTGCACTCTTTGAAAGTATCTTTGAATTTTGATAAAAAGTGTGATATAAACAGTTCGGTGTCTCTGACTTTGTTATCTGTGTTTATAATTACGTAATGGATACAGCTGTGTAACTAAGAGTATCCTTCCTGAGTGAAAAAGCAGGTATAGTTGATCACACTGTTTAAATTGTTAAAAGCCTCTCTCTCTCTCTCTCAAGTATGTGTTTTGTTAAATCTACAAATTTACTTCCTTGTGTATCCTTTCGGGCCCCCAGATAGCTGTCCCTTCTCTCTAGAGCTCCTGCTCTCATCTTCCTTAGCGTGTTATTTACATAAATTCTAAGTGCCAGTTTTATTCATTTGTTTACTCAACAAATATTCATGAATACTCTACAGGGCAGTGGGCACGTAGCTGTGAGCAAGGCTGACAGCCTGTATTCTCATGGAGCTTACATTCATGATGTAGGAGACAGCTCAAAAGCACATAAATAAACATATAGTGTAATTTTAAGTACTCATCAGTGCTATGCAGGAAAACAAAGGGGGAAGAGGTTGAAAGCAGAGGGTACAGGAGTACCATTTCAGGTGGGGTCAGGAAGGAACTTTCTGAGGAGGTAACTTTTTAGCAGAAACCTGTACTGTGTTCTTATTTAATAAATGTCACCTGTCTCCTCTGAGCTTTCTCTTATTTTTTTGGTCAGTTGTGGGCTTAAGAAACCAAGCTTTTTGGATCAGATTGCAAGGACTTAGGTGAATGTTCCAGGTTTCCGTATCCGAAAATGTTTTCCTGTACTCCCTCAGTTGCCCTCTGTGTAAATGTATTAAAGGGATGGAGAGCTACAAGCCAGGTGGGGAAATTGCATGTGTCATCTTGAGTGAGGGAGATGGTGCACAAAGTAGGCTTTATTTGAACTTACTAAAATCAAATGTGAAGAAACTTAAAAATTTTATGTGTTGCGATAATTGTTGTTGGACTTTTAAGATATTTTTCAAATTAATCAAACTATGTTGTGTCTTTCAGCTTTTATTTGACTAGTATCTATGACCATTCGATATTTGAAGCCTTTAGTAAGGTGGTGCAGAAACTTATCCCACAGCTACCGACCTTGGAAAACCTATTAAATATCTTTATATCAGTAAGTGTGCTATTTAATTCAGTGTTGTTTCTGGTTTTTGTTGAATATATTTGTATTATCAAATTCTCCCCAAAATGCCTTGAATTAATCTGAGTCAAGCTTAAAGACACACAGTTAAATATTAAATAAATAATAAAAACATTTATGAAAATGGCTTGTGTTATTTTCTGAAATTTTCCTTAATACTTTTTTTGTCTTAAAAGGCTCTGGTGAAAAATTTTCTCATGCTTTTCTTAATTAAAAATATCTTTGTGATCTCTTCCTGAAGGAAGGGTAGAAACTGGGATATACTGGGTATTGGGAATTAGACTCAGTTTAACCTCTGGTTTATTGGAGGTCACACTGAAAAATTGATCCTTGTTAACTGTAATCTCATTGTCATATTTCACATTTCTTATTTTGAGGATTCAGCTTAATTAAAAAGGATATTCTTCCCATCAGTTTAGCATTCAGCGACTATGTTTTGCAAACACTGCTTTGAAGGACTCAGTGTGTCGTGATCCCCGATTCTTTGGGCTTTTGCACTATGCTAGATGTTGATGTGAAACATTGTTTGCTAAGTGCCACATCAAACCTTTCTGGTAGCAGGATCATTTGAATCAGAGATTGATTATTGTCAAGGATTATCAGAAATGTAGCATGGCTTGATTTTTGGAGGATTTTGTTTGTTTGTTTTTTGGTGGTGTCTTAGAAAATAATTCATTTAAGTAAAGAGAATGAAAGAAGAACAAATTTGAGTGTGCTATTATGTCAGTAAATCAGAGCAGAGAAACAATTTGACTTTTCTTTGGATAAGAGAAGTGTCTCCTAAGCAAAGTACTGTTTACTCTTGGTATTGGGTTGTATCGTTAAAAATGCTCTTGGATGTTAATGATTCAGGATCTTTGATAAGTTTACAAATTGTGATTCTGTAAAAAATGAACACTTGATTTTGTTTTTTCCAAGAATTCAGGTATTGAAAAAGCTTTTCTCTTCGATGTTGTCAGCAAAATCTACATTGCAACAGACAGTTCTCCTGTGGATATGCAGTCATATGAACTTTGCTGTGACATGATTGATGTTGTAATTGATGTGTCTTGTATATATGGGTAAGTTGTGTTCGTGTATGTTTTTGTAAGATCTCAGACAAGTGGAAAACCACCAGTTTGACTTGTTAGGGGGATTAATTTCTGAGGCATCTAGCAAGTACTGTATGAAGTAGAACTGACCATAGTGCTTCAGTTTGGAGCATAATTTCTCTGTGAGTGGACTGCTGGGTCTTACTCTTTCTGAGTGGATGGACAAGAGCAGTTGAAAAGCTATGACTAGTGCCAGACTTACATCAGTGGAAGTTTCACCCGCTTTAATTTCAGGGGTTTGTACTATGTCTTCTCACTACCGCGACTTTTCACTACTGTTAGATCAATAAACTAGACTGATTTATTTAAAACACTGAATAACAAGAGTATGTACTGGTTCCTAATTTGATTTAGGTTCTGTGGAACTGAGGAGTCCTTGATCTTTCAGAGAGCACGGAAACACGGAATGTTTGACCTATACATCTCAGTTGCTAAGAAGTCTCTAAAATATAAACCTTTTATTGAAATTCACCACACTTTATACAGAAATTTGTAAAGAAAGGGTTTTGTAGAATAGTCCAGAAGACAAGTGAAAACGTTGGTGGATTCACTAATAGTTACTTGAAAAGCCAGTAGCCTCTGCAGCCTCTAATGGTGATGGTTCATCTTGTATGTTAATGTCGGCCCTCCCAAGCGCTGTCCTGGGCTCTGACAGTACCTTTGCTTTTTGATACCTCTGTCCTTGATCTGTTGTTCCTCTGTTCCACCTAGTCTGAATTCCTGTTTCATCTCTCTGTCTCTACCCGGCACTTTGGTCTTTCTGCCTCACTTGTCAGTGTCTTTCTCTGGCTGCCTCGGGGTAGGAGAATGCGCTGGTCTTAGCTCTTCTTTACCTGTCTGTTCTTGTTTTCCATTCCTGTCAGTTTTGTGATTACACGCTTGCCTTTGTTTTTATTCTTTCCCCAGCGAAAATGTGATTTTTGTCTGTACATCGTGCAGAAAAGTTTCATGTTCCCATTCCTAATTTTAAAAAGAGATGAACAGAATGTATTTTTTATAATAGAATCAAATTTAGTTGTAAATTTTATTTTTAGTATAAGGCACATTTTAAACTACATTACACATGATAAAGTACATTATAAAAAAGAAAAGAAACAGCCATTATTTCATTATTATTAACCTGTGTGTGAATCTTGGTATGCTTTATTGAAGTTCAGTTTGTTGCTTACTTGGCTCTTGATTGGTGTTTTTTTGAAGGGGGCTCCATGTAATTCTGACAATCTAATCTGATAAATGAAAATAGCTTTCAGACCCTGTAAGGCTCACTTTGCAGGCATCAGGATTCCACAGTATCTTTGCTAGACCGTACTTACTTTAGTTTTTGTACTCACTCCTTTTGCACTACTGACAGTTTTCATATTTCAGGCCCTTCTTTATTTGCGGAGGGTGTCAGCACTGATTAGTGTGAAGGAAAATTAGAAGTCTGCTGTTTTCCATGCGTCCTAGGTCAACAAGGTGGTGTGAGCACATGGAATGATTATGCAGCAGGGGCTGGGCACCCACAGCTAAACACAGCTTCCGTTCCACTGGGGTCGAGCCAGCCTGTTTTCTCAAAAGACATTTAGGAAACTGGGTAGAACGCCTTGTTGTGCAAATGTGACAAAATGCCGAGTTGGGAAACCTATAATGAACGATACTTTGTTTTAAAACAGGTTAAAGGAAGATGGAAGTGGAAGTGCTTATGACAAAGAGTCCATGGCCATCATCAAGCTGAATAACACAACTGTCCTGTATTTAAAGGAGGTGACTAAATTTTTGGCACTGGTTTGCATCCTTAGGGAAGAAAGTTTTGAAAGGAAAGGTAATGACATTTTAAAAACCATCTTTATGTAAAGGTCTTTGTCATAATTTCTTAGGTTCTGGAAAACAAGAGAGAACATTGTTGCAGTGTTAGAGGATTTACCAGTTAGTTTGATCCCCTGGAGAAGGGCATGGCAACCCACTCTAGTATTCTTGCCTGGAGAATTCCATGGACAGAGTTGCCTTGCAGGCTACTGTCGGGTCACAAAGAATTGGACATGACTGAGTGACTAACACTTCGACTTTCATGATGTTTTCAACTACTTTTGTGCCTTTCCTTCCATGAACAGTCTGTGCTTTCTCCTGCCTTCTTTTGGTCTTTGGTTTTTAAATCACATTTTTTATTCCAGCCTCTGGTTTTACATCCTTCTGTTACCTGTCTGCCTCCGTTTGGCTTCCACCTGAACCAATCTGCTGAGGTACCGGGTCACCTTCTTGCCACATTTGGTGGCCTTTCCTTTTCAGCCGGCCAAAGCATGTGACCCTGTCATCCAGTCCTCTTTCAAGCGCTCTTCTCTCTGCTTTCCCAAAGCAGAGCTCTTTGGGTTCTTCTGTGTGTCTGTTTCTCTGACCACCTGTTTCTTCTAACTACTTTTCTTTTTCTCAGTTCTGAGTGCCCTTTGGAGCCAGGGCTTCTGGCTCACTTCTTCACTTATTCTCCTGGTGAGCACATCACATCTATGGCTTCAGTTAATCTCCGTGTAGTTGACTGAAAAATTCGCCTCTCCAGCTCTGACTTGGGGCTGTTTCCATCCCATGTTTGACGCTGTTAGTAAGGCATCTTTACCTAAATATTTATCTTTCCATGATGTCAAAAACCGGTGAATATTTTCCCCATTGTTTCGTGACTCTCCTGGCTGCTCTGCTTCTGTTACTAGTTAGGCCATTTTCCTGGTGTCCGCGCTTAGCTGTGTGCAGTCTGCTAATCGTGTGGTGTAATTGCTTCCAGGGCCCTTGCACAGCATCTCACAGAGGGTGTTCTTTGTTCTCCTTTTTCCATTCTTTTCTGTGGTTTTCATTGAATCTTCACCAACTCTTCACATTTGTTTCTTGTGGAACTTCCTATCCTTTCCCACTGTTGGTGTCTCCAGTCCAAGTCCTCGCCCATCCAGGCCTAAGGGGCTGCCTTCAGCATATACACCGAGGGCTCAGTCTGTGTCGTCCTTTATCCTCGGGGCAGACTAGTTTCCAGAATGTTCCTTTTATCATGTTATTTAACTACTCAAGGACCTAGAGTAGCTCTGTTAGTGATGCAACAAGTTCCTTTTTTTCTGTCTGGGTTTGTGATATTAATTAATATTGAATGAGTTAATATTATTTCTCTGATGCTCATACTAATGAAATATTTTAGATATACAAAGTTTTTTTGATAAAACAAAAATGTATATATTCCCCTTTGAGCTTAAGATCTGAAACGTGACCAATACATGTTTGTGTTTTGTGTATTTCTCAGTTGAAACCCTCTCTTGTGCTCTGTTGAATGTAGTGTTTTCTTTTTCCTGTGTCTGAATTAGTCTTTTAGTTCTTATCTATCCTTAAACTATATAGGGTATTATGTATCTTTGTGTAAACCATGTCAAAATGTAAGTCATCTTCTGCAACTTGCTTGCTTCTCTTCATTCAAGATTGGTTTTGAGGTTTATCCATATCAATAGCATGTTGCTTCAGCTCAGTTCTTTGTCACTGTCTGTGAAGTGTGTATATCACAGTTTATATTCTTCTTACTGTATGTTTAGATGATTTTTAAGATTACAAATAGTTCTGCAAGAAATTAATGAACAAGTTTGCCTTTGCACATACAGAGAATTTCTCTAGAATAGTGAGTATTTAGGAGTGAAATTTATGGAGGGCATATGTATTCGGTTTTATTGTTCAGTCAGTTGCCCAGTCCGACTCTTTGTGACCCCGTGGACTGCAGCCCCTCAGGCCTGTGTCTCCCTCACCATCTCCCCAAGTTTTCCCAAGTTCATGTCCCCTGCTCAAGTTCATGTCAGTTTTACTAGGCATTGTTGAATTGCTTTCCAAGTGGCTTTATCGTTTTCACCCCAGACAGAGCTTTGTGGGTGTTTCTGTCACTTCACGTCCTTGTTCATGTTTAATGTTGTCGGATTGTTCAGTGCTTGTCAGTCTGGCAGGTGTGAAGCAATGTCTCGTTGGGGTCTCACTTTTATTTCTCCAGTTACTGCTTAGAGCCAGCGTCTTTCTCTTTGTAGGCGCTCTGTCATGTCTGTTTCGGCTTCTCGTGATTTATTTGTTCCTATGCTTTTATCTTTTTTGTGCCTCTTAGGAGTTTCTTACCTTTTTCTATTCTAATCTTTAAAAATTTTTTAAAACTTTTGGTTCCTGGAAAATTTCAAGTTAACACAGAAGATGAGCAGCACAGCGATTCCATGTACCTGTCCCTGCGTGAACACATGGTTAGTCTTTTGTTTCCTGTATATCTTCCTTTTTTAAAAATCCTTTGTTGTGGAAACTGTCAAACATAAAAGAGTAGAGAAAATAATGTAAGGAAGCCCTTCTTATCTGTCACCCAGATTGAACAACTATCAAAATCATAGCCATTCTTATTTCATCTCTATATCTTTTCTCTTACTGGATTATTTTGAAGCAAATCTCTGACATGAAATCATTTTGTCTGTAGAGATTTCAGCAGGTATCTCTAAACAACAGTGCTCTTTTTAAAGCGTAATGGTATCACCATTAATAGATGTTAAAAGAAAAAAAAACTAACAGTGATTTCATATCATCATCACATATCCACACATTGTTCAGGTTTCCTTGATTGTCAGTTTAATTTCACCATTTGCAGAGTACTCAATTTTATTGTAGTTGAACTTATCAAAACCTTTATTTTTTTCTGAATCTGAAGGAACTCCTTAATTCGACTCTAACCTGCTCCTTCAGACTCATTCCCAGTACTGCTCCCAAGAATCGTCCGCTCCCGTCTCCAGCCAGACCAGTTTCTTTCCTGTCTTCCACCTGTGTGCTGTGTTCGCAGTGCCAACTCCCTGCTGTTTTCTTGTGATTTTGCTCCTCTTTCCTGCCTATTAAAATCTTGCCCGTATCCTCAGAGTCTTCTCTGCACCCTGAAGTTTTCTTGGCTGCCTTTGCCTTGCACTTGACCCTCCCACCTTTGGCTGCTTCCCCATCTGTAGGCACTTTGGCATCAGATGCTTGTGGTTTGTTTCTTGTGTGTTGTCTTTGTGTCACGGTATCCTCGAGGACCTAGGTGCTTCTCTTTCAGCTCTGCTGTTCTCAGTACTAGCTGCTAGTTTCAAGTTCTTCTCATGATGCGGAAGGACTTCTGGATCTCCAGCAATCTCCTCCAAATTCTGGGCACTAAGGAGGATTGAGGGAGGAATAGGGAGGTCTTCCTTTTAAGGAGACTCCATGGAAGTCTTACACACTTGCACTTTTCTTGGTGGCTGGAATTGGTCACATGTCCATATGTACCTGCAGGAACCCTTTGACTAAAATTTAATTTGGAAGCCAGTTAATGAGCAGGAAAGGGCAGAGTTGCCATCCCTCCCCTCTGAGGTTGGGGAGCTGGCTTCCTGAGGCTCTGCCCTGTGGGCCTTCTTGATAACCTCCCATCCGCATGGCTCTACTGAGCAGTTTGTGTAACTATTGTTCCAACTGTTTCCTTCAGCTTTTCTTTGCCTGCCCCAGAGACTTGTAAAAGGAAAAACTTGATGTATCGAAGTATTTTACTTTCACTTTATAGAGTTCATTGTAAATTTCCGTAGCAAATTTGTCTTCCTAATTGCTTTTTTATTTACCCTCTTCATTCCCAGGCCCAGAGGTAATCAGTGTTAGCAACTAGGGCATATGCTTTATCATGCTTCCATTGTAGAGAATTTCTCAATTGGATATATGTTTTAAAATACATACCAATTATTTCTTTCTGTCACCAAATGTTTCCTAGCAGATAGTTGACATTCAGGGTGCCTGATCTTCCTTTTTCTCTCCTGCAGGTTTAATAGACTATAACTTCCATTGTTTCCGAAAAGCTATTCATGAGGTTTTTGAGGTGGGTGTGACTTCTCACAGGAGCTGTAGTCACCAGACCAGTGCCCCCAGCCTGAAAGCGTTGACACACAACGGCACGCCACGAAACGCCATCTAGCCTGGACGCCAGTGATTGGGGCTCTGTGCCAGCTTATTCTTCACTCCAGGGTCAGATGCCACGTGCTGCAGGACATGGGAGTTGCCGCTTGTGAGAACCTGGTGCCTGTCCCACTAGAGACAAGGGGTAGAGTTTCTCATTTGGATGCAAACACCTTCAGCCAGTGGTGTGCAACTGAAGCTACTGTTTCTTTAAAAAAAAAAAAAAGGCAAAAAAGAATTCAGAGACCACAGAAGTGTGTGTCTTTCTCCTCTTGGGGGCCCTACTTTAAGTAGTTGGGACATCTTGGACCTGGAGATAATAGCCGTTAACCCGTCCTTACCAGGGGATGTCGCCATCAAATACCAGTTGAAAATAATAGAACTGAATTTTTATATGCTTCACTTAGATTTTCATTTGAGTAGTCTCTAAAAATCCTGCCTCGCTTAAGTTCTAACACTGCCTCTCAGATTTCAATTTTGGACCTTACACACCTCAGACCTTCTAAACGCATTTGCTTGCTAACTCAAGACACATGGTCTGACTGCAGCAAAAAAGGACATTCCTGTATTTGTTTCTGAAGAAATGAGAAAATTTTATGCTGCATCAAGTCGAGAGCAAGTCTCCAACAGTGGCTGCTGCGTTCGTTCCTTCAGAAGTATTAAGGAACAAACTTTGAGACAGAAGATCTTTGCACCTGTGTTTTGGATACCAGATACCTGGGTTCCTTCCCTCACATTTGATAAATGATTCTGATCACTGAAAAAAAAGGGAATTAAAAAAGTTGTTTTCCCCATAATCTCCTCCTCCTCTTAGGAGAAAAACTCATCATGTCATTGAAATATTTAGCTCATTTTTCTTTAAACTTGATACCAGTCTCCACGTACCTTTTATTCTAAGCTGTTGAGATTCTTTTAAGAATTGCTGTTTTGTTGCCCCTGAATGACCCAAAGGCACTGGTGGACTGTCCACTGGGGGTTGAGAGCGTACGGCACCACGACATGTGTCATTAAACATACTTCGTCTCCAGTGTTCCGACATCAAGTGTCAACTGTGGTACTTTCTTCGCCTAGGATGTTGATTTATAATTGGTTGTTTTGTTGAAAGTTGATACCCTTTCCGTTGACTTAAACTTATACATTACTTTTACTTCACATGCCCAGTTGTCATATATTCCAAAGCCACTGGACCGCTTGAGTACATAAGTACCACTGTTACATGAAATATGTGTATTCAGGTCTGTAAACCCAACTGTGTGACTTGGAGGGCTTCCTGCAGATGATTCCGACTGATGAGTATTTACATGGACCATAGTGATATCCAAAAGAAAAATGCTTTTATATTTATAGGTTATTTCATTGAACTATATAAAATGGGTATCAATAAATGTATTTACTCCAGAATCAGTTTTTTATTTGCATAAGATATGGAGGGTTGGGGCAATGAAACATTGGCTCGTCCCACTGTGATTTTATAGTCCATTTCTTCTTTTGCTGCCTTGTATGGTTAAGATGCTGGTTATGTTTCAGGACTTAAAAATTCTGTCCTGGTGCAGGAATTTCATGCCTTGTGTCCAGGCATCTCTCTCTTGCCCGTTTCTGTTTAGGAGATCTAAACTGAGGTAAAGATGGGTCTTTTGGTTGTGGTGGTTCATGGTGGGGACTATCCAGGGCCTCACATATTTGATGTATCATATCTAAGCCAGGAAGCATAGAACACATTTTACAAAATATGTATTGGTTTCAGTTTAGTTGTCATTTCTTCCAGTTTCTGAGATACTCATTGCTGCTAAATCGCTTCAGTTGTGTCCGACTCTGTGTGACCCCATAGACGGCAGCCCACCAGGCTCCCCCATCCCTGGGATTCTCTAGGCAAGAATACTGGAGTGGGTTGCCATTTCCTTCTCCAGAGATATTCATTATTGACCCTTAAATGTCTGTTTTGCTTATATAGTTAGGTTGGATCTCGGTTGGGGAAGATGTGTATATTAGGAGGGAGGGAGGTAGAGGTTGAAAGATCTTTAATTTTGTGATTGGGCTATTTAAAAAAATGGAAATCACAAAAACAGGTTAAAACAGAAAAGCCCTTAAAGTACTATCTAATCCTATATCCATTTTTAAATTATGGAGATTGAAATCCAGAGGAATAAAGAGCCCTGTCTAGGGGTAATAGATGGGATGACCATTGTAACTTAAACTCTCAATCCAGGGTACTGTTGAGAGCAAAAGGGATGTCGTTAATCACCACCAGAGCAACAGGTGTGTACTCTGCTCTTCGGGGTAAGCCAGGTGGCAGCTCAGTCACAGATCTAGTTAGTGGTGAAGGGGCGCCTGTGCTCCAGACCTGGCAGCCCTCTGCTGCCTGCCTGCTTTTCCAGCCTCAGGCTCCCGTTGACCCAGTGGAGATAATGCTTTAAGAGGGACACGGGTGCCCATAAAATACTATTTTTCTGCTACTATGGGAAGTTATAAATTCAGGGAGTGATAAGGAGAACAAGTGGAAAATGGTGAGACAGACTCAGGCAAAAGGAAACAAAAGTCAGGAAACTTAAGGATTTGCCTGAAATGCTTTGCATCTCCATGGATGTTTATATGTACCAGGCTACCTCAGACAGCTGGCAGAGATGGTGGAAGCATACCTTATCATCTTCTGCAGCAGGGTGTTGGAACTGTTTCACATAACACTGCCTCTCCTGTACACACATTCATTCATACATAACATGTGCATATGTGTACAGACACTTATGTAATAATATCTCAATAACCGAATGTTCAAGGTATTTGGAATTTATATATTTACCTCCTACATTTAGGGTTCTGTGTATACACACAGAAACAAATGACTTGAAAGATACAATGATTTTCACAAGCTTAATGTGTGTAATTCGTGGGCTTTGTTAAGGTTCTGTATCGGTCCTGTTCTGTTTTGCAAATGCTGACAGCTCTTGGAGTTATATCCAGAAGAGGTTAGTGAATATTGTTATTTTTCATCTAAGCTACCAAAGTAACTTGAAACATTCCCCCTTTGTCCCCCAGAGACCTTGAAGGAACACAGTCTTCCAAGGAACTGTAGGCAGCAGCTGGGCAAAGCTGGAGTGTATTTCCATTAGCAGTGCTTGAACTGGCCCTGTGGAGCTGAGGGTCTAGCCATAAAGAGCATGGAGGGAGGGACATGAAGGGGTAGCAACTACTAATTATTTCAGGTGTTTGTGTGTATTACCTCATGTAATCTTCACAGTACCTGGCGAGGTAGGTCCTCTAGTTCTATTTGCAGATGGGGAAACAGCCCTGTGGAGGCGTGGTGGAGTTTGATTCTAGAACCTGCATCCTTCAACCATCAGTTTACCTCACTTCCTTCATAGGGAGGGAGGGTTTGCTCATGGAAAATTGTGCAGAAAACAAATTCTGTAAAGTTTGGAAACTGCGTTCTGTAGTTCTTGGAGATTTCCTATGTACAGTAAAATACTAAATTCTTTGAGAAGACCTGCAGTAAAGAAGTCTGATTACCTTGGTTTATAGCCCGTGTCCCTAAGTTTGATTGTTTTAAGGAATGCCTTTTCAAGAGCACGGGCTTCACAGATGGCTTAGTGGTAAAGAACCTGCCTGCCAGTCCAGGAGACTCGGGTTCAATCCCTAGGTTGGGAAGATCCTCTCGAGGAAATGGCCACCCTCTTTGGTATTTTTGCCTGGAGAATCCCATGGACAGAGGAGCCAGGCAGGCTATAGTTCATTGGGCTGCAGATAGAAAGGCATAACAGCATGTTAAATACACAGAAGGACACTTTACTGGCATGTTTTCTGTGGGATTGGAGATGTGATTTTTTATTCCATTTTCCAAGTGGCTTAATATAACCTGTAATGAACTGCTGATGAGTAAATCTTGTATATTTTCATAATTGAAATTAGTAGTTCATGCTGTTCCTTCAGCTCGGAATCTGCTTCCCTTGGCATATAGAAATTCTGTTCATCCTACCAAGGTCAACTTAAATGTCCTAACTTCTACAAAAGCCCTCTAACCACTGAGCCTCCCTAGCACCTTGACATGGGTGAGTTTGTTCTCTGCCCCCTTTTTGGTGACTTGCTCAGCACCTGTCTTTGTAGGGAGTGATGGGGGGAGTATATTTTCTACTGTGTAGAATTTCTCCAATATCCCATATGTTGAGGAAAACCCAGACTCATTTAAATGTCTCTCATTGTGGCTTTGATGTGAAGGCAATGATGCTTTTCCTGGCTGGGCAGTAAGCTTGTCAAGCTTTTTACCGGTTTTGGCTGCAGTGTCCAATTCCTCATTGCTTGACCTCTAGGTGGCGGTGTTGTATCATTTAAACTCAAGCTTTCAGGCTCCCAGAAGTTGGCTCTGTTCTGAAAGTTTCTCAATTGCCTGTATCACCCAAGTGTACACCTAACTTAGAGAGTCAAAGGATTGCTGAAGTTATTTCCCCTGAAATCATACTCCGTGCTGATTTGAGACACTGTGTTGGAGGCGAAGTAGTTTGTGATTTTCACTTTTTCTGTTCATTATCAGCTTTTTAACAAGGGGTTGGATAGGATGAAGGTCATAACATCCTTTTCTTCACTGGACTATGGGTTACAAAGGAGCTTTAATAAGAGCATGCTGTCCTTATGCCTATAGCAGGCAGAACGATTTGCTCACCGAGCCATCTGCCGTAGATGAGTGTGCTCTTAAAGGAAGGAAGGAAATTTGCATTTCTCTAATAATTAGCAATGTTGAGCAAAGGGATGGTTTTTGAAGTGCAAGGGTCTTGAAGTGGAAGTTGCAGTACTTTTCTCACGACACAGTAGTGATGGGCACTGGGGGCGGGTAGTAATGGGCACTCGTTTGGAAGGAAATGCCACGTTTGAATGATAATTTCTGCATTCATCACTTTTTTTTTTTTTTGCCTCAGATGAGGTTTATTGTAATTATTTCACACTTGAGAGCTAAAACACTGCAAAGAAAAAGGCTGCAGCACATTATCCTTCCATGGGCATATCATCTTTCTACAATCCCCAGCTGTGACTTTGTTCCACAAGGACAAATGTTAATGTAAAAAAAACCTAAATTCATCAATGTAGCTTCAGCACTGTTTAAAATATAACTGAGAAAACTGCAAAAGGACAATTATAATCAGGAAATGAGTAGAAGGAAACTAGTTACTCCCCGACCACCCAGTGCCCATCACTACCAATGTGTCATTCAAAAAGTACTGCAACTTCCCGTTTAAGACCCTTGCACTTCAAAAACCATCCTTTTGCTCAATATTGCTAATTATTAGAGAAATGTAAAACAATGACCTCATGCCAGTCAGAATGACCATCATCAAAAAGTCTATAAATAATAAATGCCTGAGAAGGTGTGGAGAAAAGGGAACCCTCCTACAATGTTGGTGGAAATGTAAATTGGTGCAGCCACTATGAGAACAGTATGGAGGTTCCTTAAAAAACTAAAAATAGAGCTACCATATGAGCCAGCAGTCCCACTACTGGGCATATAGCCGGAAAAACTGGAAAATCTAATTTGAAAAGATACGCGTACCCAATGTTCATAGCAGCACTGTTTACAGTAGCCAAGACGTGAAAGCAACCTAAGTGTCCATGGACAGATGAATGGCTAAAGATGTGATATGTGTACAGAGGAATATTAGCCACAAAAAGAATGAAATAATGCCATTTGCAGCAACATGATGGACCCAGAGATTTTCATACTAAGTGAAATAAATCAGAGAAAGACAAGTATCAAAGGAGACCGCTTAAATGTGGAATCTAAAAGTGGATACAAATGAACTTATTTAAAAAACAGAAACAGACTCACTGCTATAGAACACAGTCTTATGGTTAACAAAGGGGAAGGAAAGACAGGGATAAATTAGGAGTTTGGGAGTAACATACATACTACTATATATATAACAGATAAACAACCACAGGGAACTATATTCAATATCTTCTAATAATCTGTAGTGGAAAGAATCTGAAGGAGAATATATATATGTTTGTGTAACTGAATCACTTTGCTGTATTCCTGGTGGTGATGGTGGTTTAATTGCTAAGTCATGTCTTGTGATCCAATGGACTGTAGCCTGCTAGGCTCCTCTGTCCATGGGATTTCCCAGACAAGAATACTGGAGGGGATTGTCATTTCCTTCTCCAGGGGCCTTCCCAACCCAGGTCTCCTGCATTGCAGGCGGACTCTTTATGGACTGAGCCACCAGGGAAGCTATATACTTGAAACTGATACGAAGTTGTAAATCTACTATACTTCATTTTTTTTTAAAAAAGCATCTTTTGAGCTAAAGTCATCAAATATCAGAAGGGACACGGCAGACAATTAAAATTTGGTTTACTACAATATAGATAGCTTGGGTTGTAAAAATGGAATATTGATCTTCTACAATGTTCTTTTTGCTGTTTTTGTTTTTTAAGAGAGGTGCTGTTACACTCATGTTAGTAAGTTGTGTATATCCCTTCCTTTCTTTTCATTGTCCTCTCCTGTCTGTATTCAAACAGGCATGCAAAGTTTGTGTTCTAGGTAATGAGTCAGCTGAGAAGGGAATGTTGATTTATTTGAGCCTGAGTGTGTGGGTGCTAAGTTGCTTCGGTTGTGTCTGACTCTTTGCAACCCTAAGAACTGCCAGGCTTCTGTCCATGGGATTCTTCATGCAAGAATACTGGAGTAAGGTTGCCATGCCCTCCTCCAGGGGATCTTCCTGACCCAGGGATCGAATCCGCTTCTTTTGTGTCTCCTACATTGGCAGGCAGATTCTTTACCACTAATGCTACCTGGGAAGCCCTTATTTGAGCCTCTCTTACTCTAAAAAGCAGTACTGGAGCTCTCTCTACTGGAGCTTGTCCCAGACAAGGTATTGGCTTTACACTTCTGCAAGATGAACTAAGAAGTAAACTTAGAGCCCTACTGACTTCTTCTAATACCTGTCTTTGGAAATTAGAGCTGTTTGCCATTTCACGCTTGGAGGATGCTTTAACGCTGCACTGCAGCTCTTCCTGGTTAGTTGTTAAGACTGAAAGTTGTCTGAGCCCTGTGTTCTCACTGCGTGACCCTTGTGGCAGGGTATTGATAGAAATCGGATAATTGAGAAAGGCAGCCTATCTGGCAAAAAGGAACTCATTTAGGTGTCAAAGGTCACAGGATCTTAGTGGAAATGTTCCTTGGACAACTCGAGTGACACGGCTGAGCTGGAGCCTGAGCTGAAGTTTGAGGGAGGGATTCGGGGCAGCACTGAGTGAAGGCCAAGGTTAATCAGTGGAAGGAGGCTTGCTGAGGAAGAAGTCAGAATGATCCTCGCCATGAGAAGAAAACCAGGTAGACTGTGAAATGTGAAATGCAGCAAGAGATCTGAGGGGTGAGAATAAATAGATCTTAATTTTACCTAGAAGTACTGGTGACTTGGAAAAACATCTGAACTGGAGATCTGGACCTTTTGCAACTTGTATAGGTTCTTTACTTTCCTCTCCGCATTAATGTATTGTTAAATCTTGAAATTAGTTATTTAAAAAAAATTTTTTTTGGCTGCACCACGTGGCATGTGGGATTTTAGTTGTCTGACCAGTAATTGAACTCTCGCTCTCTGCACTGGAACCGCAGAGTCTTAGCCACTGAACTACCAGGGAAGTCCCAAAATTATTTATTCTTGATTTCTTTCAGATCCAAGTAAATGGTTATAAAAGTACTTGTTGAAAACTGGAATTCTTCTTCGTTTTACCCCAGGCCAAACCTTTATCACATTTTATCAAAATTCTTACAGAAGCCTTGGCTTATCTCTTAGATTCTTCATTTCCAAAATCTGGACTAGCCTATAAAGAAAGGAAGTGTAAGTGAAAGTGAAGGTGTTAGTCACTCAGTCGTGTCCGACTTTTTGTGACCCCATGGACAGTAGCCCACCAGGCTCCTTTGTCCATGGAATTCTTCAGGCAAGAATACTGGAATGGGTAGCCATTTTCTTCTCCAGAGAATCTTCCCAACCCCGGGATCGAATCCAGGTCTCCTGCATTGCAGGCGGATTCTTTACTGTCTGAGCCACCAGGGAAGCCCCATAATAATAGCTTTGTTTTTGTTATAAGTATTATTAGCAGTGGCATTGGCATTAGATTATTTGAGTGCTGACAACTCATCAACCATCGGGCTAAGAACTTTACTTGTGCCTTCTCATGTAGTCCACCAATGTTATGTTGCTGTTGTCGTCTTGTCACTAAGTTGTGTCTGGCTCTTTGCAACCTCATGGACTGCAGCGCACCAGGCTTCCCTGTCCTTTACTATCTTGAAGAGTTTACTCAGATTCATGTGCATTGAGTCAATGATGCCATCCAGCCATCTCATTCTGTGTCACTCCCTTCTCCCCCCTCCTCACCCCCCATCCTTGGTCTTTTCCAGCATCAGGGTCTTTTACAATGAGTTGACTCTTTGCATCAGGTGGCCAAAGTATTGGAACTTCAGCTTCAGCATCAGTTCTTCCAATGAAGATTCAGGGTTGATTTTCTTTAAGATTGACTGGTTTGATCTCCTTGCAGTCCAAGGGACTCTCAAGAGTCTTCTCCAATACCACGGTTCAAAAGCATCACTTCTTCAGTGCTCAGCTTTCTTTATGGTCCAGCTCTCACATCTGTGCATGACTACTGGAAAAACCATAGTTTTAACTATAAGGACCTGTGTTGGCAAAGTAATGTCTCTACTTTTTAATATGCTGTCTAGGTTTGTCATAGCTTTTCTTCTAAGGAGCAAGTATCTTTTAATTTCATGGCTGCAGTCACCATCCACAGTGATTTTGGAGCCCAAGAAGATAAAATCTGTCACTGTTTCCATTTTCCCCCATCTGTTTGCCATGAAGTGATGGAATAGGATGCCATGATCTTAGTTTTTTGAATGTTGAGTTTTAAGCCAGCTTTTTTCACTCTCATCTTTCACCTTCATCAAGAGGCTCTTTAGTTCTTCTTCACTTTCTGCCATTAGGGTGGTATCATCTGCATATCTGATGTTGATATTTCTCTGGGAAATCTTGATTCTAGCTTGTGATTCATCCAGCCCAGCAGTTTTATGATGTACTCTGCATATAAGTTAAATAAGTAATATCATGAGGTTAGAGCTATTGTTGTGGTCCACTTTATAGATGAGAAAACTGAGGTACAGAGATGAACTTTCAGGAACATATTGCTTGTTACTGGCAGAGCTTGGATTTGAAGTCTCACTTGTTTGATGCCTGAGCAAAGGGCTTCCTTCTTGGTAGTGGCAGAACTCCTTAGAGGCTGAGTCTACAAAAGGAGGAAGAAAAATGGCTAGTGAGGACTCTGAATGGCTTGCCCAAGAGCAGTTTGAGAATAGCTGTAGTCATCCATTGTGGTTGAGGCAGGATACCTGTTCACCAATAAGCTTTCTCCTCTTGGGTGCAGGGATATCATTTCCAGCCTCTCTTGCAATTACAGATGGTTATATTATTGAATTCTGGCTGTAAGAATGTGAGGGAGTGGTGCACACCACTCCCAAGTCTAACACATAAAATCCTCTCACTCATTATCCTTTCTTTCAAGATGGAAAAAAGAGCAAAACAACTCTTCAGAAAATGCAGAGCTTTGATGTGGATGGAGCCTGGATTCCCAGACAGACTGTGAGAGCCTCATCTGTTGGCCAGAAACTGTTGCATTGGAATGTTACATAAGCTGTGAATAAATGATGTGAAGTCTCCAAGATGACAGACTTGATTTGTTTTTTGTTTGTTTATTTGACTGCACTGGGTCTGGGTTGAGACAGGCAGGATCTTCACTGCGTCATGCGGGATATTAGTTGAGTCATGCATGGCTCACGAATTGTGGCACATAGGCTTCAGCGCGTGAGGGTTCAGGAGTCGCCCTGGGGCATGTGAGATCTTAGTTCCCAGACCAAGGCCTGAACCTGCATCTTCTGCATTGGAAGGCGGATTCTTAACCATTGGACCACCGGAGAAGTCCTTAGACTTGATTTGTTATAGCAGTTGGTATTATCTTAACTTATACACCTACACACTCTTTCCATTGTGATTTGTAGGTAGGAACTTGGACAGGTAGTGAAGGAGAAAGGAAATCATCTCTTGAAAGAAGTAAACAGGAAAGATTCAGATTTTGTAGCCAGTTGCAAAATGCCCAAAATAGTCCTTTTCAGGCCAAGGAGATTATAATAATTACAGAATTTGAAGGCTGCAGTTTGCTGGCTACTCTTCAGGGTCAACTTCTGATGCAAGGGATTCACTGTATGACCCTAGGAGTCATTGGATGGGCTACAGGGGTTCTGAGAGCTCCTATATTTGTGTGCAAAATTACATGCACCAACTGGACAGAAGGAGCCCCACTTTTCTTCTCACTCTCCAGTGTGTCTGCACTCAAAAAAGTGAAGAATCAGTTGTGAATCTGAACATAAACCACTTAGGCTGATTTAGAACTGAAATGAAAGCCTGACTTGGCTGAATGTTCTGATTTCACATTTTTTCCCTGGGGTTTCCAATCCTAAGAGGAAAAGGAGAGCTTTTCTAGAAACTAGTACATTAGCATATGGAATGATTGCCAATGAGCAAGTAAAAGAGTCTGGGTGAGGGAAATCGTGAATATATTATACAATTGTCTTGTGGTCAAGTAGCACATTAGGCCAATAGTGTTAAGAGTAAAAGCAAGCCTGGATCCTTGTTTATCATCTGGCCTCGAAGCCTCCTCGCCTCTGCATGTTGGAAGAGTCTTCATCCTTCAAATCTGTTGCTGGGGGCCTCCTTCTTTAACAAGCCTTCCGTGTTTCTGCTTTTCCCTTCTTGATCTCACTTCTCAGTGAGACTCTTGGCCCACATTCTGGCTCTTTTCATCTTCTCTTTTAATTATTCTGTATGTACAATGAAATCCTATAAGAGCCATCACTAGGCTGAAGGCAGAGTTTGTGCAGTAGCCCTCTTTCATATCCACCAGGGATGCTCAGAACAGGCCTATTCTCATACTGGACAGTCAATACATATGTTACTGTACTTGGGGAATCATGGCAAAGATGTAGGCGGGACTACAAGATATGTTAACCTGACAGGTTAAGATAATGGCATCTAGGCTTGCTGTGAGTGACCACAATGTGCTGATTGGCTGCTTTGGGCCAGAGTCCAGGCCAGATGCTTATCCACTCATTTAACAAATATTTGTTGAGTGCCTACTGAGTATTCTGTTTTCTAAGGATGTATCAGTAGGCAAGATAGCCAAGTTCTTGCCATTAGAGTGGTGACTGAATTTCATCCTGATAAAAGCTGGGATGCTGATGAAGGAAAACAGATTTAGAGACATGAAGCTGGGGGCCCTCAATTAAACGCTGGTAAGTGACTATTTAAATGATCTTTTGACTCCAGGTCCCAGGGGCTTGTTGACACACAGGGAGTGTAGGGAGGAGAAATAAGCAAGATATTAGAGGCAGTTTAACAGAGTTCTATTTGTTGTCTACACCACCCCCCCATAAGAATGGAAAGCTTTTTATGTCAAAATGTACTATAACCAAAACAGGAGAAACCAGGGAAAACGTTCACTAATGTGTAATAGATAATGTTAATATTCTTCATGTAATTTCACAAATTGAAAGAAACACATTCCAAAATAGAGTGAGGAGAAAAAATGACACAGATGCACAAAGTAGAGGAGGCCCCAAACATGAAAACCCATAACAAGTAATAGAAAGAAATGCAAATTAAAATAACAACCAGCTTCCCTTTCTCCTTATCAAATGGGCACTTTTTCCCAAGGGATGATGCTGGATGAGAGTCTAAGAATGGGATCTTTCACACATGTGTTGCTGTCAGTTCAGTTCAGTCGCTCAGTTGTGTCCAACTCTTTGTGACCCCATGAACTGCACCACACCAGGCCTCCCTGTCCATCACCATCTCCTGGAGTCCACCCAAACTCATGTCCATTGAGTTGGTGATGCCATCCAACCATCTCATCCTCTGTCGTCCCCTTCTCCTCCTGCCCCCAATCCCTCCCAGTATCAGAGTCTTTTCAGATGAGTCAGTTCTTCGCATCAGGTGGCCAAAATATTGGAGTTTCAGCTTCAACATCAGTCCTTCCAATGAACACCCAGGACTGATCTCCTTCAGGATGGACTGGTTGGATCTCTTTGCAGATCATTTTAGGATGGTTTAAAAGTGATCAATTATTGTATTTCTTTAAAATAACAGATTTGAAAAGTCTTCCTCTTTTTAACCTTTTTAATAGCTTTCCAATTTTTCTACAATGAATATGTATCCTTTTTATAAATAACTACACACACACACACACACACACACATGGATTTTAAAATATCCTATACAAATTGAAGGGAAGATGAGGAGGAGAGGTTTTGAGATTTCTAACATGCAGTAGAGCATGGTCCTAGACTCAGAACAGTGTTAGGGCCTCCCTGGCGGCTCAGACATTAAAGAATCTGCACAGGGGACCAAATTTTCTGTCTGTAGTTTTCAGTCCCTCAAATTGCCCCTCTTTTGTGCATCCTCACCTGGCCAATGTATGGCTCTTTTCCTTTCCACTCCTAGTCGGAGCCTGACCATCAAGTCCTCCAACTTTCTGAGTGTGGTCTGAGCAGTCTCCATTGTTGTTATGTTGTAAGCCTTTTAAGCAGTGATTCTGAACCCCAGCTGCACTCCAGAATCATTTGGGGCTGATTTAAAAAAAAAATAGTGATACCAGGTTGTCCTAATAAGGCTGTCCCCTTGTGACTTGCTGTCTTTTAGTGTTGTTGAGATCCTCTGGATCCAACCAAATCTAATTACTCTGGGTGTCCAGGTTTAGGTCATGAACATAATACATGCTTGTTGAATTGAGTTAAATAGGTTTGGTCTGCCAGCTCCTTGATCACAAAGAATTTGGATTTTGCCAATCTTTACTATTACTACTGTTTTTTTATGTTAACTCATGTGTCGATAGAGACACATGAGAGGTGTCAGATGTGTATCTGCTAGTCTGTACACTGTTCTTTTTTCTTTTAACCTCCTGGGTTGCGATAGCTCACACTGTCTGCAGTTATTATTACCAGGTTTATTGCAAAAATTTCAAAGCAAGATGAAGTTTGATTCACTTGGTTAAACAAAGATATATATTGCATTGCACTATTGATAGAAGCGATCATTAGCCCCATAGAGAAGTGACTGTATTTATCCATCTCTGGCACTGGATAGGTGCCTAGTAAATATAGGCAGAATGAATGAATGAGTGAATTAATGAATCACAAAGTTGAAACCATGGTAGTACAGTGTCTCTAACTTTATATTTATCTCTTATAAGGGTCTCTAGCTCCTTCAACTACTCCCAGGCTACCTTGCACCGCTACATTATTATTTTGGACTGAATATTATTGTTTTGATGGTGTTTTACCCCAAACAACTTTCAAGCACTAAATATTCTTCAAATTAAACCAGTTCATGGGCTAGGACAATGCTCAAGAATATTCCCTCTAGAACTGAGGTTCCTATAGATGGTCTGTCATTTTCTCAAACACCAGCATTTGCTCTCATACAAAATTTCCCCTTCCTCTTTCCTCTGACTAAAGACTCTAAAACACAGGTAGGAGCCTCATCAAACTTCTCGTTACATTTGCTCTGTCGGCAGACGTGGTACTGTGAAAGCAAATGTCACTGCAGCAGCCATAATTTAAGACGTCCTTTTAAAAAATTCCAATTTCATCATTTCACAGAAGAATAGATCAATATTTCTACAGTTAAGAGTTTAGTTAAAAACCCTGCTGTGCAATGAAATAATGCATCTGCTATTGGCGTAGAGCGACTGGGATGTTAATTCCCTGGTTTTGTGTCAGTTAAGGGCAAATTAGCCTTCCAGCACCAGTCATGACTCATTATGTCATTATGCAGAAGGCACTTACTGTACCTCCACTACTATGCAATTTAGATCCAATAAAAATTGTGACAGCGTTTTTATCCACTTCATTAAGCTACTAATTTCTTGTAAAAAAATGTACATTAATCTTTTTATAGCTTCATGCAGAGTGGCATATTTTTAGACTCTAACATTGATTAGGTCCTGGTTAAGAATAATTTTCACAGTACTTTTAAGAAATGTAAATAAAGTTACAATAATTTAATTTTTCAACATAGTTATGACAGTATTGATCTTAAAATGAACATGTTGGCTGAATTAAATGTGGAGCCCAAATGAAATACAGACTGAATATTTAAACATGCAACAAATGACAAACCATGGCTTAACAATACCCTGCAAACAGAATGAAGAGAGGGAGCGTGAACCTCCGTGGAAAATATTAATTGCTCACATTTTAAAAGATGTAAATGGGGATTTTTTTTTGACATCTGACTTTTCTTACCCAAATGTTTAAGAAATACAGTAAAAAATTGTCTTCTTCCTTTGATTTTTCATTCCTTGTGAAGTATTAATGACTCTTCTGCCTGAAAGCATTAGGGAAAAGTAGGAAAGGAAAAAGTTCTGTCTGCCAGGGTTGCGGTATTAGTAGGTTAGAGTTGAAGAATGATGTGCCCAAGGTTTTCAGAGGGTCCAGTGTATGTCAGGGTACTGGCATGGGCAGGGGCTGCTCCTATTCACTTCCAAGCACCCATCCTCTCCGATCTTTTCTGAACCAAGCCATGAATCAAGTCCTTATTGGCTGTAAAGTGAAGTGAAGTGAAGTCGCTCAGTTGTGTCCGACTCTTTGCGACCTTATGGGCTGTAGCCTACCAGGCTCCTCTGTCCATGGGATTTTCCAGGCAATAGTCCTGGAGTGGATTGCCATTTCCTTCTCCAGGGGATCTTCCCAACCCAGGGATCGAACCCGGGTCTCCCGCCTTATAGACAGATGCTTTACCGTCTGAGCCACCAGGGAAGTCCATTGGCTGTAAAGGTGAACTCTAAATGCTGGCTGGAATTTGATGCAATCGCACGGATTTTCCACTAGATCCTGACCTGCCTCGCTGGACTTATCTTCTTGCTCCGGACTCAGAGCTTCATTCTGACTTTGCTCCCATCTGGCAGTGGTGTCTTCTGCTTTCCAAGGCCAGGGAATTCCAGTTCTGTCCCGACCTCAAAACCTGACCAATCCTAGCCCTTGAGAACTGCCCACTATGCTGGCCCAAGAGGCATAGAGAGAGAGGGAGAAGGGCTGTGGGATGACTCCGCTTTCATCACAGGAGCTACATGGAGTAGCGGCACTGAAGACTTAGATTCTTCCAGGAAGTAACGATATATCCTCTCCGAGTCTGTCCCTATCTCCCGTATGAAGGCTTTGTGCTGGCCGATTACAAAGGGTGGCTATAGAACTACTTTTCTGGAACTGAGGACTTCCCTGTCAGTGAAGGAATTCCGCCCCCAGGACAGCACTTGGTGGGCTGTGAACAGATGCTTCCTGTGTCAGGAAGCTCACTTCTTTTTGTTTTGTTTTTTGAATTTATTGAGCCCTGTATCTCTCCCAAAAGGATTTAAAATGGGATTAGAAAAGAGAGTCCTGCCTTATGATTACTTGTTCACTTTTCATTGACACAGTATAAGTCAGAGCAGTTCTAAGTGCTGCTGCCAGCCAGGCACGTCTCGGTATGAAAGACCTGGCAGCTGCCGCTAAGGGCAGTTATATTCCCGTTACCATCGTCCAGGTTCCTGGTTCTGGGAGTCCATTGTTCCCAGATAGCCCCAGTTCCCATCTCTCTGGCCCTTGGCGGCTCTCTAGCGAGCCCACTGTGGTTGGAAACAGTTGTTCTGCTTTTTGGCTGCCTCAGACCCTGGGCTCGAACAGAGCCTCCTTCCCTGGTGCATCCCCAAAGCCACTCATCTTTGTAGATGCTGCTTCCCAGCTATTTACTGGTGGTCCATGCTGCTCTCCTAGAAGCAAGGCTGGTGGTTGCCCTTTTCATCTGTGCCGTACTTTACCCATTAAGAGCAGTTAGTCTCAGCCTTCATCTCCTAAGAGCGTTACTGCCACTCCGTGAGGCAGGAAGACAAACTTTGACCCAGAGAGGCAAAGTGACCAACCCAAGGTCACATAGCTAGCAGTCAGGGGGGCTGGGACTGAAACGCTGGCCTTCTAATTCAAGATCCTGTGCTCAGTATATCAGCGCTCACAAAATGCTTTGGGGAGGAGGGCGGAATAGTGGTCAAGTGCTTGGGCACTAGAGCTGGGTAGATTTGATCTCAAATTCCAGCTCTCCCACTTGGTAGGTTACTTAGCTAAGGTAAGCTTAGGTAGCTCACCTAACTTCTCTGAACCTCTGTTTTGTCTTGTATGAAATGGAGATCAATACTTTTTAACATGATTGTGGTGAGGATTAAATGATGAAACATGAAGCACTCAGCCTTGTACCTGACAGATATACTCCATAAATGGCAGCCATCAACATCATCACCATCATCATTACTACTTCATTCAAAATCTCACCATAACCCCATGCAGCAGGTATGATTGGTTCATTTATAGCTATCTATTCCCAAGTAGCTCAGTGTAAAGAATCCACCTGCAATGCAGGAGACGTGGGTTCCATCCCTGGATTGGGAAGGTCCCCTGGAGAAGGAAATCATAACCCACTCTGGTATTTTTGCCTAGGAAATCCCAGGGATAGACGAGCCTGGTGGGCTACAGTCCATGGGGTTGCAAAAGAGTCGGATATGACTTAGTGACTAAACAACATCAGCAACATGATAGCGACAGTTGACAGAGGGAAAAACTGAGGCTCGGCGCGGTTTGTGAGGATCTCCTTGAAGTCTGCTGCTGTGTTTCTTTCTGCCAGTGCTCAGCATCGCTTTGACAAGCCCACACCTACAAGGCTCCCGCCTTCTCCATTGCCTTCACATGCCCATGCTCAGGGAGGATGGCCCCACGGCCTGGTGACCCGTGATTCTCAGAGGGCCATCTGGTGACACCAACGCAGTGGCTGGGGAAACGGGATCCAGCCCTGAGGAGGAGCCGAGCTGTGCCCCAAGCACCCAGCCTCTCTCTCCAGGAAGAACTCGTGTTCTGGGGTCACCTAATTACTCCCCACAGAAAGCTCTTTCGACTTAAGTATAGGGTTCTGGAGATGACGCTGTCTGCAAGGCAACCCCAAGGACCGGCAGGCGGTTAAGTTCTGTTTCTCTTCCAAACTATGATTCTTTCGAGGTTTACATAAATACTCAATCAGTTTCCTATTATGACAATGTGGAGGAGCAGTTGACTGCATCTTCATAATTAAGACTTGAAGAAAAGTCAGTGGCAGTGAATAAATTAGATGTTTTTGCTCTTCCTGTCTTGCTCTTCTTTGTATATATACCTCAGTCTCCTCCTGGGATCAGCCTACTAGCCTGGCCCCGATTCCCTGGCAGGCCTGTCCCGAGCATCAGGCTACAGGGGGAGGAGGGCTGTGGGCCACCCTCACCCCACCAGGCTGCCAAGTCCCAGAGTAGGAGGGGTTAAGGCTTGCGGCTTCATTGCCAGATGGCATTTGATACGAATATTGACGTTAATGGCGTTTGGATAATGACGCTGTCTGTGTTAGGGGCTTTATTACTGTTATGAACAGTGTGGTCCTGGAGGGAACCATTCTGATTAGTTACCTTTGTGTGTGAGTTGCAAATGTTTAACAGACAATTATCAGGAGACGGTGTTCTAGGGGATTCAGGGTATTCCTGGATTCCCAGGCAGGTTCTGAAAGCAGTTTGTGCCGCAGAGCTCAGCGCTTTGGAGAAGTCAGTTGGGGCTGCCTGAGATCATTGCCTTGTGTGCAGAAGCCGGTCACCCCGGTCTTCCCTGTTTGTCCTCTGACAAGGCTTCCCCATTCTCGGGGGTTCTGCTTTGTTGCAACCTCTCTACATCAGATACATCAAAACCCTACCTTTTACACTTCCTGGGGGAGTTTGAGCCTCTTCCTCCTATTAAAAATGAATAATAAAATCCTCCGCTTTCATCCTAATGGGGTTAGTAGGAGGTATTTAGCTTTTTATAGCTACCTAGATGATGGAAGGAGGCACATGAAGCTATCACAAAATTAAGGAAGAGGTCATCATCAGAAGGCCAGGGACTGAAGTCTTTTAAAAGCATTTCTGGTCTTAATTCAAAGCATCTCTCTGGAGAGCTTCAGTGAGCAGAGGCCATGGGTTTCCTCTGTTGGAACCAAAGCTTTGGCAACATGGGGATGTTTGTATAGCAGGTTTCTCTGCAAGTCCTGTGCAAGGAGCAGTACCTTCAGAGCAAACAGGACTCTTTCAAGATGGACTTCCTGGTGGAGGGTTAGGGCTGTTCCCCTGCATGAGGCAAAAGCCTTCTGCCCTTGTGAGAAATGAACAAATGAATGAATGGGATCTTAGGTGTTTGGGGGGTCCTGGAATGGCAGAAGAGCCCAGGCTGGCCGTATTTCTGGATCAGATGCTCCTGGGATCTTGGCTCTCAGGCAAAGTGGGAAATCAGGAGGCCGAACTGAACTTCTGGAAACAGCATAAAAATGGATTGTTGCGTGTGCTCCCAGTGCAGCTCTAAATCTGAATACAAAATAGAGAAGATGCTCTTTTGCTTCTTTCAGACTAATGATTTTGTCCTTTTTCCCTCTCCTCCTCATTTTATTTCTTCATCTATAACATCTACAAGAGGGCAGCCAGACTAATAAAACTGTGCTAAGCTCGCCTAATGCCAGCCATTGATCCAAGGGTGGGACCCGATTAATCAATGGGATTTTAGCAGTGTTCACATCCCCAAGGGCCATCAGGCCCAAAGACAGCTCTTGCCTTTGCCAAGCGGAGACATCTGAGAACTGAAGGTGCTGGGATTCTCTGGGCGTGGATGCTGGGATGTGGTGAAAGACAGGGTGCCTATGGCAGCTTCAGACAGCCGCCTGGACTGTTTGATGGCCTTGCTTTTAGGCCGTGGCCTCACTTTCTCTGCAGCGTGGCATCACTGCGAGATTTGCTGGGCTCCACAAGTATGGGTCCTTTGGGAGATGGAAGGGGGTTTCTAGAACAGAGAAAGCCTCACTCAACATGCAAGATACTGCTCACATAACTACAGACCTGGGGAATCATCTCCTCTAACCCCATCATTGTGTACCAGAGGAAACTGAGGCCCAGAGAGGGAAGGGACTTGTCCAAGGTCACACAGTAAATTAGTAATACTACAGAAACAGAATTCCAGCTCCAGGGCTGAGCTCTTCCTCATCTGTGTTATGTATAAAGCTGAGTCGGAATTAGAATCTGTTTCCATCATGTGAGAGAATCAAAGGGTTGATACAGCAGTTACAGAGAATTCAGGAAGGGTATAGATACTCAAACTGAAGAATTCAGTTTGAAAAAAATTGTAATACATCAAAAAATAGGTTGGATATTACTTTTCTACCTATTTCTTGAATGAAAGTGTTTTTTATTGTGAGCTATCACACATATATAGAAATGTGCATAAAACACATGATTTGACAAATAATATATAAAGCAAATAATTTTGCAGCCACAATCCAGGTTAAGAACTAGAGTATTACCAGCTCCCCCAAAGCCCACTGTTTGCCCCTCCCTTATCTCAACCCCCTCCCTTCTAGAAATAATCCCTCTCTTGACCATGATCCTTGCCTTTCTTCATAATGTTCCCACCCAAATAGCTTATTGCTGCTTGCTTTTAAACTTTGAATAAATGGAACCATCTTGTACGTATTTGTCTTATTTCTTGGTTCCAACATTATGAGATTCATCCATGCTGTTTCCTGTAGTTGAATTTCATTCATTTTCATTACAGGTATTTTTCCTTTTACATGGGAATTATCTTAAAGAAACTTATTAGAACCCAGCCTTGTGAAATAAAGCATGATAAAACTCAGCTTACAGGGCAGGAGTTGGAACAAGGGTGCCCCAGAAAAGTTGTTCTTTGGACTTTGGTTCTGGATGCTCTGATCAAATGCCATCCTCTTTTTATAGCATTAGGGACCTGATTGCTTTATGAATTCCCTCAAAACATACACTAATTTAAAGGACACAGAATGTTGCTGGGGTCCAGGTCTCGACACAGCCAGGCCAGGGAAAGGGAATTCCTAATTCCTTGCTTTGCAAAGGAGAAGCCAGACTTAAACTGTGAGCCCCCTAAGGGCAGGAGGTGCTTTATCTGCCTTACATCACCAGGACCCAGTGTAGAGTCAGTCTACAAGTCACGCTAGCGGTAAAGATCTTGCCTGCCAATGCAGGAGACATGAGACGCAGGTTCAAACCCTGGGTTGGGGAGATCCCCCTGCAGAAGTGCATGGCAACCCACTCCAGTGTTCTTGCCCGGGGAATCCCTTGGACAGAGGGCTACAGTCCATGATATCGCAAAGAGTGGGACATGACTGAAGCAACTTAGCACACATGAACAGTAGGAGAGCAATAAAAATTTGTCCACTGAAGGAAAGAATAAAAGTTATTCAGAATACCCCCTGCAGGATGCCTGAATTTCCTCAACAATATGGCCTTCAGTGACCAGTGAGGGAGGAACTATTTCCTTGGTGGGCTGATAGAGGCCCCCCCAAATGCAAAAACCAGCTTAATGATGGAAACAGGAATCTGGATCATCCTTAGTGCACTTGTATCTTATATTCAAAAAGACCTTAGAAAGGTCAGTGTTAACCAGAGACTCACCATTTCTCAAGAAATTACATAAAAGGGAGCGTGGGGAAGAGAGGTTTATTAAAAACAAACACAGCTTGCAAGGTGCTTTTGCAGGGAGCTCCAACCAGCTGCGTGGGGCTGCTCCAGGTCTCCTGATCTGAGGGGTAGGGTTTGTAGCCACTGCAGCTTCTCCGCTAGTGCTGAGCTTCTTACTTTGCCGGGAGAAGCAGCTAAAAGTGAGTCTCTCTCTGATGCTTTGTGGGTTGCACTGGTTGGACAGCAGTCTGATGGGCTGTGTTCTGCTTCTCAGCCTACGGGTGCTCAGTGATCCCCACCTTACCCAGCCAGGCCAGGTATCACCACGGCTACCATGTACAGCAGATGTCTATACATATTGTTGAATTGTTTTCAAGTTTTTTTTTTTTTAAAGCTCATCCATTGAAGAAATACTGTGAAATATTTAGGACACTCAAAGATCAACCCTCAGATCGCCCTTCAGAACTCCCGGAAGCTTCCAGAACTTTTATGGAATCCATCCTTGGAAGTTAAAAATCTATACTCTTGCTTTCCATCCCCCCACCCCCCTTTTTTGAGGCACTCACTGTAATTTGCATGGATTTATTTCTAGGACTGTTCATTAAGTCAAACTTACCCAACCAGATTTGAATTCTATGTCTGTTTTGATCACCAGGTTTTAGCTAAGGGATTGGTAGGTACTTGGTGATGGGTAAGTATTTGTTGAATGAATGATGGATGAATGCTGAGGGATCTGACTCAGTTGCGGACTGAAGGAAAAAGACCAGTCCTCCTCTAACCCCGTGCGGGTCTCAGTCAAGGGCAGCTCAGAGCTCTCGGCCGAGAACCACCGCCTGGAAGCCCCCGGTGAGCTCTAGAAGGCGCCGCGGGGAGGCCCGCCTTCCTGGAAAGCTTCGCTTGGAATTGTCTTCAAAAGCTGCGACGCAGCCCCCGGAGTTTGAGCACGAATAAATCATTAGCATTTTATTTACAATTCTGGGTTTACAATTCCTAGAAAAGAATCCTGCTGTTCAGTGCGGATTCCTGCTTTGCTGGCTTTCCTCAGCGCCGCCTTCTTCTCCCGTCTTCGGGGGACTGGGTTTGCTCAAGACTCATTTGGGCAGGAGTGGGGTGTGAAGCAGGCACGCGGAGGGCTGGCCTGGAGGAAGGGGGCTGCGCCTGTCTCCCCGACACATCTTTCCCGACGACCCTGAGCGGAGAAGTCGTTCCCTCTCCGTTTTACCA
This sequence comes from Budorcas taxicolor, assembly GCF_023091745.1. Lineage (NCBI taxonomy): Eukaryota > Metazoa > Chordata > Mammalia > Artiodactyla > Bovidae > Budorcas > Budorcas taxicolor. The sequence continues at coordinate 107,305,890 of NC_068912.1, forward strand.
GGAAAACAGGTTTGATTCAAAAAGGTCGGGGGCTTGTCCAGGGTCACACAGCTTGCGCTGAAGTTTGCACCGAGTCCTTGGCTTCCAAACCCTGCCGGGCTGCCGCGGACTCCGGGATCCCCCGGCTCGGGGCCCCCCGGCGCCCCCCTACTGCGCCCGCTAGATGGCAGCCTTGGTCTCCGCCGCGCGCGCCAGCGAGGGCTCAGCGGGCGCCGCCGCCACCTTCCAGCGAGTCCGGCCGGAGGCCCCGCGGGCTGCTCCGTGGGAGGCGCTGCCGTGGGTACCCAGGACCGGGTGACAGGGTCCAAGTGACCAAGGGAAGAGGGCTGCTGGAAGCAGTCCAGGCTCCGCTGCCTGGAATGAACGGGGTCTTGTTCCAGGCTCTCCTGGAGCGGGGTCCGAGAGGGAGCTCCGGGATTCTCCGCGGGGTGGCGGCGCTTTCAGCCCTGGCAATCCAGGGCGCGAGGGCGCAGGGCCCTCAGGGTGGCCACCTAGCCTGTCCTAATCCGGTCCCTTTAGACGTGGCCCACGGCTAAGCCTTCCCCCTTCTCTCTGCCCTAGACTTGAGCGTTCTGAGCCTCACACTAGGGGCGTGGTGACCCTGGGCCAGTCCCTGCTGGCCTCTCAGCCATGGCGATGCTTGGTCCACCAAGACCCGCAGTGGCTGACAGAGTCACCCCTCCTCTCCCCATCCCCACGGCCCCACCTTTGGGGAGCAGCAATTGGCGTGTGTCTGAGGCTAGCATACCTTGGGACCTGGGCCCAGCCACTGGAGAGAGACGTTTGTTTGTGTAGAGGAGGGGGCCATGGGGCAAATCCTGTCCTTCCTGAGTAGGGGGAAGGTAGGATCCAGGGGCCCGTGGTCAGTCCTGTTGTCTCTGGCGTGTGTGATATGAATTCGTGGATTTGTTTTATTGGCCTCCTTCTTTTGGGCTCCAAGTTTTTCTTTTGGGATCAGGTGAAGTTTACAAACAACCTTTTCCCCTCCCTTCTCCAGTCAAGTCCCTTTTCTCCAGGTGCCTTCTCGGCTTTCTAGAAGGAAGGGGGCTGCGCAGGAATTTGTCTTGGCCTAGTGGCCGTCTTTATTCACTGGTCAGGGACAGACCTGATCTGCTTCAGGTTCGGAGAAATTGGGCCTTGTCGTGGCACTTGAGGAGGTGGGGCGGGGGTGTGTGTGTGTGTGGCTGAGGACCCAGGAGAAGGCCTTTCTCAAGGTCACTCCCGGGCATCCACGTGTCCCACACAGCTGCAAGCCTTGATCCAAAGACTTTTCTACTTTAGATCTGAGAGCCTTGCAAAGTTCTGCAGTTTGCTTTGGTTTGGAAAAGCATCTGAACCTTCTTGGTAGAAGGCCCAGGTCTAGGAATTGGATCAGGCATGGAAAGGACATTTTTTCCCCTGCTGTGAGGGTCTCCAGGCCACGCCTTCCCCAATCTCGGCCCTGCAGGTCAAGTCCAATGAGGACTGGTCTGGGGAGTTAGGTCATGGTGATGGGTTAGGTCAGGGATGAGAACAGACCCTGATCCCATTAATCAGGCAGGGAGAGGGGCCTGCCAGTCAGTGTAGGCTGGTGCAGGTAATTGGGTATCCACCACATACCCCTCTGTTAAGACCACAATTTCCATGACACAACCGCTCTCTAATGGAGCTTGTCAACTCAGAGCCTCAGAGCCCTGCGAAAGTAGGATCCTGGGCGTCAACCGTGCCTTACCCACGCAGGATGCAGACGGCGGTTTCGAAGGGGACTTGGACTTGGCACCTATCAGGCCCGCCATCAATTACCCGGTAATTGTTCCGCACAACCTTGCAATCGGCCCGGGTCGCCGGCGTGCGCACCGGCAGACAGAGGGGGGAAAGTTGAGCGTCCCCCGGGGGCCCCAGCGCGCGCCGCGGGCGGGGAGGGCCTCTCCGAAGCCGCCATAAAGGACCCCTTTGACCGCGCGCCTGGGCCTAGCGCCGCCGTCTTTATTGGCAGCCGGAGAGGCTGTTTGGGGAAATGGAAAAACTTGTGTCGGCGGCGTCAGTCTTGCAAACGGGGTAGCCAAGCAGTTTGCAGCGCGTTCTGTTCCTCGCGCTGCCGCCACCGCCTCGGCTCCTCGGAGCCTGGAGGGGAAGGGAGAGGGGGAGGAGGTGACCGAGTTCACGTCCCCACCGCCGCCTCTCCCGGAGTGATGGATGGCTGTCTTCTCGGGCGCGGGAGCGCCTGCACAGCTCCCTCTGCAGGGAGCGCCGCTCAGCCTCCCACACCAGGCGCTGTGGCTTCAGCAAGCCCCCTTTCCCCCAAATGCTCGGGGAAGATGGGCTCTGGGTCAGTTAACTTGGGCGGTTATTTTGTATTAATGAGACCAGTCTTTTCGGTTTCATCCTGACCTGTGCCAGTCTTTTGTAAACGTCGGTCTCCCGCTCCGGGCTCCGCTGACACCACATTTTATTACTATTACAAACCCGCGAGGGTCTTCTGTCCTCAGATGCCTTAGGCTCAGGAGGTAACAAACAGGACTCACCTGAGTTCCCTTGGGATGACACTTTGCCCTTGGGTTAGGGAACAACTCACCCCTGGGAAGACAGATGAGAGATGGTGGGTATCCATCCCTCTCTTCTTTAAGATATTCCTTTAATTGAAAGCTCTAGTTAAGTAGTTAATTACAGAAATAGATTCTATTTTGTCTTTCTTTTCTCCCTATCCCCAAATGGCCTTAATAAATCTTCAGTAGCTGGGAATTCTGAGATCAAAACCAGGGGGTGGGGCTGAGGGTTGGGAAAGAGAAACCCTTCCTATTGGAAGGCTCCTTTATTTTGCAGCTTGTCTCCTGTTAGGAGATCCTTGGGTCTAGCTCATGAGGCAAAATCAAATCCCAGCTGTTGATCTCAGGGCAGGGTGTGTGGATGCTACTGCCATCTGGGGGGCCAGTGTACTTGAAAAACAACCTCACCAACAATAACGATGATGAAAATAATAGCATGAGGCAGCTATCATTTCTTGGGCACCTAGTATGTGTCAGGTACTGTGTACTCTATCTCCAGTATCTTATTTAATTTTCAGAGCAGACCTATAAAGTAGGTGCTATTGTCATCTCCATTTGGCAAGGGAGGAAACTGAGGCTCAGAGAGGTTAACTTGCTTATGGTGATACAGCTGGAAAGGAACAGAGATGGAACTCAGCCTAAGTCCTTATGATTTCAAAACTCGGGACTTATTCACTCTGCTCTATTGTTACAGAAACTTGCAGTTATTTGCTGCGAAGCACATTTGTATGTGGGGAAATACCCTTTAAAATTATTTTACAATTTTGCAATGAGTGGCTGTTTGGTTTTGCTGTTTCTTTTTTTTTTCGAAATAGAGTGAAAAAAAAGCCCCAGCTCTCACTTTCCAATGGGTCAGCCAGATCAGAGGAGGAAGAAACTGCTGAGTTTCATTGCTGGCTTATGTAACAGAGAAGTTGCCTTAGAATTATTTGTCTTAAAAGTGATCAGTTAATTTAACTAATATTTAATGCACTTACTGTGAGGTCTTATGGAGTGTCTTCCTTTTGCCACTGTGCCCTTTTTCCAGAGTGGAGCTGGATGAATCTGTCCTCCCTGGGTACCCACTGTACTTGCCTTTCACCCTCTGTGAGGATGGGGAGGGCTACCCAGTGAGAAACCTCTGCACAAGCTGTTCAACCAAGTTGGCTGTGAGTTGGCCCAGAGCCATGGAGAGTGAGAAACTTTCAAATTTCAAAACTGCCCTGGGCCAATTTAATAAACTTCTGCCACCTCCATCCTCTCCACATTTTGAGTTCTCAAAAATGCACTCCCATCTAAGATGAGTACAAGAGTGGAAGGATTTTGGAATATTAATAATGCAGACTTTTACAGCACAGCAAGGTGAATTCTCAAGGGGTAGCGGTTAACATCTGCTTTCTCTTTCCCAGGATAACAATGGGAAAGCCTGGGCTCTGCACACACACACCCCCCAAGCCAGTACTGTGAGAGCCGAATCTTTCTCTCCGCAAAGGGTAAATTGTCCCCAGATCTGGCACTAGAAACAACCAGAAAACTTGGATGTAGCAAGAGTGACAGTGATAGAAGGAAAAAACACAAAACAAAACAAAGCCAAATCTCTCATGGGGCTGTGAACAAGACCCTTTCTTGCAGGGGGTCTGAATGATGGTAAGAAACTCTCTGCTTCCTCCCAGTGGGGCAATTCTTAGCAATCAGCATCAGAGCTGTGGTCCTGACATGTCCCCTGGGGAGTAGCAGGATGCTTTGTATCAGGAGACAAACAGAGATTCAGCCTCTGGTTCTAGACACAGGCTCTGGGGCATTCTGAGGGGGTCTTGTGTATGTCTTTTTTGAGGGTTTCTCTGCTTCTGCCATCATCTCTGCCCTCCATGGTAAAGAGTATGACTGCCAGTGAACTCTGGAAACAGAGGAACCTGGGTCCCCATCCCAGATCTGCCCATGTGAACCTCAATAAGTGAAGTCTCTGAGCCTCTGTCTTCTTAGTTATAAAATGGGGATCGTAAAATTGGCCTGGTGGGATGTGGGTTGCTTAGCACAGAGTATGGCTCAGTACAAGGTACCTATTTTTTAAAAATCACACATAAATAGCTACAGTCCACACTTGTTTTCTAAGACCCATTTCACACCCTTTGAGCTGCTCATTTTGGAGAATAAAATGCTCTGTAACTTGGGAAGAAACTAGGTGACCCAGAATATAATTTCTGATCTAGCCTCGCCCTATAGATTCACTTGAATAGTTTTATGGAAATGATCCAGAGTCAAATCTAGAAGCAGTGCAGACATTCTTTTAAAGGGAATCTCTTGGTTTGTTTTATTAGTGGAAAAAAAAAAAAGACCCAGAAGTTATTTTTAAAAATGAAGGGTGCCAACCTTGTGCTTGCAGCTACCTAGGGATTTTTATCATGTGATTTGGGGGCTGAAACAAATGTCCTTTTATGTTGCAGCAATATCTTGTGGCTCAGAGAAATGTGAAGGAATGGTCAGGCTTCATCGTACAGATGCCAGCCTAGCTGAATATTGGAAGCCCTGAGCTCGCGTACTGGCTTCTTGGTTTCTATCTTTCGCTTGCATAATGCAATTTAAATCCCTTGTTAATTTCCAGGTCGAGTTTCATTCATGAGGATAATCTTTAATTGATGTTAAATATAGGGATCAAGTTAAGTGCATTATTTCTTTTTTACAAAGTGCTAATTGTTCATGGTTCTCATAAATTATTTTCTCTTCTCATGTAGCAGGTTTTATGAAAGAACTTTTCAGCCAGTGCTTTTAACCTCATTGTATGAATATTATCCTGTAATCAGCAGGTCGTTCAGATCCTTCCTGTGCTGGTGATCTTTATGTCACCCTTCAGAGCAGAAGGGAGAAGAAAAATGAGCTCGTTTGGAGCACATGAGTGGCTCACGGACATTAAAACAAATTTTATACCCAAATACTTGAAACTTTAAGAGCATCTTTTCTGCTTTTCTGTTCCTACTGAGACTCTTGAGGGATTCAGCCTAAATCTACTCTTTTTTTAAAGGTCTAAGCAAGTTATTGATTTTTTTCTTGTTTAGTTTTAACTGTGATAAAATATACATTGCATAAAAGTTACTATCTTAACCATTTTTAAGTGTATAGTTCAATAATGTTAGGCACATTCACAATGTTGTGCCACCAATTTTCTGAATGCTTTCTATCATGCAAAATGGAAACTCTGTATCCACTAAACAACTACTCGCCGTTCTTCCCTCCTGGTTTCCCTGGATACCACCATTCCATCTTTCCTCTCTATGAATTTGACTACTCTAGGTACCTTGTATCGGAGAAGGCAATGGCACCCCACTCCAGTACTCTTGCCTGGAAAATCCCATGGATGGAGGAGCCTGGTGGGCCGCACTCCATGAGGTCGCTAAGAGTTGGACACGACTAAGCGACTTCACTTTCACTGTTCACTTTCATGCATTGGAGAAGGAAATGGCAACCCACTCCAGTGTTCTTGCCTGGAGAATCCCAGGGACAGAGGAGCCTGGTAGGAGGGCGTCTTTGGGGTCGCACAGAGTCGGACACGACTGAAGTGACTTAGCAGCTGCAGCAGCAGGTACCTTGTATAAGTGGAATCATATAGTTATTTTTTTGTGACTGGCTTATTTCACTTGGCATAATGGCCTCAAGGTTCATCCATCCATATGTCAGCATTTCCTACCTTTTAAAGGCTGAATAATATTCTATTTTATGTAACTACTGTATTTCGTTTATCCAGTTATCTGTTGATGGACACTTGGGTGGCTTCCACCTTTCAGCTGTTGTGAAAAATGCCTCTGTGAACATAGGTATACAGCCTGAAACCACTTCTGATTGTTTCATTTATTCTAAAAGTGTTTAAACCATGCTCAGGAAGGACCCTGTGCTGAGCTGTCAGGAGAAAGATGCTATGTCCTCCTTCAAGGTACTTGCATCAAGAGAAAGACAAGACGATAGTAATACCAACTATTTATCGGGCTTTAATGTACATCATTTTATTTAATCTTCACCAAGACCTTCTAATGGAGAGGCTGTGTTATTCTTGTCTTACATGCTTGGAAAGTGAAATTCAGAACCATTATGTCACTTGCCCAAGTTCATCACAGTCCAGGAAACCAGGATTTGAACCTAGGTCTGTTTGACTCAAAACTTGCATCTTTTCTTTATGCCATGCTGTGTGACTTGCAGGATCTTAGTTCCCTGACCAGGGACTGGACCTGGGCCTACTGCAGTAGAAGCACAGGGTCCTAACCACTGGACTGCCACGGAATTCCCCAAACCTGCATTCTTAACTCAAACAATATTGTGCCTTTTGGGATGGCATAACCTGCAACCCCCTCCCCCCCCAAACCCCAGTGGTAAAAAAAAAAGAAGAGAAGATCACCGACATTGTGCTGGGAGAGTGCAGAAGGGATGAGATTGCTTCCTCTTGGGACTGGAGCAGACTTCTTGGAGGAAGTGATGTTTGGCCTTGGAGTGGGAGGAGGATGTGGGTGGGGAGAGATGGGAGGGAAGATTTCACAGAAAGGATTATCATGAACAAACAAAAGGGAGAGAAAGCATGAGGATTCAGGGCAAGGTAAGTCCTTTGGGTGAAGTGTGAAAGGCTGAGAGGGGGCTGCAGAGAGACCCATGGAGTCTAGCCGTTAGAGCTGGAAGGGCTGAGGGATGTGGATGCTCTTTTCTCAGAGGAGGAATTCAAGGTTCCAGGAGGAAAACAAAGTTCAGATTGCCAGACTCCAGACCAGTGCTTGCTCCACAGCAGATTGGAAAAAGGTCAGAGGGTCTGGCTGTGGGGGTGATGGGAAAGCCTTGAAGATGTTTGAGCAGAAGTATGATATGGTGTGGACTACCTGGGCATTTGATCTTGTATCCTGAGCCCCAGAACCCCAGGGCAGTCCGAGACAGTGAGGGGCAGTGTTACACACACCAGGGCTCTTGTGACTCTGCCCCCTACTGGTGCTCTGTGGGCCAGTGCTGAGGAACCCTCTCCGCCAGATCCTGCTGTTGTGTCTTTAGTTGCTCAGTCGTGTCCAACTCTTTGTGACTCCATGGACTGTATCCCTCCAGGCTCCTCTGTCCATGGGATTCTCCAGGCAAGAATACTGGAGTGGGCTGCCATACTCTCTTCTAGGGGATATTCCCAACCCAGGGATTGAACCCAGGTCTCCCCCATTCTTTACCATCTCAGCTACCAGGAAAGCCCCCAAATCCTGCTAGAAGCTAGTAATTGTTTCCTAGGAAACTAGTGAATTTTCTTCTCCCATCACAGGTAAATTTCCAGACTTTTAAAAAACAGCTGGAGGCAGTATGTGTGAAGGAGGTTAGGAACACAGCCTTGGGAGTCAGACAGATGCTAGCTGAACCCACTTCTTTCTGCTATAATTTTCTTGGTGTCAAAAGAGGAATGTAGGGACTTCCCTGGCAGTCCAGTGGTTAAGACTGCTCTCTTCCACTACTACATGGGGGCTCGGGTTTGATCCCTGGTCAGGGAACTGAGATTCCATGTGGTGAAAAAAAAAAGGAATGCAGTAGGACTCTCCTACAGATTAAGTGAAATACCATCTCAAAGAGAGGAGGGTACTGGGCATTGGGAAGCCTGTGTTTAGTGTGTTCAATGTCAGGACGGTTGTGGGTATTCCCAGGATGGCTCAGCAAGATGTTTTCTCTAAAGTAGCAGCCCAGTTGGGGCAGTCAGCACCGGCACTCTGGCTGCAGATCCTGCCCTTGGTCTAGAACAACAGAGAAACCAAAGAGAGCCCAAAGGCCAATGTCGGGTATCAGGTGACTGAGTTTTGAATTTTGAAGGTCCTGCTTATGTTGGAAAAGTTTGCTGCTTGGGACTGAAGAAGTCAGACCTTTCTCTTCTTTCCATAAATTATTATTTGCCTGCCACGCCTCCTGTGGCAGGGCATTTCCCAAATGATGTCCCCACATGGAAGTAACTGAAGCCCCGCTCAGGCTGTGTAACTCCTACCCTAGGCATGGCCCTTCGCGATGTTAGAGCTTTTTTGGTACATGCTTGTGGCAGGATCTATTTTTGACATATGAATGCATTTGCTTTTTTTTTGTCCCTATTCTCCAGTCCTTATGCTCTAAGCCAATAGCCTGGCCCTTCAAATTCCTGGGGCAAAGCAGGAGTTGATTGAAGAGAGGGCTCTTATTCTGTAAAAGCCAGAGTTCCTTGAAAACGTGATGCTGGCTGGCTTAGAAAGTAGGGACTGCCTTGGAAAGCACTGAGAGAGGGAGAAGACGGAGGCTTCATGAGCCTGGGATGGGAGAGGGTAGTGGGTTCCTCCAAAGGCATCCCAGTGGCCCATTTCTGGGAGAGAGAATACAGCCTCAGAAAGCTGGAAGAGTGTGGGGGTAGCAGAGTTGGTCTGGCCTAAGGGACTGTAAGGCTGGGTCTTCTGGCACATGCTTTGGAACAAGTAGGGCAGGTAGTGACCAGAGGGCCTGTCTGAGGCTTGGTCCTGCCCAAGACGCCAGTATCCTGGAGCAACCCCGGGGCAAGGAAGAGACCTAGTCATGCCTGTTTAGATTTCCAGTGGTTTAGAGGGCTGGGTCTTCAGAGCTGGACTTAAACTTACTTAAAGAAAATAAAAAGATTCCTTGGCCACTTGAGTGTGAAGATTGCACTTAATACCTGCCACACTCCATTTGAGTCACACAGCCCTGGAAGGGAAGTGGGCAGGCACTGATGACTCTGTGACAGGTGAGAAAACATGCTCCAAGAGGGCAGTGAAAGCTCACATAGCAGGGCGGGGAGGCAGGCAGGGTTCCATCTGTGGTGCCCACCCTGCTTCAGGGTAGGACTGTGCTTGTGCCTTGAGATTTTCTCCAGGGACCCAGGGGAAGGAATGTGGATGGACAGCTTTCAGCTGAAGTCATTCTTTCGCTTTCCATTTGGTCACTCATTCAACACGGATATAGACCACTTCCTACACCTGGAGACAGTGCTGGCTGAATATTTCATTGTACTGATATGCCATATTTTATTTTTCCATTCATCAGTTGATGGACATTTGGGTTTTAACACATGTGTGCATGCTAAGTCACTTTAATCATGTCCAGCGGTTTGTGACCCTGTAGCCCTCCAGGCTCCTCTGTCCATGGGATTCTCCAGGCAAGAATACTGGAGTGCGTTGCCATGCCCTCCTTTAGGGGATCTTCCTGACTCAGGGATTGAACCTGAGTCTCTTATGTCTTCTGAATTGGCAGGTGGGTTCTTTACCACAAGTGCCACCTGGGAAGCCTGAGTTTTAATACATTTTAGCTATTATGAATAAAAGCTGCTGTGAACATTCATATACAAGTTTTTGTGTGGGCATATGTTTTCAGTTCTCTTGGATATATACCTAAAAGTAGGATTGCTGAGTCATGTGGTAACTCTGTTTAACTGTTTTCCAATCACTACAGCATTTCCCATTCCCGCCGGTAGCGTATGAGGGCTCCGGTGTCTCCACATCCTGCCTGTTTGGCTATAGCTATCCTAGTGGGTGAGGTACTAGCCCACTGCATTTTTAATATGATTTCCCTGATGAATGATGTTGAGCATCTTTTCATGTCCTTATTTTCGTGTACATTTGGTATATCTCTTTTGGAAAATATCTATTCAAATTCTTTCCCCATTAAAAATAATCAGGTAGGTATCTTTTTATTATCAAGTTGTAAAAGTTCTTTATATATTCTAGATACAAGTCCCTTAACTAGATATGTGATTTGCAAATATTTTCTCCTATTTTGGGGGTTGTCTTTTCTTTTTTAGCTCAAATGTTTTAAATTTTGATGTAGTTCAGTTTTCCTTTGTGCACATGCACACACGCTTTCAGTATCATGTGTGAAAAACCATTGCTTAACATGAAGCTACAAAGATTTACTCCTATGTTTTCTTCTAAGAATCCTATAGTTTTAGCTCTTACATTTAGGCCTATGAGCTATTTCCAGTTCTTTCTTGTGTATAATGATGTGGCTGTCCAGTAGCATCAGCACTATTTGTTGTAAGGACTAGTCTTTCCCCCTTGAGTTATCTTTTTTAAAAAAATTAATTTATTTTTAATTGAAGGATAATTGGTTTACAGAATTTTGTGGTTTTCTGTCAAACCTCAACATGAATCAGCCATAGGTAAGCATATCTTGACTCCTTTGTAAAAAAATCAATGTACCAGTAAGGTAAAGGCATGTTTCTGGACTTTCATTCTAGTCCATTGATCTATGCCTATCCTTATGCCAATGCCATGCTGTCTTGATTACTGCAGCTTTGTAGTAGGTTTTGTGCCCCCTTTTCCGGTCCCTTTCCCCAGGCTATGGGCAGGTGCACCAATGGTGGAAAGAGGCAGCTGCTCTTTTTAATTGATGCTGGGGCAGCAGATGCATGATCACTTACATTTAAACCAGGGCTCCCTAGCCCATTCTTAAAAGGTGTCACCCTAACCATAGCCTTCTCCAGCCTCCTCATTTAAACTCATGGGCCTGAAAACTTCAGTCGCAAAGAGAACGCCTCAGTCTACCTTAGAGACAAATATACTTCTGCTCTTGGCTGCTTCCTCTAGCCGTGCGGTAGCTCCCTAGCTGTCAAGACCTCTGCCACTTCACCCCTCTGAGCTCCATTTACTTTGACAGTATTAATACCCACCTCTCAGGATTGTTGAAGAATAAATTAGATAATGTGTCAAGCACTAAGTACCTTAGAAGCATTTACTCCGCTGAGATATGTACTGAGCTTCATTTTCAAGGTGGGGAAATCGAGGCACACAGAGAAGAGCCTGTAGATCAGGGCACCATATTATTTCGTGGCAGAGCCCGGACCCAAGCCCACTCCGGTCTTTGGAGCCTGTGCGCCCCCGCCGAAATTGCAGAGACGACGGCCCCCGCTCAGGGCATGTTCTGGGGGGAAGCCTGTTCCTGCCGGGTTCCCTTCCCAGCCTCTTTTTCCCTGGCGGGCCGTCCCCAAGGAGGTCTGGTCGGGCAGGGCGGGAGGCAGGGGTCCTCCGAAGGCCACCGGGCCCGCGGCCGGCGCGCCTTCCCAAACCCGGGCAGCCGCGTTCTGCCTCGGTGGCCCCGCTGCTAAGGATGTGCCTGGGATGCGCTGAGCATTCGGACTGGAAAATGAGCACAAAAGAACAAACAGGAAGGCCTCGGAAATGCTAATGCGGCGCCCGCGTGGCTGGCGGCGGTGCAGCCCGGGGCCGCGGTCACGGCGCTCTGCCTCATTATTGCTGCCGGGGGGCCGCGGCCGCGAGCAGCGGGGGACACGCGGCCGCACGCGGCGCGGCTGATGGTGGCGCTGATGGCGCGGCGGCGAGGCCCGCGGGCTCAGCGGGCGCCCGGCTTGCCCGGGCCGCACGCTCCGGGGCCCCGCGCCCGCCGTGGCTCTGTGTCCCCCCCGCTCTTCTCTGCTTCCGCGTGTCCCCCTCCACCCCGGGTCCCCCTTGGCCCCCGGCGTCCCAGAGGTCCCCGCCCCCATCTCCACCCCCGAATCCCCCGCGGACCCCTCCACCCCTGGTCCCCTGACCCCTTCCCCTCCCCGCGGCCCCAGTGAACCCGTGTGCCCCCGCGGCCCTCCAGGGCAGGCGCGCGCTGCGGGCAGGGCAGGGGACGGGGAGCGGGTAGGGAGGTCTGTGTCAAGAGCTAGGAGTGGGCGCCTTGTCGCCCTACCTCCCCGGCCGCTGCAGAAGCCTCCCCCTGATTCCTAATTCCCATTAATTTTCTAATGAAAAGGTCTTCACTTCTTTTAAAATAAAAAAAAGTGATCAACGCTAGTAGTGAAAAGCTCGAACAATACCGCGACGCATGAAGTAAAAACCGAAAGTCCTTCCAACCTGTCTTTCCCCAAACTTCCTCTCCAGATATAAACACCCTTAACCATTGGTATGGAGCCTTCCGGACTTTTTAATATAGCAATTTGATTTTTTAAAAAATTCATAATCGAAACATAATATAGGTCCTCCCTCCCTGCAGGCTGCAATCCTGTTACGCATTCTGGTCTCTCACTTGCTTTCTTCTCGTGAAAATGTGCCTGGAGGTCTTTCCACGTTACCAGGCCAAGTCCTGTGTAATTTTTTTCAAAACCATATAATAATATTCCAGAGCACCAGGGTATAATAATTAACTTAACCTTTCCCTTGCTACTACTAATTAAATGCTTGCTACATGCCAGGTCTTTAAGTACCTTACCTGTACCATCTCATTTAATCATCATAACAGAAGGCAAGTGTAATAATTTGTTTTTTAAGGAATGAAGAAACAGGCCCAGAGAGGTGAAGGAACTTGCCTGAGGTCACACAGCTAGTAAGTGGCAAAGTCAGGATTCAAGTGGACTTGACTCTGAAGTCTTGTTCTTCTCCCAAAGCTCAGTGCCCAGCTAGATGTATCCTTTAGGTCACTGAGTGTTGGCAGGGGGGTTCTTTCCCTACCTTGCTATATATATACATATGTATTTTAAATCTCACACACAAGCTCTACATCTTTTTCTGTGAGATTCTGCTGATTTCATCATGGTGATTCTAGACTAGTGACTTTGATCTGAGGATTAAATAATTGAAATTGTATTGCATTAGTTTGTTAAAAACCAAGCATTAGTGGGTATGAAGTGAAAAGTAATTCTTCTACTCCAGACTTCTAGTTTCCTTATGAGAGAGGAAACTGCTGTTAGTAGTTTCTTGTGTATCTTTCTAGACATTTTCAGTGCATACACTTTGCCACATAAATAGTAGCATACTCCACAGGCTTCTGAACCTTGCTTTTCCCCCCGCTAACATTGTATTTGGAAATCATTTTGTATTGGCATGTGCAGATCGATCTCATTCTTCTTGTTATTTTTTCTTTTTCAATTCAGTTTTGTTTTTGAAATAGGTAAGACATTCAAAAGATTCAAAAATCAGAATCATTGAAAGAGGAATATATTGAGAAGTCTTACTCCTATCCCTGTCTCCCCTGTGGGTGTTCCCCTTCCACACTGAGCATCTGCTTTTATTAGTGTCTCTTTCCAAGGTCTCTCTGTATGACATTCACTATACTTCTTAAAGTGTTTAGCTATCCTATTGACAAATATTTAAGTTTTTCAGTTTTTTTTTTGTAATCCCATAAAAAAGCTGCAGCAAACATACTTGGTACATATGTGTGAGCATGTCTGTAAGAAAAATTCTTAGAGGAAAAATTGCTGGCTCAGAGAATAAGTAGATTGAAAATGTGAAACTTATTGCCAATTTGTCCTTCAAAGAAAGTCTACCCATTTATACCCCTGTTGATAATTCATGAGCATGCTGGTATCTCCGTTTCTTTGTCTATACTAGGTATTATTACATTTTTTATCTTTGCCAATCTGCTAGGTAAAAAATAATTCATTGTTTTAATGACTGAGGCTGAATATCTTTTAAAATGTTTAAGTCATTTGTATTCTTTTTATGATCTTTTTTTCAATTGGGTTGTTGGACTTTTCTTCTTGGTTTCCAAGAGTTCTTACATAATATTATGGAAATTAGCTTTTTTCCAGCTTGCCATTGTCTTTTGATTTGGTTTTTGTTTTATCTGGCAGAAATTTTTACATTTTGGTGTAGTTAAATTGATTAATTTTGAAAAAAATCATCAGATGTGTATTTTACTTAGAAAGATCTTAAAAATATTTTTTACATTTTCAAAGATATGATTCATGTTTTCTTGCATATGTTTCTAATTTTATTTTTTAGTGTTTAAATCTTTCATCTTTTCAGAATCTGTTTTAGTATAAGAAGTGAGGTAAGAATTTAATTTTTCTCCCCAAAATGGCTAGCCAGTTGTTCCAATGGTATTTATTAAAGAATCAAACATTTTCTCATTGTTTTGAAATGCCATCTTTATTATATACCTAATCCTGATATATGTTTGTGTCTATTTCTAGACCCTTTATTCTCTCCATTGATTGGTTGGTCTATTCATGTTTCAGTACCAAATTATTTTAATTACTGATGTTTTATATTTTAATGTATAATAGGATCAGTCACATGCCATTATTCTTTTTTTCCCCAGAATTTTTCTGGCTATATTTATATGCTTATTTTTACATGTAAACTTAAGATTTACTTGTCTTGTTCCAAGAATTATTCTTTTGATATTTTGGGATTATGTTACATTTATGACATAATTTAGGGAGAATTGATATCTGTATTCTTTTCTGTCAAGGTCATAATATGACTTTCCTTTACTCTGGAGGAGAAAATGCTTAGCAAATATTTAATTTGTCCTGTTATATTTTGCAGAATCTTGGACATGGTGGGGCTACCTAACTGGTTCTGCCCAGTGAAATATGAATGAAGGGAACATGTGGCACTTTGGGGCTGAGACAATGACAGACTCACGTGTGGTTTTCTCTGTTTTCTTCCTTTGCTTTGGTTATTATAGAAGCATGAGGTATTGTAGGATCCAAGCAAGCCTGAACCACATAGGAGGACAGCTGCCTCGGTACTCAGCTGACTTCAGGTGTGGTAAACCTGGGATTTTGGTGCTGGTTGTTTCTGCACCATCATTTAGCCTATACTGCCTGGTGCATCTTCGGTAGTGCTTTAAAGCTTTGTTCTTTTAGATCCTGCTCATTTCTTGTTAGGTTTCTTTCTTTTTTTTTGTTGCTATTATAAATGAATTTTTTTCCTTCCTGTATATTTTCTAATGGCTTGTGATTTATATATAGGAAACCGATCAGCGTGTATTGTATTACATCTATAATTACTCATCTTATGGAAACTCTTAGAT
Source organism: Budorcas taxicolor (assembly GCF_023091745.1). Lineage (NCBI taxonomy): Eukaryota > Metazoa > Chordata > Mammalia > Artiodactyla > Bovidae > Budorcas > Budorcas taxicolor. The sequence continues at coordinate 107,321,120 of NC_068912.1, forward strand.
TTTCTAATAGATTTTCAGTTGATTATTTTGGATTTACTTTCCTTTAAAATTTTTTAATTTTTTAAGCTGAAGTATAGTTCATTTATAGTATTATATTAGCTTCAGGTGTATAGCGTAGTGATTCAGTATGTTTATAGATTATGCTCCATTAAAAGTTATTAGGGGATAATGGCTCTTTTTCCCTGGGCTATACAATATATCCTTATTGTTTATCTATTTTATACATAGTAGTTTGTATCTTTTAATCCCATACCCCTATTTTGCCCCTCTCCTTTTTGGTAACTACTAGTTTGTTTTCTATGAGTCTGTTTCTATTTTGCGAATACGTTCATTTGTATTGTTTTCTGGGCTCCACATATAAATGACCTTCTTTTTCTTATTTATTTGCCACCCTGGAGGTTGATAACTAAGTGTTCTAGGGCTAGGTGTATTTTCTGTATTTGAAAAACAATTATACCATCTTTAAAAAATTTGAGAGCTTTCCCACATACACCAAAAGCTGGAATCCTAGCTTCATGTGAAATTTTAGGTGATTAGACCACACTGGGCTGGTATTCCAGCAGGAGAAAATGCACTGGAACTCATGAGCTGCTGTCCTAAGATGGGTCAAGACTCTAGAATTTAACCTGTCCCTATTCTTTTAAAACCTAATTCTCTTTACTTTTTTCATTACCTGCGTGGCCCCTGAAGGCATTTGAGTTTGTAACCTTGCTGGTACTTTCAGAAAGAAATTAAGTTAATATTGATGGATAGTGGATATCCTTGACTTATTTCTCATTTTAATGGAAAGGCTTCTAGTATTTTACTGTTAAGTATGAAGCTGGCTTTTTCCTCTAACATTTTATTATGAAAAATTTCGAATATCAGAAAAGTGGAGAGAATTGTATATAGCAAACACTAGCATACCCAGCACCTGGTTGCTACAATTAACATATTATTACATGTTTTATTACATATCCATCCATCTACCATTTGCTTCATCCATCCATCATTCTATTTGATTTTTTTTGGATGCATTTCAAAGTGAGCTGAAGACATCAGTGCAATTTACTTCTAAAAATTTCAGCATGCATCTCATTAACCAGAGTTCAATGTTTGAGATGGTTCCTTTTTTTTAGGAGGGTAAAATTTACATGCAATTCAATGCACATATCCTAATTCTACCATTCTGTGAATGTAGACGAATTCATACACTTCCATAACCTAAACTCTTATCAATATATGATATTACTATAATTCCAGAATACTATTGTATTCATTCCTAGCTCAGACCATGCTAGTACTTCAGTTCCCATCCCTCAGGCAACCACAGTTATGATTTTTTTCTTACCATAGATTAGTTAGATCGCTTCTAGAATTTCATATCAAATAAATCATCCTCTTATGTAAGTTTTATTTCACAAAGTGTAATATTTTTTGAGACACATTCATGTTGCTGTAGGTATCAGCAGTCCTTTTATTGCTGAGTCTTATTTCATTTTTAGGAATTGAATGCTGCGTTCCCCCCCCAAATTGATATGCTGAAGCCTGAGCCCCCAGTGTGATGATATTTGGAGATGGGGCTCTTGGGAGACAGTCAGGGTTAGACGAGGCCATCGTGGTGGAGCCCTGGTCTGATGGCATTAGTGCCTTTATAGGAAAAGACACTGCAGAGCCCTCTCTCTCCTTCTCTTTTTCCTCTCCTTGTGTGGATGCAATGAGAAGCTAGCCGCCTGCAACCCAACAAAAGCACCTTCGCTAGAACCAGACCATGCTAACACCTTCACTTTGGACTGTCTAGTCTCCAGAACTGTGAAAAAATAGACTTTAAGCCACCAGTCCATGGTATTTTGTTATAACAGCCTAAGCAGACTAAGATATTCATTACATGAATATACTACAGCTTGCTTAACTGTTATCCTATTGATGAATACCCAGATACTTTCCAGTCTTAGGCTAATATGAATAAAGGTGTTATGAATATTTATGTAAAAGTCTTTTGGGGACATTTGCTTTCATTCCTCTAGAGAACATACCTAGGAAAATTGCTGGGTTGTAAGATAGGTATATATTTAATTTTATAAGAAAGTACCCATCCTTTTCCAAAAAGTTTGGCATGTCCACCAACAGTATATGAGAGTTCCAGTTGCGCTGCATCCTAGCCAACACTCAGTGTTGCCTAAATTTTGTGTTGATGCTTAAGATGTATAAATCATGTTAATGAAGTATCTACCTATTCCTATTTTATTGAGTTTTTCTGTTTTAAAAATCTGGAATGAATGTTGAAACCTATGAAATCTTTTTCAGCACCTGTAAAATGATCATATGGTCCCTATTCTTTAATTGGTTGTTATAGTGAATTATAGTAATAGATTTTCTAAAGTTGAACCAGCCTTGCATTCCTGGGATGAACTCCATTTAGTCATGGTATGTTAGTCTGCTAATATGTGGTAGGAGCCTGTTTGCTAATAATCTATTTAGATTATTATTCAATATTCATGAATAGGATAAGAAATTTTCATTTTTGGTTCTTTGTAGGGCTTTGGTTTTGATATTCTACTGACAGTGAAAACAGATTTGGAAGCTTTTTAGCAGCCTCTACTCTCACCAGTGATTTTGGACTTGTGGTTTCTGTATGAATTTTTTTTCCAGCTTGTTGGTTGGTTGATTTTTGGCCTCATAAAAGTTACTGGTCTGAGTTCCATCCCTGGGTCAGGAAGATCCCCTGGAGAAGGAAATGCCAACCCTCTCCAGTATTCTTGCCTAGTTAATCCCATGGACAGAGGAGCCAAAGAGTCCGACATGAGTGAGCACACACACTTGCTGCCTGTTGTGTAAACACCATGCTTGTAGCCACAATATGCTGAGGCAGTGTAGCTAGCGATTAAGAGCACAGGTTCTGAAACCCAGTGGGGTCAAATTCCAGTTCTGCCATTTACTAGTGACATGGGCAACTGAGGCTCAGTTGCCAATGACTGGGTCAGAGCACAGAGATAAAGAAGACTTTCAAATCCTCATCTATAAAACAGGGACAATAAAGGTATCTTCCTCCCAGGGTAGTTAGGAGATGCAGTGACAGGTGAAGATTCCAGCAGAGATCCTTGCATACCATAAGCACATGAGAGATATGGCAAAGCTGGTTTCAACTCCTTAGTTGCATTGAATCAGTCAAACTGTCGCATTTCTCTGCTGATCCTCAAAACGTGTGCAGTGTTTTTTCCCCCTAGACACAGTGTAAGGATGTGAGAAAAGGCCATCCACATTTCCCTGGATGTTCACCTGGGTTGATGATAGGAGCCATCTCCCAGATGTGTCCAGCTGGACTCACTCAGACCCATGGAGGGATGTCGTCTCCATCACCTACTCCCTTCACCTGTTCCCATTTTCCTTAGAAAAGGAAAACTGACAAGTACTTTGGAGCAGGCTATATTGTCTGTTTTTGTTCTTCTTTGTTTTGAATGATTGTTTCTAATTTTAATTTTTTAAAAGCTAGCTCTGAGGCTTCCCTCTCATCATTCTACCTCAGTGAGCGTGAAAGTCTTCCTGGCTTTCCCCAGTGGAGAGGGAAGAAAGGGTAGAGGAGCTGATGGGGGTTGGAGGCTGCTTCATAAGGGAGTGGGCCCCTACCACTGTAAGTGTTCAAGCAGAGGCAGGATGGCCACTAGATATTAGGAAGTTGCAGAAGGGATTCAGGCATTAGATGATGGGGGTGGGTATGGGGAATGGGGTGGACATTGATTGGACTATGAAAAACCAATGAGAAGAACTTTAAAGCTGGACAGAACTGAGTGCAACTTCCTACCTCTGTAATTCCCTAATAGTGTGATTTCTGGCAAATCACTGCTGAAAAGAGCCTCAGTTTCCCCATCTATGAAATGGGCACATACATATCAACTTCACAGGAGGTTGTGAAGAGCAATGGGGTAATGGGGAGAAAATGCTGTTTCTTTTCACCCCCAGATTCTGTGAAGTAGGGAGGATTCTCCCTAACGTTCAGGAAGATGAATGTTGTTGTTTTTAGCACTTGTCTGTCTTTGCAGCTCAATCCCAATCTTTTTCCACACAGCAAAAGGTATGCTTGGGTTTAGAGGTTTTCATATTAGAAGGTTTAGATTATATGGAAGCTGTGACTGTGACCAGACCAGACCAAATATCATGATGAGTGGGTGCTGTCGTGTGTTGTGGTTTCCCTTATATTTGGCTTCACTGTCTGCTTTTCCTAAGTTTTGTGAATTAGTTATTGGGGCATTTTTGGGGTGTCCAATTTGGTAAAGTGACCTTCCTTGGACAAGAAATGTAGCTGCCTGGTTGCTTCCTGTGGAGCTGAGGAAAGTCAGATTGGAGTGTTAATTCTATTGTGCTGAAAAAAGAAATACAGCTGAATACCATTGCAAACCATTACATTTTTAACACTTTAACAATTCACGATGCAGAAATTTCCAAGAGAGGAAAGATCTGGAATTCTGAAGGACAAGCCTGTCTTGAGGTTTGATAGTTAAACATTACGTTCTAGAACTACAAGATGTAATAATAAAAAAATTTGGGAAAATTTCCCTATAATGGCAGATGGAGATTAAAATGCATTTGGGGACATTTCCAACATACATGAACAGAGTGGATGAAAGCAAGTCCTAAATGAGCTAACCTGTGGGAGCCAAGCTTTGTCCTCATACCTCCAACTGAGGGGGGCGGCATTCATGAGACCAAGGGGTCTTTAGCGAATTTGATTTTAAGGGGAGTAGTAAGAACTAAACCACCCCACGTTGTTGAGATAAATTGATTCTGGGACAGAAAAGTAGTTTTGGTTTGGAGTTTCAGTTATAAAAGATGGTGGCATTGGTAAAGATCCATTTAGTATCAGTATGGACACAAAATGATGCCCATTCTGTAGCTGGGGTAAACTGAGGCTCAGAAACACACAGATTTCTAGAGGCTACCCGAGGAGTGAGACATATGTGAGACAATAATGCACATCTCCTTTTCCTGGTCTTACACATGGATCCTCTCCAATTGGATTTCAATAGCCTGTTGTTTGGGCTGGCATGAACCCCACCAGGATTATAGATTCAGCTTCAGCAGGTGCTAATTAGCAATGTGGAGGAGAGAAACCTTCAAATCCTAGCCAAAGGCTGTATCATCTGCCCCATGCCCTGTAGTTGGTCCTCCCAGGAGGCTGAGTGTGGATGACTCTGGGTGCTTTATCCCCCGCCCTGCTGCATAAACAATTCAGAGGCAAGAGCGCCTGCTGGAGGGAGTGTCACTGAGGTGGTGGAATGCTCATTGCTACTTAAAAGCTGTGGGATTATCAGTGAACTGGTAGTGCAAGATGGGGGAGGGGTGGCATGCTCTGTACTGTCTAATGCGGCCCCTCCCTCTCCCCTCTCTCCACTTCCCTTGCTGTTACCTTCTTCATTGGTTTTACTGAAACTCACCAAATGCTCAGAATGAATGGATTTCCAGTGGACACTAGTCAAGCAGCTGAGTTTTGCATCTGTGTTGATGTGGGGCAGAACAGAGGCATGATGGGGGAGCAGAATTAAGACCACAGGTGGGTGAGTCTGGGGAAACAACCCACATCCTGGGAAAGTTTGAAAAACCCCTCTGTAGCTCCTGCAGGCTGGTTACATTTGGCTGACATTATCAACACTCTTTATTTATAGTGGAGGCTTCTGAACCTTGAGAGGTTGTTGGATGACTGGTCAAGTGTTAGATTCTTTTCCCATCTGGAGCTTTAGATCCTGCTAGCAACATCCTACCCTGATTCTCCTGAAATCTCTCATGCCTGGAGAGAGACTTGGTGGGCTGCTGGGGGTCAGGTGGAGACCCCCTGAAAGATGATTTCCTTTCATAGGGGAGTAAGGTAGTCCAGGAAGCAGGACATTGCCATGGGTCAGGCCACTCATAGGTTGATCATATTCTGAGGATTTTAGAGGCTGCTTTCTGGAAGGCTGAAACACCCAAGGACCTCTTTGTTACTGGCTAGTCAAAGGCCAGACCACTTCCTGCAGTAGTCCCGAGCTCCTGCCCATCACCCTGTACCCTGGGCCCCGGGCTCTGGGGGTCAGCTTCCATGCCAGCATCCTCACCAGCCTCACATGCATATATTTTTCAGTGGGAACAACAAAAGCACTAGCGAAAAGGGGACTCTTTTCTCTTGAGCGTTTATTATTAGGGCCCAATGGTACCCGGAGGTAAAACACTGGCTTCCAAATTCTGCACTGGAAACCAAACCTAATTTAGGGAAGTACAACGTGCTGAAGAAAGATTGCCTCTTAATTTTAGATTCATGTGGAATGCAGGCAGGAAGGCAGAATCTCTTAACATAACACAGGCTTTTTGGTGGTGTAACAGAATAATAAATCCTTGAGGAATTCCCCAAGCCAGGTAAAGTAGGATAATATACATTTCTTAATATTGCAGAAGTTTCCTTAATCTTATTGTTTAAACTTTTCAATAAACCGTAATGTTTATTAGAAGTTTTTCATTTCCAACTGTCAGATAATTCCTTTTGCTAAGTTGGGATAAACAGCCCCCCACCCCTGTGCCTCTGATTTCAGTTTCCTATGATACAGATCTGACCAGACATTTGATGTAATAGAGAAGTATTGTGTTTTCCACTGTGGTGAACTTAAGAGGTTCAAGTGTGTTAATGCAATTGAATTGATTGTAATGTTTTATAAAAGTTTCTCCAAACGGAAATATTGTTAGCAATTCGACTTCTCAGAGGTTATGAGAGCAGAGATGGAGGTTTGCTTGCAGTGCAGAAAGCTTCTGGTTCAGCACAAGGGTGGACAGACAAGGAGGCTTGGTATTGGGGAGTTCTTTTCCCCATTTTCTAGAAAGAGACTCATGGCCAGGAAGGGCAGCCAGGCTTTCCCCAGAAAGGTCTGCAGGAGAGACAAAATGCATTTTTATTTCATAAGGGCTATGCATTTGTCCATGGTGAGCACAGCATGTCTGCTTCCATATAAAATCTCCTTTGCTGAGCACCCCAGATTGGAACGTCAAGGAGACTACACCAAGCTGGAGATTAAACTGAAGAATTCCAAGCCTCTTTTGCAGGAAAGGAGTGGGACATGGCAGTGATAATCCCAGTGAGAAAGAACTTTTTCTTTAGCAAATGCCCTAGAAGTACCATTTTTTCTTTGCCGTAGCTCTGCAGGGGAAAATCCTGTCTTCAATAATCAGCACCAATGATGGAGAAATTCATTTTTATCCTCTCTCTCTCTTTTTTAATTGATTTTTCCCCCTCTTGGAAACGGCAAATAATTTAACGTTGTTACTCCTTCTGCTCAACAGCAGAGAGGGGGAGAAAACAAACAAACAAACCTCAATCACAGTAAGGAAAGTGGGAAAATCCCATCCCCTAATGAGGTCTGTAACCGAGCCATTAGTTCTGCTTGAAGCCCCTGTCAGCCCCAGATTAAGCTGAGGGCTGGTCCTGGTGTTTTTAGATTCCTTCCCCGAGCACACTCTGCATACTCTTTTACCACCTGCTGGGTGGTTCCTGCATTCTGGTCTTTCAGAATTAAAAGTAAAAAAAATGGGCCTGAGATGTTTTCCACTTTCTGGGCAGGTGCTGGGATGATGGAGAGGATGCTCAAGGCAGAAGCCTGTTGGTTTTCTACGGCTGAATTCCTGCTCCTTGGCCTTCTAATATTTAGTGAGAGAAGCAGTCTGAATATAATTTTCAGAAAAGATCAGACTGAATGGAGCAATCAGCAGAGAAGGGTTCTGAGCTCACCTTTTGTTATTTCTTCTTTCCTCTTCTTTAAATGATGCTCCAAGCTAGTCAGGACCCAGGGGGTCCAGAGGCACAGTGGTGAGCCTGTCTCCTGTAGGGTCGTCCTTGAGCCTTGAATCTCTTCTCTGTTTTATAAGCTAGACCTGCCTCGAGGCCTGAGAACGGAATCTACACTGTCCAATTCGGTAGCAAGTAGCCACATGTGGCTAGTTAAATCGAAGCCCAAGTTCATGAAACAAAAATACAATTACGATTTGGTCCCTCATGCAAACATACAGAATAGCCTTGTGGACACAGTCGGGGAAGGAGAGGGAGTGACAAGTTGAGAGAAACATACACTACCATATGTAAAACAGATAGCTAGTGGGAATTTGTATATGATGCATGGAGCTCATCCTGGTGCTTCGGGACAACCTGAAGGGGTGGAATGGGGTAGGAGGTGGGCGGGGGGTTCAAGAGGGAAGGGACGTATGCATATCCATTGCAGATTCATGCTGATGTATGGCAGAAACCAACACAATATTGTAAAGCAATTATCCTCAATCAAAAACAAATACATTTTTAAAAATTGTAAAAAGTCAAAGATTTCATCCCTCAGTTGTATTAGCCACATTTTAAGTGCTCAGTAGCCATTTGTGGCTGATGGCTATTGATCTGTAAAGACCAAAACATTTCCATCATTACAGAAAGTTCTACTGGACAGTGTCTGCCTGAGGCTGGGTCTTGTTACCCAAGCTGGGGGGCTTGATTTTACACAAGGCATAAAACTGGAAAGCCCACAGAATTTGATGTTCTTTAGATAACAAGGCTGACTGTTTTTTTTTTTTTTTAAAACAAAAACTTAAAAGAAAAAATTGGCTGTCCTGGGTCTTTGTTGCAGCTCACGAGCTGCTTCTCTAGCTGCAGCCTGCAGGGTCTTCTAGTTGCAGAGCATGGGCTCTAGAGTGCCTGGGCTCAGTAGTTGTGGTAGGCGGGCTCAGATGCCCCACGGCACGTGGGATCTTAGTTCCCACACCAGGGATAGAACTTGTGTCTCCTGCATTGGAAGGGGGACACTGGACCACCAGGGAAGTCCCAGCAAGAACTTTCAGTTCAGTTCAGAGGCTCAGTCGTGTCCGACTCTTTGCGACCCCATGAATTGCAGCATGCCAGGCCTCACTGTCCATCACCAACTTCTGGAGTTCACTCAAACTCATGTCCATCGAGTCAGTGATGCCATCCAACCATCTCATCCCCTGTTGTCCCCTTCTCCTCCTGCCCCCGATCCCTCCCAGCATCAGGGTCTTTTCAAATGAGTCAACTCTTTGCATGAGGTGGCCAAAGTATTGGAGTTTCAGCTTCAGCATCAGTCCTTCCAAAGAACACCCAGCACTGGTCTCCTTTAGGATGGAGTGGTTGGATCACCTTGCAGTCCAAGGGACTCTCAAGAGTCTTCTCCAACACCACAGTTCAAAAGCATCAATTCTTGGCACTCAGCTTTCTTCACAGTCCAACTCTCACATCCATACATGACCACAGAAAAAACCATAGCCTTGACGGACCTTAGTCGGCAAAGTAATATCTCTGCTTTTGAATATGCTATCTAGGTTGTTCATCAACTTTCCTTCCAAGGAGTGAGCATCTTTTAATTTCATGGCTGCAGTCACCATCTGCAGTGATTTTGGAGCCCCAAAAAATAAAGTCTGACACTGTTTCCACTGTTTCCCCATGTATTTCCCATGAAGTGATGGGACCAGATGCCATGATCTTCATTTTCTGAATGTTGAGCTTTAAGCCAACTTTTTCACTCTCCTCTTTCACTTTCATCAAGAGGCTTTTTAGTTCCTCTTCACTTTCTGCCATAAGGGTGGTGTCATCTGCATATCTGAGGTTATTGATATTTCTCCCAGCAATCTTGATTCCAGCTTGTGCTTCTTCCAGCCCAGCGTTTCTCATGATGTACTCCGCATAGAAATTAAATAAGCAGGGTGACAATATACAGCCTTGACACACTCCTTTTCCTATTTGGAACCAGTCTGTTGTTCCATGTCCAGTGCTAACTGTTGCTTCCTGACCTGCATACAGGTTTCTCAAGAGGCAGGTCAGGTGGCCTGGTATTCCCATCTCTTTCAGAGTTTTCCACAGTTTATTGGATCCACACAGTTAAAAGCTTTGGCATAATCAATAAAGCAGAAATAGATGTTTTTCTGGAACTCTCTTGCTTTTTCCATGATCCAGTGGATGTTGGCAATTTGATCTCTGGTTCCTCTGCCTTTTCTAGAACCAGCTTGAACATCTGGAAGTTCATGGTTCATGTATTGCTGAAGTCTGGCTTGGAGAATTTTGAGCATTACTTTACTAGCGTGTGAGATGAGTGCAATTGTGTGGTAGTTTGAGCATTCTTTGGCATTGCCTTTCTTTGGGATTGGAATGAAAACTGACTGTTTCCGGTCCTGTGGCCACTGCTGAGTTTTCCAAATTTGCTGGCATATTGAGTGCAGCACTTTCACAGCATCATCTTTTAGGATTTGAAATAGCTCAACTGGAATTCCATCACCTCCATTAGCTTTGTTTGTAGTGATGCTTTCTAAGGCCCCCTTGACTTCCCATTCCAGGATGTCTGGCTCTAGGTGAGTGAACACACCATTGTGATTATCTGGGTTGTGAAGATCTTTTTTGTATAGTTCTTCCATGTATTCTTGCCACCTCTTCTTAATATCTTCTGCTTCTGTTAGGTCCATACTATTTCTGTCCTTTATTGAGCCCATCTTTGCATGAAATATTCCCTTGGTATTTCTAATTTTCTTGAAGACATCTTTAGTCTTTCCCATTCTGTTGTTTTCCTCTATTTCTTTGCATTGATCTCTGAGGAAGGCTTTCTTATCTCTCCTCACTATTCTTTGGAACTCTGCATTCAGATGCTTAAATCTTTCCCTTTCTCCTTTGCTTTTCGCTTCTCTTCTTTTCACAGCTATTTGTAAGGCCTCCCCAGACAGCCATTTTGCTTTTGTGCATTTCTTTTCTATGGGGATGGTCTTGATCCCTGTCTCCTGTACAATGTCACGAACCTTGTTCCATAGTTCATGATAGTTCATAGTTGGAGGAGATCACCCTCTTCCAACAACACAAGAGAAGACTACACATGGACATCACCAGACGGTCAACACCGAAATCAGATTGATTATATTCTTTGCAGCCAAAGATGGAGAAGCTCTATACAGTTAGCAAAAACAAGACTGGAAGCTGACTGTGGCTCAGATCATGAACTCCTTATTGCCAAATTCAGACTTAAATTGAAGAAAGTAGGGAAAACCACTAGACCATTCAGGTATGACCTAAATCAAATCCCTTATGATTATACAGTGGAAGTGAGAAATAGATTTAAGGGACTAGATCTGATGGACAGAGCAAAAACTTTAATGAGGGTTAATTGACCGAGAGAGTGTGGAGGAAGTGAGGCTGTATGACTTTGGAGTCAGGTCATAGAAGGTGAAAGGTGGCCTCTCCTCCCCTATATTTTCCTCCTCTCCCTTCCCTGTCCTTTGTATACCCCTTGGGAGCCCTGGGCTGCATGTAAGCCATTTGACTACCTTTAAGCTCATGTGCTGGAGAGATCATGTGAATGGGCTACAGAGAGAAAGAGAAAGATGCTTGAGGAGCCCCAGCTGGCCCAGCATGTAGTGGGGCCCCAGGGATCATGGAGCAGAGACCACCCATCCCTGCCATGCCTCACCCAAATTCCTGACTGGCAGGACCCATGAGTGTAATAAATTAATGTTTTAGGATAATTTTGGGCATAATTTGTGACACAGCCATTGTGATGGAACAGTGGGTCTGGTGGGACCCTTGGAGGTTGGGAGAAGTACCAGCTTTGCATCTTGGGTGGCCTAGAGCATCCTTGGCAGAGGCTGGAAACAGTGGGGGGTTTTGTGAATGCAGTCAGACCTGGCGATTTGAGGATCTGGAATTTGGTTTGGTTTCTAACCAACGTTGGGCTAGAACTCCCCAGAGCAGCTTCCATCGAGAAAGGGTTTGCACAAGCAAATAGGAATGGCAACCGAGCGAGGGGGAGTGCCTTTAGTTGTCCTAACAGGACAACTGATTTTGAAGAGACCCAGCCAAGTGTGCATTACTGTTTACACATAAACGATTGATATGCTTACCACAGTGCCTTGTCAATCCAGCACAGCAGGCCCCTAAAGGAGCTAGTTATGGGAACTACAACTAGGTTTGTTAGACTTAGAGCCTGACTAACGTCAATCTAGTCACTTGCACTTAAAAAAATAATAATTGATGAGCATTTCCTAATGGTTCTTAAAATCTGATTTTTACTTTTTTGAGTTTAGACCAGCCCTTGCTCTGGTCTGGGATACACAATCGTTGCTATCATTTATCGAGAGCTGTACCTGCGCCAGACAGGTTATTTAACCTGGAATATTCTCATTTAACTTTTGTAGCCACCTTTGAGGAAGGTTCTAGAATTAATCTTCTTTTGCAGATGAGGAAGTCATAGCTCGGAGAGGTAAAGCGACTTATCCAAGGTCATCCAGTGACCTGACTCCAAGAGCCTGAGGGGGTGACCCCCATGCGGAATCAGCCTCTCCAAGGGAGCTTGCCTCATCTTCCCAAACTGGTGGAGGGCAGCTCCCGCAGCAGCCAGGAACACCTGAGCTCCAGATGCATGCCCGGGTGAGGTCTTCTTGGGGGTACCAGTGCAGTGAGCTGTGTGACCTTGGGCAAGTCATGTCCCACCCTGGGGGAGACTGATCTTGAAGATCTCAAAGCCTCCTTCCCAGTCCAGTCACTAAGATATAGTCTCTGAGCACAAGGTAGCAAATATCCCCTTAGGTTGAAGCTCCTGTTTATAAAGCCTGCTCCAGATGCTTTAATTAATTATTCAGGTTGACATCTCTAGCTCCAAAATCAGAGGGTTGAGAAACGATCATAGGAATATAATCAATGTGAACTTGGCTGGTAACCGCTGGTCCCGGGGTGGTGTGAAGAGAAGAAAACCCTCCAAATTGGTCTTCTCTTAACACTTTGGCCCTGGTTCTGCCAGCGGCCAAGATAAAACCGTCCAGACTCAATAATTAATGAGCGGGAGCGCCCGTGGCCTGGGCCCCTGGAGGAGGCCCCTCACTGCGACAGAGAGTCCCGAAGTCCCGCTGTGCGCGTGCGCCTGCGCATCCACGTGTGGCAGCCGGTCATGGGGCGCGAACACTGAGTCACCGCGGCTGACCCAGCAAAGTGCTGGGAGTGTGACCGGAATGAAGGGTTGCTCTGTCTGTCTCCTAGGTGGCGTGGCAGATCAAATCACAGCGGATCAGGCGCCGAGATGTTGCCTTGCTCTGAGTGACAGAAGTTAATAATTAGTGACAATGATTGACAGATACACTCCATCTGCGGCTCCGACGCCTAGGAGCAGTTATTCCACAACTGTCTGCGGGCACAATGAACTCCCCCGGGAGCGCAGGCTGGCCCGTGATTGACAGCTGCCTCCAAGAGAGACAGGCCACTGACGGGAAAGTCGCTGTCAGCAGAAGCACTCCGGTCCCCACCATGTTCCCGAGGAGGCTCACTCGCTGTATACATTTATTCTGTTTCATTTATCATGTCAGCCGCGGTTTTAAATAGATTACTAGCCAGCCTTTTTTTTTTTTAAAACTGGAGAGTTTTCTATGGGTAAATTAGAAATATCCACGTGTGTTGACTACTTCACGGGATGCTGGTCTTCCTCTGGTTTGCTCTCAGGATAGATGGAGGAGAGGGAGTCGGAGCTTGCCTGGGTTGTAGATTTCACTGATCTTCCCATTAAAATCAAAATGACATCTTTAACCAGAAGCCATGTAAAATGGTGCTGAGCATTCCTTGGTAAACTGGGCTCCAAAGTATAAACTAGAGGAGGAGAACCCTCTTATTTTTTTTCCCTAAAAAATAAACATGTCTCAGAGCCTGCCTTTAGATGAGGGAACTTGTAAGGGTTGCTCCTTATTTGCATTTGTAGGGTTGAGAAGAAGTCCTTCACAATTCAGAACCCCAGCTTTCTCAGGATGAACTGCTTATTCCTTTGTGGTTTCACAGTCAGAATCTGGAACTAACTAGCTGGGTAATCGTAAGTATGCGTTACAGTTCTATCTAGACCAAAGTTCCTGCCCTCATTTGTTCCCTGAGTATTTTTATCTTAAATTAAAGCTCAATTTCAAACCAGCCCGCATGTAACTGGAGGGCTCTGAAACCTTCTAGCTCGATTATAAAAAGGAAAACAGAAATATATATGCTTTTTACTAGAGGAATTATCATCACCTAATTGTTTCTACTTATAATTTGTTTGGCTTTCTGGAAAGATGCATTTTAATTTTGCTTCATTTAGGACCCCAAAGATAGACTTTCCAGACCATCTCTTACTCCTTGCTCTCCTTTATTTCCCCTGATGCTTCAGCATAATTTAAAGGACTGTCCATCCTGTTATGAATAAAAGCCTACTTAAATCTTGCTATTTAAAATACAGTGAACCCTGTTTATATTGATCTCATTCAGAATGTTTTCCCGCATACGATGTCCATCTTTTAAAGGATGGGTCATGTTTCCTCTTAAGATGTTTTCTTATCTTATTCCCCTAAAATGATATAAACAGTTTTAGTAGTCTTGATAATTAGGTATGCGGGTAAAGAAAAGACATCCTGTTCTTTTTCAAGTTTTTAAATGATCAGGCTACCAGAAAATGAAGTCATAGTGGGTACAAATGCTTGCCTCTCATCCAGGGTTAGGCTTTCCTCTCTGTTTCTGTAAGAAGGAAGCTTATTAGGATACAGGATGGTAGTAGCATCTTAGCCTTCCCCTAGGGTGAATGACTATTGCCCCAGATGGCCCCAGTTGTCTTGCCCCAAAGATTCAGAGAAAGGGTGGGGTGGGTGGGGCTGGGTATTGGAGAGGGAATGTGTAAGTTTGATTGGGCCCCACCCCTGCCTCCTCGTCCCCAAGTTAAATGTGTACCTGTGTCTCCTATAATAAATCAGATTTTGTGCAATCCATGTCTCTCATATCTATTCTGGACAGACTCTGAAGCAGACATGTTGATGAAACTTGCTTGTCTATCTACTTATTTTTGTTCCATTTTCCTACCTAGAACCTGCTCTAGTTAGAGCTACAGTGACCTTAAAGAACCAGGTGCACTGCAGGGTCCAGGAATGCAGTGGGGAACAGAGAAACTTCCTAGTACCTGACCACTTATCGAGGGATTGGAAATGGGAATCATACCACTTCATGGTTTTTCCAGTAGTCATGAGTAGATGGGAGAGTTGGACCATAAAGAAAGCTGAGCGCCAAAGAATTGATGCTTGCGAACTGTGGTGCTGTAAGTCCCTTGGACTGCAAGGAGATCAAACCAGTCAGTGCTAAAGGAAATCAACCCTGAATGTTCATTGGAAGGACTGATGCAGAAGCTAAAGCTCCAATACTTTGGCCACCTGATGTGAAGAGGTCACTCATTGGAAAAGACCCTGATGCTGGGAAAGTTTGAAGGCAGGAGGAGAAGAGGGTGACAGAGGATGAGATGATTGGATGGCCTCACTGACTCAATGGACATGAGTTTAAGCCAACTCTGGGAGATAGTGAAGGACAGGGAAGCCTGGTATGCTGCAGTCCATGGGATCACAAAGAGTCAAACATGACTTAGTGACTCAGCAACAACAGCAGCAACAACAACCAATTCACAGCTAACATTGAGCAAGACTGGGGAAACCTTGAGGAGAGGTGCTCTTGGGTTTCCGGTAGTTGAAGGAGATTTCCTGGAAGAACCCTAATGAAGGAGAGAGGGGAGTGGGTGAGAGGGAGGGTGTTTCAAGCAACAAGAAAGGTACGTGGGGAGGATCCAAACCAAGTTCAGGGCATAGCCTTGTAAACTAGGGAAGGAAATGACAGTTACATCACTAGGGGAGCCTTATTTTCATATTGAAGAGTCTGGACTTGATGTTAACATTTTGCAAGTCAGTCTGAAGTGATCTGTGGAATGGTTTTAAGAGAGGGAAGATGGGAGGCAGGGTGTGGTTAGGAGGCTGTGGTAGAATTGACTTGGCCTGGGTTGGTGAAGTGATGGAGAGAAATGAGAGGCAGAGAGAGACAGAGGCCTCTGGAAAGTAAATTCAGTAGGCTTGGATGATGGGATGGGGTGAAGGGCTGTGCTCTACTTGAGTGACTGGGTAGGTGGAGGGGCTGGTCTCGGAGATGAGGGCCTTGGGAGGAGGAGCCTGTGGAGATGGGAGAAAGATGAGGGGCTGGATCTTGGACTTGCTAAGTTAGAAACGTCTGCAATCAAGGCTGGCTTCAGGGATGTGTGCCCTGGGCCAAAAGGGGTTCCACTCTCAGTTTAATGCTCTGCTGTCCCTGTCTTGAAATTCGTAATAAAGTTTCCATGAAGGGCCTCGTGTTTTCATTCTGCACAGGTTCTGTGTACAGTTCATTGGAGTGGAAAAGTCAGAGAAGCAGCTTTTCATCTGATTCTGGAAGTCAGGGCTGGAGACCAGGTCCCGGGGATGTCAGCAGAGAGAAGCCCTGGGAGAGGGTGGGCTCCTGAGGGAGACCAGGAGAACTGAGATAAGAAGAGAGTCAAGGGGAGGACCCAAGACACACAGCATTTTAGGGATGGGCTCTCAGAAGGAAGAACCTCTGAATGCAAAGACCCTGTTGCCACTTTTTGCCTTTGAGCTGAAGCACCAAATGTTAGCTGTTGTCTGAGGTCTGAGGAGTTTTGGCTGCATCTCAGGTCATCAGCTAAATGGCAAATCTGGTCAGCAAATGAAAAAAAAAATATGAGCAACCATCAATAGTTATTAATATTGACATCTCAACCTTCTCCAGATTTCAAAGCCCATTCATTCATTCAGCAACTATTTACTGAGTACCTGCTGAGTGCCACGGATGGATCAGCAAATAAAAGAGACAAAAGAGCTCCCTGCCTTGCGGAGCTTATTCTCGCGAGGGAGAGAGAGAGAGAGAGAGCCAACAATCAGCCTAATAAATGGATATGTTACATAAGATGCGTCAGCTTCAGATGCTGAAGCTCCAGTACTTTGGCCACCTGAAGTAAAGAACTGACTCATTAGAAAAGACCCTGATGCTGGGAAAGATTGAAGTCAGGAGGGAAAGGGGGTGTCAGGACGAGATGGTTGGATGGCATCACTGACCCAATGGACATGAGTTTGAGCAAGCTCCAGGAGATGCTGAAGGACCTGGAGTGCTGCAGTCCATGGGGTTGCAAAGAGCTGGACAGGACTGAGCGACTGAACAGAACTTACATATAGTAGGAAATGATAACTGCTTTGGAACAAAAAGAAAATCTCACTTAATTTTTCTTTTTGAACAAAAAATGGCGTTTTCCTCATGGTATAGAAGCATCATGGATGGGCACTGGGGCTGAACGTGGTCCTCAGCTCTGGTTTCTTTCTCTACTTCCTCCGTGCTGACTCTATTCTTCGGAGGACCTCCCACTCTCGTGAGTGGTCAGAAGTGGGACCCCAACCCCACTCTCCCCATAATGTGAATCCAGCAAAAGAATGTGTGGTCTTCTCCCACCTTGCTGGCCAGGGCCTGGAGAGATGCTTGGCAGAGACTGGCTCTTCTGCCCTCCTCTGAACCATCCCCCTGCCCCCGTGAAAGTTGGCCTTATTCTCATGTCACAACCGAGGAAGACAGGCCAGGAGAGGAGAGGCAAGTGACCTTCCTAGGACCCTGCACTTAGAAAGCGGCAGGCCTGGGAGCTGGGCCCACGCTCTCTGATAATGAGACCGACACGATGCCTACCGTGCTCACAGGGCAGACAGGGCCTAAGCTCTCTGACCCTAAAGCCTGGTCCCAAGGCAGAGTATAAATTAATGGAAAGACATTGTGTCTCCCCAAATCTACTTTAAGACTTAAAAGGTGAAAAATTTACATTAACTATGAAAGACTTAATCAGAAATATGATTAAGCAACCAGAAGGATGTACAAACAGCAATTAGAAATTCAGCATAATCCTTTTTTTCTCTTAAAAATGGAAATATAGTTGATTTGCAATATTGTGTTAGTTTCAGGTGGCCAGCAAAGTGATGTGTTTTTTTTTTTTCGTCGCTCAGTTGTGTCCACTCTTTGCTACCCCATGGACTCTACAGTCCGTGGAATTCTCCAGGCCAGAATACTGGAGTGGGTAGCCTTTCTCTTCTCCAGGGGATCTTCCCAACCCAGGGATAGAACCCAGCTCTCCCACATTGCAGGCGCATTCTTTACCAGCTGAGCCACCAAGGAAGCCTGGTCTGGTTATATACATATATACATATGTAGGCACATATTTATCTGGTTACATACATATATAAATATATGCCTACACTCTTTTTTATTCTTTTCCTTTATAGTTTATTGCAAGAAGCTGCACATAGCTGGTGTGCTACAGTCCATGGCATCGCGGAGTCAGACATGACTTAGTGAGTGAACAGCAACAATTATTGCAAGATGTCGAATGTAATTCCCTGTGCTATACCATACATCCTTTTATTTATCTGTTTTATGTATGATAGTGTGCATCTGTTAATCTCAAATCCCCGATTTATCCCTCCTCCTCTTCCCCTTTGGTAGCCGTAAGTTTGTTTCCTATGTCTGTGAGTCTGCTTCTGTTTTGTAAATAAGTTCATTTTTACTATTTTTCGGATTCCACATAAAAGTGATATCATATAATATTTGTCTTTCTCTGTCTGACTTACTTCATTTAGTATGATAATCTCTGGATCCATTCATAATGCAAATGGCATTATTTCATTCTTTTTTTAATGACTGATTAGTAATTAATTGTACATATATATGTATATGTGTGTGTATATACACCTCATCTTCTTTATCCATTCATCTGTTGATGGACATTTAGGTTGCTTCCATGTGCTGGGTATGATAAACAGCAGCACAATCCTTACGTTATAGCCATTTAGACAATGAAAACCCCTCCAGTTCAATTCTCATCTGTGATAGGCCCAGCAAGGAGAGGAAGGTCAGGGCTGGGAGGGAGGTGAGGACTCTGTCAGTCTGGAACAGCGTAAGGCCTGGAGGGGGCCTGGGCCACTGAGTAACCACTTGATTGTCTGTTCTCAGCTAGTGTCTGCCAACTAGCTAAACACCACAATTGGTAGGTACCTAATGAATATTCACAGCCTCTTAACAAGCTCATCATTTGCTAGTTTAACTCCCTGCTAGTTTTTCTTGGTGATAATAATAACATTGAGTACTTCAGTTCAGTCGCTCAGTGAGGTCTGACTCTTTGCGACCCCATGGACTGCAGCACACCAGGCTTCTCTGTCCATCACCAACTCCTGGAGCTTGCTCAAACTCATTTCCATTGAGTCAGTGATGCCACCCAACCATCTCATCCTCTGTCGGTCCCTTCTCCTCCCGCCTTCAATCTTTTCCAGCATCAGGGTCTTTTCCAATGACTTTTCATTGCTTCACATCAGGTGGCCAAAGTACTAGAGTTTCAGCTTCAGCATCAGTCCTTCCAATGTATGTTCAGAACTGATTTCCTTTAGGATGGACTGGTTGGATCTCCTTGCAGTCCAAGGGACTCTCAAGAGTCTTCTCCAACACCACAGTTCAAAAGCATCAATTCTTTGGCACTCAGCTTTCTTCATAGTCCAGCTCTCACATCCATACATGACCACTGGAAAAACCACAGCTTTCACTATGTACTTACTGAATGCTAGATGGTACACTAAGAACTTTACCTGCGTTATTACATTTAATCCCACCAAAACCCCAGAGATAGGTAATTTTCCTCCCCTCCTTTTACAAATGAGAGAGATGAGCCTTTGAAGGATGAAGTAACTCTCCCTTGGTCTTGGATAGTGAGTGGTAGAGAGCCCAGATTTAAATCCAGTTTTGTCTGATTTTCCAGCCCAGTTTTTTAACCACTGACAGAGCAAAAGCTTTTCTTTTTCCTTAAAAAAAAAAAAAAAGAAAAACAAAAATGAGTAAAACATAGAGCTTGTCACTTTCCCAAACCCTACAAGCACTTTTTCTTTTTTGTTTTTTCCTTTTTGAGGTGGAGTCAGTCACCCCTGGGAGTAAAAGCCATCAGTTAAGTAGCAAAATGCACCTGATGCTAAACTTGATTGAGGCTCAGAGCCAAAGAACTTGATAAGGTAGATGCTTGACTGGTTCAAGAGAGGTTTGAGACTGAATGAAGCAGAAAGCTACAGAGCCCTGGGACAGAGTCCCTCACTGTCCTCTGCTTTGTGGCCTCTCTCTTTGGAGGGGATTTATATGTCTGTCAGAGGCACGGGCTGTGCAAGGTTTTCCTAGGTTTCACTGTCATCAAAAGTGCCAAGAGAATTACGCCTTGAAATGATCATAACAGCCACCGCTTACTGAAGGGCTTCTGTGCAGGGACTGGCTGAGGCTTTATGTAATCGCCTCCTTTAATCCTCGTAAGAGCTGGTAGGAGATAGAGGTAGTCAGCCCTGTGAAGTCAGTGCAATTTTAATCCCCAATTCACATGACACAAGTTGGAGATTTGCTTAAGAGGGCTTGGGTGACTGTTTGAGGATCATAGTTTCTGAGCAGTAGAGCTGGAATTTGAACCCAGTAAAGGCTGCCACCTCAGCCATCATGCTGTAAGACCCGCCACAGAACTCAGAGGCACTTCTGAGGTCACTGAGTCTGCTGCTGCTGAGTCGCTTCAGTCGTGTCTGACTCTGTGCGACCCCATAGACGGCAGCCCACCAGGCTCCGCCGTCCCTGGGATTCTCCAGGCAAGAACACTGGAGTGGGTTGCCATTTCCTTCTCCAATGCAGGAAAGTGAAAAGTGAAAGTGAAGTCGCTCAGTCGTGTCTGACTCTTAGCGACCCATGGACTGCAGCCTACCAGGCTCCTCTGTCCATGGGATTTTCCAGGCAAGAGTACTGGAGTGGGCTGCCATTGCCTTCTCCGTCACTGAGTCTAACTGCGGCCAATGCAGGGCAGGGACCTGCGTGAGGTCCGGGAACAGCTGCTCATAGAACCGGAATACGAATTAAACATGTCCTGACTCCTCATTGAGCTCCCTTCCAACCAACCTCCTGGCGAGCTTTTGAGCAGCTTACTCTTCAGGGCTTCCTAAAACTGTCCCAGAGGGAAAATTGATGAGCGTTCTGTTCCTAAAGCACTTCCTCAACTCAATATGCAATTAGGCAGTATTACTCAGAGAGCGCGGCTTGCCCCTGCCCACTGGCCGGCATCTTTCAGCTCTGTCGGTGACCTCATCTGTAGCTTGTGAGTTCATCTTTGTTGAGGGACAGTAGCATGCTTGACCAGTGAAACTTCCACCCTAACAGCATCATGCCACCCTAACATAAGCCCATCACGCTATCCCAACAGCAAGCCTCTTTGGGCTTCAGAAACTAAGCCCAGAGCTACGGTTTTAAAATAGACCACCGATTCTGCCCAACTTTGTCACTGTGAATGTACATACTGCTAAGAGGAGCCAGCGTTGATTGGGGATTTATCATGTGGCCGGCTCTCTATAGAACCTGTCTTATTTCATCTTTACAACTGCCCATCTTTACATATTCTTTTTTTAAATTTTTAAAATATTTTTGTTGGAGGATAATTGTTTTACAATGTGGTGGTCTCTGTCATACATCAACATGAATCAGTTATAATTATCTAGATACGTCCCCTCCCTCGTGAACCTCCCTTCCCCCCATCCCACTTCTCTAAGTCATCACAGAGCACCAGGCTGGGTTCCCTGTGTTATATAGCAGCTTCCTGCTAGTTATCCATTTTACACATGATAGTGTATAAACGTCAATGATGCTTTCTCAATTGGTCCTACCCTCTCCTTTCTCTGCTGTGTCTACCAGAATGTGTTCTATGTCTGCAACTCCATTTCTTTCCTGTAAATAGGTACTATTTTTCTAGATTCCATATATATGTGTTATTATACAGTATTTGTTTTTTCTCTTTCTGACTCACTTCCCTCTGTATAACAGGCACTAGAGTTATCCACTTCACTACAACTGACTCAGATTTGTTCCTTCTTATGGCTGAGTAATATTCCACTGTATATATGTACCACAACTTCTTTATCCATTCATCTGTCAATGGACATCTAGGTTGCTAGGACATCTAGCCATGTCCTGGCTATTGTAAACAGCGCTGCAATGAACACTGTGGGGCATGTTTCTTCTAGAAGAGTGGTTTTCTCAGGGTATATGCCCAGTAGTGGGATTGCTGGGCCATATGGTAGTTTTATTCCTGGGTTGTTAAGGAATCTCCATACTGTGCTCCATAGTGGCTGTACCAGTTTGCAGTCCCACCAACAGTGCGGTAGGGTTCCCTTCTCCACATCCTCTCCAGCATTTATTGTTTGTAGTTTTTTTAATGGTGGCCATTCTGATTGGTGTGAAGTGACACCTCATTGTAGTTTTAATTTACATTTCCCTAATAATGAGTGATGCTGAGCATCTTTTCATGTGCTTATTAGCCATCTGGACATATTTGGAGAAGTGTCTGTTTAGAGCTTCTGCCCATTTTTTGATCAGGCTGTTTGTTTTCTTCTATGAACTGTATGAGCTGCTTATATATTTTGGAGATTAATCCTTTGTCAGTTGCTTCTATTGCAATTATTTTCTCCCATTCTGAGAGTTGTCTTTTAATCTTGTTTATTGTTTCTTTTGCTGTGCAAAAGCTTTTAAGTTTAATTAGGTCTCATTTGTTTATTTTTGCTTTAATTCCATGACTTTGGGAGGTGGGTCAAAGAGGATCTAGCTGTGATTTATGTCTTGGTGGCTCAGAGGTTAAAGCATCTGCCTGCAATGCAGGAGACCTGGGTTCAATCCCTGGGTCAGGAAGATCCCCTGGAGAAGGAAATGGCAACCCACTCCAGTATTCTTGCCTGGAGAATCCCACGGACGGAGGAGCCTTGTGGGCTACAGTCCACGGGGTCGCAAAGAGTCGGATACGACTGGGCGACTTCACTTTCACTTTCTTAAACCCATTTTCCAGATGAAAAACATCAGCCCCAGAGAGTTGAAGAGATCTGCCCAAGAACATGGCTAGGAAGTGGTGGCAGCTTGAGACTCTTAGGGTTTGTGAGACCCAAGAGTTTGTGCTTTGCCATACAACTCCTGTCTGCATTTGGGGGAAGCTTATCACAGATTGTAGGGGAAAACTTAAGGAGACATTTTTCTGGCACACGGGTCACCTTGGCCTAGGGTAATCTGGTGTGCTTGGGAATGGCCCACCTCGAGGCCTGAGGATGATCTATTAATAACTGGACTGCCAAGCCCCTGGAGCAGCACCTCAGTTAAGTGACCGTCTGTCTTCTGCTTGAACATCTAGCAGCCTTTTTTTTTTAAAGTGAAGTATAGTTGATTTACAGTGTTGACTTAGTTTTAGGTGTACAGCAAATTGACTAAATTTTATTTATATAGATTCATTTTCTTTATAGTTTATTACAAAATATTGAATATAGTCCCCTGTGGTGTACAGAGGTCCTTGTTATTTATTTTATATATGGCAGTAGCATCTGTTAATCCCATACTCCTAATTTATCCCTTGCCTGCTTTTTCCCTTTGGTAACCATCAGTTTGTTTTCTATGTCTGTGAGTCTGTTCTGTTTTGTAAATAAGTTCATTTGTATCATTATTTTAGATTCCACCTATAAGTGATATCATATGATATTTGTCTTTCTTTGTCTGACTTCATTTAGTGAAATAATCTCTAGGTCCTTTCATGTTGCTGCAAATGGCATTATTTCATTATTTTTTATAGCCAAGTAATATTCCATCATATTCATTCATCTGTCAGTAAATGCTTAGGTTGCTTCCATGTCTGGGCTATTGTAG
The DNA here is from genome assembly GCF_023091745.1 of Budorcas taxicolor. Taxonomy (NCBI): domain Eukaryota; kingdom Metazoa; phylum Chordata; class Mammalia; order Artiodactyla; family Bovidae; genus Budorcas; species Budorcas taxicolor. The sequence goes on from NC_068912.1 coordinate 107,344,662, forward strand.
GTATAGTGCTTCTGTGAATATTAAGGTTCATGTATTTTATCAAATTAGAGCTTTTGTCTTTTCTGGGTATATGCCCAGGAGTGGGGTTGCTGGCTCATACGGTAGCTGTATTTTTAGTTTCTTAAGGAACTTCCATAGTGTTCTCCATAGCGGCTGCACCAATTTATATTTCCACCAACAATGTAGGAGGGTTCCTTTATCTCTTGCACTTTGTTTCTGTAGACTCCATTCTGACTGGTATGAGGTGACTATTCATTAGTTTTGATTTGCATTTCTCTAATAATTATATGGGGCTTCCCAGGTGGCGCTAGTGGTAAAGAATCTGCCTGCCAATGCAGGAGATACAAGAGACATGGGTTCGATCTCTGGGTTGAGAAGATCCCCTGGAGTAGGAAATGGCAACCTACTCCAGTATTCTTGCCTGGAAAATTCTATGGACAGAGGAGCCTGATGGGCTACAGTTCATGGGGTCACAAAGACTCAGACATGACTGAACACAAGGATTATATAATTATAATGCAATAATTTTAAGATGCTCAGCAGTGTTGGGCATCTTTTCATGTGCCTGTTGGCCGTCTGTGTGTCTTTGGAGAAATGTCTCTTTAGGTCTTCTTCTGTCCCTTTTTTGATTGAGTTGTTTGCTTTTGATATTGAGCTGTATGAATTGCTTGTATATTTTGGAGATTAAGCCCTTGTTAGTCGCACTGTTTGCAAATATTTCTTCCTAGTCCAGAAGTTGTCTTTTTGTTTGGTTTATGGTTTCCTTTGCTATCCAGCAACTATTATTTAAGCTGTTTGTTTGTGTCAGTTACTGGAGCAGTTCCTGTGGATGGTGACAAGATCCATGCTTCCTGCCTTTCCTCAGCTCATAGTCTAGTGTGAAAGACAATGAAACCAATAATTACAGTGTTATGGGGAGAGTACAACAATGGGACAATTACGGAGCACTCAGAGATGCCCAGCAGGGTCACTGAACCCAGACTGAAGGGTGCCATCAGGGAAGGCTTCCTGGAGGAGGTGAGGTTGAAACTCATTCCTAAAGAAAGAATGGTGTGTGTCAGACAAAGAAAACATGGAGGGATGTTTTAGGTAAAAACTTCAGGTGAAAGAAAGAAGATGGGGAGCTCCTTTCAAGAGAGCCTGTTACATCTTGGCTGTGTCTTTGTGCTCTTTATAGCATGCTCCTAACTTGCCTATGGTCATACACCTAGGAACCAAAGCTGTTTGGTTCCAGAGACAATGCTGTTAGCCTCTGCTCCAAGTTCCCTTTCTCCCTCTGAACATTGTTGTGTCTGGATGTGATGCCTGAAATTGTTGCCACTCTCTCAGCACCACGAGGGGAGCCAGCCTGAGGGCAGCACGGATTCACTGACGATGGACAGTGGAGCGATGTGAAGAACCCGAGTGAGTCCTTGCTGACATTGTGCAGCTTCTGAATCAGTCGGCTCTGTTTTTCTTGGCTGTGCCCTGCAACTGGTGAGATCTTAATTTCTGGATCAGGGATCGAACCCTGTCCCTCTTCAGTGAGAGCACAGAGTCCTAACCACTGGACCACTAGGGAATTCCCTCACCCTCTGCTTCTCTTAAATAACATAATGTTTGAGAGCATAAGGTTGAATGCCTGCTTTGCCTCTCACGCATCATGTGATTTGGGGTAAGCTAGCTGTTCTGAGTCTCGGCTTCCTCATCTCTGCAATAGGGATAATAGTAATTGATAATAATGGTACTTCCCCAGCAAGTGAGGCTGTAAAGATTACATTTGTTAATGCATGTCATGAGCATATAATAATGCCCGGCTTTTGGAAGTACCAACAGTTGGAAGCCCTTAGTATTGCCAACGCACATTTCCAGAGTCGGCTCACACTCCCAGCCTTTTCAAGGCTTTCAATTAATAACAGAGGGACTTGGGCTAATCACAGTGCAGGTCAATCAGTGTTGTGATAGAGCCCAGAGTGGGAAGCAGTTGAGTTTTCTGGGGGAGCAGGGGAAGGTCCACAGAGCCCATGTGTTTGATCAAGGACTGAAAACATGAGTGGAAGTTTAAGAGAATGGAGCAGGAGGAGAGGCTTTCCTGGCAGTGAGAGCAGCCTGAGCAAGGCACGAAATTGTTCCAAGTGCGTCATAAAGCTCAAGTGGCTGGTGTGGTTAGAACTCAGGTGTGGGTGCATGTGTATGGAAAGAATGTCCTGAGGCTGGACATAGGGCTGGGGACCGGGTATGGAACCCAGACTTGGGGGTTTGCTGTCACTCTTAAAGGTGTTCCACGCAACCACAGTCCTAAGGGATGCTGCTTGAAACTAGGATTCCGTGGTGGTCAAGTCAGGTATGGAGAAGCTGCAATACTGCATTCCTGCAAAGACTGATGAACAGAGCATCATAAGGACGCTGACAAGTCCTGTAGGAGCAAACCCTGTTCAGCTCGGTTGAGTGCAGTGGTTTACAAACTTTTTCACCACAAGGAGCCCTTTATCTACCGAACATCCTTTCCTGCAGGTCGCACTTTGGGGAGATACTTTGAGGCACTGGGAAGCTGTCAAAGATTTGAAGCACAGGAGTGAGGGATCAGTCGTGTGTTTTCCAGAGATTCCTTCTAATTATTTAAACAATAAGGGCAAATTAAGTCGCAAGTAAGCTGTTTCAAAGGCTTATCTGGCTCAGCTGAGGATCTTTTATTTTAAACGGGCGACTCCTCTTGGCTGTGTCCCTCTTTGAAAGTTTTCTACCTTTCAAGTGTCCGAAGCAGAGAGACTTGCTGCAACGTCTTGTAGGTTTCCTTCTGACCTTTTTGCTGTGGCTCTTTAAAGCTGAAGGTTAGATAATTCAGGCTCAGCACTTGGATTGACACTTGAAAGCTATGATGGGGCTTTTTGAGGGTTAAAGGTTAAAGTCAGTGGAGCTGCAGTTTGACTTGGAAAAATTTTTTTGAAGTTTTTTTCTTTTCATTCTTTTTCTTTCTCTTTTCTCTCCTTCTCTCCACCGCCCCTCCCCCCTTTCTCTCTCTGTCTCTCTCTTAACAGAAGGACCACTTTAAAATGATGCTTTCCAGCTTGGCAAATACTGTTGAAGGTAGAATATATGATAGGTAGGTTCCTTTAGAAGTTTTTGGCAAAAGCTGAAATTTCTCAATCACCTGTAAGGGGGGAGGGGGAGGGGGAGGGACCATATGAAAAATACGGATTTCAGGGAATCTGCAACTTGAGTGATATGGATGCACAGTAAAGTTGGAAAAATACAGGCCTGGGAGCCTTCACATTTTGCATGTTCAATTTACAGGTCCTCCCTAGAGGGGACTCTGTTCCTACCCGTCTCCTCCCAGTGCTGCTCATCCCTGCCCAGTCCCCAACCCCAGGGTGCTCCCCCCAGGATTCGAAGCAGGCCCTACCCTAGTCCACACAGACTCTGGCCCCACCACTGGGATCTGCACTTCCTTTCCCTGCTCCCACTCTCTCGCTGCAGCCACTGTTCTTGCTGCTGCGGGCTGAGGATTGAGGCCCAGGTGCAAGATCAAGTACTTGGGGGTGATGGAGGTGATGGTGAGCATTCTTAGGGATTCATGCCTTTGGTGCTGGTTTGGCCCTACAGTGCTATGAGTCATCCTGCTTTATGGGTATCTGACTTCCATATGACCTCATGCTGTAGGGTGGAAATGTAGGGAAATTTGCCCTTTGCGGGTCCCAGGTGTTCCTTCCTTCTTTCTTTCTTTTTTTTTTTAAATAGGGGTATAGTTGTTTTATAATGTTGTGCTAGTTTCTGCTATACAACTAAGTGAATCAGCTTTATGCATACATATATCCTGGCTCTTTTGGACCGCCCGCCCATCCCCCACCCCGTCCCACCCATTAGGTCATCACAGAGCACTGAGCTGAGCTCCCTGCGCCGTGCAGCACCAGCTCTGTGTTTCGCACATGGCAGGGCACATACTTCAATCCCGGTCTCCCAGTTCATCCCCCCTGCCTCCTGCCTCGTCCACACGCCCGTTTCCTGTGTCTGCCTCTCTTCTGTCCCTCCCTCTTCTTTTCTGACTGTGCTCATCTCCCCCATCTTTTTTCTAACCTTGTCATCACTGGAGCATTGCTTTTGTCCTCCACACTGTGACAGGTCACCTCCTAGGACTAGATCATTGGTGACGATACTAGCGGGGACAAATCTTTATGACTGTTTTCAGCCACAAACCTCAACTCTGCTCTTAAAGAAAACATCCCATCTCTTACCCTGCTGGGATCCCCACTTAGGAGGCCTAATCTTGTTGCTTATTCTAGAGAACTAGCATAGCTCTGGAGAGAAAATGCTTCAGGCCAGGCTACTTATTGAAGAGACTGGTAATAACTTCCCCTCTGGGAGCTATTGCTGCACTGGAGGCTTTGGTCCCTGTCTTAGACAGCGTCAGTTCAGTTCAGTTCAGTTGCTCAGTCGTGTCCAACTCTTTGCGACCCCAGGGACCGCAGCATGCCAGGCTTCCCTGTCCATCAACTCCTGGAGCCTAATCAAACTCATGTCCATCACGTTGGTGATGCCATCCAACCATCTCATCCTTTGTCGTCCCTTTCTCCTCCAGCCTTCAATTTTTCCCGGCATCAGGGACCCCACGGACTATAGAGTCCATGGAATTCTCTAGGCCAGAATACTGGGGTAGGTAGCCTTTCCCTTCTCCAGGGGATCTTTCCAACCCAGGGGTTGAACCCAGGTCTCCCAAATTGCAGGCAGATTCTTTACCAGCTGAGCCATAAGGGAAACCACAAGGGAAGCCTTAGGCAGCTTGGGCTTTTATAACAAAACACCATAGACTGGGCGGCTTAAACTGTAAGGACTTAGTGAGAACTGTGAGAAATCACAGCTCCGGGTGCTGGAAAGCCCAAGGCTGAGCGCCAGCAGGATGGGCGTCTTGTGAAGACTCTGGGTTGCATGCAGCTACCTTCTTGCTGTGCCTTCACATGACCTTTCCTTAATGCATGTGCCTGGAGAACCTCTCTTGTGTCTCTTCTTACAAGAGGACTAATCTCATTGTGAGGGCTCCACCCTCATGACCTCTTCTAGATCTAACACCTCCCAGAGGCCTTATCTTGAGCTACCATCCTATTGGGTCTCAACATGAATCTTGTGGGAATACATTTCAGTCTGTAGCAACCTCCAAATCTGTGTCCCAAATATAGCTCATCTATAAGGGAACTCATGGGCTTCCCTGGTGGCGTTAAGAATCTGCCTGCCACTGCAGGAGACACAGGTTCGATCTCTGAGCTGGGAAGATCCCCTGGAGAGGGAAATGGCAACCCACTCCAGTATTCTTGCCTGGGAAATCCCATGGACAGAGGGCCCTGGCGGTCTCTGGTCCATGAGGTTGCAAAGCGTCAAACGTGACTATTGACTAAACAACAAGAATAAGAGAACTCATCCTCTCCTCTGTGCTTCTTTTTCTATGCTGTTACCATGAGTGATTTCATCCAGCCACATGACCTTAAATGTTGATATTATATGTGTTAGACTGGATTCCTTATTGTGGGCAACAGAAAGGAACTCTAGCTGCTGTAAGCAAAAAGCAAGTCTATTCGAAGTCTACTGGGGTGCTCCCGGATTATTGGGAACTGGGAGACCAGGTCTTAGGAAAGAGGTGGGGTTTGGGCATCAGGAACCGCAGTGAAGGTCAAGCCTCAGGAGAGTCTCATCCTTAAGCACCATGGCCACTGCCGTGACTCTGACCTTTGAACGCAACCTCCATCTTCGAGGCATTTGCTCCAGTTTCAAAGCATCTGGAGTGAGGTTCTGATAGGCCAACTTACATGATGGGCCTGTCTCAGGAAATGGGCGGAGAAGATGCAAAAGTCATCAATACCCCTCATCCCTTCCTCAGCTCAGCTGTCCTGATCAAAGCTGCAGTGGATGGGGAATTAGCCTTCTGCCAACGGCGGAGCCTGCCATCTATGAGGTCGCACAGTCAGACACGACTGAAGTGACTTAGCAGCAGTAGCAGCAGCAGCAAGACTATCAGAGAATTCTGACAAAAGGGAGATCTAGATGCTCTTCGGGAAGAAGGTGGAGGGTTGGAATTCAAGCCCCAGAGCAATAAATAGGCACCATCCTATTTGTTTGCAGAAGGCTCCGGTTTTATACTTTTAGCCCCGAGTCTTGTCCAGTAGCTGTCTTGACAGTGCCACTGGACGTCTAATAAGCATGTTGAACTTAACACATCCAAAAGAAAGCACTCGGTTTTTGTTTGTCTCTTGCCCGAATCAGTAGTACCTGCTCCCACCATCTTCTTCATTTGCGGAATTAAGGCCACCATTCATGCAGTCTCTTGGACCAGAAATCGAAGTGTCGGCTCCTTTGCTTCCTGTCCATCTGTCCATTGCTGGTTCTGTAGGCTCTATCGAAGATACAGCCCTCCACTTCTCATCGCCTCTGTTGTCTTCCACATCCAAACCGCCAGCATCTCTTGCTAGACTACTTCAGTAGCCCCTGAATTGGTTATTGCTCCCCCTCTTACTTCCCTATAATCCATTCTCTTCACAGTGGCTTTCTAAAGCAGCAGTCATATCATGACTCGCACTAATTAGAACCTGCGTGATATGTAAGAGCTTTCCTTTCCGTGGGTAGTAAACTCCAAACCCTGCCGTGGCTTCAGGGGCCTCTGACTGACCTGGCTCTTTTCCATTTCCCCAACTCGGCCTCATACCAGCCCACCTCCTATTATCTGTGGCACTCCCACAGTGCTGGTCTTCTTCCCATCCCTGTGACATCCAGCCTCTGCCTGGCTCTGATCTTGACTCCTGCTTGTTGGAATGCCCCTCCTCCAGATCTTGGCAGGGCTCCTCTTTATGGCAGAGATCTAGAATCAGATGTTACCGCCTCTGAAAGTCTCCTGGCCACCTAAGCAAAGGTGCTCCCCATCTGTAGTCTCTATCATGTGACTGATTTATTGCCATTATAGCACTTACTGTCTGAACCTATCTTTGTTCATTTATACATTTATGTTTTTCTTTGATTTGTCCTGTTGTTGTTAAGTCACACAGTCATGTCCGACTCTTTATGACCTTATGGACTACAGCTTACCAAGTTTCCCTGTCCCTCACCATCTCTTGAAGAGGTTGCTCAAACTCATGTCCATTGAGTAGGTGATGCCATCTAACCGTCTCATCCTCTGTCATCCCCTTCTCTTCCTGACTTCAATCTTTCCCAGCATCAGGGTCTTTTCTAATAAGTTGGCTCTTTGCATCAGGTGGCCAAAGTATTGGAGCTTCAGGTTCAGCATCAGTCCTTGACTGTCTGCCTCTTATTAAAACATAAACTCAGCAAGAGCAGGGTTCTCATCTGTCCATTCACTGCTGTGTTCACTGCCTAGGACAGTGTCTTGTATATGGTGGGCACTCAGTGGCTATTGGATATTTGTGAATGATGGTCACTCATGCTGCTGTTCTGGGGCCCTCTGAGCCCAGGGCCCCCCGTAAGGCCAAGTCCCCTTGAATATGAGGGGAGGAGGATATGGCAGCAGCTCGGAGGCTGGAGCCCAAGCCTCCATCCAACCATGTTCTCAACAGCCCCGTCTGCTCACTGTCTCCTCAGTGTTCCTGTGCCAGATGGCCCCGTGGTGTCCACTTTTGCCTAAGCCCAAAGACCAGGTGTGACTTTTAATTCTCTTGACTTCCACATTCCCCACACCCAATTGATCACCTAGCACTACAAATCAATGCAAAAAAGGACAAATAACCCAACAGATAATCAGAACAAAACTGTAAACAGATAGATCACAGATGAGAAATACAAATGGCTATAAACATATGAAAAGATGCTCAACCTCGTGGGAAAGAGTTCAATAAAATGAACCTTTTTTGAAACCCCCCGCACCACCACATTAGACTGATAGAGGGACCTCCCTGGTGGTCCAGTGGCTAAGACTCAATGCTCCCATTGGAGGGCGCCCAGGTTTGACCCTGGTCAGGGAACTAGATCTCACTGCCGCAACTAAAGATCCCGCATGATGCAACGAAGAGCCAGCACAGCCAAATAAATAAATAAACATTTTAAAAAAGGTCAATATAAATTTATAAATATGGATAAAATATTTAGTCCTGGGAAGGGGTGAGGGGATGAGTGATGATGTTGTGTGCTGTGCACTGTAGGTAGTAATGTGAGTTGGTTGATCCTCTTTGGACAGCTAATGAGGAGCATCTGTCAAAAATCAAAATGCACATACCCTGCAACCCCTCCCCTATCCCCATGCCACCTGTGGTTATCTATCCCAGAGAAATACTCACATGGGTCATCAGAGAGCATGGATGATCATTGCAACATGGTTTATAAAAGCAAAAAAGTAGGCACAACCTAAGTGCTGACCAGTAGGGAAATACTTAAATAAGCTGAGCACTTCCTTCTTACGGTTCAATGTGGTGAGCCAGCGGTGCAGTGGTTTAAAAAGAGCAAGACACAAATTTAAATACTGACATGAATATACCTCCAAGAAATGCAAGACACACCAAATAAAAAACAGAAGCTGCAGAATATTGACAGTATAATCTTATTTATGTAAAAATAACCATGACATATTTTTACATTAATAGCTGATGTTTATTTATTAAGTAATAGCTCATATTTACACAGTGCTCACTCTGTACCAGGCACTCTTCTAAGTGTTTCAGGTACATTAACTCATTTCATCCTTATACTAAACTCTATCAAGCAGATATGATCCTGATCATCAGCCTCATGGGTAGATGTGAAGGTTGAGGCACAGAACACTTAAGCAACTTGCCCAAAGCTGCACAGCTAGTAGATAATAGAGCTGGGATTCAAAATCAGATTGACTGTGCCTTTTAACTGCTGTACTGGTGTGAGGTAGCTGCTGTGCTTTTCTTAGTATTATCCTTTGTTTTCAGACATGGAAACTGAGCTACGGAGAGGTGAAGTAATTCGCCCAGACCCCCCAGTGTAAGTAGAGGAGCTAGATTTGACCCAGGGTGTAACATTAGCACCTGTGCTCTTAATCACCGTGCCATCTCTTAATTTCTATATAGGGTTATGGCAAGAACCTCAGATGTGCAGATGACACCACCCTTACGGGAGAAAGTGAAGAGGAACTAAAAAGCCTCTTGATGAAAGTGAAAGTGGAGAGTGAAAAAGTTGGCTTAAAGCTCAACATTCAGAAAACGAAGATCATGGCATCTGGTCCCATCACTTCATGGGAAATAGATGGGGAAACAGTGTCAGACTTTATTTTTGGGGCTCCAAAATCACTGCAGATGGTGACTGCAGCCATGAAATTAAAAGACCCTTACTCCTTGGAAGAAAAGTTATGACCAACCTAGATAGCATATTCAAAAGCAGAGACATTACTTTGCCAACAAAGGTCCATCTAGTCAAGGCTATGGTTTTTCCAGTAGTCATGTATGGATGTGAGAGCTGGACTGTGAAGAAAGCTGGGCGCCGAAGAATTGATGCGTTTGAACTGTGGTGTTGGAGAAGACTCTTGAGAGTCCCTTGGACTGCAAGGAGATCCAATGAGTCCATTCTGAAGGAGATCAGCTCTGAGATTTCTTTGGAGGGAATAATGCTCAAGCTGAAACTCCAGTACTTAGGCCACCTCATGCGAAGAGTTGACTCATTGGAAAAAACTCTGATGCTGGGAGGGGTTGGGGGCAGGAGGAGAAGGGGACGACTGAGGATGAGATGGCTGGATGGCATCACTGACTCAATGGACATGAGTCTGAGTGAACTCCGGAAGTTGGTGATGGACAGGGAGGCCTGGCGTGCTGCAATTCATGGGGTCACAAAGGGTCGGACACGACTGAGCGACTGAACTGAGTGACTGATGGCAAAGGTCTAACTTCCAAACACCTGAGAAGAACAGAGGGTAAAAAGAGATTGTCTCCTTTTCCTCCTCCACATCCTTATTCTCCTAGATGTCTGGTAGGGGCGTTGCCAGGCAGGATAACTATTTGCCTTCTCAACCTGGCAGAGGTGGGGCTGGGGGTAAGACTGGAGGCTGGGATCAAAGTGAACCTGGTTGGTCCCAGAAAGACCATCTTCTGGTGGGCACCCACCCTAGGAGGGGCCTCATTGGTGTGATTGGAGCACTGAGGGATCAGCCAGGTTGAGCAGATGGCAGAGGGTCTCCTAGAAATGCTGTGTGACCCCAGATAGAGGTGGCCTGGTCCCAGATACTGGGATGCTGAGCAGCCTGTTGTGTTCTGCATGGTCTCTGAGCCCAGTGGTGCCAGGCAGCAGGTGAGACTGCCTGGTGGAGCTGCCAAGGCGTCTCCACAGAAATCAGTGATGGCTGCTGCATCTCAGCTTGGCAGAAGCTGGGATGAGAGGCTACAGCTTTTGACCCAGCTTCATGAGGACATCTCGGAGAAGGCGATGGCACCCCACTCCAGTACTCTTTCCTGGAAAATCCCATGGACGGAGGAGCCTGGTAGGCTGCAGTCCATGGGGTCGCGAAGAGTTGGACACGACTCAGCGACTTCCCTTTCACTTTTCACTTTCATGCACTGGAGAAGGAAATGGCAACCCACTCCAGTGTTCTTGCCTGGAGAATCTCAGGGATGGGGGAGCCTGGTGGGCTGCCGTCTCTGGGGTCGCACGGAGTCGGACATGACTTAAGTGACTTAGCAGCAGCAGCATGAGGACATCTACAGGCACACTGGGACCACAAGGATTTTTACATGGAAGTTTGTACAAATAAGCTAGCTTCACCTCTGCAAGTAGTAAGTGACCCTCCAGACCCCTCGGGGAATGCAGAGAAGGAGTCAGACACGTGGGCTGCTCAAGGTCTGGAGACAGAGCCTGGGGTGACCCAGCTGGTGGGATCAGCGAGGAGTATGTGAAGGTACCTGGTGGCTCGGTATAAGGGGGCTTTAGCCTTATAGGCTGGTTTGAAGCCTGATGCTGCCACTTACTGGGTGAGTGTAATGCTGAGGAGGCTACTGTGTCTGCTGAGCCTCGGTATTCTCATCTGTGAAGCGGGGATGATGAAACCATAGTAACTTCCCATCGAACCATCATGCAGTTTAATAAATGAGATAAGGAGTGTGGGCACACAGATAGAGGAGTAAGCACTCAATGCATGTCAGCTATTATTTGTTTTGAACATCATTGTCTATTTTTCAACAGATTTCATGGTTTGCATCCCCTTCATGATCCTCTAAAAAAGTTTTTAGATTCACAATTTTTAAAGATTACATTCCATATGTAGTTGTTGTAAAATATTGGCAATAGTCCCTGTGCTATACAGTATATCCTTGTAGCTTATTTTATACACAGTAGTTTATATCTTTTAAACACCCCCCCCCCACCCCGCACCTGCCCTGCCCCACACCCAGGACATAAATACCCATGTTAGGTGGTGTGCAGTCCCATCCAGAGAGGCTCGTCCTCTCTGCCCTTAGCATTGGTTACTGGGGACAGCATTGGGTGGTAGCCCAACCCAGAAACCTTGGAGCCCTCCTGGATGCTTCCCTTCCCTTCAACTCACACAATCCCCTAAATCGCCAAGTTCTGTCATTACAGCCCAGTGATAGACTGAATAATGCCCCGAAGAGTGTTACTGTTGTTGTCCAGTCACTGCTGCTGCTGCTGCTGCTGTCTCTTCAGTCGTGTCCGACTCTGTGCGACCCCATAGACAGCAGCCCACCAGGCTCCCCCGTCCCTGGGATTCTCCAGGCAAGAACACTGGAGCGGGTTGCCATTTCCTTCTCCAAAGCATGAAAGTGAAAAGTGAAAGTGAAGTTGCTCAGTTGTGTCCAACTTTTGTCACTAAGTCTTGTCCAACTCTTTACGACCCCATAGATGGCAGTGCACCAGGCTCCCCTGACCTCCACTATCTTTAGGAGTTTGCTCAAATTCATGTCTGTTGAGTTGGTGATGCCATCTAACCATCTCCTCCTCTGCCACCCGCTTCTTCTTTTGCCTTCGACTTTCCCAGCATCAGGGTCTTTTCCAGTGAGCTGGCTCTTCGTATCAGGTGGCCAAAGTATTGGAGCTTCAGCTTCAGCATCAGTCTTTTCAATGACTATTAAGGACTGATTTCCTTTAGGATTGACTGGTTTGATCTCCTTGCAGTCCAAGGGACTCTCAAGAGTCTTCTCTAGCACCACAGTTTGAAAGCATCAGTCTTTTGGCATTCAGCCTTCTTTATGGTCCAACTCTCACATCTGTGCATGAATACTGGAAAAACCATAGCTTTGACTATGTGAACCTTTGTTGGCAAAGTGATGTCTCTGCTTTTTAATATGCTGCCTAGGTTTGTCCTAGCTTTCCTTCCAAGGATCAAGCGTCTTTTAATTTCATGGCGGCCCTCACCATCTGCAGTGATTTTGGAGCCCAAGAAAATAAAGTCTGTCACTGCTTCTCCTAGAGATATGTGTGTCCTAATCCTTGAAACCTGTGAATATTACTTTATGTGGCAAAAAGGAATGTCGCAGATGTAATTGACTTAGGAATCTTGTAATGGGGAGATTATCCTGGATTATTCAAGTGGGTTCCCCGTGTCATCACAAGCTTCCTCCTCAAGGGAGGCAGAGGGAGATTTGACTACAGAAGAGGAAGGAGGAGATATGATGATCAAAACAGAAGTTGGGAGTGGTTTGAGGAAGGGGTCATGAAAACTTCCAGACCGACAAGGAAATGGATTCTTCTCTGGAGCCTGCAGAAAGAACTGGGTCTGCTGACACCTTGCCTTCAGCCCAGTGAAACTGACTTCAGACTTCTGACCTCCCTCCCTACAAGGGAGCACATCTGTATTGTTTTAAGCCACAAAAAAATGTGTGGTAATTTGTTGCAACAGCCTTTGCAAATTAATACAACCTCCCTTTTCTAAAAAGATGCTTCTCCAATTTGTCCGCTTTTTCCCCCATTCTTGCTACTCCTTGCCATCTCTTGTTTGCATCTCTTCCTAAATCTTTCTGCATCTGTAATGATTTTTATAACATATATGAACAGCAGCCCATCACGCTGAGAACTAAGCCCAAGTCCCTAACATGACAGTCCATGTGTGTCCACGTGACCAGCCTCCTGCCCATGGCTCCAGCCTCATCTCCTGCCCCTTCTTGTCTCATTCACTGTGCTTTCAGCGCAGCCATCCTTAACCTGGGGTCTGCATACTGGCTTCCTTCCTTCCCACCAGACATCTGTGGTTAGGCTTTAGAAAGTCTGTGAGCCCCTGAAATTCAGGTCAAAACTTGTCATGTACACATTGTGTGCTGTCAGTGGGAATGTTAATTGGTACAGCCACCATGGAAACATTATAGAGATTTCTCAAAAAAGTAAAAATAGAACTACCGTTATGACCCAGCAATTACACACCTGAGTATGTACCTGAAACAAACAAACAAACAAAAGAATGAATTCAAAAAGCTGCCCATCAAGAGATGAATGGATGAAGAAGAAGATGTGATGCATATATACCAATGGAATACAATTCAACCATAAGGAAGAACAAAATTTTGCCATTTGCGCAGCACGGATGGACGCGGAGGGCATTATGCCAAGTGAAGTAAGTCAGGCAGAGCAAGACAAGTACTGAATGGTATCACTTATATGTGGAAATTAAAAAAATACAACAAACTAGTGATTATAACAAAAAAGAAGCTGACTCACAGTTACGGAGAACAAACTAGTGGTTACCAGTGGGGTGGAGGGAAATATAGGGATGGGGGAGTGGGAGCAACGAACTGTTGGGTGTAAGAGAAGCTCAAGGATGTATGGTACAGCATGGGGAATATAGACAATATTTTGTATTAACCTGTAAATGGAAACTAACCTTTATAAATTGTATAAAAATTAAAAAAAACACCTTGTCCTGCACGTGTGCTCATGTGTGTTCCTGGAGACAAGATCCACAGGGATCTCTGAGCAGCTCCTGTGTCTCTGAGAAGCTTGCAGGCAGCTTCTGGTTCCCTGCACCTCTCCTGCTGCTGCAGCCTAGCACAGCTCACTCCTGTGTTCCATTCGCCTGAATTGCCTTTCCCCTCAAATCCCCTCATTCCATTCTTGTCTCTACTCTGGACCATCCCCCCAACAGAGAACCCCGGGGGTGGGGGGGGACATGGTACAAAAGGGAGACCCTCCCCACCTTCCCTCTTAGCAACACAGATGAGAACCCTCCTCCCATCTTTCTAGAATCTGTGAACCCCAAGGGAGGGACTTGGAGGCTCGAGTTCAAGATATTTTCCCAAAGGACAACATTTTCCTCCCTAAGAGAAATTCTGGTGTCAGCCGTTAGATAATAATTTCCCCACCTCATTACCTAAACCACAAACCTGGAAGAAATAAATGTTATAATGCTGGTATTAGAGCTATGCTTTGGAGGCGAAGAGAATTGGGTGATTAATTCCAACCTAGAGAATTATGGCAACCCCACAGAAGAAATATCACTGGAGCCATTTCTCACTGAATTATAAGGAGGACTTGATAAGAGGAAAAGAAAGAAGGGAATGGGAGAAAGAAAGGTGTGGAGGCAGGAGGGGGCTTGGTGTGGGGATGGGGAGTGGTCTTGTGCCCTTTGAACCTTTGGGTGTCTGCACTGAGCTGTGGCCAAAGAGGTTAACTTGAAGAGGTTAATTCATCAGGGGAGGCCCCACCTGGGGTGCTAGGGAGATTGGACTTTTGCATGGGCAGTGGAGAGCCATCAAGAGTTTTTGAACAGGAGAATAATATAATCAGCTCTGTGTCTTATTAACATTTGTCTTCTCAGCCCCGGAGTACATGGCATGTCACAGGGCACAAAAGATGCTTTTGCATGAAGGAGTGAATGCAAGTGAAACTCAGAATGAACTGAGTTTGAAAGAGGCTGAAAAAGAGGGGACCCGTGAAATGCTTTTCTAGTAGTTTAGAGTGATGATGAGGTTGATCCAGTTTGGGGTGCTAGGGTGGAGGGCAAGGGGCACTGAGAGAGTTATTGCCAGGAGGGATTAACTGGGTAGAGGAGGGGCAGGATAAGAAAGGGAATGTTTGGGGAAGACAGGTTTGTGACCTACAAGAGGGTGAATGGTGGCCTCCAGTGGGGGCCGCAGGAAGAGAAGAGGTTTGGGGATGGAGGGATGGAGAAGAAAGTGAGGCATTTAGGAGGCTGGTATCATGAGCTCTCTCAGGTGCTATATTCACAGAGTAGGGGTGGGATGGGAAGTGGGGAGGTGACATCTCAAGTTTCACCAGTGATCCGGGTTACACACCTCCTCCCGCCCTGGCTTTCTCCCCAGAGAGAAGTCTGCACAGAAGTCCAAGGGCGGGAATCTCATTTGTTCTATCTCAGAACAAACCAGCCCTGAAACCAGTTCAAAGCAGCCATTTTTCATCCCTGTCCTCAGCCACCAGCTCCTCCCGGAGCCCTCACCTGTTATCTCTCAGCTTGGCATGACCATCAGTTTGGGCTGGGACAAGGCACTGTATCTCCTGAAGATTTCCCTGATATGCTATCAGTAATGGGCTCTCACCTCGAGTCACAGCGTTTCTAAATGTCCACAAGAGGAACAACTCGGCCTGATGGAATGTTAATTATTTGGAGACGCTGAAGGTATTTCTGAATTACAGTTAGACTACGGGTACCCCCAAGTCCCTTGCCCCAAAGATGCCCTAAGAGGCCTAGAGCAGGAGGTGCATGGGGAATGGTCATGACCATTTTGGGACATAGCTCGTGTGTCCCGGGGGGACCCCAAGGCAGGGACTGGGGCTCACATAATTTCCTGGGGGTGTGGTGGGTGTGAACTAGTGATTTGATTCTGCATCCATCATTCATTTGTTCACTTACCCTCTCATTTCATAGATAGTCATAACTGGCCCATGCTAGCTGCTAGGAATAGAAATGTCATCAAAATAGATTTGTGTTATTTTGTTGCTTAGGTGGGGGAATAAGTAGGCACTTACGAAGCTGACGGCTGAAAGTGCAAGTGTGGACTTGGTGTAAGAAGAAGAGGTAGCTAGGTTAAAAAAAGAGGTAAAGGATGTTCCAGAAAGGAGATACAGCTGATACAAAGGTCTTGAGATATGAGAGGAGAAAGTGGGATGAGTTCAGGAAGTCAAATATTTCAATATGACCAGAGCATAGTGTGCATTCATATGTGTATGTGTGTGTGTGCACATGGCCCTCTGTACTTGCATGTAAATATGAACATAAATGTGCATATACACACCAGTACACGTGCATACTCACAACATGCATTGGACACATGGGCTTATGTATGTGGGTGCATGTGTGTACATGCAAATGCACGTGTGGCTGTGCACACATGTGTACACACGTGTATGTGTGTGTGTGTACACGGGTATGCATATCTTGGGTGGGGGAACATGAGAGAGATAAGACTGGAAAATGTGGGCAAAAGAGAATTACAGGCTCTCTTCTTCAATGAGTTCAGGGCTTAAGAAACAAAATAGGGAAGGGAACTACTTCCTAGGCAACCTCTACTGCCTCTCTGGACCTCCTGTCATCAAACAAACCTCCCCAAGGAAAGGAGGCATTGCAGAGCCTGGCCACACTGGCGGCATGAGTTTAAGGAGGGCAGAGAGGACACTCGATTCTTAACCACTCAATACATTACCCCGCCCCACATGCCTGTTATTACTGCGAGAGGAAAGACTTGCCATATTTCAGGTTGCTGATTTCTACCCTTGCTCTTCTTCGGTTTCACAAAGATGCACCAAGGTGTGTCTCTGCCTGGGTTAGTTCTCCCAACAGTAGACAGAGATGTTGCTAGGTGGAGATTTTCCAGACCAGTGGCTGACAACCAAGCCATGCACTTGGGCACAGGAGCGAATGGAGCCCAGGGTCCTGCCCTGCTCCACGAGTAGCTCCTGTGCACGCTGGCTAATTATTGGTGCGGGGCATTTCTTCCAGAAGACTGGCATCCTGACAGGGCACGAGTGTTGGGGTGTTACGCTGCTCAGCCTCCGCAGCCCAGCCCAGCAGGCTGACAGCGGCTAATCTCAGGCCACCTGTGAAACTTGGGCTGTGGTCCCCACCTTGGTCCTGAGAGAGCCTGGGTCCATTCCCCTTGCCCTCCAAGAGCTGCAGGCTCTGGCCTTTACTGTGCATTTCCTGGACCATCTCCTGGGAGCCCACTTTATGTCACGCCCCATGGGAGGCCCATTGCTGCTTCACTCTGTGTTGCTATCCTTGAAGAGATGGGAGAAGAGACACATAAGCAACTTAAACACAGTGTAGAGGAAGAAATGCCATAGAGGAGGACTGAGAATATACCTGTAGTTCTATGCGAAGCTTAACACATAGAAGGGGTTTAATAATGTTTAATTAAAAAATTCAGGATGCAATGGATAAAAGCATGGACTTTGGAGTCAGACTCTGGCTCCAGCAGTGCTGGGAGGCCTGATGGCAATAACAATCATACTAACATTTAATATTTATTGAACACTTATTTGCAATAGCTATGGGGGTGGGGAACATAACAGTAACAATAGGAAATATTCACTGAGGGCTTAGTAAGTGCTGGACACTGGGTTTAAGCTGTTTACGTTCATTGTTTTATGCGACCCTTAGACAATCCCATGAGGTATATGTGCTGGGCAGAATAGTGGCCCCCAAAGATGTCCGCATTCTCATCCCCGTGAATATCTTACCGTATAAGGAAGAAGTGAAGTGTATCTTCAAGATATACTTGAAGATCTTGAGATGGGGAGGCAGTCCTGGATTATCCAGGTGGGCCCTGTGTAATCACAGTTGCCCTTTTAAGTGAAAGAAGGAGACCAGAGGGGCTTTTCACGGGCGAAAAGGCGGATATGCTGTAGACTTACATAGGATCTGAAGATTGTGTTGGGAAGGACGATGCAGTGCTCCATTAGCAATGTCTGCCAAGGGTGTGGAAGGGAGGATGGTGTCTATGCGTTAGTTATTTACCAGCCCAAAAGAGACCTAAGTAAGGAAACTGATTTGCTCATGCCTTTGCCCGTCCTTCTAACAGTAGCATATTACTCATCATGGCCAAGTCCCAGCTCCCAGCTTGATACTGGTTTAGAGATGGGTATCTCTGCACCACTGGTTTCCTCTAAGTCTTGGATTCCAGTGCCCACTTGAGCTAACCCAGGTATTTTGTAATTTTCTGTTGGAGCTTCCTCAAGTTAGGCTGGTCTGCTGTGAGGTAGTGAGCTGCTTCCCATAAGCTCTGAAATCATGGAGAGAGTGCTGGACTTGATCAACAAATCTGGGTTCAAATCTTGGCTCCACCATTTACTACTTGGAGTTGGAAAAAGGAGAAGAGAGAGTGTTCTTGGTTGAGGGATGGGTGTAAACAAAGGCAGAAGCATGGCCCATGGTGGAGATCTCATGGCAGATGGTAACCCCCGAGAGACAGTGAAGGATGTTAACATGGTCCTCTCTCTCTCAGTGTTGGCTTAGGTTCTAAGACAATCGAGAACTTGTCCTTCTGAACAAGTTGTTGGAGTGCTATGCCATTTCCCTCCCTGTCCCCACCCACAGGGTGGATCTTTATCCTAAGCTTAAAAAGAGGGCCTATATTACCCTTGGAGTTTGAGGCATTCAGTGGATTGGTGTCCAGCATGGTCTTGAGTTTGGTCTGCAGCTGAGAGACTGGCAGAAGTGGCTGTGGTCACGCTCAACTTCCATAGGCCAGAGTGTTAGGAACAGGAGCCCACATCTCATGGACCAGGGTCATTTAAAAACAATTACTACCTGTGAAGGTGGTCAATTTTCTGTGTCAGCCTGGCTAGATCATGATGCCCAGATACTTGGTCAAATATTATTCTGAATATTTCTGAGTTTTTGGATGAGATTAGCATTGAAATCAGTGGATGTTGAACAAAGCACACTGCTCACTGTAATGTGGGTAGGCCTCACCCAACCAGTTGCAGGCCTAGCTAGCATAAAAGACTAGCTCCCCCCAGTTTTGCAGCAGATGGCCTTTGGACTTGAACCGCAATACTGGCTCTTTCTGGATCTCCAACGTGTCAGCCCACCTTGCAGACTTTGGACTTGTCAGTTTCCATATTCGTGTGATCCACTTCCTTAAAATAAATCTTTATATATGAGATATACATATATGATAGATGTATATATCATACGGGTTGTGCTCCTCTGGAGACCCCTGACTAGTATCCCACCCATAGGGCTTCCTCCCCTGGGTGAGGCAATCTCAGCAGAAGAAGGCTGGAGGATTACTCCTGGCTGCAGACTTGGGGGGAAGCAGTCATATGGGCCATCCTGTGACTACCCCCAGGGTGACTGGTGGCATGACAAACACTGTCTGCATTCAAGAGGGACTGCTGCTTTATATTCCCAGTGAGAGTATTTTCAAGCAACCCATGAAAGCCGCTTACTCTGAATGTTTTGTGAGAGAAAGAATACATCAGGATATTGCGTGTGCCTCATAGGTCTCAAGAGCAGCAAGCCCAGTGAGGAGTTTCATGACAGAGGCAGGAACCCAGGTCTTTCCATCTTATCCTGCGGCCTCTTGTGTTGGTCTCTCCGTGGGGTGACTCTTTACTTGCTCACCATTACACGTTGCCTCAAAATGTCTTCCTCATCCATGGACTACTACCCGCTACCACCCACCAACCATTTGTATCTCTTAGTTCACATTTTCAAGAGAAATCTGATTGACTGATGGCTAGCCAATGGACTGCCTCCCCCGGTCAGGCGCTCCGTTCCCCCTCAATGATAAGCTGGGGCTTGGAGGTGGGGTTACTCTGGTAACACATGGTGTCTGGGCTGCTCCCTTCTAGGGCTGCAGTGGAAGTTAGGTGTGCAAGAAGATCACCAATAGTAATCAGAGGACTAGCGTGACTGCAGCCTGCAAAACACAATTATACTGAAAGATGAGGCTTTGAGGGGCATTTGGAGCTAGATCATGGGGGGATCTTGAGTGCCATATCAAGGAGTTTGAACCTTACCTCCTGTGAGCCGGACTGGTGAAGTAACATTCATCAACAGCCCCATCCCTTCAGGTCACTGCCAGGTGGCTCATTTGCCTGGCTAAGCAGTCTGACTGAAAGGTGGCAGATAGCTGGGGAACGCTCTGAAGAATGTGCCTTTTTTGATGGACTCCAGGAATGATGCTCAGGCTTTGGAATGATTCACTTCAAGGACTCTTGGCTTTTGTATGTTTCAACTCTCAATTGCAACACTCCACTAATGTGGTTTTTTGCATTGAATTAAAATTAATCTAATACTTGACAACTCCGGTTGGACGCCTGCCAAATATGGAGACTAGAGATGCTTCCTGTAAATTCTGCCACAGAGGATTCTTATGATTCAGGGAACATCTCATTTATCTCACTGCTATGCACTCCTGACCCTAATTCTCCAGAGATTCCTTCCGTAAGACCCCCTTGCATAAACGTGAGCATGTGCCACGGCAGTTACTTTTTCAAATCTGTATAACCTCTGGGGACCAGGATCATCTGAGGTGCAGGGAGAGGGTCATTTAGATGAGCCAACTCTGTTCAAAGTCAGTCTTGGATTTTTTCCAGTAATAATCTCTTTCGTCATTAATGGCCTGCTGGGTGAATCTTATTATATCTCCTTAAAATAATTTAGATGCTAATATCTCCCAGTGACCATTATGTGGGGAACGTGGGGCTGGAGGTGGTGGTAAGGACTGAAAGCTGTCTTCTTTCTACTCTCCTTTTCACAGCTGGAGACCCTCATCTTATGGACTTAGAAAAGCTGCCCTAGCAACTAGGATTTTCATGCCTTTGCCCTCCAAATGCCTTTGATTGGTATCACAAAAGTTCTGCTTTCTGAATGAGGAGCCAGGATTCTGGGTGAGCAACCCCAGGGGATTCTGGGTGAATTTTCCAAAAGAATTCTGGGTAAACAATGGACGGGAAATTGTATTTTTGATCAGATGTGAGCTTAAGGGTTGGCTAAGGAGGCATAAAAGAAGCGGAGGAATCTGGCAGTCAGGAGATTTGACTTCGGTTCTAGGTGTGTTGGGTTTCCCCGGTGGCTCAGCAGTAAAGCATCTGCCTGCATTGTAGCAGAAACAAGGGAGGTGGGTTCGATCCTTCTGTCAGGAAGATCCCCTAGAGTAGCGCATGGCAACCCACTCCAGTATTCTTGCCAGGAAAATCCCATGGACAGAGGAGCCTGGAGGGCTATGGTCTGTAGGGTTGCGAAGAGTCAGACGTGATTGAGCACAGCACAGCTAGGTGTGTTACTGTTAGCCAAATTCCTTCCTTCTTTTCTTCCTTCCGTCTTTAGTTTGCAGCTATTGATGCCTACTCCATGTCAGGTCCGGACTTCCCTGGTGGCTCAGATGGTAAAAGCATCTGCCAACAATGTGGGAGACCCAGGTTCAATCTCTGGGTCAGGAAGATCCCCCTGGAGAAGGAAATGGCAACCCACTCCAGTACTCTTGCCTGGAAAATCCCATGGATGGATGAAGGAGCCTGGTAGGCTACAGTCCATAGGGTACCAAAGAGTTGGACACGACTGAGAGACTTCACTTTAACTTTCCATGTCAGGTCCTATGCCGGTTCTGAGAAAACAGAGATAGACAGGTCATCATTCTTCTTCAAGGAGATCACAGCTTGTGTATGACTTTCTCCTTCCTGAGCCTCAGTTTCTTATCTATAGAGGGAGCAGGTGGGAGTGGAAGTTCTCAGAGGGTTCTTCCAAAGTCAGTGCTCTGCGATGGTAAGAGCCTTGATATCGGGCACCTTTTGTTTGATCTCATTCACTAAACTCCACCCACGACTGCCTCGTGGGCCCGGGATGCTGGCTTGCCATCAGCATCCTGCCCTTGAGTTGCTCAGGGTCAGGTAGAGCAGAAACACATATGAGCTGGTGGCAAACAGGCCAATACGTTTGTCCAGAGCCTTGTGGAAAAGCGGAGGAGGGAACAGATAGCTTTGTTCACGGATGCTGATTGTGAAGCTGGAGGTTTCCCAAGTTTCATGGGTTCCATCCTCCTAGATCCCCCAGAAAATCCCAGCCTGATTCCAGCCAACTGTTGTAATCCTTTAACAGGACAAAGGGTTGGACAGTGTTTTTTAACTCTTGGAACTCCATTTCTGACTCACCTATGGGGAACTGTGTAGAAAAATAGGCTGAGTCTGCACTGAGGTTCTTGATTTTGAGCACCAGGGAACATGCCACCACTTAAAAGCAAAGTGTTTTTCAATGCTGTTGACATTTTAAGAGAAATATTTCTTGTTGGATGCTGGAGAGTATGCCAGTGTTGTTTCTAAGAACAGGAGAGATTGTGAGATAGGAGTATCAAGGTTGATTATGTGGCATATGGGCCTCTCAAGGCAGAGGGAAGGGTCAAAATGACATCCCAAATATTGTCCTAAGGATGCTGTGTCCGTAGTTCTGTCTCAGGCTACCCATGGGAACTCTAACTTGAGCTGATTTATCCCCATAGGTCCTGGGAGTTCCTGGCTATCTTGGTTTGGGTCCCCCCAGAAACAATGTGTATAGGTGAGGATTCAATCAGAGAAGAGCGGCTGCCACCAGGAAGAAACAAGATGACCATGTTCATCTCTTAGTTGAGTTTTCCTGAATCCTGACTAACACTTAATACTAAACTTTGTTCTGACTTTTCTTCCTGTAGGATATATATCCACACTTAAGAGATTTGTTACAAAGACTGAATTTTACACACTGTGGGATTCTCTGTAAGTTCCAGTCATATTGCCTGATATTGGAGGTTGATGTCTCGAGGGCAGGCATCTGGGAAGGGAAAGGTGGATGAAAAAGGAGGGAGGTCAAGGATAAGCTGGAGCCTGTACCCCTGAGCTGGAACCCTGCAAGGATGCCATGAAATCAGGGTATGGAGGGTGGTCTTCTATTTCAGAACTAAACACATCCGCCTGACCTGACCATCAGAGACGTGAAGTAAGATCCAGGGAGCTGATCCCAGGAAACATCAGTGAGGGGTGAAGGTGAGGAAGAGGAACTGGGAAGGAAGAATCTAGCCCAAGTGATCCCCCAGAGCGTGATCTCCTGGGAACTCTGGGAGGTAGCCTGAACATGGCTTTTGGAATTACCTCTGGGCCGAGGAAGCTGGGGAATTGTCTCTGATGCTGGTTGAGAGTTGCTTCCATCCAGACAGAAGGCATTTGGGCAGAAGTTTCAGGTGTTCACCTTTGCAGGCTTTGGAGGGCGGCAGGGACGTGGAGGGCAGGGCTGAAAGGATTCCCTCTACACGGGGGCGTCACTTATATGATCTCAGCTACCAAGTCCACCATCTTCTCGAGCTCTTGCTTTGGCTACAGTGGTGGCAGCTCCTTCGGTGTCCTGTGGTCACTGAAGTGGACAGAGTGACTTCCACATCCACTGTGGTTGCCTTACAATGTGGTCCTGAGAGTGGGGCTGACCTGGGTTCACTCTCAGGCCTCTTCAGAGATTCGAGGGTAAGAGTTGATTGTGTCTTAATGCGTCTTGTCTGGCTGTCTCCTGGATTCAGCTGAACATGGCCCGGGAGACATCTGCCAGTTGATTGCTATTTTCTGAACCAGACCTCTTTTCTGACCAAGACCTGTTTGTGAGGACTAAGGCTGTGTTCTACGTGGCAGACCTGGGCTCCACTCCATTCAGGCCCAGCAGGACCACAACTCAGCTGAGACTTGGGGCCTCAGAGCTCCCAGGATCTCTGCCTCTCAGAGCTAGAAGGGGTCAGCCTAGTCAACTCACCTATTGCCCTCACTCTACAGACAGAGAAGTGAGGCCCGACAAGGAGATGGATTTTCCTGGGGTCACATAACCATTTCATGGGGTCCCAGCTTGTCTGAATCCACCACCAGCTGATCTCCTGTGACGCTGTGCTCTGTACCTGACAAAGTGTCTGTGTGGCTGCTCCTTCAACAGGGATCTCATCATAAGCAGTTGGGAAATCTCTTTTGCAAGTGACTTTGAACCTGTTTCAAAATCCTAGCATTGACCTGACATGTCCTCCAAGAGAGAAGAGCATGGACTTCAGACTTGCACAACCTGGGCTTGAATTCTAGCTCACCTGTTATGTGACTCTGGGAAAATTACTTAACCTAGGTGTCCCACTTCTTTACCTAAAAAAAGAGGATAATAAAACATATTTTTCAGGATTGTTGTCCAGATGAAATGTGTTAATGTACACCGAACACTTAGCACAGTTTCTTGGACATAGTAACTATCCACTAAGTAGTGATGATGACAATTATTGTGGTTGTTGTTATTGTTAATGTCAAGGCCACTTACCTCCAGTGTAGGGGCAGTTGATCATGCTGTCTGTATAAGTCTGTCTAATTTAAGGGTTTGATTTTAGGAAGCTCACTGTGACTGTACATCCAAGCCCTACTTCCAGCCCTGCCAGTATCAGTAATAAAATCAATTCTTTGATCTCTACCTATCTTACTCTTTTGTATTCTATTTAGTTAGTTCAGATCCTGGATGGGGAAACCAGAAGTATTCATTGGGCCTGCTCAAACCCCAATAATGTTCAGTATGAACATGATGAAAGATTCAAAGAGGAAAAACATTACCCATAGTTGTGTCATCTGGAGGTAACCTTCTTAAGCTTTTTCTATGTGTGTATATATATTTTTAACCAAAGCTGTATTATGTTGTAGGTTTTATATGTACTTTTTCACTGAAAGATGGAATGAATTCCTTTTCAATAAATATTTTTTTCAGTATGATTTTTAATGGCTGAATGTTTTTCAATTGTTGGAGTCTTCTATGATTTAGTGAACCAGTCTGCAGCTGGTGGTGTGCCAGGTACTTTCTGTTTGCCCTCAAATTCACTCTTCACCCTCAGGGACCTCTCTGAACTTCCACGGACCCATCAACAGGCTGCTGTGCCCTAGAGCGCTGTGGATACCCAGCGCTGAAGAACGCAGAGCAGAGCGCATGTGCAGATCCCGAGGGCGGACTGGGCTATGCCAGGCGCATGCGTGCTACGTGGCTTCAGGCCAGGCAGACTCTCTTAAACTTGCCTGATAGGGTGGGAAGGGGAAGATACTAACCCAGGGATCGAACCCAGTTCTTGCACATTGCAGGCAGATTCTTTACCAACTGAGGTATCAGGGAAAAACCCAAGAAGGGGACAGGGTCCAGCAAAAAAAAAGGCAGTATCATTTAGACATACTTCCTCTATTTAGAACCAAAAGGAGTGAGGAGGGGGGAAAGGCCATGTGAAAAAACTTCCAAATACTCTCACACACCTATCATGTTTAATCGTCACAGCTAACCTGTGAGGTAGGTAACATTATTTGGTCCTACTTTACAACTAAGACTAAAGTTCAGACAATAAAGTATTTGCCCAGAGTTACACAGCTAGTGAGTCACAAGCTTGGACTAGAAGCTGTACGTGACTCCTGACCGCAAGTTTCCCCTCTCTGCATGAATCCTGAATGTTTTAAATGTTTGGAGTTTGAAGGAAGGTTGCCAGGGTGTGGTGCGCCAGGCTCTTGGCAATTCTAAGGCCAGGCTGCCCAAGAACCCAGGGAGAGGGGACAGTAAAGGCTGTGAGCAGCAGAGCAGCTCTTGCTCAGAATCTGTGAGGGCTGCCATCTGAGGCTCCCAGAGGCTTTTCACCCACCACTAGCCCTGACCTTACCTCTCCTGGTTCCCCGCCTGCCCCTGTGCTCTGCTCGCCCCTGTGTCTCTGCAGATGTTCTTTCCTCTTCCCAGGATGCTTTCTCTACCTAGCATCCCTTGTGGGCATTTGCTGTCCCTGAAGGAAAAATAGAAATGCTCTCCTCCTCCACAAAGCCTATCTTGACCGCCTTCCTCTGAATCACTTTGATTTCTATGTGGAAGTGAACCACGAACCCCACAGGAGCCTCTGGCAGAGCCCTTCCCCCTGGCTTCAACAGCAGCAGCTTGCCTTTAGAGGGTGTGCAGCTGTTTGTCAAATCACATCAGAAGTAAGGAGTTTTGCCTTTTGACATTGCCCCCTGCATTCCAAGAGTGGGGAGTGGGGGCTCAAGTTCTACTCAAGAGACAGAAGCTCTTCTAGGGAGCTCACCCACCAACACACACACACACACACACACACACACACACACACACACACACACACACACACCAGCTGCAGTCCTGGCACTGCGTGTACACAACTTTCATGATGCTTTTCCCTGACCCTCATAATAGTTCCTCACATCCTTCCCCACCTCTCCATCCCATCAGGTATCAGTTGGCTATTGCCGTGTAACAAAGCACATCAGATGCTAGTGGCTTAAAATGAAAATTTGTTAGTTTTCATGATTCTGTAGATCGATTGGTTTCAGACGAGTGACTCTACTTCCCGAACTATTACAGAGGTCACTCCTGTAGCTGCGTCCCATTGCCCAAGATGGTTCGTAGTCTGGTTTGAGCTTCTCTATGTGGCCGCTGACCTCCAGAGGGAAAAATGCAAACTCTCACAATCACAGGGACTAAAGCAAATCACAGGTCTACCCAGATTGAGGGGGAGGGGAAACCAGTCTCCTCCTCTTGACGCGAAGGGCAGCTAAGCACAGAGGGAGGGGAGGAATTGTTGGAGGCCACATTTGGAGACTAGCTCCCCTCCCCTCCTCTGTCTCAGGCTTGGCTTCCTCCTGAAGCACTCTCCTAACTGTTCCCCTGCTGCTGTCCCTTCTGCACTTCCTTCCTTAACCAGAGGGATCACTCCAGGATTCAAATCTCAGCACATGACGGTGTTACTCTCCTTCGGTGGTGGTTCCCGCTGCTGTAGACTTAAGTTCAGGATCCTCAGCCTATTAGACTCATTTCCCAGGTACCCTGGAAGCCTCAGAGGTTGTTAATTTCTTCTTGATTAAGCCTCACCCCTGGAGTGCGAAGTCAAGTGGACCTTAGGAAGCAACTCAAAGAACAAAGCTAGTGGAGGTGATGGAATTCCAGCTGAGCTATTTCAAATCCTAAAAGATGATGCTGTGAAAGTGCTCCACTCAATATTACAGCACATTTGGAAAACTCAGCAGTAGCCACAGGACTGGAAAAAGTCAGTTTTTATTCAAATCCCAAAGAAAGACAATGCCAAAGAATGTTCAAACTACCACACAATTGCACTCATTTCACATGCTAGCAAGGTAATGGTCAAAATTCCCCAAGCTAGGCTTCAACAGTATGTGAACCAAGAACTTCCTGATGTACAGGCTGGATTTAGAAAAGGCAGAGGAGCCAGAGATCAAATTGCCAACATCTGTTGGATCATTGAAAAAGCAAGAGGATTTCAGAAAAATATCTATTTCTGTTTCATTGACTACACTAAATCCTTTGACTGTGTGGATCACAACAAACTGGAAAATTCTTCAAGAGATGGGAATATCAGACTACCTTGCCTGCCTTCTGAGAAATCCATATGCAGGTCAAGAAATAATAGTTAGAACCGGACATGGAACAACGGACTGGTTCAAAATTGGGAAAGGAGTACATCAAGGTCTATATATTATTACCCTACTTATTTAACTTATATGCAGAGTACATCATGCAAAATGCCAGGCTGGATGAAGCACAAGCTGGAATCAAGATTGCTGGGAGAAGTATCAATAACCTCGATATGCAGATGACACCACCCGTATGGCAGAAAGCAAAGAGGAAATAAAGAGCCTCTTGATGAAGGTGGAAGAGGAGAGTGAAAAAGCTGGCTTGAAACTCAACATTCAAAAAACGAAGATCATGGCATCTGGTCCCATCACTTCATGGCAAATAGATGGTGAAACAGTGGAAGCAGTGACAGAGCTTATTTTCTTGGGCTCCAGAATGACTGCAGATGGTGACTGCAGCCACGAAATTAAAAGATGCTTGCTCCTTGGGAGAAAAGCTATGACAATCCTAGTTTAGTTCATTTCAGTTCAGTCGCTCAGTTGTGTCTGACTCTGTGATTCCATGGACTGCAGCACACCAGGCTACCTTGTCCATCACCAACTCCTGGAGCTTGCTCAGACTCATGTCCATTGAGTTGGTGATGCCATCAAAACATCTCATCCTTTGTCGTCCCCTTCTCCTCCTGCCTTCAATCTTTCCCAGCATCAGAGTCTTTTCTAATGAGTTGACTCTTCTCATCAGGTGGCCAAAGTATTAGAACTTCAGCTTCAGCATCAGTCCTTCCAATGAATATTCAGGACTGATTTCCTTTAGGATTGACTGGTTTGATCTCTTTGCTGTCCAAGGACTCTCAAGAGTCTTCTCCAACACCACAGTTCAAAAGCATCAATTTTTCGGTGCTCAGCTTTCTTTATGGTCCAACTCTTACATCCACACACGACTCCTGGAAAAACCATAGGTCAAAGGACTATATGGATCTTTGCCAGCAAAGTAATGTTTCTGCTTTTTTAATATGCTGCGTAGGTTGGTCATAGCTTTTCTTCCAAGGAGCAAGTGTCTTTTAACTTCATGTCTGCAGTCACCATCTGCAGTGATTTTGGAGCCCAAAGAAACCTAGACAACATTGGACTCATTGGAAAAGACCCTGAGGCTGGGAAAGATTGAAGGCAGGAGGAGAAGGGGATGACAGAGGACAAGATGGTTGGATGGCATCACTAACTCAATGGACAGCAAGCCCTGGGAGATGGTGAGGGACAGGGAAGCCTGGCATGTTGTAGTCCATGGGGTTGCCAAGAGTTGGACATGACTGAGTGACTGAACAATGGTAATTATATATTAATGGAAATATGGTAGTTATTTGAGCAAGCGTCAGGATTCTCCTATCAAACTGTACCCCTGCAGGGCAGGGACCATGCCACTCATCTTGCCTCAGACTAGGCATCCATAAATATCTGTCTAGTGAATGAGTTTTATCCCTATAGGAAGAGATGAGGAAGGTGAGGCTAGAGGGGTCTGAGGGTTTGCCCAAAGTCATACTGCAGAATTGGAATTTGAACTTGAATCTATTTGAACTCCAAGATCAGTTCTTTCCTCACACATATCAGTTAGGTTACTTTCAGCTACAAGAAATAGAAGACTCGACCCAAAAATGTTTAGGCAAGGTAGATAGTTTAATGATTCATAGTAAGAAACCTGGAGTTAGGGCAATTTCAGGATTGATTGTTTCTGTCCTCTACTGACCTCACCAGGGACTCAAGTTCCTGTTGTGTCTTCTCAGCTGTTTTCCTCATGGTCGCAAGATAGCTGCAGCAGCTCTGGGCATCTCTCTTTAAGATCAAAGATCTTAGAAGTCCTCCAGCAGACAACCCCTTCGCCCTTCATATGTTGGAGTCTAGAATTACATTCTATCCCTATTCCTAAACAGTCATTGGCTGGAGAGATAGAATGGCTTCAATTGGCTTAGACAAATCATGAGTTTGTCTATACTTGCATATATACTTGCATGAGTTTATAAATTCCTGATACCAAGAAGAAAATAGGCCTTCTGTAAGCAGGGAGTGGGGAATGACGTCAGGTAGTCAACCCACACAGAATGCCACACCATACCCAGACCTGCTATGCTCCCAAGGAGGGCTCAGACCTATGAGAAAGAAGAGAAAATGTTGCCAAAGTTAAAGCTCTTTACCAGCTTTCCTGCTTTCCTTCTGTGTCCAGGGAGGCTTGGTTTGGCCTGGCCAAGGGGACTGAGCTGCCGCTCCACTGAACATACCTCCTGGGTACAAAGGGAGGAAGGCACTTTTCTGTCTTGGGCCTGAACATCTTTAAGAATAAAATCTTCATTTGCCTTCATTCTGCCCCGCAGTCTTGGAGGCCACAGTTGTCTCTAACCTCCTTTATCTTCTCCGGCTTACACACTTGTCGAGTGAGGACTTTGCTTCCCTTCTCTGCTCAGATAACAGGTGATATGTGAGGGGTTGGCGTCTTTAAGAGTGATTAGTTCAGGTTTTATGTGAATATATTTTAAGGATTACAAGATTAAACTTTTCCTCCTTCCATGTAATTCACTTTGGAAAGGCAGCTTCATGCCTATTTTATTTCGTGGTGAACTCCGTCTTGTACACAGAAGATCCTTACAGCCTCTAGGACCATGTTCGATCTTCCCAGGAGGCAGTGTACAGTACTGGTTAAAAGCTCAGTCTCTAGATTCAGATTTGAGTTCACTTCCCAATGCTCTCACTTGTTACCTGTGTGACTTTGGACAAAGTGCTTCAGCTCTCTGACCCTGAGACTCCTCAAAGGGGTCCACTGATGGCCTTCACCCCATCGTGTTGTGAGGAGTGAATGATCACCACGAAGTGCCATTCCTCCTTAGGGTTACTGAAAGTGGTTTTCTCAGTTGGGGCTTCCCTGGAGGCTCATACAGTAAAGAATCTGCCTGTAATTCAGGAGACATAGGATTCAATCCCTGGGTCGGGAAGATCGCTTGGAGAAGGAAATGGCAACCCATTCCAGTGTCCTTGCCTGGGAACTCCCATGAACAGAGGAGCCTGGGGTCACAAAAAGTCAGACATGACTGAGCGACTAACCCAGCCAAGGAAGGGAGGCAGCTTTTACAGGACAAGACCTCCTCCTCCTTTCCTTCTCTCGTTCTTCTACTTTCTTTCTTCATCAAATATTTATTGATCTCTATTACGAATGAGACACTGCTTGGAATTAGGAATACAGTACAGAGAAGAACAAGACAATGCCACCTCTGCACTCCTGAAGCTTATTGTCTATCAAGAAAGACATCTATAACAAATGAATTTAAGAACAAGGGCAATAAATGTTCCATGAAGAAAGGTAGGCATTATAGAAGGTAAAATGCAGAGCTCATCTGGGACCCAGAGGGGGTGAGTGACGATTAGGTAAAGCCACATAAGAATAATAGTATTTATTCATTTATTTGGCTATGCCAGCTGTGATGTGCAGGACGTTTGATCTTCATTGAGGCATTTGGGATCTTTAGTTGAGGCATGCCAACCCTTAGTTGTGGCATGT
Source organism: Budorcas taxicolor (assembly GCF_023091745.1). Classification (NCBI taxonomy): domain Eukaryota; kingdom Metazoa; phylum Chordata; class Mammalia; order Artiodactyla; family Bovidae; genus Budorcas; species Budorcas taxicolor. Next base: position 107,375,407 of record NC_068912.1, read on the forward strand.
GGGATTTAGTTCCCTGACTAGGGATTGAACCTGGGTCCCCTGCATTGGCAGTGCAGAGCATTAGACCACCAGGGAAGTCCCAGGGCTAGTGATATTTAAGCTGAGCCTTGAAGGATTGCAGAAGTTAGTGGAGATTTGGGGAAAGTGTTTTAGGCCGAGGGAACAGCATGTGCAAAGTCCAGAGGGGAGAGAGTGGAGGATGTTTAAGGGGAAGAAATCCAGCATGGCTCTAACAGAGACGGGCAAGACTCAGTCAGGGAGAGAGGGTTCTGTGCGTCATGCAGGAGTTCAGTTTTTTTCTAAAGTGATGAGGATCTTTGAAAGGGTTTTAAATAGGAATGCAATCAGGTGTGCCTTCCACAAATCTCCTGGTTGCCTCATAGAGAATAGAGGAAGTGAGTGGTAGTGATAAGGGGAGGAAGGGAGAGAAGTTAGGCGGCTGTTACAGCGGTTCGGGTGGGAGATGATGGGTGTGTGGCCTGGGATGCCGACAACTGAGATGTCACCTGAGTTTTGGTGAGTTACGGTGAGGACAGTCAACGGATGGGTGCACTGGAAGTGGAGACCCCATGACAACTTCCACTGCATTCTCTCCTTGGCCAGCAGTTTGCATCACTGGCTAAATTTTCAGGCCTGTGGATTTCCTGCTGGTCCAGTAGTTGGGAGTTTGCCTGCCAGTGCAGGAGCTGTGGGTTTGATCCTTGGTGCTGGCAGATCCTACACGCCACGGAGCAACTAAGCCTGCATGCCACTCCTGAGTCCTTTCTCTAGAGCTGTGCTCCTCAACAAGAGAAGCCAGCACAATGAGAAGTCTGAGCACCGCAACAAAGAGTAGCCCCTGCTTGCCACGATTAGAGAAAACTTGTGCACAGCAACAAAGACCCAGCGCAACCAAAAATAAATATAAATAAATAAACAGTTTCAGGCCGGAAAAGTCCTTGTAGGAGTTCAGGACCCATTCCCTGGGTTAGGGTCTCCCAGGCCTTGTGGAGTGAAAAGGTTCATGGCTTCACAGAGGCCAAATTACCTCCGACGTTGAACTAGGTTGATGTGGGGCCATGGTCGTTCTGGAGTGTGTGCCCCTTTCTACATCTGGGTTGCAAGGCAGCTCAGCCGCCTTGAGCCTTATTCCCGCATCTGAAAAAGGGGATCAGGGAAAGGGAGTTGTGAAAGGGTAAAGAAACTTGCTAGTGTGGGGCAGGAGTGGGGGAAGCTGGGTTCCCCCTCCCACTGAGAAATAGGGGAAGTTAGAAAGGGAATCAGTCCTGAATATTCATTGAAAGGACTGATGATGAAGCTGAAGCTGAAACTCCAGTACTTTGGCCACCTGATGCAAAGAACTGACTCATTGGAAAAGACCCTGATGCTGGGAAAGATTGAAGGCAGGAGGAAAAGGGGACGACAGAGGATGAGATGGTTGGATGGTATCACCGACTCAATGGACATGAGTTTGAGCAAGCTTTGGAAGATGGTGAAGGACAGGGAAGCCTGGTGTGCTGCAGTCCATGGGGTCAAAGAGGTGGACATGACTGAGTGACTGAACAACAACCGCTCTTTTCTTGGGGGACTAGAGATTACAATGGGGTAGGGCTGTGCTTTGAAAGGAAAGAGCAGCAATGCTGTGTGGCTCTGTCCTCCTCTCACCTCTGATCTTCCTCTAACTTGGCAGGCTGGCAGCAGGTCACCCTGGAGTCACTGTCATAAGTGGTGTCTCTCCTACTTTGAGTGCAGCCCTGGGAGCCAGGTGTCTTTGTAGGCCGTCCACTGCAAAACGACGAAGAAGAGGAGGCCCTGACACCATCACATGTCTGGGTTCTGAGTGGGGATCCAACAGCCTAGCATGGCCTCAGGCACTTCCCAGCCCTCCTCCACCCCCACACCACCTGCCCTCCTTCCCCAGGTGAGACACCGGGCATTCCAGCTCCTCCGAGCCCTACTTGCCCTCCCCTTGCAGTCCTTCACTCAGGCTCTCACTGCCTGGCTTATTCTTCCTCCAGTTTCACTTCATGAGCTCCTAGTCACCTTCAAGGCCCAACTCAAATGCCACCTCCTCTCAGAAGCCCTCCATCACTCACCCAGGCAGCATGGCTTGCTCTCTGCTCCCTCACAGTCAGTGCTTTAGGCTGAGACTCTGCAACATTTGCTACGATCTTAGGTTCATCTGTCTTTACTTCCACTGGGCTGGGAACTTTGAGTGCAGAAATGATGAGGGACTTGCCCATATTCCCTAGGTGCAAGACCTGGGCCACAGTGAATGTCAGGAGTATTTGTGTGACCGAAACATCCACAGCCTTTGGGTGCAGATGAAGCCCCCTTATTACATAGACCGCACTCTCCTGTGCCCCTAACTGTAGAATCACGAGAACTTGGACCCTGTCTTTCCCCCGCCTCTAGGGCTTCAGCAGCTCCCAGGCTGTCACACTGCATTCCCACGGGGTCCTCTGGCCTATTCTAACCGCGATGCTGTGGCAGCCACTATTTCTGCCCCTGCCCCACCCCCGGCAGCACAGTGTATATCTCTAAGTCCTGCCTCCCCCATCTGGAGAGACCACCTTGGCCCTGGGCCCTCAGCTGTAGGGGGGGGTGCTCTTCTCTGGAGACCACCATCCCGGGCTGCTCAGGACTCCACCTGTCACCGTGCTGCAGGGAATTTTGTCCCCTTTGTCGGGTTTGGCATTTTTAAAAGGGAGTCCGAAGCAGGGGTGCCTGGGCATCGGGGTGCCACAGCTCCTGTGATTTTCTGCCTCACCACCTTGCTCTCTCCTGGGGCTGGCTGGGTGGGGGGCAGGTGGGAGAAGCAGCCACCGGAAGCACCGCTCACTGGTCCTCAGGCCTTTGAAGTGCCAGGCCCTTTCCTGGGTGGACTCTCTTCCTGGATCCATAGGCCCTCCTTGGACTTGACCTGTGCACCAGCTCCCAGACATGGCTGCCTACAGCCTTCAGGTGGCTGTGCCCCAGGTGTTGAAGTCCTTTGAGTTCTTTTTCTAGAAGTCTCCTTAGCTGCTCTGTAAGTCAACTGATGGAAAGTTGAGTGTGTGTGTGTGTGTGTGTGTGTGTGTGTGTGTAGGACTTCTTGGTCACCCACCCAGGTTCTGCTTAGTATCTGCTGGTACATCCTGTTGAGTGAATGAACACATTGGCTCTGCCCTGGCTTCCCAGGGATGCTGAGTGAACAGCTGGTATGAGTGTGACCACCCCTCCCATTCTGTGGTCCTCAGCTGAGCAGGGCCTTGGCTCTGCAAGCAGAGGGAATTGCCTCATTGGCAGTGATTGGGGGAAACACTGCAGACTCTTCTGGGGAGTTTGGTCTAACTCTGCTCATTGATCAAAAATCATTTTTCCTAATTTAGTCAGATGACTTCCTTAAGAACATTCGTGTTTCTACCAATGAATATATTTGCATAATTTATTCCTCGGTGACAACCTTGCCTCTCCACACCTGCCCGACCCGCACCCGTCCCTTTCTGCCTCCAGGAAGCCACACAGCTTCCGGGCTAGTTTGATCAAGAGGAGTGAAAGCAAAACCATCTGCTTTCCTTTGACAGCTGATTCCAGCATTGCTGTTGTAAAAGACCTGTCTACCAGGTGAGCTCGAGATTGTGGGGGGTGATCCTTTTTGCTGAGATGAAAGGGCTCAGCCTGCTACAGAATGCCTCTGTGCCAGCATCAAGCTTCCAGTGACTCACATCAAAGGCCTCCCTGCCACTGCTGGCCCCTTCCAGCTGGGGGAAAATAGGCTTATTAGAAGCAGGAAGGGTACACTGTTTACAGGAGGTGGTGCTGATTTCCTAGCATTCAGCTGCCATTTCCCTCTCACCTGGAGCTCTCAGGGCTCTGGAGGGCCCTCCACTTGCCCAAATGGCTCCTTTGAACGTGTGCGTGAAGCCTCCTGAAAAAGAGCAGGATGACTGTCCTTTCCGTCTCCACTCTCCTTCCTCCTCTAATTAGCTTGTTGCCGTTCAAGCAATATCTGCGGCTTGGATAGAGACTAGCTGGGGCACTGTTGGCAGAGGCCTCTGCATAATTGTGTTGATTAAGAGGTACAAGCCTGGAAATGTTGCCTTCCTTCAAGATCAAGTCCCTGTGTCTGCGGGAACCTTGATTTTCTGGGCCAATTTGTTTGTGTTGGCCTAATTGCTCAGGAAGGGCATTTTCTGCAGAAGTTTCAGCCTAGATGATCTGTAGCCTGTGCCCGGGGCTCCCAAACAGGCCAGAGTGGGAGGAAGTCACAGATGTGGGCATCTGTCCTGCGGTGGTGGCCGGGGAGCCCTATCCTTCCGTCAGTGTCTTGGGGTGGGACAACGTTGGTGCCCCGTTGGGGGTGGACTGGAGAGGCAAACTGGGTGGATAGTCCTCAGGGCAAGACAAACAAAACGATCCCTAGGTCCATGAGTTCTGGCCTCCCTGCTGAAAGCCATGGCTCTGTGGGGCCCTGGAGAGAATTCAAAGAAAGTAAGAACTCTGGGTCAAATAATATTAGGAGTTTTTAAAAATTTCATGTGGTTTATAGCAGTTGGTACTCATCCAGTATCTATATTCCCTCTTACATTTCCTGATGTGAGAGGGAAATCCAACTCCCTTGCAGTTGGATTGGGCTATGTGATGACTTCAGGCCAATAGACTATGAGCAGAAGTGACGCCTATTGGGTGTATGTGTTAAGTCGCTTCAGAGTCCGACTCTGTGCGACCCTCTGGACTGTAGTCTGCCAGGCTCCTGTGTCTATGGTGTTCTCCAGGCAAGAATACTGGAGTGGATTGCCATGCGCTTCTCCTGGGGATCTTCCTGACCCAGGAATGACCCGTGTCTCTTACATCTCCCGCACTGGCAGGCGGGCTCTTCACCACTAGCGCCACCTGGGAAGCCCTTGTGTAAGTCGCTCAGTCGTGTCTGACTCTTTGCAACCACATGGACTATACAGTCCACGGGATTCTCCAGGCCAGAACACTGGAGTGGGTAGCCATTCCCTTCCCCAGGGGATCTTCCCAACCCAGGGATCGAGCCCAGGGACTGAACCCAGGGATGGAACCCAGGTCTGTCACATTGCAGGCAGATTCTTTACCAGCTGAGCCACCAGGGTTGCTTCTGGATTAAGGTAGTCAAAAACTGATGAGCTCCTCCATCTTTCTCTCTGCTTTTGCCACAGAGAACTTGGAGCCAAATATTCCAGACGAAGGTGGGCAGACTCACCCACATCTGACTTTTCGTAAGAAATAAACCTTTATTGTATTATACCTCTAAGATGTCATGGTTTGGCCTTCCTGCAATCTAGCATAGTCTGTCCTAAGACATGCCTCCCCCCCAAATGCTACCAGCACCAGGGAAAGCAGTTTGTGTGTGTTATATTTAACCCTGATGTTGACCTAGAGACCTACGGATTATTCCCTATAGTTTGTGTGTGTGTTTGCAGAGATAGGCCCAGAGAGATAAAGTCGCTTACTCAGATCACAGAGCTGATTGCAGGTGGAGTCAGGGTTTGAACCCAAGACTGGCGGGCTCCAAAGCAGGCGACACTCTGGCCCTTCCTTACAACTTTCCAGCCATGTTACAATTTTTCTTTCCACTTGGTAATCATCTAACACATGCTCTTCCTTAGTCTGGAGCCCTGGATTCCTCCCCAGCCTGGAGCTGCCAGCCTGATAACACTTCCATGAGGACGTTTTAGCTCCAGTCTGACTCTGGTCTGGCTGTGGCTTCTCAGACCTTCCTCCCTTTGGAGCTGTTATCATGTATCTTTATTTGTAGTCATTTGTCAGTTTCACCTCCAGGGTATGAGGTTAGTGGGTGGGGGCAGGGGATGAAAGGCCTAGGTGTTTAGTCACAGCGGGATCCCCAGTAGCTTCCCTGGTAGCTCAGCTGGTAAAGAATCTGCCTGCAATGCAGGAGACCCTGGTTTGATTCCTGGGTTAGGAAGATCCCCTGGAGAAGGGATAGGCTACCCAATCCAGTATTCTTGGGCTTCCCTGGTGGCTCAGATGGTAAACAATCTGCCTGCAGTGCGGGAGACCTGGGTTCGATACCAGGGTTGGTAAGATCCCCTGAAAGAGGGCATGGCAACCCTCTCCAGTATTCTTGCATGGAGAATCCCCATGGACAGAGGTGCCTGGCAGGCTATAGTCCATGGGGTCACAAAGAGTCAGACACGACTGGGCGACTAACCACAGCACAGCTGGATCCCCAGTACTCAGGGCAAGAGGCCGCCACATATCTTCTCCCTGAGTTCTGGTACTCAGTTCTGCCCTTGCTAGCTCTGTGAGCCTCTTTGTTACATCTCAGTTTCTTGCTCATAACCTGGGTCTCGTGCTAAGAGGTGGGTCAGACAGCAGGCTTGCCTTCCCAGGCCTTTGTCTCTGCCCGGGGAAGGTGTGGCAGACCCCTGAACTGTTTGGACAGCTGGCATTTTCTCTGGACTCTTTGAGGGCCTGGAACAGAGGCCTGGAGCTTGCCACACCTTAGGCTGTTACCTGGCTCCCTGGGTGGATACCCAGCCCACCCCCTAACCCCACCCCATCCCTATGGGACTTAGAGACTCAGATGAATTGGCTGGGCAGAGAGAGAAATTGTGTGCTGACATCTGGCACCACAGAGGTCTCTTCCTGGCTCAGGCAGGAGACACTAATGTTATTAAGTCAGTTTTTAAACTGGACAACATTCTTGACATTTCGGCCGAGATGCCGAGCATGAAAAGCTTCTCCCCTCCCGTAGTGTGTCTCCAAACAGTAACTCTGGAGCAGTATGACTTGACTTAAAAGCCCGGGGCCGTTTGCTCATAATTCTAATAACCATCCAGAATGAGATCACTTCACATTCACCTTATTTCTTCCCTCATTCATCTTCTCGTCAGGTCATTAGGAACTCCCAGATTCTTCCCTCAACCTTGATGTTGTATTATTGATATATTATACACATTTCGCTATTGAGTCTCTGGGAAACATGAAAACGGCCACAGAGGATGGACTTTCTCCTCTGATGATAGCCTGGGAAACCATCTTTTCTTCATCCATTGATCCATTTTAACCCATTGACATTTGAAAGCTGCCAGCCGAAAATACTGCCAGAGGGCTGCTTCTTCTGGTCTTAGTGGGCTTGGGGCAAATCAGGAGGATGAGCCTGTGATTGCAGCTTGGCAGGAGGGCGGGAAGGCGAGATGTGACTCAGTTTCTTCTGTGGCCCTAATCGGGGCTGTTGGTTGTTTTGTGGGAAGAGATGTTTTCGTGGGCCGGTATCTGCTTGGTTTGACAGGTGGGAAAATTACCATTTAAAGATGACATTTATCTTCATTGTTTGTTGATTTTTCCTGATGACAGAAGACATAGTTGCTTGTTGAAGACAGTTCAAATCTACAAAAATACATAATGTAGAAAGTGTTGTTCTTTATAATTCTTCTGTTCCTAGAGATGACAATACTATGTGTTATACCCTAGATTTTTCTCCCTTATGCATATTTCACTTTCACTGTACAAACATAAGTAAGAATATATAATTACATACAATTATTTTGTTATTAAAAATGTGTTCCACAGACATCCTGGATCCACGCACCATTCCTGATTACTCAATTTCACCAAATTCTTGGGGTTGAGGACTGAGGCTAGGGTTGAGAAATAGGGAAGGATGTCCATCACCCACTGTGCTGCTAATAAAGGAGAAAAAACATTTTATTTATTTAAGTTTTAAAAATATAAATATTTACAGAAAAAAGCTCACCTATAATCCCACACACTAAAAGCAATAAATTATCTTTCTACTTTATTTTGGTCCAGTTTTAAGTTAATACCCATTAGTTTACATTGCAGTTACATCTACAATACTAAGCTCCACTTTGCTAAGCATCTGAAAAGCATTTCTTAGTTATTATACAGAGTTCGTCGTTATTAAATACGTAGATACCAGCCCAAGAACAAGTGTGCTATAGTTTTAGGAGATGAAATATTAATGACTTGTGTTTTAGTCCATGTCAAAATATCCTTTCATCCAGAGGCCAAGTCGGAAATGCCTCATCACTTGCTGGCTCCCTGTGTTTCCCATGGGCACCAAATTCACTCTGTGCTTCTTTCTCCAGATAGTGTATTGTGGCCTCCAATCTCAAGGCCTACCATTGTCCAACAGAGAAGTCCCTTGTATCCTCCACCAGGACCCCTCACAGTGGGTCCTTTAAGTCCAGAAAAAGTACGAAACGCTAGGTGCCTCTGAGATTTAGCACAGTTCTAAAAATTCACGTATTCCAGCTTCTTTCTTTGAGATTTCTTCCTGTCTCCCTCAGATTCGTATGTTGGAATCCTAGCCCCCCCACTCACTGTAATAGAATTAAGAGGTGGGGCCTTTGGAAAGGTGATTACGTCATGAGATCAGGTCCCTCATGATGACATTCATGTCTTATCATAGGAGGCCTGAGAAAAACTCTCTCCCTTTCCACTGTGTGAGGATGCAGGGAAAAGATGCTGGTGATGAAGCAGGAAGAGGGCCCTCACTGGAACACCACCATGCTGGTGCCTTGATCTTGGACTTCCAGCCTCCAGAACAGGGAGAAGGTGAATTTCTGTTTACAAGCCGCCCCATCTGCGGGATTTTGTTATGGGGCCCAGGAGGAGAGAAAGACAGTCTTCTAAACAATGCACCACTTTTGTTTCCAATGAACATCAGAATCACATTTTCAAATAGTATTCCTAATAAATGTTACGATAAGTGGTATTTGGTTTTGTCTGCAAGGACTAGATTTTTCACCTCTAAGTTTTAATCTACACGTTGAGGTGTTAATTTAATACAATGAATGGCAGGACAGAAGAGCTCATGGTGCTGAGCATTTCTTCCAGGAGAGGAAAGTATTAACCATAACAACAAAATCAGACAAATGACGTGCAGATCAGTATGTTTATGAAGTATAGTACCTAATGATTCTGATGGCGCATACTTTCCTAATAGCTCATTGCTCAAGTGAGAGACATTCAGTGTCAACGTTTCACAGCATCAGACCACAAACAGGTAGTTCTGAGGAGCAGAAAGAACTCTCGTTATCAAGTTGGTCAGTTGGTTACTGAGCCTCAGTAAGGAAGGAATCTGAGCCTCAGTTTCCTTGTTGGTGAGATGCCGAGTAAGTCCTGCTTTGCCTCCTTCTCAGGGTTCTTGTGGAAATCAGGCCAAGTTAGAAAGGTCAGGGGTGTGTACAGAAGATCTTTGTCTTCCCAGGTGACCTCGTATTCAAATACTCTTCCTCTCTGGGGGGCAGGGGGAGGGAAAGCTCTGTCTCCCCAACAGGAAGGGAGGGGGCTTGGGGACCATGTACGTGGGCATGCACTCCATGCTCAGCTAGCCCCCGTGCCCTGGCCTAATACAGGGATTGTGGAGTGAGTGACGTCCAGAGGTCAGGGGCAGATCAGAACGTATCCTGGTCGCCATGGGGCCAGCAGGCAGAGGTGGCTCCGGGACTGGCCACAGTATGTTCTACCCCAACTCCTGGCTTCCTGGGTTTTTCCCTGCTTTTGAGCCTGCTTCTCCCTGTTGGTGCTGTGAGCTACCAGACAGTCTTCTTTTGCTGTTTAAATTATCTACAACCAGCTTCAGTCATTTTCAGTGACGAGTCCTGACCTGTGGAGTCTGCTGTGAGCTGTGTCCCTGAGAGGCTTTCTCCATGTGTGATGTGGCCCAGTGGTTTTTCCCTTGGAGGGGCTGAAAAATACAGATGCCTGAGCCCTGGAGATTCTGAAGCAGCAAGTCGTGGGAGAGTTTTGGGTTAGATGGTTCTTCAAACTGGAAAAGTCACAGTCTTGGTCCTGCCTCTTCATCTGTCCAAGGCACAAAAAGGCAATGTCTTAGAAAATGGGCATGGGGTATGTCTATTACCCCCCTCAATTGCTTGTCCCAGAATCCCTCCCAGCTAGTTAACCTGATATATGAAAACAGCCTTAGGCACAGGGAGTCATTGAAGCATTATGTGTAATTTAACAATATTATGACACCTGTGACTGCCCCAAAGAGGCCAGTGGTTTCTTACATAACCCATGGCTCAGCTTCTTGAAGGAATATCATACAACTGCTAAAAGTAATGTTTGGGCAGACGTTTTCAGTACCATGGGGAAATATTTAAGTTAAATCTGCATAGACAAAAAGACATGAGAAAACCTGCCAAAATATTTATAGTGCTATTTAGCTTTTTTTTTTAAACAAAATGCAGCTTTCCCTTTCTTTTCCTTTTTTCCTCTTCATGATTTTCAGTTCAGTCAAACTAATTTGTGTGTCTAGAGAACTTCTATCGACGTAGTTACAGGAAAATGCTGACTAAGAGGACAGTGACAATTTTCAGGCCGAACATAAGGCGTGAAATAGTCATGAGCTAATTTTTTCCCTCTGGGCCTTTTACTTCCTGTTGGGGTGACTGTCACCAGTGGATGGACGGGTGACAGCATGGTTCCCTGTGAAGATTGAAAGACCAAGCTTGGAGAACGTCAGGCTGTATGACCGGATCCAGTTTCTTTATGATTTCTCTCTATGGCTTTTTATTGAAAGGAAACCGCTGTTTAAAATGAACTGTTTTCCTGCTTGAAATAATATAGATCAAGAAAATCATGAAGAGGTAAAATGTAGTATCTCTATTCATTAAAAATTATATACTTCTAGTCTTAACTCTTTAAAAAAAATTGCCATGAATAGGTAGAAAGGAGTCATTTATGAGTTGATCTGTTCACTCATCATTCATTGTCTGTTTACTGAGAACAGAGCTCAGAAGGGGCCACCCTTCTTTCAAGTGTATTGTTTCCTGAGGTTAGAGTTTCCGGTGTTTGTTTGGGCTCAGCTCTTAGAGGCTTTGGGATTCTGGTCTTCACCTATGTGTGTCGCAGTTTTTTGGTCCATTGAAGATGTTTTATCCTCCCCTCTCCTGGCGCTTAGCTGAGACGGGCAGCTGAGTTAGGTTAAGTCCTCCTTCCAGAAGCCCTGGACAGATTCCTGCCCATCTACCCTCAGTCTTTGCAGGGAGAGAAGTTCTGCCAACCCCTCCTTGCCCCTTCAGGTCTGTAGATTAGACAGTTTCTAAAGAATAGGAGATCTGTTCTATTCCATTTCAATCTACTCCAGTTCAGCCTGTTAAACAGAGGTGTTATAAAAAAAAGAAGGAAACCCTACTGTGGGGACAACATGGATGAACCTTGAGGGTAATTATGCTAAGTGAAAAAAGTCAGACCAAGAAAGACAACTGACCTCATTTATATGTGGAAGCTAAAAAACAAACAAGAAACCAACAACAGTAAAAGCAACAATCAAAACAAACTCATGGAAAAAGAGATCAGATTTGTGGTTATGGAAGGCAGAGGGTGGGGAATTGGTAGTCATTTCAAAGTATATGTAAACACATTATTATGCCCCATACCTGAAACTTACATGGTGCTGTATGTCAGCTATTAATATTTATCTCCATAAAACTGAAATGAATTTAAAATTCAAAATTAAACAACAAAACAGTGATGCTACCCTGAGGCCTGGCATATGCTGAGATTGAGGTGGTTATAAAAGAAGGTTAGGTGCTCTGTGTATGTTTGGAGGCAGGGTAAACGTACAAGTAGGGAGGTTCTAGGAAACCCTCCAAGGATACTGTTCAGCATCACACCCCAGCTTGCTATTTCTGCTCTTGGTTAGTGGTTATCATTCAATCATTCTTTAGTTTATTTTTTCCACATGTCTGCTGTGTGTTAGGTGGGTACTCTGCAAGCCCTGGTAACCCAGGGATAAGAAAGACAGAATCAGAAGCTCACAATCTTGCTGGGGAGATACGTGCATGCATGCTTAGTTGCTCAGTCACGTCTGACTCTTTGTAGCCCGCCAGGCTCCTCTGTCCGTGGGACTCTCCAGGCAAGAATACTGGAGTGGGTTGCCATTTCCTTTTCCCGGGGATCTTCCTGATCCAGGGATTGAACCCGTGTCTCCTGTGTCTCCTGCATTGGCAGGTAGATTCTTCACCACTGAGCCACTTGGAAAGCCCACTGGGGAGATAAGACATGTATCCTCTGAGTTTCTGCTGATTCTACTTCATAGCTCTTAAAATCTTTCCCTCCCTCTCCCACTGCCATTTCTTTTCTCTTTTGGATGACTGCATAAACTCCTTAACATTTCTACCCCTAATCCAGTCCCCATATTCCCATCAGATAGATTTGTCTAAAATCTAGACACGTGCTTCCTTGCTCCAAATCCTCCAAGCTCTACCCAAGGCTTTGCATGAGATGGCCTTCCCCTTCCCTCTCAGACAGATCTCTTGTCCCAAACCTGCCTCACAATCTCCACGGTACTTGTCCTATCTGCCTCCTTGACTTTGTCCTCGTCATTCTCTCTTCCAGGAACTCTCTCGCCACTTTTCTCCCAAAAGACTCTTGTTCATCCTTCAAACCTCAGCTCATGTTCCAAATCATCTGGAAAAACTTCCCTGGCCTCCTCCATTTCATTTATTCATTACTTTATTCATTCAACTGTTTAGGGAGAATCCATTATATGCCAGAGATCATGCCAGACATGTGATGTAAAACCAGTATAGTATCTGACCTCATAGTGTCAGGCTGAGCGGTAGACAGAGATGCTTACTGAACATGTTTTATAAATAAATATAGAATTATAGACTATAATGTCTTCCCTTGTAGCTCAGTTGGTGAAGAATCTGTCTGCAGTGCAGGAGACCTGGGTTTGATTCCTGGGTCAAGAAGATCCCCTTGAGAAGGGAGTGGCAACCCACTCCAGTATTCTTGCCTAGAGAATCCCCATGGACAGAGGAGCCTGGCAGGCTACAGTCCACGGGGTTGCAAGAATTGGACATGACTTAGCAACTAAACCACCACCACCATAGGCTGTAATAAACAGTATGACAAAGATGAAAGCAGGGCAATCCCAGAGAGGGCAGCCAGGGCTCTTCTCTCAGAATGCTGTATAGCCACAAGGTGTCAGTCCCCACTGGGTGCCAGCCTCTCACCCTGAGAAGAGGCATGACCAGAAGTACGATGGGAACCATCTGGCTTTGTGTGTTGGGCTGGTTCACAGCCAGCTGTCTCTGGCTGTGACAATACAGTCCTTTACTGGACACTTTCTGGGAGATTCTGCCCAGCTCACAGAGAACTTCCTGAATTACCTCCTCACCCTTGGCTACGAACCCCTGTAGTGTGTCTGGCAGAGAAGGCAATGGCACCCCACTCCAGTACTCTTGCCTGGAAAATCCCATGGACAGAGGAGCCTGGTAGGCTGCAGTCCACGGGGTCACTAAGAGTCAGACACGACTGAGTGACTTCACTTTCACTTTTTACTTTCATGCATTGGAGAAGGAAATGGCAACCCACTCCAGTATTCTTGCCCGGAGAATCCCAGGGACGGCGGAGCCTGGTGTGCTGCCATCTATGGGGTCGCACAGAGTCGGACACAACTGAAGCGACTTAGCAGCAGCAGCAGTGTGTCTGGACCATGCAGCGCCCTTTCCAGCAATGATTGGAAGGGCCAGCACAGATACCCGATCCAAACTTGGTGATTCACATTCTTTCTTCTCAGAATCTGAGACCCAAAGGTTCTAGTACAGGCAGGAATGGTCTCTAGAAGAGACTTGTTGGGAACTTGGGAACCAGGGGTGACCATTTCCCTCTGCCTTGCGAACTGAGAAGAACTGGGGAGAACAAAAATGGGACACAGAACAAGGTCTTTTTGAGTTCTGGGAAACAATTCCATATCCTTTGAGTGAATTTCCCTTTGCTGCCTCAGCTCAGGTTATGTTGGTCTCTATTTCTTGTAGCTCAAAAATTCTAGCTCTATGGGTCTCAGATAGCCAATCACTGATGCACACCAGGTGAAGGAAAATCAGTCACCTCAGCAAAGACTTGGATGGAGCCATCAAATCACATCAATCAACAGAGTCAGGTGAACAAGACTGGTGGCTTCTTGGCTGACCCTGAAACGTTTCACGTTTAGTTTTGGCATCTTATGTTCCTCACATCTACTCTGAAGTGGAATTGGCCAGATAGCTAAAACAAACCCATTAGTTTGACTAGTTCTAGTGGTTGGTTGGTGCCTGTGTATACATCTCCTGTGTTTTGCTAGGTGGAATCTTCTGTTTCGGGGAAGGAGGGCTTAGCCGAGTATATGGTCTTGCTCTAAATCCTGCAGGAATATTGATATTCTGTAGATGCAAAGAGTCTACAGAACACACACACACACACTGATGCATTGTTTGCTAGGTCAGATTTGTCTTTTTCTGTTTCTTTTTAAAAACAAAAAAACCCTGTAGAGCAATTATCCTCCAGTTAAAAATAAATTTAAAACAATCATGAAACAGTAGAATGGGGGGATACCTTACTCAATATCTTCAGTTGAGACCAAGTGAAAATACAATGCACAATCTTTCTGTAATGTCCAATTACTTAACAGGGACTAACTTTAAGATAAAATACTTATAAACAAGAAAAAGAAACGAAAACAAACGAAACAACCCCCACAACTCTCCTATATCACGAAGAAAATTTGTGTGTGTGTGTGACTGGATTTCCAACAGACTTTTATGATTAAAATTAGCTGCCTTTGATTTCTGGGATTTACTCTCCTCTTGGGTTAAATTTTAGCTAATTGGTGGCAAAATAAGTCTCCTAAAAGTCAATTTCCTTCTCCAATCTTAGAAAAATAAATGAAAAAAGAGGTCCTGTTTCAGCAGCCTTGTTATTTTTCCTACTTGATTTGCACAGCCTTAGTCTTCTGCTTTTGTCCATACAAACCTTAACATGAAGGTCACAGAAATCCCTTGGCTTATTTAAATGTGTTAATCACATCATTGATGCAAACAGGGGGTTAACCCAAATATTTCATAGTTTGGAGATTTTCAACTAATAAGAGGAATCAAGCACTGTATTTGGGGAAAGATTAAGGTCACTGGCCCTCATTTGAGTTGATTGGTCTCTTGAAATGAGATGCTAATTGTGAAATTGATAGGCAGATTTCCATTTGATTTTACCCCTAATAGTTTATGTTTGTGATTAAAATAATAAAAATGGAAAATGTCCAGTTCAGTCAGCATACTCTCCCATCTATTCTCAAGCAACATAGCCGAAGTGAGATGTATCTGTGCGTGTAAGTCGCAAATTCCTTTTATCTGCCTCTGCTGGCTTGAGGGAAGGGGAGGAATAAATTGGTCGGGGTCTAGATATGTTGATATCTCCTCTGCAACCAGAGAGGAACAACCATGATGTGAGAATTAAAAAAAAAAAAAAGCCAAATAAAGAATAGAGCCATTTTTATATAAATAACAAAAAATTCTTATTGCTTATAATAAGGTTATGACTTGATTCACATATGCAAGTAAGCAATACTTACTGAGTACCTCCTCTGTGACAGACACTGTCAGGCACTGGAAATACAGAGGTGAATATGAAAGTTGGGTCCCAGATCTCATTGAGTTTATTTTCTGGTGAAGTGAAGCCTCTCAGTCATGTCTGACTCTTTGTGACCCCATGACTGGGGCCTGCCAGGTTCCTCCATCCTTGGGATTTTCCAGGCAAGAATACTGGAGTGGGTTGCCACTTGCTTCTCCAGGGGATCTTCCCAACCCAGGGATCGAACCCAGGTCTCCTATGTGTTGCAGGGGATGGCATGATCTGATGCTGTTTCTGATGGCTAATGACCCTGCCTGCCTTGGAGGGAGTGTGAGTACAAGCAAGAAGACTAGTTAGGAGACTCTTGGAGTGTCCAGATGAGCAATGACCGTAGTTTAGACCTGGTGGTGATGATGGTGAAGGCAAGAAGTGAGGAATGTAGCACATGTTTTGGAAGTAGAGTGAGAAAGACTTGCTGATAAATAAGATAGGCTGGGGGGTGGGCGGTGGGTGTTGCTGGTGAATAATAGAGAGGAACAGACCCTTTCCCCCACCTGAATTTATGGTGGTGCCCTACCTCAGGTGGAAAGATTGGGAAGCAGGTAGAAGCTCCGTGTTGAATATCTTGGCTGTGGAATGCATCCAAGTTGATTGACAGGTTCCTAGTTACCTGGTCTCTAGAGAGTGCTGGAGAGTTCAATCTTTGACAAGCTCTTTCCTCCATTGACAAGGGAAGCAAACTCATCCTAGCCGTAGGGAGCAGCAGGAAATGATTTGCATGCCAATTTAAAATGGGAAAAAATTCTTGGCCAGCTGGTACGTTGAGAATCACCTGAAAAAAAGGAACTCAATGAAGATGTCTATGAAAGATTCCAAACCCAAAGACAGAATATGTTCTGGAGAGGTAGGGAGGGGGACAGGGTACCTTGCTATATCAAAGAGGGGGCCTGGGGAAGAGTAAACTCCATAGGAGCTAAAGGTGAAGAGTATGACAAAGTGGATATACGTCCTTGGGCTGCCTCCTCTGTGGGAAGGGTCTTGACTTTGGAGTCAAACGGGTTCTAATCCAAATGTCTTCACTTGCAAACTCTGTGTCTTCAGACCAGTTAGTGAATGTCTCTGCACATAGACTGTGAAAAATCTTGTCTCTCCTCAAACACTGAAGTTGTTAAGTTAAAAACTAATTTTCTTCCCCATTTTGTGTTGAGCAAGGGATATATCAAACTGCAGCTTGAAATGTCAGGTCAACTTGAGAGAGTGTGACCACATGAATTGAAATAATTGCAGCCAAAAGCAAAGGCAGTTTTCTTCAGGCAGAAGTCTTATCTTGCATGAATGGGTCATTTCTGCTGTGATTTTTAAAACCTGAGACAAGCTTTTGTGCCCTTGAGGCTGTCTTCTCAGATGCCAGGGTAGGAACCACTGGGTCATTTCCCGGGAGTGTCCCAGGTGATAAACTCAGGGATGTCCAATAACCTTGAATACTTCTGTGATTGAGAACAGATCAAAGGAAATGGAAACTCACTCATTCTAAGAATCGAAAGACCTTCACAGCGAAGGCAATGAAAGCAAAAATAAACAAGTGGGGCAATATCAAACTAGAAAGCTTCTGCACAGCAAAGGAAACCATCAACAAAATGAAAAGGCAGCCTATAGGATGGGAGAAAGTATTTGCAAAATCATCGATCTTATAAGGAGTTAATATCAGAAATATATAAAAAATTCACAGAACAGCAAAAAACAAAACAAAAACAAAACAAAACTGCCAAACAATATGATTAAAAAATTGGCAGAGGAACTGAACAGACATTTTTCCAAAGAAGATATGCAGATTGCCAACACCTGCATGAAAAGGTGTTCAGTATCACTAATCTCAAGGAAATGGAAACCCAAACTACAATGAGACTGTACCTCAAACCCATTAGAATGCCTGTGATTAAAAAGACAAGAGATAACAAGCACTGGTGGGGATGTGGAAAAAAGGGAAACTTTGTGCACTATTGGTGGAAATGTAAACTGGTGTAGCCACAATGGAAAACTGTATGGAATTTCCTCAAAAAATTAAAAAATAAAATTTTATTTATTAAAAAATAAAGCCATATGATCCAGCAATTCCATTTCTAGGTATACATTCAAAAGAAACAAAATAGGGTTTCAAAGAGTTATCTGCAGTCCCACTTTCCTTGCAGCTTTATTCATAATAGCCAACATATGGAAATAACTAAGGTGTCCATCAATACATGATGGAGAAAGAAGATGTGGTATACATATATACAAGGGAAAATTATTCAGCCTTGAGAAAGAAATCAATTCTGCCATTTGAGACAACAAGGATAGACCTTGAGGACTTTCTGCCAAGTGAAATAAGCCCAATAGAAAAAGCAAATACCACATGGTATCACTTGTATGTGGAATCTAAAAAAAAAAATTTAAGCTCACAGAAACAGAGAGTAGAAAAGGAGTTTCCAGGAGTTGGGGATATAGGGAGAAGTTGGTAAAGGGTACAAGATTTTAGCTATAAGATGACAGAGGTCTGAGGATCTAGGGTGAAACATGGTGACTACAGTCGATAACACTGTGTTGTATAATTGAAATTTGCTAAGACAGTAGAACTTAAATGTTCTCACAGACCAAAAAAAAAAAAAAAAAAGAGAGAGAGATAAATATGTGAGATAGTAGATGTGTTAATTAAGTAGATAAGGGGAATCCTTTCACAATGTATATGCATATCAAATACCACACTGTACACTTTACATACCCAACAATTTTATATGTCAATTTTACCTTAATGAGTGAAGTGAAAGTCGCCCAGTCGTGTCCGACTCTTTGTGACCCCATGGGCTATAGAGTCCACGGAATTCTCCAGGCCAGAATACTGGAGTGGGTAGCCGTTTCCTTTACCTTAATAAAGCTCTAATTTTTAAAAGATACCTTCACATTTGAGGAAGACATACGCAGTGCTTTCCATGTCTACATTCTAGACAGGCCTTTAGCAGAGTACTGATCATCCCTCTATCTTTGTCAAGTTTTATGTCCCATGGGGAACAGAGGGAGGCTTTCTGCTGTGGGACCCCTTTGGATTCTGTCTGTGTGATGTTGCTGCATTGAAACTTAATTCCAAATCCAGCTGTTTGGTCCATTTGAGACCAAATAATGCTTGATGATTTTTTCGCTGCTGGCTTTTCTGGCTTGATGGCTACTGCATGGACATAGGCCATGATGAATCAGCCATGTTTTCCTACACATGTATGCAGACCAATGCTTCTTGAGTGTCCCTGTGTACATGAACCATCTGGGCATCTTGTTAACACACACTTTGTCTGATGCAGCAGGTCTAAATGGGGTCTGAGGTTCTGCATTTCTAACTAGCTCCCAGGTGATAACTGATCCATCTTACTGGTCTGGGGATTGTGTTTTGAGTTGTAAAGCTGGAGAACTCTAGTCTGTTAGTGGAACACATGTTGCTCAAGAAAAATAAAAAGGTGGGTGGGGGGTGTCTATGTACAAATAGATTTGGGAAAAACGGTTACACTCTCATTCCCTCTTATAGATTAAAATTGTACCTTATTCACATTTTAAAGGATTGGAGAAGCCCTGCAGGTAAAAAAGAAGCTGTTGACTTATTTTGCTGCTGCTGCTGCTGCTAAGTCGCCTCAGTCGTGTCCAACTCTGTGCGACCTCACAGACAGAAACCAGCCAGGCTCCCCCGTCCCTGGTCAAACTCATTTGATCATGAAAACGATTTTTTGTTTTTAAGGAAAATCATTAACATTCAGTAGAATAAGTGTTCTTTGTATCAAATTTTGGAAAACAGTCTGAGGCACCAGAGACACAGACTGTCCTACAATCCTGCTGATGGTAAACAGTAACTAGGCAGACACCAGGAAAATGCTAGAACGTGTGATAGGAATCAGTCAGTTCAGTCGCTCAGTCGTGTCTGACTCTCTGCGACCCCATGACTCGCAGCACGCCAGGCCTCCCTGTCCATCACCAACTCCCGGAGTTCACTCAGACTCACGTCCATCGAGTCCGTGATGCCATCCAGCCATCTCATCCTCGGTCGTCCCCTTCTCCTCCTGCCCCCAATCCCTCCCAGCATCAGAGTCTTTTCCAATGAGTCAACTCTTCACATGAGGTGGCCAAAGTACTGGAGTTTCAGCTTTAGCATCATTCCTTCCAAAGAACACCCAGGACCGATCTCCTTTAGGATGGACTGGCTGGATCTCCTTGCAGTCCAAGGGACTCTCAAGAGTCTTCTCCAACACCACAGCTCAAAAGCATCAATTCTTCGGCACTCAGCTTTCTTCACAGTCCAACTCTCACATCCATACATGACCACAGGAAAAACCATAGCCTTGACTAGATGGACCTTTGTTGGCAAAGTAATTTCTCTGCTTATAATTAGGAATAGGGGCTCTGAAATTGAGTCAAAGCCTGAGATTGAATCTTGGCTTTTCTCTTAGAGCTGTGTGATTATGGGTCAGCTAGTCAGCCTCTCTGAGCCTCAAAGATCCTGTAAGTGGAAGCCGATGTTATAGTTGTCCAGGTTGGCAAGACAGATAGATGATGCTGGGCTTCCTGGCTGGAGTGAAAAGGGGTCAGGCCAGAAAAACTAGAACAGTAATACAGGAAAGAAAGGATGTCTGAGCATGAAGGGCCCCTGGAGACAGTCTAATGCAGAACTCTCACTTTATAGCCAGGGAAATGTCACAATCACACCGTGGAAATAACTCACCCATGGTCAGCAGCAGAGAGCCGACCAGGTCCTGGATCTCTGGCCCAGGCCCCCTGCCCCTTCTACTGCATCGTGCCAGCATATCATCAAGCCCCCAAGTAACCCTTTCAGTTTTCTTGAAGGGAGCCATCTTTGTTTCAACATAGTGTTTCAGGAAGAAAACCTAGTCTTCACCGGTGAAGCCCAGAATCAGCCTTATTTCCATCAGTGTTTGCAGCTGTGGCCCAGAGAGGGCAGAAATGAAGATCCTGCCTATTGACAGCTTTCCCACTGAGAAGCCCATGCATGGGGGCCCCCGTGGCAGGTGGGTTAGAATCCTTGGCTTATCAGGGCCTTTGGGGAAGTGGTGGGACCTTTCCAGACAGGCAGTGTCCTTGGGATTTGCGGGATATGGTGCAGCCTGTGAGGCCTCCTGTGCGGAGCCCGGGAAAATTTTTTAGGGATGAGGGAGTGCCCAGGGCCCACAAGGGCACTATCCCATGGTGAGGGATGAGGCCAGAGGGAAAGAGCTTCTGGTACCCTAGCCCAGCCCTGTTGCCATGGAGCCCTGGGTATAGGATAGGGGAAGATGCTTACTCCCTCTACTTGCAAGAAGTAACAAATGCCTCAACCTTTACAGTTCCTGAAAATTTTCCATCAGGTTTCTACTTTGAGTATCAAAACATCCCTGGAAGATGCCTCTTGTTCGTTGCTGTTGGTTTTCCTATTTGAAGGCAAAGAAGAGATTCACAGAGTGGGTGTGACCAATGGGGAGGCAGGAACATGATGGCCCGGTCCAGTCATAACTTAAGTCTCATCCATTGTCTTCATACATCTTCTCCCAAAAACCCAGATGGGCACATTGGTTCTGACAGCTGTGGGCTCTTACCCCTTCACTGGTTTCCTGAAAAGGACATTTATTCCTTGCCGCTCTGACTTCCGGTTGGGAAGGCTGGGCAGAGCACTGGGAGTGGGCTGAGCTGCGGGCTCACCTACATCCTTATCACTTCCTGCTCACAAGGAAGGGAGCTTAGGAAGTCCTGTCACAAGTCCTTTCTTCTTTATGATGGTCCGTGAGTGGACAGGGCAGGATTTGTGATTCTCCTTTTTATAGATGGGGGTGTGAGGGGAGACATAGGCTTAGAGCTGGTGAGATCACTCCATAAAAGGATAACAGGGGGGCTGGCCCTAGAACCCTGGACTCTAGGTTGGTTCAAGACACCCCAGGAGCTAGGGGACACCATGGGCTTGGCCTCAGTTCCTCTGATACTGCCACATCCAGGAAAAACCAAGTCCCCTCAAACAGCTTTAAAAATCATCTTGCTGTCATCCAAGACTCATTCTGACCCCCAGTCAGCCTGAGAGAGAGAGAGAGAGACAGAGAGAGAGAGAGAGAGAGAGAGAGAGTGTGTGTGTGTGTAGGGGTGGGTGTGGGGCTGGGGAAGTGAGGGCAGAAAGAGCCCTGGGCTCTGCGCCCAGTCCCTGCGATTTCCCAGGAGGAAAGCCGGCCTCCAGGCAGAAAGCCAGGAGTCTCCCTCATCGCTCCAGCAAATGGGTCCCAGGAGCTGTCCCCTGTCTCCGCTGCTGATGGGTAGCATGGGGGGTGAGGAGAAAGGGCACGGCTGTGCCTCCCGAGGGCTCCTACCGAATCCGGGAGGAAGCCCGTGTATTTGTCTTGTTTCCCGTGCACCATTTTGACTTATTTTCCTGGTCCAAAGAGAGAGCTGCAGTGTAAACTAAGGCTCCGTTCTAGGGGGCCTGTTGGCTCCTTGGAGTCGGTAATTGGGGCATTGAAAGGATACAAAAAAGAAAAAAGCCCCCAGAGGAGTGGATGGTCTTTTATACTTAAAGTTCCCCCCTCTATAAAAGCGACATATTACAAACCTCTTTCTCCTCTCGAACATTTCTTGCTAAGTGCATTCTGATGCCACATTGAAACGCAAAATAGCTGGAATCAAGCAGGCACCGAAGGCTATTTATATGCTAATCTCTATTTCCCAAGCTGAAGCAGGAATCTCGGGCTGGGTGCTGCTTCTAATGATGGCTCGGCTTTAACCTCTCTGGAAGAAAGAAAAGTATTTTCCTTAAGAAAACAACTCAGTTTCTTTAAGATGAAATGTAATTATCTATTATCAGATGTCCCTTAAAATGCAAGGCCTATTAAAGCTGCTAAAAATATTGAAGCCCTAATTTCACCATAATAGCATTTTAATTTCAGCAAATCACGGCTCTATTGTTATAGGACATTTTGCGGTAGGAATGTGGTAAGAGGTCCATCTTAGCTTTTTTCTTAACATTTTCCTTTCTTTGAGAAGTACAATTAAATCATTGCAATCATCTAACCTTGCTCGACACAAAATTTTACTTATCAAGTGTGAAAACAATGGTCATTAGCATTTAAAAGAATTTGTTTTAAAAGTAGCTAAAGTTTAATTGCTTTAAATATTCTTGTTGGAATGTGCAGCCGCTGTTGGTTCAACGTTCATATTAAAGAGAGACGGTGTTTAATTGATCACTGAATTTCATTGAAAAATATTTACTTTCTTTCTGGGCAAAGTATGAAAGAGACATCTTGATGGACCCTGGAGGAGGACCCGTTTTGTGGGAAGTGACTGCATGGGGAGTTGCTGGCAAATGACCCGGTGATGCGCTCACCCCAGACGGGATGCGTGCTTGGGAACTTTGCTTGTGTAAATTTCAAAAATAAACCCTCCCTCCCCAAACTTGATTTTGATAGCTTGCAAGAAGAAGCATCCGTGTTCTACCGCAAAATCCTGGAACTTGTCTTCTTGTTTTTCAGAGATCCATGGATATTGCCACATACGGATGTGAGAGTTGGACCATAAAGAAAGCTGAGTGCCAAAGAATTGATGCTTTTGAACTGTGGTGCTGAAGAAGACTCTTGAGAGTCCCTTGGACTGCAAGGAGATCAAACCAGTCAATTCTAAAGGAGATCAACCCTGAAAATTCACTGAAAGAACTGATGCTGAAGCTCCAACACTTTGTCCACCTGATGCGAAGAGCTGACTCATTGGAAAAGACCCTAATGCTGGGAAAAATTGAGGGCAGGAGAAGGGGGCGACAGAGGATGAAATGGATGGATGGCATCACCGACTCAATGGACATCAGTTTGAGCAAACTCTGGGAGATAGTGCAGGACAGGGAAGCCTGGTGTGCTGCAGTCCATGGGGTTGCAAACAGACATGACTTAGTGACTGAACAACAGCCAAAGAGGGGCCTGCCCCTGAGCGGGCTTACCCTTTCACACAAGGGCAAGGGGAGGGCTGGAGGGCGGGATGCGACCACTTTCCATGGATCTTCTGCCCACACCTGTTGGTCTCAGCCACCAACTGAGATCAATCCACTTCTTTCTCCTCTTTGTCATTTGAAATAAAATGAAATGATCTTAGTGGGCCAAGTCACTACTGAATCTCACCAATTATAGCATTTCTGAGTTAAAGGGAGAGGCTCTGACAGGCAGGAGGAACAGGGAGGAATGAATGGGGTGGGGCAAGGGAGGGGAATCAGCTCAATAGGCCACTGATTGGAGTTTACAAAAAGGTGTAATTGGGGTCCCTAGTAATCCTATTAATTGAACACTTACTATGTGCCAGGCACTGTGCTGAGGTCTTTATTTGCATCCTTCCCCTTAATCTTCACAGCAGTCTTTCCATGGAGGCGAGTATCTCCATATTCCAAACATGGAAACGGACGCTCTGGTGCTGCTGCTGCTGCTAAGTCGCTTCAATCGTGTCCGACTCTGTGCGATCCCATAGATGGCAGCCCACAAGGCTCCCCCGTCCCTGGGATTCTCCAGGCAAGAACACTGGAGTGGGTCGCCATTTCCTTCTCCAATGCATGAAAGTGAAAAGTGCAAGTGAAGTCACTGAGTCGTGTCCAACTCTCAGCGACCCCATGGACTTCAGCCCACCAGGCTCCTCCATCCATGGGACTCTCCAGGCAAGAGTGCTGGAGCTCGGAGAGGTTAATTTGTCCAAGCTTATGCAGCCAGTGGGAGGCAGAACCCCGCATCAGTCTGTGGTCCACCTGGCACCAACTTCCATGCTATGTGGCCTCCTTCTCATAGTTTCTATCCTCAGTCATCACTTTAACTCAGGCCTCCAGCCAGATCCTGAGACCAAAGGCTAGTTCCTCGACTCCATGCTCCTTCCTGCATGCCTGCTTTGCCTTGGGGACTTCTAGAGCCGGGTACACATGGAGTTTGAAGAGCCTCCTTCATTCCTTCCCTCTTTGGATCTCAGCTTGCTAAGTGTAAAATGAGGCCCTTGGATGACCCAGTTTTCCAGAGCTTCTTTAGGTCCAAGTTTGTATGGACTCAGATCAGGTCCACACAGGGGTTCTGAGTGCCTTCTTTGGGCCAGGCTAGTGTGGGCCTTGGTTGTGCAGAGACAGGTAGCATGGGCTTGCTCTCTAGGCAGCACTCTGGACAGTCAGCTCGGTGCAGCTGACCCTCTTCCTGGTCGTGCCATACAGCTGGACAATTGCGGCTACACCCAGCCCAGCATGGGTTGGGTCATTCAGGGTCCCAGAGCAATCTGAGGTTTTGCCCCTTTGCTTGCTAGATAAACTCCTGCTTCTCTCTCAACATCCAGCTCGAGTTACCTCTTCCGGGGAGACTTTTGACCTCTTTTCAAGCCCAGATTCCCCTGGATCTTCTAGTGTTTCTCCCTGATAGTATCTACCATAGAAATCTGAGAATGCAGCCCAGGTTAGTTTCCTGGCTCTACTACTTGGCAGTGAAGAATCTCAGGTAAGTCCCCTGACCTCACTGAGCCTGTTTCTTTATCAATACACTGGGATAATAATAGTGTCCACATCCCCCTCTGGTGATGTAAGTACCAAGTGAGACTTGTATGAGGCTCCTAGAACACGCCTGGAACACACAAACGTTTAATGCACATTACTTACTATTAATATGGTAAAGGGACTTCCTTGCGGGTGTGTGTTACAGTCAGATTGTGTGCTCTCTGGGTTTAGCACTGCAAGATTGTCATCCGTCTATCTCTGTGACGAATACAGAGATTTCTGTGTAGCAGAGGTCTCTGAACATTGGCCAAAGGCTTGTGTTCAGATCCGTTTCCTGCCAGTTACCAGCTTCGTGAACTTGGGCGAGTTCCGTAACTTTTCTGGCTTTCAGTTTCTTCATCTGTAAATGAGACACGTACTTACAGGAACCCCCTGATTTTTTTTTTTTTCATTTTTAGCAATTTTCTTTATGTTTTTAAATTGAAGTATAATTGGTTTGGGCTTCCCCACTAGCTCAGCAGTGAAGAATCTGCCTGCAAAGCAGGAGTTGCAGGAGACACGGGTTTAATTTCTGGGTCTGGAAGATCCCCTGGAGGAGGGCTCAGCAACCTACTCCAGAATTCTTGCCTGGAGAATTCCATAGACAGAGGAGCCTGGCAGGCTACAGTCCATGGAGTGGTGAAGAGTCAGACACGACTGAAGTGACTTAGCACACATGAGCGCATAGTTGGTTTGCAATGCTGTGTTAATTTCAGGAGTACAGAAAAATGATTCAGTTATATAAAACTTCTTTTTCTTTTTCAGTCTTTTCTCTTATATGTTATTACAAAACACTGAGTATAGTTCCCTGTGCTATACAGTAGGTCCTTGTTGATTATCTATTTTACATAGAGTAGTGTTTATATGCTAATCCAACCTCCTTATTTATCCCTCCTCCTTCTCCTTCCCTTTTGGTAACCATAACTTTGTTTTTACGTATGTGAGTCTATTTCTGTTTTGTAAGTAAGTTTATTTGTATCAATTTTTAAAATGATATCAGGGATATCATATGATATTTGTCTTTCTCTTATAGGACCCTTTTCATAAGATTACTGGGAGGATTAAACATAACAAACCTGGTGAATTTAACTCCTTGTCCAGTGCGGTTCTAAGATCTCAGCCCATAGTATCTGTTAGGTTAAAAGACTCTCATTAATGCCTGTTGCCTATATTCTACTTTTACATTCTTATCCCATTTAATCCTCACAACAGTTCTAGGAGGGGTCTCTGGCTCATTGAGATCTGACAGCTGTTAAAAGGCAGGTCCCCTCACCTCACATCCCCTCCCTCACTGGCCACTCTGTGACATTTCATATCATGAAGATGGATGAGGAAATGATTCTCAAACAGGCCAAATAATCTTCCATAAAAGTTGGGTGGGGCTCGGACTTGTGGCTTGTTAGGAATTCCGGCTACATTGATTTTCTAACAGCGGGGGTTGGATTGACAGTTCCAACCAGTAGCTGCACTACTTGCGTTTTTGTGCTCTTCAGGGGCTGTTATAAATTTGATTCTATCTGAAATAGCAGATTTCAAGTTGAAGTCCCCTTTGTCCACTCTGGAATTCAGATTTATTTCTATGAGACCAGTGCAATTTTCTTATCTTTGTTACAAATTACTACCGTCTGGGTTAATCTCACGCAGCAATAAAGCTGTTTGCCTAGGAAGCTTCCTGCAATGTCAAAGCTGATGAATGGCTCCCTCTGGCTATAATAATTCAGTCTAGAACACGGAAAACGTTGGTTCTTCTGTAGGAAACTCCATCAGGGTGCTTGGCTGCTCCAGTTATTGGAGATCAGAGACTGTCATCTGGGTCAAGACATTGGAACCTTTGTACCTGTGATACTGACGCACTCCACGATGAAATGGTGGGGCACACTGTCCCTCTACTTCATGAAAAAGACAATCCTGTTGGAGTTTTCTGAGGGTGGCAGTGGATCAGGTGCCTACAACTGGACTCAGCACAGACAGGGGGGTCTCAGGGGACAGGTGAGTGAGTGCGCTGCTCTCAGAAGCAGAGAAGAATGGGCTGTAAGGGAAGGAGCAGAAGGCTTATGATTCATTCATTTCACAATTACTGTAGTTTTAAAAGTCTGATACGTACCATTGATTAGAACATGGACTATTGACTTAATAAGAACACTTTAGGAGGAGGGAGGACAGTGAAACCACAACCACTTTCAATGTGCACATTGATTTTCAGACCCAATGTTGACGGCGCGTGAGGGAGATGCCTTCTGAAGGACAGTAAGAGATGACTGGTGTGTATGTGTGTGTGTGTATGTGTGTGTGTGTGTGTGTGTGTGATTTCTGAGCAGGGGTTGCTGTTTGGGAGAAAGAGCATTCAGATGGAGAGACTAGCTTGCCCAAAGTCTTTGAGACCATAGGGCTTGCTCAAGAAATGGAAAGAAGACCAGCGTGACTTTGGGGGAGAAGGTTGTGGGAAGGTGAAGCTGGGGTCAGCTGGGGACATGACATCTTATGGAGGACCTTGTCGGCCAGCGAAAGAGTTTAGATGTGATTCTGAGGACAAAAAGGTATTGAAGAGTTTTAAGTAGAGGATTGGTATATTCTGTGTTTAGTGTCCATGCGAGGCAAAGCAACATCTGCTTGGGAAGACAGCTGAGTTGTGGGGAAGCCAGGGCTGGGAAGAAGCTTTCATCCAGCCTGTCCCCACCTGGAAACAAGCACTGGCTTAATGGGCACTAGGAAGTGGCACTTTAAAAGGCACACAAGTGACAACTCTAGAACTTAAGAGATAATGCACTTCTGAAATCTGTAAGTCAGACTTAACCTGTTTTGAGTACCCACCCATCTAGGCTGGCAATATGTGGTCTTTAACTGGGTTTCTATTTGTTAACCTTTCCTCCAATGCTACCAGTCCACTGAGGTTTTCAGTTCATTCTGGTGACTGGATTAGCTTTTTGTCCAAGTTTACTTGGTGTTTAGAAGTTGGGGTGCTCCGCAGCCCTTCTGCTACACTTGGTCATAGGAGTCTTTCACATGGGTCCCAAAGCCACAGATCTTAGTATGCAGTTACCTGCTCCCGCTTCCCACACTTTCTCATCACAGCAGCTCTCCATCATGTGTGCTAACTGGTCTCTTCCCAACTTAGAAATCTCCTAGAACCCTAGCCCTTATCTTCTTCCTCTCCCTAATGGTCTAACTACTCTTGTTCTTTATAGTTTGAGCATTCTCCGCTATTCTTTCCTCATCTGAGATAATCCAGTGGATAAAAGCTGGAGTGGGTTATTTTTTCTGCCAAGGAATTTCAACTTTTGTCCCTTTAGCATCAAGGCCCTGAAGATATGGGAACATAAAATCCTCTCCCTGGCTCTTTCTTGTCAACTTTAAGGATATGGTCAGAGTTGTGATTTAGCTGATGGAGACTTTTAC
This sequence comes from Budorcas taxicolor, assembly GCF_023091745.1. NCBI lineage: Eukaryota > Metazoa > Chordata > Mammalia > Artiodactyla > Bovidae > Budorcas > Budorcas taxicolor. Next base: position 107,403,638 of record NC_068912.1, read on the forward strand.
TGTGGAATGGGCTGAGCAAGGAGGAGATGGCTTATTAAATATCCACCCATCCACTCATGAGTCCATCAACCCATCCATCCACCCAGGCATCGTCCATCCACCCGCTACTTTGAGCAGGCATGAAGACTTTTTAAGGGTCCTGTCTCTTTGACAGCTGCACGCTTCTGTAGATGAATTCCCCAATGCAGTATAATGTTAAAGGCCTGGACTCTGGAGTCAGACTCCCTGGGTTTATGTCATGTCTTCTTCCATCACCAGCTGAATTCAGGCATAGAGACCTGAGTTTTGGTTACAGTACCTACGTCACCTGTAAAATGGGGAGAACAGTAGCATCTACCTCAAAGGCTTGTTGTAAGGATTAAGTGGGTTAATACCGGTAAGCATTTAGAGCAGGACCTGGTACTTAGAAACTGCTGCATAAATGTTAGATATCATGAGTACCCTTGGATCAGGGGTGAACAGCTGACACGAGCTGGGTCAATAGGATTCTTTAACCTTGAAATTTGGAATCAAGACTGGAATTAGTCTGGGTCACTCATAGCTGCCAAATTAACTGAGAAGTTGTAGGAAGGCCGTTCTGGGCCTTCTGCAAGAAGCAGCTGTCTAGAGAAAGGAAAGAAGAAATGAATACCTGGAGAGGAGACAGGAGGTCTGGTGGATCTGAGGAAGGGAAAGGGAGAAGGGGGAGAAGAGAGGCTGTAGGGAATGTGAGACAAAGAGGGAGGAGGAGGAGGGACACTGGAGGAGGGGGAGGAGAGAGGCTTAAAGATGCTTTAATGCTTGGGTTCCTGGTCCAGTCTTGCCCATGATGGTCAGTTTTCACTCTGTGTCCAGAGAAATCCCCATTTGCTTGATTGTTTTCTGCTTCCGTGACTTTGGAATGGGTTTCTGATCAGAAATGAAAGGAACAAAGGCAAAGAGAAACAGAACATGCCTCGCCCTCAGGGAATTTCCCATTGCTATAGACTGAACATTTATTTCCACCCCCTCCCCAATCCTGTGTTGGAACCTGAAGCTCAGTGCGATGGTATTAGAAAGAGGGAAGTGACTACTAGGTAACGAGAGCAAGGTCTTCATGAATGGCATTAGTGCCCTTATTAAAGAGACCCTGGAGAGCTCCCTTGCCCCCTTTTCCATGCGAAGACACAGCCAGAAGATGGCTGGCTTTGTGGACCAGGATGTGGGCCCTCACCAGACACCAAATCTTCTGCTGGCGCCTTGCTCTTGGACTTCCCAGGCCTTCTGATCTGTGAGAAATAAAGACCTGTTGTTTAAGCACCCGGTCCATGGTATTTTTGTTAGAGCAACCCAAATGAACTAAGGCAGCCATCTAGCAGGTGAGTACAGAGATGAGGTATGATGATCGCTAACTGAATAATGAGTGTGGAGGGGCTTAAGAGAGGATGAAGAAGGGTTGTGTTAGCACCGAGGAGGAAGTCATCGACTGGGGATGGTGGCGGGCTTGATGGAGGAGGCAACAGCGGCATTAGGCCCTCGGGGATGGAGTCTATTATGCTTCCTTACCGGAGGTGAGCTATGTCTACCGCTTGCGGCCACAATACTCTACTGGGGCCATGGATAGGGAAGCCACCCTGAGACCCTGCAAAAGAGGCTCTGGGAGCAGGGCTTCCTGGTAAGATGCTGGTACCCTTCTTGCCTCCTACTTGTCAGGTCTTTCCTACTGATAAGTCTCTGATTAGTGCTCTGGGGATCTGGATAGGATAGTCTTAATTATGAGCATCCTTTGATCTCAAAGCATGTTAAGAGTCAGCTCTCAGAGAGAAGTTTTACAGTTTAAATCTCCCTCCACCCAAGTGGGCCTTGTTGAATATTAGCTTTAATTAGAAGGCGAAGAAGTTAGTGGAGAGTTCTATGAAGCAGGCTCATCCTGGAATCAGATCAGCTGCCCAGTGAGGCCAGATCTACTGCCCATGAACCCAGCAGGATGAGTTGCTGTTCCCCAAATCCACTCTGGGTGAAATTCCTAACTTCCAAACCTTTGCTTATGCTCTCTCCCCGACCTGGAATGCCCCTCCCTATGGACCCCCTCCCATCTCTACCCGTGAGAACACTCCCACTCTTTAACGTTTATCTTATGCCTTTCCTATAACATCTTCTTTGCTTCCCATCTTCTCAGATTTGGTGTGGCTCTGCCCTGAGCTCCTGCAGTTTCTGAGCTTAACTGCAACACTAGAAAATTGTTTTATTCTTCCTGTTTAGCCCCTACCAGAGTGGTTTGTTGATTTTCGCATCCGCAGAGCCTCTAAAAATGTTTATGGACCCCATAAATGTTTTTGCAATCAGACTTTTAAATTCTTTAAAGTTATTGATAAGCTACAATCGGAGACATGTGTTGCTAATCATATGCCAGGAATTCAGTTCAATTCAGTTCAGTCACTCAGTCGTGTCCGACTCTTTTCGACCCCATGGACTGCAGCACGCCAGGCCTCCCTGTCCATTGCCAACTCCGGGAGTTTACTCAAACTCATGTCCATTGAGTTGGTGATGCCATCTCATTCTCATTCATTGAGTCGGTGATTCCATCTCATTCTCTGTTGTCCCCTTCTCCTCCTGACTTCAGACTTTCTTAGCATCAGAGTCTTTTCAAATGAGTCAGCTCTTCACATCAGGTGACAAAAGTATTGGAGTTTCAGCTTCAGCATCCATCCTTCCAATGATATTCAGGACTGATTTCCTTTAGGATGGACTGGTTTGATCTCCTTGCAGTCCAAAGGACTCTCAAGAATCTTCTCCAACACCACAGTTCAAAAGCATCAATTCTTTGACACTCAGCTTTCTTTATAGTCCAACTCTCACATCCATACATGACTACTGGAAAAACCATAGCCTTGACTAGATGGACCTTCATTAGCAAAGTAATGTTTCTGCTTTTTAATATGCTATCTAGGTTGGTCATAACTTTCCTTCCAAGGAGCAAGCATCTTTTAATTTCATGGCTACAGACACCATCAGCAGTGATTTTGGAGCCCCAGAAAATAGAGTCTGTCACTGTTTCCACTGTTTCCCCATCTATTTGCCATGAAGTGATGGGACCAGATGCAATGATCTTCGTTTTCTGAATGTTGAGTTTTAAGCCAAGGTTTTCACTCTCCTCTTTCACTTTCATCAAGAGGCTCTTTAGTTCTTCACTTTCTGCCATAAGGGTGGTGTCATCTGCATATCTGAGGTTATTGATATTTGTCCCGGCAATCTTGATTCCAGCTTGTGCTTCATCCAGCCCACCATTTCTCATGATGTACTCTGCATATAAGTTAAATAAGCAGGGTGACAATATACAGCCTTGATGTACTCCTTTCCCTACTATTTGGACTAAGACAAATCTTTTCATGTTATCCTAATGCCAACCCAGTAGGGAGGTGGCACCATCATCACCACTTTACAGATGAGTAGGAGGGGATTAGAGAGAATTAAGCAAGGCAACGTATATAGCTCGTGAAATGGCAGAACTATATTTTCAACCCGAGTATATTTGAGACCAAAGCTTTTAACTCATAAAAATAACAAGATGCTATCACCTTTCTCAAGAATCCCCATTTCCCAAAGCAAATTGCACAAGAAAGAGATTGTTTACTGATGGATGAATGGATTAAAAAATGTGATGTATATATTCACTGGAATGTTATTCAGCCATAAAAAAGGAAATCTTGCCATTGGCAACAATGGACTTTGAGGGTATTGGGCTAAGTGAAATAAGTCAAACAGAGAAAGACAAATGTCATATGTGGGATCTAAAAATAAATGAACAAACAAGCCTGAGCTCATAGATACAGAGAACAGATTAGTAGTTGCCAAAGGCAGAAGAGAGGGTTGTGGGTGAAATGGGTGAAGGGAGTCGAAGGTACAATTTCCAGTTATGAAATAAATCAGACCTGAGGATGTAATGTACAGCATGGCAACTACAGTTAGTAATGCTGTATTGCATATTCAAATGTTGCTAAGAGAGTAAATGTTAAAAGTTCTCATCAAAGGAAAAAAATCTGTGGCCAAGAATGGTGGCAGATGTTAACTAGACATAGTGGCGATCATTTCACAATATAGACAAATATCAAATCATTATGTTGTACATCTGAAACTAATATAATGATGTATGTCAATTATAGAGTGTTAGCTATACTTCAATAAAAAAGCAACAGCAGAAACATCTTTTTATCAAACTAGTGAGGATAAAAAGATAACACCGATGTTGACGATGTTGCAATGAACAAGGTACTCACTTATGCTTGTAGCATTAACACTGAGTCAAAAAATTGGTACCTCTGACCCAGAGGTTGCTTTTATGTTGAAAAATTATCTTAAAGAAATAACCCCAGAGATTGAGGAAGAAAACAATAAATTCAAAATGTTCATTGCATTTAAAAATTGTGAATCACTATATTGTACACCTGTATCTTATACAACATTATATATTAACTATACTTCATTTTAAACAAAAGATGTTCATTGCAGCATTGCTTATGGTAGCGACAAGCTCATAAATAGAAAAACTTAGTAAAAAATGGCACAACTCCATGGAGTACCAGGTAGTCACTAAAATGACAGTTACGGAGATTGGGTGTAATACTAGAAAATGTTAAGAATCTAAAAAATTGGATACACAACTGCAAGAGTACCACAGTTACAATGAGGCAAAACCTGAGCTTCTGAGAGAGCAGAAACACATCAAGAATGCTAATGGTGGTTGTGTCAGGTCAAATGAATTATGGCTTATTTTGTTTCTTTTTTTCTTCTATTTTTCAATTCTTCTGTAACATGGTTATATTATTTTTTATGATGAAAATGATGCATTTTTTTTTAAAGCTGATGAATAATTCCATAGCTGAGTCTTATTAGCAGCCAAAGGTGACCTTGTCTAAAGAAGACATTCTCCAGGCCTTGGATCAATGCAGGGAGGGCCGGGCAGCCTGTGGCACATGCCTGGTGGGTGTGGGGGTGGTGGACATCTGGGTGTATATCCTGCTGCACCGGAAAACAGCCAGCCTGGGACTGATACCCGGGCCCCAAAGGTAGTTACATACCAGGAGGTGACCTGGCTGGGTCACAGGCACCCAGATCTCCCTCCTCCCTCTGTAGCTTTCCCACTTCTACGTGTTGCTGGGTCTCCCCACTGGCTGCAGACAAATCCAGGTAGCAAGTTTGGAAGCTCAGGGAGGGAAAAACTGGATACAGCATTTCGTTCCACTGTTAATTAAAACAAAAAACCAACAATGAAAATGAAACCTGGGAGACTACACTGAGGGTGTGATTGATGGTCTGGGCTGTTTCTGTGATCTGCCCAGCTAAGTGGAGAACGGCTCTGAGGTTTCTGACCACCTTCCAGGCGGTGGTCATTTCTGACTTCCAGCCATTCTCTGAGCCGCCTCGGCTTGCGGGGCTCTTTGAAAAGTTAAGTATGAGGAGAAGGCAATGGGTTTATAAAATTGCCTGGATTCCCCTCGGGTTTGTGTTGTTAACACTTTCCTCAGAGTGTGGAGTAGGCGAGGGAGGTAGGGAGGAAAAGGAAACCCAGTGGGTAAGTCAGTGGCTTTGGAATTAGATACAGTTGGGTTTAAATCTAGTTTTAGCTACTTAGTAATTGTGGCTACATTAGTCAAGCAAAGGCCTTCATCTCATCAAGCCTCAGTTTTCTTATCTGCAAAATGGATGATAAAGATGGTACCTGCCTCAGAGGCTGAAGTTAAATGAGTTGCTTATCAAGCGGAGCACGGGGCTGACACATTGCTAGCGCTGGAAAAGCGCCAGCCCCATTATTATTGTTTTTGTTATGATTGCTATTTAATGAACATCTTTTCCCTTGGTTGCCCTGCTTTTTCAAAAACAACTTTTCTACCAGAGAAAGAAAAGGCAATGGTAGCAGAAGATACCGAATAAACCAAAGACTTCCAATTCCCCCTAAGTTCCTGAGCCTCAGACTCTGTCCCTGCAGGAATTCTCTTTCCCAAACATCCTTAGGTCTTCCTAGGACTTTGTCTTCCTGTTGACACCCTCCTGGACTGTCTCCATAGAAGACAGCTTTATATCCCACCAAGAACGGTTTATCTCCTGGGCATTGCCTCTTTACTGCTAAGGACTCAAGACTACAGCTTGTATACAAGGCGCTGTGCCAAGTGCTATTTATAGTGCTAGAAATTATAAGTGCCATAATTTCCAGTTTAATTCTCACAACCCCTGATGTAGTACTATTATTATCACCCATTTTAAAGTCAAGGAAATGGAAGCTCAGAGGGGATAGATAACTTTCCCAAGTACACACTACTAGGATGAGGCAGAACAAAGATTCTAGTCTAGATCCATCTGATCATGGAGCCCCTGCTCTTAAGCTCTATGAGACGATGACATGAAGCTCTATTATCCAAGAGGTTGCTGGGAATTATTAATGAATGTGAAAAGTGTGTGCGAACTTCTAACCTTCTCTGTGCATTCAATTGCTCGGTCGTGTCTGACTCTTTCGCCACTGCATGGACTGCAGCCTGCCAGACTCTTCTGTCCATGGAACTTTCCAGGCAAGAGTACTGGAGTGGGTTACCATTTCCTCCTCCAGGGGATCTTGCCATGGTTTAACAAACGTATAGCGACATAGCAGCATAGGAGAAGTAGAGCACGGTGGTTACCAGCTTCTGTTCATTCTGCGCTATTGCTTTTGACCTTTTGTCACTTCGGTGACCTTACTTTCTTTTCCTGTAAAACAGATAAAACAGCACAGGGTCGTGGTGACAGATGTGGTAGGACAGGTAAGCCCATGAAACAATGTCTGGCACATAATCGACAGTAGATAAACAAGGCTCTAGAGTAGCCACTAACTACTTTTGCGAGTGGCTTCCATGATGGCAGAGAGCACTGTCTGTTCTGTTCATGGCGGTCACATTATGTCTTTGGGGAATCTCTGACAAGTGAACGAATGATGGTGGTCCTAGTTGTTGGGGCCATGATGTCCTTAGTGTGGCCCAGCTGTGTTGGATTCCTGAGAAGAGTCTGCACTGGCTCTGTCGCTTTGGCAGGCAATGAGGTGGGTGGATCAGGGCAGCCAGTAAACAGTGGCCTGATCCAGGGACAGGACTTAGGGACAGTCACCATGACACCCCACGGGCTGTTTCTACCTGAGATTTCATCATTTCCCTATGAGTTAAGATCATACAGGACTCTGGCCTCACTGGAATTGTTTGTCAAAATTTGTCTAGAGTCAAAGGGAAGACCCTCATCAAATTAGGATTGCATAGGGTTGGAGAGACCACTGGGGCTCGGGCCTCCTACCCCACCCCTCCCTAAAAGGAAGCTGAGAATAGTTAGAATTCAATTAAGCCTTGGTGAAGGGAGTCTTGCAGGCAGAGCTGGGGCAGGCCCATGTCTGGGCTGAACAGAACAACCGATTTAAGCTAAATCAACGCCTACTTAAGTGAGCTGTAATAAGCATTCTGGGGGCAACGCCAGCCTGGGGGCATCATTTATCACTGGGTAATAGAAAACCGTAATGAATAATAACTTGGGCCCAGCAGCCGGAGCGCACATACATTACCAGGTTCCCGTGGCCGCTGTCCACCCAGCCGGGAGGGTGGGGTCTGAGGCCTGGGTGCTGGGGTTTGCATATTGAATTCTGCTGCCTGCAGCAAAGTCTTTGTTGTACAGGAAAGCCACTAATCTCACACCTGCTTTGCCAGTCTTGTGCTTGGCCTGGGGAACACACAGTCCCTTTGCTAGTATTGCACGAAGAGGGGACAAGAGGCCTCAGAGCAGAAGCCTGTTCTTGAGAGGGTCTGGTTTTGGCATCTGCCTTGGCCAGTGTGTGAGAACACAGATCTCCAGTTAACTCCTCTCTGAGGCCTGATCCCAGGGATTCATTGCCTCACAAAGCCTTGTCAGCAACGGTCTTTTGAGTACCAGTGATACACAGAGTTCTGTACTGGGCAATGGTGGGGTGTGGGAAAGCCTTGGGGATGGGTGTGGAAAATTCCTGGCCCAGCACTGTCTCATTTGATATCTACTAACTACTCTTGAGATAAATGTTATATACCTGTGCCTTAAGACCCTTAGGAGCCAGTGTCTTTGAAGCTTAACTACTTTTTAGCTGTGTGGCCTTAGATAAGCTACTGGACTTCTCTGGGCCACAGGTCCTCCCATACAATGGATATAATACCAGGGTGGTTGTAGGTGTATGTAAGTTATGGGGTATGAAACACTTAGGAGGCGCCTGACACAGAGCAAGTGCTGAGCTCACTGGCTGCTGTTGCTATTATTTCTGGGCTTTCTTGGTGGCTCAATGGTAAAGAACCTGCCTGCCAATGCAGGAGATGCAGGGTTTGATGCCTGGGTTGAGAAGATCCCCTGGAGAAGGAAATGGCAACCCACCCCAGTGTTCTTGCCTGGGAAATTCTATGAACAGGAGAACCTGGCAGGCTACAGCCCATGGGGTCGCAAAAGACTCAGCCAGGTCTTAGCGACAAAATAAACAACAGCAACCACTTTATAGACAAGAAGACTGAGAATCAGAGGGGTCAATCAGCTTGCACACACAGTCAGGAAGAAGAGGGCCCTGGAATTCGAATCATTTATATTCAGATCACCTTCTCTACCAGGAGAAACAGACCCTTACACCTCCGGATCTGTTCTTCTGATACCACTCCATTCAGGCTCTGGAGCCTTGAGGGCTCTTTATCGCCCCTCCCCCATTGTGTACCAGCAGCCCACTCCCTCCTTTTGAAAGCTCTCCTTCTTGGACCTTCCCTAATACACTCTGCCTGTTCACCTCACCTTCTCTGTAGGGTAATAATTACACCTCACTGTGGTTGTGAGAAGGCTGCATTTATTTGTACCAAGCAAGATTCTTTTGGCCTTGTTAGCCTGGGGATGAGAGAAGACCTCTGGAATAAAAAAAAAAAACAACCCGAAAACCAATGCCTTGCTGACTCAGATCCCATCATAGGTTTATTCGCAATCTTTCCCCTTGTGTTCTTTGAGAGTTGTTGGCCCGCCTCATCTTGCCGACCGCTTTTGCTGCTTCCAGGGAGCCTCCATGATTCCCTCTTGCCTATCCCATGGCCAGTTCAGGGCTCGCCTCTTCCCCCACCTCCTACACTGACTTCTTGGCTCTGGGTCTTTGGAGTTCGTCTTTGGTCCCGGTTGATTGGAGGTGGCTTCTGTTTTGTTCTCCCAAATTTCCTTCTGAAGTCGGGGGAGGTTGCCCTTTTGCACATTTACTAGTTCACTCAACAAATGTTTATGCACCTTCTAGGGGTTGGAAATTCAAGAGGATTTAGACCTTGTCCTTCCACACTGGACAGATGCCTTCTTCAGGTGCCCCTCCTTACTCATCTGTATATTTCAGCTTCAGTGCTCCATAGTCTTGTGGTTTTTGTTTGTTTGTTTGTTTTCCTAAAGAATCTGATGCTGTTGACTTTTTCTGCACTGACTCTTGACTGTAATAAACTCAGATCCTGGGGACCCATAATGAGTTTGTAGACACCTGGAGCAAAGCATGAGAGCTGTGAGCAATGCTGGGCTCAGACTTCCTCTCCTTCTGATCTTAGCCACTATCTCAGACCAAGATGAGGCCTGGGCCTGATTTTCATCGGCATCTGAGATCAAACAATCAACTTTGGGAAAATATCTCAGCAGCATTCCTCATAAACCATTAGAAACAAACAAACAAAAGCCAATTTGCTTTACTCTACCTTCAACTGATAAAACCAAACAATTCCATATGAACAAACAAACAAACCAGAAGTGTCCTAATTCTTACTTGAGTTAGAATAGCTTTGCTTTGACCTACCCTCTCTTAGATCATTTCCAACTAATCAGACTCATCATCCTTTTATCATGAGTTTAGTAAATCCTCTGAGAAAAAAGCTCCTTTATGATGACGTCAAGCATGGATGGTGGCCATTGGAGGCGGACCACAGAGTCTTCCCTTCAAAAGAGCTGCTGTGAGTACATTTGGCTGCCAGGTTCCAAGAGCTACACCTCTGGATCTGCTGTGATGTTCAGCTGAGGCCAAATGTTTGATGGATTTCAGATAAAATATATATTTCTTACTGATTTCTAGTTTAAAAACATTGTGGTCAGTGAGCATACTTTGCAAGGTTTTAATTATTTTACATTTATTTGAGACCTGTTTTATGCCAAAATACTATTTTAGTAAATGTTTCATGTGAACTTGAAAGACGTGTATTGTTTTGAGTGGTGTGTTCTGTAGGTGTGTGATTTTTCTGATAATCTACTTGGTATGAATGTAGCTTTTTTTTTTTAAAATTAGTGTTAGTATGGAGAAGCAGAGAAGGCAATGGCACCCCACTCCAGTACTCTTGCCTGGAAAATCCCATGGATGGAGGAGCCTGGTGGGCTGCAGTCCATGGGGTCGCGAAGAGTCGGACACGACTGAGCGACTTCACTTTTCACTTTCATGCATTGGAGAAGGAAATGGCAACCCACTCCAGTGTTCTTGCCTGTAGAATCCCAGGGGCGGGGGAGCCTGGCGGGCTGCCATCTCTGGGGTCGCGCAGAGTCGGACACGACTGAAGCGACTTAGCAGCAGCAGCAGCAGTGTTAGTATGGCGTAGTTTTATAAACATCCTTTAACTTTCAGCCTATGTGTGTCCTTATATTTAAAGTCAGTCTTTTGTAGATAGCATAGAGACGGGTCCAATCTGGCACTCCATGCCTTTTAATTGTGTTGCTTAGACCACTTATATTTAATTAAAATTGTTGATACAGTTGGGTTTAAATCTACCATTTTGCTATTTCTTTTCTATTTGCCCATATGTTCTTTGCTATTTTCCCCTCTTTCTTTGCTCTTATAATAAATGAATTTAAAAAATGATTCCATTTAATCCTCAGTATTGGCTTATTTGCTATGTCTCTTTGTTATATTTTTAAAATGCTTGATATAAAATTTATATAGACATTTTTAACTTCTTAAAGTCAAACTTCAGGCAATATTGTACATTTCACATAGTATAAGAACCTAGAACAGTATTTCCCCTCCTGTCCTTTTTGTTGTTTTCAGAAATTTTATTTGCACATGTACTATAAACTCCAAAATGCATTATTATTAGTTTTTCCTTAAACGATTAATTATTTTCTAAAGAGATTCAAAATGAGTCTTTTATATTTACCCACATATTTAACAGTATTGGTGCACTTCATTCTTTTCTGTTGATCAAACTTTCCACTTAGTATCATTTTCCTTTTTCCTAAAGAATTTCCTTTATCATTTCTTGTAGTACATGTCTTCTGGCAATAAACTGTCTGAGCTTTTGTTTGTCTAAAAAGTCTTTATAAGCATATCCATTTTATTGTGTTTCCCTTTATTGCTTTTTGCAGCTACTGTGCTTTATATAAATTGAAGGTTTGTGGCAACCTTACATTGAATAAGTCTATTGGCACCATTTTTTCCAACAGCATTTGCTTATTTTGTGTTTCTGTGTCACATTTTGGTAATCCTCAAAATGTTCAAAGTTTTCCATTATTATTACATTTGTTATGGTGGTAATGATCTTTGATGTTACTATTGTGTTTTGAGGTACCATGAATTGCACCCATATAAGATGGCAAACTTAATTGATAAATATTATATATGTTCTAACTGCTCCACTGACTGGCTGTTTTGCCTTCTCTCTTCCTCTCCCTACTCCTTGAGATGCAACAACATTGAAATCAGGCCAATTAATACAATGACCTCTACGTGTTCAAGTGAAAGGAAATGTCATCTGTCTCTCACTTTAAGTCAAAGGCTAGATACGATTAAGCTTAGTGAGGAGGCATGTGGAAAGTCAAGATAGGCTGAAAGCTAGGCCTCTTGTACCAAATAGTTAGCCAAGTTGTGAATGCAAAAGGAGGGTTCTTGGAGGAAATTAAAAGTGCTACTCCAGTGAACACACAGATGATAAACAGGCGAAACAGCCTTGTTGCTAATATGGAGAAAGTTCTAGTGGTCTGGATAGAAGATTAAACCAGCTACAATATTCGCGTAAGCCGAAGCCTAGTTCAGGGTAAGGCTCTAACTCTCCTCAATTCTGTGAAGGCTGAGAGTGGTGAGGAAGCTGCAGAAGAAAAGTTGGAGCTAGCAGAAGTTGATTCATGAGGTTTGAGATTTATGTCATCTCTGTAACATAAAAGTACAAGGTGAAGCAGCAAATGCTTATATATTAGTAGAAGCTGCAGTAAGCTATCCAGAAGATCTAGCTAAGGTAGTTCGTTATGGTGGCTACATTAAGCAACATATTTTCAACGTAGATGAAACAACCTTCTGTTAGAAGAAGATGCCATCAAGGACTTCCATAGCTAAAGAGGAGAAGTCAATACCCGATTTCAAAACTTCAAAAGACACTGATTCTCTTGTTAGGGGCTAATGCAGCTGATGACTTTAAGTTGAAGCCAGTGTTCATTTACTATTCTGAAAATCCTAGTATGTGCTTAGTTGCTCAGTTGTGTTTGATTTTTTGTGACCCCATGGACTGTAGCCCACCAGGTTCCTCTGTCCATGGGGATTCTCCAGGCATGAATACTGGAGTGGGTTGCCATACCCTCCTCCAGGGAATCTTCCCAATCCAGGGATCAGACCCAGGTCTCCCACACTGCAGGTGGATTTTTTACCATCTGAGCCACCAGGTAATCCTAGGGTTCTTAAGAATTATGCTAAATCTACTCTGCTCATGCCCTATAAATGGAACAACAAAACCTGGATGACAGAACATCTGTTTACAACATGACTGACTGAATATTTTAAGCCCACTGTTCAGACATAGGGCTCAGAAAAAAAGATTCCTTTCAAAATATTACTGCTTACTGACAATGCACCTGGTCACCCAAGAGCTCTGATGGAAATGTATGACAAGCTTAATTAATGTTGTTTTCATGCCTTCTAACACAACATCCATTCTGCAGTCTATGGATCAAAGAATAATTTTGGCTTTCAAGTCATATTATTTAAGAAATAAATACATTTCATAAGGCTATGGCTGCCATGAATAGAGATTCTTCTGATGAATCCGGACAAAATAAATTGAAAATCTTCTGGAAAGAATTTTCCATTCTAGATTCCATTAAGGATATTCATAATTCATGAGCAGAGATCAAAATATCAACACTAACAGACATTTGGAAGAAATTGATTCAAACCCTCACAAGTGACTTCCTGGGGTTCAAGACTTCAGTAGAGAAAGTAACTACAGATGTTATGGAAATAGTAAGAGAGCTAGAATTAGAAGTGCCTGAAGATGTGACTGAATTGCTGCAATCTTGTGATAAAACTTTACTGAATGAGGGATGGCTTCTTATGGCTGGAGCAAGAAATTCTGTTTCTTGAAATGGCAACTACTTCTGGTGAAGACACTATGCAGATTGTTGAAATGACAAAAAAGGATTTAGAACATTACATAAACTTAGATGACAAAGCAGTGGCAGGGTTTGACAGAATTGACTCCAATTTTGAAAATTCCACTGAAAAAATGTTATAAAAAACATTGCAAGCTACAGAAAAATTGTTTGTGAAAGCATGAGTTGATTGTCTTATTTTAAGAATTTGCCACAGTCATCCCAAGCTTCAGCAAGCACTTCTGGCTGCCTGGCCTGGAGTCATGACCTGTTTATCTGCACAGTGACCTTCTACAAAGGTATGGACCAGCCTGGAAGAGGAAGTCTTCAGGGAGCTCAATGCCCTCTCCTTGCTCGTGGGAGATGAGTGGCACCACATGCACAAAGACACTGTCTACACTCAATTGTGTCAGCAGTCATCAGCACCCAGGCAAAACCCTGTACCTCACAGAGGCTCAGGTAATGAATAGCATTATTTTTAGCAATATTTAGCAAAGTATCTTAAATTTAAGGTATATATATATATATATATTTTAGGTGTAATGCTATTGCACACTTAATTGACTACAGTATAGTGTAAACAGCATAATGTAAATACAGCTTTTACATAACTGGGAAACCAAAAAATGCGACTTGCTTTAATGCAGTCTTCACTTTATTGTGGGGCTTGAACTCAACCTACACTATCTCTGGGCTAAGCATGTGTTTCATCTTCAGATTTGAAAGGAATTTCTGCTGGGTTAAAGAATTCTAGGTTGACAAATTTTCCTCTTTTGTGTCTTCCTGTTTTCCTCTGATTTGTGAAATTTCTGACACGAGGTTTGCTGTCATTTTTTTGTCTTTCTTTTTCTGTATATAATTGTCAGACTGCTTTAACTTTTTTTTTAAAAATCATGAATTTGAGGATTTTGATTATGATGTATCTTGAATTTTCTTTTTGAGATTTATTCAGTCTGGAGGTCATTGAAATTCCTGAATTTGTGGGGTTATAATTTTCCCCATATTTGAAAAAAACATTTGACTGTCTTTCTTCAAATGTTACATCTGCCAGACGTCTCTCTCTTTTTATGGAACTTCAATCACACATACGTTAGGCTACTTGATTTTGTTTGTGATTATCAGGAGCTAATGATCCAATTTTTTTTTTTTGTAGCCTCTTTTCTCTTAATGCTTCATTTTTGATAGCTTCTACTGCTATCTTTTCTCTTTTTCTTTAAAAATTTAATTAATTGACTAATTAATTAGTTGGAGTATAGTTGTTTTACAATGTTATATTAGTTTCTGCTGTAAAACAGAGTGAATCAGTTATACATATACATATACCCACTCTTAAAGGTTTGCTTCCCTTTTGGGTCACCACAGAGAACTGAGCAGAGTTCCCTGTGCCACGCAGTAGGTTTTCACTAGTTACCCGTTTTATGTATAGTAAGGTATGTATGTCAATCCCAACTTCTGAATTCATCCCACTACCACTTCCTGCCTTTGTAACCATAAGTTTGTTTTCTACATTTGTGACTCAGGTCCTGATCTTTCCTTCTGCTGTTTCAAACATCCTGGTAATCCCGTCTAGTATATTTTTCATTTAATGTATTATATTTTTTAATCTCTAGAATTTGCATTTGCTTCTTTATTGTATCTTTTTTTCACTTATCGCAGGCATGCTTTTCTCTGCCTTCTTGAAAAATGGAGTGTATTCATAATGGTTGTTTTACTGTCTTTTTTGCTTGTTCTACCATCTGTGGGTCTATTTCTACTGATTGATTTTTCTTCTTGTTATGGAGAAAATTTTTCTCTTTTCCTTTGCATTTCTGGTAATTTCTGATTAGATAGCAGATATTATTAATTATACATTGTGGGTTGCTGGATATTATTGTTTTATATAAGTAGTGCTGGATTTTTTTTCCTGTGCATAGTTACTCAGAATCAATTGGATCTTTCTGCCTTGTTAAGCTTTTTTATGGCCCATCCAAAGCAACTTTTAGTCTAGGTAAAATTTATCTCCAATACTAAGGCAATTCACTTTTGGGGATTCTACCCAAAGCCCCATGTGTTATGAAGTTTACTCTCAGTCCTGTGTGAGCTCTGGAAGTTGTTCTATTTTTTTCCTGATATTCTTTCTCCATCTTTAGATAGTTTTTGCTTATGCATTGCTGTTCAGTACACAGATAGGAGGGGAAACCTCTGCAGATCTCTAGAAGTCTCTATTTGTGAAGATCCTTCCTCTTCGGGACTCAGCCTTGCAAATTCTAGCCATCTTGGCCTTCCTGAACTTTCATCTTTGACTTCTCCTTCAGGCTGCTAGGTTTTATTATGGTCTCCACTCCCTTTGCTAAGACCTGGATAATGCCTCCAGATGCTGACCTGGTGCAGTGGAACAGTTTGCCTACTTTGAGGGATCAAATTTCCGTGCTGCTTTTTGCACAGTACTTCAAACTTCACATGAAACAATGCTTTGGTTTTCTAGTAAATTTAATATGTAATGGTATTTGGCTCCTGTTACTCTATCTTGGCTGGAAGCAGAATTGATCACTCCCTCTTTTTTGAAACACTTTTTTTCCCTTTTTTTGTTTTTCTGTTTTAATGCTCACTTCTTAGTCTCATTATCTCCTTCCTCCTCTCTCTGAGTTACTTCTGAATATTGGCATAGGTCCCCTTATTGTTTCTATTATCTCTGTTGGCAGATTTATCTAACGTCATGCTTATTTGCTGTTGACTGTAAAATGGATATCTCCAGGGCAATTTCCCTTCTGAATCCCAAACTCAGACGTCCAAGTAGTCTAGCTGATATCTCTGGGATGTCTACTACGCCTTTTTAAGCTTATTTGTTTTTATAATGTGAAGTATAATTTATTTATAATGTGTTAGTTCCTGGCATACAGTACCTATATACATACATATATATATAGACCCACATTTTCAGATTCTTTTCCCTTATAGGTTATTACAAAATGCTGAGTATATTTCCTGGTTGTAGTAGCCTCTTACACTTAGTATGCCCACAGTATAATTCTCAACTTAGTCCTCTCTCAAACATGTTTCTTTCAGTCCTTGTATCTTGGTGATGTGGTTCAATTCACTAATGCATCATCCACCTAGAAGCTCAAGGAAAAAACTTTTAATCATCTTTAATTCTTTTTTCTTCTCCTCTATTATCTAATCCATTAGCAAGTCCTATATACACCCTGCTTCAAAAATATATTGCAGTGCATACCAACCCTTACCAGCTTCACTGCTACCACTTTGGTCTCTGTCTTGATCCTTTCTCGCCTGGACTATTACAATACGCTCCTACCTGCTTCCACTCTGGTGTGTTTCCAGTTTAGCCTATTCTCCCCACAGCAGCCAAATTTTAATCCAATCAATTCACTTTCCTGTTTCAAACCCTCAAGTGACTTTAAAATAAAATGCAAATATCTTATAATAACCTATAAAGCCAAATATGATCCTCCCCTATTTCTCTAATTTGGTCTGTTAGCATTTCCTCCACCTATTTATTCCAAGTAGACCCAACCTCTTTCTGAATCCTGAGCACAATTAAGATTTTTATGTACTTAGGGCCTTTGCACATGCTGTGCTCATCTACCTAATCTGTGAAGCATTGCTGCTGTTTCTTATCACTCATGTCTCACCTCTAATTTTGTCTCTGCAGAGAGGTTTTCTCTGACCTAATATGAAGAAGCTTCTTACCCTGTCACTTTGTTATCCCATTACTTCCTTTTATTTTCTTTATCACACACGTCAATGATTCTGATGATGGCCACAGTTTTCCAACCCTCCATCAACACCTCTTTGCAATGTGACTTTGCAACACTTTCCATTGAGAGGGGAATCTATTTCTCCATTCCTCAAATCTGGGCTGGACTTATGACTTGCTTTGGCTGACAGACTGTTTTGGAAGTAAAGGTGTGTTCGCTCTGAGCTATGTGATCTGTTCTCATTCTTGGACTCCAGCAACTGCCCTGTGAAGAATCCTGAGCTTATTTGGAGGAGGACGGGAGAACACATGGAGAAAAACTGAGACATCTTAGCCAATAGCCAGTCTTTTCTGGGAAACAAAGCTTCCAGGCTGACCTGGAGCCAATTGCAGACACATGAAGGAACCCAGACCAGACTAGGGCTGCTGAGCTGAACAACCTGTACTCTCATGAGCAAGAATAAATGGTCATTAAAAAAAATCATAAAATATTACTGTGATTGGTGATGAAGCAAAAAATTAGTTGATCTAATTAGGTCAGTATTTGAAATTATGTATCAATATATGCTCACTTTATTGTGTCACCCCTATCAACATATGAATTCCTTGAAGATAAGGAATTTTGCTCATCAACATATTGTAGTGGTTATAGCTATAGCATTAGATCAAAGTAACAATATGATATTTTAAGAAAGACCTATATATTGGCACTTTATTAAACAGGAGAGATATGGCCACCAAAGCCATCTACACTTCCTCCTAAATTTTTCCTAACGAAAAACCAGAGTAAAAGACCGAGGCAATTTTGTTCTATCAGGAGACTGATGGTCAAAGTGAATTAAATTATCCTAGGGGAAGGGGAATTAGGTGCCAACAAGGAATAAGTCCCTTTTCTGGGACTGATTGAATCTAATCCTAGCGAAAGGAATCCAGAAAGGCTTGGGAAACTCATTCTTTTCTTGTCCCTCTCGCATCTCCCAATCCTGCTGACATACCCTTTTCTTGTTTCCCCTAATGTATCCATCATCTCCACTCAAGGAAACCCCATCAGGGCTTCTGAAGAACAGCAGAACCCAGACTGGCTTTGGGAAAAGTGTAAATAACTAACACACATGGGCTCTACACATGGACATCACCAGATGGCCAACACCGAAATCAGGTTGATTATATTCTTTGCAGCCGAAGGTGGATAAGCTCTATACAGTCAGCAAAAACAAGACCGGGAGCTGACTGTGGCTCAGATCATGAACTCCTTATTGCCAAATTCAGACTTTAATTGAAGAAAGTAGGGAAAACCACTAGACCATTCAGGTATGACCTAAATCAAATCCCTTATGATTATACAGTGGAAGTGAGAAATAGATTTAAGGAATTAGATCTGATAGACAGAGTGCCTGATGAACTATGGATGGAGGTTCATGACACTGTACAGGAGACAGGAATCAAGACCATCCCCAAGAAAAAGAAATGCAAAAAAGCAAAATGGCTGTCTGAGGAGGGCTTACAAATATCTGTGAAAAGAAGAGAAGTAAAAAGCAAAGGAGAAAAGGAAAGATATACCCATCTGAATGCAGAATTCCAAAGAATAGCAAGGATAGATAAGAAAGCCTTCCTCAGTGATCAATGCAGAGAAATAGAGGAAAACAATAGAATGGGAAAGACTAAAGATCTCTTTAAGAAAATTAGAGATACCAAGGGAACATTTTATGCAAAGATGGGCTCAATAAAGGACAGAAATGGTAGGGACCTAACAGAAGCAGAAGAGACTAAGAAGAGGTGGCAAGAATACACGGAAGAACTGTACAAAAAAGATCTTCAAGACCAAGATAATCACGATGGTGTGATCACTCACCTAGAGCCAGACATCCTGGAATGTGAAGTCAAGTGGGCCATAGAAGGCATCACTACTAACAAAGCTAGTGGAGGTGATGGAATTCCAGTTGAGCTATTTCAAATCCTAAAAGACGATGCCATGAAAGTGCTGCACTCAATATGCCAGCAAATCTGGAAAACTCAGCTGTGGCCACAGGACTGGAAAAGGTCAGTTTTCATTCCAATCCCAAAGAAAGGCAATGCCAAAGAATGCTCAAACTACCACATAATTGCACTCATCTCACACGCTAGTAAAGTGATGCTCAAAATTCTCTAAGCCAGGCTTCAGCAATATGTGAACCGTGAACTTCCAGATGTTCAAGCTGGTTTTAGAAAAGGCAGAGCAACCAGAGATCAAATTGCCATCTGCTGGATCATCAAAAAAGTAAGAGTTCCAGAAAAACATTTATTTCTACTTTATTGACTATGCCAAAGCCATTAACTGTGTGGATCCAATAAACTGTGGAAAATTCTGAAAGAGATGGGAATACCAGACCACCTGACCTGCCTCTTGAGAATCCTGTATGCAGGTCAGGAAGCAACAGTTAGAACTGGACATGGAACAACAGACTGGTTCCAAATAGGAAAAGGAGTACGTCAAAGCTATATATTGTCACCCTGCTTATTTAACTTATATGCAGAGTATATCATGAGAAACGCTGGGCTGGAAGAAGCACAAGCTGGAATCAAGATTGCCGGGAGAAATATCAATAACTTCAGATGTGCAGATGACACCACCCTTATGGCAGAAAGCAAAGAACTAAAAAGCCTCTTGATGAAAGTGAAAGAGGAGAGCGAAAAAGTTGGCTTAAAACTCAACATTCAGAAAACGAAGATCATGGCATGCGGCTCCACCACTTCATGGCAAATAGGTGGAGAAACAGTGGAAACAGTGGCTGACTTTATTTTTTGGGGCTCCAAAATCACTGCAGATGGTGATTGTAGCCATGAAATTAAAAAACGCTTACTCCTTAGAAAGAAAGTTATGACCAACCTAGATAGCATATTAAAAAGCAGAGACATTACTTTGTCCACAAAGGTCAGTCTAGTCAAGGCTATAGTTTTTCCAATAGTCATGTATGGATGTGAGAGTTGGACTATAAAGAAAGCTGAGTGCTGAATAATTGATGCTTTTGAACTGTGGTGTTGGAGAAGATTCTTGAAAGTCCCTCAGACTGCAAGGAGATCCAATCAGTCCATCCTAAAGGAGATCAGTCCTGGGTGTTCATTGGAAGGACTGATGTTGAAGTTGAAACTCCAATACTTTGGCCACCTCATGCGAAAAGCTGACTCATTTGAAAAGACCGTGATGCTGGGAAAGATTGAAGGCAGGAGGAGAAGGGGACAACAGAGGATGAGATGGTTGGATGGCATCACTGACTCAATGGACATGAGTTTGAGTGAATTCTGGGAGTTGGTGATGGACAGGGAGGCCTGCAGTGTGCGGTCCATGGGATTGCAAAGAGTTGGAGACGACTGAGCAATAGAAATGAACTGAACTGAAATTACTAATATTACTCAAACAAACCAACAAAAGGAAAAAGCAAACAATGGCCAACTACCCCGTGACAGGTCATGGGGTTTTTAACAACAGCAAGGGAAAAATACAGACAGATGAATTTCTAAATGAGTGCTTTTTGGGCCAACCGGAAATTTTGATATAATGTACAATTTTCTAGGTATTGTTCCAGATGTAAATTATTCAGATTTCAAATTTTGAAAAGTACTGAAATATAGTATTATACCAACAAAGTATTAATATTTTGATACTTTAAGCTGGCATTTATTCTGGAATGCCTGAACACCTTCAGCTAATATTGCAATCACCCTCATTTCCCCAGCACCTAGGACAGCGCCCAGCAGGTTCTCAATCCGTGCAAGAGCAGATGAATGAACAGATGCTTGCTAAGATCTGGCTGTATGAAAGGGCTGGGTGGAGGTGCAACCCCAGGGTAGTTAGCTGTCCTCAAACACACATACACACTTCACATGCTGCTTCCCAAATGACAGCTGCCCTCCCACTAGGTCCCAGTTCTGACAAGGGAGGAGGAGGGGCCTGGGGGTGCTCCAAGGACAAGCATCCCAGGGCTAAGGCAGTACATCCTGTAAAGATGGTGCTGCAAACCCTCTGTATCCTTCAGGTTTGGCAGGGCTAAGTCTTCTAGCAGAATCTCCCGTGATGCTAGCAGGGGTGGGGCTGTGGAGGAAAATAATAGTAAGAACAATGCAGGACTGCTCTGGCAGTTCAGTGGTTAAGAATCTACCTTGCAAAGTGGAGACATGGGTTCAGTCTCTGGTTGGGGAACTAAGGTCCCACATGCGGCAAAGAAACTAAGCCCTCGAGCTGAAACAACTGAGGTCGCATGCTCTGGAACAAGCGTGCCACAATTGGAGGGCTGAGTGCTGCAACTATGGAGTCTATGTGTGACAACAAAAGATCCTTCATGATGCAATGAAGATCCCGCATGCTGCAACTGAGAGCTGAAGCAGCCAAATAAATAAATAAATATATTTTTTAAAAAAGAACAGTGTAATGGCCACCTCCTTGGTTCTCCCTGGGTACTAGGCATTGTGCTAAGTAAACATAAGTCTTTTTTTTTATGATACTCTATTTTAATATTTATAGCATTGCATTTTGTGTCTTCCCTGGTAGTCCAGTCAGTAAAGAATCTGCCTATAGTGCAGGAGACCTGGGTTTGATCCCTGGGTTGGGAAGATCCTCTGGAGAAGGGAATGGCTACCCACTCCAGTACTGTTGCCTGGAAAATCCCATGGACAGAGAAGCCTGGCAGGCTACAGTTGATGGGGTCACAAGAGAAGGACGCAACTTAGCAACTACACCACCACATTTTGTGGAGGAGGAAACTGAAGCTGAGAAAAGTTAATAAGTTGCCTGGAGTCACACAGTTAGGAGCACTTCCCTGGTAGCCCAGATGGTAAAGAATCTGCCTGCAATGTGAGAGACATAGATTCCATCCCTGGGTTGGGAAGATCCCCTGGAGGAGGGCATGGCAGCCCACTCCAATATTCTTGCCTGGAGAATCTCCATGGACAGAGGGGCCTGGTAGGCTACAGTCCATAGGATTGCAAAGAGTTGGACACGACTGAGAGACTAAACCCAGCACACACAGGTAGAATGTGAGACAAGCCATGATTTGAACACGGGTCTTTCTATGCCACACTTTCTGAAGGCTATGCTAGGCCAGAGCTTACCTTGTCTGCCTGTTTGGAGCTGCTCTTCCTCTCTGTCCCCAGTGAGAGACCAGACTCCATCCTGAGCCCCGCCTCTACCCCCCCAGGTCTCCTGGGTCTCATAATGTTTTCTACTTGGGATCAGCCTGTTCACCTCCACCTGGGGTCACCTTTCTAAAGAGCTCATGCCTTGGGCTTATCTGACAAAGGGCTCAAATTCTTCCTTCCTGGCTAGTGTGAGAATTCCCATCTCAGCTCCCATCAAACCCACACACCCAGCACATCCTCCCACAAACACCTCACCTCCCCACAGAGCAGACACATTCCACACAGGGCAACAAGCTCAAACACCAAAGATGCTACAGATCTTTCTCAACTTAGAGTGGGGTTACTTCCTGATAAACATATCATAAATTGAAAATACCATGTCAAAAATATATTTAATACTCCTAACTTACCAAACACCATTGCTCAGCCTAGGCTGCCTTAAACATGCTCAGAACACGTCCATTAGCCTACAGTCGGGCAAAAGCATCTAACATGAAGCCCATTTTATAATCAAGTGCTGCATATCTCGTGTAATTGAATACTGTACTGAAAGTGAAAAACAGAATGGTTGTCTGGACACAGGGCGGTTGTAAGTGCATTGGTTGCTCACCCTCATGATCGCGTAGCTGAGTGGGAGCTGCAGCTGCTGCCACTGGCCAGCATCAAGAGACAGCACGTACCACATATCACTAGTTCAGGAGAAGATCAAAAGTCAAAGTCTGAGGGATGGTTTCTGTGGAATGCGTATTGCTTTCACATCATGGTAAAGTACAAAATCATTAAGTTGATCCATCACAAATCTGGGACCATCTGTATAAACGAGAGACCTGTATCATATACACAGGTGAGTTGTTGGTTTTCACACACAGGCAGGATATGCTCCACACACTTATAGACTTCCACTCCTCCGCACAGGAATTCATACACCATGCACGCACACACACACACACACACACACACACACGTACCATTCAGCATACCCACACACCTATTAAACTTCATGCCTACTCAGGACGGACTCCCCCTGCCCGACCCCCTCCTACTGTCCACTGCAGATGGATGGTCATTTGGTGCGGTGGGTGCTCCAAGTGAGGAAACTATCTCCTTGTACCACCTCACCTTTTAGGTGCCCCAACAAGCTCGGGTGTGCATAGAAGGAAAGGAGGAAAAGATGGGGCCAAAGTGAATTAGACAGGCCCCAGAACTGCCATAGGCAGACAAGGGCTCCAAATCCCACTAGAGATGGACAATGCTGTTTGTGGGAGAGAAATCTTGGCGAGATGGCAGATACACTGAGAAAAGAGGGGCTGGTGGGTCAAGGTGCCCCTGGGCAAGG
This sequence comes from Budorcas taxicolor, assembly GCF_023091745.1. Taxonomy (NCBI): domain Eukaryota; kingdom Metazoa; phylum Chordata; class Mammalia; order Artiodactyla; family Bovidae; genus Budorcas; species Budorcas taxicolor. Next base: position 107,427,103 of record NC_068912.1, read on the forward strand.
AAGCAAATGAGGATTATAATCATGGTGAAATAGAGAAAATATCAATAGGACAAAAGTTTAGATATTTAAATAAAGCAAAGCACAGACAATTCTGAGAGGAAAATTCTGAAAGAGGAGTAACCTCCTGACTCTCCCTAAGGCGAGAATCCACAGAACTGGGGGTGGGGGTGTTACTGGAGAACCCATCAAGGGATAGTGGGGATCAGACTCCAGATTTCTTCCAGGGACTTGTCCAAAGTGCTTCTCCCAGCCTCGATTTTGAAGAATGATTGGTGTGCTGCCAAGAAGCTTGAATGGAAATGTGGTCAGTTCTGAGCCTGGACAGGTCACACTGCTGTGTGTCCATCCATATGCATGAGTTGATTGGCCGGGAGTGAGGCTCCCACATGGGACTCTGGAGGCAGAGGCAGGGGATGGGGAGGGCAGCCTGGGGTCTGGTTCATGGAGCCCAGGGACCTGGCCTCGGAGCCCTTGGGATGAGCTGTTTACAACCCGGGGCTGAAAGCACAGGCAGCACCAGGCACAAGTCCCTTCCTGCCTTTACTGGGGACATGATGTGGCCTCAGGTTAGGAGGGACGTTCTGCAGTGGGGAGAATGTTTTTCCTGAGAGCAGGTGAGGGTCACCGGGGATGTCCCTGAAGGAGCTGGGGCAGGAGCAGGAGAGTGCTGTTTGTGAGTGCGGGTGAGTCTGTGTTATCTTGGACATTTCTTTTCTTTTTAAAATGATTTATTTATTAACTTATTTTTCTGTGCCAGATCTTAGTTGTGGCAGGCAGAATATGACCAGGAATCGAACCTAGGCCCCCTGCATTGGAAGCACAGAGTCCTAGCCACTGGACCACCAAGGAAGTCCCTCCTTGCACATCTGCATATGGAAAAAGGGTAAGATTTGAGGCGGGTGGAGTGTGCCGTGGGCAGGTGGAAGGATGTGGAAGCAGGCGGGAGAAACTGGAGGATTCTGTTCTGTGACCTCAGTGATGCCCGCCGTCGTGCTGATACCGGGACATTCACGGTATTTTGTCTTGATCTCCAAACAAATTGGTCCCTGATCACTGGCAGCAGGTAACCCACACCTGGCTTTCCCATGGACCCTTCCTTCCAGTTCTCCCAAGGACTTGTCCCTTTGGCTTTCCCTGCCTCTTGGTGTGGGGTAAGCTTTACATGGAGCAGAGCTGAGGAAAGGCTCTGAGCCATTCCAGTCATTGGGGAGCAGATTTGCTCTCAGAAACCCAGGTGTGGCTCATGGGAGGCTCCCTGAAAGAGGGAGTTTGACTGTTGAGTTGGCTGCTCAGAGTTGGATTAGCAAAATGCTGGGGCTGGGGAGATGGCATTCCAGGTAGAAAAAACTGCAAGAGCAAAGCCATGGAACTGGGGAATTTGGGAAGCCTGGAGAAGTTGGCCAAGGCTCAGGCGGTAGTGGATTTTATGTGTCAACTTTACTGGGCCACAGGGTGCCCAGATATTTGGTTAAACATTATTCTGGGTGTGTCTGTGAGGGTATTCTGGATGAGACTGACATTTGAATTGGTAAACTGAGTGAAGCAGATCCTCATTCAATCCACTGAAGTCCTGGATGGAGCAAAACATCTAAGCAGGAGGGAACTTCTGCTGCCTGACCACTGGGCTGGTCTTCTCCTGCCTTTGGACTTGGACTAAATCTAGAAATTATACATTGATTCTCCTGGTTCTCAGACTTTTAGACCAAGATTAGAATTATACCACTGGCTCCAGCTTGCTGACTGCAGATCCTGGGACTGTTCAGCTTCCATAATCTCAAGCAAATTCTTTATAATAAATCTCTCTCTATCTTTTCTTTGATATTTATCTATCATCAATCAATCAATCATCTATCTACCTGCCTACCTCTCTTTCTATATTTTTATCTTAATGTCTATTGGTTCTGTTTCTCTGGAGAACTCTAATAGCCAGAGTGGTGGTTCTCACCCATGACTGCACATCAGCATCACCTGGAAAGCTTCAAAAAGAATGACTCTCTGGGCTCCATGCCCAGAGGCTCTGATGCCATTGGTCTGACATCAGACCCAAGCATTTCTACTTTTCAAAAGTTCCCCAAGGACTCCCCTGTGTAGCTAGGGGGGAGAAGCTCTGAGGTTGGGAGGGAGGTCTGAGCTGGAGCATGGGGTGTGGGAAGGAGAGGAAGGAAAGGGATGTGAACTCATTCAGGGTGTCTGGGCTGCAGGCATTTGCTTGTTGAATAGCATCAGACAACTTCCCACCGTAGCAGTGAGGATGCTCCCCATTTTTCAGATAAGGAAAGCAATTGCTCAGTGAGGGAGTGGAAGGCTCAAGATCCCAAGGCTGGCAGGTGGCAGAGCTTGAATTTACAACCTAAAATCTGGAAGATGAACTTGAAAAGGCTTGGCCCTGAAATGACATTTGTCTTCCACTCTAGGAGCATGGCGAACATTGGAGTATGGCAATCCCCATTCTGGGGTCAGATCCTCTTATGCATATCCCCATACTCCTGGCTTGGAGGAGAACTTCAAGCTTGGGGACCTGCAGGATTATGAGTCCCATGACAGTGTTTGGTGCTTTTTAGCATCATATTAGTGGAGTATTTGTGTTGGACTGGACCTCAGAAATCAGAGCATTCTCCATCCCCCTGCCATCCTTGGGATGGTGTCACATTCATTTCTTTATTTCCTTGATAGCAGTGCTTAGCATTCAGTGGATCCTCAATTAATGTTTATGGAATTGAAATAAATGGTTTAAAAGGTCACAAATCTGATGCAACAAATGCCCAGGTAAATTTAACTGTCTTTCCCACATGGAGTGAGTTACAGCAGAGGTGGGGCTAGAATCAGTTCTTCTAATCTCAGCCATGTGGCCTTTTTACACTGTTATTTCCCTGCTGTTTTTGTTGGTTTCAGAATCATAGCCTTTGGGGACTAGATGAGCCTCAGAAAAGGTTTATACAGCATTTAAAAACAGCCTTCTTCTTCTGTGTCCTCTCCCGTTCAGTAGCAGTGACTGTCTACAGCTTAATCTGAGGCTCATGAAGAAAGAGTGCCATCATTGATTAGTGATGTCTGTCGTGGATGTGGGAGTGGTTAGTGGCAGCATGCCTGCCAGATATTTGCTGTTCCTGATTTCATCCTGATTTCTTTAATTTATGGTTAAGAAAATGAAGTTCCTTTTGGCTGTCCATAAAATTATATGACAATGGGAGACTCATATAAGTAATGAGGGGAGCCTTTCCACAAATCCCAGATACTCTAGGGTCTCCTTAAGGAAAGCCAGTATTGAGTTATGGCAAAATTTCTGGGCTTGAAGTTAGATGAAGAGATTGATGTACACATTGTTATGCTTAATGACGTTGTGATCTCTGGCATGACTTCTCTTTCTGAGTTTCAGTTTCTTCATCTATAATGAATGAATATAGAGGTGGAGCTGTATGTCTCTTAGGGCTGTTATAAACAGTAAATTAAGGAAAGTGTGAAAAATGTTCAATCAGCCACGAAGCACTGGGGGACTCATTCCTTTTGTGGATTGCATTATTGGTGCCAATTCTTTACCTTTCCCTGTATCTATCTATGCTTTTGCCATAGATACAGTTCTTTCTATACAGCAAAATATATTTCGCTGGCCCTTTACTTTGGGCTTAGTTATGTGACTTGATTCAGCCAATGGAAGGGGACAGAAGACATAGGGTGTCAGCTTGGGCTAGGCTTGAAGGAACGTCTTATGTTTCCATTTGCTCTCTTATGCCTTGGTTCTTGTCCTGAGAAGGACAAGCCCTAGCTAGCCCCCTGGACCAAGAACTGTGAAAGAAATGAGAAGCAGCCTCAGTTCAGCCTGCAACTTGAGCCCAGCCTGGATCAGTTGACCCTCAACTGAAGTGCATGCAGATGCTTGAGCTAAATGAATGCTTAGTTTGGTATGAGACTGGGATTGTTTGTTACACAGTAACAGCTGACCAAAGCACCTCTGAAGGCCATTCCTGGTAAGAAGCAGCTTTCTCTCTCTAGGATTGCAGTTTCACTGTGGAGTGAATAAAGGACAATATGCCACAGGGGAGAAAAGGCACCTTGGCACTTCCCTCCCTCTTCTACTTTTGTGAGGAGCCTAGGGGTTCCTGAACACTACTGACATTAAAATATGCAACTGCTTATGTGAGAGCCTCTGGCTCCAGGGCCTCTTGCTGTCCAGTAGCTCAAAGCAGAATATCAGTTGCTCTGGTTTTGTCTCATGAGCTTTGCAGACCGTTGCTTTTCCCGGACCACTTAGCACCTGCAACACTCTCCGCCCCCTCATTCTATACCTCTTCTCTGCATCCTACTTTGGGTTGAAACTTCACTGTCTACAAGGGGAGGGGAGGGCAGCTGCCCCAATTAGCTGTGGAGAGAGTGGGCCTCAGCCTCAGCCAGGGAGCAGGGCTAGCCTGTGGTGGGCAACTGAAGGGCAAAGAGTCCAGGAAAATATGCAAAACTTTGCATTAAATAGGCAAAGGCGCAGCTCCAGAGTCCTTTGCTCTCAAGTTCAAGCAGAAAATGCGAGAATTGATATGCTAAATGAATGCAAAGAAAGGAATTCTTCCAGCAGATCCCGGGTCTGAGGATTTTTCCCTAGATGAAGGAAAGAAAGGTGATGCACGTTCTGAAGCAATTTTAACTGGCATTTCTCAGAGGAAGAGGCTGTTTGACCTTGAGATCGTTAGGTTGAGAGAAAGAAACGGGGGTCAGAGAGGTGTGTGGACTTGTCTAAGAGGGCACAGAGATTTGGGGGTGCAGCAGGTCTGGGCCCAGGTGTGTTAGGTCCTGATTGAGCTCTGCCTTTGCTGAGCCGGTTCTTAGAATCAACTTGGTCCAAGGTCAGGGCAAGGTCACCGCTCCCACGTAGTCCAACTGTCACTTATGTTTTTGCTGGAAAATACTGCTCTTCAAGGTCTTCTCATGGCATAGTCCTGCTTTCCTGTGTGCCAAGGGTCCCTGCTGGGAGCTCACACTGTTGATGACAGGGCTGTGCTCCTGTCCCCCTGCCCTCCCCCAGCTAACTGCACTGAATGCGGCTGCCTTCCCGCATTGCCTGAAGCTGCTGACAAAATGTGGAGGCTGGCTGCACTGCTGTCTCGGACCCACCCTCTGAGGATTGGGCAAGGTTGTCACAAATACATCCCAGGCGACACAGTGGTAAAGAACCTGCCTGCCAATGCAAGAGACTCCAGTTCGATTCCTGGGTCAAGAATATCCTCCGGAGTAGGAAATGGTAACCCATTCCAGTGTTCTTGTCTGGAAAATCCCATGGGCAGAGGAGCCTGGCAGGCTACAGTCCATGGGGTTGTAAAGAGTCGGACACACAGAGCATATTGCACATGGTCCGATACTGATATCTGTCTAAGGGTTGCATTTTTCACTCAGTTTTATCCCTGGTCACTTTATTATATCATGTAATAAGTGGGAAATGGAGGCCCAGAGAGTGAAAGTGGCTTACCTGAGGTCAAAACGCTAGCTATTGATGGGGTAGAAGTGTTATGGCTAAATATTTGTGTCCCCCTCACCAAAAACTCATAGGTGGAAGCCCTATTCTCCAGTGTGATGGGGGACAGTCCTATGGGAGATGATTATGTTTAGATAAGGTCACATGGTGATGCCCTCATGATGGGATTAGTGCCCTTATAGGAAGAGGGAGAAACACCATGTACGCACACAGGAAGAAGGTGGCCTTCTGCAAGCCAGGAGATGAGGTCTCTCAGACACCAAATCTGCTGGTGCCTTGATCTTGGACTTTCCGTGTTCCATGTGAGAATTAAAAGTTTGGTATTTAATCCAGTGTATGGCAGCCTGAAGGACTGATGCTGAAGCTCCAATACTTTGGCCACCTGATGTGAAGAGCCAACTCATTGGTAAAGATTGAGGGCAGGAGGAGAAGGAGGTGATGGAGGATGAGATGGTTGAATGGCATCATCGACTCAATGGACGTGAGTTTGAGCAAACTCTGGGAGGTAGTGAAGGACAGGGAAGCCTGGTGCACTGCAGTCCATGGGGTTGCGAAGAGTCAGACATGACTTAACTGAATGAAAACATGGCAGCCTGAACTAACCGTGATGGGAAGTAAGAAACCACTCCTCCTGACCCTCAGCCCAATGCCTCTTCTACACCACAGTGTCTTTTGGGAGGGTAGACCACATACCATCACTGTAATCACCTAAGGTTTCTTTTATCTGACTTCTTAAGGGATGGTGAACTTCAACCTGTCTTTCTGTGAGGGATGACAGAGTGGGTTTAGTGAGATCTGCCAGCCATAGTGACACAAAGTTGGAAAAATGTGTTTCTCTAAGAACACTGTTGGCAGGAGAGCAGGAGCAGACATCTTGCTGTCCAACAAGCGAGGTAATTAATATTCCATTAACAAGGCCATTACAACTCCTGAATGGAAATCATGCTTCATCTTAAGGTGCGAAGCCTACTTCTAAGTGAGGTGTAACAGCTGAATAAGCATACCTGCTGATTTATGTCCATAAAACTTAATTTATTAGCTATGTCTTAATTGTGATGGTGTGAACCGTCCCGGAGCCATTAGCAAAATCCTTTAAAAGCCACTGACGAGAATAATATGCCCAATAAATGAGATGAGTAGCGCTTTTTCTGCTTCTGAGTCTATAGACTTGCTAATCAGGGTGGGTTGGTCTCTAATGGAGTGGGTGGGGGGGGTGCTCTGGAGGATGTGATGGAGGGTGGCCTCATCCTGCACTGCCCTGGGACCAGCCCTGCAGCTGTATCTGGAAGGATGGGTGATGTTTGGAGACGTGGAGATACTGGGAGAGATGGAAGGAACAAGAGAGGGTTCTCCAAGGTATAGTAAATATGGCAAAGACACGGAGCAGGCAGTGCGCAACTCCCGTGGGCTCTTTGACTAGAGAGTAGCTGTGTGACTTCATGCATCACCCCCCTCACCCTCCCCTTCCTTCATCTTCCCTCTCAGCTTGTCAAGAGCTTAGCCCCATATTAAGCACATAGAACCTTAGTATTTGGGTGTCTGTAGGAATGCCAAGAGGTAGACTCTGATGCTCTTCTCATATGGGTTCAGACACGCTGCCAACCAGCAAAAGTCCTGTAGAGCCCACATCTCACGGGCTTTAAAGGGCATATTATTTGGCCATGCAATATCCATCTAGTCGAATTTAGGTAGCGAAGCAGAATAATTTATCTTCTCTGGGAATGCTAATGGTCAAAGAAGAATCACGTTCCTTCTTTACCTTGCTCTCTCTTTATATGGGAAGGGAGGTGTTAGAACCCTCATGATGAAAAGCAATTCCAGTGGCTGCTGCCAAGGTCTGACACCCAGAAATTCTTCTCTATGTTGCTTATGGACACCATTTTCTGAAAAGGACAGCTGGAAAAAATGGTTCAAATAGATACACTGCGAGCCTGCCCCAGTGGCAGGCCATCACCCAGCTTCCTGTTTGCAGCTGTGCAGTGTCCCCTCTGTCCACCACCGTCCAAACAGGGCACAGAGCTCACAGCTTCAGTACTCCTGGAGTGGAGGGCACCTGTGTCCCTGAGAGCAGCGTCACTGCCACATCTCCCCGAGATCCTCATGCTGATCAGCCTGACTTCTGTTCTTAAAATATGGGGTTGGTCAAAAAGTTCTTTTGGAATAAGAAGTAACATCTGCAGTAAGATGTTACAGAAAACCCAAATGAACTTTTTTGGCCAGTTGTTGTCGTTCAGTTGCTCAGTCGTGTCTGACTCTTTGCGACCCCATGGGCTGCAGCACGCCAGACTTCTCTGTCCTTCACCAACTCCCGGAGCTTGCTCAAACTCATGTCCATTGAGTCGGTGATGCCATCCAACCATCTCATCCTCTGTCGTTCCCTTCTCCTCCTGCCTTCAATCTTTCCCAGCATCAGGGTCTTTTCCAATGAGTCGGCTCATTGCATCAGGTACCCAAAGTATTGGAACTTAAGATTCAGCACCAGTCCTTCTAATGAATGTTCAAGATTAATTTCCTTTAGGATGGACTGGTTGGATCTCCTTGCAGTCCAAGGGACTCTCAAGGGTCTTCTCCAACACCACAGTTCAAAAGCATCAATTCTTCAGTGTTCAGCCTTCTTTATGGTCCAGCTCTCACATCCATACATGAACTACTGAAAAAACCATAGCTTTGACTAGATGGACCTTTGTCGGCAAAATAATGTCTCTGCTTTTTAATATGCTGTCTAGGTTGGTCATAACTTTCCTTCCAAGGAACAAGCGTCGTTTAATTTCATGGCTGTAGACACCATCTGCAGTGATTTGGAAGCCCAAGAAAATAAAGTCTGTCACTGTTTCTATTGCTTCTCCATCTATCTGCAGTGAATGGGACCAGATGCCATGATCTTAGTTTTCTGAATGTTGAGTTTTAAGCCAGTTTTTTCACTCTCCTCTTTCACCTCATCAAGTAGTTCTTTAGTTCCTCTTCGCTTTCTGCTATAAGAGTGGTGTCATCTGCATATCTGAGGTTATTGATATTTCTCAAGGCAATCTTGATTCCAGCTTGTGCTTCATCCATTCTGGCACTTCTGTTGCAGTACTCTGCATATAAGTTAAATAAGCAAGGTGACAATATACAGCCTTGACTTACTCTCTTCCCAATTTTGAACTCAATTCTCCTTTCCCAATTCCCTTTCCCAATCTTTGGACTTCCCTGGTAATCCAGTGGTTAAGACTCTGAGCTTCCACTTCAGTGGGTGCCAGTTTGATTCCTGGTTGGGGAACTAAGATCCTGCAAAAAATCTTGGCCAAAACAAAAAATCCCAAATGAATCTTGATTAATATAGTAAAGAACCTCCAATATAAAGAAAAGACACTAGGTTCAAGAAACTGTCAAAATCCTGTTCTAATGCTTTTTTAAAAGATAAGCTCTATCAGAGTGTGATTTACGTGCAATGAAATTCACGTCTTAAGCGTACACTTTGATGACTTTTGATATAGGTGTATCCTCATGTAACTGTCACTCCCGTTAAGATGTAGAACATTTCTGTCTCCCCAAAAAGTTTCCTAGTGCCCCCATGCCAAATTACTATAAGGTAACCATAGCTGTGATTCCTAGCACTGTGGGTTAGCTTTGCTATTCAGTCATAGAAACTGAGGCCCGTAAATCTTTCCGCACATACCCCTTATTGCCTGCCTTCTTTTACTCAGCATAATTATTTTGAGATTCACCATGTTGTTGAATGTATCAATAGTTCATTTTTATTGCAGAGTAGAGTAGTGACCTGTTTTCCGCATACAGCACAGTTTGTTTATCAATTCACCTGTGGGTGACTATTTGGATTGTTACCAGACTTTCAAGCTATATGAATGCAAGTGTTATGAACATTTATGTACAAGTATCCCTACTTTATGTATATATGACACTTTTGTATATATGACATATGCAAATTTGTATATATATTATATGCATAATATATACACACATATATTATTTGTTTTAGATAAATACATAGGATTGGAATCTCCAGATGATATAAGCTTATGCTTAACTTTGTAGGAAACTGACAAACTTTCATTTGTTTATTTATGGCTGTGCTAGATCTTTGTAGCTATTTTAACACCATTTGTTCAAAACACTGTCTTTTCTCCACTGAGTTATGTTGGTGCTTGTGTCATTGAAAATCAACTGGCTGTACATACATTGGTCTATTTCTGGACTCTTTAGTCTATTCAACTGATGTATATGTTTGCCCTTATACCAATATCATTCCATCTTCATAACTGGAGCTTTATAATATAAATCTTGGAATCAGCTAATATAAATCCTCTAATTTTCCTCCTTTCCCCCTATTTTGTTTCAGTTATTCCAGATCCTTTGTATTTCCACTTAGTTTTAGAATTACTTTGTCAATCTGTACAAAAGTATCCCTCTAATGTTTTAATAGATATTGCCTTGAATTTATAGATCAATTTGGGGAGAATGAATAACTTAACAATACTGACTCTTCTAATCTATAACTGTGGTATATCTCTGCATGTTATTTATATCTTGCTTAATTTTTCCCAGTAATATTTTATCATTTTCATGTCATTATAGTAGATATTATGATGTTTTTTCAGTTTATTCTAAGATTTTTAAAAAAATTTGATACCCACAAATTGTATCATTTAAAAAATGTTAATTTTCCTATTATTTGTTGCTAAAGTCTAAAAATATCATTGCTTTTAATATATTGATCTTTTATTCTGTGCTACTGCTAATTTTTCTTGTTTGTTCATTAGGTGTTTTTGGTGGATTTCTGAGAATTTTCTGAACTTATATCTTTGGCGAGAAAAGACCATTTAACTTCTACCTTTCTAATATTTATATCTTCTATTTCTAATTCTCTCTTTCTCTTTTTGTACTGGCCTGGACTTGTAATGCATACTGTTTCAGTTCAGTTCAGTTCAGTCGCTCAGTCGTGTCCGACTCTTTGCGACCCCATGAATCGCAGCACGCCAGACCTCCCTGTCCATCACCAACTCCCGGAGTTCACTCAGATTCACGTCCATCGAGTCAGTGATGCCATCCAGCCATCTCATCCTCTGTTGTCCCCTTCTCCTCCTGCCCCCAATCTCTCCCAGCATCAGAGTCTTTTCCAATGAGTCTGCTCTTTGCATGAGGTGGCCAAAGTACTGGAGTTTCAGCTTTAGCATCATTCCTTCCAAAGAAATCCCAGGGCTGATCTCCTTCAGAATGGACTCATTGGATCTTTTTGCAGTCCAAGGGACTCTCAAGAGTCTTCTCCAACACCACAGTTCAAAAGCATCAATAGTAAAAGTGGACATCCTTGCCTTATTCCTGATATTAGAAGAAAAGCACTAAGTATCATGTTAGGTGTAGTTTTGTTTGTTTTTGTATAGATGGACTTTATGGTTGAGAAATTTCCTTCTATTTTTAGTTTGCTGATGGTAAAAAATTTTTGCAATATAATTCCATATTCATATTGATTTAGGTGATTTCCTATATGTGAAAATTAATAAATATTATACCAAGAGAAATTTTGGAAGAAAAATATCAAAAATGTGAAAATCAAAGCTTATGGATAACTGAACGTTACCATAGGAAAAGATCTTTCTATCTTTTTAAATTTGGTGGCGTGAAAGTCCTCTCTTAGCATGACCCCCAAAGAAGAAATCGTTAAAAGTTATTAGACTATGTAAAAATTGCCAGTTGCTGTTCTAAAGATGTCATAAACAAATACAGAAGACTTATATCACTTGTTTTATAACTGTATATAACATACATGGTAGATGAAAGGTTGTTATTTCTTACATATAAAGAGTTTATACACATAAAGAGGAAGATTTAGAACTATTTTATAAATTGGCAAAGGGCATGAACAAGCAATTTGCCAAAGAAATAGAAATAGGCAAGAAAAGTATAAAAAGATATTCCATTTCAGTAGTAATAAACCCAAATTAAACAATAACAGATTTTATTTGGCAGATTGGCAAAGGTTAACAGATTGATAATATTTAGTGTCAAAGAGGGTGTAAGGAAATTTTCATATTGTTGATGGGAGAGCAAATTGTTATTGTATCACTGGAGGACATTTTCTAATATTTATTGAAAGCCTTAAAAATGTGCATATCCCTGGATCCCACAATTCTACTTCCAGGGATTTATTCTAAAACAATAATTGAACAAATGAGAAAAGATTTATGTATAAGGATGTTTATTGCAAATTATTGATAACACCAATTTTTTTGCTTTTAAAGATTTTATTAAAGTATAGTTGATTTACAATGTTGTGTTTAATTTCTGCTGTAAAGTGACTCAGTTACGCATATATACTCTTTTTCATATTGTTTTCCATTATGGTTTATCACAGGATAGTAACCATATTCCCTGCGCTATACAATAGGACCCTGTTCATCCTTCCTGTGTAATAGTTTGCGTCTGCTGACCCCAGCTCCCAGTCCTTCCTCTGCCCCTCCCCTCCCCTCTGACAACTGCAGGTCTGTTCTCTATATTTGTGAGTCTTTCTTCCCCCGATATATTCATTTGTGTCATATTTTAGATTCCATGTATAAGCGATAACATCAAATTTTGGATATAACCTAAAGATCTACCAGAAGGAGCTGGATTAAGTAAGTAAATTATGCTATAGCCATTAAGTGGAATACTATGAACCTATTTAGATATATTATGTGGATTTATATTAATCAAAATGGAAAGATGTGCCTTGTTAAGAATGGCTTGTGTCTATTAAGATTCCATATTTTTAATTATAAAGGGAATGTATATATATGTATATGTGTGTGTGTGTATAAACATACATATATACCCAACACAATGATTGGCATATAGTAAGCACTCAATAAGCGTTGAGTGACTAAATGTCCAAATTAAAAAGAAATGTCTAGATGTGTGTACAATATATCAAATGTTAACTGAATATCTATGGATGGAGGGAATTGGGTGATTTATACCTTCTTTGTTATTTCTGTGCAATTTGAAAAACTTCAAACAAATGTGTATTACTTTTATAATCAGAAATGGGAAAAGATCTGTTTGTTTTCTAGAAAATAAAAGAATCAATAGGACTTGATTGCTGGTAAGCGGGGCATGGGGAGAATGGAGGTGTTGAGGAAGATGTCCTGTGTTTTGGCTTGCGCAACTTCCTTCACTAAGAACAAAGCTAGTGGAGGTGATGGAATTCCAGCTGAGCTATTTCAAATCCTAAAAGATGATACTGTGAAAGTGCTGCACTCACTATGCTAGCACATTTGGAAAACTCAGCAGGGGCCACAGGACTGGAAAAGGTCATTTTTCATTCTAATCCCAAAGAAAGGCAATGCCAAAGAATGTTCAAACCACTGCACAATTGTACTCGTCTCACATGCTAGCAAAGTAATTCTCAAAATTCTCCAAGCAAGGCTTCAACAGTACGTGAACAGATGTACAGCTGAATTTAGAAAAGGCAGAGGAGCCAGAGATCAAATTGTCAACACCCGTTGGATCATTGAAAAAGCAAGAGAGTTCCAGAAAAACATCTGCTTTATTGACTACACTAAAACTTTTCACTGTGTGGATCACCACAAACTGTGGAAAATTCTTCAAGAGATGGGAATACCAGGCTACTTTACCTGCCTCCTGAGAGATCTGTATGCAGGTCAAGAAGCAACAGTTAGAACCGGTCATGGAACAATGGACTGTTTCAAAACTGGGAAAGAAGTACATCAAGGCTATATATTGTCAGCCTGCTTATTTAACTTATATACAGAGTACCTCATGTGAAATGCCAGACAGGATAAAGCACAAGCTGGAATCAAGATTGCTGGGATGCATATCAATAACCTCAGATATGCAGATGATACCACTCTAATGGCAGAAAGCGAGGAGGAACCAGAGAGCCTCTTGATGAAAATGAATGAGTAGAGTGTAAAAACTGGCTTAAAACTCAACATTAAAAAAACTAAGATCATGGCGTCTGGTCCTGTCACTTCATTCATTGGCTAATAGATGGGGAAACAATAAAAACAGTGACAGACTTTATTTTCTTGGGCTTCCAAATCACTGCAGATGGTGTCTACGCCATGAAATAAGATACTTGCTCCTTGGAAGAAAAGCTATGACCAACCTAGACAGCATGTTAAAAAGCAGAGACATTACTTTGCCGACAAAAGTCCATGTACTCAAAGCTATGGGTTTTTCAGTAGTTCATGTATGGATGTGAGAGTTGGACTGTGAAGAAGGCTGAGCGCCAAAGAATTGATGCTTTTGAACTGTGGTGCTGGAGAAGACTCTTGAGAGTCCCTTGGACTGCAAGGAGATCCAACCAGTCAATCCTAAAGGAAATCAATCCTGAACATTCATTAGAAGGACTGATGCTGAATCTTAAGCTCCAATACTTTGGCCACCTGATGCGAAGAGCTGACTCACTGGAAAAGACCCTGATGCTGAGAAAGATTGAAGGCAGGAGAATGGGATGACAGAGGATGAGATGGTTGGATGGCATCACCGACTCAGTGGACATGAGTTTGGGCCAGCTGGGGGAATTGGTGATGGACAGGGAGGCCTGGTGTGCTGCAGTCCGTGGGGTCGCAAAGAGTTGGACACAATTGAGTGACTGAACTGAACTGAACTGAATTTCCCTCAGTGTTCTGTTGGCATTTCAGGGAAATCAGGAGAAAGAGAAGAAGGAGGAGGGTATGTGTGTGTTTTGGCTGTGTGGGATATCGAATCTTAGTTCCCCGACTAGAGATTGAACCCATGCCCCTGCAGTGGAAGGGTGGAGTCTTAACCATGAGACCACTCGGGAAGTCCCTGTTTGTGTGTGCTAAAATTTCCACCTATTATGTTTGCAGTGCCAGTTGGTCACTCGGTGAGATACATGGATCTGGAGCTCCTAGAAAGAGGTTAGATCACAAACCAATTACTATTGATTATGTCAGGAGGCAGCCGCCAACGTGTGTTAGTTACAGTTACAGCTGAGAAAGCTGCTGCTCAGCAGAGAGGGCAAAGTGAGGAGGGAGCATGGGGGTAGTCTTGCAGAGCCCTCTTATCTTCAGGGAGGCCAGGAAGAGTTTCCAGGAAAGGAACCAGAGAAAGAATACGAAGTTAGGAAGGAGGAGAACCAGGAGAGAATAGTGTCCTGATACAGGGGGACAGGTGCTGCTGAGAGGTCAAGCTAGGTGCAGGATGCAAATCGCCCAGAGGATCTGGTCATTAGCAGGACATGTGTGGCCTTGGCGGGAGTGGTCTCGTTGGAACTGTTGGGGCAGTAGGTGCCTTTGATTCTTATGAGACACTTGGAGGAGATGGTGAGACAAGACCTGAGGTGATGGCTGGAGGGGGATGGAAGGTCAAGAAACATATTTTTTTACTAGGATGGGAGGAATTTGATCACACTCATGAGTAGAAGGGAAGGAACCAGTTGAGGGGGAGCCCTTAAAGACCCTGGAGATGGGAGAATGGTCCATGTGGAGGTCAGAACAGGTGGGAAGAAGGTTGATATACCTCCAAGAGAACGGAAGGGGCACTCCTCTTCCACGATAATGGAGGAGGAGGGGATGGGTGTGGGTGCAGTGGTGGCGGCAGCATGGGGGGAAGTAATTAGAGGTGGTCCATGCCTGATTTTCTCCAGCAGCCAGAAGATGCTCCCTTTCCTGATGGCTTTTCATCATCTCAGTCCCCAGAAAGACCAGAGTTTTAAGGTTCCCGCTTGATGAAGTTGGCTTGACGCAAAGCAATAATGAAAGTTGCCAATGGAGAATGTGGCAGGAATCGGCCCGGGTGTCAAATTCACTCAGCTCCTGTGTGCAAATGCATAATTACGAGGCCTCTCCACCAGCCAAACACATCGGATCACGATTCTTCTCGGGCGTAAGCCGGCACATGTTGAAGATTTCCAGAATACAGATTTCCGAAATAATGATTCTAATAAACAGTGGTTATCTTAACTTTATTTTCAGGCCGTAAAACACGTCCTTTGATAAATTATTTCGCTGTCTATCCCCAAGTGCACCTCTCCGTGCCAGGCTCCCCTCCCCCGGCCGGCAGCCGCCCGAACGGCAGTTCCATATATTATTCATTCCAATCAAATAAGACACAGTGGTGCCTCAGTAAACTTGCTTTTCATATCAGAATTGCTCTTATTGAGTAATACACACTGCAGACCCCAGCTTCCAGCACCAGGCCTGAAATGAGCAATTCTCTCATTGTAATAATGTGCCTCTGTCATCTCCTTATTATCAGCATGATAAAAGATGAAATATTCACAGACGCTGCCCTCCTAACCTGATCACAGCTTGATATTTGAGCTTTGGAAATGAGTTTTATAAGCTTTAATATACTCCTTGGCGGAGTGACCCCTGAAATTAAACATTATTACAGAGCGGATATTTAAAAAGCTGGGGCCGCAAATTACATCAAAATGAAAATATTAAGGAGTATTACGAATATACCAAGTGGGAGCTCACAGCTCTGGAAGCTGTGAACGCCAGAGAACTCCACACGCGGGTGTCAAAAACATCAGAAAAAATAATAACAGCAGAGACACCTTGACTTTGGTTATTTTATACTTAGGACTAAACGAAATTATTTGAATGGATTTTTTTTTTTCTCCTGTAGGCTAGCTTTCCAGGAAGGAAAAAAAAAAAAGCCCATTATTCTCAACTTTAGGTTCCTAATACATTTCACGCTTGGTTTAAAGAGGCATCTTCCTTTTTTTTTTTTCCTGGTGCATGGATAAATAAAAGAAATACCTAAATATAATGAAACCAAAGATCATGCTAAGAAAAAAGTGAGCAAACACGACTAGAAAGAGCCTCTGGATTCAATTTCCCCTGCGATTGGCGCTCTGATGGACAGGCTCCCAGCAGCATCAGGACTTCAGGAAACCAAGGCGGAGAGAGGAAGGGGGGTCCCCTCCCTGCCCCAGGGCTATGGCTGCTTCTGCAGGGGGACCTGGTGATGTTGGAAGCGCAGCACTATCTGCATGAGCTTCACACAGGATTTCTGTTTGCCTGATGGTGGAGTCTGGAGTTGGGCACCGTGAACGTGGGCCAGTGATTTACTGGCTTAATGCCTAATTCTTCTGCTGGATTGAAAGCTTCATGAGGGCAAGAACTGTGTCTGGTTTCCCAGCTGTTTTCCCCAAATTTATTCCAGGACTCAGAGGGGTGGCCCTTAATAAATACTCTATTAAATGCATGCATGCATGCAAAGGAGCAAATGACTTCCCAGTTCTTTTGTTTCCCAGTACCCATGAAGAACTCCACAGAGGTGTTCTTTGTCTTCATGGATCTGCAGGGAACACACAAGGAACTTTTCCCAGGCTTCATCATTTTGTATTTACCTGGGGCTGTAAAACTAAATTGCAAATTATACTTGGAGGCTTTTTCAATTTTTTTGTTAATACGATAGACACATTTTGCTGTTCTGCTTGCTATGAAAACTCGTTGTTTGGGTCATTGCGTTTTCACATTCATTTCTCTGAACATCAGTTTCCTCACTGCAGAATTAGGACACTAATACTCAACTTACTGGCTGCCATTAGGGTAGAATGAGCAAACACATGGGAAACAGTGTGAGAGGCCCTTTCACCCTTTAGTTTTTTTTTTTTTTTAATGTGTTCAAGAGGGTACAAATGTATTGACCAATTCAAAATCTTTTTTTTTTCTTTAAAAGAAGCAAAGAAATAAAAATTCTTATCCACAATGACAGATCAATGTTTTTATGTGCCAAGATTTTCTTTTACAAACTTCAAATGTATTCGCATGATGGGGCAGGAAAAAGAAATCCATAGTATAGGGGATAAAAATACGGATTTTGGAATGGCTAGACTGGGGTCTGAGTCCTGATTTTGTATATTTCTTGGTGTGAGACCTTATGCAAATTAAACTCTCTGAGGCTCAGTTTCCTCATTTGTAAAAATAGGAATAATGGTAAAACTGATCCCATTTGCCAGGTTCCTGCCAAGATATAGGTGTAAAGAATTAAATATAAAGAATAAGGACTAGGAGGTAAGAAGCAAAAATAATTGTTATTTGCAGATCTATGATTGACTATGTAGAAAACCCAAAAGAAATTATAAATTATTTGAATCAAAATGAAACTTTAGCAGGGTTGCTGGATACAAAATCAATATACAAAAATCAGTTGAATTTGTATATGCCAATAGCAATCAGTTGGAAAAATTAATTTAAAATAAATCGTTCACATCAGCAACAAAAATATAAAAGTATTTAAGAGTGGGTATAATGTGTTACAGATTTTTTATGGAGAAAATTATAAAATCTTACAGAAGTATGTTAAGATGTAAATAAATAGATACATCATGTTCTTGGACAAAATATCCAATATTATAAAGATATAAATTTCCCAAACTTCTCTTTTGATTTGATGCAGTTTCAATTAGATTTACAATGTAGTGGGAAGTTGACAGACTGAATCTTATATTTCTATGGTGTAGGCAAGGGCCAAAATCTTTCTAAAGCAGAAGACTAAGTTGGGGGATTTTTCTTTATTAAATAATAACATTTATCATAAAGCTATAATAATCAAGGACGTAATTGATAAATAGGTCAATGGAAAGAAGAAAGAGCCTGGAAACAAACTGTATATACGTGGAATCTTGATGGAGTAGGCACTGCAGATGAGTGGGAAAAGAATAGTCTACAGTGCTGGGAAAGTGGGTAGTTCTTACTGGAAAAAAAAAAGGAATTTTTGCTCTATAATCTACACAAAAATAAGTTCTATCTGGATTACATCACTGAAAATAAAGGAGAAAAACTAGAAAATGATTAGAACATGATATAGGAGACTAACTTCAAAACCTTGAGGTCATGAAACATGTACATTATAAAGACAAAGATGAACAAATTTGACTCTGTTAGAATTGAGAGCGTATTCATCACAAGATGCAACTGAGTGAAAAGATAAGCCACACCCTAGAAAAGAAATTATAACCCTCACAACCAACAAAGGATTAATACACAGAACCCTGAAGAAAGATTGCAGTGTGTCAGAATAATACACTTGCAATGGACTAGCAGGCAAAAAGCATAAACAGATCTTTTCCACAAGAGGAAACACGAAATGGGCAATAAATATATGAAACAATGTTCAACTTCATTGATAATCAGCAAACTTCAAATTAAAACAGTGATATTATTACCTGTTAGATTCCTCTCTGCAACCCCCCACCACTGCCCCGCTCAAAAAAAAAAAAACCACTAGCAGTACCAAGAATTGGTAAGGATGTAGAGAAACTCTCAGCTACTCCTGCTGGGAATGTGAATTTGTGCAACTGCTTTGAAAAACTGGAATTTTCTAGCAAAGCTAAACACACACAAGTTATAAGCCAACAAATCCGTTCCCAGAGTATACCCTAAACAGACTCTTGTATTTATATATCAGAGATGTGTACAAAAGTGTTCATAGCATCATTTTCTATAATAGCAATGATAATGGACTCTGCCAACATGCCTATCTATAGTATAATGAATAATAAAACTGTGTCAAACTTATACAATGAAATACTATTCTAACATAAAAATGGATACATTGCTGTTATATGCATTAAGTAGGTTGAATTTACAAATAAATGTTGAATGACAGAAGAAAGTCATAGAAGAAAACCTATAGTATGATTCTATTCATTGACAACTCATAAACAGGCAAAGTAAAATAATATTTTGCTTAGGAATCCATAATTAAATGGTAAAACTATAGAGAAAAACCTAGGAATGACTAAAACAAATTGAGGATAGTGGTTACCTTAGGGTGGGGTGGGACCAGGGACCAGGTAAATCAGAGAAGGAGTACATAGGGGGCTTCTAAGATATTGACACTGTTCTATCTACTTCTTAACTGGGATTGTGTATGTGGATTTCCATTTCATTATTATTCTACAATAATGATTCTGCATGTGTGTTTTAAATCCTCTCTTGTATGATATATTTTATAATGGAAACCAAAGACAGAAACAAGCTCAGAGGTGAGAAGTAACTTGCTTGGAGTAAGAATTAGAGCAAGGATTTAAATCATGGTCTTCAGCCTGGTGTTTCTTTTATAAAATAATTAATTAGTTTGTTTTTGGCCACACCACGGACACAGGGTGTGAGAAGGATGGAACCCATGCCCTCTGCAATGGGAGCGCAGACTCTTAAGCACTGGACTGTCAGGGAAGTCCTGGTCTGGTGTCTGTTTCTGAAGCATTTAAAAGTAACTCTCAGCCATCTCTTGGCTGGAATTCTTCCTGTCCCTTGCATCTATGTGCTCCTTGGGTGCTTAGGTTCCTTCTTCCAATGTGTAGGCCTCCTCCTGGGGCAAGAAGCTAAGTTGTGAGGTCGTATTTCTAATCAAGACTGTGTATTTTCCTTCAGTCCATCAGTAGGAGACAGCCTTAAAACCCAAACGTCAGTCATCAGCAAAAGGGCTGGTTTGCAAGTCCAGTCTCTTAAGCATGTATAAATGCCAGAAATTCCTGACGAATGCTGGCAAGGAGCTGCCAGAAAATCTGACATCAGATAGGACTTTGGAGGATAACGCTGTCCAGGCCTCTCATTTTATTCAGGAGGTCACTGAGGCCTAGAGGATCTGGAAACTTACTCAAGGCCACAGAGACAGGAATGGAGCTGGAACTACTTGACTCAGCTCCTCAGTCACTGGGATGCTGCTTCCTATGGCCCAGCAACAGTGTCCTGCTATTCTTAGACACCTGAGAACACTGAGAGTCCTGAAGAGCAGAGGGGATTAACTCGTGCCTTTGCATGTTTACACACTGGTTCCCATGAGTATACCCTCTGAGCTGCAAAAAGGAAAAGGATCTTCTGAATCATCAGAGAAGCACCCCAGAATGTTCTGAGTCTTTTTGGATGTGAACTGCATTCTCGAATCTGCAATCAAAGGTCTTCCAAAATCTTGGCTAATAAAAGTATTCATTGATTGAGCAAATATGTTCTCTTGCCTACCTCTTGCCACATAGAATCAGGGTGTATGGGGCTGGGGGAGGCAGAGAGAAGCAAGGAGGGAAAAGGCCTTGTTTGTTTTTATTGGAGTATAGTTGCTTTACAATGTTGTGTTAGTTTCTGCTATATAGCAAAGTGAATTACCTATATGCAATTATCTCCTGTTTTTGTCTTCCCATTTAGGTCACCACCGAGCACTGAGCAGAGTTCCCTGTGCTATCCAGTCTCATTAGCTATCTCGTTTATACATAGTAGTGTATATAAACATAGGTCAATCCCAATCTCCCCATCCATGCCTCTCCCTACTTCCCCTCTTGGTATCCGTGCATTTGTTTCTAAGCCTGTGTCTCTATTTCTGCTTTGCCGATAAGTTCATCTGTACCATTTTTTTTAGGTTTGACATATACATGTTAATATATGATATTTGTTTCTCTCCTTCTGTCTGACTTCACTCATGACAGTCTCTGGGTCATCCAGGTCTCTGCAAACGGCACAGTTTCATTCATTTTTATGGCTGAATAGTATTCCATTTTGTATATGTACCATATCACCTTTATCCATTCTTCTGTTGAGAGACATTTAGGTTGCTTCCATGTCCTGGCTACTGTAAATAGTGCTGCAAGAGGCCTTGTTTTTAAAGAATCAAGACATTTACTTATAGAATTAGATGGGGAAAGGTGAATCAAGATATGCCTATAAAGTTAGTGTACTGCTTTTTTATTGCTGCTGTAACAAATTACCATACAGTTAGTGGTTTTAAATAATACACATTATTATCTTGCATTTCTGTAAGTCAGAAGTCAGAGGTGGATCTCACTGGTCTAAAACCAAGATGTCAGCTGTACAGTGTTACTTTCCAGAGGCTCTTGGGAAAAATCCATTTTCTAGCTTTTTAAAAAAATATTTTAGAGGTCACCCATATTCCTCGGCTCTTCAAGGCCCCTTCCTGCATCTTCAAAGTGTAACATTGTACATTTTGGACCATCCTTCCATGATCATATTTTCCCCTGAATTTTCCTGCTTCCTTCTTCTCTTCCACTTCTACAAACCCTGAAGATTATATGGGGGCATACCAGGATAATCCAGGTTTATCTCCTTATCTACTGATTAGCAACCTTAATTCCATTTTTTTTTGTTGTTTAGTCCTGTGGTTCAGTTGTCTGACTCTTTTACAACCCCAGGGACTGTAGCCTGCCAGTCTCCTCTGACCTCAGTATTCAGGCAAGAATACTGGAGTGGGTTGCCATTTCCTTCTCCAGGGGATCTTCCCAACCCAGGGACTGAACTCTTGTCTCCTGCATATCCTGCATTGCGGGCAGATCCTTTACTGCTGAGCCACTGGAATTCTGTTTTGTTCTTTTAACATAACATATTTACAGATTCTGTGAATTAGGGCATAGATATCATTGGGGGCCATTATTCTGCATATCACAGAAGGCATTCATGGCAATTTACCGCAACCAAATTCTTGATTAAGCAGCATCTCCTGGAAGAATTGAGATCAGTTCTAAGAAACATCATGGAACATCGCTAAATGCTCTATCTTTGTTTCCAACTCACAGAGTTGCATAGAACAGTCTTCCAGTGTTCTTCTATCATAATGCCTACATAGAAGGATTATCAACACATAGAATACACACACACACACACACACACACACACAAGGGGTTGTTTCTGTTGTTATTGGGTTTCCCGAGTGGTGCAATGGTAAAAAATCTGCTTGCCAATACAGGAGATGTAGGTTCAATCCCTGGGTGTGGAAGATACCCTGAAGTAAGAAATGGCAACCCAATCCAGTATTCTTGACTCAAAAATTTCATGGACAGAGGAGCCTGGCTGTCTGCAGCAGTGGGGTCATAAAGAGTTGGACACGACTGAGCATGCACATCGCTGTTTAGTTGCTGAAGCTTGTTATACTCCATTGTCACGCCATGGACTGCAGCCCTCCAGGCTCCTCTGCCATGGGATTTCCCAGGCAAGAATACTGGAGTGGGTTGCCATTTCCTTCTCCAGGGATCTTTCCAACCCAGGGATCGAACCTGTGTTGCCTCCATTAGCAGGCAGATTCTTTACCACCTGGGAAGCCCCAGATACAAGGGGTAGAGGTGTATAAAACATGACTTCTGTCCTTGAGGATCCCACAGCCAAGTGAGCCCATGTTACAGTAGAAATTGCTGCACAACTGTGACATCAAATTGTAGTGATGTAAAACTACAACTGTTTTATTTTGCCCATGACATTGTGGGTCAGGGATTTGGAGCAGGTTTTGTTGGGCATTTCTCACTTGGGGTCACCTGTGTGGTTGCAAAGAAGGCTATAGTTCTCTGAAGGCTCAGATTGGCTGGACACCAAGATAGCCCCCATATGTGGCTGGCAATTGATGCTGGCTGTCTACCAGAGCAGCAAAATGAGAACTCTCTGAGCAGGTGACTTCTTCCATGGTGGCTAACATGGATGACTGTGCTGAGAGGATAAGGTGGAGGCGGCTTGATCTTTTATGACGTACTCTCAGAAGTTATTTAGCAATGCTTGCACAATACTCTATTGATTGAAATGTCCAAAATCCCTCTTGGATTCAAGGGGAGGGAACATTGCCCCCACCTCTCAATAAGAATAAGCAAATAATTTATGGCTATTTGTTGTAAAAAACCACCACATCCACAAGACGGGAAATTCAGGCAGCGATGATGTGTGTCTTGTACACCACAGTATCCTCAGCACCCTGCACAGTGGCAGGCATGTAGTAAATGGTGTGTGAAGATTAACTGAGGGATAACCACAATAGCTAGAATTGTATTGGAGTTCATGAACTCATTTTGTCTTCACAGCAACACTGGGAAACGAGTACTGCTATTATCCTCATTTTATAGGGGAAATTGAGGCATGAGGCAAGGAAGGAAATCAACCCTGAATATTAGTTGGAAGGACTGATGCTGAAGCTGAAGCTCCAATACTTTGGCCATCTGATGCGAAGAGCCTACTTGTTGGAAATGACCCTGATACTGGGAAAGATTGAAGGCAGGAGGAGAAGGGGGATGACAGAGGATGAGATGGTTGGATGGCATCACTAATTCAATGGACAGAAATTTGAGCAAGTTCCAGGAGGTGGTGAAGGACAGGGAAGGCTGGCATGCTGCAGTCCATGGGGTCACAAAGAGTCGGATATTACATAGCTACTGAACAATGAAGTAATCATGTAGCTGGTAAGTGAGCGAACCAGAATTGAACCTGGGTGATCTGTCCCCCAAACCCATGCCCTTAAGTGTGGATTCATGGTGAGAGATGCATAAATAGTCCAGTAAGACTCACGGTGACTGTGCCAGACCGTGCGGGAGAATAGGGGGCCCAGTGGGGAGAGAGGCAGGAGGTGTTTCAGAGGGGTCTGTATCTTCAAGGGGAGTGCTTTTGAGGGTGGGATTGCAGGGAGGGCATTTTAGGAAAAGCATAAGAGTGAATAAATGTCTGGAGGGATGTAAAAGTGAGTTAAGTTTTCTGAGAAGTTCAACAGGATTTGAACTTCCTGTGTGCAGGTGCTGAGAGGGAGGGAAGGAGGTTGGGGAGATAGGTGAACCCCAACACCCCAGCTCTACAGTATGATGGTCAAGAACCTTAGCCTTGTGAATAGGTTCATCAGCACCATTTTTTCTAGATTCTATATATATGCATTAATATATAATATTTGTTTTTCTCTTTCTCACTTACTTCATTCTGTACAACAGGCCTGATGCTCCTTGATGACCTAGATGGGTGGGATGGGGAGAGTGGGGAGAGGCTCAAGAGGGAGGTGATATATGTATAATTATGACTGATTTGTGTTGTTGTACATTGGAAATGGGCACAGCATTGTGGAGCAATTTTCCTCCAATTAAACAACAAATTAAAAAATAAAAGAAATTTAGTCTTGATCCGGAGGGAGTTGGAAACTTACAGCGGTTTTGAAAGATTGCCCTAGCCTTGTGGTAGCGGGGCAGGCAAGCAGGGAAAAGGAAGGACTTCTGAAAGCAACCTCCTTTCCCCGTGCTTGGCATGTTGGTGAGCAGAGTCTGTGGTCAGCCAGCATGATACATGGCTCTGGGGATCTTTAAAAAGGATCTTTGAGGATGAAGCACAGGGAAAGGAAATCAGTGGTGGCAACAAACGTTGGGAGCCATCGGGTATCTCACCGGATCCCACTGTACAAACGGGGAGAAGGATGTGTTGTTCCTGCTTGACAGATGAGAAACCTGAAGCTCAGAGAGGAAAGGTGACTTGCCTATGGTCATGTAGTGGTAGGTAGTATAGGATCTAAAAACCAGATCTGTCTGATCCCAAGGCCCATGAGTCTCCACTGCTCAGACCTGCTGGATGACCACTATGAGCTTCCTGCTCCATCCCTAGCTCCCCAGACCAGCCCCAAAGGCAGGAAGCTCAAAGGAAAAGATCCTGCCTGTGAGTGCCAGAGCTTGCCACACAATTGGCAGGGTTCAGAGCCCAGTGTAAATGTGGGGCCCCTTGTTAAAAACAATTAAGATTTCTGCTCAGTGTAATGTGGAAGCCTGGATGGGAGGGGAGTTTAGGGGAGAATGGATATAGGCATATGTCTCTTTGCTGTTCACCTGAAAGTATTACAACATTAATTGCTTGTACTCCGATATAAAAGAAAAAGGTTAACAAAAGTAAAAAAAATGATTAAGATTTTCAAATGGCACTATTTCATTCATCTTTCTGGCTGAGGAATATTTCATTGTATATATGTTCCACATCTTTATCCATTCCTCTGGCGATGGGCATTTAGGTTGCTTTCATGTCCTGGATATTGTAAATAATTCTGCTATGAATATTGGGCTGCGCGCATCCTTTTGAATATCGTATTCTCCAGATATATGCCTAGGAGTAGGATTGCTGGGTCATATGGTAGCTCTATGTTTAGTTTTTTTGAGGAAACTCCATATTGTTCTTCATAGTGGCTGTATCAACTTACATTCATTCGCTTTTCTCCACACCCTCTCCAGCGTTTATTGTAGTTTTTTTGATGATGGTCATTCTGACCGGTGTGAGATGATACTTCATTGTAGTTTTGATTTACATTTCTCTACAAATATCTCTACCAAAAAACGTACCATTTATATGTGGGATCTAGGAAAAGTGGTCCAGATGAACTTACTTGCAAAGCAGAAATAGAGTCACAGATGTAGAAAACAAACTTGGGGTTACCAGGGGGAGGTGGGCTATACTGGGAAATTGGGATAGACATGTATACACTACTGTATATAAAATAGGTGGCTAATGAGCATCTACGGTATAACACAGGGAACTCTATTCAGTGATCGGCAGTGACCCAAATGGGAAGGAAATCTAAAAAAGAGTGGATATATGTAGCAGTTCAGTTCAGTCGCTCAGTCGCGTCCAACTCTTTGCCACCCCATGGACTGCAGCATGCCAGGTTATCCTGTCCATCACCAACTTCCGGAGTTTTCTCAAACTCACGTCCATTGAGTCGGTGATGCCATCCAACCATCTCATCCTCTGTCGTCCCCTTCTCCTCTCGCCTTCAATCTTTCCCAGCATCAGGGTCTTTTCAAATGAGTCCACTCTTCGCATCAGGTGGAAAAAGTATTGGATATATGTATGGTGGTGCTTTAGTTGCTAAGTTGTGCCCGACTCTATGCCACTCTAAGAACTGTAGTCTGCCAGGTTTCTCTGTCCATGTGATTTCCCAGCAAGAATACTGGAGTGAGTTGCCATTTCCTTCTCCAGGGGATCTTCCTGACTCAGATATCGAACCTGGGTCTTCTGCTTTGCAGGAAGTATCCTGGTTTGCAGGTGGAGTGTTTACCAACTGAGCCACCAGGGAAAATGATTAACTTTGCTGGACAGCAGAAACTAACACAACATTGTAAAGCAACTGTATTCCAATAAAAATTACTTAAAAATGATAAGGATTTTCAAGACACTTATAGCAGAGCATTAAGTCAAACATGGGCCTTTCCAAGCATAGGGCCCTGGGTGATTGCACATGTCACCTGCCCATGAACTTGAGTCTTGTAACACAGAAGTAATTTGCATGGGTGCTATGAATATGCCTTCACCCTCAACCAAAGCTCAGGACAGCTCAGAATCAGCTCAGCTAGGCCCCTGGGCACCCAATTCAAGTAAATCTGTTCCACTCTAGGTTTTATATATTGGATCTCTTATAAGATGACCTCCTGGTAAAAGGCCTCTGTTACTGTAAAAATATTTGGAAAGCCCTGTGGTCCTCATTGATACACACTGACATTTCACCTTGCTCTATTGCTGTGAGCACCTAGACTCTCCGTTTTGGCGTTCTCACCCAGTTGTTCACTACATATATTACTTTAAAGTGACAATTTGATGACATTGCTCTGATGATGCCAATTCATCCTCACCCACTTAATTGGCCATGAAATATCAATGAGAGGTAATTCCAAAGTTACCCAGCTCTGGAGAGAGCATGCTCTGGCTAGTTGCTGGGTTGGGAAGCTGACCCTTCCCAGAAATATGAGCCTCCTGTCTGAGTGGCATTCAGGGAGGCCAGTGCCCACTGCAACGCCTTGGTACATGCACATTATACCAGTGATGCCAGCTAAACAGAGCCCACACCTCTCTCACCTCACCCACCAACCCAGATCAGACTAATGGCAATCATACTAATATCAGCAAATATTTATTGAGCACCTACTGTGTGTTAGGCACTATTTTTAGTACTTTGTTTTAGTCCTTCCTACAGCCCCTAAGGATACTGTTATTATTCCACATTAGTCCCCTGGGTCTGGGTTCAAACTCAGCTGGGTTGACTTCAGAGTCTTGACCACTCTGCATCCCTTTGACTACTTATTATGTGCCTACTGTATCCATGTATGTGAAATAAGTAGTGGACAAAACAGATGCAGTCTTGGCATTCTGGAGTATCAGTCCAGTGGGGAAGGCAGGTACCAATCACTTGCCAAAATATTAAAATCACAGATGTGGTAAGGCTGTAGAGGAAAGATGTAGGATGCTACCAGGACATATGTTGGGGGACACTATCTAGTTTGGGAGAGTCAGGGAAGCTGCACCAGGAGGTTCCATTTGAGGCGAAGGCTGAGTGGACAATAATTAGCTTGAGGATTTCCTTTTTACTCTGGGGAAGGTGGGTATAGAACAGAGGGAGACCAAGACAGAGCAGAGGGAAGGCACAGCCTCCAGGACAGGGTTCCCCACCCTTGGGCCACAGACCAGTATCAGTCTCCGGTCTGTTAGGAGCTGGGTTGCATGGCAGGAGGTGAGTGGGAGGCGAAGCTTTGTCTGCGTTTACAGCCACTCCCCATTGCTCCCGTTACTGCCTGAGCTCCACCTCTTGTCAAATCAACGCGGCAATAGTACCAATTGCTCTGTCGCCAGTCATGTCTGTCTCTTTGCCATCCCTTGGACTGTAGCTCACCAGGCTCCTCTGTCCATGGAATTTTCCCGGCAGGAATACTGCAGTGGGTTGCCATTTCCTATTCTAGGGGAATCTTCCCGACCCAGGGATTGAACCCATTTCTCTTGCGCCTCCAGCATTGTCAGGTGACTCTTTACACTGCGCCACCTGGGAGCTCAAACCCTACCATGAACTGCCCATGTGAGGGATCTAGGTTGCACCCTCCTTATGAGAATCATCCCCAAACCATCCCCCACCCCCACTCGTCCTTGAAAAATTGTTTTCCAAGAAACCGGTCCCTGGTGCCTAAAAGGTTGGGGACCACTCTTCTAGGACAAGAACGGTTACAGAAAGATAATGGGAGGCACTATTTTCACAGGAGACTTCTCCTTAGCAGATAGTCAAGAGATTAAGGGCAGCTAGAGAAACACCCAAATGCGCTGACGGGATTTAGCACTAAACATGCACCAGCTTGGGGCAGAGCCCATTTATTTGGTGTGTGATAGGAAGAAAAGACTGAGATCCTGTCCTTCCAGCTTGCCTTCCTAAGCTCAGGGGAGCTCCTTCCAGCATCTGGCTTTCTTCCCCTGAGATGGAGGTGGCTGCTTTTGGACCATGGCTAAATTACTTCTTGGCATTAGGAACTTGTTAATGCAGGAAGCCAAGAAATTCAGCCAGGTCTCAGTGTTATCCAGATAAGTAAGATGCGTATTCCAGCTGTCTGGGGCTATGACTGGGACTCTGTCATTATCCTTCCTCTCCTTAACTTTCATCAGAAGCGGGGTCTGCTTATCATCAGTCTCTCTCACCCAAAGTTGCTTATTTTCAAATTTCTTTGTATGAATTAAAACCAATGCTTAGGGAAGAGCTAGGCTTGGCCAGGAGGCAGAAAAAGCCACATGTTTTAGGAGGAAGGATGGAAGGAGGAGGAATGGGATGTCCTATATCTTGCCATCAACCACAGAAACTTTGTCCACTCGTAAAATATGGTCCAATGAATGTCTGGATCCGACCAATCAGATTAGCCCTCTCTCTTTCATCAACAGAATTAAGTTCAAGATGTCCAGGGGAGGTGAGTGTTGCTAGATGTAGCCCCCTTTATGACATGAGTTGGAAGCATAAGGCAAAGAGAGAAGACTTCCCCCAGTACCAGCAAATTGAGTGGGGTCTCAAAATGTCATCGAAACCAGCAGGACACATGCAGAACCTCTGGCCTAGGTCTGGATCTTGTTGCCTTTAGAGTGTTCTCCTGCTCTGATGTCAAAATGTGGACACTGGCTCCTCACTGGTTCATCTTCCCTGACGTTAGGAGGGAAGACTTACTTCTCCCTGGCTTTTGCACTCCTAGTCCCATCTAGTAGAAGCAGGGTTGGGGGTTGGTCTGGGGAGGTGGGAGGGGGCTGCCCTCACTGGCTAGTCACTTCTATCTTTCTTAGTAGTGCATCAAAATACAGTCATGCTGGAAACAAACACATATTTACATCAGCATTTGCTTGTGAACATGAAGTTCCTTTTGCTTTCCTGTCTCAGCTTTTGGAGAACATGAACATGCCTCCTATTTGATCTTTACTTTGTCCCAGGGTAAGATAATCACCAACAGAATTTTAAGAAAATTGCTGCTTTTTACACATTTTTAGGCTCTAGGTCCAGATGTGCGACACAGAGTTGGAAAGAGGGCTGCTGCTCTGCCTCTCCATGGAGCTCACCCAGACCCTTCCTGAAAAGTTCTGGGATTCAGGGCAGGAGGTGAGGGTTGGGGCTTTTCCTTGGGGGCTGTAGCTCAGTCCTTAGGTAGTCCTGGCTGCTCCTTATAGCTGCTAGTCCAATATACTTTAGAGTTCTTTTTACTTACCCTTTGTTGTTCCTATTTGAAAAAAAAAAGCAAAACTTCTTGTTACTCTGGTTATAGTTACTGTTTTTTTTTTGTTTTGTATTCTAATTTTATTAAAATTTAAAAATAATTTTTATTAAGATATAATTACATATAGCATTATATTATTTCAGGCATATAATGATGATTCAATATATGTATTGGTAAATGATGACAGTAATAAGTCTAGGTAACATCTGTCCCCATACATTACAGAAAGAATTTTTTGTGTGTGTAATGAAGACTTTAAAAATCTACTCTCCTCTGTTGTTGACAAAAAAGGGAAAAAATCTACACTCTTAGAAACTTACAAATATGCAATATAATATTAATTATAGTCATCATGCTGGTCACTATATTATATACCCAGGATTTATTTATTTTATTACTGGAGATATGTACCTTTGACCTCTTCACTATTTTGCCTATCCTCCACCTCCCATCTCTGGCAACCACCAATCTGTTCTCTGTATCTATTTTCTTGGGTTTGTTTGTTTTTTAGATTCCACATATAAGATCATATAGTATATGTCTTTGATTTACTTCACTTAGCATAATGCCCTCAAGGTCCACCCACATTGTTAGAAACTGCAAAATTTCCTTCGTTTTTATTGCTGAATTAGCAATATCTTCCTTTGTGTATGTGTGTGTTGATGTGCTCAGTTGTGACAAACTCTTTGTGACCCCATGGACTATAGCCTGCCAGGCTCCTCTGTCCATGGGATTTTCCAGGCAAGAATACTGGAGTGGGGTGCCATTTCCTCCTCCATTGTGTATGTATACCATATCTCTTTTATCCATTCATGTGTTGATGGACACTTAGGTTGTTTCGATATCTTGGCTAATGCAAACCATGCTGCAGTGAACATATAGGGGTGCACATATCTTTTTGAATTAGTGTTTTATTTTCTTTGGATAAATACCCAGGAGTGGAATTGCTGGATCATATGGTAGTTCTATTTTTAACTTTTTGAGACATCTCCATACTGTTTTCCACAGTGGCTGCACCAATTTACATTCCCACCAACAGTGCACAAGGATTCCCTTTTCTTCACAGCCTCGCCAACTCTTGTTACCTCTTGTCTTTTTGATAACAGCCGTTCTAACAGGTGTGAGCTGATATGTCATTGTGATTTTGATTTGCATTTCCCTGATGACTAGTGATGTTGAGCATCTTTTCATGTACCCGTTGGCCGTCTGCACGTCTTCTTTGGAAAAGTGTCTATTCAGATCCTCTGCCCATTTTTTTTTTGACTATTGAGTTTTATGAATTCCTCATATATTCAGGATATTAACCCTTTATGACATCTATGGTTTGCAGATATTTTTCCCCATTCAGTAGACAGTAGGCTGTTTCTTCATTTTGTTGATGATTTCCTTTGTTTTGCAAAAGCTTTTGAGTTTGATGTAATCTCACTTACTATAGTTACTAGTTCTTATATTAAACTTTCCATGTTTAAATTACCATGTGTTTTTTCTCTCTTGATTGGATCTGGATTAATACACCCAGGTTGCAGACATATGGTTACATTAAAGAATAAAAATGTGAAATTTCAATCTCAGAGCCCCATTTCACAGATGGGGCTCTGAGACTAAAGAGGATGTATTTTCTGCAGCAGATGCTGTTGGTACCTTGCGCATTTCCCCTTGCCCTTACCATTTCAGCCCACTTACATCAACTCACACCAGCCAGAACCCACACTTTTGTGCCTGAGGGTTTTCCTTGGTTGTCAAAGCTCACTTTTCTTACCTCTGCAGCTCACAAATGTGCCCAGGGAGTTAAGTGCTCTTCTTGAGCAGTCCCCAACCAATGATCAACAGGAGTGGGTACATAAATATTCCAGCCTCCTTGCTCTCCAAGGATGGGATAATGCTGGCTACAGGTCTACCCTGACCACCATGTTTCTGTAGGGGGATGAAGCTCTGTTGCCCACTGCAGTAACTGGTGCGATAATGCACTCTTTAAGGCTTCCCTGGTGGCTCAGCAGTAAAGGATTCACCTGCAATTTAGGAGGCATGGGCTCAGTTCCTGGATTGGGAAGATCCCCTGAAGAAGGAAATGGCTACCCACTCCAGTATTCTTGCCTGGAAAATCCCATGGACAGAAGAGCCTGGCAGGCTACAGTCCATGGGGTCACAAAAGAGTCAGTCATGACTTAATGAATAAACAGCAATGCACACGTTACTATTTGCCTTCCCGTCCCTGTTTCATATCCCTACGCCCCACCAGTGTTTCTTTTATATTCCAAACAAATCACTTGCATTAGGACCCCTTTCCCTCTGTCTGCTTCTGGGAGAATCCAACCAAGGCTCTTACCCAAGGTCGCACAATGAGGCAGCGGTAGAGACAGGACTGGAACTCAGTTCTCCTACCCTTAGACCAGGTTCCGTACACTGCACTACTCAGCCCCTCTGTTTTTAGCAAACCCTGTTTCAAATAAAACTCTACACTTGACTTGTGGTTATTTCTCAGCAAATTCTCGAGCTACTAGCTTTCTACCTGGTTGAAACTGTCTGACATGCCAGTCATGCCTTTCCCAGAAATCTACCCTTCCAAAAGTAGCCTCTTCTGCTCAGGCTTCTACTCACAGGGAGAGAGTCTCAGTGTCCTGATTGTGATAACACGGTGGCCCTTTCTGGACATCTCCCCAAATGCTGGATACTTTGCCAAACCCTTAGCTCACATTGGCTCATGCAGTCTGCAGTACAGTCTTGTGTGACAGGTCTTGGTTTGCAATTCCTTGATTCTAAGGCACACCGTCCATTTATTAATTTTTTGAGGTGAGGTCAGGGACACACATTAAATACAAAGATCAATTGTAAGGTACATCCCAATTTTAAGATGCTCAAATGAGAAAAAGTATAGGATTATCTTCACTTAACAAAATAGTAACGGAGACTCAAAGAGATTAAGTTGTGTGTCCAGCTCACACAGTTCCTAAGTGATGGAGCTGGGATTCGTAAAACCCATGAAAACGAGAGGTGGTCCTGTCCTTTCTCCTCTCCTTCTCCCGCCCTCCTCCCTGCCCTTCCTCACCCCCACATAGCTGGTCCAGGTTTGTACACCTGACGTTCCAAAGACGTTCCAAACGTCTTTCTCTCAGGAATGTTTGGTGCTCAAGGAGGCTGACTCTGCCTGGGGCTGCTTCGCTAGGAACCCTGGGAAGGTCAGCGCCAGGACAGGCCAGAGAGCCTGCCAGGCTGAGGATGGGGAGCAGACACTGTCAGTGGAGGAAGACAGTCTGAGGAAGGAGGTAAGTGGGGCAGATCAGCTGAGAAGCAGAGGTGGAGATACTAGCTGCTGCTATGTCCTCACTTGCCTTCTTTCCTCCAGGAGTGTTCTGGAACATTCTCCTGGATAAACACTAGAACATTTATTGGTGAACAGACATTTGTTTGCGTTGGCAGATAAACCCTTTTATTCATGATCTCACATCACCTTCATTAAGCCTTGACTGTGCTCAGCCTTTACGTCTGTGATCTCAGGTCACCTCCCTGACAACCATCTGCTCGATTCTATTCTCACCCTATTTGAGGGTGCGGGAAAGGCTCAGAGGAGGGACCTGCCCAACTCAGTCTTTCAGCCAGAAAGCGACAGAACTAGCTTTGGATCCACGGGGTCTCCGTCTGGAGCCGTGCTTCTCATCTCTGCTCGACCTTATTTTGGGACCATTAGAAACAATAACAATAAACAAACAAAAACCCTCAAGCCACCTTTTGATTCACGCTGGTTTGCGTGAGCGTCTGATCCTTGGCACTAGGCAATCTCAACAAGAACAGAAGTTTTCACAAAGGCTTTTGTGTTCGCCTCTGGGTTTACTCTGTTTGACTACGGTATCAGTGACAACATCTGCT
Source organism: Budorcas taxicolor (assembly GCF_023091745.1). Classification (NCBI taxonomy): domain Eukaryota; kingdom Metazoa; phylum Chordata; class Mammalia; order Artiodactyla; family Bovidae; genus Budorcas; species Budorcas taxicolor. The sequence continues at coordinate 107,460,624 of NC_068912.1, forward strand.
TTGTATTTTTACAGAATCTTTTTCAAAGCGTGTACTTGCAGCGTGACTGAGTGTTTGGTTTTTGGGGATGAGCGAATATGTTTTATTTCTCTGATAACAATACACGTCTCTTGGGCACGTGGTGACTGAACTGTCCAGATTGTTTGATTCATCTGAGCTGTCCTCGCCCAAGCTCAGCCTGTTACCACCCTTTCTCCACCCTCTTGGGGGATGAACACATTTGAATAGGGTTTAACACCTTCTACATAACTTATTTTCTAATTCACATGATCATTCAGCAGTTGGCCATGTACTGAGCCTCTATTCTTCCCTACACCTTGTGCTGACTGTCAGAGAGCTCAAGGGACAGTGTTTCTACTTCAAGGATCTCACAGGTGGGGTGGGGGGAGCAAAGTGGGAAGGAAGAAGGTTGCTGATGACCCGACAGCATCCCAAGTGCCATCATAGAGGTAAGAACAGGAGTGATCAGACTGCAGAAGATCAGCAAGTGCGTTAGACTGGGATTCTAATTAGGCTTTCAAATGAGTTGATCATTGTGTTAAAGGCAGCTCCATAGAGAATGAGTGGAAGGTGGGTAGCATGTGAAGAAGAGATGATTGTAAGTATCAGAGTCAGGAGGAAAGTCAGGAGAACTGCAAGTCACCTAGTGTCGTAAAAGCATGGTCGAATGGGCTATGGGCAGAATGACCAGAGATCACACCAGAGAGGACCTTTGGGGAGAAACAGAGAAGGAGCCTTACAAGCAAATGAAGGAATTCCCTGGAAGGGCTTAAGCAAGGGAGTGTTGCAGTGGGCTGATTTCTTCTGGTGGCAGTGGGGTGGATGGGGTGGAGTGGCAATTCACTGTCAGAAAATCCAGAGAAGAGGCAGTTGCTTTATTCCAGGATGAACGAGAATAATTTGAGAGTCATCTAGGGGGTAGAACTGGCTGAACTTGAGGACTGAGTGGAGCCATCGGTGAAGGAGTGGGAGGCATCCTTCACTCTTGGGTCAGTGCTTTGGGTGACTGTATGGAGAGGCACTGTTTACCTAGATGGTGATGGTGGTGAAGGAGCAGGCATGGGGGCTGGGCTGGGCTGGAGAGATGAGTTCAGGTTTGAACGTGCTGAAACAGATATGCCTGTGGGACATCTGGAGATTCCCAGGTGGCACTAGTGGTAAAGAACCCACCTGTCAAGGCAGGGGATACAAGTTTGATCCCTGGGTCAGGAAGATCCCCTGGAGAAGGAAATGGCTATCCAATCCAGTATTCTTGCCTGGAGAATTCCATGGACAGAAGAGCCTGGCGGGCTACAGTCCACAGGGTCTGAAAGAGTCAGACATGATTGAAGCTACTTAGCACACAGGCACAAATGTGGGACTTTAGTAGACTACTGGGGATTCGGCAGTATAGCACCAGAGAGAGGTCAGAACCAGAAAGACCAGTGCTCAGGTGACATCTGATAGCTCCCCTGGGAGTGAGATGTGATGATGGTGTTAAGAAAAACTCTTTCAGTTATCTGAGGCCTCCTGAATCTTTTCATGCAAGTTTTATTTATTTATTTTTAATTTGGAAAACTCCGTCTGATTTTGGGGTGTGTAGTCAAATTGCAAAGTTGGTGCACCCAGCCCCGATAGTTTCCCTGGAGAGATCTGTCTTTCCACCCACCTGGATGAAGCAGGTTGTGATGTTGGAGCTGATGTGGAGGTGTCTGCTCCCTTGTGGTTCATTGATACATTCTTTGCATTTGGTATCCATCGTCCTCTGGCCATCACGAAGTCAACGGGATTCTAATATTCCTTTCCCTGATCCAACCAAAGCTCTTTGTAAATTGGACTCAGCAGGAGTAAGTCCAGTGACCTCATAAATAGTGGAAATGATTGCAAATCAGAATTCATATATGTTCCCAACTCAGTGGGTATCCTTCTCCCCTACAAAGGAAGCAATCATCGCTTTCAAATTTCTGTTTGCCCTTTCACTCAGCTATGTTGGAAGAAAATATATAGAGAGATTTTGCTGTATAAGGCTGAAAGGTCCACTTCCTTCAACCTAAAAAAAAAAATAAAAGTCTTGTGTCTAACCTTGTGTAGTCAGGTGGTCCCACTTGGGAAATCACCCAGAGACGTGAGGGTCTGCCTGCGGGCTCATAGAGAGGGTCTTTCATAGGCACCAGGGAAAATATTTTACACTCAAAGAGACACTTAAGAATTTGTGGCAGAGACTGCTAATGCTTTATCAATATCTGTGTTTTCCCCTCCCTCCACAGCTTACATTCCTCTGGCATGGAGGTGGGGTCATGTAACTCATTTCGGTCACGGAGCATGGACGGAAGTGATAAGGCTGCTTCCAGGCTCGGCCCGTCCTGAGACACGGCACATGCTCCTTCTGTGTGGTTTCCTGGCTTTTGCAGTGATCCAGTGGAAGATGCTTAGTCCCTAAGAGGTGATGGAGCAACCAGATGGAAGGAGCTCACGTCCCTGAATGATGGCTTGGAGCAGAGTCCCACTCACTGACTTGGAAATAAACCTTTCTTGTGCTTAAACACTGAGATTTGAGGGGCATCTGATTAGGGAATTAGGTTATTTTTTCTGATACATATTTCTTCTCTGAGTACTATTCTGGAAACCTGCTTGGATTTGTACGGAAAAGGCTTCTTCTTCCTTGCTCCTTCCTTTCCTGACTTTCCCTATGGAGTGATATGTGAATCAGTAAATTCTGATTCAGAGGCATCAGAGAGGTACCTAAAGTAGAGTGAGAGTGGGGGATCGCTTGGGAGAGAGCATGGAGAATCTGACATTCTCATACTGCCTGTGGCTTCTACTAGCTGATAAATCATTTAACTTTATCCAATCTCAGTTTCTTCAGTTGTGAAATGGGCATATATGAATGAGAAGAATTGCTGCATGCGTTCGATGAGGTAATGTATGTGAAGGTTCTTTATGAACTGTGAAGGGTGATACGCCTGTGGCTGATTATCAGGGAAGTGGCAGGATGTTCAAAGATCCCTGAGTGAGGTCTTAACCCACTGCTCTCCCATCTTTCTTCTCCAATTCTAGATATCTACATTCTTCCACTGGAAGCACCCATTTTGTGCCCCCGATTTTGTCATGTTGCACTGATGGAAATATCCCTTGGATAGCATTTATACAAAGTTAAGTGTCATTTTGCTCATTCTCAATGCTTTTTTTCTCTTCTATTTTTAGTTGTTGCTAGATTTATGGAAGGAGAATTCATTGCAGAGTTAATAAGTCAATTAAATTTCATTTAGTTTACAGAAAACCTTCATTTTCAAACCGCCCAAGAAACAAAACTACATCTCCTCACACAAATTGCAATGCTTTTCTCTGAATAAACAATTTCTTTTTGTGTTTTATTGTTTTCATGTCTTAAAAGGACAGCGAGATTCTCAGTCTTGGAGTTTCCATAATTTAAGAGCAATCATTTGCTTTTTCTAATTTGTCCTAATGAGCCCACATTTTTTCTTTATCAGACCCATTTTCTCTGGCAAAAGGTCATCACGGGCAATCATGCATGTCTGCTCGGTATAAATTGTTTTCATAACAATTTTCATCTGCCTTGGAAAGTGCGCCACGCTGAAAACATGGCCACTTTATATCTGTGACAGCACGTATCATATTTCCCCCACTTACTTTGGGAATATCAACCTTCTAAAGAATAATAAACCACAGTGTTAGGAATGTGAGCTGATACTGTGGACTGACAGGACTCCTTCTCTGTCTGAAGATTTTGCTTCCAGACCCTGCCTTTCAGATCTACAGAACTGTCTTGTCTCCTCTCTGAGGCTCACCCATGAATCTAGAGCCTATTATTACCCGCCTCCCACCTCCTTGGTGAGCTTCCCGGCTGTTCTTGCCTAGGACTTGGGCATCAATTCCTTCTTCCTCTGTGGCTCTCAGCGGAAAGTTGATTGAGCCTACTATTAGCCCCAGGCTCAGCTCTCGAAGACCATGGGCCAAGCCCTGGGACCCTGTGATAATCAGAGGATGGGAGGGGTTCAGAAGTACCTCATTTAATGTTTTTTAAAAACACTTTTTATTTTATATTGGAGTACAGCTCATGAACAATGTTGTGATAGTTTCAGGTGGACAGCAAAGGGACTCAGCCATACGTATACACGTATTCATTCTTCCCCAGACTTCCTTCCCATCCAGACTGCCATGTAACACTGAGCAGAGTTCCCTGTGCTATACAGTAGGACCTTGTTAGCTACCCATTTTAAAGAAGGCAGAATGTATACCCACATTTAACATTTTATCTTAATTCTCCAAAAATTCAAGTGTGCAGCCTGCTGATTGATGGATGGATGGATGGATTCAACAAATATTACTGAGCATCTACTCTGTTCTACGAACTGGGCATGAAGATCACATTTTTGCCCACATGGTGCTTATGGTCTGGGGTGGAGAGAGACAACTACATACAAAATTATATCCCATTGTGGGAAGTGCAAAGACATTGGGAGAGGAGGGTATCATCAGGATGACAATTTCTGCTCTGGCTTAAGTCAAACATATAACATTCTATTGAGAGACTAGACAAGCACTTTCCAATAGAAATATAAGCCACCAATATAATTTAAAATAAAACAATAAAGTTTTCTTTTTCTTATAATATTCAGTTTCAAGGGCTTTAACACATGGAATAGATTCATGTACCCACCACTACAGATTACAGAGCAGTTCTGTCACCCCCAAATACTTTCTCAGACTTTCCCTTTATCATCACACCTTCCCCCACCCATAATCTCTGGCAACACTCATCTGTTTTCCACCCCACCATCTTTCTTTTTAAGCACATCAAATAAATGGAATCATACAGTATGTAAGCTTTTGTGACTGACTTCTTTCACTCAATATAATGTCTACAAGATTCATTTAAGTTGCGTTTATTGATAGTTTATTCCTTTGTATTGTGAATAGTTTTCTATGTATGGATATACCACAGTTTGTTTTTCCATTCAGTCACTGATGGGGATTTGGAACTGTTTCAAGATTTTGGCTATCATAGATAAAACTGCTGTCTAAACTGTCATAGACTGGGGCATTCACAAACAACAGAAGTATATTTCTCACAGTTTAGGAGGCTAGAAGTCCAAGATGAGGGTGCCAGCATGGTTGGGTTTCAATGAGCGCTCTCTTCTAAGCTGCAGACCTCCAACCTCTCATTGTATTATCAGAAAAGGTGAGAGAGATTTCTGGGGTTCCTTGCATAAGAGGACTAATCTCATTCATGAGGGTCAACCCTCATGACCTAATTTCCCCCTCAAAATTCCCACCTCCAAATACCATCACACTGGGGATTCAATTTCAACATGAAATATTTGAGGCAGGGGACACAAACGTTCAGTCCATAACAGCTGCTAAACACTGATATACAGGTTTTTGTGTAAACATACATTTTCACTTCTCTAGGCTAAACATCCAAACCTAGGGGTAGGATTGCTGAGGTCAATGTGGCAAGTGTATGCTTATCTTTATAAGAAACTGCCTAGCTTTTTCCAGAGTGGCTGTACCATTTTGCATTCTCAGCAGCAATTTATGATAGTTCCAGTTGCTTCTCATCCTCACCAGCACTTGGTATTGTCAACATTTTTTTTTTTTTTGGCCGTTTTACTGGTTGAGCAGTGGTATCCACTGTGGCTTTAATTAGCATTTCCCTAATGACTAGTGATGTTAGACATCTTCTCATATACTTATTTGACCCCATCACATCCTTTTCGGTTAAGTGTCTAGTCAAGTTCCTTTGCAGTTTCTTACATTTTGAGAATTTTTTGTATATTCCAAATATAAATTTTATGTCAGATATGTGGTCTGAAAATATTTCTTTCCACTCTGTAGCTTGCCTCTTAATTCTCTTGTGAGCGTCTTCTGCAGAGCAAAAGTTTTAAATTTTTATGAAGTCCAGTTTATTTTCTTTTATGGCTCATGTTTTTGGTATCTTTTTTTCTCTCTTCACATTTATGTTTTATTAATCTTGAGTTGTGTCATCCATCACGTCCCTTTACAAATAAGGTAAAAAATAGAATGAATATATGTGGTTATCCATGATTAGAGAATGATAAATCATGGATCTTGAATTCTGATTCCAAGTTCAGGGCTCTTTAAACCACATCACAGTGACCGTTATTCTTTTACTAAACTGATCAGTTGGTGTAGCCTCCTTGATTTTGGGTGTAGCCTGCTGAATCTCAGATCAGATCATGCCACATTTCAGAAGCCTGCCATGCACAAACCTCTAAAGGCTCTCTATGATGTAGAAGAAGATGCTTCCTCTATTCAGTCTAAAGGCAACCTTGTCGTGGTCATGGTTAGGGTTGATGATGGCAGTGGTAGAATAAAGAATGGCAGAAATCACTCCATCTCAGGTGATCCTGAAGTCCTCACCCAGGAAGGAGACATAGAGTTGAGATTGCTTGCAATGGGGATCAACTACAATCAAGCACATTCTTAAGTGAAACTGATAATCTAGAAATGTTGAAATATCATTAGATTGTCCATTGGGTAAAAATAAACCAATCAGTCAGTCATCAAATAGGTTTAGACTAGATTGGGGGATTTATTGATTTAAGAATTATTTATTGAGACAAGAACCACAGTAAGGATCTGGAGATACACTTAGTCATAGCTTCTGCCTTGATGGAGTTTGCAGTTTACTATCTGAGCTCTTCTTAAGAAGTTATCACAAAGATCGTTATGGTGGAGGAGGAGTGGGGTACTTTGGATGCCCACCACAGAGAATAAATTATAAAGTCTAAAGTCTTACCATTTGGGGTTTCTATCATTCTGGGATCAAATCTACAATCATACCTAGACCTGGAAAGGAAACAAATATCAGAAGGCTCCAGCTAGAAAAAGAAATAGCATTATTGGGTAGGAACACAATCAGGAAGGCAAAGGCTAGAAAAGAACTGAACTGTCCAAGGCGAAATGGGAAAACAGGATGGCAGTCGCCAATTGTGGAAGAAAAAAGGGACCGAAGAGTTCGTCGTTTACTTTTTAAATCATTTTTTGATCCCCTGCAATGGGAATAAGACATTTGTATCTTCCAGACAATGATTAAAAATGAATGTTAGTTTGAGGCAGCCTTTCTGTGAAGGCTGTGAGAGTGCAACGCTCAGATTTCTGGAGGCTGGGGATGTAACTGATCAGAAGCCCCTTTGCTGAGCTCTGAAATCCTTCATGTGTTTGCCAGAGGCCATGCCTCCTATAGGCTGTCCCCAGCTGATGACAGAACATGGTGGGGATACCAAGGCAATCTTGTTTCTAGGAGACATGGGACCCTTCTGATGGGTAAATTTGTTTTTTTTTTCCTTAACAGTTTGGCATTTTACTCATTTATAAATTTATTTCGGCTGTGCTGGTCTTCGTTGTGGCTCAGGGCTTAGTTGCCTTGAGGCCTGTGGGGTCTTAGTTCCCTGACCAGGGGCTGAATCCACATTCCCTGCATTGGAAGACAGATTTTTAACCACTGGACCACCAAGGAAGTCTCCACTTATGGGTAACTTTGGCTTGAGAACTCTTTGACGGCTGCACTTGGCTTGAAATCTCACTATAGTACTGGATGTTTCCACCAAAACTTACTTCCTCCCTCCCTCTATTCCCTGCTTCCTTCCTTTCTCCTTTACTCAGGGTGAGATCTATATCCCAGCCTCTCCTGGCTCATTTCCCACTTCTTTCACAGCTTATTTCCCTAGGAAATTTTTGTACATCTAATCTCAGAGGTCCTGGACTAACATATAATCTTAAAAGAGTGTTCCAGAGGAAGTGAAGAGGTTTTTTTTTTTTTTTTCCTTTTTCTGAAGCACCTATTTTTCCAGGAACCATTAGGAGCATGCAGCAGAGGAGGGGCACCAAGCCAAGCCAGGTGGTCCCACACTTACCTGGCTCAGAATCTGGCGCTTCCACTTAAGAGTGTGTGATCTGGGGCGAGTTACTTATTCTTGGCTACCTTCAGTTTCCTCATCTGTAAAATGGGACACTCATTTTTCCCTCACAGGCTTTTTGTGGGATTAATTGAGATCATGTGGGGAAAAGCTACCACGGTATCTGGAAAATATTTGGGCTGGCTTCTGAGGGCTTCATCACCTTTCTCCTTCACACTCACCCTCTGTAGGAGAAGGGAGGAAAGGGCAAGTGTATTTCGTCTTCTTTCATACAACGTATCTTGATGTGCAATCCGTGTAATATTGCTTCAGCTGGGCCCTCCCCCTCCAAGAAGCCATCCATCCCTGACTACCACAGCCCAGGAGCTGAAGTCTTTCACTTCTTTCTCTGACCTCCTGTTAATGTCCCTATCTTGGGGACATTTTTGGAGGATCGTGTGGTTTGCCAGGTGTCTCTGCAGCCCCTCTTTCCCAGGAACCACCCCTCTTCCATCCACTTCACCATCACAAGAGCCATGTTGATGCACTATAATTCTGTTCTTGGAAACAACTGATTGTTCAGGGATGGCATCTGTCTCGAGAGAAGTCATCAATGCCTTCCCTAGGAGTTTTGGATTCAGAACCAGGGGTGTCAGATTTGTCTTTCTCTGGGGACAGCTGAGGTCATCACATCTCAAACCCTGAAGCTACTGGCAGCCCAACCACATGTTTCACTGTGTTGGGGGGAGAAAGTCAGGCCACAAAGAGATGAAAGAATGTTGTCATGCAAGAGAGGGAGATGCAGAGAGGTCCAGCCGCACTCAAGTCCTCAGGTTCTTTGGGACATCCCCATCCTAATCAACACCTTCCTTGCTTAAGCTAGTTTGAATAGGGCATCAGTCACTTGCAGCCCAACGAGTTCTGAGTAATAACGATGTGCCTCCATTCCACGTGTCTATCCTGCCTTCCCACCTTGACTGTGAGCCTCACAGGGGCAGAGTCTATGCCCCTCCTTCTCCTTCTGCCCTCAGTGCCAGGAATAGTGCTTGGCCCTGCAGCTGCTCCAGACAGATGTGTGGTTGACAAGAAGGCTAAATCAAATATTCTGCTCAGGGAAGTTTTCTATATATTCCCCGCATGATGTCACAGGACCACTTTAATCTATGCTCTAAATGCTGGTTTAAATGTGCTAAAAATGTTTTGTGGCAAGGACTATGAAACCTTTGGGAAAGAGCTCCTGGCAGGTATCTCATACAAGGCACGGTGGAGTCTCAGGTTGATGGGTGTTGCTAGGGGGATCATGGTTCTTAAAATGAAGCTGTGTCACCACCCACTGCAATCCAGGCTCCCCTCTCCTGCTCCACCAAGCAGTCTATTTAAAACCACAAATATCAAGGACACTGAAGCCACAACCTGGCCTCTCTGTGGTTGTGGATGTGCAAATGGTTTGATTCTTTCTCAAGGTTCTTTGCACACAGGATTCCATTTGACTCTTCATTAAGGTACAAAATTCACAAGGACAGAAATTTGATTTTGTATTTCATATATAAGATAGACTGGGCTTTTCATTAAACATTCTTGACTTAGATCCTGCATATATTTATTAAATGCCTCCATGAGCCTGGGCCTGAGGTCTTTCTCATGTGCTCTCTCATTTAGCCCAGGAACCCCATGACCCATGACTTGTGATTCCTGTTGTACAGATAAACAAGCAGACACAGAGAGGTCAAGCATCTTGTGAAAGGTCACACAGCTAGCTGGTCAGTGACTGAGCTAGGACTTGCCTCCATGTCTAATGCTATTTCCACAATGATATGTGGGATAATAAATGATGGAGGGGCCTCATGGGTGAGCTGTTCTTTCAAAAATAAAAAAGTGGAAAATGAGTCCCACTAACTGGGGAAAACTTAGTGCCTAGTGAGTTTTTTCTTCCTGATTATACAACATGAGCAGGACTGGGATCTAGGTGAGCTGAGTGGACACTCACCTTGATGGAAAATTTAAGAAAAGCCCCAAACTCAGTCATAAAGACAAATAATACTTTAAAAAGTCAAAATTAATTTTAAAAATCTATGTTGAACAAGATATTAGCATGTTAGTTAAAGATGGACTCTGTTGACTGGGCCAGGATTAGGGAGAGGTGGATGAGATGAACTGTGCAGGTGTGAGGTTGGACCTTGAAAGGTATGGAAAATACCACTATGAATTCACCTAAAGCCATCTGTCTTCTTCCTTGGTTTAGAGACAACTCATGTTTCATTTTCCTTTGCAGTTTAGCTTGGCCCTGTGACTAAGTTCTAGTCAATAGAATGTCTGTGGAATTGATGTGAACCAATCCAGACCATCCCCAAGAATATCCCCAAGAAAAAGAAATGCAAAAAGGCAAAATGGTTGTCTGAGGAGGCCTTAAAAATAGCTGAGAAAAGAAGAGAAGTAAAAGACAGAAGAGAAAAGGAAAGATATACCCATCTGAATGCAGAGTTCCAAAGAATAGCAAGGAGAGATAAGAAAGCCTTCCTCAGTGATCAATGCAAAGAAATAGAGGAAAACAACAGAATGGGAATGACTACAGATCTCTTCAAGAAAATTAGAGATACCAAAGGAACAGTTCATGCAAAGATGGGCAAAATGAAGGAAAGAAATGGTATGGACCTAACAGAAGCAGAAGATATTAAGAAGAGGTGGCAAGAATACACAGAAGAAGTACACAAAAAAGATCTTCATGACCCAGATAATCATGATGGTGTGATCACTCACCTAGAGCCAGACATCCTGGAATGTGAAGTCAAGTGGGCCTTAGAAAGCACTGCTATGAACAAAGCTAGTGGAGGTGATGGAATTCCAGTTGAGCCATTTCAAACTCTAAAAGATGATGCCATGAAAGTGCTGCACTCAATATGTCAGCAAATTTGGAAAACTCAGCAGTGGCCACAGGACTGGAAAAGGTCAGTTTTCATTCCAATCCCAAAGAAAGGCAATGCCAAAGAATGCTCAAACTACTGCACAATTGCACTCATCTCACATGCTTGCAAAGTGATGCTCAAAATTCTCCAAGACAGGCTTCAGCAATATGTGAACCGTGAACTTCCAGATGTTCAAGCTGGTTTTAGAAAAGGCAGAGGAACCAGAGATCAAATTGCCAACATCCTCTGGATCATTGAAAAAGCAAGAGAGTTCCAGAAAAACATCTACTTCTGCTTTATTGACTATGCCAAAGCCTTTGTGTGGGTCACAACAAACTGTGGAAAATTCTGAAAGAGATGGAAATACCAGACCACCTGACCTGCCTCCTGAGAAATCTGTATGCAGGTCAAGAAGCAACAGTTAGAACTGGACATGGAACAGTAGACTGGTTCCAAATCAGGAAAGGAGTATGTCAAGGCTATATGTGGTTACCCTGCTTATTTAACTTACATATGCAGAGTACATCATGCAAAATGCCAGGCTGGATGAAGCACAAGCTGGAATCAAAATTGCCGTAAGAAATATCAATAATCTCAGATATGCAGATGACACCACACTTATGGCAGAAAGCAAAAAGAACTAAAGAGCCTCTTGATGAAAGTGAAAGAGCAGAGTGAAAAAGTTGGCTTAAAACTCAACATTCAGAAAACTAAGATCATGGCATCTGTTCCCATCACTTCATGGCAAATAGATGGGGAAACAATGGAAACAGTGACAGACTTTATTTTCTTGGGCTCCAAAATCACTGCAGATGGTGACTGCAGCCATGATATTAAAAGACGCTTGCTCCTTGGAAAAGAAGTTATGACCAACCTAGACAGCATATTAAAAAGCAGAGACATTACTTTGCCAACAAAGGTCTGTCTAGTCAAAGCTTTGGTTTTTCCAGTAGTCATGTATGGATGTGAGAGTTGGACTATATAAAGAAAGCTGAGTGCTGAAGAATTGATGCTTTTGAACTGTGGTGTTGGAGAAGACTCTTGAGAGTGCCTTGGATAGAAAGGAGATCCAACCAGTCCATCCTAGAGGAAATCAGTCCTGAAAATTCATTGGAAGGACTGACGCTGAAGCTGAAACTCCAATCCTTTGGCCACCTTATGCGAAAAATTGACTCACTTGAAAAGACCCTGATGCTGGGAATGATTGAAGGAGGGAGGAGAAGGGGATGACAGAGGATAAGATGGTTGGATGGCATCACTGACTCAATGGACATGAGTTTGAGCAAGCTCTGGGAGTTGGTGATGGACAGGGAGGCCTGGCATGCTTCAGTCCATGGGGTCGCAAAGAGTCGGACATGACTGAGGGACTGACCTGAACTGAATCCAGATCAGCCACAAGAATTTCCAGCATTCAATTCTCCAGGCTCTTTCCCTCTCTCACCTTGACACCAATGAGTGGGATGACCTCAGAAGGCAAGGACTGAAAATGACAGAATTGCCAGATAAAAAGAACGGGGAAATGAAGTCATTAGTGGAGGACAGCAGCCCACTTAGGTTTGGATCAAGACCCTCTTTTTGGACTTCAAGGAAAAATTTTGAAACTATTACTATTATATTTTTTAAAAGCTGAAAGATGTTAATCTTCTAAGGTTTTGAGGGTTTTTACGCTCCAGCATCAAAGCATTACTTTTACTAATGCAGAATTTGATACCAGAAGTAGGACATGGGTGTTATAAAAACCTGAAATATGTGCATTTTGTTGCTTATCAGGTGACATATAGCAAGGAAAATATGGAGACCCATGGTTGTTTTTGTTTAGTAGCTAAGTCATCCCCTACTCTTCTGCAACCCCATGGACTGTAGCCCACCAGAGTCTTCTGTCCATGGGATTTCCCAGGCAAGAATATTGGAGTGGGTTGCCATTTCCTTCTCCAGAGAATCTTGCTAGCTCAGAGATCGAACTTGCATCTCCTGCACTGGCAGGGAGACTCTTTACCACTGAGCCATCTGGGAAGCTTGGAGACCCATGTTATAGAGGGCCAAACCTTTGCTACAACTGTTACCTATGATGACTTGGAGGACAGATCACATGTCTATGGAGCCTGTTGCTCTGGGGGACACAGTTGGAGAGAGCCAAAGTGACAGGGTGCTGGATTTACTCCCTGTCTTTGTCAATGTATTACAAGAAAGAGATGAGCTCAAGAGAGATTTGGCTGATTAGTCTTAAATCAACTCCTGAGTTCCCGACCCCACACAGGAAAAGAGCAGCTGCAAAAGTTGCACAAGCTTAAAGCAGGGAATACTCTTCAACACCTACTTCATATGTGGCTACAGAAGGTAACGGACAAGGAAGAATCTCTGAGAGCCCAGAGTCAGGAGTTACCAACAGGTATGAATGTGGGAGATTCTCCCAGCAGCAGAATCAGCATTTAATTAAGGAAATTTTCCCATTGCAAAGGCAGACATCCTTCTCCTTACCCCTCTAAACCACGGTGGCAGATTATTCATCTGGACTTCTCTCATCCTATCATCACTGGATTGACCTCGATACCTCAGTGGTGTGTAAACTGTGGGTAAGAGTATAGTGTGATTAGCATTTCACATTCCACTAACAAACAATACAACCTTTTCTGGAATACAATATATACCAGGAGACTTTAAAATGCTTATACTCTTTAGATCTATAATTTCATGTCTAGAAATCTACCAGGGAAATAATCTGATAGGTAAATAAAGATTTAAACATAAAGGTATCCAACACAGTATTGTGTAAAGGATAAAAAAAAAAAAAAATCGGAGACTACCTAAAATGCCCAACAGTGAATTACATAAATGATTAAGTAAATTTACAGTATATTTATGGGGTGGAATGTTCTTTATCCATGAACTTTTTTTGTACAAGGAAAGTTTGTAATGACTCAGAGTAATGCTCCTGATGCAAAATTGTAGGCAAGCTAACATTTCAACTATGTAAAAGATATAGACACAGAACAAAGGCTGAAAGAGAATGTTAAAACTGACTAGTGATTTTATGGGGAATTACAGGTTTACTAGAGATAATGCCTTGGAGTTTTTAGTAATATACAGATTTTTCACAAAAGGCATAGATTGCTTGTATAATTAAGGAGAAAACAACCTCCCTTGAAAGAGAAACAATTGATGTTGTATTGAAGTCTTAGCCTAACTGCTCTTCTTATTCCATCAACTGGTTGGGCAGACGGAAGACAACATTGGCCTGAGAATCAGGAGCCCTGAGTTCTAGAAGGATTTGACTTGGGTCTGTTGTTCCGTTTTTACAAAGAAGGGGCTTCCTGGGATAACACTGGAATGGCCTTTCCTGTTCAAAAAGTTTATATACAAATGTGCTGAATCACCCCCCTCGTTTATCATTCCTTTTCATTCCTTGAGATAAAACCAACTCCAAATCTTGGAGCCTGACAGACTCTGAAATTGGCCCTCATTTTAATTCTCAAGTTCTTAGCATGAGAGCAACATTCAATATGGTTCTGAAATATCTCATGCAAAAAAGTGCCAGAGTCATAGACTGAAATATTTATTTGAATATAAATGAACTCAGATTTGCCAAAATACGTTCCCCCTGTTGTCATGGACACAAATGCCTGACTCTCGGATTTGCATTTCTTTTCTAATGGGTACAATATGTTTCAGCTCCTCATTGGTGCTGGGGTTGGATAGGAGAAGCTCGCCATTCTGTGAGCTCCCCAAAATGTCAGCCAGTGGGGAACTTTTGTGCCTTTGTTCTGCTTCACACACCAGCTGGGAGGACGTTTTCTGTCCCTTGGGGGTCAGGACAGCTGCTTATAAGACTCCTGACCCCTTCCTGCCAGCTCCCTTGGAGTGGATTTAGAGATGCCAGGATGCCTGTCTGGGTCTTTTTTTTTCCCAGCCCAATTCCTCCCACCTCTTGGAAGTTTCACCTCTGCTTTCTTGTTCTCTAATAGTGAGGGTGGCAGGAATTCTTGTCTAGACATTCCTGGTCCCTGGCGACATCTGCTTCTTTCTCCTATGGGCTCCCTCCTGATCCTAAGTTGCCATCTGTCCCTTCCTCCAAGCTCAGATCCTCAGAATCACATCCTCCCTTTTCCTCTTCACTTAAAAAGAGAAATCCCTAAATCCTCATCTTGATTCCCTGCTTTCACTGAGCACCCTTTTGATTTTTTTTTTTTTTTAATGCTAACAGGAAGAAAATTCTTTCCAAGATGCTAATGGGATCTTGTCACAGTCTTTCTTAAAACCCTTTAATGGTTTGACCCTGATAGTGAGATAGTCCTAAATCCTCACCCTGGCTTTCGAGGCTCTGTTCTGTCTCTTTTCAATCTCATCTCAAGCCACCCTCTCCAGCACTCACTGCGTTCCAGGCACATGGCCACTTTGTGCTTTTTCTGTTGTGCCGTCTTCCTTCTCACCACATGGCCTTCATTCCCTTGGAACATTTTGCTTCTGTCCTCTGAGCAGATACTTCTTAGTCCAGGTCTTACCTTAAATGCTGCTTATTCAGGGAAGCCTTCTCATCTTCCCAGTAGATTATATGTTCCCTAGATATAGGTACTCATCACCCTCCGGGTTTTCCCTCAGTTGATCTGTCAGAGTCGGGACAAAATACTTACCTAATGTTCATCTCCTCCGCCAGTCCATAGGTTCCACGATGGCTGAGATCATGTCTGTTCTGTTCACCGTTCTATCTCAAGCCCTCTATGGAGTGTGGGGCATGGTAGGTGGCACATCGTTACTTGAATGATGGTGAATTCTTCAGAGTGATTGTCAGAATAAATTTCTGAATCACAAATAGGACTGCATAAGCCCCCAACCCACAACTCTTCCCTCCCCTGACAAAACCAAGAAACGCAGAACTTGCCCCTGGGCTCACTGCTCATGGAGAAAAAGGCCAAGCTCGCCAGCATCCCACGAGGCCCCATACAGTCTGGCTCCAGCCCATCCTCCCAGCAGAGTTTCTTCAGGCGCCTGTCAGGACTCTCCATGCTCCAGGCACACCCACCACCTGAGAACAGTCTCCTGACTGGGGCTTCTGTGCCTTCTCTGCTGAGTTCTCCCTACCCGTTCTCTGGGTGGAGACTCCAACACAGCCTTCAAAACCCACCTGGGATGAAGGCCTGATGCCTCCTCCAGGAAACCCCTCCCACCCCTTAACCAGCTCATCCAGTCCTGCTGGATCGTTACTCATGGATAAGTTTTAGCGGACTTCACCCTCGTGTGAGTCACTGTGGAACAGGAACCACGTCTTATTCTCCTTGTGTCACCTGTGCCCACGGTGCCGTGAAGATACGTTTCTCCCCCTCTCCTCCTGTCTCCTCTCTGCTCAGAGATAAGAAAGCACTGGGCCTCCCTCTTTCCCAGGGAAGCGCCCCCTCTCAGCCCTTCCTGACTGAGCACCTCTCATCACGTGATAATCTGGTCAGAGTAAGGACATCCTCTTGAACAAACTGCTAGTGGGTGGAGTGTCTGTGTCTTCAAGGCAGGAACAGAGGCTCTGCACCTCCTCCGCTTGTTAATCCCGTCAGACACCCGCCCCGCCACCCGCCTCTCCTCAGCTTCTGCCTCTGAGGCTGGGAGGAAGTCGTGGGGTGGGGGTGGCGGGGTGGCGGGGCGGCGGGGAGGGACTTCCGGCTCAGCTTCAGGAGCGCTGAGGAAGGAGACCTTGCTCAGGTCTCCTGGCAATGGCTTCCTCCCGGCCTCAGCGTCCTCCTGTAGTCCTGCACGTAAAGGGGTGAGGAAGGGACGTCAGCTCTTGGCCAGTTGCTGGGAATAAAGGGCTGCTTTATTTTCCATTTGATGGTGGTGCCTGGTGTGTTTTTTTCACCAGCCAGGCACCCAAGACCCACGCTGACTCCCTTTGTGGACATTGAAGACAAGTGTTCTCAATAAGGAGTGCCCAGGTTCAAATCTCAGTTCCACTACCTATTGAAGGAGTGACTTTGGACAAGTAACTAGGCTTCTGCTTTCTCATCTGAAAAAATGGGGACAATTAACAGGACCTAATTAAATTGACAGCTTTTGTGCAGCAAAGGAAACCATCAACAAAACAAAAAGAAGACTTTCTGAATGGAAGAAAATGTTTCCAAATGATATGACCAGCAAGGATTAATATATAATAGCACATATGCTCAACAACAAACAATCAAACAACTCTATTGAAAAATGGGCAGAAGAACTGAATAGACATTTTTTCAAAGAGAAAATGCCAGTGGCCAATAGGTGCATGAAATGATGCTCAGTGTCGCTAGTCATCAGGGAAATGTAAGTCAAAACCACAGTGTGATATCACCTCACATCGGTCAGGATGGCTATCATCCAAAAGAACACAAATAACAAATGTTGATAAAGATGTGGAGGAAAGGAAACCCTCACACACTGTTGGGAATGTAAATTGGTGCAGCTGCTATGAAAACAGTATGGAGGTTTCTCAAAAAATTAAAAATAGAACTACCATATAACCCAGCAATTCCACTCCTCAGTATATATCCCCAAAAAGTGAAGACACTAATTCAAAAAGATAATTGCACTTCAATTTTCATTGCAGCATCATTTATAATGACAAGATATGGAAACTAAGTGTTCATCAGCAGATGAATGGATAAAGAAGATGTGATATATTACACACACATACATACATAACACACAATAGAATACTACACAGCCATAAAAAGGAAAGAAATTTTGCCACTTGCAGCAACATAGACAGACTTGGAGAGCATTATGTTAAGTGAAATAAGTCAGACGAAAGACAAATACTGTTATGATATCACTTATGTGTGAAATAAAAAAATTGAACTAGCAGATATAGCAAAAAAGAAACAGATAGAGGTATGGAGAAGGAGGTAGTCGTTACCACTGGGGGTGGGGAGAGGAAAAATAGGGGTGGGGGAATGGGCAGTACAAACTATTGGGTGTGAGATAAGCTCAAGGATGTATTGTACAACATATGAATCTAGCCAATGTTTTGTAATAACTGCAAACAGTGTGTAAACTTTAAAATTGTTTAAAATAATTAAGAATTTAAAAAAAAAGAAAAAACAGGAATATCAATAATATTGACTTCTTAGGGCTATTGTGAGGATTAAATGAGAGATTCTGAGCACAAATGCCTGGCACTCAGGAAGCATCTAATTACAATTAGGGATCGCTAAGGCAGGAAGGTGATGTGTCTCTCTTGTTCAGGGTTGTATCTGTCATGCCTGGACTGAGCCTGACACAGAGCTGGTACTCAATGAATGCTTATTGTATGAATTATTATTATTGCTATTGTTCATAATGTGTAGGAGATACTCAATAAATCTTTTAAAATGAATGAATGGATGGATGCATGAATGTCTAAAGTCAATCTCCAGTACACAAGCTCGCTAGAAGAGACTGTTTTAGTAAAACCAGATATATGGACACAGACCAGAGAGAACTTAACTTTGAAATTCTCTGATATGCGGGCATAATTTTTAGGTTTGAATGGTACTGGCATTTCAGTAAAAGCAAAATGGTTTTTGGAGGGTTTATCTCTTTTAAAATTTTTATGTTGGAATATAGTTGATTCACAGTGTTGTGTTAGTTTCAGGTTTCCAGAAGACTGATTCGGTTATACACGGCACTGGCATTTTGGAACAATCACATGATGGAAACAGTGTCCCTCAGTCATTCCTGAGGACTTGCTGAGTTGCTGTCCCATGTTTGAGTCCCACAGACACAGCTGAACCAGGCACTGTCCCTGCCTCAAGGAACTCCAAGCTCACAGGTGAGAGCCTGGGCAACACCTGGATGGTCTCAGGTGCCTGCCCTGTGGGGTCTCAGCTCCAGCTCTCATGCCCTTGGTGCATTACCGGAAGATGCCCTTTCCTTTCTCTGGACATTTTCAGTTGGGTCTGGACTAGATCAGTCATTTTTGGTTATTCAGGCAGAGGAATCCTTTGTTTCAGGGGGAATGCTGTGTGAAAGGTGAGAACATAAAGCGAAAAGGGAGTTGGTGGGAAAGGGGAGACAGGCTCCCTCTCCCACTGCCCCACCTTGAGAACTCTGAGACTGGTGAACAAAGGGTCCCCCCATCAACAGCATTATTCATGATTCCGAGGTCATGCAACAAAATCAGGTCTGTCTTGGACTATCTAAGGAGGTTTTCTTCTGTTTGGTTTTGTTTTTGAAATACATTTTTATTTTAAATAGTTTAGAGAAAAAGTCTGAAGAAAGTACAGAGAGTTCCCATATAACCCACACCCAGGTCCCCATCATCATATCTTACCTAGTATGGTAGATTGATCCCACTTAATGAAACAATATTGATACGTGTTTATTAACTGAAGTCCACGCTTCATTCAGACTTCCTTAGTTTTCCCCTAATGCTCCTTTTCAGTTCCTGGATCCCACTTGGGATCCCATGTTACACTTAGTCATCCCGTCTCCTTAGGTTCCTCTTGGCTGTGATAGTTCCTTAGATCCTTTTTTTTTTTTTTTAAATGTCCTTCATAGTTGTGAGGAGTGCTGGTCAGGTATTTTACAGAATGTTCCTCAGCTGGGAGTTGTCCGATATTTTTCTCAGGCTTAGCCTGGGTTATGAATTTTAGGAGGGATGACTGCAGAGGTTAGATACCATTTTCATCCCATCATATCAAGGTACATACAATCCACATGACTTACGTTTATACGAACCTTGATCACCTGGCTGAGGTTGTGTGGGTCAGGTTTCTCCACTGAAAAGTGCCTCTTTATTCCTCCCTTCTATACTGTCTTCTTCAGAAAGATGTCACTGGTCACAACTCACATGTATGCATGGGGAGTTAAGCTCCACCTTCTTGAGGGCAGAGCATCTACATAAGTTATTTGGAATTCTTCTGTGAGAGATTGGCTTCTTCCTCCTATTTATTGATTCATGCACTCCTTTATTTATCTCTGTATGGACTCACTGATATTTGTTTTATACTTTGGCTTATACTCTAATACTATTTAAATTACTGTGTTGCTCAGATTGGATCCAGGGGGTTTTAATTTCAGAAAGCCTTGGGTGTTGGATGGTCCTGGCGCAGGAAAGGACATCCCAGCCGGGAGACAGAGTTTGGTGTAGAGGAGGGATGGAACTCTTGCTTCTGGGAGGTTCTGAGAACACTCTGTGTTCTGTGCTGCAGTGGGTCCAGGCAGCTGCTGCTGATGACATTTTGGGAAGGTAGGAGAAGTGGAGGCACCCTCCCTCCTATACCCTTAGAAGAATTAGAAAAGAACTAGAGAGCTAAAGAAAAGTGGGCTTGGATGGAACGCACTCTTTGTTCCCCTGAATGCTTTGGATTATAGGCTTTATAAACGCAGTCATGTGTATTCACACCATCTCCCGTTACTGGTGTCACATGTTGAAAAGCATGTTAGGTAAACTGGGGAGCAAAGGAATAGGAAAACCTTGATGGTTCATCTGCAGGTGTGCCTTAAAAGCAAGACCTCCTTAGTGGGAGCAAACAGAGTTGTGTGTGTGTGTATGTATGTGTGTGTGTGTTTGTGAAGACTGGTCCTGATAATTCACAGCATCTGTAGAGGGGAAGGCAGGACCCCAGGATGAGAATCTGGCATCTGGAAAGTGGCTCTTGGTGGAGACCCAAGTTCCAGTGCTGCTCATTCATCCACTTGCCACATAACCCTGCCCGATGCCTATGCCATACATCTGTAGGTCTTGGTTTCCTCACCTGTAAAGTGTGGGAGTTAGGAGCAAAGAGTATAAAACAATGGGAACAGACTAGTGATAATACTCCCTTATCATTAGGTTTTTACTGTGCAACAGATGCTACATTAAGTGCTTTCTACATGCATCATCTCATTTCATCCCTGTAACAAACCTGAGAGGTCAGCGACATTATCCCTATTTCACGGATGTGGAACCAAGTTCAAGTACGGTGAGGCCAACAGATCAGGGAACAATTGTCTTTGAGAAGATGGTTTGCTACTCAGAGTTTTCAAGAGCTGGGAGCACAGCATGCTTGGGAGGGCCACACGGGGAAGCGCCAGGGCTGGTCAGGCATGCTGACTAGTGCAAGAGAACACAGCTGATGGCAGAGCTAGAATTTAATCTTCTTCCCAGGACTGGGATGTTTATGATTCAGAACGCAGATCCCAGGGCAGATTCCCCTGAATGCTGTGCAACTCAGGCAATTTGCATCAGCTTCCTGTGCCTCTGCTTTCTTGTCTGCAGACAGGATTATAGTAGAATCTGCCATGAGGAAGGAGGTAGGAGAGATGGTCCTTGAAGAAAAGCCCGTGTAAGAAGAGCTGAGACAGCTTCAGGATGCAAATGCAAACGTTTTAAGCTCATTAATTCAGACTTCAGTGGTTTGCAGTCTAGGATGATTTGAAGCCAGTAAAAACCAGGCTTCCTTTTCACTATTAATAAGAATGTAAACAAGATTAGGTGGGGTGTGCAGAGAAACTAAGGTAGATCATTGTTATCATAATATTGCAAGGGAATGTTAATTCACACAAGCAAACAAACTATTTTCAACTACTCTGAGGCTGCTGTTTACATATAGCAGTGTGTTAATTGCAGGTGACTCTCCTATTCCTCTGTGAAGCTTTGGGTCCAATCTGTTAGGTTTCAGTGGGAGAACCTTTTACACGTGAAGGCAGCTAACCTGCTTTTCTTTTAAAATTTTAAAATGCTCTGTAATTCAGACTTTTGATTTTGCCTTGGCTTTCACCCATCATCTGAGGGTCCCTGAGATTCAAGGATGATACACACAGGAGAGTTCTGAGTTGGGGAGAACTGCAGAGAGCTTTAGGGCATGGAGATGTGCCCAAGTGAAGGCTTCTCAGAAGAAGTGAGGGTCGACATGGGTCTTGAAAGATCTTGAGTTTGGCCTGACTTGGATCCTGTTTCTCAGCCCACACCCCTCTCACCTGTCCTCTGCACCCCACCTGTCTGTTGATCCCTTTTTCTTTAAAAAGTTTTTTCATTTTATATAAATAAAATATAGTGTAGCTGATTAACAATGTTGTGATAATTTCAGGTGGACAGCAAAGGAATTCAACCACACATATGCAGGTATCCATTTTCCCCTAAACTCCTCTCCCATCCAGGCTGCCACATAACAATGAGCAGAGTTCCCTGTGCTATACAGTAGGACCTTGTTGGTTATCCATTTTAAATACAGCAGTGTGGACTTGTCCCTCCCAAACTCCCTAACTATCCCTTCCTCCCATTCTTCCCCTTTAGTAACTATAAGTTTGTTCTCTAAGACCGTGAATCTATATCTGTTTTGAGAATAAGTTTATTTGCATGATTTCTTTTGAGATTCCACACATAAAGGATATCATATAATAGTTCTCTTTCTATGACTTCACCCAGTATGACAGTTTCTAGGTCCATCCATGTTGCTGCAAATGACGTTAATTCATTCTTTTTAATGGCTGAGTAATATTCCACAGGGTTTATACACTACATCTTCTTAAACTATTCCCCTATAGGTGGGCACTTGAGTTGCTTCCACATCTTAACTATTGTTAATAGTGCTGCAATGAGCACTAGAGTGCATGTATCCATTCGGATTATGTTTTTCTCCGGATATATGCCCGAGAGAGATTATAGGGTCATATGTTAGCTCTATTTTTAGTTTTTTAAGAAACCTCCATACTGTTCTCCAAGGCTTCCCATATAGCTCAGCTGGTAAAGAATCTGCCTGCAGTGCAGGGGAATCCAGTTCTATTCCTGGATTGGGAAGATCCCCTGGAGAAGGGATAGGTTACCCACTCCAGTATTTGTGGACTTCCCCATTGGCTCCTCATTCTCCATCTGCAGTGGAGAAGACCTGGGTTCGATCCCTGGGTTGGGAAGATCCCCTGGAGGAGGGCATGGCAACCCACAGTATTCTTGCCTGGAGAATCCCTTGGACAGAGGAGCCTGGTGGCCTACAGTCCATGGGGTCTCAAAAAGTTGGGCATGGCTGAGTGACTAAGCTCAGCACAGCCCAGCACATACTATTCTCCATAGTACAGCCCATCTTTCTTAACTTGGTCTACCTTTCACACGGTGCTCAGTGGCCAGATTGATGCCAACAGACCAGCCCCTGTGGGTAGACACCACTCCTAGAGGGATGTGGCCGGGCTGTGTGGATATGGAAAGTCCTAAGAATTGCCTCTCCTTTGAACTCCTAGGACAGGATGGGAGAGTTTAGTTCAGTTGCTCAGTCATGTCCGACTCTTTGCGACCCCATGAATTGCAGCATGCCAGGCCTCCCTGTCCATCACCAACTCTTGGAGTTCACTCAGACTCACGTCCATCGAGTCAGTGATGCTATCCAGACATTTCATCCTCTGTCATCCCCTTCTCCTCCTGCCCCCAATCCGTCCCAGCATCACAGTCTTTTCCAATGAGTCAACTCTTCGCATGAGGTGGCCAAAGTACTGGAGTTTCAGCTTTAGCATCATTCCCTCCAAAGAAATTCCAGGGCTGATCTCCTTCAGAATGGACTGGCTGGATCTCCTTGCAGTCCAAGGGACTCTCAAGAGTCTTCTCCAACACCACAGTTCAAAAGCATCAATTCTTTGGCGCTCAGCTTTCTTCACAGTCCAACTCTCACATCCATACATGACCACAGAAAAAACCATAGCCTTGACTAGACGGACCTTAGTCGGCAAAGTAATGTCCCTGCTTTTGAATATGCTATCTAGGTTGGTCATAACTTTTCTTCCAAGGAGTAAGCGTCTTTTAATTTCATGGCTGCAGTCACCATCTGCAGTGATTTTGGAGCCCCCCAAAATAAAGTCTGACACTGTTTCTACTGTTTCCCCATCTATTTCCCATCAAGTGATGGGACCGGATGCCATGATCTTCGTTTTCTGAATGTTGAGCTTTAAGCCAACTTTTTCACTCTCCTCTTTCACTTTCATCAAGAGGCTTTTTAGTTCCTCTTCACTTTCTGCCATAAGGGTGGTGTCATCTGCATTTCTGAGGTTATTGATATTTCTCCCGGCAGTCTTGATTCCAGCTTGTGTTTCTTCCAGTCCAGCATTTCTCATGATGTACTCCGCATAGAAGTTCAATAAGCAGGGTGACAATATACAGCCTTGACATACTCCTTTTCCTATTTGGAACCAGTCTGTTGTTCCATGTCCAGTTCTAACTGTTGCTTCCTGACCTGCATACAGGATTCTCAAGAGGCAGGTCAGGTGGTCTGGTATTCCCAACTCTTTCAGAATTTTCCACAGTCTATTGTGATCCACACAGTCAAAGGCTTTAGAGTAGTAGTCCTCAAATCTGCCTACGCAGCAGAATCACATATGAAACATTAAAAAACATTGGATTCCCAGGTCCTACCACAGATGAATTAAATCAGTAGGGTAGAACATCACAGCTGTAGGTTATTATTTACACTTCTCAAAGAGATGCTGAATCCCGCTATGCCTTATGTGGTTGTCAGACCCCTCTGTGTGTTTTCCTTGCTTCTCCCTCAGTAACGAGCACAACTAATCCATTACATAGATTAAATCAGCCATCTTTTACTGAGTGTTTGCTTTATAAGAGGAACGGAACAACAATTTGGGGCTCCGAAGATGGATGACATAATTTCTGCCCTCAGGATGTCACAGTTCAGTGAGAACTGCGAAAAGAAAATGGTACCCGAGTGTGGTTACTGCTGTTGTTGGTGAGGGAGCACTATTGTGTGGGAGCACAGAGGAAGCCATGGAGACAGCTTGGAGGGGGATGGGGAACACTTCCTAGAAGAGGTATCATCAGGGGTGAACCTCGAAAGGAAAGTAGGAATTCTCCAGGCGAAGAAGAAGGAAGGGAATTTGGGGCAGAGGGAAGAACACACTTGAAGGCCAGGAAGTTTGAGACTGATTTATGCATTTATCACTATGCTGGGCAGAGTTAAGCCTTTTACAGTCAAGAACCCTTCATAATATTATAAGGTAAGAACTACTTTTACCTCCAATTTACCAATTAGGAAACTGAGGCCTCGGGATGCTGAACAACGTGACTAAGCTCACACGATCAGTAAGTGGAGGAGTTGAGACGAAAACCACCCTGCACCCAATCCTGGAGCAAAGAGGTAGTCAAGGGGAAGGGAGTAGGATGCGGTGGGTAGGAAATGGTGGAGAGGGCCCTGGCCAAGGGTCACGCCAGCAATGGAATCCTGTGTCTGTTGACCATTGTATATGGCACCCCATGATTGCTAAAACACATTTTCTTTCCTTTTGTAGCTAAATTCCTGCTTGGGCTGACTTTCAGGGCACTGCTCCTCAGCAGCCCTCTCTGAAGCCGAGGCTCTGGACCAGAGGCAGGGTCAGTGGAACCTCTTTACAGGGGCCACCAGCCTTTGAGGTCCCCGGTGAGTCTGTGGGGCTCCCTGGCTCTATGGGGGGAAATGTCACACTGTGATATCAGGGCACAGATGGCATCATTTGGTGACTTCAGGAGTTCCTGCGCTTAAGGATTTGGGGCAACAAGGACCCTTGTTCTGGCATCTTTGGGTCCCCACTAAATGCCCACAGTTCCTCTGGAGGTTGTCCATGGAAGTGATACTGTGTGCAGATATCATCTATAAGAACGACATTCATGAGACTTCGCTGGTGGTCTAGTGGCTAGGACTCTGTGCTCCCAATGCAGGGGATCCAGGTTCGATCCCTGGTCAGGAAACTAGATCCCACATGCTGCAGCGAAGAGTTCGCATGCCACAACTAAAGATCCTGTGTGCTGCAACTAGGACCTGACTCAGCCAAGTAAAATAAATAATTTTTTAAAAAAGAATGACATTCTTGTGGAAGAGTTGAGATATGGATTTTAAAAGGCAAGAGCTCTGAACTTTGTTTTGGGTGGACCCTGTCTCCCTTTTAGCACAATAAGTAAGTAACCTGCTCATGGGTCAGGAGGGGTAGGATGGCCTCATAGTAGGCAGGATTAAGCTGTTCACCAGGGTGTCATTTGTAACTCCTAAGGCTAGTTTTGAGGGACAAGGACCATTTGGTATTATAACAGAGCTCAAGTGAAAAGCTATGCTCACAGACGTTACACTGACAAGATGGCTTGTTCAGAAAAAAGCATCCCTGGGAATCCCCTCTTGCAGAGCCAAATGAACTCATCTGAGGAACAGGCTCCAGTCTATGTTAAACACAATGGGGGTAAGAGAATTAATTAAAGGGAAGGGGGAGGATTGATCTTGGTGCTTGAAGCCTGGAGCCTTGGTTTGACGCATCTGTGACAGCCTGATGTTTTTGGTAGGTGCCCTTCAGAGTGTGTTTTCTCCACACAATGCAATAGAGAAGTGAGATCAGGAGGCATTAATGGGCTATGGTTCTTAGGTAAGGCTAGTCTAAATGGCACCTGGGTGGGAAACCCTTCTGGAGCCCTTTCTGGAGGGAAGCAGCGTAAGGATATCTGGTGTGACAAGCAACAGCAGGTGGATTTCTCTTGTCCCTTTGCTCCATGCCAGGCCCTTTGTGAATGCTGCACAGCTGTGCCTAGCAGTATTGTTTGCAAAGATCCTGTGGTTGAGATTGGAGACTCTGAGTGTGAGACCACTCCTATAGTGGGGAACCTGGAGCTGACTTGGGAGCCGGATAGACCTGTGTTTGAATCCTGGCTTTGTCAGTGGCTGGCTTTGCTCCTTTTGTGTAAATTGAGAGTGGTCAGTACCTGCCTCACCAGGCTGCCAAGGACAAATGAGATGGTGCAGGGAAAAGGCTGACTGCAGAGCCTGTCATTCAGGGAGTACTCAGTGCAAGACAGTGTTAGTAGAAGGGGTTGGGGGGGTTCATAGACCAATTGTTTTTAAAAGGTAGACTGTTGCTATTCAGGTATGGTGAGGGCAACAGATCAGCACACAGTAACCATTGAAAAGACTCTGTTACTCGCAGCTCCCAGGAGATGGGGGGTGAGGGAGGGCAGGTTACACCCTGCAAGACCAAATGGGGAAGCACCAGGTTATTCAGGAGGCAGGAGCAGAGACGGGGAGCACCGGGCAAGGCAGGGCAGGCAGGTTTCAGAATTGCTAGTTTGAATAATTTCAGCAGGCTCGGCAGGTGCAGGGCTGTCCTAAATTGTCTGTCACGTGGTCCTGGGGTGATTCTGGCCCCAGTGTGTAAGCCCCGAGAGAATCCAATAAAGAAAGTGGTTGGAGGGTAGGTTTGGGTCGGTTGGTTTGATCTGAAAGCCTCAGTTGCAGGGGAGTTGTTTACTGTCTCTGGTGGTTAGCAAGCCCCTGGAGAGGCAGTTTCTCCCTGGTGGGCAAGGCCCTCCATGCCAGGGCCTCAAGAATACAGAGAATAAGCAAGCACAGTTAATACACAAGTGAAGAAGGCAGGTAGGTAACAGGTGATCCCTGAGCATGGTGGTTGAGGGCTGAGTTTTGATGCTGGACTGAGGGAAACAGGGACATGTTGGGGAGGCTCTGGAAAGGGGTGTAACCTGAGTCAGGGCTTGAAGGAGGACACAGGGAAGGGCTTTTCCAGTCTAGGAGCAGACAGTAGGAAACAATCTTCAGAAAGCTTCAGGGCAAAGGGTGTGGTGTTGGGAGAACAAGCCTGCAAATGTCTGATGGGACCTATTCATAGGTCCCTATTCATATGAGAGGCAAGGGGTCTGAAATTGTGTGTGTTTGTGTGGAGAAGGCAATGGCGCCCCACTCCAGTACTCTTGCCTGGAAAATCCCATGGATGGAGGAGCCTGGTAGGCTACAGTCCATGGGGTTATGAAGAGTCGGACACGACTGAGTGACTTCACTTTCACTTTTCACTTTCATTCATTGGAGAAGGAAATGGCAACCCACTCCAGTGTTCTTGCCTGGAGAATCCCAGGGACGGGGAAGCCTGGTAGGCTGCCATCTATGGGGTTGCACAGAGTCGGACACGACTGAAGCAGCTTAGCAGCAGTAGCAGTAGCAGTGTGTGCTGCAATGAAATATTCTGAGAAGGTACTTGTCCTTGCTTGAATCAGCTTTCAGCAGATTCATGTGATGGTGGGTGTGGGCCTAGAGCTGTGGTTCTTGAGCTGTGATTCTCAGCCCTGCTTGCAGGCATGACTCACCTAAAAATCTGTGCAGAAATACTGATGCCTGGGCTCCTCCCCAGACCAGTGACAGCAGAATTTCTGGAGGACAGGCCTTTTTAAAAATTCCTAGGCAACTATAATACCTGCTTGAGAACCACTGCTTAGAGACAGAGACCAGTAAGGGGGTGTTGGCACAACCATCTAAAAGCAGTGGGTTGAAAAATCACTTTGATAAGTTGACATCAGCATTTTTATAGTAAAACATAGCACAGAATAAAACATAATCAGAACATGTCACATGTATTAAGTGCTATCTCTCAAAGACTTAAGTATAGTCCCACACACACACATACACACGTACATACATAAACACACACAAATATGTGGGTTGGGTGGTTGTATAAAATGTATTTGGGTAGGTCTTAGTCAAAACCTAGAAGGGAGAGGTGGAGTCATTCCCCACCAGGGCCCCAGGCTGCAGGGCATGCTCAGATACCCCACGTGCTCTCAGGTGCCTCCCTTTCTGAAGGGCAGGGACTGCATCTTGGTCCTCTCTTTGTCCTTCTGCCTCAGCCTGGAGCAACCAGGTGGCTGGACAGGAGCAGCAGAGGCCAAGAGAAGGTGGAATTTGTGGCCAGTCAGAGATATCACCTTCTTCCCCCAGGTCTGCCCACGAGAGGCCATGGGACTTAGCATACCAAGGAGACCTTCTGAGATGCTCCCTAGGACCTGACACTGGAAGCATCATCAGAAAAGCACCTGGAGGTACCTCTTACACGCCGGGAGATGTTATTAAGAACTGGGTGCTCAGCTGGGCAGTGTGTTAGTTTCCTATTGTTGCTGCAATGAAATTACCACAAATGTGTAGCGACTTAACACAAATTTATTCTCTTCCTGTTCTCGAGTCCAATAATGAGTTTTATTTACCCCAAATCAAGGTGTGGGCAGGGCTGCATTCCTCTGGAGGCTCTTCAGGAGAATCCGCTTCCCTGCCTTTTCCAGCTTCTAGGGAGGATTTCTCAGCTTATGATCCCTTCCTTCATCTCCAAAGGCCGCAGTGTAGCATCTTCAGGTCTCTCTCTTTGACTCTGATCTTGCTGCCTCTCTCGTATAAGGACTCTTATGATTACTCTGTGATTACAATAGGTTGGATAATTGGGATTATCTCCCCATCTCAAGATCCTTAACTTAATCACATCCACAAAGTGCTCCTTGCCATGTAAGGTAATAATATAGTAGTTTATTGCACTCATCTCACACTCTAATAAAGTGAAGTGAAGTGAAGTCGCTCAGTCGTGTCCGACTCTTTGCGACCCCGTGGACTGTAGCCTACCAGGCTTCTCTGTCCATGGGATTCTCCAGGTGAGAATACTGGAGTGGGTTGCCATTTCCTTCTCCAGGAGAATCTTCCCAACCCAGGGATCGAACCCAAGTCTCCTGCATTGGAGGCAGACGCTTTAACCTCTGAGCCACCAGGGAATTCTCCAAGCCAGGCTTCAGCAATATGTGAACCATAAACTTCCAGATATTCAAGCTGGTTTTAGAAAAAGCAGAGGAACCAGAGATCAAATTGTCAACATCCGCTGGATCATCAAAAAAGCAAGAGAGTTCCGGAAAAACACCTATTTCTGCTTTATTGACTATGCGAAAGCCTTTGACTGTGTGGATCACAATAGACTGTGGAAAATTCTGAAAGAGTTGGGAATACCAGACCACCTGACCTGCCTCTTGAGAATCCTGTATGCAGGTCAGGAAGCAACAGTTAGAACTGGACATGGAACAACAGACTGGTTCCAAATAGGAAAAGGAGTATGTCAAGGCTGTATATTGTCACCCTGCTTATTGAACTTCTATGTGGAGTACATCATGAGAAACGCTGGGCTGGAAGAAGCACAGGCTGGAATCAAGATTGCCAGGAGAAATATCAATAACCTCAGAAATGCAGATGACACCACCCTTATGGCAGAAAGTGAAGAGGAACTACAAAGCCTCTTGATGAAAGTGAAAGAGGAGAGCGAAAAAGTTGGCTTAAAGCTCAACATTCAGAAAATGAAGATCATGGCATCCGGTCCCATCACTTGATGGGAAATAGATGGGGAAACAGTGGAAACAGTGTCAGACTTTATTTTGGGGGGCTCCAAAATCACTGCAGATGGTGACTGCAGCCATGAAATTAAAAGACGCTTACTCCTTGGAAGAAAAGTTATGACCAACCTAGATAGCATATTGAAAAGCAGAGATGTTACTTTGCCAACAAAGGCCTGTTTAGTCAAGGCTATGGTTTTTCCTGTGGTCATATATGGATGTGAGAGTTGGACTGTGAAGAAAGCTGAGTGCCGAAGAATTGATGCTTTTGAACTGTGGTGTTGGAGAAGACTCTTGAGAGTCCCTTGGACTGCAAGAAGATCCAACCAGTCCATTCTAAAGGAGATCAGTCCTGGGTGTTCTTTGGAAGGAATGATGCTAAAGTCGAAACTCCAGTACTTTGGCCACCTCATGCAAAGAGTTGACTCATTGGAAAAGACTGTGATGCTGGGAGGGATTGGGGGCAGGAGGAAAAGGGGACGACAGAGGATGAGATGGCTAGATGGCATCACCGACTGGATGGACGTGAGTCTGAGTGAGCTCCAGGAGATGGTGATGGACAGGGAGGCCTGGCGTGCTGCGATTCATGGGATCGCAAAGAGTCAGACACGACTGAGTGACTGAACTGAACTTACGTACTCAGTCGTGTCCGACTGTATGTGACCCCATAGACTGTAGCCCGCCAGGCTCCTCTGTCTATAGGATTTTCCAGGCAAGAATATTGGAGAGGGTTGCCATTTCCTTCCCTAGGGGATCTTCCCAACAACCCAGGGATCGAACCTGTGGCTCCTGCATTGCAGGCAGATTTATTGGGGCCATGTAAGGTAATATATTCACAAATTCCCAGACATGGGGCCAAGACATGGACCTCTTTGGGAGACCATTGTTCTGTCTTCCACAAGACCTGCATGTTGCCATTTTTGTTTGCATTGTCTGTATCTCCGTTAGACTGTGAGCTCTTGAGAATAGGAATTTTATAAGACTTGTGTCCTTGGCATGTATCACATTGCTTAACACAGTAGCTGTTGGCAAATAGTAGTTTTTTGAGCAAAGACATCTTGACCTCTTCACCATATTGATAAAATCACTGAAGATTAGAGAGATGGGTGGCTTAAGGTTTTGCAGATCTAGTGGCAGAGCTGGATTCAGAACCCAGGTCACCTGAGTCTTTCCACTCTCCTCCCTAAATAGACAATGGCCCAAAGTCAGCACTCAAGATATTTTGTCCTGGTCCCCCGGGATGACACTGACATTTCTCCCAACCCTACAAGATGAGGATATTTAGAAGGACATGACATCCATACAGAGTATAAGAAAGGGTCCAAACTACTGAACCTGCAACACTTAAATTTCAGTCCTGCTTCCATTTTGTATCAGTTAGCTATTGCTGTGTAATGAACCACCCCATAATCTAGAAGTTTAAAGCAACACAATTTATAATGTCTCATTAGTCTATAGGTTGGTGGAGGGTTCTGTTGACGTAGGCTTGACTTGGCTGATCTTGGCGGGGTTTGTTCATATATGTGGTCACCTAGTGGGTCAGCAGAGGGGTTGGCTTCTTTAGAATGTTCTGAGCTAGGACAAATCAATTGACTTGGCTCCATGTAGTCTCTAATCCTCCAGTGGGTAAGTCTGGGCTGGTTTTCATGATGATAGCAGGGTTCTGAGACAGTAAAACTGCTCAAGCTCAGAACTGGCTCATGGTAACCTTTGTTGCATCCTCTTGGCCAAAGCAAGTTGGAGACTGGATTCAAGAGATATTACAACATCCCTATTTCTTTATGAGAGGACCTACAAAGTCACACTGTTACAAGGAGGGATGGAAAGTTGGAGCCAGTTGTATAATTAATCTACCCATGGCTTGACCACATCTTGACCTCATGACTGGTCTGTGCTGTGCTTAGTGGCTCAATTATGTCCAACTCTTTGCAACCTCATGGAATGTAGCCTGGCAGGCTGCTTTGTCCTTGGGGATTCTCCAGGCAAGAACTGGAGTGGGTTGCCATGTTCTCCTCCAGGGAACTTCCCAACCAGACATCAAACCCAGGTCTCCTGCATTTCAGGTGGATGCTTTACCATCTGAGCCACCAGGGAAGCCCCATGACTAGTCAAGTTTCTTAATTTCTCTGATCTCTAGTTTCCTCATCTGGAAAATGGAGAATAGTAATAATATCACAGTTGGTGAAAATTAAATAATAGAAGACATGGAAAACACTGAGCAGTGACCAACAGGGCGCTCCAAAAGTCAGCAGTTGCAATGTTCAATAAGACTGGAAGCTATTATGATTACTGTTGTTATTATTTTTGTTACATAATAATTATTCTTATTATTATAGTTATGACAAGGACTGGCAGAAAACCTAGTTCTGATAGGAAATAACAGATACTGGCATGGGAAGTCTATTTGCTGGGAAAGGGAGGAGGCCAAAGCAGTGCCATTTTCCAGCACCCATAAAATTCAAGCATTACATATATACATACATATATGTATATATTTGGCGATGGTGTGGGACTTAAATTCAGAGGACCTGGATCCAAATACAAGTTCTTATCAGCTGTGAAATTTGGGCAAATTCTTTACCTCTTCAAATCTCAATTTCTTTATCCATAGAATGGAGATGAGAGTACCTACTTCACAAGTCTGTTATGTGAATTGAATCAATTGATACAGGTTAAAAAAAAAAAGAACTTTGTAAGCAGGAAGGCATTAGGCAAATATCAGGTATTATAATCAGTCCTTTCCTTCTTGTCATTTGCATCTGTGCCCTCAGCCTCTCAGAGTGTCTCGGGACGATGGAGCATTAAGAAGATGATGGAAACTTCTTGGCTCTCTGGTTATCTATAGTGCAGGAAACTTATTTTCACTTGTGTGATTTTCCAACAGTTAAACACACTTAAAAGTTTTCATAAAAGGGGGAAAATTCCAAGTGTTCAACCTTCTAAAATCAAAAAGAATGACTCACAGGTCATTAGCATCCTTGGAACATAGTGGCTTCTGTTTTATTGCTATTAAGTAGGATTTAGCTCTGTTTTATTAAGGCAATTTTTACAATCATGCGAGAGGTTAATGCATTTTGCACATAATCCGCTGCCTAGCTCACTAAATGCTGAACCCATTAAAGCCAAGCCATGCAGGGGAAGATTTCAAGACAGAGTGACAAATTATGAGTGGTGTGGAATGAGTGACAAAGTATCTGAGGGTGTTTTTTCTCTTCTAAGTTTAAATTTTGTTCCCAAGCAGGAAAAGAACAGGGTTGTCCTGGTAAAAATACTTATTTTAGGAGTGTATTGCTGCAGTGGGTAAGTGCCACCGGACATCTATGATGTCTAGGTGTTAGAACTGCATGCGCTTGGAGAGCCTCCTTTATGCCATTTCTAGCCTCCTTGCAAGCTAGGTCTCCTTTTATTATTTCTCTACATCCCAGGACCTGAGAGATAATATCTGCCAAGAATACTGCATTTATTAAGCAATAATTGGTTTCTCCTCCCACAGTACTCTCTTCATCAAAGACATAGTTGGTTGGAGTTTTCAGCAGTAGCCTCTCATAGCCATCCCATGGCTCTCTGAAGCTGGGAGAAAGATGCCGGGGCCAGATCATGAAGAACTTTGTGAGTTTTTCAAGAGACTTTGAGGCTTATCCTTTAGGACATAGGAAGCAGTGCAAGTTTTTTTTTTTTTTTTCATTTTAAATTAATTGTACTGAATTATGTTACACATGGTAAAATAAACCCACGTACGCACTGTAAGTGTACAGTTTGGTGAATTTTAACAAATGTATTTGCTCAAGCAAACACCACTGTAGTCAAGACACAGAATGTTTCCATCACTTCCCAAGGTTCCTGTGTACCTTTTCACCCAGTCCCCACTCCCACCCTCTCCACAGGCAACCGTTGATCTGATTTCTGTCATCTTGTATGTTTGTTGAGCTTATTTCAGAATTTTGCAGCATGTGTTTGATTCATGTTGTGGTATGTATCATTTCTTGGTTCCTTTTCATTGCTGAATAAGTAGTTCGTTGTATCAGTTTCCACCATTTGTTTATCTATTTGCCTGTTGATGCACATTTGGGTTGGGTGAACATTCATGTGCGAATCTTTCTGTGGCCATGTGTTTTCATTTCTCTTGGGTAGATGCCTAGGAGCAGAATTGTTGGGTCAGATGATAAACGTATGTTTAATTTCTATCAAGCTGTTTTCCAAAGTAGTAACGCTTAGTATTCCTATCAGGAGCTCTACATCTTTTAAACTTAAGCCATTCTGGTAGGTTTGTAGTGGTTTGGAGTTTTAATTTGTGTTTCCCTAAGGATTAATGATATAGACATCTTTTGTGTGCTCATTGAGGACAGGATTGTAAGTAGTGGAGTCATAGGATCAAATTTGTGAAGCAAGATGCCAACCATGTTCTCAAATTTATTTTTTCTCATCATTCCTGCTGAAGTGCTACTATCAAAGTAACAGGGACATTCCACATGATTTCTGAAAACCACTACGTTATCTTAGCCATTTATCTGAAATATCTGATAATTTTTGCAAAACCTTTTTTTTTTAATGGAGGAGGAGAGGGACTTCCTTGGTGATCCAGTAGTTAAAAATCCACTTTCCAATACAGGGGATGCAGGTTTGATTCCTGGTTGCGGAACTAAGCCCATGTACTGCAACCCCTGAGCCTGCACTCCATAGCCTGTGCTCCACAATGAGAGAAGCCTGCGCACTGCAATGAAAACCTAGTCCAGCCAAAGAAAAACAAAAAGACAAAACAATGGAGGAGGAGAATGCTGACAGAGGCAGGCTGTTGATGGCTTGCTCTGAGAGTCAGCAGTTGGTGGAGTGAGTGAAGTACATCCACTCTGCGTCAGCCCCTTAATTCTTGTTAGTACAGATGGAATTAAAGAAGGGAAAATCTCTATGTCAGAAACTTCTGGCAAGAGAGGAAGAATCAGGGTGCAGTTTTCCTACAGCTACGCCCAAGACTGCAAAGAAAGAAAGAAAGAAAGAAAGAAAGAAACTTACATCAGTATCCTATGGCCTAGTTTCCCCACCCCCACTTTTTTTTTTAATAGCAATAGAACTTTAAGCAGGTCAAGTGGCCATCTAGAATATAATTTACATTTCCTATCCTCCCTTGCAATTAGGTATAGCCATATGATTTGAGTTCTAGCCACTGGAATGTGAGTAGAAGCAGTGAGGGTCATTTTCAGAAAATATTCTTTATTTTCCCTCACCGTCCTACTGCTGGCTAGATTTTGGATTTGATGGCTGGAGTTGAAGCATTCATTTTGGATTATGAAGTAGAGACCCTACGCTAAGAAAAGAGGATCAGCAAGGTTGAAAGAACCAGAGCCCCCGACATTAGAACACATAGCAAATCTGACAGCTTCTGGATTTCCCACACTTGAGAGAGAAATAAACTTGTATCTTCTTTAAATCACTCTTACTTTCAATTTTCTGTCATTTATAGCTGAAGTTAATTCTGATTTACAAACTCTAGTGCTGATTGCCCTCATCCACTTTTGGAAGAAGATATAGTGATTTTCTGATCATCAATGGACTATCCAAAGAAAACCAACCACAAACATCATCAACAAGAATGAGTAAATGGTGAAAAGCTGCTGGTATTGTAAAAAGACTTAGTGATTCAAAGAGAGGGACTGAAGGACCAATTTGAACATTCAGCACAAATAACACCCAGCAAAAGAAATATTTTCAGGAAGTAGGGGGGAACTTTAAAAAAAACCATTAACTATATTTTTAGTGAGAGTTGGGATGGTATGTTCATTTTAAAAGATCAATCTTAAAATAATAAAGAGTTCTTGAAAAGGCACAACTCCTTTTTTTCTGATGATGTTATGTTGATTTAAAAAGATCAATCTTAAAATAATAAAGAGTTCTTGAAAAGGCACAACTTCCTTTTTTTCCCCTAACTCATCAAGATTGTACATAGCTGAATAGTAACTTCAGAAACCAACCTGGTTAATTAGAAAACCACCTTGAGAAATTCTCCCAACACTCAAATGATTATTATGTGGAAGAGGAACAGGAACACTGAAGGAAAAGGAAAGAACTTTAGAAAGAATGGGGCAAGTTAACCAAAAATTGGTGCAGAGGGCTAGATCCAGGAAATTCACCATACATTTAAGGGATGTAAGGGAAATCCCAGCAGCAGAGAGCTTATGGAAATGAAATTATGATCTAAGAAACACTAGAAGAAAATGTCCTTGAGTTGAAAAACATTAAATCATCTTTATATAAAAATATGGACCAAGGGTCTGGAAGAAACACTGAAGGAAGTTCAAAACTTGAGTTTATTCTACAAGTATCAGAGAGAAAAAGCAACAAGAAAAGAGGATCAGATTGTTGTCTGATTTATCTTCAAATGATACTCAAATATAAAGAAAAATATTTATAAAATTCTGAGGGAAAATAATTGTGACCTTATAGTTTTTCTCTAAAAGTAAACCATTAAAATAATAACTGCTTACTTGCTATATGTCTGGCATTGTTCAAAGTGCATTTGCTGAACTATTTCATTTAACACTCACAGCAACTCCATAAAAGAGGTACTGTCATCAGCTACACAGATGAGGAAATTGAGGCACAGAGAGGTTAAGTAACTTGATTAAGGTCACATAGTATAGGTAGAAGGGACAGATTATAAACTCACTTCATGCACTTAACCACCACACTACACTGCTTCCTGAAATAAGATGAGAAATATCAATTTCCTAGTTGGGGAACCAGACTTTAATCAAATTCGCCTACATATATGTTAAAGTGCTACTATGATAAGTCGTTAGGGGGTGCTATGGAATTTTTATGCTTGGGAATCCAATCTCTTATTTCACAGATGAATGACTTACAGCTACTGCTTATTAAATGCTTTCTTTTTATCAAGTACTGTCACCCAAAGAGGAAAGCTAAAGGGAAGGACCTGGGTGACAATTTCCCACCTGCATGGAGTACAGCGAAACTCAGACTTGGAAGGGGCCATGCCTATCAGAGGAGAGGACCACCTTCACCACTTCCAGAGTCTACTTACAAACCCCATCAAAGGCAAGCTCAGTCCCTGCTGCAGGATCCGGTGTCTTCATCAGACACCTTGGTCCTAAACAGTCCCGACTTCAAATCCCAGGTTGCCCTTGAAGGTTTGAGATAGAAATTGATCTTGAAGTCTTGCCTGGTTTACATGAAAGTGAAAGGAACAATGCTCTTATCTCCCGTTATAAGCTTTAAATGTCTTTCTAAAGGGCAGATCGTGCTTGTAATAAAAAAGGAAGTGTTTATAAAGATTGTGATGCAGCTTCCCAGGGGCTGACTTTGCAGGCATGGCTCCTGGATGTCTGGAGAATCCACGAGGGCTCAGTGGGTCCCTCCATTTCCTGATTCACTTATGTATTCATTCATGCTTTCGTTCACTGACTTTTTTTTTTTCACACACATCCATTCAATCACTCCTCCATTTATTTGTTTGATTCATTCAGTACACACTTGTTAGGCTTCTGTGGCTTATGTGCTGGTCAGGAAAACAGGCTCCATCTCTGCGAGGTTCTATCATGCATATTCTCAGACTCAAGTTACTGACTGTGAAAAAGCCTGCAGATTTCCTGCGTGTGAGGACTCTGTGAGAGTGGCGACTCCTCCCAGGATCCAACTGGAATGAGGACCAAGACTGTGAACCAAGGGGCAAGGTCTGAGCACACGTCATAAATCGTTTAGCCTTGCTATCCCATCCTAGAGAGGCAATTCACTGGAGAAATGTGAATAAGTTAAAAAGCACTCGAGTTTACCATCTAGTGTCCCATTTAACAATGAGGATCTAGGTTCAGGTCACAGTTTCCAGCGCTGCTATCTGAAAACAAGGTATGACTCTCACTTGAGTTCTTGTAGACAATATAGGGAACAGTTAATTAGGAATCAGCTTGAAATCATTCACACTCTAACCAAATTTACAGTTTCAATATCATAAGCCAGACATGACTGGGGAGAAAGAGAGGGAACTAGAACTAAGAGAATATGCTCTATGGTTCTAATGTAGGCTAGAGGATGAAAGAAAGGCTGAGTTCCTCTTGCAGGACAGAAGAGTAAGAGGTCAAGGGTCAGGGCCAAAGTGGGGCAGACTGGAAGAAGGAGAGAGAATAAAGCATAAAGAATAAGTGGAGCTCAACCTAGGATTTTGCTAGAATCTGACATGTAGTTGACTTCAGGGTTGGCTAGACACCAACAGCATGTTCTCCAGGTACATCCTTTATGGAGTTCCTGCCTGTGCCTCTTAGGATCACCTGGGTGTCCCCCAAGGCAGGGGTTCCCAGTCTTCAGGAGCAGCACACGGCACAAGGAAGTTCCCACGGAAAGTATAAACGGTCAAGTCCACAAGTGACCACTTCTATCACCATTTCTATCTCTCTCTACCTCTCTCTCCTCTTTCTCTCCCTTTGTCTTCCCTCCTTTTCTCCTTCCTTCTTTCTCTTTTTTCCCCACTTCCTTCCAAGTCCCTTCTTTTTCTCTTTCCATTGATCTGACCTTTCCTTCTACCTGTATTCATTTTACATGATTGAAACGAATAAGTAGAAATGCCTTCCAATTGCCAGATACCAGAGGAACACAGATGGCAGGGTCAGGGTACCCTGCTGTGGAGCAGCTTGGAGGGGAGATAGACAAGTGAATTGCCAAGTTGGGAGGAAGGTCCAAGGGCGGTGAGAGCGTGGAGGAGGGAGTGATGATTATCAGTGGGTATTACGGGTGGGGTGGGAGTGTGACAAAGAGGAAGTGACACTTGAGATGGGCTCTGGCCGAGGGCCAGGAACTCTCCTTGTGGATGAGGGAGAAGGGCCTCCCAGGGAAGGAACAACATGTGCCAGAAGCTTGGAGGCAGAAAAAACCTGGTGGTCCAAGGAGTCTGGATCTCAAGGGGTATGTACTTGGAGAGAAGTAACTGATCATGGATGCCAGCGACAAAGACCCCACTGCTTTATCACGTGAAGGTGGAAACTCATTCCACCTTCTGAACAAGTGTTCAGCACAAGTTCAAGTCCCTGGCCAGGAGGAATTTGGGGGAGGCCACCCTCTTTCACTTTCCAGTTGGAGGGAGCCAGTGAGCTGTATATGGCCAGAAGACAGAAGCTGGGTGCTGGGCTGTCTAAGCTCACCGCTGGGCCCTGCCCTGCTTTTCCTGCCCTGCTCCCTGGGACTGTCAGCTGCGGTGGGGAAGGGAGGCAAAGGGAACTGCAGGAAAGACAGCATTGTAGCTACTCACTCAGCAGCTGAGATTCGCTGGGCCTATTTGCATTGGTTATTCAGGGTAAAGCAGGGACACACTTTCCTTGAGGGAGAGGGGAAGGAGTTACTTTTCTAAAAAGGAAGACATCACCTCCTTGGGCCAGAACGCTTTTGTGTAACTGGGCTTCTGGTGCCCCTGTGCAGGAAGCCTGAGCGATTCCCATAAGCCCTTGTCCAGTGGCGGAGCTTTCACTGCAAAACAATTGGCAGCAGAATGCAGCCCCAAGCTGAGGGGGGGGGGGCGGGGGGGGGCTGGACCACGCCCCCTGGAGATTCACTCCCTGTGAAACAAGGCCCCGGCCGAGACCCTTCACGAACACAGAAGCGCGCGCACAGGGCCCAGGTACTGGGACAGGGGTTGCTGCAACAGGCTTGGGACCCTGTGGCCCTGCTGTATGCGGGTGCCTGGCCCCTTCCCACTGTGTGTCCATGAGGAACTCTCCTCTCCTGGATGCCAGGGGGCACGGTCTTCCCACAGTGTCCCTGTACCGCATCTACCATGCCACGTGGCCAAGTGTGCACATCCTTGCTCAGCCTTGCAGCCCGGAGCTGAACCAGAGGCCTCCCCACTCATTGTGGCGGCTCTTCTGGAACTTGGCACTGTGACTAGTATTCCTCAAAGTCATAATTACCACCACTTAGCCTGGGTTAGTGATCTGGAGCAGGGAGCAGCCCAGCCTGGGCGGCCTCCTGCTGCCAGCAGACTGACTACTGGTGATAGCTTCGTGGTTCATAATAATAATCATGATGATAATAGCTGTCATTTATTGGACACTCGCTGCGGACCCGGCTCGGGGCTAGGTGCTTTACATGCAGAACAGGACCCACTCCTGCTCCTCCCCTCATTCTCTCCGGCCTCCTCCTCCAGCCCAGGTCTGGGTCATAAGCACTGATTTACAGCACAAGCTTCTGTTTAGAGCTGGGGAGGGCTGTTCTCAGCACCAGGCTGGAGAGGATCACACACACTTTTTGCTTTCTAGTCCCTTGTGTGGTCTGGGTTTGAACCTTTTGGCCTGGAGGCGAAGGCTGGGAATAGACAGACTCTTTTCTCATGAGATAGCCGGTGAGTTTCTGGGCCCGAAATCCTGGACAGACACGAACAGAAATCCAGAGAGGCTTTGTGATGCTCTAGGCAAGGCAAAGTGGCTTTGGAGGGCGAACCTCTCCCCACCTCTGCCTGGACCCCAACGGTGGGTGGCTATGGAAACAGCCAGAAGCAGCCCTGGGGGCACAGACAAGAGCTCCCTTATGATGGACAGTGTGTAGGGGAGGCCCTTGTTAAAATTGGAAGGCTCCAGAAGCAGAGGCTGATAAGGAGATGTTGTGAGGGACCAACATCTCTGGAGGAGAGGGAGTATGTGTGTTGGCGGGGGGAAGGGGGTGGGCAAGGAAGTGGCTCAGCCCTGGGGCAAGCCCAGCTAGGCCTTGGCCACTGCCATGGGGGGCTTTGAGATGAGTTTGCTCAGTGGAGTGTCCGTATCTGGTAGGAATGGTCACCCATACACCCCCACCTAGCACAGGCTGCCCGTAGGAAGGGTGATGAGCGTGAAGCTTCTGAGTCAGTCCCGGAAGGAGCTGAGGCAGCTGCTGACCTCCCTTCCTGTGGCCGGCATGCCCCAGGTAGCTTCATGGTGCTGGGGATAGGGAGGGGGGACGGGGGAGCTGAGGTGGGCAAGAAACAGGGCCGATACCAAGTGGTGAGGGTGGCCGTCCAGTTTTGTGAGAATGTGTGAGATTCCCTGTAGTAAATTTGAGAAAAAAATTGGGGGACACTTTGGGGAGACTAATGTTTATCCAGTGAGCTGGTAAGGCCTCGCACCACCATTGTGTATGAAGCCATTGTGGCCTTGTTTTCTCATCAACGGCTGGTGAGATCACACATAAGGTATCTCTGGATTCCATGTGTGAAGCCCATTTTATAGATGAGAAGACTGAGTCCCAGAGGGTGAAGCGGCTCAGGTGCTTGGGTAATGCTGGAGGCAGGACTTGAACTCGGGTCTGGCGGAGGCCGAAGTGCGCTCATTTCTGTGTGTTCTGCCTCCTCTGGTCACTGGTGCAGGGAGCTGGTGGACTCAGGCAGATATCCCTGTGGAGCCTCACCATGATTATCTCCATTTCAGAAACTGGAAAACGGGACTTCATTCATTTCCTGGAGCTGCCCTACCAACATACACAATTTGAGTGGCTTAAATACAACAGAGATATATTGTCTCACAGTTCTGGAAGTTGGAAGTCCAGACTCAAGGTGCAGCAAGGCTGGGCCCTTCTGAGAGCTCAGGCCTCTCCCAGCTTCCTGTAGCCCCAGGTATTCCTTAGCTTATAGATACATCACTTCAGTCCTCTGTCATCACACGCTGGCCTCACTGTTGGTCTTCACATAGCCGTCTTCTGATGAGGACACCAGTCACATCGGATTAAGGACCTGCCCTACTCCACTAGGACCTCATCTTAACTAACTACATTGGCAACCACCTTATTTGCAAATAAGGTCCCATACTGAGGTACTGGTATTCTAGGATTTTAATGTATCTTTTTGGGGACAAAATTCAAGCCAGAATAAGGGTTTATAAAGTCCTGGCTCCATCTGTCTTACCTGAGCCCATCAGTTAATTCTTCCAGTCGCCCTGGTTCAGTCTGCTAAGAAAGCAAGGCTAAACTTTGGGGTTCAGCTACAAGGGCAAATGGCATCATGCTGGACCCTTCCTTGCTGGAGGACAGAATTGCCTCCCAAACTGAGAATGCTTATGGCATCATAAAGCATCATAGCAGAGCCTCCCCACCAAACCCTGAGTCCCCAGACAGTAGGACCTGAGACTCACGTGTCTCTCTGTCCACTGTGGTGCCAGGCACATGGCAGAGCTTAACTGCAAGGATGCCCAGGAAATTGGCCTGCCATGTCAAGTGGGGCAGTGTCTGATAAGATGAGGAACGAAAAGGTGACTATCAGACTTGATAAGGTGGCAGCCACTGACAGTTTGGGGGAGAGCAGTTTCGTGGAGGTAAAGAGTCAGAAGTCTTGTTATTGTGGGTTCAAGAATCAGTGAGCACCGGGAAGAGAAGGAGGTGAGGGTCGACTGTTCTTTGGGGGGAGTTTTGCTGTGACTAAGACAATTTAGACAACAGCTGGAGATTGGGAATCGGGACTGTGAAATAAAGCACAGCTTTTGAAGAAGGCAAAATGTGTGCTGATGGCAAGTGCTGGGTATGTGAGCTCGAAGGTGCAGGCCAAGGCAAGGAGCGAGTTTGACTAAAGCTGGCAGATTTCTCTACCTCTTCTTTCCTTGAGTCCACACCATCTACAGACTTAATCCCCAATTCAACAACAGCTTGGCATCCTTGGCAGGGACACGTAGGGAACTGATGGGACCACCGTTTCCACTTTTGGTCCCAGGGTAGGGACTGGGCACCCTGCATTCTGTCAGATGACGCCCTCTCCCTCCTTCGGCTGAGTGTGATACTCACAGTGGAATTTCTGTGGTTTAGTTAGCAACCTCCCCTGTGATTCTGTCAATTTCTAGGCCCTCAATCAATGTTTGCTGAACGGTGGATGAATGGATGGAGCCCAAGGACAGGGTTACTGCGGAGCTCCCAAGCATTTATCTTGAATCTGGAAAATGCAAGAAAAATTGGCCCATCTGTTTCTGTATTATATCAGGATAGCAAAAAGCTACAGAACTTAACCATAGCCAACTCAATCATGTGTGACAACCTAGAAGTAATGCAGGATGCGTTTGCGTACAGCACTCTGTGTGTGTGTGTGTGTGTGTGTGTGTGTGAGAGAGAGAGAGAGAGAGAGAGAGAGAGGATCTGCCAGAGTTGGATTTGACTGCGTTGTAGTCATGTGTGCCTAAGAGTGTGCAAATCTGAATGTG
This sequence comes from Budorcas taxicolor, assembly GCF_023091745.1. Taxonomy (NCBI): domain Eukaryota; kingdom Metazoa; phylum Chordata; class Mammalia; order Artiodactyla; family Bovidae; genus Budorcas; species Budorcas taxicolor. Next base: position 107,503,600 of record NC_068912.1, read on the forward strand.
TGTGTGAATGATTGTGCATGCCAGTGTTTGTGTGTTTGTCTATGTTTATGTTCCCAAATGAGCAAATTTATGCAGGAGTGTGCGAATGTGCGTGTGTCCCCATGTACCTGCATGTGCTCAGATGAGTGGGTGTGCTGCACACTGCTGTCTGGTTGTGACCACACATTATATCCCCTCCCCAGATCCTCTTGTTCCTGGTGTCCAAATGTATCTGAGAACTAGCCTACCTCATTCATTCATTCATTCAATCTGAGCTGAGACAGAGTAAAGTGGTCTAAACCCCGGAAGTACTGACTATTTAGAAAGACAGGCAATCATCACTGTACAGAATAGCTAGCAATGAAAGCAAGCTGACCTCCCACTCCACATGGCATTGCTTCCTCTCCCAGTGCTGCCAATAGAAGCTTCTGCGATGGGGGGAGTGTTCCGCGCCTGCCCTGTGTCTCGCAGGACACCACCCTGCTGTCCGCACATTCACGCCTGGAAATGCGGCTGCTTTGACTGAAGAACCAGATTTCAAATTTTAATTACTTTTCATTAATTCAAATTTAAATACCTAGAGGTACAGTGAAGATATAGACTGTGAGTTCCAAGTCGTTCTTTCCCCACTGGGTCCCCAGAGCCTCACCTAGGATCTGATCCTGGGATGCTACTGAGAAAACATCAGCTGACAGAAGGGCCTGCAGCCAGGGCAGGTCTTGGGGGATTTACATTACTGAATAGAATCAAGAAAATTGGATATAATAAATGGAAAAATAAATACTACTTGTAAAGAAATGAATGCTTCTGAAGAATCGGGTAAGTATCTTCCCTGGAGATTTAAATACTATCTCTATGATGGAGTTTATCCCAGAAGTTTGTGAAGACTGCCCGTATTTCTTCTCTGTCTCCACCCCTGCCATCCTCCAGCCTGGCATGAGCAAATCTCAAACTCATGTTTGCATTTCTCTCCACTGATGGTTTAATTGGTGATATCATGAAGCTACTATTTCTACTCTTCACCCATCTTTGTATGCCCTTGTGAGCTCTACCCCAAAGCCTACATTGTGCAAAAGGAGCCCCCATCTTCATATGCACATCAGGGAAATGACAAAACGTCTGAACTGGAAGGGAACTCAGCAGGCACTCAAGCTAATCTTTGAAGCCCATCATTCTCAGGCTCACGTCATCAGTGGGTCAAAGTCAGATAGGGCAGTTGTCCAGATTCCAATCCATCTGGTGGCCCTCATCCCCTTGCCAACTGAGATGGAGCAGGAAGTCAACCAGAACTCCTCTGCCTCTTCCACATCAGCTGCTGTTTCTTGGCAGACCCACCAACCCATCTTTGGGAAGTTAGTTACTGTTGCTCACCAAAGCTGCCTGACCCCATGTGAATCACCTCCTGTGGACTCTGTGCCTCAGTGACTTTACCTGTAAAATGGGAATGATCTTAGGACACATTGTACCTACTTCACAGGGTTGGGGGGACAAGCAAGTGAATTAATGCCTGTGAAGTACTTAGCCATGCAGTAAACTCTAAACAGATGTTAATGATCAACATTAGCATTGTTATTTTATATCATTATTTGATCTTTTTAGAATGATGATTGATCAGTTGAGATAAGTTTAATTGAGATACTATTGATAACTATCTTTTCTTTAAATAAATATTGTGAAGTTGATACCCATAGTACTTTATGAATATCTTTATATACCATGCCTATGCTTAAGGGTATAAACTATTAATTTTAATATTTTTTAAAACCATGGACTCCTTTATTTAATAGAAACTGAAAACGTACAATGGATATAATTGGAGTTTCTCTGTGTGCAGGGAAAGTGGGACTTAAAGACCCTCCCTGGCCAAACTGTTCTTCCACAGGTTTTTTTGGAAGACCTGGGCTCCAGAAGCGTCCTTTGAAACCAAGAAAATCATGCTCGGAGGAAATCCATTCACATCCAGAATTCTTCTTCACAGTGTGACCGTGCGACATGTGTCATTCATTACTTTGTTTCTTCAGATGAGCTAGTTGATGGTATCAGTTGACTTCACTTTCATGCTTTTTCTCCCTCCCAAACTGGAGGCTTCATCTATTGTCTTTTGTTGATTTACACCAAAACCCCCCCTCCATTCTCACTGAGATGGATTGACTCATAATTTCTGATGTCCACAGTTCTTCCTGCAGGGAGCTTTGTGAATGCTCAACAGAGATGCTGTTACCTCTAAGGTTCCAGTGGCTCATATGTGCCCCATGCCCTCCAGCATCCTGAGTTTCAAACACGAGGGACAAAGTCGCGGTCTTCCTTTCCTTTCTGCAGCCCACTACAAGGCCAAAGGCAAAGTAGGCATTTAGTGAATATCTGTCAAATGAGAGATTTTTCTTAGGAAAGACTGAGTCAGAAGACCTGTGTTTAAGTCTGTTCATCTGTGTGACTCTAGGCAAATCTGTTTAACCTCTGAGCCTCAGTTTCCTCATCTGTAAAGTAGGAATGTGTATTTCATATAAGGCTGATGTAAGGAGTAAATGAGGTGAGACAGGAAGGTCTCTGTACACTGTAAAGGATGTGCACAAGAGGACTGTTGTTATTACATCCATAGGAGCCAACTTTGGCCTGGTGATCCTCTGGGGATGAACAACAGGGATGGATTCATATGCAGAAAACATTTGCTAATTATTGTCTGAATAATTATCCAGGGATCCTGGAAACAGCCCTTCCCACGGATCAGACTGTCACATCTGCAGCCGACCTTTAAGTCATCTGAGTGGGGGTAATTACAACGGGCTGGTTTTCTCTAAATATAACTGTTCCCCAGCTAAAGGTCAGCTGGAGGGAGCACAGTTTGATAATTGCATGTGGTTTGATAATGAATTGGGGCAAACATTCCCAGGGGTGCTGTCAGTGGTTTCCTCTTACACAGACCAGGGTGTGGATGCCCAGATGGGAAGGACCTGGCTTTCTGGCCCCAGCAGGAGAAACTCATCTAATTCCTGGCTCCCACTTTATCTAATTTTCAGCCATAAAGTGATATCATTCATGGGGAAGTAATAATAGTGAGAATCTTTATAGAGTATAGGGTTAGCCCTTCTGTCCCTGGGTCCCAGAGTTCTGCAGATTCTGATGCTCTGCTGTGGTCTTCTGCTTGTTTCATAGCTGTGTGTCTCATCTCTCCAGTGGGAGACCACTAAGGTCAAACACTGGAAGGTCTAGGATCAGAGACGATCTGGGTGTAAGTCCTGTTTCTGCCAGGATTCCTTGCAGGGGATGGACAGGCTTTGGAGAAATCATTTTCTTCAAGGAGCTCAACTTCCATCATCTATGAAATGGGGCTTGTGCATGACTGTTCTGGCTGCCAGGACAGGCGTAGGGAGAGCCAACAAAGAAGTAACTGGGACAGTGCTTTGCAAGCCTCAAAGTCCTCAGAGGAGGAGAAGGCCAAGATAAACTTGTTCTGTCTCCTTACTCTAGTTTTTAAGCTCCTTTGGGGTGGCTTCATACTTCTCTTGCAACTGTCCCCTGCTTAAGCTCAATAAAAAATTGAAGGGAGGGAATTGAAAAAATAAGAGGGAGAATAGGAGAATGAAATTGAAGACAGGTGATTGCCCTGCAGAATGTGAGCCTCGGTGGCTACACTCTGAGGGTCAAAGGCCCCACCTCAGTCCCATCTAAGGCTTTCAAGATGAGATCATCCTGATTATCCAGGTGGGCCCTAAATACAATGAGAATTCCCTTTTTCTTCACTAGACCTCTGCTCCACTCCTACCCCTCTTCTACCCCCGCCTCCAGGCTGCCTCTTAAGTCTGAATCTTAGGTCCAGAAAAATTTCTCCTATGTACTTGTTGTGGGTTGAATGGTAGCCCCCAAAATATACGTCACCCAGAACCTGTGAATGTGACCCTATTTGAATAAAGAATCTTACAGATGCAATTAAATTAAGGCTTTCAAGATGAGATCATCCTAATTACCCAGTGGGCCCTAAAGGCAATAAGTGTCTTTTTAAGGAGAGAAGACACAGGTGGAACTGGAGAGTACACACAGAGGAAGGCTATGGAAGGATGGAAGCAGAGACTGAGGTGATGTAGCCGCAAGCCAAGAAATACCTGGAGCTGCCAGAAGCTGGAAGAGGCAAGGAAAGATTCTCCACTAGAACCTCCACATGCTTCACAGAGTGTGGCCCTGTTGACACCTTAATTTCAAGCTTCTAGCCTCCACAACTAGCTGAGTGCTGAAGAGTTGATGCTTTTGAACTGTGGTGTTGGAGAAGACTCTTGAGAGTCCCTTGGACTGCAGGGAGATCCAGCCAGTCCATCCTAGAGGAGATCAGTCCTGGGTGTTCATTGGAAGGACTGATGTTGAAGCTGAACTTTGGCCACCTGACGTGAAGAGCTGACCCATTTGAAAAGACCCTGATGCTGGGGATGATTGAGGGCAGGAGGAGAAGGGGACGACAGAGGATGAGGTGGTTGGATGACATCACCGACTCAATGGACATGGGTTTGGGTGGACTGCAGGAGTTGGTGATGGACAGGGAGGCCTGGCGTGCTGTGGTTCATGGGGTCGCAAAGAGTTGGACACAACTGAGCAACTGAACTGAACTGAACTGAGCATCCACAGCTTGAGAGAATAAATTTGTGTTATTTTAAGCCCCTGCTTGCCCTCAGTTCCCAATCCTATCACTGACAGGACCTGGAAAAGCATCCCCCCTCCTTTGGTTTAAAGAATGATAAGGTTTTGTAGAGCTGGGTTGCAATACCCTATTTACCAGCAGGTGTCACCATCGAGCACACAATGTACTCATTTATTCCACATGATTATTGAGACAGGTGCGCCAGGCCCCCTTCCAGACATTACAGGTGCAACAGTGAACAAAACAGACAACTTCCTGCCCTAATGAGTAAGGATATGACTAAACAAACAGCTGGATATCTAATGCAATATCAGACAATGATGAACGCCAGCAAGAAAGGGCAGGCTAAGAGGATAGATACTGAATGGTGGATGAGGGCTATTTTAGATAGGGTGGCAAAGGCAGGCCTCTGAGAAGGTAATATAAAAAATCTTGGGACATCCCTGATGGCCCAGTGGTTGGGAGTCTACCTTCCAGTGCAGGAGACACCGGTTCAATCCCTGGTCTAGGAACTAAGATCTCACATGCCGCAGGGCAGCTAAGCCCGAGCCCCACAATTCTGAGCCTGTGCTCTGCAACTAGAGAAGCTCGTGCACCCCAGCTGGAGAGTACCCTCTGCTCGCCACAACTAGAGAAAGCCCACGAGCAGCAGTGAAGACCCAGCACAGCCAAAAATGAATAAATAAAATATTTTAAGAAATTAAAAAGCCTAAGGTCACAGATGGCATGTCTAGCCATTTATGTGTGTAAGGCATATCACCTTAAAAGTTTTTTTTTCTATTATTAAATTGAGTTTTTGAGTTTGAACCCTTATTTCATAGAACTTAAGGGGGCAGAAATCAACTTCAAACTTCCTTTGGGATTCCCTTCTGCAGTAAAGAGTTGCCTGGGCTATTAGGCACAGCCTAAGCACTGGGAGGGAAGGGGAAGGACTAGGCCTCTTGCTCTGGTCATTGGTCCTTACAGCACCCTTCTATGGCATCCTGTATGGTCCAGTGGGTTTCTGAAGCTTCTGCTTGACATGGGGGAATGATTAATGGGCTGTTCAGAGTTCTATCTGCCTGGGCGACCCTCCTGGAGGGGCTGATGAGAACAGGTGTTCCTTTCTTCTGCCTGTCTCTCCTCCATGCCCTGGTTGGGGAGCATACAGGGGTTTTTGTCTGGTCCTCTGAGGTAGGATAAAGCCCAGCTCTCCTCCTACTTCTATCCAGGACATCTGTCCAGGCTAGAGGAGTACCCTTCCCTGTGATACACAAAGGCCAGAGAGATTTGCAGGCGATTTGTGTTTTTGCCTGGCTGTATCTCTCCCCTGAGGCAATGAGCACTGTGCGGACTACTTGCTTGGAGTGGAAGTGAGCTGGGAAAATACAGGAGAGCAAAGCCACAGATTGGATAGATTTGTATCTCAAAGAATCATCTCAGCCACACCTATTAAAGGAATTCTAGCCTTCCTTCCCCATGTCTCCAGGTTCAACATTCTGTGTGTCATGCATACTTAAAACAAGGGTCACGGAACAGTCATGCGTGCGTGCCCACATGCTTGTTCAAATCCGCACAAGCTCGGTTTCTTCTAGTTAAAGGGTGGAAGGAAAGTATTATTAATAGTTTTTCTTTCCCCCACTAAATGAACAGTGGTGCTGCCAGGCAAAAGGCAACAAGAAGTGTTTCACTAGCTTTCGGGTGACTTGGAAACTCTTGTCTAAAAATATGGATGAGCAGGAGTGTGAAGGAATGTGTAGGAGGGCTGTCCCCACAGCTCTCCACAGTCAGGACAACTGGGGCCACTTATGGGAAACACGCCAACATGTCCCTGCTCAAAGCCTCTTTTAAAATAAGCTCCCCTCCCACCCCGGGGTTTACAGGAAACTTCTCAGCAGATGTGGGCAATTTTCTCCAAGCCCTTGAAATGGAAGACAAAGGCAGCTGAGTGACAGGGCGTCAGAATGTGGAGAGAGGGATTGCTGGGCAGGCCAGACCAATTAGCTGCCTTCTGCCCCTCGGCTCTCTGCGGTGGTCTCCAGGAGTTTGGTGAGGAGCTGAGGGGAGCCAGTGGGCCTTGGAGTGCCTGACACCCAATTAGTGCTCATTCACCAGCTGACCGGCCAGCCTGCTCCCTTCTAGCTGCTCAGCAGCCATCTCAGCTAGCAGCTCCAAGCACAGAGGATGCTAATTGGATGCGGAGACCCAGACGCCTCTCCATCAGCCCCTGTACAGGCCCAGGCTTTCTGGGCCTAACTCCTGTCCCTCGTTCCATCACCAACTCGTCCTCCCTGAGAAGATAACATTCCTCCCAAGTAGAAACAGATCGCCTGGCCCAGCAGGTTCTGCCAGGATTCTCGAAGCGTCCAAGTCAGGACACAGTCAAGGTCAGTAGAGGATAAAGTGAGGAAGGGGGAACTGAGAGACCCTGGGGCCATTGGGTTCACTGGGGTGTTGGGAAAGCACTGAGGTGGGAGACTGGGAACCTGCCACTGACCCGCAGTGGTGCTTTTCCTTCCTTGGGCCTCAGTTTCCCCATCTGCACACAAACAGGATCCAAGGAGAGGCCCTGAAGGCTCCCTTCCCAGCCTAGTGTGGAGTTTTTGGACTAGGACCCACTGTGAGGTGGGCTGTGGGCAGCTTGGGATGCTGAGCCATCTGAGTCCTTCTGGAGTCCAATGAGGCTCCTGGCTCTGAAAGACGAGGGTCTAAACCTGCCCCCAGAAGACCAGGTTCTCCTGGACAAGTCAAGATACCTGGGATACAGGTACTGGTCCTGCAAATCCAGATGCTCAAGTTGTTCTGTTGTTTCAGTGATTCCAGGAAGGTCACAGGTCACTGGGTCACAGTTGGGGTCACATGTGCTCTCTGGGAAAAAAAAAAAATCGCAGCCCCATTCCCAATTCCCATGGCAGCTCCAGATGTGCACAGAGTCACAGCCCTGGTGTCAGGCTCACTGTTCATCCCAGGTGTGCCTGGATATTCTGTGGCAAATGTAAGAATGGATGTCCCAGAAGGAACTCAAGTGATGCTGTCTTTGTTGTTCCAATTCCTTAGTCCCTCCCCGGGTTAGAATGACACATCCCCACCCTTTGCCATGTGACTTTGCAGTTTCCACAATCACAGTGGGAAGTATAGTTCTCTGTCCCACTGGTGGTCAGGGAACTTGGCCAGAGGACTTGCTTTGGCCATTGGAATATGGACAGTAGTGGTTGGATGCCAGTTTGGAGCCGAGACCTAGGACGCAGCCCTGTTTCTTCTCAGTCTTCTTGTGTCCCTGCGATCTGCTATGAAAAGAGCATACTCTGAGCGGCTGGCGTCCCTTCAGCCTGGGCCCCAGAAGACTTGCCCAGAAGGCTAGAACCCAACCCCAAGCCTGGGCTCAGCCTGGTCCCAGCCTGGTCCGTGTGAACTCACTCTAGATCAGACACACCTAGTTTGCCCTGTAGACACATGCATTTGAAAACAAATGTGTGTTGTGGCAAACCAATGCGATTCTGAGGTTGCCTTGTGACAAAGAACTGGTGAATATACCAATGAAAGTGAGAAACAACCAGGAAAGGGCCAAGGATGAGGATCGTGCCGGGGTCCAGGAGCTGGGTGTGATAGAAGACCCCTCACACCATCAAAGCCAGGGGCAGTAGGATGCACCGTCTCGTGGAGACCAACCATGGATACCCCAGGGGCTGCCTCCTTCCACCACCCAGGCTGACCCAAGCTTCAGAGGGACCTCACAACCTGAACGTCTTGAACTATTTTTCTCAGAACATCCCTCAGGTGAGACCTGAAATTAGGAGATACTACTGTTATCCAGGTACAACGCCATGAACAAACCTGCTCAGAGGGAAAGAGGGCAGAGACAAGCTCCCCAGGACTGCCAAGAGCATCTGGGATGATTCCAGAAGAGTTAAGGTCCATGTTGATCTGGAAATGTACTCGCTGCTGAGGTTCAGGGATGATGCTGAAACAGAGAAAGTGATTCCTAATCAGTTTAACGGGACGACAGATGACTCTTTCCTGGGAGTCTGCGGCACTGAGAGAATTGCTGTAATTGCAGGCACTTGGCAGAGAAATCAGGCGCCTGCCTCTCGTCCCTTAGCCTGCATCCCCTGGGGACCTCCAGTTCAGCGACTTGATTCCCTGAGTTGAGCCGACCCCTGTGTAGATGTCGATCGCAACCTGTCTGTATATGGCTTGAATTTGGGTTAGGGGCTTTCTAATTACAGCCTGATTTGCCATTTAAAACATGCACAGAAATTATGATGCACATGGAATTTTGATGCTATTGTCTCTTTGTGCTTGAGGAGACCAGGCTTCTGCCTTCTCCCAGGGAAGGCTGCAGAATATGCTTTAGAAGGGAACCTCGGAAGCTTTTCAAGAGTTTCAGTTACTTGGGGAAGAGATGGCAACTGGGGCTAAATGTCAGCAGTCTGGGCTCCGGTTCTGGCTCTACCATCAATGTTTGGGCAAGTCTGGCCATTGTGGTGCTTGTCGGTTTCATTCTCTGAGCAACGGCGATAATAAAAACCAGATGTGGAGGGATGTTGTGGAGACCGGTTGAGATAATGCAAGTAAGTGCTTGCAGGTCACCGCATCTGTCACCGAATGCCGTGTTATTACGACATGTGGAACCTATCCATTTGCTTCTGTTACCATTTTTAATAATTGCAGAGTGCCTAGCATGTAGTAGGACTTCCCACACGGCCCAGACAGTAAAGAATCTACCTGCAGTGCAGGAGAACTGAGTTCATTTCCTGGGTTGGGAAGATCCCCTGGAGAAGGGAATGGCAACCCACTCCAGTATTCTTGCCTGGAGAATTCCACGGACAGAGGAGCCTGGCGGGCTGCAGTCCATGGGGTTACAAAGAGTCAGACGTGACTGAGCAACTAACACTTTAACATATATTAAGTATTCCATCAGTGAAGTGAAGTCGCTCAGTTGTGTTCTCCAGGGGAGATCCCCTGGAGAAGGAAATGGCAATCCACTCCAGTACTATTGCCTGGAAAATCCCATGGACAGAGGAGCCTGGTAGGCTACAGTCCGTGGGGTCACAAAGAGTCGGACACGACTGAGCGACTTCACTTCACTGATGGAATACTTAATATATGTTAAAGTGTTAGTTGCTCAGTCACATCTGACTCTTTGTAACCCCATGGACTGCATTCCACCAGGCTCCTCTGTCCATGGAATTCTCCAGGCAAGAATACTGGAGTGGGTTCTAGTATTATGATGATTATTAAAACAGATCCAATCATGAGCATCTCATGTCTGAAATGCCTCATGAATCCTCATGCCCTCAGAAGTGGTTTTCAAACGCACTGTTTGGTGCCCAAGGAATTCTGAGGCTGAGTATTTGTCTGTTGATATTTAGGAAACCCGAGGCCCAGAGCAGTACCCAACTGTCCAAGGTCACTTAGATATGAAATTACAAAGCCAGGAGGCCAACCCAGTTCCCTCCACATTTCCTCCCAAGTTACCTCCTAGTCCAGGCACACCAGATTTCCCTCTGCCTAGAGATCATGGGCATCTTCATGTTTATACTGCTTTGCACAAATCATGCTCTTGCCTGGAAACCTCTTTCCACTTCTCTGCTTGTCCAAATTACATCCCGGTCTGAGAAATCTCCCCAAGCCCCGCTAGTCAGTTATCACCTCGTGCCGGCTATCTCTGTTGAAGCCAGATCTCAGGTAGTCAAGGTCTGTCTTTGCACTGGACTGTGACCCCCAGGTCCTTGGGCCTGGCCCATCTCCTCCCTGTTATCCCAACCTCGTCAGTGACCAAGTGCAGTAAGAGCAACAAATGAGCCAACCTGAGGCTGATTCTAGGCTGTTATAAATGTGCCAAGAGGGTTTAGGCGAGACCATCTGCTCCTTGCATCACCCATGCCCTAAGCTCATATGCCCGAAGAGAGAGCCTGTGGGACAGCCAGAGTCCTGCAGGACACCAAGCCCTGTACTGATCAGCTTTGCATGAAACACCATAGTAGGGCTTGAGATAAAATACAGGATACATCTCAGATAACTCCCCACCCCCATTTTTTTAGTATAGGAATGTTCCCATGAAATATTTGGGACTTACACTGAATATTATTTGCTTTTGATCTGAAATGCAAATTTAACTGAGTGTCCTATACACTTTTATTTGCTGAATCTGCCAGCCCGGCAACACAGGCACATCTACACACACCAGCCTGAGCAGGCATCCCAGGCTCGTCTCTGAGGCAGCTTCTCTGGGGCGTGTCTACAGATGCTAGCTCTGGGCATGTATCCATTCATACAGGCCAATTGACTTTCTAATATTGTACCTTTCATAGATAGCATCTAAGACTTCCACTTCTTCCCATTTTAGCATCTCTATAATCGGGACCCATCTCTGGGCACTGGTGGTGAGATAGCCGTCACTCACTCAGCACGTGCAGGAGGCCTGACTGGACCCCAGTAGCCAGCATCTAGGTGGGCCAGTTGACAACATGGTCTGAGACCATTTGAGGAAGGAACTGTGTTGTTTATTGGCTGAAAACCTTCCATTGACACCTATCGAGAAGGTCAAGAAAGAGCCAGTATTACAAATGCAAAATGGGTCAACAGCTCAGAAATTCAAAGAAAATCCCAGAGATTCTAGTGGAATGCTCTTTGAAGAAAGCGCACACACTCTTGATGTCTCAGAGGGTGACCTTGGATGGGAACACATGGATGTTGATGACTCAGAGTCAAAACATGAGCTAGAGAGTTGGATTTTGAGTAGAAACGTTAGGAATACCAGAGCGCTCACGGCACCTATAATATTCTTGGCACTTATAATATTCCTTGATATATATTTATATATCTCTATATATTAATATTTCTTATTATATATAGTAAGTATTAAGTAACACTTTCAATAGTAGAAAAGTAAAAAATCTAAGCAGTAAGAAAGCATTGGGTCACAGCATTTTTCCTTTCTCATGAATATAGGAAGAAATGATCACTGACATCTTAGATGGGATGAAACACGGTAGTTGAATTCACTTAAGCCAGCGGTCAGTAAAGCCAGACTGATTGACCTACATTAAAAGGAACCCAGGAGGTCATGGACTTTCCCCTGGTGAGATGGTCTCTGCGGGGATGCGTCTTGATAGTCATTTTTCAGGAAAATCCTGCTCTTTATACGAGGGCTGACTGCATGGCTTGGCGGGAGCTACTGGCATTTTGGAAGCGGCCTTTCTTCATTGTCTGGGAGGGTTCCGTGCATTACAGGATGCTGGCGCCGTTGGCTTCTACCCGGTTCTCTGGTCCCTCCTAGGTGTGGCAACAACAGACAAAATCTCCAAAGTCCTCATACATTCCAGATGCCCTGAAAGGCAGTACCACTCCTGGCTGAGTCCACTTTGCTACAGGAAGTGGAGGGTTTCACTCAGGCCTGCCGCCTGTCCGTATAGCACCATCCTCCCGGCTCTGTAGCCTCTCATACTCATCTTCCAAGAAGTCATGGCACTGCCAGGATTATTCAGGTCTGAGGGGTGTGCCCAGCTCGGCTTGGAGGGGTTGGGGGCCCGGCCCCGGGCAGGTCTGCCTCCCTGCTCTGTCAGGCCCCAGCCGGCCTCGCTCCGCCCCATGTCCTGCCAGGAACATTTTCTCCGCGCTCCTCAAGGCAGCCTCCGAGAGCGCACGTAGCCTCCTTTTCATTTACATGGGGATTATTGGAGACCAGAAAAGCGCTTTAAAATGATATAATGTCTCTGCACCTCATCAAACCCTTCCCCTTCCACCAATTTCTGCCTGATTTACAGTTAATACTGCACACTCCCATCACCCTGCCGGAGAAGCGGTGATTATTTCTCCATTGCCATAAAGAATGTAAAGGAGATGGGAAAAATCAGGTGAATTCAGAGAAAGTTTAGTATAAAAAAAAGTGCTGGGGGAGGGGAGGGGGTGTCAGGGAAGGCAGTAGAATAATGGGAAGAAAAGCATTCCTGGAACCAATTTCAGAGTCAAGCGATTCCTCCAGGACTTGCAGAGAAGCCAGCAGGCGTGGGGTTGCTGGTGTGCTTGACAAATGGCTTGGGGGCCAGGATGGAGGCAGGCCCTGGTGTGGAGGCTCACCTGGGTGTTCATCCACCCCAGGGGTCTGGTCCAGAAAAAGGACCCCACCAAGGAGTCAGCCCACCCTGAGGGGAGATGAGAGGACTGCCCATCCTTCCTCTCTGCCCTGGACAAGAGGGTCTGGTGAGCCTTTAGGCTTCTGAGTTTTTGAGAAGCAGAAGTTGGCTCTGAATTCAGAGCTCCTGGGTGCAGATTTGTTTATTCTCCTTCATTTAGTTGAACACTAACAGCCCAAATGTGGGGTCTGGCCTCAAATCCTGGCACTAACGAGTGCTGGCTTTAACATTTCAAGCAGTCATTTCACATTTCACATTACTGAGCCTCAGTCTTCTCATCTCTAAAATGGGATAAATGGCATGACTGAGCGACTGAACTGAACTGAAGTGATCATAAAAACGTGGCTCTGACGTTCTGTATCTCCCATCAACCAATCAGCGCTCAGTAGCATCCTCATCAGCTCCATCCCCCAGCAAGTGAGTGCATGTGATTATATTCTTTCGAGTTTGCTGATTTTACCATCAGGGAGCTTCGTGTGTGATTCTTCAGAGGAAAGAGATACTCTAAGCCTCTTACATCATCCACCAGCCAGAGAAGGATGGAACCCACTGGACTGACTTAGTGGCGCTGTATTAATCCCGTATTTCAGTTATCATTGCTGTATGACAGACCACTCTAAAATGTAATTACTTAACACACAACTGTTTGCTCACGATCCTTGGTTCTGACTCTGGTCTGAGTGCTTCTGTCCTCCACGTGGTCAGCTGGGGCATCGTCACTGTAGCAAGCTGGCCGCAGTGTAGTCAGACATCTCACTCAGTGACGGGCATCCTCCTGAGTGCCCCAATACAGAAGCTGCCAGGACTTCTTAAGGCCTAGGTTCTGAATTTTCACTTCAACCACATTCTACTGGTTCAAATAGATCTTGGGGCCAGCCCATAATCAAGAGGAGGTAGGTTCACAAGGGCGTTTAATTGAGTGGTTTATTGCAGAACATTCAACCAACAACTTATACACCTAGGTCTTTGGTATCATTACTTTTTCTTTTCTTTCTTCCATAATAGTTTGCTTTTGAGGTTTTTTTCTATGCTCACCATTTGTTGCACATGGATCTTTACTGTATGGGTTCATGCTGAGTTGCTTCAGTTGTGTCAAACTGTTTGTGACCCTATGGACTGTAGCCCACCAGACTCCTCTGTTCATGGGGATTCTCCAGGCAAGAATACTGGAGTGGGTTGCCATGCCCTTCTCCAGGGGATCTTCTCCATCCAAGAACTGAACCTGTGTCTTGTATGTCTCTTGCCACGGCAGGTGGGTTTGTTTTTTTTTTTTTTTTACCACTAGCACCACATAGGAAGCCCCATCTTTACTGCAAGTGACCTCAAATCAAATCTCTCTCTCTCTCTTTTAATTAGGCAAGAGAGCAGTAAGGAGGTATAGGTGTTTCATGATCATGCCTGTCTGTCTCCTTGGCTTTCTGGGTCTTGGGTATCTCTTCCTGCTTCTGTAGCTAATCCCTCAATCCATGAACTCTCTCCCTGTCTCTAGGATCATCTTCATCTGTTCCAACCTCTGTGCCTCTCATCTTTGTCTCTTGGAGGCTCTTGTTTCTGTGATTCTCCATCTTCTTCTGTATCTCTCTCTGTCTATTCTGTGCACATTTTTTTCTGTCCTTATTTCTGTTGGTTTTTTTTCTCTCCCTCTGAACCTTCTGCATTTTCTATCTCCCACCATCATCCTTTTAGCCAGAGCCTTAGCCTTGTTGTTGTAAACTGGCCTTCACACAGGTAGCAACAGGGACTTCAAGTCTTGTCTTTGGAGGAGAGTCCAGGGCTTTCCTGAATCTGAGAGGGCTAGCCTGCCCCAGGGGCCTTGCCTGACGTGGAGAAAGTGTCTAGGGAATCTTTCTTCTTTTCTCAGCATATGGCCTCTGGAGCCTAAGAACTGCCTGCATTCCAAAACCTTGCTAAACCTGTGGGGATGAATACCTCTGCCTACAGGGGTCTCTTGAGAAGCAGAGGGATGGAGAGCAGGCAAGAGGGAGGGCAGGGATGCAGTGAGGGAAGTGGAGACAAAACTCTATGTCCCAGCTTTTGAGAAGCTGTAAATTAAACACAGGTATTTGGTTAGAGGAAGGAGGGTGTGCCCCTTCTGCAGGGCCATCCTTGGGGAAAGGGATCTGTGAGGCTCAGCAGCTGCTGAGACAGGAGGAGGAGGGCGAGAGGGAGCAAACAGGGCCAGACCTCTGCCCTGCTGTGCTGTGAGTCCAGGAGGGTGCAGGTCTCATCCCAAATGTCTCTGTACCCCAAAACCTGGCCTTGTGCTGCACACATCACACAGCAGGTCACAAAATGCTGAGTGTCCTCGCTTCTTAACAGCTGTCCAATAGGAACCAGTGACTTCAGAAGGTAGTGAGTTGCCCATCCCCGTATTTATGTAAGCTGAGGCAGAACAACCTCTGGGATATGGTCTAACCAGCTGCCTTTTCAGAAGACAGCATGATCCTGGATTTCCTGTTTGGAGATATTCAGAACAGATGTGGAATTATAAACCCAAGGCCCACTGAAACAGAGCAGGAGAGACTCCTCTGGTGGTTCAGTGGTTGAGATTCCATGTTTCCACTGCAGGGGCCACATGCTTGATCCCTGATCAGGAAGATTTCACCTGCTGCATGGCACAGCCAAAAAATAAATAAATAAGATTACTATCTATAAAAAATTTAAAAAAAAAATACAGGAAACAGAGCAGGAGAGTTCAGCGCCCCCACCCTGGCCCTGGTCTCCCAGCCCTGGCCAAGCCCTCCTCCCCTCTCCCCAGGGCCCACATTCTGCAGCTCCTCCCTCCCTTTTCCCTGGCACCTGCCAGCAGGGTTGGGTTCAGGCTGGGCAGGGCCAGGGCCAAGGTAGCGATAGAGGCAGCCCTTAGTCCCCAGCCTGCACAGAGTGGCATCTCTGAGAAGCTCACCTGGAAGTGACCTTTCCCTGACCTTGGCACTGGACCACACGCAGGCTGCCCTGGGGTGCACACAGCATCTCTCCAAGCTGCTGCAGGGAGCTTCCAAACCCACCAAAACAAAGGGAGAAATCATTCAGGGTTTGGGGAACAAACACCACATTTTTCCACTTTCCAAACTGCTTTTCTGCTGAGTTTCCGAGGATGCTGGTGCAGGACATGAGTCTGCAGAGCAGCTCTGCTAATTCTGGGGCTCCCTAGGTCTCCCACGTAGAACCCTGACTGGAGGTGGACTGAGAAGAACAGACCCTGAGGGCCTGTGCACACCTGGGCACCAGCACAGCCACAGACATGTGTGTAAATGAGCTGGTGCACCCGCATTGAAAACTACTTCCATCCACAAGGTCAAATGCTCGAGGTCACACATACACAGTGGGAAAGCATTACGGTATACCCCTGACACGCGGGTGTAGGGAGGCCCAGCTCCGCTGACCAGCCCATCCACACGCACGGGCACGTGTAGATACATCAGTGCCCATGTGCATGCCTGTGCTTATGCGAGGACACATAGAATGACACAGCTAGAGGCTCATGTATGATTATGTTCATAAAAAGTACCTACGCAGGCACTCAGCAGTAACCTCATGCCAAGGCAGATCCGCACACACACCCACCTGTGTACATGCAATCTGGTGCGTCTGTGCACACCTATGCACGAGGTATTCACTAACATGTAGTGTGCTGTGGGTGTGTTCATCCAACCTTCCCTCCCTCCCTCCATTTCCCCTCCCTCCTCTCCTTTCTCCCTGTCTCCCCTCCACCTCCTCTTCTTCCCTCCCTCCCTCCCTCCCTCTCTCCCACAGATGAGTGTCAGATGCGGCACAGCATAGTGACGGAGAGTGTCTGGTCCAGACCTAGGCCTGCCACCTTCTAGCTCCGAGTGACCTTGGGCAAGTTATTTACTGTCTCCAAGTGTCAGTGCCTTCATCTGTAAAATGAGGATAATCTTGGGTTTTTTATGTTAATATGTACGAGGCTCTTAGGACAGTGCCTAGTGTGGGGTGGTCTCTCCTATGGGAGCTGAGAAGGAGGTCAGAGGACACAGGGTTTGTGGCCTGAAGCCTCGGGTTCCCTTCCTGGTGTTGTCCTTTAGTCCTCTGTGACTCTGGCCTCAAGCATCATCCCTCTGTGGTCTGTCCGTTTCCTCCCTTGTGACTGAGGATGGATGCCCTTGGCCTGGCTGCCTCCTGGGGCTGAGGTAAGGGACAGCCCTTCAGGAGCTGTCAAGTGGTGCTGATGCTTCAGAGAATTTTGCCTGGTGGAGAACCACTGGCAATGGCTTAGGGGCAGCTGGCATGCCAGCTAGAGCCCCAGTGCCCAGTGCTCTCATCACTGGGGATCACTCAGGTGGATTTGGGCTTCCCTGGCGGCTCACTTGGTGAAGAATTTGACTGCAGTGCAGGAGACCCAGGTTTGATCCCCAGTCAGGAAGATCCCCTGGAAGAGGGCATGGCAACCCACTCCAGTATTCTTGCCTGGAGAATTTCATGGACAGAGGAGTCTAGTAGGCTACAGTTCATGGGGTTGCAAAGAGTCAGACATGACTGCGTGACTATCACACAGACACACACGTGGATTTAGATTGTTGTGTGTACTGAAGGCCAATGCTGCTTGGAAGAACAAATACTGCAGCTTCCATTGCCCATGGAAGCTGGGAAATTCTTGTAGGAAAGTGCCAACTGCTGGCACCCCCTGGACCACAGGGGCTCAGATCATGACACTCCCTTGAGGAACATGCAGGGTCTTCCAATGGTCTCAGAGGAAACTCCCAACCCCTACTCCTGGCCTTCAAGGCCTTCCATGAGTTCCCTCTTTCCACCTCACTTCCCTCGTCCATTCTAGTGATGAGAACTTTTAAGATCTATTCTGTTGGCAACTTTTAAATATATAATATTATTAAATATAGTCACCATGCTGCATGCATTTATTTTTTAAAAATTGGATTAATTTACAATCTGAACCCTTCCTCTGGAAGTACGCTTAGGAGGAACCTGGGAGTAAGCCAAACTCTATTAGAAAAGTCCATCTTCTCTTCCATTTAGTTACCTGCCTACAAGGACATAGGATAGCCCAGTAGGAAAAACACAAAACTTGGGTCTGGATGATCTGAGTTCAGATCCTGTTTCTGCACTTCCAACTCACATGACCTGGAGTAATAGTCTCAATGTCCTCAACTGTCAAATGGGGCTAATGAGTCCTTCCTCCAAGGGATCAATGGGTTGATGAAGACTCAGAAGGCAGTGCCTGTCAGGGAAGGGGCCAAGAAATGTCTGCCCTTTGGCCCGCTAAAGTGTCAACCAAGTTATATCCTCTTACAAAAGTAGAAGGAATCTCCAATGACAGTGGTCATTAGCTCATGGCTCTTCCCAGCGATCAGTGATCTCCCCCATGCTCCCCCCTCCAGACTGCTGTTGTTCAGTCACTAAGCTGTGTCCAACTCTTTGTGTCCTCCACTGTCTCGCAGAGCTTGCTCAAACTCATGTGTGTTAAGTCGGTGATGCTATCTAACTGTCTCATCTGCCCACTTCTCCTTTTGCTTTCAGTATTTCCCAGCATTAGGGTCATTTCCAATGAGTCAGCACTTCAAATCAGGTGGCCAGAGTATTGGGGCTTCAGCATCAGTTCTTCCAATGAATATTCAGGGTTGATTTCCTTTAGAATTGATTGGTTTGATCTCCTTGCCGTCCAAGGGACTCCAAGAATCTTTTCTAGCACTACAATTTGAAAGTGTCAGTTCCTGGGTGCTCAGCCTTCTTTATGGTCCAGCTCTCACATCCGTACACGACAACCACCCCAGGTTAACTTGAAGCAAGTCCTAAAATCAATATACCTATTTTCTCTTCTCCTGTGTATGTTCTAAACTTTTCATGATAGAAAGTAACACAGTGAGGGTGGCAGGAGATAGTTTCTGCAATGTTCCTGGTGCTCAGCAGAGCTTTAAGCCATTCTGGGACAGGGAAGGGCTTCTAAAACAAAGCAACATCTGCAACAGGGAAGAGAGTTAAAGGTTTCTGTATTTCAAGAAGCAATGGGGAATTCCCTGGTGGTGCAGTGGTTAGGACTTAGCATTTTCCACCGCTGGGGCCCTGGTTCAATCCCTGGTCCAGGAACTAAGATTGTGCAAGCTGTGCAGTGCGGCCAAAAAAATAAATATATAATATAAAAGAAAGGCAAACAAACTGAAAAGCAAAGGATTCCAACAAGTGTAACTTAAAAAGTTAGTACGCCTATTATCTATAGAGAGCTCTGACAAGTCATTAATTCTACCATTTCAATTACAAAATGGGAAAATAAGCAATTCACAGATGATTAAAACACAAATGGTCAATAAACATGTGAAAAGATGTTCCACTTTACCAGTAATCAAAGAAATATAAATTAAGACAAAATAGCACTGTTTCCTACCAAATCAGTGAAGATTTAAGAAATGAGAATGCCCAGTGCCAGCAAGGATGAAGCAACACAGCACTCTTATATTCTATTGCAGGTAATTTAAATTGGCATCTATTTTCTGGAAAACAAGTTGGGACCGGGTATTGAGACCTTAAAATACAAATTGGGACTATATTAAAACCCTTAACAAAAATCCCTTTTGGGGCTAGGATTCGTCTTTAGGAAATACTCAGAAATTCAGGCCAAGAGTTATACACAATGACATTCATTATTTATAACTGAATTTTTTTTGAAAAAGGAGACAACCTAAATATTCCACAGTAAGAGAGTGGTTAAATAAAGAGAGTGGTGGCTCTAATGGTAGAGAACCTGCCTGCCAATGCAGGTAAACGTAAGAGATGTGGGTTCCATACCTGGGTCGGGAAAATCCCCTGGAGGACGTGGTAACCCACTCCAGTATTCTTGCTGGGAGAGTCCCATGGACAGAGGAGCCTGGTGGGCTGCAGTCCACATGGTCTCAAAGAGTCGGACACGACTGAGGTGACTTAGCATGCACATCTAAATATAATACAACATTCCCTAATCTTGATGATCTCACTCCAGTATTCTTGCCTGGGAAATCCCATGGACAGAGGAGCCTGGGAGGCTACAATTCATGGGGTCGCAAGGGTCGGACAAGACTTAGCAACTAAGCCAACCAACAACCAACCAATATAATTATAAACCATAATGGAGGTTCTTTAGTTACACAAATGTAGGACAAATATCCAGTCAGTAGTCTTGGGGCGGGGGTTGGTTAATACTGAGTTTGGGGGAAATACCCAAAGGCAACTGATGAAACTCAGAAGTAAAATAGTCTATTATTATTATTAATTTTCACAAGAAAAGACTTCCCTGGTAGAGTGGACACACCTCTGGGAGAGAACTTTTTGATATTAACAGATTTTGTTCTCTTTTTTTGGGGGGGAAGAACAGTGGGGAAATCTTGCTAGAAGGATCTAATTCTTTCATTCAATAAAGAATGATTGTCTACTATACATCAAGCACTGTTCTAGACCTCTGAGAAATGTCAATCATGATGGAGGCTCAGGTGTCACAGGGGCTTATTCTAGTTAGGGAGACAGAGAGTAAACCAACAGAAGTGTAATATATCAGGATGTGATATGTGCTATGGAAAAGAAAAAGGCTGAAGGCCTAGAGAATTATGTTGTTCAGTTGCTCAGTCGTGTCTGACTCTTTGTGACCCCATGGACTGCAGCACACCAGGCTCCCCTGTCCTTCACTATCTCCAGGAGTTTGCTCAGATTCACCTCCATTGAGTCAGTGATGCCATCCAACCATCTCATCCTCTGCCACCCCCTTCTCCTTTTGCTTTCAATCTTTCCCAGCATTAGGGTCATTTCCAATGAGCCACCTCTCTGCATCAGGTGGCCAAAGTATTGGCCCTTCAGCCTCAGCATCAGTCCTGCCAGTGGATTAGGGGGTGGGTATTATTTAACGTGTGTGTGTGTCGGGTGGTGGTGCTGAGTCCAGAACCGGCCATGATGGTAGGTAGCTTTTGAATAGAGATCCAAAGGAATGAGTCATGTGGACATCTGCAGGAAGAGCATTGTGGGCAGTGGAGACATCAAAGACAAAGGCCTAAAGATGCGAATGCACTTGAATGACGTGAAGAGTAGCAAGAAGGCTTTTCTTAGCAGGATAAGGGGTAGAGACGTGGGAGAGATGAAGGAGAGAAACATGGGGTCAGATCGTATAGGCATGATGAGCACTTTGGATTTTTTAAAAGCAGCCTTAGTGGTGGTGTTAGTCACTCAGTCATGTCTGATTCTTTGCAACCCATAGACTGTAGCCCACCTGGCCCCTCTGTCCACAGAATTCGCTAGGCAAGAACACTGAAGTGGGTAGCCATTCCCTATCCAGGGGATCTTCCTGACCCAGGGATAAAACCCAAATCTCCTGCACTGCAGGCAGATTCTTTGCCATCTAAGCCACCAAAGAAGCCCACTGAGATTTAAATATGCAATAAAATAAAATATATGCAATAAAATAAGCCCATTTAAAGTGCTCGCTGGATGGGTTTTGACAAATGTATATACCCATCCAGCTACCGCCACCATCACGATACAGGGCATTTCCATCATCCTTGTTCACCCTTGCCAGCAATCCCTGCCCCTTCTGGAACCGTCATCTTGCAGTATTTGCACTGTGTCTGACTCCTTTTGCTCAGCACATTCATCCACCTTGTGGTAATTTGTATGCTGCTCCTTGTTATTGCAGAGCACCTTTCCCTGTAGTTCATACCCAAGGTATTCATCCATTCACCTGTTGATGATGTCTGGAGTTTTCTAGTTTGGAACTCTAATGAAGAAAGATGCTATGAACATTCTTGTCCACTTGTTGTGGATATATGTGTTCATTTCTCTTGGGTAAAAACCTAGGAGTGGAATTGTGGCTCATAGGGTAACTGTATGTTTCAATTTATTAGAAACTGCCAGTCTTCTAAAGCTGTAGTGCCATTTTACACTTTCACCAAGAGTGTGCAAGAGGGCCAAGGGCTCCACACCCCCACCTACATTTGGTATGGCGAGTCTTTTTAATGGTCCCATTCCATGGCTGTGTAATCGTATCTCGTGTTTTACTTTGCTAGCAGCATCTTGAGCTCAGGCAATGTACTCAAGTTCCCTGAACTTTGGTTTCTGTGTCTGTAAAACAGGAGTAGTAATAGTTCCCACCTCCTAGTGATGTTATGAGGATTAAATGTAGAACTAATGCAGGTAAAGCATTAGCTCAGGACTGAACATATGTCTAGTGCTCAGGAGAGAGCTAACTATGTTATCCCTTGGCATAAGAGATGCTCTGTCTGTTCCCAAACACAGCCACCTCTCTTTCATCATCAACCTTCTATGGTGTTGCTGGGGCCCACTGACCCTCCTTGGTGAGGCTGTGTTTTCTTGTATCCCCTTATCCTTCTCCCCTGACCTCTAACTACTGAAAGAGAAAGCCTCCAAAGGAATAAACCACCTAATAAAACCTATGTTGGGTCTCACCTTCTACACCAAATACCTCTTTGGGGCATTTTCCCAATGAACTTAATTTTTGCCTGAGAAGAGTTCTGGGGACAGCCATTAAGATAATTTTCAATTATCGTCTCAAGCCCTGCCAAGATCAATTCTTATGGGATTGAGGACTCTCCTAGGGACGCCTGGGATAGACAGTGGAGCTGAGGCTGGAACTGGGCATGCCTCAAAGGAGAAGGACTTTCATGCGTCCCTTTGGCTGCCTCCACCCAGCATTGGCGATGATCACCCCCTCACCCAGCTCTCCGTACATGCTTCCTCAAGGAGATCTTGAATATTTATCATGTATTAGGTGAAAAAAGAAGTGGAACAGGAGGAAATTGTGTCACTGCATATGAAATTTGCCTGAAAAGTTTCCACTTTTCTCTAGTTGGAAAATAGTTTTGATTTGAAATATGAAGCTTCTCTCCAACTTATTATCTCAGAGACAAGAACAGAAAGCAATGCTCCTTGGGCTTCAGGTGGAGCCTCTGGAGGTGGTGGGCGGTCGCAGGCACTGCCAGTTGTCTGCAGCAATTGCCCCTATGCATCAAAATTGCAAATTTTCTTTTTTCTTCTCTTGCTTTTTCCCCCTCCAAAATTTGCCTATCGCTCACAGGCAGCAGTGAGCCAAGCGGAAGCTCTTCAGGGAGCAGCAGGGTCCCTGCATCAGACAGAACGCCCAGGCTCATTTTGTCCTGGACACTCATTTGAATGCAGTAGCCTTGACTCCATTTCACTCAGTTCTAGGCTGGAAAGGATCTCTTAGGTCAAGAGGCCAATCCCCTCTGCTGCAGATATACTGTGCTTTACTGGGTCACTGCTTCCTTTGAGACTCAGTAGACAGCCTGTGGATCCATGCTGCAAATAAACGCACGTATTCCCCAACAGGTGCATGCACCTGATGAGGAGCGGGGAGTGTGGATTCACAGAATTTAATTCACAGGACACCTTCAGGTCAAGAACACTCTGTGTAAAGTGACTTCAGTCGTGACTGACTCTTTGCAACCCTATGGACTGTAGCCCACAAGGGTCCCCTATCCATGGGATTTTCCAGGCAAGATTACTGGAGAGGGTTGCCATTTCCTTCTCCAGGGTATCTTCTCAACCCAGGGCTCTCAACCCACGTCTCTTAAGTCTCCTGCATTAGCAAGTGGTTTCTTTACCACTAGTGCCACCTGGGAAGCCCCCAAGATCTTGCATGACATTAAAGACACCACAATAAAATCATGATAGGTGTCTTTAAGGAACAGTTAGGTACCAGTCACTACACTCAGCGTCTCTAAGTGAGTTGGCACAAGTGGAGGTGCTTAGCAGAGTGCCTGGCACTTCGTAAGCGCTCTTATGATTGTAATTCTCACGTCATCCACACAACAGCCCCTCACTGCTGCATTATCTCAAACTATAGATAAGATTCCAGAGGCTCAGAAGCTTCAGGTCATTTGTCAAATGTCCCCAGCAGTAAGCAGCAGGAACAGGTCTTTCTGACTCCAGCCTTGTGTTCTTCAAGTATTCACGGTTCAGGTGGTCCTTGCCCCTCCTTCTACACCTCCTATGATAGGGCCTCTGCAATCACTCAAGCTGGGCGTCTTTCCAGGTCTGGGTTGTTCTGACACTTGGAAAGACTTTCTCTCCTCCAGGGTCCAAACTTGTGCTGGGTCTTAGCTCTATCCTCTGGCCACAGGCAGCGTAGGTGCTCTAATGGTTTTACAATTACCCTGCAAAGGTCTGGATCCTGTGACCCTTTCCTCCAGCTCAGTTCTTTTCACTGCATCTCAAAGACTTGTTCAAGGTCATATTCATGTGGAGGCAGGATTCTCACTGGCTATATTAGTTTCCTGGGGGTGTTGTAACAAACGAGTGTAGACTGGGGAGTTGGAAACAAAGAAGTGTATTCCCTGATAGTTCTAGAAACCAGAACTCTGAGATGGAGGTGTTGCCAGGGCTGGTTCCTTCTAGAGATGCCAGGAAAGAAACTGTGTGTGTCAGACCTTTTCCAGCTCTCAGTGACTAACAACATTCCCTGGGGTGGAGCCACAACTTCTCTGCCTGTCTTCACATTGCCTTCTCCTTTGTGTGTTTTCTTCTCTCTTAAGGGCCCTTGTTACTGAATTTGGAGCCCACCCAGATGATCCAGGATGGTCTTATCTCTAGATCCTTAATCAATTAATAAAGTAGCAGCCAAATGCAAAGCAACAAAACTTATGAGAAATACAAAAAGGAAGAGAAACACAAGAATAGTGGAAGATTTTACTTTATTTTGTGTTTGACAGAGTAATTAGGTAAATGACAAACATGAGAAAACAAGACTGAAACAGTATAGTTAACAAGGTCGACATATATATGGCAAAAAGAGACAGAGGGAGAACTCTTCTGCTACAGCCTGCCTTTAGGTGTCCATGAGACGTTTTCAAAAACTGGCCATTCCCTGGTGATTCAGCAGTAAAGAAACCACCTGCCCATGCAGGAGACACAGGTTAGATCCCTGGGTGGGGAAGATCCCCTGGAGAGGGAAATGGCAACCCACTGAAGTAGTCTTGCCTGAGAAATTCCATGGACAGAGAAGCCTGGTGGGCTCTAGTCTGTGAGGCTATGGTCCAATTCTCACATTTGTACATGACTACTAGAAAAATCATAGGTTTGGCTATATGGCCTTTGTCGGCAAAGTGCCTTAAATACTCCACCTAAAATTCAGTAAACAAGAATGACAATAAGGCATCCACCCACAAAGTTAGAAAAGGATAACAAAGTAAACTCAGAAGTGGAAGCAAAAGGTAACAGAGTAATTTGAAAGAATAGTTTAATGGTCTAGAAGATAGAATAACGGTAGATAATTAAGATCCAAAAATGGTTTAAAAAACGATGGTAAGACAGATATATTTATAGCTCTAAATAAAGAACAAATTTAGAAGGCAAATATACACAGAATAAGATAAAGACAAACTAGCCCAGAGACAGAATTAATCATTAAATTTATCTGTTTAGCTCTATAAAAACAAATTTGAAAACCAGAATGGCTATGGAATTTTCTGATTCCAGAAGACAAAAAAAAATTCTGAATGTAATGATATGCATGGAAAAATGGAGAAAATTGTCAAAGAGTTATATTCCCAACATCACTAGGCTAAATGTCTTGACAGAAGAATTTCATCAGCTTAAAAACAAATAATTCCAATATTTCAATATTAATTGTTCTGTTCTAGAAGTTGAAGAAGGAAAAAACCCAGATTATTTAAATGAATCAAACAATCCACTGAGATTAAATCTTAGTGAAAATTGAACATAGAAAGAAAATGCCAAACTAATTTCATTTATGAATGTCAATTTTGAAATCCTAAATGAAACATTACCAAACAGAATTAGCAGCACTTAAAAGTATAATAAAATATATCCAAGTGGAATTTATTCTAGAAATGCAAGGATGGCTTAACATTAAAAAAAAAGATTACTTGATTCATCATATTGAAATGATTCATCTGTGAAAAGGAAAGACCAATTTTTTATTTTAAAAAATTCAATAAAATAGAAATAGATGGATATTTTCTTAACATGAAAAAGAATCATAAGTAATACGAAAATGCTGGAAGATTTCCTACTAAAGTGAAGAACAAGAGAAGAAGTCCCCGTTTCAGTACTGTTACTTAATATTGTACTGGAAGCAGCAATGAAATTAGATAAGATGAAGAAATTAGAAGTATGAAAATTATAAAAGAGAAAATAAAATTATAATACTCAGATGATATTATTATATATCTGGAAAACCTAGAAAGATACATTTTGGAACTGTTGTCAAGAACTAAATTCAATAATGTAGCAGTGTACAAAATAAATATACAGAAATCATTAATATATATATGTGTGTCCCTGGTGGCTCAGAGCCAAAGAAGCTGCTTGCAAAGCATAAGACACAAGAGACATGGGTTCGATCCCTGGGTCAGGAAGATCCCCTGGAGGAGGGCATGGCAACCCACTCCACTATTCTTGCCTGGAGAATGGCATGGACAGTGGAGCCTGATGGACAGCAGTCCATAGGGTCGCATAGCGTCGGACATGACTGAAGCAACTGAGTAGGCACGCACACATATATGTACGTATAGAGCCATATGGATTGATGGATGAGTGGATAGACAGACACAACTAGAGTATATAATGGAGGACACAAGCTCATTTACAATAGCAACAAAAAGATAAAATATCTAGTAATAAATTTAACAAGAAATGTTCAAGGCATACATGAAGAAAAGTTGTTTTTAAGACCTCCGAAGACTCTTGAACAAATGGGAAATCTGTCTATATTCTTGGATGGAATGACTTGAACTCATAACTATTTCATTTCTCCAAAGTTAATTTTTATCCAAGTTAATATTTAAGCTTAACAAAATCCTAATAACAATGCCAGTAGTTCTTTTGGGGAGAGAAAGTTCAGTTCAGTTCAGTTCAGTTCAGTCGCTCAGTCGTGTCCGACTCTTTGCGACCCCATGAATTGCAGCACGCCAGGCCTGCCTGTCCATCACCATCTCCTGGAGTTCACTCAGACTCACGTCCATCGAGTCCGTGATGCCATCCAGCCATCTCATCCTCGGTCGTCCCCTTCTCCTCCTGCCCCCAATCCCTCCCAGCATCAGAGTTTTTTCCAGTGAGTCAACTCTTCGCATGAGCTGGCCAAAGTACTGGAGTTTCAGCTTTAGCATCATTCCCTCCAAAGAAATCCCAGGGCTGATCTCCTTCAGAATGGACTGGTTGGATCTCCTTGCAGTCCAAGGGACTCTCAAGAGTCTTCTCCAACACCACAGTTCAAAAGCATCAATTCTTCGGCGCTCAGCCTTCTTCACAGTCCAACTCTCACATCCATACATGACCACAGAAAAAACCATAGCCTTGACTAGACGGACCTTAGTTGGCAAAGTAATGTCCCTGCTTTTGAATATGCTATCTAGGTTGGTCATAACTTTTCTTCCAAGCAGTAAGCGTCTTTTAATTTCATGGCTGCAGTCACCATCTGCAGTGATTTTGGAGCCCCAAAAATAAAGTCTGACACTGTTTTCACTGTTTTCCCATCTATTTCCCATGAAGTGATGGGACCGGATGCCATGATCTTCATTTTCTGAATGTTGAGCTTTAAGCCAACTTTTTCGCTCTTCTCTTTCACTTTCATCAAGAGGCTTTTTAGCTCCTCTTCACTTTCTGCCATAAGGGTGGTGTCATCTGCATATCTGAGGTTATTAATATTTCTCCCGGAAATCTTGATTCCAGCTTGTGTTTATTCCAACCCAGCATTTCTCCCAACCCAGCGTTTCTCATGATGTACTCTGCATATAAGTTAAATAAGCAGGGTGACAACATACAGCCTTGATGTACTCCTTTTCCTATTTGGAACCAGTCTGTTGTTCCATGGGGGATTGAGAAATTGATAAGGTATTTACAAAATTCACATGGAAAAATAAACAAGCATAATCCTTCTGCAATTTGTTCCTTCTTACTCAAAATTATTATTTTTTAAAAAATGTATCTGTGTTGATACGTATACATCATTCATTCTAAATGCAGCATAATACTTTTCTGTTGTATGAAGACACTTCATTAGTTTTCCTGTTGATGGGTATTCAGATTGTCTCCTGGGTTATGGAACGCCCTTAAACGGTTCCGATCATCCTTTGTGTTTGTATGTGTGTGTGTCAGAGAGAGAGAGAGAGAGGCAGGATGGGGGTCGGGGGACAGAGGCATCTTGGGCTTGAGGCTCCTATACTACCTCTAGCATATAAATTCAGACCTATACATGACAGTCACCTGGGATTTTGAATTTTTTCAGACCACTTGAATTTTTTGTTTCCATAGCGACTTGCCGGATGCATCCTTGGACTGATGGAAAAAGTTTTCCTTGACCCTGTGTAAGAGTTTTATGCTCTCCACCTGCATAGACTAAAGACCACGGTGCTGCCTGTAAATCGCAACCCCTGGGATTTAAGTCATTAGGTTCAAGACCCTTGTGGGCCACCATAGTATCAGTTTCTGCTTCCACTTCCGGCTTTGTGGTGCCTTGTTTTATCTGACTTCTGGGAATTCCAGTTCTTTCTTTCAAGCTTGACTAGTATTTGTAATCTTTCAGTTGTGCTTTACTTAGCATTTCTATGTGGCTGTGGGAGGTGGGAGGCCCTTTTGTGTCAGCTCTGTTCAGGGCAGGGCTGGGAGTCCCAGGACCGCAATGGGTCCCCAGGACATTGCATCTTGTCTGGTTGCTCCAGCCAGTGAGTTTATGTTCTGCTTCTGGCTCACTGGTACCTGCTTTGTCAGCCCTGGTTGCCTTTATCCAGGTCATGGAGGGGTGGAATCTGGGAAAGTGCTGTGCACGGCACCCAGCACAGAGGCTGCCCCCAAAGAGTGTGTGCTGATTTAGGACATGAAAAACAGACATTAAGAGCATTTAAACAGTTCTGCAGGTTGGCACTAACCCATTAATCAATATGAACAATCAGGTATTTTCAAACCTATGGGATTACATTACCAACCAGACCCTGAGCCTCCAGAACCTCTGTATTCAGAGCCGGGGGAATGAAGGATGTGGGGACAGGGGAGAAAACCTGAACAAGGCCAGTCCAAGTCTGGGGAAATGAACTCCCCTCTGGACATGCCCTACGGGAATCATGACCTTCAGGCTCAACGGAAAGCAGGTTTAGTGTGATCTGCAGATCCTTCTAAGGGCTCTGATTTGGGGTTTGGCCCATAGCCAGTGTGATCTCTGGACCAGAATCTTTCCTATCATAAAAGATTCTGCAGAACAAGGTGTAGGGTAATCTATGTAAGTGGAGAAGGATTTGTAGAGGTTGGAAAGAGTTTCTACCAGGGAGAAGCTCAAGATGGGGCTCCATCCCAGGGACATGGCAGGAGAGGGCAGCTCAGCAGCCCCCTGGGAGCTGCACAAACACTTGGATTTTCTATCCACTGGTGGAGGGGTAGGTGGGGCTCCTGGTATGCAGCCAGGAAGCTCCCCAGGGCCTACCAGCGGAAAGGATTGTGGCAAAACATGTGAGTGATGGGGTGGGAAGTCTCAATGTATTTGGACAGTGTCACTCACTCAGACTTTAAAAAGCAGAGACATTACTTTGCCAACGAAGATCCATATAGTCAAAGCTATGGTTTTTCTAGTAGTCATGTGCAGATGTGAGAGTTGGGCCATAAAGGCCAAGCACCAAAGAACTGATACTTTCAAACTGTGGTGCTGGAGAAGAATCTTGAGAGTCCCCTGGACAGCAAGCAGATCAAGCCTGTCAATCCTAGAGGAAATTAATCCTGAATATTCATCTGAAGGACTGATGCTGAAGCTGAAGCTCCAATACTTTGGCCACCTGATGCAAAGAGCTGACTCATTGGAAAGAACCCTGATGCGAGAAAGATTGAAGGCAGGAGAATGGGATGACAGAGGATGAGATGGTTGGATGGCATCACTGACTCAATGGACATGAGTTTGAGCAAACTCCAGGAGTTAGTGAAGGACAGGGAAGCCTGGCGTGCTATAGTCCGTGGGGTAGCAGAGTGAGACATGACTGAGCAAATGAACAACAACTTGCTCAGAAGGACTCAGTGAAGCAGGACATTCCATAAAGTGCTGGATCATCTTGAGGAGGTGGGGTTGAATTCTCAGTCACAGAACAGTGTTCATTCTCTTCTGTTCAGTAGAGGACTACTTTCTGATGGAGAGGGAGCATAGATCCTGCAAACGTGTTAGTCTTTGTCAGTAGAGTCTGTCTTGGAGGATGAAAGACATTTAGGGGATTCAGGGGATGCATTAGGCAGTTTGTCAAAAGTTATCCTTATATTAACTGGCAAAGTTCCCACAGATTTGATCCAAAGAACAGTAGGGCCTCCTGACCTGAAGGGGCAGCCAAGAGCAGCTCAAGGCACAGAGAGCAGAAAGGAATCACTGGTCCATCAGCCCAGGTGGTGAAAGAAGGGGGAGCGTGTAAACAGGCATGTGGACAGAGTGGGGTGAGGAGGCAACACTCTAACTGCCTCCGGGGACCCGAAGGCTGCCTTCCTTCTACTCACCAGTGCCAGCTTGAAAGGCCTGGGGGTGATGCTACTCCAGGAGGATGCTAAGAAAAGAGACCCAAGGGTTTTTACTGGTTGTAGCCTATTTTGTAACACAGTGGAGAAGGTACTTCCCACCTCCATCACTCATACATTTTGCCCTGATCCCTCCGAAGGGTAGGCCTTGGAGAACTGCCCAGCTGAGTACCAGGAGTACCCCCCAACCCCTCCCCTACTAGTAGATAGAAGATCCAAGTGATTGTGTGGCTCCCATGGGCCCACTGAGGTGCCCTCTCCCAGGTCCCTGGGATGGAACCTCATCTTGAGTTTCTGCCTGATGGACTTGCCTGATTCCTGGAACCTCAAAGCATCCCTCTTTTCACTCTAGGGGAAGCTATGCAATCCTGAAGTTGGGCAATTTCCACAAGGCCTCTATTAATAGCTTTTACTTTTCTTTCCTTTTAAAAAAATAATCTGGAAGAATGGTTCTCAATCAGGGGCAATTTTGCACGCTCCGCCCCCCAGGGAAGTTTGGCAATGTCTGGAGATACTTGGTTATCACACTTGTAGGAGTGGGAGAGGTGGGTAGTGCATCTGTGGACCGGGGATGCTGCTAAACATCCTACCAAGAGACCTCACAACAGAGAACTACCCATCCCCAAATGTCAGTGGCGCTGGGGTTGAAAAACCCTGATCTAGAATCATTTTCTCACCGAGTTTCTGTTTTTTTCCAAAGGCAAGTGCCAAGCTCCAGGCTACTTTTGCTTTCAGTTCAGCCAATGCCACATCCCCAAGGCAAAACGTCTTGGGTATGTTCTTAGAATTGGTGAGGAAAAATGACAGAGAATAAAATACTCATTGGTCTCTGATTCTCTGACATCAGGAAAACAACATGTAAATTAAATTTTCAATCCATTATTCTGCCACACCTTCAACCTGCAAAGCTCTGAGATGCCCGAGGACTTCCAATGCCGCAATTTCACTTTGCTTCCTTTTCTCTGCCCACTTTCAGGTTTATGTATCCGTGTGGGGACGCAAGTCCAAAGTGTGGGGGTGGATGAGATCACTCCCAGAGCGTTGTCTCCATGGGGGGTAGGGGGAGTAGAGGAGCAAGGACAGGGCCCCATTCAGAGATGCTGGTGTGAGTCAAGAGAATGTGAGATCTGTTCATTCATCCACTCACACTATTGAGTGTTCTGTGTCAGATGCTGTTCTGGATACTGAAGCTGTGCTTGCACTCAGCTGCTCAGGTGTGTCTGGCTCTTTGTGACTCTACGGACTGTTGCTCGGCAGTCTCCCTTCTCCATGGGATTCTCCAGGCAAGAATCCTGGAGCAGATTGCCATGTCCTCCTTCAGAGGATCTTCCCGACCCAGGAAGACCTGCATCTCCTGTGTCTACTGCGTTGGCAGGCAGATTCTCTACCACTGAGCCACCTGGGAAGCCCTGGATACTGAGGTCATCAAAACAAAGTTTCCCCACTCGGATGATGAAGACACGGGGGAAAGGGTGAAGACATGTTGCCAAAGAAGTTAATTGGGGTGAGAGTTGGAAAGAGGCCGTTCAATCTGCCTTCCCTGGGGGGCCACAGAGCGCAGTTCTGGGGGACGGCTGCTTGCCAAACCTGGTGGTCCAGTGGTTAGGACCCCATCTTCCAGTACAGGGGATGGGGGGTTCGGTTCCTGGTCAGAGAACTAAGATTCCACGTGCCTTGCGGTCAAAAAACCAAAACATAAGACAGAAGCAATATTGTAATGCATTCAATAAAGACTTTAAAAACTGGTCCACATCAAAAAATAAAACAAAAAAAAAAATGGCCCAGTGTAGGGGCCAAGGTGGGGACACGGGAGGGCCTGGCACATAGTGGGCCTCACCAAACGTTGGATCAACCAGCCAGTTTCTGGGTCACTGCCTAGAAATAGTCCCCATCCCCTTCCCCGGTGATTTATTGAATCTGCTGTTACAGCCTCTGCGATTTTTTCTGAAAAGTTTTATGGAGAGCAGGAAAGGAAAAGTGCCGGAGTCCTAGATTCAGAAAGGGGGAAGGAGGTATTTATTATTCCTTTAGTATAAGACAAGGCACAGCACCAGGAAAGGAATAATCAAAGTTGACAGCCCAGAGGAGATGACAGGAAATGGTTTGGAGGAATCTCCTTTGGTCAGGAATGCTAAGAGAATTTGTGCCGAACCAGGGAGTTAACTGTGAGAGATTTTGCCTCAAAAACATGTCTAATTTCATTTTTTAAACCCTGCTAGTAGAGGTGAAGCGGGCTTGTATCTGTGGATTATACCACCCCGGGAGGGCTTCATAACAGACATGAAAATAAATGAGTTATGACAGTCACTTCCTGAAGTCGGCAACACTCCTTCTCACTGGAGATCCGGTGGCCATCAGAGTTGCAGTGAAAGGAGTTTCTGAAAGCCTTCATGTGGGTGGGTTTTAGGGCCTGGAATCAGGGAAAGTCCGTGGTGATGGTAAGACCTCCAAATATGTTAAGAACAAGAGTTGTTCCTTGAGGGCTTGTTCGGAAAAAAAAAAAGAAGATCCTGATACCAAACCCTGATGAGACTTAATGTTCACATCAAATCTGAAGCCAGGAGGCTTGAGTCTGTTGCCGTGTCCACACCTGACCTCTCTGAGTCTCTGCAAAACCAGGAGACTGGACCCATGACCTGTGAGGGTCTGATCTTGCTTGTGCTTGTCTGGCACCCACTGTCTATTTGTTTGGTAATGACGTGTCCATTTCCTTCAGGCTAGCCCGTTGCCCATCATGAACACTGTTCATGAGCTTGGCAGTCTATTCTTACCTCCTCTGATCATGATGGTGGGGTGTCATTTCTGCTCCCCATCTTCCGGGAAGCCTGGTTCTCCAGTCTTTCCTTCAGTCCTACACACCATCCCATTCTTTCCACTGAATTTCTTTTTGCCTCCATTAGCAAGCATTGTTTCTGTTGTGTTGCATCCTAAAGGCTCTGGATTTTGAAGTCTGGGTGGGAATAATCCCACTTTACAGTATTGTTGAAGAGATGAAAGGAAACAATGTATATGAAGAATGTATATGAAGCTCCTGGCCCAGTGCCTGGCAGGGCCGGTGCAAGGTGAATTCCCTTCTTTCCATGTCTCTATATCTCATCCATTGGACATGCCATGGGTGATGGATTTCCCCCATCATATCCTTCTAAGAGGAACTTTTGTAAGAACTAAACTGAGCAAAGATTATTGTGGAGAATAAATGAGATCATTCTTTCTTTCTTTTGGCAAATATTTAATGAGTACCACCTAATAAGTGCCAGGCCCTTCTAGGCACTGCAGATGCAGCAGTGAGTAAAACCAAGGTGCTGCTGACCAGCAGTTCACAGTATAATGGGAGTTACACTTACAGTTCGGTCACTCAGTTGTGTCCGACTCTTTGCGACCCCATGGACTGCAGCATGCTAGGCTTCCCTGTCCATCACCAAGTCCCGGAGCTTGCTCAAATTCATGTCCATCGGGTCAGTGATGTCATCCAACCATCTCATCCGCTGTCATACCCTTCTCCTGCCTTCAATCTCTCCCAGCATCTGGGTCTTTTCCAATGAGTCAGTTCTTCTCATCAGGTGGCCAAAGTATTGGCACTTCAGCTTCAGCATCAGTCCTTCCAATGATATTCGGCACTGATTTCCTTTAGGATTGACTGGTTTGATCTCCTTGCAGTCCAAGGGACTCTCAAGAACCTTCTCCAACACCACAGTTCAAAAGCATCAGGTCTTCAGTGCTCAGCTTTCTTTATAGTACAACTCTCACATCTATACATGACTACTGGAAAAACCATAGTTTTGACTAGATTGACCTTTGAAAGTAATGTCTCTGCTTTTTAATATACTGTCTAGTTTGGTCACAGCTTTTCTTCCAAGGAGCAAGCATCTTTTAACTTCATGG
Organism: Budorcas taxicolor; assembly: GCF_023091745.1. Taxonomy (NCBI): domain Eukaryota; kingdom Metazoa; phylum Chordata; class Mammalia; order Artiodactyla; family Bovidae; genus Budorcas; species Budorcas taxicolor. The sequence goes on from NC_068912.1 coordinate 107,537,671, forward strand.
CTGCAGTCACCATCTGCAGTGATTTTGGAGCCCAAGAAAATAAAGTCTGTCACTGTTTCCATTGTTTCCCCATCTATTTGCCATGAAGGAATGGACCAGATGCCATGATCTTGAGGAAGGCAATAAACCAACAGATATTTGGTTTAAATGGAGTAGTCAGGGAATGTGCCTCTCTGGAGATGACAGATGGGCAGAAATATGACTGAAACGAAGGAGGGGGATATGCCAATATCTAGGGGAGGAGCTTTCCAGGCAAGGAGGAAAGTAAGTTCAAAGGCCCTGAGGCAGGTGTGGCCGGGAAATAGCAAAGAAGCTAGTGGTGTCTGAAGTACATGGAGCAGGGAAGAGAAAGGTAGGAAAGGAGGCCAGAGAAGTAGCAAGACTCTACAGCATCCCTGCCAAGTGGTCCATCCTGCCTTTGCTTACATGCCTCCAGAGATGGGGAGCTTACTCCCACCCATATTAGGACAAGTTTGACCCTCAGTATTTCTTCTCACTCTGAACCTCCACCCATCAGCCTTATTTTGCTTCTTGAAGTCCCACAGAACCCATTGCTTCTCTTGGCCAACTCCTTGGAGACCTGAAGATCTTAATCTTATTCCTTGAGATGTTGCTCTTCAGTTATCATTTGGAATCTCTTTGGAATTCATCAGGACATTTCCGCCCCTTGTAGGCACAACACCTCCCTTAATTCTGCCTGAGATGATGTTGGTGTTTACAGCAGGCTGTTCCACAACTGTCAGTGCCCACGGCACCAGGCTTTTCTTTTTTTAAAAAATATCTGTTTATTTGACTGCATCCAGTCCTAGTTGTGGCACACAGGATCTTCATTTCGTCCCGGGGAGTCTTTGCTTGCAGGGCAGGGACTCTCCAGTTGTGACGTGCGGGCTCAGTACTCGCAGCGGGCAGGCTCCAGGGTGTGCGGCCTCTCTAGCTGTGGCACACGGGCCCAGTCACTTTGTGCGTGAGATCCTAGCTTCTGGGCCTGGGACCAAAACTGCACCCCCCACACTGCAAGGCAGATCCCCAACCGCTGAACCACCAGGGGAGTCCTAGGCTTTCCTTTCATGAAAGAGACTGTTCACCCTCTCCCGCGGGTGAGTCCTCTCCCGTGTTGAAGTCACTGGTTTGAAATACAGGTGCAGAATATGACATTTACTTCTGTTAAATGTCTTCCTGTTGGATTAAGCTCATGGATCCGACAAGTTAGACCTCTTGAGACCCTGATTCTGTCACCCATCAGACTGATTCTTTTTCTCCTCTTCTCACACACAAGTCTTACCCCAAGCCCTCTGTGCAGGGCTCTGACCAGGCACTGCAGGTGCAGAGATTCCCTCGGGGAACCTACAATCGTGGTGGAGGATGTGAAATCACTGTCATTACAGTCCAGTGTGGAGCTTCTGTGGGAAGCTGGCAGCAGTAGGTGTCAGGAAATGCCAGTGGAGGTGACCTGGAGCAGGTACTTGTCAAGAGTCCAGCTGGAAGGGAAGGCATTCCAGGAAGAAGGCATAGCAAATGCAAAGTCATGGAGACAGGGCAAGTCAGTGCTGTGTTCGTGGAACCCTTGTCGTGTGAGGCATCTAACATGTGTACAGAGTATGAAGAAGCTCTGTCTGGCCAGAACAAGTAGATTATCAGAGCATGCATGTCTTGAGTGTTTCCCAAGGACCAACTGGATCCAGGGAACTCTCAGTTTTCAGTGTAAACACACCCTGTGGGTTTTCTGCAGGGGCTCTTGTGGGTGTACAGTAGTCATTTAGTGGGGCTACCCTGTGAGACCACCACAGATCAGATGTTCCTCTCTGGGGTAGGAGGTGGGCGGTTCCTTGTGAGTCCCAGCCAGGCCAGGACTGGCTTGACCTCTGAGCTGGTGGGAGCTGGTCACAAACACTCCATTTTCACTCAACACCTTCCATGGTCTTAATCCAGACTTTCTCCAGTCTGTTTACCTTTCCGGTGGTGCTACGTCTGTCCCTGAAAGGTCCTTGAAATTTCGGGGACCCAGAATGACTTCTGTTCCGAATTTAGCACCTGAGCCCAGCAGCATTCTGTCTTGCAAAACTACCACTATGCCAGCTTCACATGAAGGGCCCATTTAATATGCAGCTGAGAAACAGCCCTACAAAGCAAGGAAGATAAGGTGGGGATGTTGAATATTCATTTCTGTGGTTAGAGGGTGTTTTTCCTGGGATTCTGTTATTCAGATTAGCTTGGATTGTAACTTCCATTTCAACAACAAATACTTAAAGAAACACAACAGGATAATACTCCCTGATGTGTTCTCCTGAGATCTCCTCTAGAGTGACCTGCTTCCCCAAAATGCCACCTTGAAGGCAGGGACCATGGCTGACCACTTCCTGCAGCGTCACGGGCCTAACCCAGCAGACAGGAGGAGCATGGATGACAGCTAGCTGATCTCTGGTCCTGAGGTCAGTGCCTGCAGTCCCAAGATCTGCCAGTTGATCTATAGCGTTTGGCAGGGCAATGGGCCATCCTGACCCTCGGCTCAGCGTAGGAAGTAACCAGGCAGGGAGGTCAGCTGAAGATGTCTGGAAGCCACTGCCCCTTGTTCCCAGTGGAACTGGTGAAGCCTGTTCTACCCGTCCTGGAAACTCAGACGAGGACCAGACAGCAATGATCAGTGATGGAAAGCTGAGCAGCAGTTTGCATTTCTATTACGATCAAATAGTTTCGCATCCATCTGTGTCTTTCCATCTCCCCTGACACCTCTTTGTTCAAACCTGGATAGACACTCACCTTCTAACAACTTCCTGCTTTCACCCTCAATCCTCTCAAATCTCTACCTGGCAGCCGGAGTGATTTTTGAGAGTGTAAATTGGACCATATCATCCTGCTTAAAAGCCTTCTGTGCCTTCCCATTGAGCTTAGGATAAAATCCATGGCTCACATGGTCCTGCAGGGTCAGGCCCCTGCCTGCCTCTCTGAACCCCTCTTTTTCCACTGTCCTCTGTGCTTCTGCTACCAATTCCTAGAATGTGCCAAATTCTTTTCTTCCGCAGGCCCTTTGCACAGGCTCTCCTCTCTCTTGGGATATGATTATCAACTCCTCTCCAGGTTAGCTCCATCTCCTCTTTCAGTTTCAATATCACTTCCTCTAAAAGGTCTTCCCAAATCGCTCAGAGCTGGTTTCCCTATATGAGTCTGTTATAACACTCTATTCTTCCTTCTAACTTCCTTACTCACAATCTATGAGTGGTTTACTTGTTATCTGTCTCCTCCATTAAAAGGCAAATTCCTCTAGGGCAGGGGTCTTCTCTGTCTTAGTCATCACTGCAGCCTCAAAACCCAGCACAGTGCTCGATAAATAGTGACCAAATGAATTAACCTATGTGTCAGGCTCCTCATACACTTATTTTCATTTAACCTTTACAGTCATGTCGTGGAGTTGGTTGTTGTTGCCCGTCATGGGGAGCGAAAGCAACTCTCACAACATCACACAGGGCACAGCAAGACATTGAACCCAAATCCACTGACCCTGCAGTCCACTTTTTTCCACTGTCTCCTCTGCACTGGAAGACCCAAGTACTAGCTTTGCTGCTTTCCACCTATGGGACACAGGACAAGGCCTTAGCTTTTTAAACTTCCTTTCCCTCATTGGTAAAATGTGGGCATTAATAAAAGTATTGCTGGGAGATTGCTGGGAGAAATATCAATAACCTCAGATATACAGATGACACCACCCTTATGGCAGAAAGTGAAGAGGAACTAAAAAGCCCCTTGATGAAAGTGAAAGAGGAGAGTGAAAATCTTGGCTTAAAACTCAACATTCGGAAAACTAAGATCATGGCATCTGGTCCCATACTTCATGGCAAATAGATGGGGAAACAGTGGAAACAGTGTCAGACTTTATTTTTTGGGGCTCCAAAATCACTGCAGATGGTGACTGCAGCCATGAAATTAAAAGACGCTTACTCCTTGGAAGAAAAGTTATGACCAACCTAGATAGCATATTGAAAAGCAGAGACATTACTTTGCCAACAAAGGTCAGTCTAGTCAAGGCTATGGTTTTTCCAGTGGTCATGTATGGATGTGTGAGTTGGACCATCAAGAAAGCTGAGCACTGAAGAATTGATGCTTTTGAACTGTGGTGTTGGAGAAGACTCTTGACAGTCCCTCGGACCGCAAGGAGATCCAACCAGTCCATCCTAAAGGAGATCAGTCCTGGGTGTTCATTGGAAGGACTGATGCTGAAGCTGAAACTGCAATACTTTGGCCACCTCATGCGAAGAGTTGACTCTTTGGAAAACACCCTGATGCTGGGAGGGATTGGGGGCAGGAGGAGAAGGGGACGACAGAGGATGAGATGGCTGGATGGCATCACCGACTTGATGGACGTGAGTGTGAGTGAACTCCGGGAGTTGGTCATGGACAGGGAGGCCTCGCGTGCTGTGATTCATGGGGTCACAAAGAGTCGGACACGACTGAGCGACTGAACTGAACTGAACTGATGGCTGCCTCTATAGTTACCTATTATTATATAGGCCTCTATAGTTTAGCTTGGACTCTGGAGCCAAATTATCAGGGTTCACCAACCAGCTACAATCCATGTGACCCTGGATGAGTAATTCAACTGCTCAATGCCTGAATTTTTTATTTTTAATTTTTTCTTTGGCCACATCACAGGGCTTATGGGATCTTAGATCCACCACCAGAGATCAAACCTCGCCCTGGGCAGTGATAGCAAGGAGTCCTAACCAGTGGACCACCAGGGAATTCCCCTGATTTTATAATCTGTAAAATGGGCATAAGTGGAAATGTTGAGAAGATCCCACAATCAAATGTAGGTGAAGATTTTAGAATGATGCCAGGCACTTAGCTCATTAGTTAGCATCTGTGAACTTTACTTCTCTCCAAAGCCCTTCCCCTTTCAGCCTCACAAAAACCCTTGAGAGCCAGGAAAGGCTTTGTTTTCCTATTTTATAGGCGAGGAAACTGAGGCTCAGGAGGTCTTGCTCAGTCTCGCCCCGAGCGGGTGGACGCGCAGGACTCAGCCCAGAGCAGAAGCCAGCATCCTTTCCTCCGCGCGCCCCTACGGCTTTTCTCCTGACTTCATCCCTGACTTCACCCCGGGGCCGCACCCCCCCTCCTGCCCCACCTGCCTTGCTTCTGCTGATCTGTCTTCTGCTCCATTAGGCAGGGCCATGGCCCCGGCCCTCGCAGGCCCCGGTGCCCTTGGCCCGCTCCGGCGGCCAGCGCCTGCCCGCCCCTGACCTGGAGGTGACAGCGAAGTGAATTAGCGCGCGGCCCAGGGCTCGGGGGCGCGGAGGTGCCGGGCGCAGCACTTCCCGGCCTGCTATTTGCACAAAGTGCTCTCAGGGCCTCTTTACGTTTGCGCTTGCGAGTGGAGCTATCCGCCGAGCGCGACTTCTCCAAAGGGCGCTCGCAACCTGGTTTTGAGGAACCGAGGCGGATCCTAAGTCTCCCTGTCTCGGTGTCCCCAGCTTCTGGTTTCTCTGCTCCGGGCCGGCTCTCGCCTCGTCCCTCCACGTCTCAGACTCGCTCTCCATCCTAGGAGATTCTCTCTCCCTCTAGGTTCTTTGCATCTGCCTTCCTCCATTCACTCCATCTCTTTCGTCCCTTGATCTCCGTCCATCTCTCCCCCGAGTCCGGCTCTGCCTCTCTCTTTCCCCGTGCCGTTCCCTAAATCTTGCTGTCTCCCTCTCCACTAGATCTTCTCCGCCCGCACCACCCCCGCAACCGCTCCTTCCGTTTTCCCTCCCTGTCTCTCCACGTCCTGTCCTTCAGCAGAGCCAATAAAGACGCAGGACGCAGCCGTGCCTCACCTTCCCGTGACTGATACCTGCATCGTGGTTTGGACCTGATTCTTGGCCCTAGTGTACTTTCAGGTCGTTTCAGAGGGTCTTTGGGACCCTAAGAGAGAGGAAGGGCTCTTGGATCCCACCTGGATCAAGCTCTCGTCATTCCTGTGGCTTTTGGGACAACCAGGGCGGGTTAAACATTCCAATGGCTTTAACTCCGGCGTCTGTGCATGCGAAGTCACTTTAGTCGTGTGCAACTCTTTGCAACCCTATGGATTGTAGCCTGCCAGGCTCCTCTGTCCATGGGATTCTTCAGGCAAGAATACCAGAGTGGGTTGCCATATGCTCCTCCAGGGGATCTTCCAGACCCAGGGACTGAACCTGTGTCTTTAACATCTCCTGTGCTTTGGCAGGTGGGTTCTTTACCTCTAGAGCCACCTGGGAAGCTCTGGGCATGAGCCCAATTTGCTTTCTTCTCTCCATTACCTCCCTGGGCTTCCTTCTCCCAGTCTTCGCCTTCGACCACTGATCGGAAGCTCGCTGAAAATTCTTCCTGGAAAATTCTAAATCTTCTAGCTTCTCTTAGTAGGTAGAAACTCTAAGCCAGAGCTGCTCACTTGATCTGCCAAGAAATACCATCCCCTCCTACCCTCAGAGTAGCCAGGTGGTCCCGGAACATCTGAAATTCATGAGCTGGTGATCTCTGGTAGAGAACAGTCGGGGCTGGAGTCCCTTGGATGGAACTCTGAGGTTCCTGCAAGTGGCCAGTAGCCTGGGATGGGCTGGGTGTGGTCCAGGAGGTGCTCTCTGCCTGAACATCTACTACATCCATCGATTTGGGAGTAGATCCCTGCTTGTGGTGAACAAGGGGCCTATGGAGTAACTGGAGTTTGTATTCCAGGTGCCCAAGGGGTCTCTAGCCCAGGGTGGGATCAAGGGTGGGGGATAGCGGGGTGATGAAGCTCCAGCGGTGACCGTGCTTTTCTGTTTCACATGTATCAGGACATTTCTGTCCTTCCTCGACTGCTTTGTCCATCTAGAGGCATCCCCGCTCTCTGCAGCCTGACAGCTCTCACGATGCATGCCTAGTCTGCAGAATGGAGCCGCATCGTTTTGAAATACTTGGCGTGAAAAAATTTGACTGGACCGTACAACCATTTGCTTGAACACAAGAAATTCCAACATTACTTCTTCCAATAAAGAAAAGACCTATTTGATTCTGTAAATATAATTTCAATCACTGCATTGCACTGAATACTTGTTTAAAATGATTTTAAGTATTTCATCACTTACATGTGAGAACAAACTTTCTTGTTAATGGTACCTGTCAAGAATTTGAAAAGATCCTCATTAAAACTCTTGATTATTTGTGTGGAGTCATTTGATCAATTGTGTGTAATCAGTTCCAGTTTTATATGTGATATTGAAAAAAAATGTTTCTGGGAGAAAACTGAGATTTCTCATTAAGACATTTGAAAAGATTTAATTTGGACGTTATGTACAAACTCAATATTTACTGTCTTCCCTGGTACTTTGTACTTTATTTTTTCTTATCATAATTATATTTTATAAGGAAAATGAAATGATAGATGCCTCCCAATGGATCTACATGAATTGTGTAGGGGAGCAGAGAACTGGACTTTTGTTGGGACTGTGGCAGCAAATGGGGAATTTCAGAGGATCCTGCCACAAGAAAGTTGGAGAGTTTTTTCTGGAACAGGAAGTTATTTCTGGTCATGCGTAACCTTGGCTTGAGGGGCTATCTCTGTGCTTCTTCTTCCCAGAGTACAGTCCAAGAGAATGGAGTCCCTGATTCTTCTTCAGGAGACTGGATTCCGGCCCCAGTTCCAGATGCTGTCTGCATCTCGGGCAGAAATGCACCTGCTTTCAGCCAGTGCTGCTGCTTAAGACAGTGGTCAACACGGGCCAATGCAGACACCCCTCCACCACCACCACACGCAGGGTTTTCTCATGGAGGGACCTTCCTTGAAGTGCTCCTGAGAATTGCAGGCTCTGGATAGGAAATGCCTGTCCCCAAAACTTGCTTTCCTGGGAACTGAACTGCTCTGGGGCATGAAAAATGTTGCTGCCTTGTTACCCCAGATACCAAGTCTGATCTGTTAGCCCGGGAATTTTTATGCACAGTGATGGGGAGGTGTAGGGGTGGGGGCTCTGTCTACCCCTTGCTAATTGCATAACTTTGACCTTGACCTCTTTATTCTCTCTGGGCCCAGTTTATTCATCTGTTATTAGGAGGCATTCATACTTGCCTTGCGGGGTCCTAAGGGGAAAATGAGGAAGAGTACGCAGCATTGCTTTGTAAACTGTAAAGTCCTGGATACATGGACGGGTTTTCATCATTGCTGTCAGCAAAAGTGGTACCACTATGACTCCTACTGAAGCAGGATGGTCATAGCAAACTCTGTAAAAGCAATTCTACAGTTAGAAGCTTCTCTGGGGTTCTGGCGGCAATGTACGGATGGTTAGGGGGACTCGGCCAGCAGGGGATGACTTCCGCTATAAGATTCAGCTCAAATTAGTCTCTGGTAACACAGTAGAGCCCTGTTCTTTCATTCATTGAGTAAACATATGCTTATTTATTTTAATTTATTAAAAATTTTGGCTGCACCACACAGCATGTGGGATCTTAGTTTCCTGACAAGGGAGGGAACCCAAGCCCCCCTGAATTGGAAGCATGGAGTCTTAGACATTAGACCACCGGGCCAGTCCTACTTATTTAATTTTAAATAGCTTTTCTCTTTTTTTTCCCATTCTGAAAGTAATATATGCTCATTCTAGAACATTTAGAAAGACATGCTGAAAGAAGATTTACCCCAAATCCTGCTGCCTGAATGAATATCCTGGGCACACAGATATCTCCCTGTGCTCTTTCAAATATATTTTTTAAGGAAAGTGTTATATCAAATAATACTTGCTGTTTTGTGATTGGCTTTTTTAAGAATCTAATAATGATTTTCGAACGTTTATTAGGTCATGAAGTGCCTTTCTATAGCATCATGAAGATCACTGGCTAGCTGTCCCTAACATGAAACATTCAGTGGTGCTCACTGTGTGCAAGCCCTGAGTGAGTCTCTCACTGGAACAGAGGGGATGAGTAGAGCCATTCTTGTCTGCTCTCTGGGAACTCATCATCTGCAGAGGAAGCCACATCACCCCAAGGAGACAGGACCTGAGAAATGCAAGGCAGGAATCATTTAACTTTGTGGGAGAGAGAGGACATTTCTAAAAGAGGAAGCAGGGAAAGTGTCCTGCAGGACAGGACTGGCCTGGAAGGGTGATCTGTATTTATTTCTTTAAGATTTGTTAATTTTTGGCTGTGCTGGGTCTTTGTCGCTGCGCATGGCCCTCTCCAGTTGCATCAAACGAGGGCTGCTCTCTAGTTGCGGTACGAGGGCTTCTCACGCCCGCAGCCTCTCCTGTGGTGGAGCACGGGCTCTAGCGCACGGGCTTGCATTGCTGCTGCCCTCGGGCTCCAGAGCACAGGCTCAGTGGTTGTGGTGCCCCGGCTCAGCTGCCCCATGGCATGAGAGATCTTCCCGGACCAGGGACAAAAATGTGTTTCCTGCATTGCAAGGTGGACTCAACCACTGGACCACTAGGGAAACACTGATCTGTATTTAAACATGTGAAAATGTGAAGGATTTCTGGGTGGCAGGGAAAACATGAATTATGGGAGTGGGTGAACCCACGCATCTTCAGAAAAATGATAAAAATCACACCATGTTCTCTGTGCTTTTGTGGAAGCTAGTGAAGAGGGTGGGCTTTTGTATCAGTATTGGTAAGCTCAAGGGATGGGATCTCGCCTGTTATCCCACCAAGGGATGGGAACATTTACAGCAGGGTTGTATCAGTGACCTTGAGCAAGTGTGCGTGTGTGCATGCTAAGTCACTTCAGTTGTGTCTGACTCTGTGTGACCCTATGGACTGTAGTCTACCAGGTTTCTCTGTCCCTGGAATTCTCCAGACAAGAATGCTGGAGGGGGTTGCCATCCACTCCTCCAGGGGATCTTCCCAACCTAGGGATTGAACCTGTGTCTCTTATGTCTCCTGCTTTGGCAGGTGGGTTTTTTACTACTAGCACCACCTGGGAATCCCCCTTGAGCAAGTCATATAACCTCAAAAGTTTAAAGCAGGAAAGACTGTATGCCCTCCTTCCAACTTTCCATTTCATAGAAGAGAATTGAGACCCAGAACAGAAGGCAACTTACCTGAAATGCCACAGCAACTGTTGGAGTTGATGCTAGGAGCTGATGGACTACTTCAAGTTTAAGGACCAGATTGTTCACAGAAGTCCACCCAGCGCTTGGCACAGACTTGCACAGGAACTATTCCACACCACCACCACCCCACCCAGCGCAAAACAGATTTATTAAACTCAACTGAGCTACTACGGTTCCGATAACCATCCCAGCCTTCTAGCACTATCTTGGGGAAGACCACGAGAAGGAATGAATTTGCCATCCTTCTTAAGATGCACAGTCAAGAAGAAAGTATTCATTTCTGTCCATTCCTGAACCTAGAATCAGGGTTCCCACCTAAGTCAGACTCTTTTGGTGAGAAGAATCAGAGAGTCACTGGAACTGTGTTAAACAGAAAGGAGTTTGCTATAAATATATATAAAATCTTTGGGGAATCCAAGGAAGGGAATCATAGGTTAGTCATGCCTCCTGGGAACTGGAGCTGAGACCTGAGAATCTATTAGAGTCAACCCAGCTGTATCTTCTCCCTGGACACCAGTCTCTCAGGGTAAAGATCCACCCACCTAAGCATGCATTCAACCCATCCATCTATCCAGCCATGACCCATCTATCCCATGATTCCATCTATTCCATGATCCACCTGTCCATCTATCCATCTATCCATCCATCCACCACTGAATCAAATGTTGCATGAGTTTCTGTCCTCTGGTGAGCCTCTGCCATTAGCTATCACATACTATGGTGGAGATAGAAATAAACAAGCACAGTCCTTGCTCTCAAGGAGCTCACAGTCTAACAGAAAATTGCTGTCATGTTTACTCATTCCCTCATCCTTCAGTAAACATTTCACTGTGCTAGGATGGGACCGGCATTGGGAAGGCAAAAATGAATGAGGCCTTCACGTCTCTCTCTCAGAACCAAGTCTAGGGAGGGGGACTCATGGCTACAATCATAATGCAATCTGATTGGTGCTAAAAGAGGGATTGATGGACTGATTTGTTGATATTCTGCCTTATTCTATGAAAGAGTTAAGATTTAAAGATATGTAGATTAAAGGCTCTGGGATGTGTATCAATGCAGAACTATTTTGCGATTGTATTGTTGGGGTCATAGGGCTGGAGCATCTCCTTGTGGATGGGAGTGGGGTTTTCACAGAAGGAAATGAAAATGTCCATTGTCAGTCTTCTAAGAAAGATGTCATTTGTGCTGCAGGAAATGAGGACTTTGGCAAGCAGGCATTAGATGGGGGCGAAGAAAAAGACTTTCTGTCTGCGGTGCAAGCTGTGGCAATCTCTGGTACATTCCTAGAGGTGGTGGGGTAGATGCACGGGTGGAAGGTAATCTTTTCTGGACCCCATAGGAGCAACCAAGAAAAAGGCCTCTAGCCTGTCCTGAAAGGGAGTCTGGGGCAGGTTTGGGCCTCCACCGGCCTCCTCTCTATGGTAATTTCTTCCCTGTAAAAAAGGTGACAATACAGTTGAAAGTATTGGCATCATATACTTTCAAATACAGTGGCATCATCAGAAGTGAAAGGGAGCAATTAATAACTATGCTTAAGCTGCAAAAATAAGTGGGAGCATGGAACCACCTGCTTATCATTAACCAATCAGTAAAGTGTCTTTCAAAGTTATAGATCGGTCTGTCTTCTGCAGAGAAAGAGGGAAGGGCCTGTGTTCATGCTTGAGGCCTATGAAAAAGTCTGAATGCTGAAAGAAATGATTATTGACCCCCAAATGTGAAAAGAAAATGGCAAGAGAAAAAAAAGAGTAAGTGTTTAATTCAATGTCTATAAAACATCAGGCCGACATTGTTCATGGCTAAATTCATAAAGACTCCTTTACATTTGAAACCCATTTACAGCTTTGATTCTCTCTTCTCCAGAATCCTCAGGAAATACTTTTGAGAAATCATAGCCTGACATAAATCAGCTACTCATAGCCAAATCACTTCAAAAGTCAAATGATAAAAATTAAAAAAAAATTTACAGCCAGAAATTATATATGGGTGTGTTTTTATGTAGAGTGGGGACTTCAAAAGTCAGAGTATCCCCAAATCAATAAAACTCTTTAAGAGTCCCCAGCACAGGCCAGGCCACTGTGGCACACAGGATCATTGCTCATATGGTCTCCGTGAATGGTGCCATAGAGTTGTGCAGTGAACAGCCTGCACAGCTGTACGGGGTGATCATGAACACAAAGTGGGCGGAGTGCTCTTTCAGAGGCCGAAGAGAGAGTAGCAGAGGGCGAGGCAGTCTCCAGAGAGAACCATCGTGCCTGGGAAGCAGCTCAGCGTTGAGGCAAGGAAGACAGAGCAAATACACTCGTGTGTAAGAGCTAAGTCTTGACTCTCTTTTTGCTAACAGTCCAGCAGGGAAGACAGCCCGGCACACAAAGAACTGGGCTCAGAGGTAGTGGCTATGACAAGGGTTATAGTAGTGGTCAGACAGAGTGCAGTGGGGGACATGAGATGGAGGAGGAGGTAATCCCAAATGAAGGGACTGTGGGGGCTGTATAAAGAAGGGTTGATTCACACTGAGCCTTAGTGTAGAGCCAGGATTCATTCAGGCAGAGAACCAGGGGTGGCAAGCACAGGACACAGAGTGCCCTGGGGTCCCTCAGGGAGCCTCCCAACCTGCTCCTCTGGCCATCTCTCTGCTAAAAGATGTCAGCCATCAGATGCTGTTTAATTCCAGCTGGACAAAACCTGCTGGATGGGAGAGTTGGGTGTGACTTGGCTGGAAGCGAAGGTGCTCAGATGGCAAGCACCTTTCTCCTGACACGGGCTCCGGTCTTGGCAGAGCACGTGGCTGCAGGGGGTATGCTGGAACTGCCTCCTCCTCTCACTCTATTCCGGGGCCTTCTGGCCAAAGATGATTTTTTTTTTCTTTTTGCCGTAAAACAGCTTCCCTGTTTACTGTACATCCATAATACTGTTCCTGGTGGGGGAAGAAGTGTGCAGGTGATCTTTAGAAGCTATCCAGGGAGACTGGTGTTGGCATGCAGAATCACCTACCCAGCTTCAGAATTGGATAGGGCCAGTCTCTCATCTCAGGGGTAAAGAAATTATTAACTAGCCCTTTTCTACCAACCAGGAAATTAAGACAAAGAGGTTAACTGCCTTGTCCATGTTCACCCAGAGATTATTGGAACCAGTGTCCTGGTCCCAATCTACCAGGCATAGCAGCAGAGGTGACAGTTGAGCTAGATTTTAACATTCAGTGGATATAAAGTACAAGGATTGGAAGGGAAAGATTCTGGGCTAAGGGGTCAGCTGAACAAAGGTGGGAAGAGAAGGCAGTGGCAACCATCCTGCACTAAAAAGATCTGACATTTTTTATCTAGGTAGGATTTTTAAGTGTTTTACTTATATTATCAGTGCTTCCCTGGTGGCTCAGGCGGTAAAGCATCTGTCTACAATGCGGGAGACCTGGGTTCGATCCCGGGGTCGGGAAGATCCCCTGGAGAAGGAAATGGCAATCCATTCCAGTACTATTGCCTGGAAAATCCCATGGACAGAGGAGCCTGGTAGGCTACAGTCCATGGGGTCGCAAAGAGTCAGACACGACTGAGCAACTTCACTTCACTATATTAGCTCACCTACTCCTTACAATAACATTATCAAGTATGATGAATTCCATTTCATGGATGGCAAAACTGAGGCACAGAGAGGTTAAGTAATCTATCCAAGGTCACCTGGGGCTTGAACTGAGACAGCCTTGCCACAGGAACCCCTGCTTAGCCCTCAGGCAGTAGCGCCACTCACTCACTGAATGCCTGCTGAGGTGCTGTCACATGCCTCGCTAAGTGCTTTCTACGCATTGTCACATTTCATCTTCATCCCAACACCGAAGGCGAGGATGATTGTTATTCCCATTTCACAGATGCAGAAACCGAGGTTCAGACAGGCTAAGTATCTTGCCTGAGGTCACACTCTGCCTTGCATCCCAGGAGTTGTTTCTAACGAGCTCCTACTTCATTGAGAAAAGCCTAGCACTCCCCAGGATTCCCTAGTCCCAGATCAATCGCTCCCAGCTTGCCACGGAGGCCCGTGTCGCCGCTAGATCAGTTTTAAGGTTTTCAATAATTCTGTGAAGAGACAGAGCAGCATAAAGCAAAGCTAAAAATATCATTTTTCTGTAGCTGTCATAACAACATTTGGGCTAATTGATTCTCAATAGAATAATGACATCCAGTATGTAGTGGGAAATATTCATGAAGAGATCTGTGAAATCCTCGAGGTGCCGAGCCACATCGGCAGCCCAGGACAATTAGGAATGTGGCCACGTGGCCGGTGCACATGCCAGGCATGCCACGCAGGCTGGTGACCACCAGCCAGTGCCACCCTGCCCTGTCTCAGGCCTGAGTTTGGACATCAAAGCTTTTTAGTTGAGGATTGTGGCTCCCAACACCCAGGCTGCTTTAATCAGAGAAAGGTGATGAAAAGATTAGAGGGTATGATTTATGGAGAGAGATTAACATCAGAGGAGTCAAGGGGGAGAAAAGAGAACTCTCTTAAAGTAGTTGAGATAACAAAGGCTGTAGAGAGTGATGGGGGACGGTGGGGAAGCAGCTGCGAGACTAGAGTCTTGAATGATTCCTGTAGGGATGGGCTGGAGGGGAGGGAGGCACCTCTGGGCCTGGGGTCGCCTGGCCTAGCCCCCACCTGCAGAGCTGCTCCTAGGCCGTGTCTGGTGGCTCAGGCTCTACAGGCATTCCTGGCCAATCTGCCTCCACTGGACGTTCCAGAGGGTCCCTAGAGAAGGGAGGTAGACCTGGAGTCTCGGGGGTGATGTGTGGGGCAGTACCCTAGCCTGGTGGGATGGTCTTCCAGGGCTGGACGCTGTGATGTCCAGGGCCGCCTGTGCCGTGTGTGCTGTGTGATCACTGGCAGACACAGGTTCCACAGAGGGACACGTGGTCTGTGGGGTGGGATGAGGGTGAACCCTGATAGGTACCAGGGACAGTGTTAAGGACCCGCCATGCATGAGTTCATCTCATCTTTACAGCAACCTTGTGAGATTTGGGACTCTTACAGTTCCTGTTCTACAGAAAAGGGGCACTGAGGCTCCAAGAGTTTAAGGAATTCAACTAAGTCACATAGCTAGTTCAGTGGCAGCACTGGGATAGGGGTCCCAGAGCCCACAGGGTGCTAGAGCGAGGGGTGGGGGAGGGGGTGGCACGTGGGTGGAGAGGATTCTCTGGTGTATGCCTGCTGAGCACACAGCAGGTAGCTGAGTGTTTTAAACACGCATGTGCAGAAGGAATCGTGGTGGGTGGGGGTGTATCCAGTGAGTCTGGGTCTACAGGCAGACCCTGCCCAGGGGCATAAACCATCTCTTTCTGAGGATGCAGCCCCCTATTCTGCACCTTTGTTCCACCCCCGTTTTTCTGGCTCTTAGGTAAAAACATAGCTCCTTAAGCATCATAGCCCTAAATTCACCCCACCTATAAGTCTGCCCTTTCATGAGCTCACCTATTATTTCTGGAAGCCCCCCTGGGGCATCAGTTCCCTGATCTTCGGCTCCTCTAAACTCCTCCAGGAATGTTTGCAGCCTGGACCTGGCTGAGGAGGGCATATCCTCCTGCCTGAGACCTCTAAGATTTGCCCCTAGGCGGGGATGCCTCAGAGTGTGGTACAGCCCCACAGGCAATTCCAAATGGTGGGCTTGGGGAGGGTGGGGCTGTGTCTCCCATTGGTCACTCAATCCTCAGCACCAAGCACAAGCTTGGGAGCACAGTAGCTGCTTAGTAAACAGATATCTTAGATTCCTTGGAGATGCTGTGCACTGCACCATCCTGTATCACCCTTTGTGGCCGGGGTACCTGACAACTGCTTCTGCACTTTCATTTTGCCTTCTGCTGGCTCCTCAGCAGGGATCCGGCCCCAAGCTACTCCAAGGACCAACCTCAGGATGTTACCTTACTTTCCTTCTTACCCCTTCAGTCAAAACCTCATGCAAACTCCTACCAGACTTGTCCGCCAGTTTATTAGCAAAATTAATACTGGCTTATAATTAATGGGCAACATTTACTGAGTCCTGGTTAAGTGCCAGACACCGTGCTAAGCTGTGAATGTAAATTAACTCCTTTCATTGCAAAGCAGCCCCGTGAGTGAGGTACTATTTTTATCCCTATTTTACTGGTGAGGAGTCTGAAGCTTAGAGATGGTAAGTAACTTTCTCAGAGACAGACAGTTAGTGAATCAGAGTAGAAGATGGGGGTAGAACCAAGGTGGTCTGAAGCTGAAGCTTGCTGAGCGGCAGCCCTCCACACAGGTCTGAATTCCAGCTACACATATTAACATCTTATAAGCAAAGCTTTGATGTGAGTGTTGTGATTCTGATTTTATATATGAAGAAACTGATCTCAGAGCAGCTAAGTAACTTTTCAATCAGCTAAGTAGTAAACAGGCTGAGCTAGATTTGAATCCAGGGTTGATCCAAAGCCTCATTCCTCGTGCTGTTCCATCCCTCTGGGGGACTGGGGACAGAGCTCGGTCACAGGCAAATGGGTGGGAAAAAGCAGTAAGAAAGGGGACCCAGCCAGTGGCATGCAGTGATAGAAACAGAAATTCCAGCACACCAAGGGAACTGGGAGCTTCCCTGGTAGCTGTTGGTAAAGAAACTGCCTGCAATGCAGGAGACCTGGGTTTGATTCCTGGGTTGGGAAGATCCGCTGGAGAAGGGATAGGCTACCCATTCCAGTATTCTTGGGCTTCCCTTGTGGCTCAGCTTTAAAGAATCCGCCTGCAATTCGGGAGACCTGGATTTGATTCCTGGGTTGGGAAGATCCCCTGGAGAAGGGAAAGGCTACCCTTTTCAGTGTTCTGGCCTGGAGAACTGCATGGACTGTACATAGCCTATGAGGTTGCAAAGAGTCAGATATGACTGAGCGACTTTCACCTTCACTTTCAAGGGAACTGGGCAGAGGGTCAGGGAGGTGACTGGGCATCTGTAAGTGGACATTTGGAGTTGCTGCCACCCACATTCAGGCCTTCAGCAAGGAGACTCCAAAATTGTTTTCCTACCGTGTACTCCCATGGGACAAGCGTTATCAGGACCATGCCCGCTGGCCTCTTGTTGGTCTGGGAGGGGTGGGGCTCACCTCACAGCTGGATTCCTATTATGAGCGGAACGGCATCTGTATCCAGAGGTAACATGTGATTAAATAGAAAGAGAAGAAAAAGCAGATATCGTTCAGTTCACACAAATCCAGGCCCTGCTGTTCAGGAGCCATGTGACTGCAGACCAGACATGAGCCTCTTTGAACCCTGTTTCCTTATGCTTAAAATGGGGATATTAATGTTTGTTCTTCCTGCCTTCTGCTCCTATTGCTGGGCAGGTGTGCACCACATGGTGCATTAGAATGGAAGGAGTCTAGGGGACTTCCCTGGCGGTCCAGTGGTTAAGAATCGACCTTCCAGTGCAGGGGCTATGGGTTTGATTCCTGGTCAGGGAACTAAGGTTCCACATGCTGAGGGGCAACTAAGCCTGCGTGCTGCAAGTAGAGAAGCCTGTGCACTGAAACCAAGACCCAGCGCAGCTCATGTTTAAAAAGAAGGAGAATGGAAGGAGTCTAGTAGAGAAGGCAGTTTCCAGGAGAAAGGGAGCGGAGATGGCACAGAGGCACATTCACCAACAACATCGAAACTATGTGGGTGTGTGCTGTCTGCTTGGTCGCTCAGTTGTGTCTGACTTTTTGCAACCCCATGGACCATAGCCCACCAGGCTCCTTGTCCATGGGGGTTCTCCAGGCAAGAATACTGGAGTGGGTTGCCATGCCCTCCTCCAGGGGATCTTCCCAACCCAGGGATCAAACCCCGGTCTCCCGCATTGCAGGTGGATTCTTTACCATCTCAGTCACCAGGGAAGCCCAAGAATACTGGAGTGGGTAGCCTATCCTTTCTTCAGGGGATCTTCCCGACCCGGGAATAGAACCAGGTTCTCCTGCATTGCAGGTGGATTCTTTACCAGCTGAGCTCCTAGCAGTCAGGTCAAAATGGGAATTCTCACTCCAGAGGGTCTTAAGTCCAGGAGCATAGGACTTTGGTATTAGCAAAGCAGAGATGTTTTTATTTCCCAAGATGAGCCAATTTTGTAGTTCATTTACTCATGTATCTAGTTTCTGAATCAACGTTTACTATTGGGAGTGCATGGGAGACACTGGGCCTGCAGCAGAAACAGGCAAGAACCTTGCCCTCAGAAGACTTCCTGGCCTATTTGAGGAAATAAGACTTATACATAGTTGTCATGATATGAGGCACAGGGCAACTTGGGCAATCACCTGCAGGAGTGCATAGTTGGGGGACACCAGTTCCTGCCAAGGCAATCAGGGAAAGCCACCTGGAAGAAGTGGCATTTGGAATGCAGAAGTAGCCTTGAAGGATGTAAATACACTGTCAGGCACAGAATGAGTCTCCCAGGGAGATCACACTTTGTGTATTTGAATTAAACCATGTATGTGCACATAGCATAATAATCATAATAATAACAAAGAGTGTGTACAAAGACTAAAGTGGGGGTTCCCACCCCCATCTTACTCAAGGCTGGGCCTAGCGCAAGCACGAGATGGGAGAGGGATCCTGCTGTTTCTTCAGTGGCTTTCAATTCTCTGCACCTCTTTTCCTGTGAGTATCACCCTGAAGGTGATTCTAGCACTTCAAGACATGCATCTCTCCCATAACTCAGCCCCTCCCATCAAGCCAACAACCTCTTCTGGTGCTTAACCCAAAGAAAAGTGGTTTGTTCCGACACTGAAGGAAAGCCCACCGTTCTGGATTTACTGAGATGGGTCTCCCTCCTAAGGGATTGGGAAAGGTCATTTTGACCATGCCTGGTTTCCCTGGTATACTCTGGCTTTAAACGCCGTCTCTAGATCACACAGACTACTGTCGTGGGAGCCACGTGGCTCAGGCCTGGCGGTGGGTACAGCTGAGCCGTGTAGGGAGCGTAATTAGAGGGCTCCACGACTGCTAAGGGCCCATCGGATTCCAAGAGCTCGCGAGTCGACTGTGATCTTTGGAATCCTCATTAGAAATTCTCTCCAGAGCCCGGGGCATATGCTTTTGCTCGTCTTTAATAATGGCAAATCTTCATGCTTTGAGGTTGGATTTGATTTCAGGAAACAACCACGAGAGGCATTTGGAGCCCAGCCTGGTGGAGGAACAAGCTGGAAAATGTGCTTCTGGTTAAATGGGAGGTGTGACTCTAATTGGCACGTGGGGATGCCAAGTTCAGGTAGAAGCCAGAGCAGGAAGCTCCAGGGAGAGCTCCAGAGTTGCTGTAGGGGATGCCAGCCTCGGGGCAGGCGGAAAGGGGATTCTGCTGGCTGTGGCTTATCCCTACTGGGTACCCCAGCAGCTTGACTGGACTCCATCTCCCTCCCACAGCTCAGCCATAGACAGAGTCGTGAATGGCTTAGGGCTGTTTTCAGAGTGTCTGGGCCCAGCTGAAACCAGCAAGTGTACCATGAAGGCAGACAGAGGCCAGGAAGGTGGGCAGAGGGGGACCTCCAGGCCTCTCTCTGAGCTCCTGGCACTACAAGATGTCAGGGGCCATCCGTGAGGCAGCCTTATGGACCTTGTCAGCCCCAAAGCTGGAGGCTGGCCAGAGGGAGAGTCCAGGGATCCCTTACTATGCTTTCCGATGGGAGACCAACCGCCAGACCCCACGCGGGGCTCAGCCTCCCCGGGACAAGGGTCCCCAGCACCTGCCTGGGTGTCCTGCATGCTTCCCCACGGCCCTTGGGCACAGTGGCACGAGGCGCTGTGTCCCACAGGGATTTGTTATGGCTGCTCTTCCCTCCCCTGACCCCTGCCATCTGGGACAGTTGGCCTGATTCTACTGGGACATTTCTGTGTCCACATCCCACACCTACAAGGCCTTCTTTTCTGGGTGACCTGATCACTGATCCCAAAGGTACTTCCTGAGAGCAACTCCCAGCCGTTGGGTCATGTCCTGAGCTTGCAGGGGGAGCCTTTTCAAAAATTAAAAAAATTTTTTCAAAGCTACTTTCCCTTTACAGTTATTACAAAATATTGGCTATATTCCCAGTGTTGTACAATATATCCTTGTAGCCTATCTTACACTAATCTGTACCTCCCACTCTTCATCCCTATAGTGGTCCTCCCCCTCCTCTCTACTGTAGCCACTAGTTTGCGTCTTCTACTTTTTTTTTTTAATAGTCACTAGTTTGTGATATTTTTTAGATTATAGGGAGCCTATTTTGAGGGAGACTGGGCAGGTTATTATTTTTTTTTTTTTAGCTTGTTTGTTTTATAGGCATTCCCAAATGGTTTGCATAGAGTGAGCCATTGGGTCTTCTTGTCCTAAGAGGCTTAGAGAGTCCTTTGGACAGCGAGGAGATCAGACCAGTCAATCTTAATGGAAATCAGCTCTGAGTATTCATTGATGCTGAAGCTCCAATACTTTGGCCACCTGATGTGGAGAGCTAACTCATTGGAAAAGACTCTGATGCTGGGAAAGACTGCGTGCAGGAGGAGAGACGGGTGGCAGAGGTTGAGATGACTGGGTGGCATCACTGACTCAGTGAACACGAGCGCGAGCAAACGCTGGGAGGTAGTGAAGGACAGGGGAGCCTGGTGTGCTGTGGTCCATGGGGTCACAAAGAGCTGGACGAGACTTAGAGGCCGAGCAACGACAGTAACAACACACTCAGCTCCTAGGCTCTGGGCTCTGAAGACAAAGTGCAGAGTGACCCACCAGAGGAGGAAGCAGGGGAGGCTCAGATCACACGTATTCATATGCCACACACTACACCCCCCAACAGACAGGCTCTCAGCTCCCCCTGCACTCCACTCGCTCAGACTCACCCAGCCCACACACGGGCCCGCTCCACTGCAGACACATCCCCAGCACTCCCAGACAGCCCGCACATAGCTATTCACGGCTCTCCCCAGCACAAATGCACACCACCCCATGCCATTTCCTGCATGCTCCTGGAGGACACTGGCACTGGGGGAGCGTCTGAGAGCATCTGATAAATCCCCCTCTCCCGCTGTGAGCTTTT
The DNA here is from genome assembly GCF_023091745.1 of Budorcas taxicolor. Taxonomy (NCBI): domain Eukaryota; kingdom Metazoa; phylum Chordata; class Mammalia; order Artiodactyla; family Bovidae; genus Budorcas; species Budorcas taxicolor. The sequence continues at coordinate 107,558,698 of NC_068912.1, forward strand.
GAACAAAATTATGTAAGAGGAAAAGCACAGTCTCGTAGTCGAATGAGCTGGGCTCGAAGGCTGGAATTCCCGCATGTGAACTGTGCCATCCTGGGCAATCACTTCTCAGTGCTGTACTCTCCAAATCTGTACAAGGAGGGCATCATAACAGCGCCTCCCCCGCCGCAGTAGTGAGGGTAATGTGGCTCATGGAGGAACCCACTTTACGGCGTACCCTGCAGAGTATAAAACATGTTCATCACCAGAGTTGTCATCAGTATTTCCAAACAAGGAAGAAGTCATACTCAGATTCAATGGACCTTCCTCAGCCCGCTGGTCCCAGGTAGAATGGGCCATGTGGGTGCATCTCATATGGGTAGAATCATTTGTCCCTGTCACTCATGAGACCATCTGGGGCTGTGCCCCCTCCCCTGGTCCCTGGCTCAGGTGGTTTGATGCTCCTGACCCAGGAGATTCGAGACATGTGTTGGAGGTGGACCCAGTCAGTGAGGACCCAGAAATGGCCAGCCGATTCCCAAAAGAACTTTACATAATCAATGCAGCATCTATTACAAAACATCTATATGCAAAGATGACTCTTGCCCCAGCAGATGAAAAAGTGACTATTGGCAAATCCCTGACAAATGTTTCTGGGATGCGAAGGCTTTGGGGAAGGTAAAGAGGGGACTGGAGCAGGGGGATCGAAAGCCCCTTCAGCTGGTAAAGAAAGCATGGGGATCAAGGCCTGGAGGTTGGGGGAGACAGGGAGAGGAGTTGTGAGGGGTCTGAGCAGCAGCTGAGCAGGACACCCACTCCAGAAAGGCTCCTGGGAAGGTGACTTGGGGTCACCGATGGCTGGAGGGACATGCACTTGAATGATGCATGGATTATGCTGCGAAGGAATGGACAGAACACAGGCTTCCTGTAACTACTTGAGAAGCAAACAGTTCCAATAAAACGGTCGGGGTAAGGAAAGGGGTGGGGTGGGGTGATGCACATATAGTGGTTGGAAACTCAAAGAGAAAAACAGTTCTGCCTTCCAAGGATACAAACTTTCCAGATGGGAGTGAGCAGATAAGATTGGGAAGCGGAATTTGGGTATCATGCTTTTGATGTAAAGAGTAGGAAAGGGGTGGGCTGGTGGAGGTGGGACCCCTCCCAGTCTCTTGTCCTACAGGAGAGATGGAAGCCCAGAGCGGTAAGGACTGTGCCTACGTTTCACAGAGCGTGGCATGGTGGTGGGGTCCTCGGGATAGATGGTTGAAGGTAGGTGCGTCTGCGAATGCTAAAATTAAATGGTGGTATGTATATATTAGGAGAAGGAAATGGCAACTCACTCCAGTACTCTTGCCTGGAAAATCCCATGGACGGAGGAGCCCGGTGGGCTGCAGTCCATGGGGTCGCTAAGAGTCGGACACGAATGAGCGACTTCACTTTCTTTCTTTCTATAGTTCCTTTTGGAGAAGGAAATGGCAACCCACTCCACTGTTCTTGCCTGGAGAATCCCATGGACAGAGGGGCCTGGTGGGTTGCGGTCTATGGGGTTGCAGAGAGTCTGATACGACTGAGCAACTAACACATGTATATATTATGTTCATTTTTCCAAGGAAAAGAACTATAGCTTTCCTTATATTTCCAAAGAGTTTTAAGACTTCAAACAAATAAAGAAGTATAATTAAAGGCCAGGTTCAAACCCCAATTGTGCCCCTTTCTGCGTGGCCTTGGGCAAGTTATCAGGCCACACACACCTCCCTGTCTCATCTGTAAAATGGGGATTAAAAAAACCCCACTCCCTAGGGTTATTGAGAGGCTTAATTAAATAAAATCACATCAAGTGTTTAGCAAAGTACCCTACATCCAGTAAGTCCAGAAATGGTAGCTATTGTGATTTACACTACTATAACAATTAGCTATTATCTTGAAGATATGGGTAAAAAAGTAAACACCTCTTGCTTGCACCGGGCCATGGTTCACACCGGTGGGTGAGCGGTGAGTCCAGCCAGGTCTGGCCCACGGAACGCGGGGTGCAGAGCCAGAGGCCACTGGCAGGAGGGCTGGGAGGCAGCCTCACACCCGCCTGGCGGTTTGTATGCAGCGGCTGTTGTGAGAGTGTGTCCCCGGGAGGGGAGGGCTGCTCCATAAGACTGATTTGTTGCTGCTGAACCTCATTAATCAAATCTTACCGGAGAGAGCCTCCTGCAGCTGCTGGCAGGTCAGCGTCGGGGAGATAAGTGATGTAGCCAGACCCAGCAAGGGGGAGAGACGCAGCGGCCATAAGTCTTGACAGTGGCAGGCTCTGAAGCAGGGACTCCGAGCAGGCACGTCCTCGGTGCCGGGGGGCAGAGCTCCCAGTCACAGCGAAGCTCTTCCTCCCAAGGAATGCTCTGGAGAGATGGGGAACTGGGGTGAGGTATATCTGGGAGCGGCCCCCGAGAAGCAGGGCAGTTCGATGTGTCTGGGGACACTCGAGTCAGCCATGACCCACGACCTTATGGAGTTCTGCAGACCAGAGTTCCCCTCCCAGACAGCTCAGCCTACCTACGCCCATTCAATTTAACATAGTTGGTAGGGGCCACGTCTCCTGCTTCAGGTTAGAGATTCATTCTGCTGCTCTGTACCTCGGTTTCATCACTGAGAACAGCAACTGTAGAATGGGGAACTTCATCTGTTCCACTTCACCCTCATGGACAAGCATTTGATGTAGGTGCCATGATCTTCCCATTTTACAGAACAAGAAACTGAGGTCACACAAAGCAGCTTTTGTCACTCTGCTTGGAGCAGCCCCCATCTAGGGTGTGATGGCCCACTTGGCAGAACTGGTCAAGGAATGAATGGGCTCTTGCTGGTGTCTTGAGGGGGTTGCTCTGGGGTACCAGGAATCCCGAATGGGTCTGAGGGGTCTCTGCTCCTAGTGAGCTGGCAGGAGACTTTGAGCTGACTTTATGGTCTACTTGGACCAGAGGGACCATTTCTGCTCTTTCTCATCACAGGTACAATTCTTTCTTCTCTGTGACAGGATGCTCCCTGGAGCCAAGACCTGCTTGTTGAGATAGTAATGTGAGCCTGACTCCCTGGGTTGGTGTTCCTGTCCTGTCTCTCACTGTCTAGCTGTGTGACCTTGGGCCTTGACTTCTCTGAGTCTGTTTCCTATTCAAAATTAATAATACCATTTCCACACGCTGAGGCTCATGTGGGGTGGAAGAAATCTAAGCTCACATAGCATTTTGAACAGTGGCAGGCATCTGAATGTGTGTTCAATCGTGTCCGACTCTTTGTGACCCTGTGGACTATGGCCCGCCAGGCTCCTCTGTCCTTGGAATTCTCCAGGCTAGAATACTGGAATGGGTAGCCTTTCCCCTCTCCAGGGGATCTTCCCAACTCAGGGGTCGAACTCATGTCTCCTGCATTGCAGGCATATTCTTTACCATCTGAGCCACCAGGCTAATGCAGTGAGCACTTAATTGCTGTTGTTACTGGGGACCCAGAGAAGAATGCCCCCACTTGCTCTTCCTGGAACCTGCTTGCATCACTCCTGCCTGCGGTGATGCAAGTCCTCTGCCTCTGGGAGTCCCGCTTCCTTCTCTCCAGGCTCTGTTCTCTCTGCATCCACCCCAGGCCTCTCTTTCTACTCTGCTCACCACCTTCCTGGGATCACAGTTTATCTTCAGCCCCTCAAAAGAGATGTGTTGGACACCCACCTCCATGTGCAGCATTGTCGGTAAGCTCAGAAGCTGAAAAAGAAAGAAATCCGTATCCATTGCCCCCATTAGTGGCTGCTAATTACAGTGTCTTGCACAGTTAGCGTGTGCCGGGCTTCATGCTCCGTGCTTTACAAGCCCTGGCTCACACAGACCTCACAACAGCCTGCTCCAAGAGTTTAAGAAACTCTACAAAGTCACACAGCTAGTTAAGTGGCAGAACTGGGATTAGGGTCCTATTTCAGGCCTGTTTTATAGCAGAGGAAACAAGCTCAGAGAGGGTAAGTTATCCAAGGTCACCCAGGTGGTGAGTGGCAGAGCTGGGCTTCAGAGCCTGGCTGGCTGACTGCAAAGACCGTGCCCTAAACCTGAACTCTGAGCCGCAGGTTAAGCCCCAGCACAAAGAGCTAGGCCTCCGCTAGGTCCTCAGAAAATACTGGTCCCGTTGCTCCCCACCCCACTCTGCGCCAGAGAGGCCTCCACATTTAGAGGTAAGCTGGGCCCAAGTTTGGAAGTTGTTAACTTCTTAGTAGTTCTTTCTTTGCCTCGTTACGGGGTAAAACTGCATTTGGTTTTTAAAATTCCCTTTTTATTTAGTCGCTGTGAATGTTAAGAACTGCCAGTACTGGAAGCTGAGATCCCATCCATATGCCAGGTTTTAAATAGCAGACTAGAAACAAGTTTACACAGGAAGATCAAACTCATCCCAAACACGCAGCTCCTGCACTGTTCAGACAAGAAACCCGTGCCCCCCGCTCCGCCCCCCCAACCCCCCCGCGTGCCCCTGCTTCCCACTTCAAACCATCTCGGAGAGGAATCTTTTCTTGTTTTAGAAAAACATTTCTGAATTCCGTCTGCTGCTCTCCGTGCACGAAGAAGCGAGTGATGACCCAGTCATCACAAGGTGTATGCTTGGTTTTTTTAATTCCTTCAGTAGCTGGGAGGGTCTCTGATAATCTCTCTGCATTCACCCTCACCAGTGGTGGCCACCTGCCTGGACTTGGATGGGTTCCACCCATGTCCTGAGTAGCGGGCTGATTCACATGCAGGGTTTGACCTTCCCTCTCTGCCAAAACTGCGTGGTGACCTTGGGCAACAACTTCGGCCCCTCCGAGCCTCAGTTTTCCTCCTCTGCAAAATGGGTGTAGCCCACAGAGCACAATGGTTAAGTGCCTGGACTCTGGTGTCACACACAGATTAGTTCTGCATCTTCCTCTGTGACCTTGAGCAAGTCCTCTCTGACCCTCCCTCCCTGGAAAGTGAAAGTCTTAGTAGTACCTGCCTCCTCAGGTCCTTTGGCTGTGACAGTTAAGAGGGTTAAGATGCTACAGAAAAGGCAGGGCCTGGCACAAGGTGAGTGGCATTAAATGCCAGTTCGGGTCATCAGAGCCCTGGACCACCCGGCTCATGAGGTCCTGATGATTCTCTGTATGAGGGCCTCGAGCCCACAAATGGGCACTTGCTACAGAAACTCATGGTTTCAGGTTTGGTTCTAACCTGACTCAGACCTCCACGGTGGGGGGTCAACAGGATGTGTGGCTCTCACCCACCCATTTTTTACCAACCTGCATTCCCTTGGGCTTGTCCGGGCTGCAGGGAGTGGGTGCGATGATCTATGGGCTCGGTAACCTGCCTGGGGGAAGGGAGGGGGCCTCTGACCCGGGGGTAAATCATGGGCTTCCCAAGGGCCCGTCAGTTCCCCAGGAAAGAAGCCCTGGGCATTTGTTATCTCAATGCTTCCCCTGAGGGGCTGACCACATGATTCATTTCACTCACACTAATTGGATGTAAATTAGATGAGAAATCAGTAATTTGTCCAAAGATTTGTCATTCCGGTGGCTTTCCAGACAGAGTGAAGTTGGTCCGGAGGGCCAGTGAAGTCGCCCCCAGCTGTAAGGGAGGCACACATCTCCATTTTAGGAGATGAGAAGCTTTTCCTTGGTGACTTCTGTGTTTGCAGTTTTTTAAAAGCATGGATTTAAGGTGGAGATAGCAGGAGGTGGAGAGAAAGAGAGAGGGAGAAGGAGGGCAGGCAACAAGAGGGATAAGGTGCGGATGAAGGAGAGACAGAAGGCAAGCATGAGGGGGCAAGCATGAAGTCCTCTCTGACCCTCCCTGGGGGGGGTGGTAGGTGAGCAGGGCAAGAGAATGCGGAAAAGGGGGGAAGAAAAGGAAAGGAGGGCAAGGGAGAGGAGGGGAGGGGGTCGGGAAAGGGGCGACCAGGACAGAGGAGTAAAGGGGGGAGGAGAGTGTTGATTTTCTGGCCGCCTTCGCCGCTGGAGGGGTGGGGGAACCTTTAGGTAACGCTATTTACTGTCAATAAGAAAAAGGCTGCTCCAGACCTCCTTCCCTACAACAATATGCTAATCAACCCCTTGGGCCAGCTCAGATCTGCAAAGCCAGGCAGCTGCTTCTGTCGCCTCTTGGGCTCCGGGAAGCGGGAAGCAATAGCCGCTGACTTAATGAGGAAGGGGGGCAGGATGGCCCAGCTCTGGGAGTGGGGGTCAGGCAGCCTGGAGGGGATGGGTGTTACAGGGGAGCCTGCCTGGCAAGGACAGAGGCAGCCAGGGCTCCCCAAGAGGCCCCAGTGCTGCTCCAAGGTGGAGCACCAGTAGCCGCTCATGTTCTGTTTATTAGAGAGACAGCTGAGTCCCCTGAAAGAGGGCAGAGATTAAAAAAATTTTTTCAAGGGAATCTGAGGCCTGAGTCAGGCTGGAAAGGAACAGAGGGCAGTGCTCAGGGTGGCAGGTTTAGAGGAAAAGGGGGTCCCTGGCCTGGAGACCCCTTGGGAGTAGTCAGATCCTAATAATAATAGACACAAAAATCCCAGCGTGGAGCTGAGAAGGCCACGGTGGGGTCCTTGTCTAGTCTGCCAGGAGAGAGGCCCTTTGCCCACTGCCATGGGAGAAGGCTGGACTCCACGGATGCTACAGAACTGTGTCAGAAGGTGGAGGCCCTAGACACACGGGCTGGGTATCGTAAAAGGTAAAGGAAGAGTGTCTGAGGCGTTGAGACCTTTCACTTGGAAAGACTCATTGCTATGTGCTCACTTATTCCTTTCAACATTTGACGTATGTTTCTGAAACTTACTGCATGCTGGGCACGGTGCGAGGTGCAGGAGAAGCCCAACAGATTCGGTGCCCCAGACTCTGAAGCAGCAGGGCCTAGGAGGGAAGGCAGATAGTAGGCAAATAACCGTGAACATCCCACTGTATGATGAGCTATGGCAAGTGCCATGCAAGAGAGGAGCTCGGGCTTTTGACAGCATGTAGCAGAGGAACTGGGGCTAGTGGGGGTGGGGGGAGCTGGAGAAAATAATGCTAAGATAATCAATTCAAAGTGATAAAAGGGTAACTGCTTTTGATTCTCACAAGGAGAAGCAGTGACCTTGGCCGCTCAGACCTCGTTGGGTATGCATGTGGATGTGCGGGTGGGTGTGCAAGAGAGCGTTTGAAAATGCCGGGAGAGGTGCGTGCCCTGTGTTTGTGAGCACAGGTCTCAGGTGAGGTGTAGCTGATTATTTGGGGGTGTATTTTAAAGCAGCATAAGCAGCAGCAACCGAAATCTGGGGGTAGTCTAAAGTGGATCCCCATCTCTGTCTTCGCTTCGTGTCTGTAAATTTGAGAAAGAAAAAGACAAAGCAGCCCCATCTCTCAGTTTCCAGGATCAACTTTTCTGGGATTCTCGGGGTTCTCCATGTGGAAAGGCCTGGTCTAAGCTGAGCAGGGGTTCAATCCTATTTCCCTCCCCATCTTCCCACAGCCTTTCATTTCTCTCTCTTGCTTTGCTTCATAGCTTATTGAGTCATTAATCCCCCTTATTAATAAGAATTTGCCTGCCAAAGCAGGAGATGCAGGAGACGTAGGAGACATAGGAGATGCGGGTTCAATCCCTGGATTGGGAAGATCCCATGGAGAAGGAAACAGCTACCCACTCAAATATTCTTACTTGTTGAATCCCATAGACAGAGGAGTCTAGAGGGCTACAGTCAATAGGGTTGCAAAGAGTTGGACACGACTGAGTGACTGAATATTCACTCATGAATATTGAGACCCAGCAACATCTTGAGCCCTTCAAATACTTTATTTCTTGGAGTCATGCTAAAAACAAGACAACATAAGAGTGGATATATATATATGTACAACTGATTCACTTTGTTGTACAATAGAAACTAACACAACATTGCGAATCAGCTATACTCCAATAAACATTAAAAAAACAATAGCAGCAGCAATAACAACAGCAAAACACCAGACAGCATGCCCCAAATGGGATTTAATTACGACTTTGGCTTTCCCAGAAATGGAACCTTAAATTAGTCCAGTGGAACGTTAAGTTAGGTCATCTGAGAGATCCCTGCCATCCACTAAAGGAAAAGAACCTTGCAATAATCAACCTGGTATAACTTGTCCCTGCTCCCTTCTACCTACAAAAGTCTTTCATTTTGCACAGTTCCCTGGAGCTCCTTTCTGCCCACTAAATGGGATGCTGCTTGGTTCATGAACTGTTGAATAGCATCAACAAGATCTTTAACATGTACTTGGCTGAATTTGTTTTTTCAACAGTTCCCCATTAACCCTGTGAGGTAGGGCTTTCTATCCCCATTTCACAGATGAGAAAACTGAAGCCAAGAGAGGTTAAGCGACTTGTCCAAGGTCATGCTGCCAGGGAGGAGAGGAAGCTCAAGCTCACAGCTTCCAACCCCAGTGTGCCTGCTCTGAACCACTTCTGTTTTCTTTCCCTCTCTCCCTTCCTTCCTTTTCCCTCTCTTCCTCCTCTCTCCCTCTTTCTCCCTTCCTGCCTTCTGTAAACATCTAGGAGTTTATGATGAATTACAGGCTGGTTACTCACATTCTGCCTGACCCTCTGCTTTACACCACGTGGTTGCACAGCAAGGATCTGATTCATGCACGCATTTTGAGGACTCCTATATCCGGTTAACGTTGCCAAGTTCCTTGGCAAATGTGAAGGTGTTGTGAGAGAATCATTGACATTTCAAAGCTGGAAGTGCCCCCTCCTCTTTCCACACTGATGAAACAAGGAGGCCCAGTGAGGAGAGAAGGGTCGAGGCTGGTCTACATGAAGTGGCTCTCCAGCAGAAGAGTGAAGACCAGAAGCCAGAATGCCCCCTTCTGATTCCTACCAAGTTCCAGCCAGCACACCTGGCCCCAATTCTGGGAAGTCAGAGCATCCTTTAGAAGACCAGCACACCCCTGGGAATGCAATAAAAAGGGTTCCCCAAATCCACATAGAGCCTGGACCTGGGGAGCAAGGTGCCTTCCATCATTCTAAAGTGAAAGTATTAGTGGCTCAGTGATGTCTGACTCTTTGCGCCCTCATGGACTGTAACCCTCCAGGCTCCTCTGTCCATGGAATTCTCCAGGCAAGAATACTAGAATGGGTTGTCATCCCCTTCTCCAGGGGATCTTCTTGACCCAGGGATCGAACCTGGGTCTCCTGTTTTGGCAGGCAGATTTTTTACCATCTGAGTCACCGGGGAAGCCCCCTAACCATTCTAAAAGTTCTGACAAATATCTCTCAGGTCTTAGGATGCCAAGGGACGTTTCCTGTCTTCAGCATAAGCTGTTGTCCTAACTGTCATGGAAGATGCCATTATGCTCAAAAGGGCCATACTTCTACCCTGTTGATTAGAGGACAGGGAAAGGGCTTCCCTGGTGGCTCAGATGGTAAAGAATCTGCCTGCAATGTGAGAGACCCAGGTTCAATCCCTGGGCCTGGAAGATGCCCTGGAGAAGGGAATGGCTACCCACTTCAGTATTCTTGCCTGGAGAATTCCATGGACAGAGCAGCTCGGTGAGCTACAATCCATGGGGTTGCCAAGAGTCGGACAGGACTGAGTGACTAACACACTTTTAATGGGGAGCCCAAGAGAGATAAAAATGGTTGAGCAATCAAAAGCCCCCCCGCCCCCGCCACTTTTCTCTCTCCCCTCCCCAGCCCCCATGCTGATGGTGTGTGTATGTGGCTATGAGAATATCAACTGTCATTTCCACTGACACCGTTCAGGGAAGCTCTGGAGTCAGGAGGCTCAGGTTCCAGATCAGTTCCTGATACTTAAGGGTCTTGGTTTCCCCATCTGTAAAACGAGAACAATGGGCCTTCCATTTGTTTATCAGGGTTGTCAAGAGAATTGACTGGAGTTATAATAAGCTTGAGGACAGAGGTATTTTGCTTGGCAGAGTGAGAACTTAATGAAATAAATAAATAAAAGACTCATCACTCCTTCCCAGAGCACAACACAAAATTCAAGTGCAGAGCTTTTAGACCAATAGCTAGATTGACTTGATCAGCAGATTAGACATTTGTTGATTCAGGGTCTTAGGCTCTTGCCCAAAAATCGAATTTTAGACTTACAAAATTTGTGCCACAGTTATTTTTCTTTTGTTTTTTCCTTCTTTTGGTCTTATCTTTGAAACTGTTCAAAGTTAAATTGATAATCATTTATATATGCTGCTGCTGCTGCTAAGTCACTTCAGTCGTGTCTGACTCTGTGCAACACCGTAGACAGCAGCCCACCAGGCTCCTCTGTCCCTGGGATTCTCCAGGCGAGAACATTGGAGTGGGTTGCCATTCCCTTCTCCAATGCATGAAAGTGAAAAGTGAAAGTGAAGTCACTTAGTCATGTCCGACTCTTTGTGACCCCATGGACTATAGCCTACCAGGCTCTTCTGTCCATGGGATTCTCCAGGCAAGAATACTGGAGTGGGGTTGCCATTTCCTTCTCTAGGGGATTTTCCTCACCCAAGGATTGAACTCTCATCTCCTGCATCTCATGCTTTGGCAGGTGCATTCTTTACCACTGAGCCACCTGGAAAATCCATATATATATATATATATATACATATATATATATATATATATAAAACAACAGTTAACATCCAGTGAGTGACTACCCATTACATATATTAACTCAGTTAATCCCAGTCTATTGCTATGAACTGAATTGTGTTCAGTTTTGGGAAGTTCATATTTCATATCTTAAAAGATGATGCTATTAAAGTTCTGCACTCAATATCCCAGCAAATTTGGAAAACTCAGCAGTGGCCACAGGACTGGAAAAGATCAGTTTCATTCCAATCCTAAAGAAAGGCAATGCCAAAGAATGTTTAAACTACTGCACAATTGTACTAATTTCACAAGCTAGCAAAGTAATGCTCAAAAGTCTCCAAGTGACGCTTCAACAGTGCATGAACCATGAAATTCCAGATGTTCAAGCTAAATTTAGAAAAGGCAGAGGAACCAGATATCAAATTGCCATCATCCGTTGGATCATAGAAGAAGCAAGAGAATTCAAGAAGAACACTTCTTGAATTACTTCTGATTCACTGACTATGCTAAAGACTTTGACTGTGTGGATCACAACAAACTGTGGAAAATTCTTTGAGAGATAGGAATATCAGACCATCTGACCTGCCTCTTGATAAATCTGTATGCAGGTCAAGAAGCAACAGTTAGAACTAGATATTTAACAATGGATTGGTTCCAAATTGGGAAAGGAGTACGTCAAGGCTGTATATTGTCACTCTGCTTATTAACTTATATGCCGAGTACATTATGCAAAATGCTGGGCTGGAGGAAATACAAACTGGAATCAAGATTGCCGGGAGAAATATCAATAACCTCAGATATGCAGATGACACCACCCTTATGGCAGAAAGCAAAGAGGAACTGAAGAGCCTCTTGATGAAAGTGAAAGAGGAGAGTGAAAAATCTGGCTTAAAACTCAACATTCAAAAAACGAAGATCATGGCATCCGGTCCCATCACTTCATGGCAAATGAATGGGCAAACAATGGAAAGAGTGTCAGACTTTATTTTTCTGGGCTCCAAAATCACTGCAGATGGTGATTGCAGCCATGAAATTAAAAGACGCTTGCTCCTTGGAAGAAAAGCTATGACCAACCTAGACAGCATATTAAAAAGCAGAGACATTACTTTGCCAACAAAGATCTGTCTAGTCAAAGCTATGGTTTTTCCCGTACTCGTGTATGGATGTGAGAGTTGGAATATAAAGAAAGCTGAGCGCCAAAGAATGAATGGTTTTGAACTGTGGTGTTGGAGAAGACTCTTGAGAGTCCCTTGGACTGCAAAGAGATTAAACCAGTCAACCCTAAAGGAAGTCAGTCCTTTATATTCATTGGAAGGATTGACACTGAAGCTCCAATACTTTGGCCACCTGATGCGAAGAGCCAACTCACTGGAAAAGACCCTGACGCTGAGAAAGTTTGAAGGCAGGAGGAGAAGGGGGATGACAGAGGATGAGATGGTTGGATAACATCACCAACTTGATAGACATAAGTCTGAGCAAGCTCCAAGAGTTGGTGATGGATAGGGAAGTCTGGCATGCAGTAGTCCATGGGGTTTCAAAGAGTTGAACATGACTGAGTGACTGAGCTGAACTGAAAGTTCGTATATTGAAGCCTTAACCTCCCCATGTGACTGCATTGGAGATAGGGGCTTTAAAAAGGTGATTAGGGTTAGACAAGCTCTTAAATGTGGAGCCCCAATCCTATAGAAATGATGCCTTTATAAGAACTAGAGCTGTCTCTCTCCAACATGTGAGGATATAGCAATAAAATCCTCGTCTGCAAGCCAGGAAAGGAGTCCTTGCAAGAACATGGCCATGCTGGCAACCTGATATGAACTTCCAGCATCCAGAACTGAGAAAATAAACTATAATAGCTTAAGCCCCCAATCTGTGGTGCCCTGAGCTATGATGATACCTCTGAAATAAGTGTGTTTACTATCTCCACTTCATATCAGAGAGGTTGTCACTTGAGCAAGTCCACACAGCTGGTAAGAGAAAAGGCCAGAATTTGAACCCTGGATGTCTGGCAAGAGCCTGTGCCCTTAAACTTGAGGCCATGGCTCACAGTCACCTCGAGAGTCACGCTGCAGGAGAACTCATCGAGGGGTCAGAGTCAGCGCCTTCCCTGCCCGCCACGTGGTGTTAGCCATTACTTAAATCTTTTGGCCAGAAGAAGTGGAGGAGAAGAGAGAAAGGGTGACTCGCCAGTTATTCCCACACATACCATAAGTGCTGAGCAACAGTCAACAGGAGTGCCAGCTTCTGAGGGCCAGTCTGTGCATCTTTTCCCAACTCCTTATTCAGGGACATCATGTGGGTAGGTTGAAATCTTTTGGGGTGGGAGTATTTACACCTCAGAAATTGGCAAACACTACAAATCCAAGCTTTTTCACTGGCGAGCCAGTTGTTAAACATTTCCCAGCACACTGCTTCATTCTGCATCAAAACATAGAGAAGGTATGGGTAGCAAGACTCCTTGACAGCATGGACCTTGCCTGCTAACCATCCTACTTGGTTCTCTTTTGATAGAATCATAGACCCTTAGGACGCTGAAGCTGGAAAGGTCCGTAGAGACAGTCAAGTCCAATGTCTATGTTGCAAATGGACAACCAGAACCCAGGGAGGGGAAGTGACCTGCCTAAGGTCACACAGTCCGTGTCACAGCAATTCACGTTGATTTCCATCCATGTCGTCCAAGCCTGTAGATCTAGTTAGGCGAGAATGCCACAGGTTTTCTGGCATAGACTAGACATGGATGCTGCTATTTGGGGAGCTATTCTGTGAGGATGGGGTAGTGTTTTCCGGATTTCCTGGCTGTTCCCTCCTCCTGCACTTCCCTCCCCCCACGGGGTGTAGTAGAGAGATAAGCAAGATGCACACACTGTCATCAGTAATGCAGCCTCTTCTGTCTCTGAGTGGAGTCCGTAGCAGTCGATGCAAATAGCACAGCTTGTAAATGTGCAGATTGGATCAGAGCCCTAAAGTGCACCCTAGAAAACACGGCTGCGTGTTCTTCATCTACGGCTAATTATAACTTTATTCATTACAGTCTGGCTCATAAGATTATAGACCTAAATCAGGAATAGAATATGTGTTACATATATATTTTTGTAATACTTTCCCTCCGTCAGAAGTGAGTCTCTGCCTCTAGCGAGAGGCGTGAAGTCAGAGTCCCATCCCCAAGTCGGGCATCTGCAATGTGGCATTTTTCTGTCGTCGCCCCACACTTTTGCTCAAAGCAACGTGGAGGTGTTAATCAACTCAAAAAGCACCCAGCCCGCCAGTCCCGCCCGACAAATCAGAGCAACTGTCAAAGGAAGATGTAAAAGGGGTTATTAATCTTGGGGGCCAAATGTTTTTAATTATGTACACACAGTATTCAAATGAAGTTAAAAATTGTCTTATGGGTTCGCTCTTTCCCTCTGTGGTTGATCCTGCAGGGCTGCGGGGCACACGAGAAGGAAGAAGACCCATGAAGGATTTCTTCTTGTTGCAGAAGGCTTGACTCCTAAGTGTCAGATTACCCTAAGGTCCAGCCCTTGAACCTCTTATTCATTTTTTAAAAATTTATTTTTTTGAACTATGGTTGATTTACCATGTTGTGCTAACTTCTGCTATATAGCAAAGAGATTCAGTTTATATGTATGTACACTTTTTCCTATTCTTTTCCATTCTGGTTTATCACAGGATATTGAATATAGTTCCCTGTGCTCTACAGTAGGATCTTGTTGTCTATCCTGGACCTCTGTTTCTCTCATTAGGGGATAATCCATTCCTTGGCTTTAAATATCATTTAGATGCTGAAGACAGATTTTTAATCTGTACCTCTTTCCTGTACACTATACTCCAGGATCAGATAACAAACCCCTGTCTCTACTTGAATATTTCTTGGACCATTCAAACTTTAAAAGCTGAAAGTGAAAAATCTCTTTTTTGTTTTTCTTTTTCCCTCTCTTTCAAAATATGGTCTTCTCTGAGCTGCCCCTAGTGAAAGCATTCTCCACTGTTATTCATTAAAGAGCATTGTCTATCTGCTTCCTTAACCTACACACCTAGCAGTCATTCTGGATTCTTCTTCCCTTCACCTCGCACAGCAAGGAGCAAGTCCAATGGACATTTCCTGTCAATTACATCCCGAGTTCAGCTCTTTCTCTCCCTGTTGTCACCTCTCATCCCTGACCACAGCAGGACTCCCCTCACTAGCTTCCCTGCTTCCTGTCTTTTTTTTTTTTTAAAGTTTATTCTTTCTTTCTTAGCAAAAGTTAAGATTTTTTTTTTTTTAATGTGGACCATCTTTTAAAATCTTTATAGAATTTGTTACATTACTTCTTTTTTATGTTTTGTGTTTTGGGAGGCAGCAAGGTGTGTGAGATCTGAGCTTCCTGACCAGGGATCAAACCCACACTCCCTGCATTTGAAGGCCAAGTCTTAACCACTGGACCATCAGGGAAGTCCCTGCTGCTTCCTGCCTTGCCTCTTCCTCCACACTCCATTCTCCCTCCAGCAGCCAGAGGAATACTTAAAAAAATCAGCAGTCACACCCCACTCTCCTGTTGCTAACTCTCTAGAATAAAGGCCTTATCCCCTTGCAATGCCCTCGGGGTTTTACAGAATCTGGTTCCAGCCCACCCTTCTGCTCTCATTGTTATTCATTCCTTGAACTCTGCCAAACTCATTCCTGCCTCAGGCCTTTGACATGCTATTTCTGGAAGACTCTTCTTCCTGTTCTCAGCCTGACTGGAATCCTCCAAATGTCTTTCTAGAGGACCTGAGCCTGGGCGGGGGGAGGAGTGACCAAGGTCCCCCTATATCTTGAAGAGGGTGTGTTCTCTCTCTCCAGACAAGCTTCCACATAAGAGAAAATTCTCTTAGGCAACCCAGGAGCTGAAAGGAAGTGGGTGCTGAATGCTGACAGCCTCCAAATGTCAAGAGTGGTCTGCAGTGGCTCTAAGTTCAAAGGTAGGTAATGAATTTCTGTGCAGTCAATGATTACAACCCACAATCAGAACTTGCCTGGTGACTTTGGGTCCTAGTCCTTAAATGGCAAGCACTACAATGTGCTGAATGTTACCATTCTTGTAAGACCTTTCAAAATCACATCTCTGGTTCCTAGTTAGATGCTCTCTCACATTCCACAGAGTTTCTAAAGCACTTGGGCTCTAATCCTGAGGACAGAGAGGGTGACTTTTGGCTTCTCTCTCCTCCATGCTTAGCACTGCCCTTGGCACACAGTTGAAACTCAGTAAAAAAGTGGGGAAAGACCATGGCTTGTCTGCAGGATTGTCTTGTGACAGTAAAGATTTGCCTTTTTGGATGGCATCATGGACTCAGTGGACATGAGTCTGAGTAAACTCCCGGAGTTGGCGATGGACAGGGAGGCCTGGCATGCTGCAGTCCATGGGGTGGCCAAGAGTTGGACATGACTGAG
This sequence comes from Budorcas taxicolor, assembly GCF_023091745.1. NCBI lineage: Eukaryota > Metazoa > Chordata > Mammalia > Artiodactyla > Bovidae > Budorcas > Budorcas taxicolor. Next base: position 107,574,631 of record NC_068912.1, read on the forward strand.
CGACTGAACTGAACTGAAAAGGGAATTGACTTTTCCCCATGTTAGTAGATGCTGAGTGTATTGAGATCAAAATGAGGTCTTACCTTTCTAGGCATTCTCACAGTATACCGTATCAGTACCTGGTGCAGTGCTGAGCATTTCATGAGCTCTTAGAACATTTCTGTAGAACTGAATTCACTGCTGAAGGGAACAATTCCATAGTCATTCAGTTTAATGAAAAGGACCACTGGCGATCAGTGCAGGTCTGTGTCTCCTGGCAACCTGGCATCCCAGTGAGTAAAGAGGTAGGTATGGTCTCTGACATTTTGGGAGAAGCCAAGGGGACAGTTGAGATGGTGCTGAGGTCTCCTTTAGGGGCTTCCTTTGGAGAAAAAAGAGTTTTCCCCTTTTACTGAAGATGCCAAATGAGGCCTGGCATGAAACATGGATTCATATGGTTTTTTGTGTGCAAACAATATATCCATTATAGAACAGTTTTATATTTCCTCATCTGACTTGAAAGGGTGGCGCTTTGTATAAACCACATTGTTTGAGCTGAAAATTGTATTCTGCAGATTTCATTTTGATAAGAGAATTCTGGCTTTGTCGCCAACCAGCATTTTAAGAAGTCACATAAAGAAGCAATGCCTTGAAAATGCATGTTCTTAGCAAGCTAATTCTGGTAGGTCTCATCATTCTCCACAGCTCCTTCACTTGTTGCATCATAAACAGTCTTTGTTTAGCCAGAAGTATGTGCAGGCCCAGGCAGGGGTCTTGGAGTAAATGCCATTGCCCCTCTTCTGTGGTAGCTCCTATGAGTGTGTCCCCTAGGCTGTGTCAGTGATGTCAGATTATCATCATCACCATTATTATCACAATCATCATCAATATTTACATCATTGAGATTTTTCTGTGTGCAAGGCATCTTGCTAAGCACTTCATATGCACTATCTTGTTTAATCCTCTCAGTAGAGGCAGGTTTTATTATTTATCCTCATTTTATGGATGGGGGAAAAAGGTTTCAGAGAGGTTAAATAGATTGCCCAGGTCATAGGGTTGGTAAAATCCCCATTGCTGGAGCAATGCAAAGACTACTGTCTTGAGTACTATCCAACGCGTGAAGTAGTGATGGAAGCCATTCATTTCCTGGGGATGTCTGATCTTCTGAATTAGCTTTGGAAGACACCTGGCATGTCAGAAAGAGCACTGATGTTCTAGTCAGACAGATCTCAGTCCTAACCCCAGCAGAATCACCAATCAATTAGGTGACTTTAAGCAAGGCTTCCCTGGTAGCTCAGATGGTAAAGCGTCTGCCTACAATGTGGGAGACCCAGGTTCGATCTCTGGTCAGGAAGATCCTCTGGAGAAGGAAATGGCAACCCACTCCAGTACTCTTGCCTGGAAAACCCCATGGATGGAGAAGCATGGTAGGCTACAGTCCATGGGGTCGCAAAGAGTTGGACATGACTAAGCAACTTCACTTTCTTTTTTCAATTTTTCTTTAAGCAAGTTTGTAATTTATCTGAGCTTTACTGTCCTTATCCCTAAAAGGAAGATAAGAATTATATTTGTGAGAACCAACCAAGCATCTATAATAGATCAGATGCCCATAGAATACTATTTTTCTAACAGTTATGGGCACATGTGCCAGACTAACAACTTTATTTTCACAAATTATCTCATTTAATCCTCAACACAACTCTAGGAGATTGGTCTTTCATTCTATCTTCATTATATAGGAGGGTAAATTGTGGCTTAAAGAGGTGTAAATTATTCAACAGAGGCCAGTTTTGGAGTCAGAGGAAACTGCCAGTGAAATGTAATTCTTCCAACTTGACTTTGGAAAAACCCCTTAATGTCTCTGAAGTTCAGTGTTCACACATGATACATGAAACACCAGCCCAATAGGGGGTGGTGGAAGTGGAGTGACGAAAGGTAAGTAACAGACAGCCCAAAATGTGCTGTCTTTCCCTTTCCCTTTATGGAGCCCCTGCCTCATCACTTGCCTCTACATTTCCATTGAATATGGTCTCTCTCTTACAACCTGTGTTAGCAAGATGCCTCAAATGTTGGGTTACAGTCTCGTAAGAAGCAGAGTGATGCTGTCTTTGTTTTTGGGCCCCTCCCCACACCTTTCCTAGCAAACTGGCTCATGGTAGGTGTTAACTAATGCCGCCTAAATAAATGGATGTGAAAACAAAGGAATAACGTAGCTCCCCTAACCAGAACCTCGGTGGCTGAGCCTTCAGTGGGGTGTCTTTGAAACTCATCACCTGGGCAGTGCAGGAGACAGAAACCTGTCTCTTCATTGCTGCAGCTGTCCCCTTACAGCAAGGGGAAATTCTAGCCAGTCGCTCTCAGATCTGAAGCAGAGAGAAAGCCTGGGAGTCCATGTGCCAGAGGAGAAATGATTCACAGTCATCGCGCTGTGTAGGAAGGACGAACTGGGAGGCAAACTGCTAGCATGCTCCAGGGTTTGCCTCTCGGTAATGTGAGCTTTGCAGTCTGGCCAGGAGTGAGCTTTTCACCATAAACATTCAGGGCATGCTGCTTATGTTTTAAAAGTGACGTGTTTTAATTTCCAGCCAAAAATACTATATGTTTGGATTGCAGTTTCTCAAGTTGCTAAAAAATTATTCAGAGGAGATGAAAACCTGCCATGCGGTAGAGGAAGCAGCCTGATGTTTAATGCAAAGGCTAAATCAGTTCTCTCAGAAGCAGGGTCTTCTTTTGAAGCCAGACCATGCAGTGGACAGCTTAGAGCTAGGACATTTCCAGTCTCCTGTGATGGCCAACTTGGATTCTTTAGGGCATAGAACAACATCAGGACACTTGGTTTTTCATTTGTTAGGATTAGATCTGATAAAATAGGCTAGTTAAGCTGAAGTAACAAACAACTCTTAGATTCTAATGACTTATGACAATAGGTTACTTTCTTACTCATCGACATGCTGCTTATTGGTCAGCGGGAGGCTCTGCTTCATGTCTCCTCTTGAGGGACTTGGTCTACACGATGGAGCAGGCACTGTCTCGAACATTGCCCATCACCACCACAGGATAGAGCTCTGGAGGACTTGAGTGACGTCTGAACAGTCAAATACTCTGGTCCGGAAGCAGCACATGTTGCTGACCACACGTTGATGAGGGCTGTCCCCCTGGTGGCATCCAGCCACAAGGAGTCAGGAAAGGCAATCTTATTATGTGTCTGGAAGGAGAACCAGATATTAGCAAGCAGCACCAAGATCTACATAGGGTATTTGATGCACTTGAAACCATTGGGAGAAAAGAAGAGAGAAATCATAATCATAACATATCTCAGAAGAAGAGAAATCTTAACTCAGATTTTTAAAAAAGTCCATTCTGAGCAGAATACAAGATATTTTTCTTCTTCCTTTAGCTTCTAAAGAATTGTTTATAAATTCCTTCTGTACTTGAAAATCAACTAAGCCATTAGAGGTGAAATGGATTCTCTGGTGTGTGCATGTGTGTGTATGGTGTAAGGTAGTGCAGTTTAGGAAGTAGATCAGAAGAAAAAGACCAAAAGTGCTTTAGTCTAGTGTCTTCTCTGAGCCACTCAAGGGCTTAGAGATTGTTGCAAAGCTAGAGAACTGCAATATCCAGTCCAGTGGTTTGGTCTTGAACAAGCTCATGAGAGACCTTATGAAACAGAAAAGACAGACCTTGTGGGCGGAAGTTGTCTCTTTTCTTCAAGTAGTTCAAGATGATGTTCAGATAAGACTTCAAGGCAGGCAGGCTCCTGCACTGCACTCTCCTTCTCGGACAAAGAATACCAAGGCTAGCAGACACTGAAATAAAACTATAACAGCTACAACCCCTTCCATCTGTCTGTACCCAAACTCAAACTGATCCTCCCAACAACCTTCTGCAGAAGACTGAGCATCATTATTCCCGTTTCTCAGAGGACAGGTCTATGATCTGCAGAGGTAAGATGATTTGCTCAAAGTTGCCTGGTTAGTAGGGGCTTCTGGGGTGGGACAGTGGTTAAGAATCCATCTGCCAGTGCAGGAGACCCAAGAGACACAAGTTGGATTCCTGGGTCAGGAAGATTCCCTGAAGGAGGAAATGGCAACCCATTCCAGTATTCTTGCCTAGAAAATTCCATGGATAGCAGAGCCTTGTGGAGCCCAGTTCAGAGTCATGTCTGACTCTGGTCACAGAGTCAGACATGACTGAGCTTCCATGCATGCTTGGATAGTAAATGATATAGTCAGGATTTAAACTGAGGTATCTGGACACCAGAGCCAATGCTCTTTTCATTGTGGTTCCCATGGAAAGCAGGAGCCTTCTTGTCCCTTGTTTAGTGTTATGGGCTGAATGTTTTTGTTTTCCCCACATTAATATGTTGAAGCCCTAGCCCCTAATGTGGAGGTATTAAGGAGGTGGAACCTCTGGGAAGCAATTAGATTTAGGTGAATTCATGAGAATGGGGTCTCCATGATGGGATTAGTGCCCTTCTAAGAAGAAAAAGGAAGACCAGAGCTCTCTCTCTCCAACATGTGAGTACATTGTGAGAAGGTGACTGTGTAAGGTCAAGAAGAGCTTTCTCCAGGAACTGAAGATATCAGCACCTTGATCTTGGATTTCCCAACCTTAAGAACTATGAGAAATAATGTCTGTTGTTTAAGCCACTCAGTCCATGGTATTTTGTTATAGCAGCCCTAGCAGGTGATGACATTCATCTTCATATAATTTAATCTTAGAAATTCAGCAAGTACCAAGTGTCTAGAGAACCTTCATTCCCTTCATCCCATGTCTTTAAGTTCAGGAGTGTCAGCAGAAGTAACACTCTGGCCTTTATGCACCTTTATTAACTAGTCCCTGGAGGAAGAAGTTTTATCTGATGGGCCAGTTTCAGAAAAGGAACTGAGTGAGCATGCTCAGCTCAGCCATCTCTGTATTTTCTTGGATCTACCTTCAGGCATGACATATTTGGGACCTAGTACTGGGTGGTAGTAGGTCTTAAAAATGTTCTTCCTGAAGGTGAGCAAGTGGTAGGGGCTTCCCAGGTGGTGTAGTGTTAAAGAACCCACCTGTCAATGCAGAAGACATGAGAAATACAGTTTCGATACCTCGGTCAGGAAGGTCCCCTGGAGAAGGGCATGGCAACCTACTTCAGTATTCTTGCCTGGAGAATCCCATGGACAGAGGGAGCCTGGCAGGCTGCAGTCCATAGGGTTGCAAAGAGTCAGATATAACTGAAATGACTTAGGTGTGCACTGGGTAATAAGTTTCCCAGGCAAGCCTTGCCCTGGGCAGCAAGCACACTGTGGTCATCCCATTTACTGAATGGGTAAACTGGTACCTGAAGTATAGTGCTGGGTATACCTGTGACCACAAGTATACCTGTGGCCACAAGTCTAAAGGCATGTTCTTCAAATCACCTTCAAAGATAATATTTTGATTTCCATATGTATCTTATGTCTTATATCTTTGTTGGTTTCAAACTTACTTATGGAAGGGCAGGAAAGAGTGGGATTGGTGATCACTTAAAAAAAATCTGACTCACATCTATGGATAGATGAACTAAACAGAAAATTAGCAAGGAAACACAAACTTTAAATGATACAATGGACCAGTTAGACCTAATTGATATCTATGGGACATTTCACCCCAAAACAATGAATTTCACCTTTTTCTCAAGTGCACATGGAACCTTCTCCAGGATAGGAAATTCAAAAAAATTGAAATCATTTCAAGCATCTTTTCTGATCACAATGCAGTAAGATTAGATGTCAACTACAGGAAAAAAAAAACTTAAAAATACAAACATATGGAGGCTAAACAACATGCTTCTGAATAACCAACAAATCACAGAAGAAATCAAAAAAGAAATCAAAATATGCATAGAAATGAATAAAAATGAAAACACAACAACCCAAAACCTAGGGGATTCAGTAAGAACAGTGCTAAGGGGAAGAGTCATAGCAATACAAGCTTACCTCAGGAAACAAGAGAAAAATCAAATAAATAACCTAACTCTACGCCTAAAGCAACTAGAAAAAGAAGAAATGAAGAACCTCAGGGTTAGTAGAAGGAAAGAAATCCTAAAAATTAGGGCAGAAATAAATGAAAAAGAAACAAAAAAGACAATAGCAAAAATCAACAAAGCTAAAAGCTGGTTCTTTGAGACATAAAATAGACAAACCACTAGCCAGACTCATCAAGAAAAATAGGGAGAAGAATCAAATCAACAAAATTAGAAATGAAAATGGAGAAATCACAACAGACAACACAGAAATACAAAGGATTATAAAAGACTACTATCAGCAACTATATGCCACTGAAATGGACAACTTGGAAGAAAAGGACAAATTCTTAGTAAAGTATAACTTTCCAAAACTGAACTAGGAAGAAATAGAAAATCTTAACAGACCCACCACAAGCACAGAAATCAAAACTGCAATCATAAGTCTTCCAACAAACAAAAGCCCAGGACCAGATGGCTTCTCAGTTGAATTCTACCAAAAATTTAGAGAAGAACTAACATCTATCCTACTCAAACTCTTCTAGAAAATTGCAGAGGAAGGTAAACTTCCAAACTCATTCTATGAGGCCACCATCACCCTAATAACAAAACCAGACAAAGATGCCACAAAAAAAGAAAACTACAGGCCAATATCACTGGTGAACATAGATGTAAAAATCCTTACCAAAATTTTAGCAAACAGAATCCAACAACATATTAAAAAGATCATACATCATGACCAAGTGGGCTTTATCCCAGGGATGCAAGGATTCTTTAATATTCACAAATCAATAAATGTGATACACCAAATTAACAAATTGAAAAATAAAAGCCATATGATTATCTCAATAGATACAGAGAAAGCATTTGACAAAATTCAACATCCATTTATGATAAAACCCTCCAGAAAACAGGCATAGAAGGAATATATCTCAACATAATAAAAGCCATATATAATAAACCCATGGCAAACATTATCCTCTATGGTGAAAAATTGAAAGCATTTCCCCTAAAGTTAGGAACAAGACAAGGGTGCCCACTCTCACCACTACTATTCAACATAGTTTTGGAAGTTTTAGCCACAGCAATCAGAGAAGAAAAAGAAATAAAGGGGATCCAGATTGGAAAAGAAGTAAAACTCTCACTGTTTGCAGATGACATGATCCTCTATATAGAAAACCCTAAAGACTCCACCAGAAAATTACTACAGCTAATCAGTAGTAAAGTTGTAGGATATAAAATTAACACACAGAAATCCCTTGCATTCCTATACACTAACAATGAGAAAACAGAAAGAGAAATTAAGGGAACAATTCCATCCACCATTGCAACGAAAAGAATAAAATACTTAGGAATAAATTTACCTAAAGAATCAAAAGACCTATATATAGAAAACTATAAAATACTGATGAAAGACATCAAAGACACAAATATATGGAGAAATATACCATGTTTCTGGATTGGAAGAATCAATATAGTGAAAATGAGTATACTACCCAAAAGCAGTCTATAGATTCAATGCAATCCCTATCAAGCTACCAATGGTATTTTTCAGAGAACTAGAACAAATAATTTGACAACTTGTATGGAAATACAAAAAACCTTGAAAAGCCAAAGCAAACTTGAGAAAGAAGAATGGAACTGGAGGAATCAACCTGCCTGACTTCAGGCTTTACTACAAATCTACAGTCAACAGGACAGTATGGTACTGGCACAAAGACAGAAATATAGATCAATGGAACAAAATAGAAAGCCCAGATATAAATCCATGTACCTATGGACACCTTATCTTTGACAAAGGAGGCAAGAATATACAATGGAGAAGACAATCTCTTTAACAAGTGGTGCTGGGAAAACTGGTCAACCACTTTAAAAGAATGAAACTTGAACACTTTATATCTAACACCCAACACAAAAATAAACTCAAAATGGATTAAATATCTAAATGTAAGACCGGAAACTATAAAACTCCTAGAGGAAAACATAGGCAAAACACTCTGACACAAATCACAGCAGGATCCTCTATGACCCACCTCCCAGAGTAATGGAAATAAAAGCAAAAATAAACAAATGGGACCTAATTAAACTTAAAAGTTTTTGCACAACAAAGGAAACTCTAAGCAAGGTGAAAAGACAGCCTTCAGAATGGGAGAAAATAATAGCAAATGAAGCAACTGACAAAGAATAAATCTAAAAAATATACAAGCAGCTCTGGCAGCTCAGTTCCAGAAAAATAAATGACCCAATTGAAAAATGGGCCAAAGAACTAAACAGACATTTCTCCAAAGAAGACATACAGATGGCTAACAAACACATGAAAAGATGCTCAACATCACTCATTATCAGAGAAATGCAAATCAAAACCACAATGAGGTACTATCTCACGCCAGTCAAAATGGGTGCTGTCAAAAAGTCTACGAACAATAAATGCTGGAGAAAGTGTGGAGAAAAGGGAACCCTCTTACACTGTTGGTGGGAATGCAAACTAGTACAACCACTATGGAGAACAGTGTGGAGATTCCTTAAAAAACTGCAAATAGAACTGCCATATGACCCAGCAATCCCACTGCTGGGCATACACACTGAGGAAACCAGAATTGAAAGAGACACGTGTACCCCAATGTTCATCGCAGCACTGTTTACAATAGCCAGGACCTGAAAGCAACCTAGATGTCCATTGGCAGACAAACGGATAAGAAAGCTGTGGTACATATACACAATGGAATATCACTCAGCCATTAAAAGGAATACATTTGAATCAGTTCTAATGAGGTGGATGAAACTGGAGCCTATTATACAGAGTGAAGTAAGTCAGAAAGAAAAACACCAATACAGTATATTAATGCATATATATGGAATTTAGAAAGATGGTAACGATGACCCTATATGCGAGACAGCAAAAGAGACACAGATGTAAAGAACAGACTTTTGGACTCTGTGGGAGAAGGCGAGGGTGGGGCGATTTGAAAGACTAGCATTGAAACATGTATATTATCATATGTGAAACAGATCACCAGTTCAGGTTTGATGCATGAGAAGGGTGCTCAGGGTTGGTGCACTGGGACAACCCTGAGGGATGGGATGGGGAGGGAGGTGGGAAGGGGGTTCAGGATGGGGAACACATGTACACCCATGGCTGATTCATGTCAGTATATGGCAAAAACCACTACAATATTGTAATTAGCCTCCAATTAAAGTAAATAAATTAATTTACCAAAAAAAAGGAGAAAAAGATCTGACTTCAGGAAATGATCATCACATATGAATGGATGAAGGTTAGTGTTCAGTTCAGTTCAGTTGCTCAGTCGTGTCTGACTCTTTGCGACTCCATGAACCTCGGCATGCTAGGCTTCCCTGTCCATCACCAACTCTCGGAGTCCACCCAAACCCATGTCCATTGAGTCGGTGATGCCATCCAATCATCTTATCCTTTGTTGTCCCCTTCTCCTCCTGCTCTCAATCTTTCCCAGCATCAGGGTCTTTTCAAATGAATCAGCTCTTCGCATCAGGTGGGCAAAGTATTGAAGTTTCAGCTTCAACATCCGTCCTTCCAGTGAACACTCAGGACTGATCTCCTTTAGAATGGACTGGTTGGATATCCTTGCAGTCCAAGGGACTGTCAAGAGTCTTCTCCAACACCACAGTTCAAAAGCATCCATTCTTTGGCACTCAGCTTTCTTGATGGTCCAACTCTCACATCCATGCGTGACCACTGGAAAAACCATAGTCCAGGACTCTGTGAAAAAGCTTGTATTTTATTTATGTTTGAATTCCTCATGCCTAATATAGTTCCAGTCCATGATAGTTTCATAATGTTTGTAAAATAAAGTCCACTCTTGGCTCAGGGAGCCAGGTCAGGACAATGGACAGAGACCATGAGCCAGCCTGAGAAATCTTGACACCTGGACTTCGGAGATTTGGCAGAAACTAGGAAGGCAGCTCTTACAATGGCCTCATGTATGAGGAGCCACAAAGGCCTGAGTCACCCACAGGCCTGATGACTAGTTTTCTTGCCTGGACAGGTTTGATGCACAGCTCAGGTCTATTGAGCTCCTTACCAAACAGAAAGAAACCTTGACTGGAAGTCTTTCTTTAGTCTTGTCTGCAGAGGTACGGAAGCACTCTTCTTGCATGGGCTCTGTCTGAGGAGTCACGTGAATCCCAGGACCCCAGCAGGCCTAAGGTCCAGGACTCTATTTTGGTCAAAGACTCAAATCTTAAAGAATCCTAAAAACTCTGTATGTATCTGTATTTGTGTGAAGGCATCTATATACACTCTGTGAAGATCTCTTGGAGGAGGGCACAGCAACTGACTCCAGTATTCTTGCCTGGAGAATTCCATGGACGGAGGAGCCTGATGTGTTAAAGTCCACAGTGTCACAAAGAGTCAGACATGACTGAAGCCACTTAGCACGGCATAACACTCCCTTGTTAGGGAGAGCCATCTGCCTTGTTCAGTCTACCAATTCAAATATTGATCTTACCTCCAAGCACCCTCATAGACACACCTAGAGTCATGTTTGACCAAATGTCTGTACAGCCAGTGGCCCAGTCAAGTTGACACATTAGCAATCACAACAGGTAGTCAGTAAATATAATTTAATTAACTAGCTGATTATTAACGAACGAAAATATTTTGGCTGCAAGGTTGTATATCACTGTAGTTGCAGGCTCCTGTTGCTGGTCCTAAAATTGTCCTGGGCCAGCCTCACATCCTGTGGAAGCTGCCCTGATACAGTGAGAAGAATATGTTCTCCCTCACAGTCTCTTGGCACAGTGCAGGCAGTTGCATTGCTTGTGATGTGCTCTAGGAAGGCTGCCCTGGACTCCCATTGTCTCGCTGAGATCCTCTCTGCAAACATTTTAAGTTCTCTGCTGTGTGTGTCTCTAGGACTGAGACCTGCATGGTGAGGGTGAGATGGGCACCTTCCAGAAACCTGGTCCAGAGAAGCTGTCCTCCCTAAGCCCCTCCCACTCAGGGAGCACTTTCCCCCAATCCCCTCATCCCCTCCTTATCAGTCCAGGATTACCCTCCTCCAGATTTCAACATTAAGTTTGTGCTCACTCCCTAGCTTTCCACAGATACGTATGAACATATGACTCCAACGCCAGCAGGATCTTCAGCAGCCAGATCATTGGCTCAGTGCTTCTGTTTGCATTTGCTTCAGGGCACTCTCAAGGTATTTAGGGGCTCACTGTTGCACCTTGTTTGGGTAGAGTGATGGTGCTTACTGAGTGCTTTCTACCATTACCTCTGGAGGTCACTGCCAGGAATGCGCCTTCTCTGTTCATCTCTGCTAGACCAAGACCAGGTTGTTCCTGGTGACTGACTTGACAACTCTCACTGGAACATCGTCATCAGGCATGGGAGGCTGCTCCCAGGGTTTCAGAAATGGGAGTAGGGGTGCTAGAGACTGGATATTTTTTGTGTTCCCCAAACTCATATGTTGAAATCTAACCCCCAGTGTGATGGTATTTGGAAGTTTTGGACCTTTGGGAGGTGATTAGGTCTTGAGGGTGGAGCCTCTGTGAATGGGATTAGTGCCCTTATAAAAGAGACCCTGGAGGGATCCCTCATCCATTCTACTATATGAGGATACACTGGAAAGACAGCTGTCCAAGAAAAAGGACATCAAACCTGCCAATGCCTTGATCTTGGACTCCCGGCCTCCAGAACTGTAACAAATAAATTCCCTTGTTTATTAAGTCACCCAGTCTGTGGTATTTTGATTATAGCAATCTGAGTGGACTAAAAAGAGGGAGCATCCAGAGCCCAGGAGATGTCTTAGTTCTCCCGGCACCTCGAGGCTTGCCTCTAAATTATGCATCTTAATCATGTGGTCAGTCTTTGAATGTGTGTTTACAGACATTCAGTGCTTGTTACTACCTAAGACAGCGTGCCGCAGTGTTCAATCACCCTGACAATAAGAGTACCACTGTGATAATAATAATTTCTGCAGATAGAATTTCTAGAGCACTTCCATATGCCAAATGCTAAGCACTTTACATGGATTATCTCATATAATCCTCTGAAGAACTCTGTGAGGTAGATGATTTTATTATTCTTATTTTACAGACAAGAAAGCTGACACACAGAGGGGTTAAGTAACAGCTAAGTGGTGATTCAAATCCAGGCTGTCGAACTCCATAGCTTGAGCATTTAAATATCTCATTTGGGTGATTTTCTGTCTTTCTCGCTCTCTTTCTTGCCTCTTAGCTCCAGGTTTGCTCTTTTAGACCCCACAGGCCAAGTCTTCCCATTCTTTCTCATGATGGCCCTTCAGGGTTTTGCAAATGATAGCCATGTCCCCTGAATGATGTATGATCCTTCCCTGTTCTCCTGTGACGTGGCTCAACCCTCTCCCCATTGGGCTTGGAGTTCTCAAGGGCTCCAGTGATTGTGCCCACTTTGAAGCACAGAGCGAGTGTAGGCTCAGATAAGACAGATAAACACAGGACCCTCGGGTCCCTTGTTTGAGACACTGGGAATCTGGCATGAATACAGCCCCAGAGCATCAGGCAACCCACATCTAGAATGTTGACTCATTCTTGGCTCCACCACAGTCAAAATCCCTACTGGGAATTTCTCATTGTCTGTGGCTAAATTTCCCCTTCCCAGTCTTGTACTTGAGCAGTTATTTTTTTGAACCTGAGAGCTGGACCTGACACTGTGTCTATTAAGAATCTTAAGCAATGACAGTTCCACTAGGGACTAGACTCACCGATCAGAGCAAAGCTTTCCCAGACATTTTGTCTGGAAGTGACCGTTAGTTTTGCATTGGTTTTAGTTGGCAAAGTCATCAGCACTGTCAGTCTCAGAAAGCAGAGACACCCAGGAAAAAGGAGAGCTGTGGAGTCAGAAGACCTGAGTTCCACTCCCAGGCTTGAACCTGTTAAAGTTGCCAGGGGATGCTTCACCTCTGCTGGCACACAATGTAATTCACTAATTTTAGGTTAAATTTAGCAGTGTCTGGAGATACATGGACCCTGGGGCCCGACTTCTGGGTTTGAATTCTGGCTCTTTTACTAACAAGCTGTGTGACCTCAGGCAGGTTATATAATCTCTCTTTGAGTCAGTTTCCTTATTTTCATTGTGGGAATTTTAGAAGCACTTACTTTAAGAGTTGTTTTGAGGGTCTGTAGAGTTAATAGAAGATACATGCTGGGTAGGAAAAGGGAGGGAAAAAGTACTAAATTATCATTCACACATCATTTTATAATAATTATAAGAAATATAACACACTAGTTATACAAGCTAAAAGTACATTGAGCATTAGTTCCATTGTTTTCTATGTGATAACTTATTTATGTAAATTGAGTAACTAAATACATGTATAATAAGACACATAACATAGCATATAATCAGAACAAGACATAGCATATAATCAGAACGAGAGAGTCAAATTCTTCAGGTTCTACTTACAAAAACAAAAAATGATTTAGGAACATATGTGATTGATCAGAGTCAGTTTTTGCTTTGTTTTTCCTGCCAACATCCACCTCTCTGACTAGATAACATTTCCTGGACCAAGACAAAGGGAAAGTGGAACAGAGAGAAGAGAGAAAAAGCGAACATGTTAAGTGAGCAGGAGGTGGAAGGACCCCTACGCCTTGCCTGAGCCCCACCCGGACCCCAGATGGAGTATTACAGTGGCAGAGGGGACAGCCACTCCTGTTGAGCTTGGAGGATGCAAGGACATAGCTCTCTCTTGCCTTGCCTCTGAGCAGAGCCTCCCCTTTCCCTGCAGGGTGCGGAGCAGTTGACTAGAGATGGCTGTGCAGGGAAATAGGTGGCGGCGCCCGAGAGAGCCTCCCAGAGTTCACTCTGGTTCAGGCAATGAACGTATAGGAGTGACCAATGTGGAGAGACAGTGACGACAGTGGACCAGAGGCCTCTGATGGCTTGGTAATCTGTAAGCCCCAGTGACTTGATCTCAATAAGATTATGTTTCTGCCACAAGAGGAGTAAGGGTTCAAAATAAGATTTAAACTTACTTATGAGAAAATTATCCAAAATAATTTAAATCATCCACAGAAAACTACTGCTAAAATTTTCTCATGGCACACACACACACACACATACACACACACACAACACAGCTTAGATACCTAGAAGGTCTGAATGTGATTTATTTTGCATTAACAACATTACTGGGATTTAGATTCTTAACTTCAAAGGAGCACAGTGATGGCAAAATACATTAAAATGGAAGATATGATATGTAGTATTTACTAAGAATAATTAAATGTAAAAAATTACTTCATATAATTATGCCCTGTGAGTGTATTGTATTGATTATAAATGTCACCAAATTGTATCCGTTGAAAATGTCTCCTTTTACCTGAAAATCTGAGGGAAGAAACCTACACAAACATATATATTTAATCATGTAAAGGCACTACTTTGTTTTCTTTATGAATTTTTGTACTGTTTTCTTTAAGAAAACATTTTTTAAGAAGCTTTACACAGTAATAAAAAGCATATCAAATTTTTATGTATAAGGAAATCCTTCCTGATCTATAGATGTGGTAAAAATCACATATCATTAGGATTTTCTGTAACAGCTTTTGAGAAACTGCAGCTCTTTTTTTTTAAAGTTACATCAGCAGCAACTACTTGTTCTTAACACATCTTTCCTTTCAAATTTCCTTTTACCTTGGGCATCTGGACACTGTTCAGCAGGGTGATAAGTGACCTTCCTCCAGGAGGCAGGATCCTCACCACGCAAAGTGATCTCCATCACAGTCCTCTGATCTGCCTGTGACCACATGCTCCACCCTGTCCAAGCAAGTGTCACAAAAGCACTGCACATCAGTCTCTGGGCTTCACAGAACAGATCCTCCTCCACTTACAGTGGGCATGTGTCCTGATAAGACAATTGCAAATTGAAACTATCATAAGTCTAAAATGCATTTTTTGTTGCTGTTTGGTTGACAAGTCATGTCTGACTCTTTGCGACCCCTTGGACTGCAGCACACCAGGCTTCCTTGTCCTTCACTATTTCTCAAAGTTTGCCCAAACCCATGTCCATTGAGTCAATGATGCCATCCAACCACTCATCCTCTATTGCCCACTTCTCTTCCTGCCGTCAATCTTTCCCAGCATCAGGGTCTTTTCCAATGAGTCAGCTCTCCGCCTCAGGTAGCCAAAGTATTGGAGCTTCAGCATCAGTAGTTGTGGCACTTGGGTTTAGTTGCACCACAGCACACGGAATCTTCCTGGGACAGGAATAGAACCCATGCCCCCTGCATTGGCAGGCAGATTCTTAACGACTGCATCACCAGAGAAGTCCTAAAATGCATTTAGTTCACCTACCCTACTGGAAATTGTTGCTCGGCCTAGCCTGCTTTGGAAGTCCTCAGAACACTTCTGTTGGCCTACAGTTGAGCAAAATCTCCTAACACAAAGCCTATATTGTTACATACAGTGTTGACTATCTCATGTGATTTATTGAATACTACACTGAAGTGAAAACAGAATGGGGGACGGGATACAGAATGCTTGTAAGCATATCCATTGTTAACCCTTGTGACGGTGAGGCTGACAGAAGTTGGCTGACGCTGCCCAGCAGCAGCATGAGAGAGTACGGCACTGCATATCTCTAGACTGCGAAAAGATCAAAATTCAAAACGTGGTTTCTACTGAATGTGTATCAGACCGCCCTAAAGTTGAAACATTCTAAGTTAAACCACTGTAAGTCAGGGATCATCTATAACTTGTCATTAATTATTACAGGGATAGGGTTTTTAAAAGAATTGTAAAAAAGCACTCAGAATAAAACTTTCTATTCTAAAGATTTTAGAACTTCCATCTGTGTCCTCTGTTCCAGTGTTTAGATGCTTCTAGTTTTAGACTCACAGATAAAATATCTTTTACCATTTCTATATATATGTATGTCATGTATATATAAAATGCATACATCTTTTTCTTTTGTATACTGCTTTTATAACTAAGCAGTATGTCATTCAACTTTTTATATATCTATACTGTTTTTATAAATAGTTGCGTGGAACTCCATTATATGGAACTGTCGCATTTTATTTAACCAACCACCTACTGTTGCATATTTGATTGTTTCTAATTTTCATTATTACCAAAAAAATTGCAGTGAATATCCTTGAACGTACAACTTTGCATGCTATTTAAATTATTTCCTTAGATGAAATTTTAAGAACTGGGTGAATCAAATGGTACGCATATTTTAAAAATTGTGATACTCATTGCTAAATTATTGCCCAGAGGGGTGGTAGCAATCTACACTGAATCCAGCAGAGCATAAGAGTGTGAGTTTCCATATACCCTCTCTGACCCTAAATACTGTCATCCCTTCTATTTCTGGCCAATCTGATAGGTGAAATCAAGGTATCACACTGTTGATAAAATTTTATGTTTATTACTGCTTCTCTTTCTTCTGGTTTAAGAATCTTCCTGTCATAAGTTCACTTCTGTTCTATACAGGTCCTCAGATCTGTGGTTACCAGAAGTCGGTAGAGGGAGGAGGAAATTGGATAGAGACAGTCAAAAGGTCCAAACTTCCAGTTAGAAGGTAAATAAGTACCAAAGATGTGACGTACAACATCAGGTACAACCACTCTGGGCACAGGTATAGGGCTGCATAGGAAGCAAGCATAGCAACAATGTCTACTCATTAGGTTGTTGTGAAGATTGAATAAGTGAATACGTATCAAGGGTTTAGCTATATACAGAATGGATAAACAACAAAGTCCTACTGTATAGCACATGAAACTATATTCCCTGTGATAAATCATAATGGAAAAGGATATGAAAAGGATAACTGAATCACTTTGCTGTACAGCAGAAATTAACACAACATTGTTAGTCAACTATATTTCAATAAATTTTAAAAAAATTAAAGGGCTTAGGACAGTGCCTGGCTCCTGGTGAATCCACAAGAAAGTTTAGTTATTCATGTTATAACTAAAGGGCAGTGCTAACTAAGGGCACAGGCTCTTGAGCCAGTCTGTTGTTGTTGAGTCGCCAAGTGCTGCCCAACTTTTTGCGACCCCATGGACTGCAGCATGCCGGGCTCCTCTGTCCTCCATTGTCTCCCAGAGTTTGCTCAAGTTCATGTCCATTGAGTTGGTGATGCTATCTTACCATCTCATCCTCTGCCACCAGCTTCTCCTTTTGCCTACAGTCTTTCCCAGCATCAGGGCCTTTTCCAGTGAGGAGCCAGTCTACCTGGGTTCAAATGTCAGGTCTGACAGAAAAATTTGGGCAAATCATCTAATGGCCCCCTCCATCCACCTTGCACTTTAGTTTTTTAAACCTTGAGATGAAGTTAATGGTAATAATATCTACCTCCTAGGACTGTGAAAATTCAATGAGTGAAGATGTGTGAAGCAATTTAAATGGTGCCTGGCGTCTAGTAAATGATACTAAAAAAATTTTTTTTTCTACTGAAGTTGTTATATAAGTGTAGCCACCTTGAGTGTGTCCTCCTCAGGAATGAAAATGTCTCTGATAACTGAGGCTTGTTGAATACTGAACCTTCCTGGGGTCAGGCTGGGGAGACCAAGAAGGTGGATGATCCCTTCTGGCTCAGGGCTTCTAGGAGGGCAGATGGGTTGTAGGATGTGAATCCCAACCTGCCACAGACATCACTCAGATAGCTTCTCTCTCCCCTTAGTGTCTCACTGGCCCAGTTGTAAAACAGTTAGAGCCAAGGTTTCTTTCAGCCCACCAGCCTGCGAGAATGTGGCTGAGTTTCCTCCAGGGAAATCGACTCTCTAACACAGGCTGGGAGTGAGCCAAGCCCTAATGCGGTGTCCTTTGAAGGCGCGTCCAGCTTCACCATTTCAAATGCAATATGCTTATTGCCAGCCTGATTTTTATTGGGAAAAAGCAGTGGTGTACTTTCCAGGTCCCTGGGGTCTGAATTAAAATAAAGGAAGTACTTTAAAAAATCAAATCCAAATAGCAGGACTTGGAAGCGTGCTGTTAAGTCAGAGTATCACAGACCTCGGAAGCAGCTTCCAAACGGAGCCTCAAGACAAAGCCCCGTGGTAATTGCATTTGGAGGTCCCAGAGGCATTGGTAATGGGGGCAGGCTTCTCTTGGAGTCCTGTCTGCATCGCAAAGCAGATCAATCACAAAAGCTACTAGGTATGAGGTACCTACTGAGTGCCAAGTCCTGTATCATAGCATATATACTGGTAAGATAGTTATAAAATGTCTTCGTTTTACAGATGAGGAAACTGAAGGTCAGATTTTTTTTTTAAAGCAAACAAAAAACCGTCCCTATAGTAATAAGTGACAGAGGTGAGATTTGATTCCAAGGATTTTTTGTTTGTTCTTTGGTTTTGTTTTCAACATCAAAATCTGTGTGCTTTCTGTTAGGCCAGTGTTTTTCAAATTGCCAAGTACTGCAACCCCATAGTGAGTCATGAAATCATTTTAGTGACGCACAATCAGCATTTCCACAAATGAGATAGAATAGAATGGAAAAAATGACTGCTTTCCTTGGATTTAATGAAATATACATGCATACATATCTATACACACACATATATGTGTTGTTGTTGTTCCATCCCTTAGTCACGTCCAGCTCTTTGTGACCCCATGGACTGTAGCATGCCAAGCTTCCCTGTCTTTTACCATCTCCTGGAACTTGCACGAACTCATGTCCATTGAGTTGCTGAGGTCATCCAACCACTTTGTCCTCTGTTGTCCCCTTTTCCTCTTGCCTTCAATCTTTCCCAGCACCAGGGTCTTTTCTAATGAGTCGGCATGCATTATACAACTATAACATGTGTTTTTATGTTCTGGGTGATGATAGAAAAGCTTCAGCAATAGGTGAACTGTGAACTTCCAGATGTTCAAGCTGGTTTTAGAAAAGGCAAAGGGAGCAGAGATCAAATTGCCAACATCTGCTGGATCATGGAAAAAGCAAGAGAGTTCCAGAAAAACATCTATTTCTGCTTTATTGACTATCCCAAAGCCTTTGACTGTGTGGATCACAAGAAACTGTGGAAAATTCTGAAAGAGATGGGAATACCAGACCACCTGACCTGCCTCTTGAGACATCTGTATGCAGGTCAGGAAGCAACAGTTAGAACTGGACATGGAACAACAGACTGGTTCCAAATAGGAAAAGGAGTACATCAAGGCTGTATATTGTCACCCTGCTTATTTACCTTCTATGCAGAGTACATCATGAGAAATGCTGGACTGGAAGAAGCACAAGCTGGAATCAAGATTGCCGGGAGAAATATCAATAACCTCAGATATGCAGATGACACCACCCTTATGGCAGAAAGTGAAGAGGAACTAAAAAGCCTCTTGATGAAAGTGAAAGAGGAGAGTGAAAAAGTTGGCTTAAAGCTCAACATTCAGAAAACTAAGATCATGGCATCCAGCCCCCTCACTCCATGGCAAATAGATGGGGAAATAGTGGAAACAGTGGCTGACTTTATTTTTGGGGGCTCCAAAATCACTGCAGATGGTGATTGCAGCCATGAAATTAAAAGCCGCTTACTTCTTGGAAGGAAAGTTATGACCAACCTAGATAGCATATTAAAAAGCAGAGACATTACTTTGTCAACTAAGGTCCATGTAGTCAAGGCTATGGTTTTTCCAGTAGTCATATATGGATGTGAGAGTTGGACTATAATGAAAGCTGAGCACCGAAGAATGGATGCTTTTGAACTGTGGTGTTGGAGAAGACTCTTGAGAGTCCCTTGGACTGCAAGGAGATCAAACCAGTCCATCCTAAAGGAGATCAGTCCTGAGTGTTCATTGGAAGGATTGATGTTGAAGCTGAAACTCCAATACTTTGGCCACCTGATGAGAAGAGCCAACATCTTGATTCCAATCTTGATTCCAGTTTGTGCTTCTTCCAGTCCAGCATTTCTCATGATGTACTCTGCATAGAAGGTAAATAAGCAGGGTGACAATATACACCCTTAACGTATATACACCCTGACTCATTTGAAAAGACCCTGATGCTGGGAAAGATTGAGGGCAGGAGGAGAAGGGGATGACAGAGGATGAGATGGTTGGATGGCATCACTGACTCAATGGACATGGGTTTGGGTGGACCCTGGGAGTTGGTGATGGACAGGGAGGCCTGGTGTGCTGCGGTTTTGGGGTCACAAAGAGTTGGACACAACTGAAGGACTGACTGAACTGAACTGATCATTACAACAACATTGTGAGGTGGATGCTATTAACATCATCCCTGTTTATACATAAGAAAGAGGACAGGTTCCGAGAGATTAAATAATTTGCCCAAAGTTACAAAGTTAATACACAGCAAAGCTTGAATTTGAGCCTAGATTGTCCTGTGTTAGCATCTGTGTTCTTGATCTTGCCTACTGAGAGACCTCTTGACCACCAGCACCTCACAGCACAGTGGATGGGTCCTGAGAAATCTGACACCCTTTGGAGTAACTGGCTCTGTTACTATCTTCAATTGCTGCAGTCTCTCACCTTTCCATATTTTCACTGGCAAGACAGGCTTGCAGAGCTCTGTATTGAATCTGTAGCTTCAAATTTCTCTCATCCTTCTCTATTTTAGATTAATTAGCCTCCTAATTATTTAGACATTCATTCACCAACTTGTGTGCAATTCAAATCTATTACACTTCAGGGGATGTGTCTGTATCATGTGTATCCTGCTGCAAATCCCACGTGGTCAGGAGAGAAGTGGAGGGGGGAGATTTGTAGAATCAATTTTTAAAAATTCCAATGCATTTCTGAGGCATCTGAAGTGTTGATGAGATAGCTGGGGTTCTTGGGTGCTTGACTTTTAAATTCACATTTCTGAAAAGCAAGATACAAAATTGATTATACAGTATGATCTCAACTGTGTTAAAAATGTATATAGAAAGGATTGGAAGGAAGTGAACAGTGGTTGCCTCTGGGTGGTAGGGTGATGGTGATTTTGATTTTCTCCTTGCGTTCCCCTCTCCCCACCCTCCGTATTTCCTGCAATTGATAAAGAATGTGGCTTTAAAAATTCACTAAGTAATACTTAATTTCCAAGGTAGAATATGGACTTGGATCTCATTTTAAGGAGAGTGCAGCTTGTAAGCCAAATGCATCACGCTTTAGGTGCAAATTAGGAAGTGTCAGAGTAGCTTATCAGTAGGGTCCCAGTCATATGGCACAATGACCCTGCCCACCTGACTGCTACCCACCCTTTCCATGCTGCTTCACTCTGATGTGGGGAGCAGCCAGACTGGAACCAGTCTGGAACTCTGCATCTGGCAGACAGTCCCATGGGTAGGGTTAGGATCTGCTGCTCAAAAGCAAACCACTGCAGAGCCTGACTTCCCACTAGACTGTGCTGCTGCTCCTAGGCTGAACTCTTGCCTTATTCACCTTTGTATTTATAAAGACCATGCATGGGACCTGGCCCAAGAGGAATGATGGATGTTTGAATAATGAATGTGTGTATGTTTATCATTTCCTACGTTGTTCAGTTGCTAAGTCATGTCTGTGTCTTTGTGACTCCATGGACCGCAGCACTCCATGGACCGAGAGCAAATTAAAAAGCAGAGACATTACTTTGCCAACAAAGGTCCATCTAGTCAAGGCTATGGTTTTTCCAGTGGTCATGTATGGATGTGAGAGTTGGACTATAAAGAAAGCTGAGCGCTGAAGAATTAATGCTTCTGTGATGCTGGAGAAACTGTGATGTTGGAGAAAACTCTTGAGGGTCCCTTGGACTGCAAGGAGATCCAACCAGTCCATCCTAAAGGAAATCAGTCCTGAGTATTCATAGGAAGTATTGATGTTGAAGCTGAAATTCCAGTACTTTGGCCACCTGATGTGAAGAACTGACTCATTGGAAGAGACCCTGTTGCTGGGAAAGATTGAAGGCGGGAGGAGAAGGGGACGACAGAGGATGAGATGGCTGGATGGCATCACCAACTCGATGGGCATGAGTTTGAGTAAGTTCTAGGGATTGGTGATGAACAGGGAGGCCTGATATACTGCAGCCCACAGGGTCACAAAGAGTTGGACATGACTGAGTGACTAGACTTGAGGTTTGACTTATTTTAGAAGGAAGGACAATATGGGCTTTGTATTTGTTTTAAATAATGGGACTGAGTATCCCTGGTGATTTGAGAGTAGCTTGTTCCAGTGCTTCTCCTGAGCGGCCTCCTGGGGAGGTGACAATCTCCCTCCAGACCAATGGGCCAACGATAGTAAAGCAGATGGACTTCGGAGTAAGAATGCCTTTAGAAAGAAATAGTCACGCTTTCTCCCGATAGCTGTCATGAGGATGAAGTGAGGTAATACACGTAAATCTTTCCTAACAGCGCCTGGCACATGCTAAGGGCTCAGATACTATGGATGGCAGCGGTGGTGATGATGATGATGCTTGAATTGTTTCTAGGGGGTACCACACTGATGGGCAGGACCAGGCTCATGTGTGAGTCCCTGCAGTGGAGGCAGTAACAATGCCTGGACCATATGGGCTGAAAATGGAGGGGGAGCTGTTTCCTGAGGAAATCCAGTCTGGCCTCACTAGGGGATGGATGGAATGGTGGTATGTGTGAGTGGTGTGGGGGGATGGCGTGGTAAGGTAGAAGAGCCAGTTCATTTCAAGAAAAGAAGAGAACATAAGATTTAAAAGCAGCAGCAGACCAACTTTTGAGTCCCAACTCTTCTATGTACTGCCTGTGTAAGTCACATAATCCTGAGACTCCATTCATTTGGTCATGCTCAATATTCACCAATGCCCTCATTTCCTAAAGAATTCACTCTAATTCTTTACCCTGGTGCACAAGGCTTTTCCCCGTCTGAGCCTGGGCTTTCCCTACCTCACATGAAATCTGTAATCCAGCTACCAGCAGTTACTTTCAATTCCCCTAACATTTCCTCCCCCTAACATTTCTTGTACTTTCACACCACTGTGCCTTTGTGTAACCCAATTCTTTTGTCTAGAATGTCTTTTATTCTTTGTAGCCTAAAATCCTTGCTCTTCAAGGTAACAATGCCAGACTCTTGTATTAAATTATTTGAGTCACAGCAAACCAAGGAGGTAAGTACTATTATTATCCTTATATTACGGATGGGGAAACTGAGGTCAATACCATCTAAGTAATTTGCCCTAGATCACACAACTAATAAGCAACAGGACTGAGACTCAAGCCCATGTAATATTGCTGTAGAATTATCGTTTTCAGCCATTGCACCGCACTTCTTCTCTGCCTTTAAGACAGTGTTGAAATTCAAGGCCAGTCACAGGAGACCCAGAAGGCCTTTTGGCTCCCAGACCTTCATTTATAGAAAGCAACAAGTTTAAACTTTTGACATTATCTCCAAGTGAAGACTTTCATCCAATCACAGAGAAACATGGACACAACCAAGAGGAAGATGTTTATCATGCAGCCTTAGTCTGTGTCTTGCTACTGGGCCATCCTATCTGAAATGCACTGTGAATCAATATATCGCCACAGTCTTGGGATTATTTTGTGACTAGCATGATTACATTGCATTATAACACATATGCATTACAATCATCTGTTAAATATAAGCGTTTAAAATATACTAATGTGCTTCCCTGGTGGCTCAGCTGGTAAAGAATCCGTCTGCAGCGCAGGAGACCTGGGTTCGATTCCTGGGTTGGGAAGATCCCTGGAGAAGGGAAAAGGCTACCCACTCCACTATTCTGGCCTAGAGAATTCCATGAACTGTATAGTCCATGGGGTTGCATAGAGTTGGACACGACTGAGCGACCTTCACTTTAAGTTCACTTAAAGTTCTGTAGGGCTTCCCAGGAGGCGCTAGTGATTAAAAGCCTGTTTGTCAAGGCAGTATATGTAAGAGGCCCCGGAGAAGCGTCCCCCCCCCCCCCCCCCAAGCCCAAGCAAACCACACTAAAGCAGATGGGTGCTGACCAATCACCACCAAGCAGGAACAGGGTCTGACCAATCACTACCAAGCAGGAACAAGGCCTGACCAATCACCACCAAGCAGGAACAGGGCCTGACCAATCACCACCAAGCAGGAACAGGGTCTGACCAATCACCACCAAGCAGGAACAGGGCCTGACCAACCACCACCAAGCAGGAACAGGGCCTGACCAACCACCACCAAGCAGGAACAGGGCCTGACCAGTCACCACCAAGCAGGAACAGGGCCTGACCAACCACCACCAAGCAGGAACAGGGTCTGACCAACCACCACCAAGTAGGAACAGGGCCTGACCAACCACCACCAAGCAGGCGGGTGCTGACCAGTCCCCAGCCGGCATGGGTTATTCCAGTGAGTCACAGGTATAGAAGAATGCTGACTAGCCTTTTAGATGAGGGCACCTTAAGCCCTGAGACTCCTAGCCAGACATAACTGTGGCTCGCTTGGTGCCTCCAAGGAGGCATAGACCCTGTGTCCAGGAACTGGGACACTAGGGGTGGAGAGGCCAGGTCCTCCCTCGGCCTGGGGCTTAGCCCTCCTGGAGTTGGGGTTGTGCTCAGGGAGGAAGGGTTGCCAAGGTGACAGGCGTTCTCTCACCCAGCATGGGCCGTGGGAGTTATCAGAAATGGCAACCCACTCCAGCACTCTTGCCTGGAAAATCCCATGGACGGAGGAGCCTGATAGGCTACAGTCCATGGGGTCACAAAGAATCGGACACGACTGAGCGACTTCACGTTCACTTTCACTTTCTTTTCATCTTCTTTAATGGCCTGTTGCTATCACAGTAGCATTGCTGACAGTCCCCATTCTCCATTTGTTTATGGCATCTTTGGCTGTCCCTGACCTATTGCATGAGAAAAAAAACCTAGGAAAATTGTGAAATCTCTAGCGGCTTTTGTTCTGTTTGGGACATACCTGTGTTTTGAGCAGAGGCACAACTCCTGTTGGAGCCAGGAGTATCAGAGCAGGGGTGAGGGTGGGTTGGCGGTGGAGGGTTGGAGCGTGGCCAAGGAGCATAGGTTGGCCTTGATTAATGAATCCCAGAAGTGACTGTTTATTGTACCCTGTTGAACTGTTTCTAACAATGCCTATCTGTATCCTCTCACTGTGTCCTCTCATTGTAGGTACAGAGTTTACAGTTTCATTATCTTTGTCTTGGGGTTGAGGCCAGCAGAGATCCGCAGCATGCCTGGAATAGAAACCTGCAAGATCCCACAAGCCCTGCAAATCTCATTGGGTTGGAGGGGACTTGTGGGCCCTGGCAGCTTTGAAAAATATGTTACAACTTGTGACTTTCCCTTTCATCTTGTTCTCAGAGATTCATTTGTTCAAATCTTAGAGAACTGTTTGAAGTAATTTATTCTTTCAGCCACTGGTTCTGAGAACCCACCACACACTTGGGGTGGGCACTGAAGCTCACAAAGGTGAGTAAGACAGATTGCCCCTGCTGGCCTGGAGGCTGCCATCTGGAGGGAGAGCCAGCTGTAATACACTAATTCTCACCACGAGCGAGATAAGGTGAGTACTAATAGCAGGAAGAAATAGCTTGTTAAGAACATCACAGAGGGAGTGAATATTACTGAAAAACAAGCTAGAAGTCAGGGAGACCATGTAGAAAAGGACACTTATGAAATGAGTTTGGGTTTATTTTGTTTAAAAATTTTATTGAAATATTGTGAGCTTACAATTTTTTTCATTGAAAAATTTAAAAATTGAAGTATAGCTGGCTTGCCTGGTGGCTCAGACAGCAAAGAATCTGCCTGGAATGCAGGAGATCTGGGTTTAATCCCTGGGTCAAGAAGATCCCCTGGAGAAAGGAATGGCTACCCACTCCAGAATTCTTGCCTGGAGAATTCCATGGACTGAGGAGCCTGGCAGGCTACAGTCTGTGGGATCACAAAGAGTTGGACACAACTGAACGACTGCCAACAGCAACATAATTGTTGGTTTACAGTGTTGTATTAATTTCAGCTGTATAGTAAAGTGACTCAGTTATACAGATATTTACATTCCTTTTTATATTCTTTTCTATTATGCTTTATCCAAGGAGATTGAATATAGTTCCCCGTGCTGCACAGATGCCCTTGTTTATTATTCATCCTATATATAATGGTTTGCATCTACTAACCCTAAACTCCCAATCCGTCCCTCCCCTCTTCGCCTCCCTCTTGGCAGTCACAAATTTGTTTTCGATGACTGTGAATCTGTTTCTATTTTGTAGATATATTAGTTTGTGCCATATTTTACCTTCTACATATAAGCGATATCATATGGTATTTGTTTTTCTCTTTCCGACTTATATGAGATGGATTTTGAAAGGTGAGGAGGATTTTAATAGGAAAGAATGGAAAGAAAAATCTTACCAGAATAATTTAAAAAAAAATAGGAGGAAGAACAATTATGGGCTAGTTTCATTTTTATTATTTGCAAAGTATGGTGTTTGGCGTGGTGATGAACCAAGGAAATGAAAGCATGGCCCCTATCTTTGAGGACAGGATTCAGGGAGAAGGGTGCAACTTTACAACGTACAGTCCGCTGTGCTGGGGCTATAATCACAGCACAAATGAAATATTTTGGGACTCTGAAGATGATCACATGTCACAAAATAGTTGGCATTTGGCTCTATTTCTCTTTTTAGTTTCTGCTTAGTTCATGATTTCCTAGAAAATGTCATCTCCTTCCTTCCCTCTGTCCTCTAAGCTTCATGCCACCATCTTTCCTATAAATGGATTGGAAGGCAATGAATCCATCTCTGCTAATGATAGTATAGACTGGCTCCTGATCCAAGATACCGTGGTATTCGCTACCTATTGCTGCATAACAGATTATCCCCGAACGCTGTGGTTGAGAACAATGACCACTTGCTATTTCATAGTCTCTGTGAGTTGGGAACGTGCATGTCGCTCAGCTGGGCCCCCTGAAAAACTGCAGTTAAGGTGCTGGTCAAGCTGCGGTCAGATTCAGGCTTGACTTGGGGAAGGATCTGCTGCCAATCTCCTTTATAGGGTTGTTGGCAAGACTCAGCTCCGTGGGGGCTGTTGGACTGAGAGCCTCAGTTCCATGCTGACTATGGGCTGGAGGCTGCCCTCGTTCTTGGCTGACAACTCCATAGAGCAGTTCACAGCAAAGGAAATGGGGCAGGGAGAGAGCGGGGCAAAATGGAAGCCACAGCCTCCTAATCCTGGAAGCAACATCCCATCACTTTTGAGCTATTCTGCTTGTCACTTAGGTACAGCATACACTCAGGGGAAGACTATAGAGGACATGAACACCAAGAGGCAGATTCGTTAGAAACCATGTTAGAAGCCCGCTCATTTCCACAACCTCTCTGTAGGATAGGGTCCTCTCCATTTTAAGAAAAGGAATCTGAAACTCACACACACTAGAGAACCAGAATTTGAACCCATCTTTCTCCAAAGCCTGCCCCTTCCCACTACCTCTTGCTACTTCCTGTGGCTGGATAGTCTCATCCATCCATCCCACCCAGAGTCACCTGTTCAGGTAGCTTTCTTGACATCTGCCCGGACTCACACTGAGGCTTAGACTGTCAAGCCTGCCTACCTTTTCTTTTCTCCCTGACCCTGAGGGCATTTCATTCCATTCCAGATTTAGGGAGTAGTGAGGTACAGGAAAGGCCAAATATTCGATGCCCTCTGAGCAGCTTCTTTCCTGAAAGCCTCTGCACCAAGCGCCCAGGGTCTTGTCGAAAGCACTTCAATGAGAACATGCGCCTTGCAGTAATGTACTTTATCCACAGATGATTAATCAGGTGCGTCCCCGGATGGTTTGGCACAGATGGAGGTAAGGGAGAGAGCCAGATCGTAAATCCAAATAAATTTATGGCCTCACCGTCCATCCCATTATTACATCAGGAAGGCTGTGTTTCCCTTTAGTGCTAGAAGATATGGAAGAGGTTTTGCATATCAAGGGCTTAGTACAGCGAGACTAAATCCATCAGACAGGTTTTTGTTGGAGACTAATCAATGACACATTGTTTTGGGATCTTGCCTTTGCTGATAGGAGCAGCATTATAGAAATTTCACAAGGCACTCTTCAGGCACTCAGTACATGGTGGCTTAAACTCTAGGTCTTCCTTGTTTCCTACTTTTCCTTCTGTCTTGAAGCTTCCCAAAGATTACTAATCTTACATCTGCACATCTCCTAACACATCCTGTCCATGATAAGTACCTAATGATTTTCTTTTGAGAGACTGTAACTGTCTCCTAAGTGAATTTAAGCAGCCATCCTTACATCAGTTTCAGCTCAGCTGCTTCTTTTTCCGAAGCCTGAAGTGAAAGCACGAGCTCCCTGTACTTGTCGCAATTCACGTCGACAGTGCTTTACACCATCTATCTGGCCAGGAGGTGGTGTGCATGAATTTGCTATTTCACATTTAAGGCTTTTATAATTACTGAAGAAATATTCTGATGAGACTCTGGTAGCGCTGAATCTGTTCCTGGTTCTTGAAAATTTTTCCCTTATCTCTGGGTCTGCCCTGCACAGGACTCTTACCCTCTTTGCCATTGTTTCCTTCTTTGTCCAAGGTAGAGAACAGTAAGCCATTTCTTTTAGGGGGTATGAAGACAGAGAAATTCTTAATAAAAGGAACATTAGCCCAGGGACCAGATCTCTGTGTAAAAGTTGCTTTGTTGCTGATATCCCATTTATGGGTTGTGGAAAAACTCTTGTTCTGCTACTTCCTTACCATGTGGCATTGGTCCAGTAAAATACACTCTGAACCTAACGTATCTCTATAATGAGACTATTATTACTATCCTGCTTGTTTCACAGGGTTAAGGTGGGAATCACAGGAAATAATGGCTATAAACCACTCCATGTATGTTGCTAATGATAACAATATGATTGCAATAGTTATCATGCATCAAGCAGTTACTCTGTGTCAGGAAATGTGCTAAGTGCTTTGTGTGAATTATGTCCTTGAATCCTCATAACAATCCTAACTAGTTATTAATATAATCCCATTTTACAGATGAGGAAGCTGAGAAAAATTAAATGACCTGCCCAAGGTTATACACCTTATAATTTATAAGTTATGGAGCTAGGATTCAAACCTATATATATAACTCCCAAACCCAAGAATTGTGTAACTGACAGAAAACTACCTCACTGTATAAACACAGGGTTATATTACAACTGTCCTGGCTGCCCTTTATACAAGTGTATGGTGTTGCTATTTTATTTTCACATTTACCCACAGAGTACACTGAAATCTATAAATGTACAAGAGAAATCTATAAATCTTATATATATAAAAAAACATGTAAGACCTTCTACATGGATGCCAAGACCATCCAATGGGGAAAGGAAAGTCTTTTCAACAAATGATTCTGGGAAAACTGAATATCTGTGCAAAAGAATGAGGTTATATGGTTATCTTATGCCATGTACAAAATTAATTCAAAATGGCTTAAAGACCTAAACATAAGGCCTAAAACTATAGACCCTTTTGGAGAAAACACAGGGAAATACCTGTATCACAATGGATTTGGCGATAATTCAGATATAAAAACATAACTGCTGCTACTGCCAAGTCGCTTCAGTCGTGTCCGACTCTGTGCGACCCCATAGATAGCAGCCCACTAGGCTCCCCCGTCCCTGGGATTCTCCAGGCAAGAATACTAGAGTGGGTTGCCATTTCTTTCTCCAATGCATGAAAGTGAAAAGTGAAAGTGAAGTCGCATCCGATTCTTAGCAATCCCATGGACTGCAGCCTACCAGGCTCCTCCGTCCATGGGATTTTCCAGGCAAGAGTACTGGAGTGGGGTGCCATTGCCTTCTCCAAAAAGCATAGCAATGAAAGAAAATTAGATGTACTGGACTTCATCGAGGTTTAAAACTTTTGTCTGTTAAAAGACACTATCAAGAGAGTAAAAGACAACACACAGAGTAAAAGAAAATATTTGAAAATCATATATATGACAAAGAATAAGAATTCAGAATCCGTTAAGAATTCCCACAACTAAACAATAAAAAAATTCAATTCAAAAATGGACAAAGGACCTGAATAGATATTTCTCCAAACAAGACATACAAATAGACCGCAAACACATAAAAAGATGCTCAGCATCATTAACCACTGGAGAAACAGAAACCAGAACCACAGTGAAGGGACATCCCTGGTGGTCCAAGAGGTGAGACTCTGCACTCCCACTGGAGGTGGCCCAGGTTCGATCCCTGGTCCCGGAACTAGATCCCACGCACTGCAACGGAGAGTCCGCATGCTGCAAGGAAGACTGAAGGGTCCAAGTGCCACAACTGAGACCAGGCAAAACCAAATAAATAAATGCATAAATAACTTTTTTTTTTAAAAAGCACCAAACCACAATGAGATCCCACTTCATACAAACAAGGAAAACTATAATAGTAACCAAAAACAACGTTGACAAGGATGCAGAGAAGTTGGATTCTGGTGCATTGCTGGTGGGGATATAAAATGGTATAGCTGCTATGGAACACAATGTGGAGGTTCATCAGAAAGGTAAATACAGAATTACCATGTGATCAGGCGATTCCACTTCTAGGTACGTACCCCCCAAATTGAAAGCAAGTTCTCAAATAGACACTTGCACACCAATGTTCGTGGCAGCGTTATTCAAAGTGGGCAAAAAAGTAGAAACAACCCAAATGTCCATCAACAGATGGTACATTATAAATTATACTTTGATAAAAAAGAAAGCCACTGAGCTACCTCCCCCTAAATGTTTAAAATTTTTAATAAGGAAATTTTAAGGCAATAAACCCCAACAGATCGTACGTGTGGCCTAGACATATAAGGGAACATTATTCAACTTTTAAAAAATGGCTTTCTGATACATGCTACCCCATGGATGATCCTTGAAAATGTTATGCTAAGTGAAGTCAGATACAAAAGGACAAACACTGTAGAATTCTACAGTGAGGAACTTAGAATAGGCAAAATCATAGAGACAGAAAGGAGAATAGAGGTTACAGGGGCAGGAGGAGGGGGATGGGGAGTTATTGTCTAAGCGATGTAGAGTTTCTGCCTGAGATGATGGAAAATTTCTGGAATCATAGTGGTGATGGTTGTGCAACACTGTGAATGTACTTAGTGCCACTGAATTGTCCTTTGGCCACCTCATGCCAAGAGTTGACTCATTGGAAAAGACTCTGATGCTGGGAGGGACTGGGGGCAGGAGGAGAAGGGGAAGACCGAGGATGATGGCTGGATGGCATCACGGACTCGATGAACCTGAGTCTGAGTGAACTCCGGGAGGTGGTGATGGACAGGGAGGCCTGGCGTGCTGCGATTCATGGGGTCGCAAAGAGTCGGACACGACTGAGCGACTGAACTGAAGTGAACTGAACTGAACTGAACTGAATTGTCCTTGAAAAGTGAAAGCTGTTCAGTCGTGTCTGACTCTTTGTGACCCCATGGACTATACAGTCCCTGGAATTCTCCAGGCCAGAATACTGGAGTGGGTAGCTATTCCCTTCTCCAGGGGATTTTCCCAACCTGGGGATTGAACCCAGGTCTCCCGCATTGCAGGCAGATTCTTAACAGTGGTTAAAATGGTAAAATTTATGTTATGTATATTTTAGTACACATCCAAAACTTTTTTTAAAAAATCAATAAAAAATCTTACCTTAGGATATTTAGATCTTGTTAATTTGATTTTTTGTCATAAAATAATTTTTATTCTCCACTACTTAAAAATAATAACAGTTCCTTGAAGTGGAAAGTACAGTTGAACCAAAAGGGAAAATGAAACATTCCTTTTCCTAGAGATTAAGATCTTAGCATTAACATTAATATTAGCATTAGCATTAAGATCTTAGCATCCTCCCAGACCTTCCCTCACTCCCTCTCTCCATATCTCATTTTCCTTCTTTTGTCCCCCTTTGAGGAAGTTCTGCACCCTTCCACTCTTCAGTAACAGTGAGGTCACTTTTCTTTATGAGTTCTCATTTAGATCAGAGTTTTGTCTTACTCGTCCAATGGGTAGAAAAACACTTTCTAAAACCAAGCGAAATGATAAAGCACTGAAGAGAAGCCAAGAAATGTGTGATCAGAATGCTCCAATTCCTGCTGAGACCATTTGGAAGTTGCGTTGGAAAGGACAACTTTCAACACACGATGCCCAGAAGTCTCTGAGGATGTGTGGCCAAAAGAATAATTCAGTGTCAACGTCGTCTCTACCACAGAAGAAACAATAAGAAAATAATTTCAGTTCCTACCTCCCTCTATTCCAGCCCTCTCGATTGGGTTGCAGGGCAGAGGCAAAAACTGCTGAGCAGTGTTCTTGATCAACTGATTATTTATTGGCAGAAATGAAAGTCCCTTATCTTCCCAAGCAGGAGAATGCCTTAATGCTACTTTTACGTTTTAGATTATGCACAGGTTCAATCCAGTTAATTGCAGAATGTGAATTTCTGTTATTTTTCTAGTTATCATGATATAAAAGGGAAATTCATGGCTTCCTGTTTGAGGAGCAAACAAGCTTCTGCTTAGTAGGGTGTGCCCCTACTCTTGAGCTTCCAGGCTCTGTACCTGCTTTCCCTCAGGCAGCTTCACGCTTCCACAGTCCTAAATTCTCCTGCTCCATTTGGTTGCTGGAAAGAAGGAAACCTCACTGGAGTTTCCATTTTGTTTGTAGGGCCTGGCAAAGTGAGAGAGAGCCTGGTTTCTAAGGGAAAGGCAGTCAGCTGCTACTTTGGCATTATTCCCTCCAGGGCGCTCTGCCTCACTTCTCAAATATAGTTTTAATAATGCAGTGAAAACCCAAACCCAGAATTTCTGCTTTTATCACCTTAGATTTCCTTAAGCATATCCTCTAGTTTCCCTGTCTGCCTGTGCTCCTGGACCATGATGCCCACTTGGGCTGGCTTCCCCTTGTGCCATTGCTTGTCTTCAGTCTTGCCCTGTGTGGAACATGACCAGCCTGCTAGGTCTTCCAGAAGCCAACACGCAGTTTGGTTTGTATCTTCCCTTGGGGAACCTTCCAGATGGTCCTCAAGTTTATCCTGATCCTCTCCCTTAAGTTCTGCTCAGCTCTTAATGCTATTGTAATGCTTTCTCCAAATAGTTCTCAAAGATTCATTAATTAGTTCACTCATTCAACAAATATTTATAAAGCTCTTATGTTCCAGGGCCTCTGTTAAGCACAGGATATATTTATAAATGAGAACATTCCTAGCCTTGAAATCAGTGGAAATGAGGAAACAGATTTTTCAGCTCTCTTCACATAATTCCTTGTGATGGTTCTTATGTTGTAAGTGTAACATTGGTGTCTTGGGGACACAGAGAATGTGTGCCCATGACCCCTTCTGCTCTCTTTCCTCTCCTTTGCTCCTAAGACATCATAAACCTGCTTATCTTCCTGCCTCTGTGCTAATAAGAATAAATCTGACCACTCAGTCATGTCTGACTCTTTGAGACCCCACGGACTGTAGCCCACCAGGCTCCTCAGTCCGTGGAATCCTCCAAGCAAGAATACTGGAGTGGGTTGCCATTCCCTTCTCCAGGGGATCTTCCTGACCCAGGAATTGGAACCTGCATTTCCCGCATTGCAGGCAGATTCTTTACCGTCTGAGCCACCAGGGAAGCCTCTGTGACCAACTATTAAAAGTTGGTATTATCATGTTTTTATCCTAGTCTCTTTCCCTTTCTCTTATTTCATTTTTTTTTTTTTTTGCAGATTTTTTCCTTTTCCCTAGACTTCAGTTACCCCCGGTTACTGATGAACTCTTGATCTGTTTCTCCCACTGAGACTCTCCTGAGCTTCCTCTGCCCTCTGTCCCCCTGTCTCCTTGGAAAGTGTCTACATGCACTTGCACTCAGCCATGGAAGACATCATTTTTCTCTAAAGCCTGCCTCTATCATCTTCCTCGCAGGCCTTCAAACCAGAACACTA
This sequence comes from Budorcas taxicolor, assembly GCF_023091745.1. Taxonomy (NCBI): domain Eukaryota; kingdom Metazoa; phylum Chordata; class Mammalia; order Artiodactyla; family Bovidae; genus Budorcas; species Budorcas taxicolor. The sequence continues at coordinate 107,608,379 of NC_068912.1, forward strand.
GCAACTGGTCCATTAATAAAATTCTCGATTATTTACGCTCATCTGAAGCCTGGTTCCTAATCTTCTGCATATCTCACTTCCTCTCTAGACTCTGATTACCATTCTCTCCTGAACAGTCTAGACCAGGGGCTTTCAAATTATTTTACTCAAGTCCTTTCAGGCACTTCTGAGGTTGGAATGGAAGAGGGTATCAAGCAAGACTAGGGGCTTCTCCTCCCTGATTCAACCAGAGTGTGTTTATCTGCTTTGCATATTGTTTGTGAAGCAGTCAATGGCCAAAATATGAAAACCATCAGTCTTCAATTCATATCATTTTTTCCTGGATTTTTTCAGGGCTTCAGAAGATCATGCACTCTGTTTTTCATCCATATAGTCCAGTGACTCTTTTTAAAAAAATGTTTCTCCTGAAGTATAGTTGCTTTACAATGTTGTGCAAGTTTCTGCTGCACAATAAAGTGAATAAGTCATATGTATATATATATCCACTCTTTTTCATTTTTAGAAAAGTTTTTACTTTGCATTGGAGCATAGCCAATTAACAAGGTTGCGAGAATTTCAGATGAACAGTGAAGGGACTCAAGCAGACATATACATGTCTCCATTCTCCCCCAAACTCCCCTCCCATTCTGACTGCCGCATAACATTGAGCAGAGTCCCATGTGCTGTACATAGGTCTGTATTGGTTATCCACTTTAAACACAGCAGTGTGTTCATGTCCATCCCAAACTCCCTCACTATCCCTTCCCCCTTGGCAGCCATAAGTTCATTTTCTAAGTCTATGAGTCTCCTTCTGTTTTGTAAGCAAGTTCATTTGTATCATTTCTTTTTAGATTCCACATATAAGCGATATCAAGTAATATTTCTCCTCCCCGGTCTGACTTACTTCACTCAGTACGACAGTCTCTAGGACCATCCATGTTGCTGCCAATGGCATCATTTCATTCTTTCCAATTCCTCTGAATATATGTACCACATCTTCCTTACCCATTTCCCTGTTGATGGGCATTTAGGTGGCTTCCATGTCTTGGCCATTGTAAACAGTGCTGCAATGAACACTGGGGTGCCTATGCCCTTTTGGATCATGTTTTCCTCTCGATATATGCCCAGGAGTGGAGTATCCACTGGTGTTTTCTTAGATTTCCTTCTCATTTAGGTTACCATGAGTATTGAGGAGAGTTTCCCGTGCTGTATAGTAAGTTCTCATTGGTTATCTACTTCGTACATAGTAGTGTGTATATGTCAGTCTTAATCTCCCAGACCATCCCACCCTCCATGCCCCACTTGGTAACCATAAGTTTGTTCTCTCCAACTGTCATATAGTCCAGTGCCTCTTAACCTTTTCTTGACTGTGATGCACAGGACGGGGGATGCTATATGCTGGGCACACTTCCTGCTTTAGGCATAAAAACCTGATGTACAATAAAGCAATTAGAATGTAAGTGAATGAGCGTGGTAACCTGGAATCCACTGTAATTTACTAAAGTAAGTAAATTCTTTCTGGTCTTCACCTATTATCTGTGATAAATAACTTGTAACACAGCTCACAAACGGCTTCCACTCTGCTCCAGTTCACTCTCCACACGGCTGCTGCCCTCCACACATGGGAAATCACAGTCACTCTCCTGCTTGACACCCTTTAGTGACTCCCTTTTGGTTCTCAGACGGGCTTGAAGCTCTTTCTTGTGGCTGGCAGGTTCGGCTGTTCTGGTTCTTGCTAACCTTTCTAGCTGTCTCTTGTGCTCCAGTTCTCCAGTGGCCAGCCATGCCTACACAGCACACATCCAGACTGGCTAGGCTTCTGGACTTTCCCCATCACTCCTTTCCCCCTTCTCTCTCCTTCCAGCCTACATGTCGAAATACAAATAATTTATTTTAGATGAAATAGTTTCATTTCTCCCAGTAACTGCCACCTGGGTGCTCTAGTAACCTCTTCTTCTTTTCTTACTGAACTGCAAGGATATTTAGTTACATCTTAAATATAATAATTTTTCACTCTATTTATTTCTTAAATGATTCATTCCTGTTCATACTCAGTCCTTATCTTTTTTAGCTATTCATTTAGACAAAAATCAAGTGTATGGGGAAATTGCAATAACAGTATATCTTCCAATATCCTTTATCTGGCTTCACTAATTATTAGCACTTTGCCACATTTACTTCCTTCTTTTTCTCCTGTTCTCTCTCTCTCTGTGTTCTGTGTATGCCTTTTTATGTACACACACTCATTTTGTTATTATTATTTGCTCAACCATTTGAAAGTAAAGCATAGACACCAGTGCTCCTTTTTTACTCCTAAAAGATACTCCTTTGACTTCAGTAAAAAAATCTTGGAATTTTTTTTTAAACATATCCATGATATAACAATCACATTCTGGATGTTTAACATTGATAACAACTGACTAATAGTTCATATCCATGTTTGCAATTGTCCGAATACTATTCTTTACAGCAATTTTTTTTTTTTTTTCTGATCCAGAATACCAATATCTTCATGAAAAGACTTTCTCCAGATACACTTTGTTCCTGGAATCCTTTTCCGATCACCCTTTCCTGGTGGCACTGACCTCTCCCTCCTTCATTCCCCGCTTGACCTCTTCAGCAGGCATAGCATTTTACTCTGTGTGCTTGTTCGAGTGTTTTGGTCTTCCTCTCCAAACTGGAAACTCCTTGAGAACAGAGGCCTTATTTTATTAATTCTTGTCTCTCCAGTGTTTATTATCTAAATGAATTTAGTACTGAAGTTACTATATTTAGCAAGCATAAAATTGGCACCAAAGGTGTAGCCTGGACACTGAGAACCCAGCTTCATGGTGACACATTTTTTATTTGATTACATCTCCTTTTATGACAGTAAGCTGACTGGGATGGTGGAGCATATGTTCCACTGAGCATGAGGAGACTCTGATCCTAACCCCAGTTCTATTTCTAACCATCAAGGTAGCCTGGGGCAAGTTACTTCACCTTTGTGAACTTCAGTTTCTTCTGTATTTTAAGATGAATATTTCTTGCTCTGCCTACCTGGCTGGGATGTTGGGAAGATCCAATGAGAAGATGAGTGCAAAAATGTTTTGAAATGGTGGTGTTATTCCAGAGGCAGTATGGTCAGCTTGCTGGGAAAGTTCTTAGTTTCAAGTCTATGGGGATCATTGTGTTGCTGTACCCCAGATGTGCCCTAGGACTCTTGCTCCAAAAGTGCTGCGTATGGTGCCTGAAGCCTAGAGACCAGGAGTTGGTGTAGGTGTCTCAAGCTGGGTTAACTGTAGTGGATTGGATAATGTTGCTCCAAAGTTCATGTTTACCTCCAGTCTCACATATGTGGCCTTATTTGGAAATAGGTCTTTGCCGGCTGAATTTTAAGATGAAGTCCTACTGGATTAGGGTAAATCTAAAAGGGTCAATCTAAATCTAACGCGCATGTGTGCTAAGTCGCTTGAGTCACGTCCGACTCTTTGCGACCCCATGGACTGTAGCCCCACCATGTTCCTCTGTTCCTGAGGATTCTTCAGGCAAGAATACTGGAGTGGGTTGCCATTTCCTCCTCCAGGGGGCCCTATCTTTCTTCCATGGTATCAAGGGAAATATTCCAAAGGTGCACAGAGCCAGAACTCCCCACCTTGGACCCCCACGTCTCAGGCTGGGCTCCCTGGATAGTTCCATTGGCAGCTTTAGTTGGTGATCTCACTGAACGTTGGGAGGGTTTATCATGGCCTGAAGGGCTTGGCTTGGTTACTAGTGGTGTCTGGAGCTTGAGCCCTGGGCCTGCTGGTGCCATTTGATGCTGAAGGAAGTACTGCATCTGCCGTCGGAATGCCTCCTCTCTTCTGCCAAAACATGTCCTCATCAGGGCTGCTCTCCCCTGATGCACACCCCATGGTGTCCTTGTGGGCCACTGGGCCCTTGCCTGTCTTCTCTGGGGAAAAGCATCTGGGTGGGTGTCACTGCCTGAGCCCTGGCTTGTGGGAGCTAGAGAGAAGAAGTAGGGGGAGAAAGGAGAGGGGAGGCCATGCAGCTAAGAGTCTTTCCTGCAAATAGGAACAAGTTCCGGGGCCCACCCACTCCCACGATTATGATGCCACAAAGAAGAGCAGTGCAGCCAGGGTGGAAGAGATTCATGAAGTCATCTGGCCCAGTGTATTCTTCATCTCCCATGCCACCAGGGTGGCAGAGATTGGCACATGTTCCTGGCAGCCGAGCTTGTGAATACCCAAGGCCACACAGCGGCAAAGTCGGGGGACCAGCTCCTTGGGCTGATGCCCAGCTGCTCATCTAGGAAGTTCTGCTAGGTTCTCACTTGTCATCAGCATACCCAGACTATTCACCTTCAGGACTCTCAGAACCAGCTTCTCTTGGGATCATTGAAGATGCCTGATAATGAATGCAAAATAATGACTCATGTCATATTTAAGCAAGACTCTGGGTGTGTGTGTGAATGGAAATCACTCACGATCAGGTAGGTAGGTTGGGGTGCTGCTGATTAGATCAGCCTCGCTGTGTGGGGGAGGGTGGGGTGGTGGGGGAAACAAAATGTAATTGCACATTTGAATACTAAAAGGAACTTTTAATACTAGGGAACTTTATAGAGAATAATGATTTGTGGTCATGATTGATTTTGCCTTGAGATCCTCTGGGAAACACTTTGTTGTTTTCAACGTTCTTTACAGAGGCAAAATAGGAGAGAATCACCTTAGCTTTATGTAATGATCAAATACAGCATAATAAAGCTGTCAAAACCAACATGGACCAGTTAGAACCAGAATTCATCTCAGGAGAGGAAGGAGGGCCAGCAATCTGGCCTGGTTCCTGCGGCTTTCCCCTGCTCAGTGGGGGTGGGGGTGGGGTGGTTAGTGTCAAATGCCTCTTTGCTCCTAATCGAAAAACCCCAGAATATGAGTGTGTGGTTTTCTCAGGACCATCAGTGCTGTTTTGCACTGAGAGCCACTCCAGCCAACCATAGTTGGATTCTTTTCGTTTGAAGACCATGATGCCTCTTGTTGCGAAAGTTGAGGGAGACAACCAGGGTAGAGCACTTTAGTTTGTAACCTTGTTCCTTTATCCTTTGGGGGAAAGGATGAGTTAGATGTGGAAGTGGGCCAAATGGTTCCATGTTTCTTCTTTATTGAAAATGAACATTATGTTGTGACTTCATGATGATACATGTGCCGCTCCCCTCCCTGCCCCCGTTCCTCAAGCAAGAGCAAACTTTTCGCAATTTTTCAGGAAAAGACACATTGTGGTAGATTAGAATTCAGTCTCAGGAGCAAGGTATTGGTGCTGTTCAGGCCAAATCATAGCCTTCTGTTCCTAGCTGACACCTTGGAAAGTCTCACATATCCAGCCATTTAGAGACTTTTAAACGCAAGATAGGAACAATCTGATGGAAAGTTTTAGGGTTACATAAGAAAGATAAAACCTGCTTCAAAGCACATTTCTCCAAAAGCTACAGGCCAAAGGATAGTACGGGAAACTTGTTTCCATGGAGATGAGTTGGGAGAGGTAGTTTTGGGACAAAGAACACAAATCAAAAGTGTTCTTTGAAATCTTCGCATCAAAAACTTGAAATCAAAAGTCTTGGGTTCAAGCCCCAGTTCTCCTTTGTACTAGTAGCTGTGTGACCTTAGGCAAGTCATTGCACTAAAATGTCCTCTTAGGTAAAAGAAGTAATAACTCCATTAAAATTGTTATTAGGATCAAACAATATATTTGAAAGCACTTTTGAGTGTTGTAAATTGCTGTGTGGGGAGGGAGTGTGGTGATCCCCATAATGAGAACTCTTTTCTGAGAGCAAAGACTGAGAAGTATTTTTTACTTGTAGGTGACTTGGGATATTTTTCTCAGGTCCTTCTAGCTAAAATGTCTTCTGTCTTGCATTTCCATCTGCTGAAATTCCCTGGCCCACTCATCTGAGCCTCTGTTTCTTCATCCCTCAAATGAAGGGGTCGAATAGATTTCCTCAAGGGTTCATTTCCCATCCCTCAAATGAAGGGGTCAAATAGATTTCCTCAATGGCTCATTTCCCATCTAAAGGTGTAGGATTCTACCAACCTAGAGGAAAGCTTTTTTTTTTTAAATTAAAAAAATTCGTTTGTTATTTTTGGCTGTGCTGAGTCTTCACTGCTCCTTGCCAACTTTCTCTAGTTGCAGCGAGCATGGGCTTCTCTCTATTTGCGGTATGTGCGCTTCTCATTGCAGTGGCTTATCTTTTGCAGAGCACACACTCTAGGGTGCCCAGGCTTCTGCAGTTGCAGCTTGCATGCTCTGGAGCACAGGCTCAGTAGTTGCGGTGCATGGTTTCAGTTGCCCCACGACCTGCAGAATCCTCCCAGACCAGGGACCGAACCCATGTTTCCTGCACTGGCAGGTAGGCTCCCAATCACTGGACCCCCAGGGAAGTCCTAGAGGAAAGCTTTTGACTGAGTCAAAATAACTTTGTGAAACACAAGCTACATCCAAGAAAGAGTGCTTAGCCTGTTGGAAGAACACCAGTCTTTGATTCTATAGAACTGGAGCTCACAATCTAGTGAGGGCACCCATGCCCAGGTGACTGGCACTGCTCGAGAGGGTACACCTACCGCTTCAGAATGGTCACAGAATCTCATAGGAGATCAGAGAGAGGAGGCGTGACCCAGCGTGGAAGGGAGGAGGGAAGGGAGAAGCAAGGAAGGAAGCGGCACTGAGCTGGCCCTTACCTGATAAGGTCTTGCAGGTGCAGGGTAACAGATACAACGAACAGCTCATGCAAAGCCTTAGTGGCAGGAAATGGAAGGTAGTGTATTCTGCTATTCACCTAAAATCTTAACAAAAAGGAAGATCACATAGGTCCTGAAGTTAGAGCATTGCCATTGTGTTCTGGGTCCAATGCCTGACCCAGAGGGAACTGGTGAACATTTCTGAATGAGCTGGCCTGACTTGATTCCTTCTGCTCTCCTTTTTGGCAAGTGGACTTGTGTGCCAAGCTTCATCCCGTAGGACTGGGTGCCCACACCCTGCCTGCATGGCTCTCTGGGTGGAGGCAACTTTCCTGTCTGGGCACCACCGCTTTCCACCCCCTCACACACTGGTGTTTTGACATGTCAGTGCCTGGCCTGTGACCGCGGGATAACAAGGGAGGGAGCCCACAGGCAGTGTCTGGCTTCTGAGCTGGCACTCGGCCAGGGCAGCCTGGGTTAGCGCCTCTCCCTGGAGTGCCAGGAAGGCAGCGCCTTCATGCTTCCAGCTCCGCTGAGTGCTTCCAGAACAGACTGTCTCCAAATGTCAGGGAGGAGAGTTGACGACTTTGTCCTTTTTAAGATGTGCCTTTAAGACCAATTATTTCCAAAGTTAATAATCCTAATATCTCCTTGAGAGAAGGTATACATTTTCAAATCCATGAAATTACAAGCAGATTGGATGACTCAGTATTCTGGGTGTGTGCTTTATAGTGTGTGGTTATTACAATTATTATTATTAAAAAGCATTTATTCACACATACACACCCACGAGGCACTGGGCAGAGCTCACGAGGGACACAGTCTCTGTCCTCAGGGATCTCTAGAAGGCTGTCTCAGAGACGCTGTAGTAAATCATATGAGTATTGTAACTGTCAAGGTTTTAAATACCTAAAAATCAGCACTATCATTAGCAATCAGTAATCACTGTTATAGAAGAATAAATCTTGTAATCTCCAAATTACCTGTTTGCACCAATTAGAGTTCAACTGATGAAACATACCAATCAAACGGGAATTTACGTGAGGCACCCAAGCTTATCTAGGTTAAAAAAAAAAAAAAAAAAGAAAGGAAACCCGCTGAGCTCCCAAACTGTTGGTTCTCAGCTCAATCTCTGTTAGGGAGGATTTTCTTGAAGCAGAGCTGACAAAGCCCTATGCAGGTTCCCCCAGGCAGGAGGGAATCCGTTATTCATTTATTTGTTTATTTATTCATTTATTCCCTGCCTTCCTACAAAAAGGATTGGAGGTAGGTCACAGTAAAAACACGTATATCGTATGACAGCTTTTTTTTTTTTTTTAATCGAAAGGAAGGTTGGAAAGCTTGGGATGGAGGTGGGGGCACTGTGCTTTTGAACATTTAACTCCCACAAGTCTTCTGTGAGTCCCTGTACAAAGCACTGTGCTAGGCCCTGTTGGAGTGAGAAGAGCCATCCAGCCCTCTTCTCAACTGTAAGGAACTTGTAACCTGGGGTGAGACACAAACACTGAATTTATTTCAGAGCTTCTTAGAAGGCAATACACAGAGAAATCACATGGCTTATCTGCTCCTCAGCATGCAATAAAAGAAAGCAGATACACAGAAAGGTAGTTTTTTTTTTTTTTTTCTTTTTGTAAATACTATAGAAATATCGAAGGAACCTGGTAGGAAAAAAATCTCAGTGCTTTTACAAATTTCCCAGAGATGTGGTCATTTTTTCACTGGAGATGAAAATGTGGGTACCTCTGGAGCTTCGGAGGACCCGAATCTGGTGTTTGAGGCCAAGGCAAAAGCAGGGAGTAGGGTTGGGAGAAAGTGGGGGATGGGAGCTGGCAGTGACCTAGGAGGAAAACTAGTCGCCTAGGAGGTTTGGCTTGGAAATTAGGAAGTGAAATAAATGCCTGAAGCTGGGAGATGACTCTTAGCAGCCCCACTTGGCTCTGTGAAGGGTGCTGGGCTCCCCTCTGAGGGTACCTCTACTATTCTGCTGTGGGAACAATCCCAGCCTCCTTGTCCTGGACCATCCCTGGATTTCAGTCACATCATCGTTTCCCCAGCCCTTTCTTCGCTTTATCGCATGTCCCATATGGTTCTGCTTTATACTTTATCTCCTGGGAATTATGGCATGGTCATAGTAGGGCTCATTTTATCTTTTGGTTATTTAAAAATATTTTTTTTAAATTTTTGATTGGTGGAAAATTACTTTACAATGTTGTGCTGGTTTTTGCCATACAAAAATGCAAATCAGTCATAATTTTACATATATATTTGTCCTCTCCTTCATCAGCCCTCCTCCCTTTCCACCCTACCCCTCTAGGTCTTCTGCTTTTTGCTTTCAGGTTACCACTGTGTTCACTTTGCTTTCTGCCCTTGAACATGATACGGTTGTTATAACGGCAGAACTGCTTAAGGGATATCTGACAGTATCGCAACTCCACGCCTCTGTTGGCAGGCAGCCTCCAAGATACCCCCCAGTGGCCCCTGCCCCCTGGTGCTCAGGTCCTCATGGGGTCCCTCCCACACTGATTCAGGTTGGTCTGTGTGACCACGCTAGACACCATTCCAGGGGCTATGGACAGGACGGCAGCATTTTTTACCTTGAGCTTATGGAACGTGCAATATATTCGAATGAAGAGAGAATGGACTTTGGAGCTAGATGGAACTGGCTGGACCTCAGCTCCTCTACCAGGCTTTGTGATTCTGAGCAAGTTAGTTAACCTCTTTGAGCCTTGGTTTCCTCATCTTTAAATCAAGCTAAGCCATATCCACTTTGGAGAGTTGGGTGAGGATTAAATGTGACAGTGTGTATAAAGTGTTTAGCTCGGTGTCCAGGTTTTGGTGGCTCCTCCATAAACACTATTCCCCCTAGCTGTGCTAGGTGCTGAGAATAGAGTGATGAATGAGAGGTCATCTCTGCCCTCAGGGAGCTCAGCATCAAGCAGATGGGACAGGTGTATCCTCAGGAAAGTTCAAGGCGGACTGTGACAAATGTTATCACAGAGGCAGAGACAGCAATGGGAACCCCAAGGAAGGCAAAGAAAAAGCTCCACTGAGACTAGCTGACATTTTAACAAGACTTAACGAGTGTGTAGAATTTTCATCAATGGAGTGGGGCACAAGCATCGCAGGTAGGCAGAGAAAACCCTGAGAGGTGCATATGAAGCCAGCTGGCATAAAAAATGGTGACAATGCCCCAGCAGGGTGCTTTTGGTCAGATAGCATCCCCGCTGTGGGTTGTGATCTCTGGATCTGTAATCTGCAGCTGTTGAACTAGACAGTGAATGTTCCTTCCAGCTCACATATTCCAGGAGGGCAGGGAGTACTGCTTTATTCATTACCAGTTTCTAGCTCCTAACACATGGTAGGCACTCAATAAATATTTATTAAATGAGTAGGTATAATGATATGTGTAAGCAGCTTGTCTCATACGAGAAAATCGAGGAAGTATTTTTCCATTTATTGGATGTAAGTCATTTCCTCTGGGAGTGTGGGTGGTGGCGTTGAACCCGACCACGTCCTGTCACTCTGTTTTGTCAAAGTCCTTCTTCCATTCTGCGCCTCGGATTGCCTGGCTGTGCCTTCTGTTGCCTCCCTAGATTCCTGAGTCTTGCTGTGGGATTCTGTTCAAACTTGAAAGCGACTGACATTTCCCTGGAGTTTGCTTTAGCACTCCGCGCCATGTCTTCAGGCCTGGAGGGGCAGACCCCGCCAACTTTGAAGAGGTTTTGCATGTTTTCCGTCATTTAACTTCCATTTTGCTTTTCGCGTCTCTCTGAATGGAGGAATTTTGAAACCAGAGCTCAGCAGAAGGATGTATGAAGTTGTTGAACTACTGTGTTGCAAGACAGGGCTGGCTAGTGGTGAGACTGTGCAGTGACGGTTCCTTGCCACACCCTGTTTGACTCTGCTTCCCTCCCCAGGCCAGTGCTTAAGGATTTCACATTGCTTTTCGGACTCCCCTACTGTATATCGTCCTCTGGGGCTTACCCTGCCCGAGCTTTTCCAAGTCGCCCTTGTTCTTTTGAAGTTCATCCTTGGTTGCAGTCCTTCTGGCATCTCTTGTCTCCTCTGTTCTTGGTACAATTCAATACTCATTTGATGCCTATCCTGTGCCTTGATCTGTACTGAGCTTGCAGGATCTGAAGATGAACAAAATGAGATCCGTGGCCCCCAATCTAGCTTTCCGGGATGACAGTCACCAAAGATGACAAACTAAACTATGCAGAATCAGTGATGGACAATCCCTTTCAGGTAATATATTTGCATTTTACCAAGATCTTTTTGAAGACAGTCACTTACCTTCAAAGCACACTTTTTGTTAAAAACAACCTCAAAAAAAATTTTTTTTTTGGCCTTGAGAGCAGTAAAGCAATACTTATTACTTGTAGAAGACTGGGGAAGTAAATAAAAATATAAAGTAGGGGCAAGCTTTTCGACACTGTCCCTATCCAGAGGTCAGCCAGCCTGGACGTCTTTCCCTTGTCTTTTCTTCTATGCATCTGAGATCCTTTGTTGACAAAATTTGCACACCAATTTTTGTTACTGAGCACTATGTGTGTGTGCGTGCTTAGTTGCTTCAGTCGTGTACAATTCTTTGCAACCCTGTGAACTGTGGCCCGCTAGGTTCCTCTGTCCATAGCATTCTTCAGGCAAGAATACTGGAATGGGTTGCCATGCCCTCCTCCAGGGGATCTTCCCAACCCAGGGATCCAACCTACGTCTCCTGCATTGGCAGGCAGGTTCTTTACCACTAGCACCACCTGGGAAGCCCCACTGAGCACTATATCCTAACCTTTTAGCAATGTTATCAAACACACTGAAGCATAATTCTAATGGTAGGAGTTTGCCAGCAAGTGGGAGAGGGGGATTTATTGGCATAGAGGCTTGGAGTAGTCTCTGTAGTAATACTCCATTTTCTGCCAGCTGCTAAGACAAGCCCTGGTTCCCTGCAAGTACCTCCATAGCTTATTTGTAACTCAGCTGATCTGCTCAGCCCTTCTTTGAAGAAAACAGCAGCATGTGCTCTAAGGTGTGAGCTTTCCCAGTCTTCAGATTCCCCACCTCTTCCCTTCCCCCACCCCGGTTTCTCTGTCTCCAGCGAGAGATAATATCTTTCATCTGAGCCTCTCTCCCTGCCTCCAATGACTGCCTCCCCTGATGAATTCTCTCTGGGTGACTTTGGCATTTGCATATTTCCTCGCTTGGATATTCTGAGATGTTGGAACCAGAGAGCAGGTTGACGTGATCAGGTACTTAGCTGAATGAGGCTTTCTCGGGAACTGCACAAATATTTGGAGTCGGGCGTATGCCAATAGACAATTAATTGAAATGTGGACACAGCAAGGTTCTGGAGGAAAGAAACTGAACTTGAGAAATTAGCCATGGGAAGCGATCCTCTGCAAGATTCAAAACAGTAATTTGGGAATTTCCTTTACCTCAAATTGAAATTGATTTGGTACAGAAAGAAGGAAGACAAAACAAAGAACAAGTATAAGATCAAAGTTGACTCCTGCATCGCTAGAGCTGGAAGGCTTTCTCAGGGAACACTGGTCTGATCCTCTTGGAGATGAAGGAGAGCCCAAGGTCACTGGCAAGTCAGGGCACATTCAGAACCAAAACCAAGAGGTCCTGACTCCGGCCCTTTCCATTTTATAAGCTGACTCTCCTCCTGGAGACCTGGATAATTATATCAGGAGTGAAAGGGCAAGGGTGACTCCTGATATAATTAAGAGTGACTTAAGTATTTTTCCACCACCAATGACTCCGTGAACACATTTAGTAAAATCCGGAACAAAATGAAGGTACTCGCTGACTGTAGTCTTAAGTCAGGCTACACATTGGAAGCACATATGGGGCTCCTGCCCCTTGTCTGGCTGCCCGCGAAGGTCTGGGGATGGAGGTGATTACAAACAGGGTCCCTATTCTACATGGTGTGATGCTGGCCTGATTCCAGGCGAGGTCTCAGCCTCCTGAATATCCTTTTCTAAAGTATGAAGTCACTGTGCCCAGCTACATTTCTCCGTCTTCCAGGAGAATGGACTCCTCTCCTAAAGGCTTTTGTAAAATGTATAAGAAAAGGGGAGCTATGACATTGCTTTAGCATTCCAATTGTTTTAAGGTGATTTATTAAAAAATCACCTTCTCTTTGCTTAAGTATAGGGGGATCAGAAAGATCATTTTTAGCTGTCCTCTAAACATGGTTTTCTTTTTTTAAACTGAAGTATAGTTGATTTACAGAGTGTTAGTTTCAGGTGTACAGCAAAGTGAGATAGTGAAGGACAGGGAAGCCTGGCATGCTGCAGTCCATGGGGTTGCAAAGAGTCAGACACAACTTAGTCACTGAACAACAGCAGCAGTGAAGTGATTCAGTTACACACACACACACACACACACACGCGCGCGCACGCGCACACACAGACACACACAGACACACACACACACATATATCTTTTCTTTCAGATCCTTTCCCCCTATAGGTTTTTACAAAATGTTGCATATAATTCCCTGTACTATACAGTTAGTCCTGATTTAGAATATGATTTTCCAACCAGAGGCATCAGCACAACCTGGGAACTTGTTAGAAATGCATATTCCCAGTTTCCACCCCAGCCCTACTGAATTGCAACGTCTGGTATGGCCCAGTAATCTGTGTTTTGACAAGCCCTCCAGGGGATTCTGAGGCACAGTAAATTCTGAAAACTATTGCCCTCTAGAAAATTATGATTTGGAAATCCAGACTGCCTGAAACCCAATACCAGGCAAGTAATCCATTTTTGATTATCAGCTCCTTAAAAATAAACTCTTCATTTCAGAACGCCCAGGTGAACTGTTTCTATATTGCTGAGTGTTAAACAGGAAAAGATTTCCAAGTGATTCTTCAAAATGTAACTGACCAGCCCTGTCAGACACAATTCTGATAGCCCATCATATTTCCAGTTAGTACAATATTTTCATACTTTAAGTTTTCATGGAATGAATAAACGAATTGATTGCTTAATCTGCTATTTTTAGAATAACACTTCCTTACCTCATGTGAAAGTTTATTCAGAATTCAAGTGGGAACATTTTATTACCCCAAAATGTTTTGCTGTAAGTTACTCTAACATGTAACTAAGGAAACCAGCTGCAACATTGCAGGGGTATTGTTGCGCTGGCAAATTAACGATTCGGCAATATATATGCCATACTATCATGATTTTTTTCCCCTCCCTCTCTCTCTCTAGAAAATCTCACACTTACTGAATTTCTACATTTATAACACAGGACATTGGAAGCAATGGGGTAAAGCTGTAAGGGAAAATTGGATTCCAGAGTGACTGAGATTTCCCTGGGATGTGTTTGGGGCTGCTTAAGCCCAGACAGGACTAGCGGATGGATGGTTCATTCTGCATTGGGATGTCCCCCTGTGCAGGGCAGCTGAGTTAGAGCGGCCATCTCACGAGGACACTTTGGTGTCATGGCTTGGGGGGGTTCTCACGGGTGAATAGCTCTGTGAAGGACTAAAACTGGGTGTGCGGTGCAAAGTGTGTGCCAATCACACATTGAAGGAATCAAGCGACATCAAAGCACGAGATCACACGAGCAATGGGGATGGCACCGAGGAGACGGGCGATACGGCACAGTGGGGGGCCTCCTGCTTTTTCTTTCCTGATGGGGGGAGGAGAGGTTATTAATGATGGGATGGATTAGAACAGATGGGTACTTTGACACATTTCCCCATGTTGTTGTTTTCCAATTTCCCATCTTCCCACCCCTAGTCACGTGCCTTTCTCTTGGTTAGGAGTGAAAGCATGTGACTATTTAAAGGGAAACCTCAGGAAGTGAAGGTTGACAGGGACAGGCAGGAAGAGGCCATTCAGAAGGTCTGCTGGGCTGATCTGGAAGGTCTTCCCCGAGCTTTGGCTGGGAGGGGCGGGCATGCTCTTGGACGCTGTGTTCAAAGGCAAGCCATGTGACTTTCCACGGGCTCCATCTCAGCCCCACTCCAGCCCTGCAGCCATCACTCCCTGATTACTGGTACCTTTCTGCAGCCTGGAGATTTGCATTGTAAATGGTGTTTGTTAGGCCCCTGAAACAATATTAATCATTGTAAAACAACTACGTTGCATAATTTATACATAAAAAAGAAAGAATGAATCTTTTGCTTGAATTAATATTTCCTCATATGTATCTTTTGCACTCCCATAGTAATGAAACCCTTGTCTCCCCGTCTAGGTGAGAACAGCTCTGGAAGAGTCAAGCTATGTCTTTGTATGGCTTCTTTTTAAAAATTTGTATGTATTTATTTATTTTTGGCTGCATCTGGTCTTCGTTGTGGTGCCCTCCAGGGATCTTCGCTATGGCACATGTGCTTCTTTCTAGTTGTGACCTGTGGGCTCCAGAGAAGTCCGTGCACGGCAGTGAGAACCCTGTGTACCGCAAGAGAAGCCTGTGAGCCCTGCAACTAGAGAAAGCCTGCGCGCTGCATCAGAGACCCAGTGTGGCCAAAAGAACGATAATAACACAGAGGCACACCGATGGCAAGAGAGGAAGGTCCTGTGACGATAGAGGCAGGCACTGCAATCTTGCAGCCACAAGCCGAAGCATGCCTGGAGCCGCAGAAGCTGGAAGAGGCAAGGAAAGATTTTCTTCCAGAGCCTTCCAAGGGAGCGTGGCCCTGCTGACATCTTGATCAGACTTCTGGACTCCCCAACCATGAGAGAATAGATTTTTGTTGTTTAAAGCCACAGAGTTTGAGTGTTTTGTTACAAGAACCCTAGAAATGATTACATACATCATGCCCCACCTCTTCCCACAATCTCCCAGAGGGGTTCTCTGCCTCACATTTTAAGTTAATGATAATATTCTCTGGCTTTGCATCTGAATCCTTTGCTGGAAGCCCGCTAGAGCCCATCCGAGCCTGTCAGGTTGCTGTGCTGCATCCGAGTCCCAGGAGATTTTTCCCAGGGAGGTTTTCCTTCCCAGGAATCAGAGTCCAAGCGTTGATCATGCAGAGTTTCAATGTTAACTCTCACTGACATAAAATTCAGGACTAGAAATAAGGACCCCACTAGGAGGCAGGCTTGCGTGAGACTTCTGTAGCTACCATTTTGGAC
The DNA here is from genome assembly GCF_023091745.1 of Budorcas taxicolor. Classification (NCBI taxonomy): domain Eukaryota; kingdom Metazoa; phylum Chordata; class Mammalia; order Artiodactyla; family Bovidae; genus Budorcas; species Budorcas taxicolor. The sequence goes on from NC_068912.1 coordinate 107,624,157, forward strand.
TCTGCATTTTTATCAAAATTCATCAGTCTACACCAACCCTATGGTCTAGGGCAAAATACATTTAAGAATTATAGTACCATAAATTGTGCAATACATTCCAGGTACTGTGTTAAGAATTTTCTATTCATTTCATCTATCTTTGTGGCAGTCCCAGAGGCTTGTAGGTGTGATTATCCTGATTTCACAGATGAGGAAACCAAGTTCTGAAAATACTAGGAATACTTCCAGTCAGGAAGTGTATGTTTTGCACAACCAGTGTTTGAACACTGGTGTCTTTGACACATTTGAATTGAAGGAACTCTTCAATTCCTTTCAATTCCTTCCCAGCCCACACCCTCAAGCACTTGCATTTCAGTTCAGCTCAATTGCTCAGTCATGTCCGACTCTTTGCAACCCCATGGAGTGCCGCATGCCAGGCTTCCCTGTCCTTCACCAACTCCTGGAGCTTGCTCAAACTCATATGCATCAAGTCAGTGATGCCATCGAATCACCTCATCCTCTGTTGTCCCCTTCTCCTCCTGCTTTCAATCTTTCCCAGCATCAGGGTCTTTTCTAATGAGTCAGTTCTTTGCATCAGGTGGCCAAAGTATTGGAGTTTCAGCTTCAGCATCAGTCCTTCCAGTGAATATTCAGGACTGAATTCCTCTAGGATTGACAGGTTTGATTTCCTTGCAGTCCAAGGTACACTCAAGAATCCTCCAAATTCACAGCTCAGAAGCATCAATTCTTCAGTGCTCAGCTTTCTTTATGGTCCAACTCTCACATCCACACACGACTCCGGGAAAAACCATAGCTCTGACTAGATGGACCTTTGTCAGTAAAGTAATGTCTCTGCTTTTTAATATACAGTCTAGTTTTGTCACAGTTTTTCTTCCAGGGAGCAGGCATCTCTTAATTTCATGGTTACAGTCACCATCTGCAGTGATTTGGGAGCCCAAGAAAATAAAATCTGTCAAGCACTTTACTACCCCTTTGTTCTTAGAAGTGAAGCCAGCACTGGGATTGGGCTTTGGACACTGACTCCCGCAGAGAATATGAATATTTTGTGTTTGAGGTCATTTATCTCGGACAGTTCATTCACAATGTATATTTTCTTTTTGTCGAAGCTTCCAGGAATATGCGGGGATATATTTCAGCCTGAGTTGTACCCTCCAAAAGGTGACTTCTAGTTTGTTTTAGGGTCTTGCCTTCATGTTCAAGTTCACATACCTGAACATTATATAAAAGGCTTTTCATGGTATGGCCCCTACCAGCCTCTCCAACCTCATCTCCCTTAAAGCCCTTCTTTCCACCTCTTGCAGTCAACTGGGCAGATGTCTCATCCATTCACTAAGCTCTAGTCCTTTGCACAAGCTGTTTCTTCCACGTGGAACTCAACCTCCCCATTGCCCTCTCCACTGTCCTTTGGCTAAAGTCTACCACGCCAAGATGCCTTCCCAGTCATCCAAGCTTGGTCAGGTGCCCCTGCTGCACCTTTATTCTCATTGTGTCCTTTATTCCCACAGCAAAACATCACTTAGTGTTGGAATTGCATTGTCCTCCTCTCTGACTTTGCTGCAAGTTGTAGGCAGTGAGTGTGTTTGCACTGGTCGCCATTGTATTTCCAGCACCCAGAATGGGTGCAGAATGGACGTTCAATAAGTATTTATGACACAAATGAGTTAAGAATGCCAGAGATTCCTTCTTGGATCTTTAGGCACAGAATTATGTCATTGATTAGGACATTGAAGAATGTTGCATTAAAAGGCATAGCTATCTGTGCAGTTGTCAACTCGAGAATACTCTAGATCATTTTGTAAGTTACCCACAACTTCATCTAAATCATCTGGATAAATTTTAGTATTGAAGGTGGTGGTATTATGTGATGTTTTCAATTCCTTCATTGTGACTATATTTTTAGTAGACAGGTTAGAGTAATGAATTGCACAAATTTGACCACTCACTACATAAGGTGAAAATTTCTATGATGTTTTGAAACTGACTCTTCCAGGTTCAAAGGGAACTCCAATTCAAGTACCTAAAGTTGGCTGCGTGTGTGCTAAGGCGCTACAGTTGTATCCAACTCTGCGACCCTGTGGACTAGAGACCACCAGGCTCCTCTGTCCATGGGATTCTCCAGGCAAGAATACTGGAGTGGGTTGCCATGTCCTCCTCCAGGGGATCTTCCCAACCCAGGGATGGAACCAATATCTCTTCCATCTCCTGCACTGGCAGATGGGTCCTTTACTAGTGCCACTCGGGAAGCCAGAGGTTGGCTGAGGGTAGCCTTTTACTAAGTCCCCTTAGTGGCTATGCATTTGGATCCCGACTTCCATACCTCCTGACCATGCTAAGTAGGGGACTTCTGTGAGCACAAACTCCCTGTCACCATCCTTTAGATTCTTCCTGGCCTTCTTGAAGAGCAGTGACTTTGTTTGGGATGTCAGAGTCTAGTTGGAGGTGCTGGGCTTTGAAAACTGCTCAGCTTGGTGACTTAAAGGCTGATGTTCTGTGACCACTACAGGAGAAAGAGCCCTGGATTAGAAGTCCGAACACCTGGCTTCTCGCCTGGCTCTTCCCTGTGGCCTCTCTGGGCTCTCGCCTCTAGAGTGAAGTTGGAGTGATATTAGGATAATCATATGGACCTCATGGGTTGATGTGAGAATCAGAAGACTTAAGAGATGTGATGGTGGTGGTGGTTTAGTTGCTCAGTCGTGTCCGACTCTTGTGACCTCATGGACTGTAGCCCTCCAGGCTCCTCTGTCCATGGGATTCTCCAGGCAAGAATCCTGGAGTGGGTTGCCATTTCCTTCTCCAGGGGATCTTCCTGACCCAGGAATCGAACCCAGGTCTCCTGCATTACAGGCAGATTCTTTACTGACTGAAGTACAAGGGAAGCCCCTTGAGAGATGTGAGAGGGCTTTAAAAACGGAAGGTGGATGGGTATGAGGGTGGCCAGTACATTATAAGCACTTTAGTGTCTGCTGAAAGGATGTGCCATATGTCTATGGATGGCTTTGCATCCATATCCCTGAAGCCAAAGGGAGCCGCCCTCTCGGTATTTTTAAAAAGAGATTTATGCATGTTTTGGCCACGGTGGGTCTTCTTTGCCGCACGCAGGCTTTCTCTAGTCGCGACAAGCGAGGGCTGCTCTTCTTCGCAGCGCACAGGCTTCTCTTGTGAAGCACAGGCACTAGGTGTGCGGGCTTTGGTAGTCGCGGTGCGTTGGCTCAGTAGTTGTGGCACACGTTTGCTCTGCGGCACGTGGGATCTTCCTGGATCAGGGATTGAACTGGTGTCCCTTGCGTTGCTTTGTGGATTCTCAACCACTGAAGCACCTGGGAAGCCCCTCTTTGACTTTTTGAAGGCAGGGAGAACAGGACACTCTCCTCTCTTACCTTGTCAGAATGCTATTCCTTTTTTTTTTTTGGCTTCTTGTCTAAAGCCCTGCCTTCAAGTGACACCAAAATAACCTTGCAAACAGAGAAAATGGGGAGTTCACAATTGCAGGTACTGGTGAGAGAAGATGAGGAAAGGCAGGAAGGAAAGTACAGAAAAGAGAGAAAGAGAGAGTATGCATGGAGTTAATAACTTGATTTAATTCCATGACTGTAAACCCAAGTTGGGTCTTCCCAGTCAGAGGTGAGACTGTCTCCATATGGGGTAGATGGAGATTGAATCCATGGAACACAATAATATCTTCTCTCCCTCTTGCTTCCTTTATGTCATAGTAGTAGCCAGGCCTGTGGTGTGTACATGAGCACAGGGTCCCCTCCTACAAGCTAGTGAGATTGGTGTAGATCACTGTCTGGAGTCCTGTGGGAATGGGGCCCCAAAGTGTCCCATGGCAGCCTCTGCAGAGCCTTCTAAGTCCAAGTCCATCATGTCCTGCTTGTGACAGAGCCAGCTTGATTTTTAGAAGGTGAAACAGTGGTCCTTGCAGGGAGGCTCTTATTCATCAAAAGATGGGAAAGGCTGGGCCAGCCTGAAACGTGTCAGAGGTGCTGAGGGAGGAGGAGGCAGGCTTTACTGAACTGGGAGGGGGTGAGGCAGAAAGGCTGGCTCTCATGCACTCACTGGACTCTCTGTTGTCTTGATGGGGCTGATTCTCAGGAGGCTGGAGCACAGCCTTGACTTTCCCTTTAAACAGAACCTGCAGGGAGGAGCCTGACGGGGCTGGTTTCTGGTCACTGGGGGTCACTCTTAGCCCACCGAAGGGCCATAGCAGGGCCCTTCTTGGGCTCTAGAGGAGACTTTAAGGGGAGGACTTGGCTTCCCAGGTGGCTCAGATGGTAAAAAAAAAACCTGCCTGCCATGAGGAAGACCCTGATTCGATCAGGAAGATCCCCTGGAGAAGGGAATGGCTACCGACTCCAGTATTCTTGCCTAGAGAACTCCATGGACAGAGGAGCCTGGCAGGCTACAGTCCATGGGGTCACAAAGAGTTGGATACGGCCGAGCAACTAACACTACTACTTGGGCAAACAGCAGAAAGAGCTACCCTGGGGATTTGGCTGGAACTGTACCAGACCCCAAATCTTCCCCAGCAGGGCCTCAAGCTAAGCTCTGCAGAGTGTGTACTTGCTGCCCAGAATCAGGGCTGACTAGCTGAGGACATACCTGCTCCCTGGGGCTTCATAAAGAGTTGCTCTGAATGTAGGAGGCCAAATGATGAAGTCAGTCTTTCTAGGCTTGGGGGGAAGTCTTTCTAGTCTGTCTTCCTTCCTTCCCTGACACTATCTTGGTAATATTTCAAACCTTATCAATTTTTTTATTTCATTTATTTGTTACGACTGCCCTGGGTCTCTGTTGCTGAGCACAGACCGTCTCTAGTTGCAGTAAGCAGTGATTCCTCTCTGCTTCTGGTGATCAGGCTTAGTTGCTCCACCGCATGTGAGATCTTCCTGGACAAGGGATAGAACCCATGTCCCCTGCATTGGTAGGTAGATTCTTAACCACTGGACCACCAGGAAAGGCCAAGCCTTATTGTTTCTTGCCAGTGCTCCTATGAGGGCCACCTAAATGGGTCTTGCTGGTTTGGTTTCTTCTTCTCCCATCTTTCCTCAGCACTGTGGACAGGGATTGCCATGGAATGCCAGCCGCATACCAGACACTGAGTTGGTTGCTGGTTGACATAGAAATGACTCAAACCCAAAGCCCGTGGTCCAGAAGGGGAGCTAGACTGTGATAGATGGTGACCACAAGGTGTCCACCTGCTGGGACAGCAGTGAGTTGTCACTGCTTTGGAAGCATAAATAAGTCACAACAGACCAAACCAGGCCCATTGGAGGTGAGCTATAAAAGGCAGGGAGGTGTTTGCCCAAAATAAGCTAAGAAGGAAGTTTCAAGTAAGCAAGTTCTCAAGAGCACTGACTTGATATGTCTGGTGCCCCCAGGACAGTGGGGAGAGCAGACCTCACGCTGAGCTAGCGGTGGGCAGCAACCACCGCAGGCAGAGCCCTAGAAATGCTGGTGCATTGACTAGAAATTTTGCTAAAACCAAAATCTGATCACGTCCCTCCCTCTTCTAAACCTGCAACATCATGGGGCAGAGCACACATCCTGCTCTGCGTGGGTTGCTCATGCTGTGTTCTTTCCTTGACCACCTCTGCTTTTCCCATATCCATCTGCTGAACTCGGATCTATCCTCAACATGATCTCAAAGCCAACCACCTCTGTCAAGATTTCTCTGAACAGGATCTCGCCTTCTTTGAACCCTCATGACATCGAGTGCCTCTCGAGGACATTTCCTTTTTGGACTTTGTATTGGCATCTCATTCATGTTTTGCTCCCCCCACCCCCGCCCCCCCAAGAGACTTACATACAGCCGGTCTCACAGCAGTGGTCATAGGTTTGCTGATTTAAGACTCTGCTTTTTCATTCCTCTCTTGGTTGAATTATTCTTCCCCTTGCCACCAAACAATATGTTCAAATCCTAACCTCTGATGCTGGTGTTGTGAATGTGACCCTATTTGGAAAAGGAGGCTTTGTGCGTGTAAGCAAGTTAAGATCAGGTCAAGGTGGAGTAGGGTGGGCCCCGCTCTAACAGGACTGGAGTACTTATACGAACAGGAGGAGAAAGAGATGGCACAGGAAAGATGACGCAAGACACAAAGGAAAGCTGGCTGTGTGCAGACAGGGGCAGAGGTTGGACTGATGCTGTCATAAGCCAAGGAAGGCCTTGCCTACCAGAAGCTGGAAAAGGCAAGGATGGGTCCTCCTCAAAAAGCTTTGTAAGGTACATGATCCTGCCAACACGTTGGTTTCAGACTTCTGGCCTCCAGAGCTGAGAGACAATAGATTTGTTCGTGGTATTTTGTGAGGGCTGCCCTGGGACCCTTAGAGGATGCCCTTATTCTTCTCCTTTTCTGGTGTTGAACCTCAGTACTGCTTCTTGGCTTTCTGAGCCCTGACAACCACACCTAGGCCTGCTGTCCCCAGCTGGGTTCCTCCCAGACGTGTCTGTCTTTGTTGCTTCCACCACACCCCTCTCTTGGCCTTTCGTCAAAGCCCCTTTTCATGATAGTTGGCCAATCTGCCAGGCGAGCCCTTGCTTTCGTATTAGTGCACTCTTGCTTGAGTGATAGATTTGAATTTTGACCTGGACCTTCTGGAAACTTAAAGCTTTCAGTCCCAGGAGTGACTCTAAATGTGGAACTCACTTTGGGGTTCACTTCTGAAGAAATGAAATCACCATCTTGACAAGATATCTGCACCCGCAGGTTCATTACAACTCTATTTACAATAGCCAAGACCTGGAAACAACTTAAGGGTCCATCAACAGATGAATGGATACAGAAAATGTGGTCTGTATGCATACAATAGAATGTTATTCCGCCATAAAAAAGAAGGAAATCCTTGACAAGGAGGGCACCGTGCTAAATGAAACAAGCCAGATGGAGAAAGACATTCTGTATGACCTCACTTTTATGAAGAATCTAAAAAGCTAAATTCATAGAAACAGCAGACTGGTGGTATCTGGGGAGCAGAGTGGAGGAATGGGTGAAGGTGGTCAAAAGGCATAAACTTCCAGTTATGCCTGGGGATGCAGTGTACAGTGCAGTGATTATAGTTAACAATATTGGACTGCATATTCAAAAGTTGTTAAGAGAGCAGATTTGAAAAGCTCTCACCACACACATACACACACAAGTATTTTAACTATATGAGTTGATGGATGAGTTAACTGACCATACTGTGGTGATCATTTTGCAACACACACACACACACACACACACACAAAATCACTGTCCTGGGTGTATACATATACAGTGTTCTATGTCGATTATATCTCAGTAAAGCTGGAAAAAATAAAGGGAGGCTAGCAGAGCATCACAGAATGGCAGGACCGGAGTGGGGCTTGCTGTAGAGATGAACAGACTGAGTCTCAGCAGATATTTATGAAGCGCCTCCACTGGGCCAGGTATGGGATGGACAACAGTGATTAAAGAAAAAAAGACAAACAGAACCTTCCCTTGTGGATCCTACAGCCAGTGAAGGAGGTGGTTACTGGCTAGTAATCAAAGGATCACCTAACTAGATGCAAAATTACAACTGTGATAAATATCTAGGAAGGAGGAGGTGCCAGGTGCCGCAGAATCAGGATGAAAATAGACACTGGACAGGGCTGTGGGTGAGAGATTCTGGACTGGGGTGAGACCTTTTGACATCTCTGTGTGCACATCTCTGCTTTCATGGCTGGGAACTGTACCCTGCCTGAGGGTGGGGATCTCTGTGTACAAAGGCAAGAAACGATCTCAGAAGTATACTCCTTCAAGTGTAAAAATCCCAAGAAAAGGATCACACACTGCTTAAAATTTTACTTGTTCCTTTATTCATTCATTTCACAGAAACATTTACGGAGCCCCTTCTATGTGCCTGGCCATGGCTAAGTGCTACAGACACACATTCAGGTTCCATTCTTTCAAAAAACATACAGACTAGCCAGGAAGACAGATGAACTTATAGCTATAATCTAGTGTGATGATATGTGCCTGCTTCTGTAGGAACGTAAGTCTATAGAAAAAAAGGAAGTTCAAGTTCAGCCTTGAAGGATAAGGCCAGCTGCTATGTAAAGAAGTGAAATGAGATGCAGCTGTTGCCACTCAGTTGCTAAGTCATGTCCGACTCTTCGCAACCCCAAGGACTACAGCATTCCAGGCTCCTCTGTTCACTCTCCCTCGGAGCTTGCTCACATTCATGTCCGTTGAGTTGGGGATGCTATCTAACCATCTCATCCCCTGCCTCCCCCTTCTCCTTTTGCCTTCAGCCTTTCCCAGCATGAGATGCAACACAGGAGGGAAATCTAGCCAGAGGGAACAGCGGGGCACGGACGCGGGGATGTGACGGTCCGTGGGTCTGGGAAGTGGCAAGTGAATTCCGTGTGACCAAGATGTAGAGCCGGAGAACGAAGAGACCCAGTTTCCATTTTTTTCCTGCTAATCCCCTTCCCTGGGGTGATGTGGGTGGTATCTTCTGCCGTTCCCCACTGTCAAACTCTAACCAGTTTTCAAGGCTGTAGAACTATTTTTGGCTAAAGACTATTCTTTTCCTTAAACATGCCAAACTGAAGGCATCATAGGGTGAGACCCACACTTGTGTGTTCCCTTTTGTCCCTTGTCCTAAGATAACATGGGGAAAAAAAACATGAACTCAGATAGTAAAGAATCTGCCTGCAATCCAGCAGACCTGGGTTTGATCCCTGGGTCAGGAAGACCCCCTGGAGAATGGGAATGGCTACCCACTCTAGGATTCTTGCCTGGAGAATTCCATGGACAGAGGAGCATGGTGAGCCTCAGTCCATGGGGTCACAAAGAATTGGATACGACTGAGCCACTAACTTTCATTAAATATAACAGACCTGATTTGGAGACTGCCTCTGCCATTGACTATCCCTTTGGCAAGTTATTCACTCTCTCAAAGCCTCAGTTTCCTCATCTATATAATGGGGATAAAAGTCTTTACTTCATGGGATCCCGAAAAGCACCAGACACATGGTAGGTAGTCAAAAACACTTTCCTGTTTGAGATTCTGTGACTGAAGACTATCAGAAATGGACCAGCTGCTTTGCCAAAAGTGGGGGTTGTGGTTGGTACCAGGTGCAGGCTGAAGAACACCGACTGCCTTTTCTTTTAGTTGAAGCGTCTTTACAATGAGCCAACTCAGTGTCTTTCTTGTGAGATCCCTTTACATTGAACTTGACTGAGTCTTTGATTAGCACCAAAACCTCATTTTTCACTTTCTACTGGTTCCTCCCTTTTAACATTGGCGCTCTCAAGACGTTCTTTGTTTCTGGTGCAAAATGTGTGTGTGTGTGTGTGTGTGTGTGTGTGTGTGTGTGTTGGAGAGAGGGGGTACCAAGACGCTGAGGCGCGGTGTATTTTTAGAGCTAGAGAGGAGCTGGCAGAAATGGAAAATAAGGTTTTCAAGTTCATATGTTTATGCTTTAGAAGGGATGTAAAGGAGCAGCTCAGTGGCGGTCTGTGTGTCCTGTTCAATATCTAAGAAGCTTTCTGCGACATGCCTTCCAGCATTCTGATTAAAAAGCCTCCCTGCCGGTTCGTGGCCCTTTCCCTTCCTCTGCCCCACCCCCAGCGGGGCCCTGGCAGGACCAAGTGGGTAGCAGAGCATCAGGACTTGTACGAACCTCATGCCTGAATAAGAAATCCGCTTTCTGGGTTCACTGGGCCCAACAACCGGGGCAGATTAATCCCAAGAGGTGGTCGGTGCACAATTAACATTTGTGCCTCTTATTTTAATTAAGAAGGGCCAGGGGATAAGGTGTTCACGCGTCTAATGGGACCCTGTGGCACGTGCTGACTGCCAGAGGAGTTTCGGTTATTAGCACTTGTTGAAGACTTTCTAGATAATTAAATAGCACATTAATCATTGCTCAGAATGGACACAGAATTTTCTCTCTCATCTGGGCTTCCCGCCTGCAGAAGGGAAAAAGTCTTCGGGCCCTGACGGTACCCTGGCCCCAGGCAGGAACTCAGCCCATGCGTGCCCACTTCCAGTGATTCTGCAGAAAATAAAGGATCTTCGCAGACATCCGCCTCCATGGTTCTGACAGCTGAAGCTCTCTTCACAGGCACATTAACATGACCTCATTAGTTTGTGCATCTACTCTCCTAACCACATAAAACGGAGTGCGGTAGGAGCCAATCATGCTAATTACATCAGATCGGTTTGCATATTCATAAACCATTTTCTGTTTTATGGACAGCAAAAATAAACACAGTATCTCTTTAATAATTTTAAGTGGGTCACTTTCAGGACTGTATCTGTTTTAAATAAATTATCATATTGTTAAAGGCCACAGTCAAAAGCTATTTTTTGAGCAGGCTGAGAGGTGAGGATAGGGGGCAGGGCATGCGAAGGGGATTTGGAGAGTCAATGGGATTCACCAAGTGGTCAATTTCCAAGGTCTCCTCTTCCAGAGAAAATCCAGATTTGAAAAACCTTCTGGGTTTAGTGAACAGGTGCAGGGCAGCCTCTTACTCACGACAAAATATATTTTTGTCAGAAATTTGAGATGATCTAAATCACAGTCTTAAGCAGTGGGAGTGAAACCCAGGAACATACGAACTCCTGTGTTTTCTTGGAAGGGTTGAATTTTTGAGGCCAAGTTTGACTTTCTGGCTTTTCTCAGGTGGGATGAAAAATCAGCATGAGGCTAATCAGAAGTAGGCTCAAACCTGCAGAGACAGACCTTTCTGCTGTCCCACCTGTGCCCACCCAAGGCCTCCTATTCTGGGTCCTTCCAGTCTAGGACCTGTAACCACCAACTGTGAAGCCAGGTTACAGATTTCCTTTGCTTTAGGGCTTAAAAAAAAAGCTTTATAAAACAAAGGTACACAAGATTTTCAGATAGAGAGAGAATGCTTAACCTAGTTAAGAAAACAAACTATTTTTAAGACTATCCAAAGACCTCGTTGCACGAGACAATTGATTTGATAATTACAAACCATTCCTATTCATTCATTAAAGTAGGTTCTAGAGGACTAATATTGTCTTAATCTGATTGAGTATACTATATATTTTAAGGTAATAAGACTGCATTTCTTTATTTAAAAAGTATCCTGTAATCTAGGCATTTCTGGGATACAAGTTGATTTTTTTTTTTTTTAAATCCCGTTTAATAGAGATACAGCTTTTACAGTGCAGCCACATCAGCACGTTTATTTCAAGCTCTGGATCTTCCTTCCTTTTCTCTTTGTTGTAAACACTTCTGGGAGAATTAATGTGGCACTTCTTAGTGAAAGTTCAGGCTATCCCTATTTTGTTGTTGTTTTTGAAATTCTGCTTCCGATTGAGTGGGCGTAGATGCTGGGAAAGACTCTCATTTTCCTTAATGCATAGGTCCCTGACTCAGAGCTGCTTGAAGACCTTCTGCTCAACCTCCAAAAATGTTTGCATTTATTCCCCTTCACCTTGATTCCTGACTAGGTTAGACTCAGAGCACAGATGGCTGCCCTGTGTTATTATCTGAACCAGAGCTGAAGCTTTTGTGTGTCAGCTGCACTGATTTCGAAATACCCTATTATTTGTGCAATATACCTTGGAATTACGGTTCATAATTTCATGAAAGCCTAACATATCTGAATGTTTACAAGTTCTATCCCTTGGGGAAATATATAGTGTTCATTTCTTTTGTTTAGTCTATTTAAAGTAGGACTAGATACAAAGCGGGAGTGATTGACAAATTAATGCTCTCAGCTCCTACTCCAAAGTACTTGAATTATTAGTACAAAAAAGTGTGTTACAAACTGTAATAATTTTAACTCCATTTCATTGCTAAAAGCTAATAATAATGAAAACAAATGAAAATAGTAATGCAATCTAACGCTAGCCAGAATGGAAGCAGTCGCAGAGTTGGGACTCTGCTATCAGGTAATTAGTTCCATTAAAACTCAGGAATGGGTGAGTCTGTTCATTTATTTTGGATTCAGTTCTGTGGGGGAAGAAAAAGAGGAAAAAAGAATGGCCCCTGTGCGACATAAATCAGATGTAACCTTCCTCCTCTCCACCTCCTCCCCTCTACAGCCTGGGACCTCATTTCCAAGGTGACAGCTACCCTCCCACGGCGGAGGACAGGGAGCCGAGGAGCTAACCATGGCACCAAGTGAGTGGAAAGTCACTGCTGATTGCAATTAGAACAAAGGAGTCTGGAAGGCTCCAGTCCCACCTGCAGACTGTCTCAGCCATCTTGGGGGAAGGGAGAGAAAGATGCCTGCTAAGGGGAGCCTAGGAGCGGAGAACATCAGTTACCAGGAAACTAGGTGTACAAACCAGGGTTCTTCAGAGACACAGAACCAATGAGATACATACTATTTATATTACATGTATATATACTATTTATGTATCTATTACATAAATTACATAATTACAGAAATATTTATAATATATAATAAACACAATATTGTTTACTTATTTCCATCAAGAAATTTATGATTAGGAATTGACTCACATAAAAGTCCCAAGATCTGCAGTTGGCAAATGAGACCCAGGAAGGCTGGTGGTGTAAGTTCCAGCCCAAGTCCAAGGGACTAAGAACCAGGAAAGCCATGGGTGTCAGTTCTAGTCTGAGGGCAGGAGAAAGCCAGAGTCCCAACTCAACAGTCAGGCAAGCAGAGGTCCCTCTTACTCAGCTTTTCTGGTCTACTCAGGCCTTCATTTGATTGAATCAGACCCACTCATGTTAGGGAGGGTCATCTGCTTTCCCCAGTCCGATTTGTATACTATCTCATCCAGAAACAACCTCAAAGACACACCCAGAATAATGTTTGATGAAATGGCTGGGAAGCCAGTGGCCCACTCAAGTTGACTCATGAAACTAACCGTCACACTTGGGTTCCCCAATCTGAGTTTGTCGTGGTCAGTGTTTTCGTTATTATATTATCAGTGGATGCAGAACAAATCTTCAGCGTAGTCCATCTGCTCTGGGTTGCTAGGTTGATCCTGTTCAGCTCATTCTTGCAGCTGCGGTCAGCGGTGGCTGGTTTGCAGCTCAGTGACCTAGGGTGGCCTCACCCGTGTATCTGGGGGTCGGCAGATTGTCAGTTGGGAGGGTGGGCCGTGGGCCTCATGCCATGCTGCCTGCATGCTAGGAGATCCTTCCATGATGGCTGTCACAGGGCTCCAAGCTCAAGTGCTTTCATCTCTCCACTGGCATCATACTAGTCACTGCCCCTTTGGTCAATGCAAGTCACAAGGGCAAGTCATGAATAGGGGCAGGAGGGAACTACTCAAGGATCTGGATACGGGGAGGTATAAGCAAATTGGAGGTGACTCTGTAACAGTCTGTCACAGTCACTTGCCAGGTCCCCAGATGTTCTCTCTGGCAAGGGTCAGTGTGGACAAACACGTGTGTCCTACTCAGTTTTCTTTTCTACTCTCTTGTGGGTTCCTTTCTCAGCCCACCCTCTAAATGCTGGTATTTTCTAAAGCTCTGTCTTTGGCTCCCCGTAATGAAGATCATGCTGGGATACTAACCCGTACACCCAACCAGGAAACTCTGGAACCTCAGAGCAGATTCCTGGGGTATAATATACACCCAAGTTTCAGTGTTGTTTGAGTAGAAATTCCTGAAAATACAGGGTGGTCCAGTCCCTTGAGTAACATCTTCTAAATTCCTTTGCAGAATGAAAGAATCAGAGATGTCTTAGGAGTTGTATAAGGAGCTGTATTTATCTGACAATTAAATTACTGTCAACAATTTAAAGACAAAATATTATCAAGTCAGGCCATCCAAGCCCAGAAACTACCCCATTTCCCATCATAGGTGGATCTTACCCTGGTTAAAATACTGCAGGAGGGGCAGTGACATAAAGAGAAAGCTACTGTGGAGTTGGAGCCCTCTTAGGGGAAAGGGTGGGGTGGAAGGAGCTGGGATTTTGGTGTCCTGCTAACTAAGCCAAGAGGTGACTTCAGGTCAAAATCTCTGATTATTACCCATGCTCAGTTATATGGCACCCACGGCCAAGGGAACCAGACTGGCTTTGTTTGCGGAACCATGGATTGTGTCTTCCCAGGATGTGGAACATCTGGGCTAGGACATTCCAGGACTCTTGCCTTAGACTTGTGGCTCTAGAAGCGCTGACCCAGCCTGGTGGCCAGGTTTGGCCGGGAATGGGCCATGGGGTAGGGAGGGTCAGGGTAGGGGGTTCCCAATTCATTATAGTCACAGGGTTGGAACCCATGCTCCACCAGCCACAGCCAAGACGAGCTGCCCACAGTTCTTTCCTAGTATGTTGTGCTGCTTCTGCCTTCAGAATTAAAATATTGTGCAGCAATGCAGGTTTATGTTATCAATCCCATCTCTTGAAACTTGACAAATGCATTCTTATGCAGATAATTAAGAGATAATGTCAACCGAACAAAGCTTTGTCACTGAAATAATGGTTTCCTGCTGTGAAGTTTATGCCTCAGCAAAGTCAAGGTGTTTGTTCCCAAAGTATAACTCCCTATCCCTTTGACGACTGTCAGTGACATCCTCTTTCAGCCCCTTCCCCCTCCTTCCCAAGTCATTGTGACAGTAGAGCCCAAGTCTGGGACATCTTGTGGGGGTGGGAACTGTCTTCACTCAAGAGAGTTGGGCTGGGGAGAGCTCTGCACTTCCAACACAGGTTTTTCTGCTTCTGCTCTGTGGGCTGCAACTCAGGCAAAATATCTGCCTTTATCTCTACCCCCCTCTTCTAACATGAAAAGAATAATTCCTGACCCTGATTCCCAAACTGAATGGGAAGTGCAGAATGCCACCTGGATAGTTTAGACTATTAGCAGGATCTACATATAATATAGTCATTGGGTCTCATTTTGGCACCAAACATGTTGTATTTCCAAGAGCAAATGTACAAATGAGCTCATAGACTAAGTTAAAATGGATTTTAAGAGCATGAGAATTGGATGCCAATGAAAACAGCTAAGGAAGCTTGTGCTATGTGTGTCCTATCATGTTTTGTCTGTGTGGTCCAATCAGAGGTTAAGTAAGCAAGTTATCTCCAGTGGAAGGGTTGGAGATTGCCCTGGTCTTACACGGGAGTTGATGTACTGAAGTTGGAGGGCCTCCTCTTCATTAAGCAAGTGTGACTATTTCACTAGAGAAGAGGAAACTGTGCTCCCCTAGAACAGGCATCAACAGAGTGATGCAAGGAGCAGAGAGGACTGCTGCACCTGCTGGAAGGATGCACCGCCAAGGAGACAGGAGGTCTTAGCATTGAAGTGCCCTGTGCATCAGCAGGTCATCTCCAGAGGGCAGAGGACATGGCTCCTTGGACAGACGGAAAGGATGTCACCAAGACTCCAAGTCCATCTGCTCCAAATACGTCATAGATTTTTAACTCTAGGTGTCCTTTTGTTATTCTAATTAGAATTTCATTATCATAGGCCATGAGGGAAGGTGGAAAACCCCAGTGTCTACTCTGATGTTCTGGGTGTTTGTTTGTTTCTTTTTCTTTTTTAAAATTAATTTCTGCTGAAGTATGGTTGCTTTGGGGTTACCCCATGGCTCAGCGGTAAAGAATCCACCTGCAGTGCAGGAGACACAGGAGACTCAGGTTCAATCCCTGGGTCAGGAAGATTCACCTAGAGGAGGGGATGGCAACCCACTCCAGTATTCTTGCCTGGAGAAGCCCACAGACAGAGGAGCCTGGCGGGTAACAGACCACGGGGTCGCAAAGAGTCAGACATGACAGGCGACTGAGCTCACACATGCAGTTGCTTTACAGTGTGTTAGTTTCTGCGGTACAGCAAAGTGAATCAGCTGTATGTTTACAAATACCTCCCGGTTTTGGAGTTCCTTCCCATTTAGGTCACCACAGAGCAGTGAGTAGAGTTCCCTGTGCTGTCCAGTAGAGTCTCATTAGTTATCTATTTTATACATAGTACCATTAGTGTATATATATGTCAATCTCAATTCCCAAATTCATCCCACCCACCCAACTTTCCCCCTTGATATCCGTATATTTGTTCTCTACATCTGTGTCTCTCCTTCTGCTTTGCAAATAAGATCATCTGTACTTTTTCTAGATTCCACATATATGCATTAATATACGATATTTGTTTTTCTCTTTCTGACTTACTTCTCTCTGTATGACAGTCTCCAGGTCCATCCATGGGTTTTTTTGTTTTTTTTTTTAAAGTAGAACATGACAACAGGCATGAAAGGGACCTGTGCTAGTCCCCGCCTTGCCCCTCACTCCCTGGGTGACCTTGGGAGAGGCATTCGAACAAAGTCTCAACAAGGAGGGGGCACCTGCTGGTGTCTAAAGTATCCTCTATTTCCACATTTTATTATCCTGATACTTAGGATCAGAGATGATCTAGTACAACTGTGTTATTGATCACAGGCTTGAAATATGTTTCTAGAATTATATCAAAATGTACTTTTCCTTAAATTTGCATTTCTCCCCACACTTGTCATGTGCATGTGATTAATCATTGGAAAAGAAGCCACAATTCCTGAAAACTGATTACTAGAAAGGATCGCTTCTTTAAAGAGAAAGAGTCATTAGAGATGTCTTTTAATTTCTTAGCTTTCCCTCATTTTTCTCTTAATTTGAAGGGGAGAGGAGGAATGGAAATCAATGATTCTGGTTGAGACTAACATATGCCTATACTACAAAGCTTAATGCGGCAACATTAATTTTGGAGGGCAGGGGTCGTAGTGTGTTTTTGAACACAGAGCTTAGCTGGGGTTAGTACTTAGAACAGTTATAGTACTTAGAACAGTTAGAGAAAGACATTTTGGGGAATGTCGTATATTGGCATAATTGAAGGGTTTTTTTTAGGTTTTTATTTTGTGGCAGGAAGGATAGAGGTAATGAGGTTTGGGGTTTTTAGGACTTGGAAAATTTATTTATGTATTTAAGTTAGCTTCTTTATTATAGAAAGGGGTACATCTTTAGATAGATGAAATATGCGAAGAAACGGTTTAACTGAAATCAAGGGGTAGAAGTTGAAAACAACCCTGATGTTCTACTTATTAACCGGGAAAAAGGGAGTTGAGGACGCTCCTGAGTGATAAAGCACAGAGGAGAGAGGGGAGAGGGCAGAAGGAGGAGTTGGAGGGGAAGGGGGGAAAGGAACTAAATGCAGCCTATTAAGAAAAAGATTTCTGATAACGAATTATAATTTGTCGGCTTTGCTGGAATATAAACCCACTTCCATTCTCTCCAAACCGTTAATAACGTCTGTAGCACACATGCAGGTGTTTAGTAAGTGTGTGGGGTGGGGGAGGGGGAAGGGCTGTTTGGTTTTGTTCTGCTGCTGTTACTGTTTGTTGGGGGAACTTCTTTTCCCCGTCTCAGTCTCCCTGGAGAAGCAAGTTGTACCTTTGCCCTTTTTAGATGGTATCCACTTTGCCCCTAGGGCGGAGGCGGATGACTTGATCGGTGAGTTTGGATAGGAAGCCGGCTTGGAGCTCCTCTCCCGCTTCATTCTGGGTTCTGTCTCAGCAGAGGACCTGCACAGCCCTGGCAGTAAAGGCGAGGGTGACGGTTTGCTGCCCCTCCTTGTGACCAAGTGGGCTGTCTGCCCAGTCCTGGGATTCAGCATTAGGAAGTCTATCATCACCCCCGACCAAGCCTCACTCTCCAGAACCAATCTTACCAGTGATCAAGTCAGCTTTTCTGGTCCCACTAGCCGGACTCCCCGCCTCTTTGAAGTGGTCTAGAACTCAGGTAGGGAGGAGAGAGGGTGGTTGGTTGGTTCCTTGACCCCTAGCAAAGAAGCCTGCACAGTAGACAACAGTAAGTGCCATGGAAAGAAAGGCTGAACCAGTGAATCATTGAATCCTGGAAATCAGTCCGTGATAAAGTGGTGCACACAGACTAATTCACGTGAAGAGGTTAACGTTAGGTTGAATCGCAAGCTGCTGGTTTTGCAGGTCAAAACCAACTGAATATTGGCAATTTCATATGGTTAAGTCGAATAATCTTCCAATCCCAGGGAAACAGTGACGATCTTCGCTGAACTCCCAGTGACCTCAAAACCAAATTCCAGCTGTTTACTGACTGGAGAGGCACAGCCCCCTGCCTGAACTTCTATTCAAGTTCTAGATTCACGGGGGGCATCACCTTATTTCTTACCATCTAGAACTAATCGTATCGTATCCCACCACCCTGCTGCTCCACCCAGAACCAAAAGAGGCTCTCCCTTCACCCCATCCTCTCCCTGCTAGAAGAGCAACAGTGATGGATACCCATAAAGCCTATGGGCTATCCTAGTATTTCCAGATCATCTGACCGTTTAATCCACCCCCTCTGCACATAGTATTACTATCGTACATGATTTGTACAAAGGCTACAAAGCACATCTTCATCAATGGTCATACAAGTCCCACCAGAGAGGTGTTATTATCTCCATATTACAGAAAAGGACACTGAGACCCTAGTAGCTGATGGCCCTGCAGCACTAGTTGAAAGGTGCTGTGTTATATGCCTTAAAGAGAACATTTCAACTCTCATCACCCTCAAGACAGAGTACTACTCTTATCCATTCTACAAATGATGAAGCTGAGGTTAATTATGGGCAAGGATCATGTACCCCCAAGGTCACGCAGCTAGTAAGTGGTAAAACAGCACCCACTAGGCTGTTGGGTGAAGAGAATCACTTAAGGTCACTTGAATCGAATAGCAGAACTGAAATCTGACACCAAAAGATGACATCATCATTTGTTCCCCACAGGTATTTTATCAATTAACGTGCGTGCATACTCAGTTGCTTCAGCCCTGTCCAACTCCTTGCAACCCTATGGACTATAGCCCCCTGGGCTCCTCTGTCCATGGGATTCTCCAGGTGAGAATACTGGAGAATACTGGAGTGGGCTGCCTCCAGGGGATCTTCCTAACCCAGGGATCAAACCCAGGTCTCCTGCATCTCCTGCACTGCAGGCAGATTCTTTACCCACTGAGCCACCCGGGAAGTCCATCAATCAGCATTGTCTTTCAATAAAAATTTATTCCCAACAAACTGTTCCTTAATCCTTAGGGTTGGAAAAACTTAGGATTTACAAAGAACACATAACCTAGGCTTAGCATTAATTCAAGAAGAAGAATACCATGCTGTATATGGACTTCTATATGTAACTTGACAAGCTGCAAAGTTACTAACATATGTAGGGATGGGTTGGGATGATGATTATTATAATGGCAACTCAAGGGAAAGCCCCAACCTCAGAACCAGGTTTCTTTTCCCTTTAAAAACTGGTTTATTAAATGAAAATGTTTCCTACAATCAGACTTACATCCACAATATACTTGGCAAATAGTTCTGCAGAGTGTGTAAGAAGGTGCACTTAATTCAGCTTTTTCCTAGGTCGGGAAGATCCCCTGGAGAAAGGAATGGCAATCCACTCCAGTATTCTTGCCTGGAGAATCCCATGGACAGAGGAACTTGGCAGGCTACAGTCCATAGGATGGCAAAAACTCGGACATGCCTGAAGTGACCTAGCACAGCACAGCACAGCCAGAGAACTGCCAGCGTAGAACTAGAGTTTAATCTCAGCTTTGCCACTATGACACACAGTGATAAAGAATCCACCTTCCAATGCAGGAGATGCAGGAGACGCAGGATCGATCCCTGGGTGGGAAGATTTCCTGGAGTAGGGTATGGCATCCCAGTCAGTATTCTTGCCTAAAAAAACAATCCCATGGACAGAGGAGCCTGGCGGGCTGCCGTCCACTGGGACGCAGAGTTGGACACAAGTGAACATGGAGTTATAGCATGTTACCACTATGACGAAGACTCTCTCTGTGAGTAAACTTTACGCAGGCTCCTCTGAGCTCTCTTTTTGATTAGGTCTTGACCTTGGCTGTCTGTCCCTATACAGCTAAATTTTAGTGAGAATTCTGGTAAATCAGTTTAGAGAGAATGCCCCACCATAGATACCTGATCAAGTGCTTTATCCCCCATCTTTGATTAGCAAGAATCCCCCTACCCTTGTATACCTTCTTGGTAATTGCTCATCCACTGAGCCCTTCACTCTGTTCCTTGGTCAGCTATCTTTGCTGTGTTTGTAGTTGAGCTCAATCTCTCTCTCTCCTAGTAAAATAAAGTCTTTTTTAAATATATGGAATAAAGTCTTTTTTAATATACTGTTTTTTACAATTATATATGGAATAATTTTTTAAAGGTCAACACTACCACGTTGACCTTTACCACTTATGACCATCTGACCTGGCATCACTCATTCTTCTTGGTGTCCATCTCCCCAGCTCATCTCCTGGGACGGGACTTCCTTAAAAGATTCCAAATAAGTACCTCTTTTGATGAAGAAAACTCTTTATATTTAGCAAATCATTTGACATCTTTGCCCTTCCTTTTCCTCTCCTGTAAAACAAGGTCAATAATTCCTGCTGGGATCCCTCCCAGTGCCTCTGGGAGAAGCAAACGGGCTAAGAATTATAAGTAATGTGTGCAAACTGTCAAAAATTGAACAAACCTATGTACTATCTTTGAGAAAACTAGCAAGAACCACAGACTTATGTTGTGCTCTGTTGAGGGCCTTCCCCAGGCTGTGTGGGGGCTTCCAGGAAGGATCTGGCAAAATAGAAACTAGGTGAACTGTGCCAGAACACCAAACTCCACACGGCATGCTTGGAAACCTCCTGTACCCTCTTAACGTGCAAACTGTTGCCGTTCCCAAACCAAGAAAGATTTCGCCGCCTCGGAAAGCGAGGTGTGATGGCACATTTCCCACACGGCTTCTGACTGCAGGCACCACGCAGGCTGCAGAGAGAGTGGGCGTGCGTGTGTGTCTGTGTGTATGTGAGTGTGTGTTTGTACTTGGAGAGGGTGTCTGTGAAATCTAAAGGGCCATATCACACTCGCTGTGGCACTGAAAACCAGCAGCGCCAGTCTGGGGAGCCCCATCCTGGATCGAGGCACTGGAAGTGGTAACAGATAGCATTCTGGAATTAATGTGTCAATTTCTTGGGAGCGGGTTTGTGGGGAGGCTTGCTGACTTTCCAAGCTTTCAGGAACAGTAGCCAAGCATAAGCTTGTGGGCAGGAATCACCATTCACTTTAGTTCGGCCAGAATGCAATCATCTAGCCAGGGAGCGTTTAATATTTAAGGCCATTATTGTTATAATTTTTGTAGTAGTGGTGGATTTTGGCAACTGATTTATCTTCCTCTGTAAAGTTTTTACAACTAAGACTGATTAAAAAAACCCAAGATAAAAGAAAAAAGAGCCCAGGATAAAGAGACAGGGTGATTTGTCCCTCCTTCTTTCTTTCCCTTCCATCTATCCACCTGTTTGCTTTTTTTTTTTTCTTTTTCCTCCTGAAAAATTGCTTAATTTCAGATTCTTTCTTCAGGTTAAAGGCCCAAACTATATCTGAGTTCCAAACTGGGACAAGGCTGTGGAATATCAGCTAATTCAACTATTTTATTTCTGTGTTAGTTGCTCAGTCGTATCCGACTCTTTGTGATCCCATGGACTGTAGCTGGCTAGGCTCCTCTGTCCATGGGATTCTCCAGGCAAGAATACTGGAGTGGGTAGCCACTCCCTTCTCCAGGGGATCTTCTGACCCAGGGATTGAACCCAGGTCCCCTGCATTGCAGGCAGATTCTTGACTATCTGAGTCACCAGGGAAGCCCTATTCCTAAGTATGTTCAGAAACTACAAGAGTGGTCCATAAAGGGTCTGTGAGTCAAGGCTTGGATGGGAAGAGAAAGTGGCATACTGGTGCTGGGCCACAGGCCTGCAAATGCTGGGAACAGGGCCCGCAATGAGCCCCACAGGTGTCGGGGGAGGGGTGTGGCAAACAGTCCCCCCAGTTTTGTAACTGCTTTTGTGATCTTTTTGTATCCAAGCTGAGCACCCTGGGAAACACTAGTTACACATCTCCAGGCAGAGGCTGCTGAGGTGGCTTTAGAGATGCTAATTGTGTAATGGATTGACAGGCCACAGGACAATAAAGCTCAGGACTGTGAATGAACCAGACTTACACTGAGGCTGGAGGGCCTCAGGGATGGAGTTGTAGGCTTCTATCCCTTTACATTCCTGGCTACAATTCAGATAGCTGCAGCAAGAACTCAGCAAATAAGAACTAAATAACTTAGACTTCTAAAAACTAGGGGGTCTCTGGACAAGCTTTTAGAGGTGTCTGAAATAAAATCAACACTTCATTTTGGTGGATTTTTCTGGAGGGGGAATATAAACTTTCCTTAGGTAGCTCAGCTGGTTAAGAATCCACCTGTAATGCCGGAGACCCTGGTTCAATTCCTGAGTCCTGAAGATCCTCTGGAGAAGGGATAAGCTACCCACTTCAGTATTCTTGGGCTTCCCTGGTGGCTCAGATGGTAAACAGTCCTCCTGCAATGCAGGAGACCTGGGTTGGATCCCTGGGTTAGGAAGGAGGACATGGCAACACACTCCAGTATTCTTGCCTGGAGAATCCCCATGGGCAAGAGAGCCTGTCGGGCTACAGTCCGTGGGGTCACAAAGAGTCTGAGGTGACTGAGTGACTAAGCACAGCACAGCACACAGATCATCAAAGTCACCTGCAACTCCAACATGTCTTCAAGACATGGGGCTCGGGACTTTGCTGGTGGTCTGTGGTGAAGAACCTGCCTGCCAATGTAGGGGACATGGGTTCCATCCCTGATCCAGGAAGATTCCACATGCCTCAGGGCAACGAAGCCCATACACCACAACTACCACGATACGTGCCTAGAGCCCGTGCTCGGCAGCAAGAGGAGCCACCACAAAGAGAAGCCCGCACACCGAGACACAACTAGAGAAAGCCCCCCTTACGGCAATGAAGACCCAGCACAGCCAAGAACAGACAAAAATCACACAGGGCTCTGAGTCTCCAGGAAGTAAGGTATCTCAGGGAGCAACAGGTCTGAGTTGCCAAATCCAAGGGGGTGTGAAAACCCCCCAGCACGCCGTTCAGTCTGCTCTCCTCACTCCATACCCTCAGGTCTCCTAACTGCCGGATTCACCGTCACCTTTTTAGTGCTTATAGCATTTGACACCCTTGACGACTCCTCTCTGGAAACCCTCTCTCCCCTACTTCAGTGACACTAAGCTTCTAGGTTTCTCTTCGCTTCTCTGATTTTCTCGGTTCGCCCTTCAAAGGTCGGCCTTCTTCCTAGCTCCATCCTCTGTTCTCCCGTTCTCTTCTGTTTGTCCTACTCACATGCTCTGAGTGGCCTTGTCCCCAGCCTCATCCCCTTGAAATTTCGTATCATGGCCTCCACCACCTTCCCCTGCCATTTGCTTATCTGTCCTATCCAATCCAGCCACGTTTTAGTATTAATACAATTAAGAATTCAGTGCCTTCGTCACACTACACCCTTACACACTGCATTTCAAGTACTCCACAGTCACATGTGGCCAGTGGTTACCATATTGGTAGAATATAGAACATTGCCTTTATTGCAGAAAATTCTATAGATCTTGCTAACTTACATGAT
This sequence comes from Budorcas taxicolor, assembly GCF_023091745.1. Classification (NCBI taxonomy): domain Eukaryota; kingdom Metazoa; phylum Chordata; class Mammalia; order Artiodactyla; family Bovidae; genus Budorcas; species Budorcas taxicolor. The sequence continues at coordinate 107,647,564 of NC_068912.1, forward strand.
CTCTGAAACTCAGCCCTTGCCATCTCTTCCAGGGGATTGTTTCCAGCCTAGTTTAGACCTCTCCTCGTTGCATCCTTTATCTGCCTCCACTATCCTATATGATGCACCTCGCTGACTTCTTTCTTTTTTTTTTTTGTCTTTATTTACTAGTTATATTATATGTGAAATTTTATATTCATTAATTGTTAAAATTTCTAATTTAATTTTCATTTTATGTTGAAGTGTAGTTGATTTACGATGTTGTGTTAGTTGCAGATGTACAACAAAGTGATTCAACTAAACCTATACATATCAATGTATCCGTTCTTTTTCAGATTCGTTTCCCGTATAGGATATTAGAGAACATTGAGCAGAGTTTCCTGTGCTACACAGTACATTGATTTTCCATTTTATACATAGTAGTGTGTGTATGTTATTGCCCACTCACTGCCCTCTGTGAATGCTCAGCCATACTGTGGGTTCCCTGAAGACAGGGACCATACTTACTTACTTGACTCAGTATCACCAGCACTCAGCACAGCGCCCGGCTGAAAGGAGGGGCTCAGTAAACATTTGCCGAATGAATGAAGCTGTGCCAGGCTGAGCTGAGCAGCATAACCCTGGCTGTCTGTGATCTCCCCATCTGTACCAAGTTCACTGGCGGAATGTTGTTTACAGTTGACTTCCTGTGGCAAAGAGATGTGATCTCAAAATTGGAGGGGGAAGGAAAGAGAGTTAGCTCCATATGCCCCTGGCTGGTGTATTGGAGGTAGCCAAAGGTAATTGTTGAGCGCTTTTGTTTTTCTGGGCATAAGGTCTTGATCTGAGATACAGGCCTCAAGTCTTCCTTTGCTCCTCCTAGGCAATTCATACACTTAGAGTCATGGAAACTTAGAGTTGAAGAGACCTTAAAAGTAATGTAACTCAGATCTTTACCCAGTGAATTAATTTTCTCTGCAGTAGAGGCTTCCGCTTACTCACACGCAGTGACAGAGAACCCCCTTCCTCCTGAGTCAGGCTACTTCATTTTCAGGCAGCTCTTTGGATGCAGAGTGTTTGTTTTTTTAATATTGAATTGCAGTCAGCCTTTAATATTGAATCTGCAGCCCTGGCCCTGGCACAGCCTCCTGCACAAAAAAACATTTGCCTCTCTCTTAACAGTTAAAAGCAACCTGTGGGTGCAGACATTTGTCCCTCCTCCAGGGACCACTGGAATTTCTAGGTTGGATACCTCATGGGTGGTTAATTGTTATTAAACCAATAATTTCACAGCTTCCTACATCCTTCCTGATTCACAGAGAGATGTAAGTCAGCAAACTTTTCTTGTCACGGAAAGGCACGGTTCTATTTTCCCCTTAAGTACTTCTTATGTATAAGAACTGAACCCAGGTTTTTCCTGAGATGCATGTTTGGGGAAGGAGCTGAAATGACAAATGAGTCATTCACTCTTGACAGGGATCCTGGGATGGAGAGTAGAGGTGTAATGGATAATCAACATTGCCCAAGTGGAGGCAAGTGTGTCAACACCTCATGGTTGATATTTCATTATTTATAGAATATAATAGTGATCCATGACACTCATAATAATAACAACAACAATAATAACTGATGTTTCCTAAGAGCCTTCCATGAGCCAGGCAGGATTCTGAGCACTTCGTATGCCAATATATTTTATGACAATCCTATCCAAAGGCCCTATTATTATCCCCACTTTACAGATGAGAAAATTGAGGCACAGTCAGTGTTCTTTTTCTTGGTGGGTTGGTTTCCTTCTTCTCTCATCACTCACGCAATTTCCTAGGCTTGTTGGCCACACACGTATCACACACTAACAGGCCACACCGACCCGCAGCTGACAATGCTGAAGTCATTCTCCCTGAAATTTCAGTCTCTGAAATCCTCACAGCATCTCTGAGGCTGGGTTTATTAGTTCCATCTAATGGTTGAGAATATTTAGGCTCAGAGGAGCCTTGTTCATCCAGAGCCCCTAAATAATGAGAACTGAAATTCCAAAAAGAATCTTCAAACTCCCAGCCTAGTGCTTTCCCCCTATGCCACAACACCTCTGCAAAGGCAGGCAGGATCGCATGTGTGGGTGCGGCCATTCCCAAAGCCCTGTGCATCTGTATTTCCTCCCCTTTCTGAGGTTTGTCCTATTGTCGTAAGTGTTAGGAGTTGGTGAGGCTGGGCCTGAGACATAGGTGCTCTAGCTTTGTGCTCAGGAATTTCTGAAAACTCTTTGACCTCTGCCGGTAGCAGAAAGGTAGAACACGGCCCCAGGTATATCTGGAGCAGTCTTCGGCAGGGGCTTTGCTGGGATGCAAGGCGCACTCAGGGCCAGTGCTAAGAGACGCTGAGCTCCTCTCTTTGAATGTTTCATCATCCCAGTTCTCCTGACCTGCTCCCCCTGAAGGCCGGGCACACTAGGCTGGCCTGAGCTTCCATAAACCCTCCAAGGAGTTTCCACACAGAGGATTTCACATGCACAAAGGGAGGGTCCTGGAGTTGTAAAGAGGGCCTTGAGACCAGCCCCCACACACAAGTTCCTTTTTCACCCCTGACTATCTATGAACACGGACAAGGAATTTATTACCCTGTGTTTAAATTTCTCAGAGCTGAGACAAAGCTCATAGCCTGCCTTTCTCATAAGGCTGTCAGGAGGTTCAAATGGGATAAAATATTCATTTATTTATCATCTGCTCATTCATTCATTCAACAGATATGTATAGTCGCTGAGGTGCCATGGACTCTCAGATGCTGAGGATACAAGGTTTGGTCTAAAGGCCGCAAAGTCCAATCTTTATGACGCCTCTATCCCAGCTTCCCTTCTGCAGGGGGCTATAGATGAAAGGCATATAAAAAAGGAAAATAGAGCAGGATATGGGGGTACAATGTGACAGGGATGTTAATTTATAAAGGGTGGTCCGAGGAGACATCTGTGAGGCTATATCCGAGGAAAGAACTGAGTGAAGTGAGTGAGCCAGCCATGTGACTAAGGCAAGAACCATTCTAGCCAGAGAAAAAAGCTTGCAAAAGCTCTGAAGTAAGACCATGCTCAGATTGCAGGACCCCTGGGGCCAGCGTGGCCTGAGTGGAATGAAGGAAGGTGGGAATGGTGGGGGATGATGTCAGAGAGACAAACTGAGCCTGTTCCCATAGACTCATGTAGCTCAGATTATCTTAATGTAGGAATGCTCTGAAGCCCAGGCCACCCTTTGAACACTGGGTACCAACCACTCAGCTCAGCCCAGTCTAGAGCTCAGAAGACTATGGCCAAAGATAGATGAGGCCTTTGGGGCAATTTGAAATGTATATTGGATCCTGGATGCAGTCACAACTATTCATACAGAGAACAAGGGTATCAACCTGGAGATTCAGGGGCATGGCCCAGGAATCTGGTGGGCATGGGTGAGGCGTGGCCTGGAAGCAGTCTGAAACCAGGTCCAGCTCCTGTGGCCCCAAGCCAGTCACTGCAGCAGGCCAGCTCTGGGAAACACAGAACCCGTCGCTAGCAGGACTGTGCTTGGGGTATAAGGATTCTGCCCACTTTGGTTGCTATTGCAGAACCACAGAATAAGTGGAAGATTCTCTCCTTGGAATTTCAAGGCACAGTCTAACCCAATCTGATGAAAGAAATCAGTGGAGTGTATGTGCGGTCCCTGCTCAGGGTTACCCTGCTGCTGGGATTTTGGCCAGAGTCCTCTGATCTGATTCAGCGCCATTGGCCTCCCCGTGTGTGCTGGCTTTCCAGGCAGATTATTTATACACATTCCCTATGCTCCCTTCCTAGAAGGCTTAGCAGACCCAAGAACCATGTGCTGTATCCTCTTCCGGAAGACCAAGGCCCCACAGAAGCCCCAGTTAGGCTCCTGAGGCCCAGGTCTGGCTACAGTGTCAACTCATTCTGGTGAACCACCGGTGTGAAGGCTGAGGTGGGCCTCAGGAATTAAGCTGATGAGCATTTTGGATTCCATGCAATACTTCCTGCTCCTGCTACAGACTTTTTGGGGATCTGCCAAACTCTTTTCCATAATGGCAGCATCATTTTACACTTCCACCACAATCTGCGAGAGTTCCAATTTCTCTATATCCTTGTGTGGCGCTTTACAGTTTCTAGAAGTTCTCAAATGCATTAAAAAAAAAAACAATAATAACTGAAGTATAATTCACATATCATAAAATTCATCCTTTCAAAGTGGTTTTAGTATAGTCCCAAGGCTGTGCAACCATCATTTCTATCTAATTCTAGAATATTCTCATCGCCCCCAAAAGAGACCCTGTACTCTTTAGCAGTCACCCCCCCTTCCCCCTTTCCCTCAGCCCCTGGCATCCGCTAATCTACTCTATGCCTCTATGGCTTTACCTATTCTGGGCATTTCATATTAATAGAAGCAGACCGTATGTAGTCTTTTGCGTCTTGCTCACAGCATGTAACAGTACTTCCCTCTTATGACTAAATGATGTTCCGTTGTATGGACATACCATAATTTGTTTACCCACTCATCAATGATGAACATTTGGATTATTTATACTTTGGGGCTATTATGAATCATGCTGCTATGAATGGTTATATCCAAGTGTTTGTGTGGACATACGTTTCCAATTAGGCTTCCCTGGTAGCTCAGCTGGTAAAGAACCTGCCTGCAATGCAGAAGACCACGGCTCAATTCCTGGGTCAGGAAGATCCCCTGGAGAAAGGATAAGCTACCCACTCCAGTATTCTTGGGCTTCCTTGGTGGCTCAGATGGTAAAGAATCCACCTGCAGTGTGGGAGACCTGGGTTCGATCCCTGGGTTGAGAAGATCCCCTGGAGGAAGGCATGGCAACCCACTCCAGTATTCTCGCCTGGAGAATCCTCATGGACAGAGGAGCCTGGAGGCTACAGTCCTTGGGGCCGCAAAGAGTCAGACATGACTGAGCGACTAAGCACAGCGCAGCATGTTTCCAATTTTCTTGGGTGCACTTGCAATATCATATGGTAACTCTGTGTTTAACTTTTTGGGGATCTGCCAAGCTCTTTTCCATAATGGCAGCATCATTTTTACACTTCCACCACAATCTTTGAGAGTTCCAATATATGCTTATCTTTGCCAATACTTTTCATTGTCCATCTTTTTTCTTATAGCTATCGTAGTAGGTGTAAGGTGGTATCTCACTGTGGTTTTGACTTGAATTTCATTAATGACTAATGACGTCGAGCATCTTTATATCTGCTTGTTGGTCGTTTGTATATATTCTTTGGAAAAACACGTCTGTTAAAATTCTTCGCTATTTTTAAATTAGATCTTTTTGTCTTTTCATTGTTGAATTTTTATATATGCTGGATATTAAGGAATCCGCCTACCAAGCAGGAGCTGTGGGTTTTATCCCTGGGTTGAGAAGATTCCCTGGAGAAGGACATGGCAGCCCATTCCAGTATTCTTGCTTAGGAAATCCCATAGAGAGGGGAGCCTGGTGGGCTACAGTCCATGGGGTCACGAGTTGGACATGACCTAGCAACTAAACAGTAGCAACAACCCTTATTCGGTATATGATTCATAAATATTTTCACTCATTCTGTGAGTTGCCTTTTTACTTTCTTGATAACATCCTTAAGAAAAAAAGTTTCTAATTTTTATCAACTCCAGTTAACCTATTTTTTTTCCTTTTATTGCTTGTGCTTTTCGGCGTCTTATCTAAGAAACCATTACCTAATCCAGGGTCATAAAGATTTACACCTATGCTTTCTTCCAAAAGTCTTATAGTGTTAGCTCTTATATTTATGTATGGTCTATTTTGAAGCAGTTTTGTACATGGTGTGAAGTAGGGGTCCAAATTCATCCTTTTCCATATGGATATCCATTTGTTCCAGCGTCAGTTGTTGAAAAGACTATTCTCTGCCCGTTATGTGTATGTGCTAAGTCATTTCAGTCCTGTTGGACTCTTTGCGACCCTTATGGACTGAAGCCCACCAGGCTCCTCTGTCCATGGGATTCTCCAGGCAAGAATACTGGAGTGGGTTGCTATTTCCTTCTCCAGGGGATCTTCCTGACCAAAGGATCAAACCTGAATCTCTTATGTCTCCTGCACTGGCAGGTGGGTTCTTTACCAAGAGCGCCACTTGGAAATGCATTGTCCTAATACCCTTGTTAAAACCTACTTGACTCATGTGCATTTTTGAAGATGATGGTTCCTCACTTAATTGTGAATTAAGTTTTGGGATCAAAATTATCCTATGACTTTGTATGCCCAGTGAATAGCACAGACCCTGGCACAGTGTAGATGCTGAATGATGTTGACCAGTCAAATGAAGTAACCCTACTAGATAGGCACATTCTGACGCTGAGCCCTTCTGTATCTAGGGAGCTCAGAGATAGAGGTAACTTTCCTCTCTGGTTCCTGCTCTCTAACTGGCCCTGTTGAGCATCAGCATTTTTCCACATCTAATTTATCTTGTAGTTGTGATTCTGTGTCTGACTCCTGGGGACTCAGCAAGCAGGCCAGCCTGAGCTCCTTCTGCAGACCTGAGGAACGTACTCAGCAGCTCTGATCCACATTCTTGGTAAGGATGCACAGTGCTGCTGGCTGATACGTACATCTCTCTGTGTGTTACTCGGGTAGCCTTTTATGTTCAACTGTGTATGTACACGGGTGTTTTCTAGCATTCCCAGACCCTGGCTGGATGACACAATGCGGTGACATTAAAGATAGACTTGCAAAGTGAAGCATGCTGGTACTCCCACTCCCCAGAGCAAGTGTTTTCATTCTGCTGTGACCCTTTCCACTTGCCACCTGCAGATACGTTGTTGTTGGTTTTTTTTGGTCTTTGCAGGTAGAGTGCAAATATGATTCTGTGGCTTGAGTTTTTTACTTTGTTTTCATAATATCTCCCATGTCTCCACTTAGCCCTCAGTTCAGTTCAGTTCAGTGGCTCAGTCGTGTCCGAGTCTTTGCGACCCCATGAATCGCAGCACGCCAGGCCTCCCTGTCCATCACTTAGCCCTCATGTCACACATTTGTAAAGCTTTATTGTGTTGATATGCCAATCCTCTTTGTTGAACATTTTGTCTTTTCCTACTAACTCTTAAGAAACAGATTTTAAAATACAAAAATAAGTCACACCCCACCCCACCCCAAAGTTTCTATTGAGATAAATCCTTCAAGGCTTGACAGTCAGAGGCTGAATGGACCCCAGATGACTGGAGACTACATTGACTCAAAGAAGGCCACGTATTGGGTGGACTTAGAGATTATCATACTAAGTGAAGTCAGACAGAGAAAGACAAATGCTGCCTGATAGTACTTATGCGTGGAATCTATAACATGATATAAATGAACTTATTTATAAAACAGGCTCACAGACATAGGCAACCAGCCTGTGGGTACCAAAGGGGGAAGGGTGGGGGAGGGATAAATTAGTAAGAGTCTGTGATTAGCAGATACAAACTACTATGTATAAAATAGATAAATAACACTGTACTGCTACAGAGCACACGGAATTATATTCAAGATCTTATAATAACCTATAATGGAAAAGAATCTGAAAAAGAATATATCTATGTATGTATGCAAATGATCACTTTGCTGTACACCAGAAATTAGCACACCAGGCACATGAAACTTTGGTGTTTCCATGAAATTTGAAATGAAGCAGTTTTCTCATGCCACCTAAATTCCCAACTCCTAGTAATGTGATCATGGAAATACCAAGGTTTCAGATGACTTTTCAAATATGACCTTCCTTTTATGATTTTTTTTTATTCTTGAAGGATAGTTAATTTACAGTGTTATACTGGTTTCCGGTGTGCAGCAAAGTAGTTCAGTTTAATTGTGAGAATCTGGGCTGTTTGGAAAAAGAGGAAAACAGGAAATTAGAGGACAAGAAAGAAAGTGAAAGTGAAAGTTGCTCAGTTTTCTCTGACTCTTTGCGACCCCACGGACTATACAGTCCACAGAATTCTCCAGGCCAGAATACTGGAGTGGGTAGCTGTTCCCTTCTCCAGGGGATCTTCTCAACCCAGGGATCAAACCCAGGTCTCCCACATTGCAGGCGGATTCTTTACCAGCTGAGCCACAAGGGAAGCCCAAGAATATTGAGTGCGTAGCCTACGCCTTCTCCAGGGGATTTTCCCGACCCAGAAATGGAACCAGGGTCTCCTGCATTGCAGGCGGATTCTTTACCAGCTGAGCTACCAGGGAAGCCCTGTTGGAGGAGGGCAAGACAGGCAAGCGCGGAGCCATTCCCATGGTGAGGGCAACATTGCCAGCAACTCTGGTTGGTCTCGCCGGATGATTATTTGATGCTTTGATGGAAATGAACCTGGGAATATCTTATCTCCAGGCTCATCCACTGACCCCGTGTCCAGAGCACTGGACCGGGTCTTGGAGAAATCTTCCCAGAAGTAGGAACCTCCTGTTCCCAAGAGATTCTTCTGGAAACTGAGGGAGTGAGAATACACACAGAAAGACGCAGTTGTACACGACCACGTTCCCTTGACTTTCTTTATCTGACGCCCCACATGTCCAGCTAAACTCTCTCAAAACTGGGTCTGCAGGGTGCATTGTGTGCGGGCAATTAGACAAGAATGCTCCGATCTGACAGTTCCACTGTGAAAGTTTTCAAATAGTGTTTGGAATGTTTACCTAATTGTTCAAAAGAGGCTTTTTCAATGTACCTGTTTACACTCTTTCCTTTTGGAAATTCTTTCAGCAATCAGCCTTGGAGGGCTCTTAGCCTGTACTTGCCACCCCTGATTGCCCAGGGAGGAATGAAAGGCCTGTCAGTGAATCGCTGGGAAAACATTCCCAAACAAATGCTCTCTAATGAGGGGGTGCTGAGAGCAGAGGGGCCTGGGGAACGGGTAAGGTCGTGGTTTTGTTGTAAGCGGTTTGGTCGAAGGGAAACGCCAGACACCATGCCTTTGTGTGCAAATTTCCCACCCGGGCCAAGCGACTTTCCCCAATTTAATTAAGTGGCCTTAGAGTCCCCAGAGTTTCCCTAACAAGCTACTCCTTATGAATGAAAGGTTTGTCCCCAGCAGTGGGGGCCCGGCTGGAAACAAAGTGGACAGCAGTTGTGGTTGGCTCTGGCCGAGGTAACCGGCCGCCGGTCCCAGAACCGCTGGGGAAGGAGGCATGGGGGCTGGCGCGGTCCTTCTGGGACTCATCTCACCTAGCTCACAGCAAATATGCCATCCATATGCCCAGGATCACAACCGAATCAGCTCCATCAGGCCTGGCAAAAAGGCATTTAAATTGCTAATATTTTGCTGAGGAGCGATGTCAACCCTGCCAAGGATCAGCTCTGTAGGATCCATGGAGACAAACCTTTGGGGTTCAGAAGGAGCTCTAGTGAGAAACACGGGAAGCTGGCTGTTAGCAGTCAGGAGAAGTGACGATCCTTAGGAGAGAGCCATGGAGAGAAACCAAGGCATAAACATACCCAGGATATGGCATTGGGGCTGGTGGGCTGATTCTGGCCCCTTTCTCATCCATTATTTCTGATAAGGGGCCAGTTGGGGTTTCCATAAAGTCTGCTCTGAGGGGGACTCATCTGCCTCACCTTAGGACAAGTCAGGTTTTCTAGAATGACAAAAAGAAAAAAAAAAAAAATGGAGTGCCGGCTGATTGGAAGAAGTGAGGGTCAGCTGTGAAATGTTCCCTTAAAAGATGGATGTTGAGTGTCCTTGCCTTTGGATGTGGTCGAGGCAGTCAGTTTTGGATCTGGGGTCTTTGGCAGCCACTTTCCAGTGGAGGGTTCACTGAGTGTTTTTCTCTGACTGTATTTTTAGAAAAAATTATGATGACAGTTGTTAGGTCTCAGGCAGGCAGGCAGCACATTCCATTACAAAGTTAGCATGAAATCAATATGTAAATAACCCTTTCTAACTGGCAGCTATTTTTGAAGGCAGAACGCACCTGATGTTGCAGGTTTGTTCCAGTTTACTCTAAATACCTCTCTGTCCTCTGGGTCTGTGAATGTGCTCACATTTCAGAAGATCCTTTCCTCCTTTTCAATGGATCGTTGCATCAGCCTGGAGACTGCTAATGCCACCCTGAGCCTCGTCCCCAAACCTCCTCCATCATTTAAAAATCAGATTGACAGGACCTGCTGCAGGCTGGGAGTATTAGCTTCCCGTCGGCATGGTCATTTTTCAAAAGCATGGATTGCTCCAGGAACGGAAGGAGTGGCAGAAACCTTGGCCATCCATGGAAGGAGAGAGAAAACCCGAGAGGCTGAGATCAGGGTTGAATCAGAAATGCAGACAGTCACTGCCAAAACGCATAGAAGTCATTGCCAGGACATAAAAGGTCAGAGAATTCCAGCCCTGGGAGGAACCAGGTTAGAATCACGGCAGCTCAATGGGAAGAAACAGGTCTTAAGGTACTCTGGAATGAGCAGGATCTGTGACCAAAGGTCTTTGCGTAGTCCCTCCTCAATAGCGACCATTTTTACAGTTGTTTGGTTTTTAACTAGCTATGCTCTGTGCATTTGTCTTAAAAACAGAAATGCTTCTAGAATTGCTCGGTGCCAGGCTTGGATAGTGACAGAAAGCCCAATGTGATGCATGACTTGTGTGTATGTGTGTGTGTGTCTATTTTCTGAAATTGAAAGGGCAATGATATTCAAGCTGGGGCCTGATAATAACAATGGTTGATACACTTTATTGAGCATCTACTATATGTCACTTAGTGTTTCAGTTTTTATGTGCTTGAATAGTTCCAGAGTATTTTCTTATAACTGAGCTGAATCTGCCTTCCATGAACTTACACTCCACGGCTTCCTCTTCCATAGAACAGTCCTCAGAACATGTAGCATCTTCTGAGACGTCTCTGCTCCAGGTTAAATACTTCCTGTTCTTTGATTAGCAGAGTCCCCTCCCCAAGTAGACTCCTTCAGACCCCTTTGTTGCTTCCATATTCCTGACATTTGGTGAATCTCTAAAAGGAACCAAGGTCAGCTACTCCTTTTGAGATGTTTTAGCGTGTGTCTAAATACAAAAAGAGTATTTCCTCTCTGGAAAATTTGCATTTGGTCTTGTTGTTGTTCAGTTGCTCAGTCATGTCTGACTCTCTGCAGCCCCATGGACTGCAGCACACCAAGCCTCCCTTGGCCCTCACCATCTCCCAGAGTTTTGCCCAAGTTCATGTTCATTGCATCAGTGATGCCATCCAGCCATCTCATCCTTTGATGCCATCTTCTCCTTCTGCCCTCAAGCTTTCCCAGAACCAGGGACTTTTCCAATGAGTTGTCTGTTCACGTCAGATGACCAAAATACTGGAGCTTCAGCTTCAGCATCAGTCCTTCCAGTGAATATTCAGTGTTGATTTCCCTTAAGATTGACTGGTTTGATCTCCTTGCTGTCCAAAGGACTTTCAACAGTCTTCTCCAGGACCACAGATTGAAGGAATTTGGGGTAAGCTTCAATTTTCCTTCTATAATAGTTTCCTTCTAAATAGTTTCCTTTATTGAATAATGGTGGTCAGGTGAGCTAGAATTTGACCTATTCTCTCTGGGCTCAAAAGGTAGAGGTAGGACCACCGAGGATGGAGAGATATTACCAGAAAATCATATTTCAGCTTGGCTTAAAGGAGAATTTTCTAGTGAAAAAAATGCATACAATGGAGTGAGGTGCTTTGAGAGGCGGGGAGTGTTCTACAATCTAGGGGTTCTCAGCAGAGATGGGAATGGTATATTTGTCCACTGACTACAGGGTTCCATAAATGGCTTCTAAGGCACCTTCCAACTCTGGGATTCTGGCCACTCATTCACTCTCACATTTATTGAGCACATACTGGAAGCAAGGTGCCATTCTAGGCAAGGAGAGGATTCACACTTGTTATAAATAGTGGAAAAACAACTATTTTTTTCAATTGTGGCAAAATATACATAAGATGTACCATTTTAACCATTTAAAGCATGCAGTTCAGTGGTATTAAAACCATTCACATTGTTATGCAACCATCACCACCACGTCATCCACTGAGCTGCTTGCATCCTGCAAAACTGAAACTCCTCTATCCATTGAACCCTTGTTTACCCTTCCCCTGACTCCCTGGCAACCTCCATTCTACTTCCTATCTCTATAAATCTAACAATGCTATGGACTTCACATAAGCAGAACTATACACTATTTGTACTTTTGTGATTGGATATTTCACTTAGCATAATGGTCACATTTGTATGTGAGAGATGGACCATAAAGGAAGCTGAGCACCAAAGAATTGATGCTTTTGAACTGTGGTGTTGGAGAAGACTCTTGAGAGTCCCTTGGACTGTAAGGAGATCAAACCAATCAATCCTAAAGGAAATCAGTCCTGAATATTCATTGGAAGGACTGATGCTGAAGCTGAAGCTCTAATACTTTGGCCACCTAGTGCGAAGAACTGACTCATTAGAAAAGACCCTGATCTGGGAAAGATTGAAGGTAGGAGAAGGGGACAACAGAAGATGAGATGGTTGGATAGCATCACCAACTTGATGGACATGAGTTTGAGTAAGCTCCAGTAGTTGGTGGTGGACAGGGAAGCCTGGTGTTCTGCAGTCCATGGGGCTGCAAAGATTCGGACACAGCTAGGCGACTAAGCTGAACTGAATGGTCAACCATGTTGTAGCATGTGTCAGATTTTTCTTTGCTCTTCATGACTGAATAATATTCCAGTATGTATATCCATATTTTGTTTATCCATTCATCCATCAATGGACACCTGGGTTGTTTCTACCTTTCAGCTCTTGTGAATAATGCTGCTGTGAACATAGGTGTACAAATATAGGTTTGAGTCCCTACTTTTAATTCTTTGGGGTATGTACCTAGAAGTACAATAGCTAGATCAAATGCTAATTCTGTGTTTAATTTTCTGAGGAACTGCTATACTGTTTTCCATGGTGGCTACACCATTTTACATTCTCACCAATAGTGCACTAAATTCTAATTTCTCTACTTTTTTCCATGCTTACTATTTTCTGTTTTATTGCTATTGTGCTTTTTCAGAGTAGCCATCCAATGGGTGTATGGTGGTGTCTCATTGTGGTTTTGATTTGCATTTCCCCAGTGATTTAGTGATGTTGAACATCCTTTAATGTACTTATTGACCATTTGTATATCTTCTTTGGAGAAATGTGTATCCATGTATCTTGCTCATTTAGAAATCAAACTGTTAAAAATATAAATAAATAAAAATAAAGTTGTTTATTTTGTTGCTGTTGAGTTAAGGAGTTCTTTATATATTATGAATATTAACTCCTTATCAGATATATGATTTGCAAATATTTTCTCCTATTACAAAGGTTGTTTTTTTTTTTTCTGTTGGTTGTATCCTTTCTGCCCAGAAGTTTTTAATTTTGATGAAGTTCAATTTATTATTGTTGTTGCCAGTGTCTTTGTTGTCACAGCCAAGAAATCATTGCCAAATCCAATACCATGAAGCTTTTTCCTTTATTTCCTTCTAAGAGTTTTACAGTTTTAGTTTTTATGTTTAGGTCTTTGATTCGTTTTAAGAAATTTCTGTGTAAAATTGTGTAGGGTAAGGATCCAACTTTATTCTTTTGCATATAGATATCCAATTTTCCCAACATTATTTGTCAAAGGAACTATCCTTGCCCCATTGATGCCATTTTGGTATCCCAGCTGTAAGTCATTTGGCCATATGTATAAGGGTTTATTTATGGGCTTTCTAGTCTATTCATTGGTCTCTATATGTCTATCTTCATGCCAATACTACACTGTTTTAATTACTACAGCTTTGTAGTCAATTTTGAAGTCAGGGAGAGTGATATTTCAATTTTTTTCTTCTTTTTCAAGATTATTATGGCTCTTTGGAGTCCTTTGAAATTCCGTATGACTTTTAGGATAAAAGAACTAATGTTTATTGAAGATGTATTTTCTCCTAAGCATTGTTGGTAATGCAAAGATGAGGGGGAAAAAGCAAGCCTTGCCCCCCTGAAATAACACAACTTTATAAGAAAAGGTGAGTGAGAGAAGTCGCTCAGTCATGTCTGACTCTTTGCGACCCCATGGACTGTAGCCTATCAGGCTTCTCCATCCATGGGATTTTCTAGGCAAGAGTGCTGGAGTGGATTGCCCTAGGTGCTTTAAGCATGTATGTATTATGAGAGAGTACAGAAGGGAAGAAAAACTGAAGGTGAACGCTCTATACTATTTGTAGAAAGAAGAGTTATGATAAAGTCTTTGATTTATTCATTGTTAAAGTCATCATAATGCTTTTGCTGAATATGAAGAAGTGGACCATGCTAAGATAGTCAAGCCTTGTCCCTTGATTCCTCCTCTCTACTCTTGCATTAACCCCATGGCTCGTAGCTGTCCCTGATAACATTTAATTCATTCAAAAATACTATTTATCATATACTATGTGCTAGGCATTTGGAACAGTGATCAAGAACAGATTTAGTCCCATGGAGCTTACATCTGGAGGAACAGACGGACATCAGATACTTGTATAAGTATACATAGCTACAACCTGATCAATGCAGTGAAAGGAAAGTTCAGAAAATGATGAGAATAGACACTCGGGAGACTGAGCTGGTTAGAGCAGGAAGCGTCAAAGAAGGCTTTCCCCAAAAAGTGACATTTTTGCTCTGAGATGTGAAAGATGAGTAGAGTCAGGAGGCTTTTCAGGCAGAGGGGACCATCATGTGCTGAAACCTCATAACAGATGGATAAAATCTACTCTTAATATTAAAAAGAACAAATAGCCAAGCAAATATAGTCCTACAAATGGATTCTCTGCTTTCAGAAGTTACCCAGAAGCCAGGAAAATTGAGGAATTCACTAATTGAAGCACTCAAATGTTGTTGTATATGTGATTTAAACAGGAACATGCTGTTATTGCTGCCATTTGGATGAATGCCACCAAAAAGTGTAGATAAAACCATCCGTGGCTCCACAGCCTACTTGGCACGATGTGGGTCCATGAACTTACCGCCAGGAAGATACTGGAGTGATGAATGATGTTCAGTGTACAGGATCAGTCTTCCTCAATGGCAACAGAGCTGGTTGCTCCCTGGGACCTTCCAGCAATATCTGTATGATAGATTGTCTGGGTACATCGTGAGAGACTTAAATATCCAAGGCTGCTTTACCTGTATTAGCATAATAGAAACAACTACTCAAAAATGGGCTAACCTTATTGTGGTAATTGACTCAATGGAATATTAGACAGCAATGTAAAATGATAATTTCAATAAAAATAGAAAACTTGGGAAAATGCAGCATAATAGCGAATGGAAAAAAAACAAAACATGCAAAATGGTATGTACACCAGGACTACAATGGTGTGAAAATATGTCTACATTTGGTTGAGGGCTGGAAAGGTAGGTATGAAAATTGGGAACAGCTGATATGTAGGTAGAAAAATGATCAGTAATATTTTCTGTTCATGTATTTAATTTTTTAATTTTTTTTTTTTTTTTTTTAGAAATTGTGGGCTTTTTCAAAACAAGAATTTTCTTGGAGACAAAAAAAAAGACAATGTCTTCATTTTTGTTTGTTGTTTATTTTTTGACTACACTGCATAGCATGTGGGAATTTAGTTTCCTGACCATGGATCAAACCCACAACCCCTGCATTGGAAGGGCAGAGTACTTTTTTTCAGGATTTATTTGTTCATTTATTTGATTTTTTGGCTGTGGTGGGTCTTCATTGCTGCATATGGGCTTTCTAGTTGTGGCAACTGGGGGCTATTCTTCATTGTAATGCGCGGGCTCCTCACTGCAGTGGCTTCTCTTGTTGCGGAGCACAGGCCCTGGGTGAGCAGGCTTCAGCAGCTGCAGTGCATGGGCTCAGTAGCTGTGACTCACAGGCTCGAGAGAGCTGCCTCAGTAGTTGTGGCGCACGGGCTTAGTTACTCCACAGCATGTGGGGTCTTCCTGGAGCAGGGATCAAACTCACGTCCCCTGCATTGACAGGCAGATTTTGAACCCCTAGACCACCAGGGAAGTCCCTCTTTACACATTTTTAAGTTCACTGATGTGAAATACATTCACCTTGTTGTCTCTGATGTGCAATGGATGTCCAGAACTTTTTCATCTTGCAAAACTGAAACTCTGTGCTCACTAAACAATAGCTCCCCATTTGCCCATTCCCTCAGCTCCTGGCAACTACCACTCTGCCTTCCATTTCCATAAATTTGACAACTTTAGATATCTCATATGTGTGTGCATGTGTGCTAAGTTACTTCAGTCGTGTCCTACTCTTTGGGACCCTATGGACTGTAGCCCACCAGGCTCCTCTGTCCATGGGATTCTCCAGGCAAGATACGTGAGCGGGTGGCCATGCCCTCCTCCAGCAAATTTTCCCAACCAAAAGATTGAATCCAGTCTCTTATGTCTTTTGCATTGGCAGGCGAATTCTTTACCACTAGTGTCACCTGGGAAGCCCTTGGATATCTCATATAAGTGGAATTGTACAGTATATTTGTGACTGGCTTATTTCACTTAGCCTAAAAGCCCTCAAACTTTATCCATATTGTCACATGTGTCCAAATTTTCTTCCTTTTTAAAGCTGAATATTATTCCATTGTGTGTGTCTACCACATTTTGTTTATCCATTCATCCACTAATGGATATTTGGGTGCCTCCCCCTCTTGGCTACTGTGACTAATGTTGCTAAGGACATAGATGTGCAACTATCTCTTTGATATAATGTTATATTGTAATGGCCCCGTGATTTGGATCCTCTTTGGGAAATCACATTCCTCCATATGCCTGATGCTCACTCTTCTATGTCTGAAAGTCTGCATTCTCTAAGAATTTTCTTTAGTTAATCCTTGGCCTTCAAGAGTTGGGAGGCTTGTTGCAGTTTGGTGTGAGCTGAACTTCAAAGTCAGAAAGATGTCTCTTACGTAGTGATTGCTCATCAGTTATCTCTTACCCGGTGCTTCCACCTCTTTATAATGTCATTCTTTAAGACGTATTTCTCATTGCTACCACCGACATCTGAAGAAGATGCTGGTTTCTCAGAATAAAATTATGGCCTGAAAACAGCTTTATGTTTCTCAAGTGCGATTTGGGTTTGTGACTAATCTATCCTGTACTCATCATATGCTCAGAGATGATTCCACCACTTAATAACTGGGTTTTCAGTGTGATAATTCAGCTGGTGCAAGAGTGATATTTATTTTTATACTGTTTATGAATTAAAAGACTGCCAAATAAAATAGTTCTATAAACAAAATTACACAGTGGGGAGAGGATATTTCAACTGCTTAAGGGGACAAAACATATCCAAGGATATCGGCAGTATAATTTGCATATAATTGATGTTCTAATTATAGATAAGTTTGTCTACTCATTAAAGTAACATTGTTAGAACTTCTACTTAGAAATATTGTTTAACAAAGTATCGACTTGAAATTAGCAAAATTATATTTCTTTTCCTTTGCAATTTAAATATGGAAAATTTCCAATTTCTGCTAAAAGTATTATGGGATGAGTTACTGTCAAGTAGTTTATATTTACCAGTAAGAAGTACTGGTAAATATTTGTCCAACATACATTAATTATGTGTCCAACAAACGTTTTATTGAGCTCCTATCATGTACCCAGCATTGTGCAAGGCACCAGGTAGAATACAACAATGAACCGGGCAAGTAAGAGCCCTACTCTCCTAGAGGTTACCTCAGTGGATGAGAGAAAGATAATTATAGATAAATAACAGCTTAATAAATAATTTCAGATTGTAAGAAGTGTTTTAGAGGCAATAAAATAGGGTCTCGTGACAGTACGAGTAGGGGCCTTGCTCCTTTAGATTAATGGGCCAGGGGAGGTCTATTTGAGAAGCTGACATTTGAGCTGATACTGGAAATAAGAGAAGGAACCAATGTTGTGAAAAACTAGGAATGGAACATTCTAAGACAAATGCTCTGTGATTGCCTAAGGAAGAGCAAGGCACACCACGAAGAGCAGCAGTTACAGCTAATCATCAGTACAACAAGTAGGAGCAAGCTAAAAAACAAAACCAAACTCATTTCCTGGGTATTCATTTGCTGTATTAATCCGACCCCCCACCCCCCTCCACGCCACCCCTCCACCCCCCTCCACGCCACCCCTCCACCCCCCTCCACGCCACCCCTCCACCCCCCTCCACGCCACCCCTCCACCCCCCTCCACGCCACCCCCCCACCCCCCTTCACCCCATCCCCCCGCCCCCTCCACCCCATCCCCCCACCCCACCCCACCCTCCACCCCATCCCCCCCCACCCCCTCCACCCCACCCCCCCACCCCCGTCCACCCCATCCCCCCACCCCCTCCACCCCACCCCCCTCCACCCCATCCCCCCGCCCCCCTCCACCCCATCCCCCCGCCCCCGCCCATAACACAAGCCCTAGGGTAGAGGACTTGGACAGTGCATAGAGGATCTGGATTCTTCTCATAGAACTTGCATCACATGTTGAGGACTAAACAATTTGAGGCGGAAAGGAAGGGGTGTAGAAGTGAGAAGATCCTGGGTTTTATCTATCTGCACGGCTTCACTCAGTTTTTCAAAAAAACACACTGAATTCACAAAGAGATTAATCCAGGAGGATTGCCTTACAAAAGGGTTCCCTAAAGAGTTCCTTCAAATTGAAAGATCTCCCTAGTGCCTTCACTGTTGTGAATCATTAAGTGGGAAAGACGCGGTTCATGTTAGGACTCTGGGAGCCAATGGGAGCTGAGCTCTCATCCCAGGTCAAGCTCAGTGCTCTGCTTTCACGGTCCGTGTGGAATATGGGTCATTCAGTTGAGTTCCTACTTTGTCTGATCTATTTCCGAACTCCTGCTACTACTGTTGGCCTCCTTGTTTGGCCTCTGCATCTTGTGGAAGATGCTAAAGCACTTGACATTTAAAATTTATCAGCAAAGTTAAAAAAAATCTACCATGAATTAAATGGGATTTTTAATCCCCTCAACTGTTGCCATAAGTATAATCACTAACAGAATGAAATCAGCATCAGTGGAGGAAAATATTAATCATGCATTTGCATCTATTAAGTATAATGCAAGAATGAGTAAGTTGGATGCTCAGGAGTGGTATTCTAGTATTTGTGAGGCAGGCAGCTGTAGATCACTGGAAGAATAGGGTGATATTTTGGGGCATCTGTTCCCTTCTCACCAGATTCTGTTCCCCTTGAACGGATAGAGGCCCAGCCTGCTCAAGGGTGACTTTGTTTATATCATACAGGAACTTGTGGGGAGACTTTAGGACTTGGAGTCTCTCTTTTAAAAAGGAAGGGGTACAGAGTAGTCCTCACTGGGCTGGGGATTCATCTCTGAAGCTTTGAAATAAATCCAACCTGGAGTATTGAGTCAGATAACAACTGCAGGCCAGGACTGAGTTTGACAGTAGCTCTTTGCAGATACTGTCTTCAGCAAAGAACTGGCACTAATGATTAAGAGCTTGAACTTTACAACAAAATATACCTATTTTTCACTAGCTGTGTGACTGGGAAATATGAGAAGCAATGAATGTTCCCTCAGTTTCCTCATCATCACCTCACCTCACCTCTGGTTTCAACCTCTGAAGCCTGAAAACCTTTCTCTTCACATCTGTTATCTGCATTCCAGACTCAAATGTGTTCTAAACAGGATCCAAAAGCACCTCAAACTCAGGTCCACACCTGACCGATGAGCTTTCCCCCTAGTCCAATCTTCCTCTAGCCTCTCATGGATAAAGGGCACCACTTTCTCCGCAGTCACTCAAACCCTGGGGAGCATCTTCATCTCCTTCAACCTTACCTTTACCATTCAAATCAGTTTAGGTTGTACTCTGTCAATCTTACCCAATAAGTAGCTCACAAATCCATTTATTCCTCTTCCCAAATACTTCCAACCCTAGATCTCCAGACTTATCTTCTCAAATTCAACCCACCCCAGAGTCCACAGAGAGAACTACTGAAATCATCTATTTGATCATTTCTATCCTGCCTACAGCCTTTTGTTGGCTTACAGAGTAGAATCTAGTCTTCTTGGCTTCTATACAAGACCCTTCCTGACTTGTTCTTTGCTATCCCTCCAGCCTCATCTCTTGAAGACTCCTATTCCTCACTTTGGGTTCCTTTGGGGGAAATAAAGGCATGAGTCTAACCCCGAGTGTTTTGTAAAATAGAATTAAAAAGGTTCGACTTTTCCAACTAGATATTTTTTTTAATTACAGAAGTACAATCACCAGATTTTTCCAGTAGTCATGTATGGATGGGACAGTTGGACTGTAAAGAAAGCTGAGCATCAAAGAATTGATGCTTTTAAACTGTGGTGTTGGAGAAGACTCTTGAAAATCCCTTGGACTGCAAGGAGATCCAACCAGTCCATTCTGAAGGAGATCAGTCCTGGGTGTTCACTGGAAGGACTGATGCTAAAGCTGAAACTCCAATACTTTGGCCACCTCATGCAAAGAGCTGATTCATTTGAAAAGACCCTGATGCTGGGAAAGATTGAAGGCAGGAGAAGGGGACGACAGAGGTTGAGATGACTGGATGGCATCACCGACTCAATGAACATGAGTTTGGGTGAACTCCAGGAGTTGGTGATGGACAGGAAGGCCTGGCGTGCAAAGAGTCGGACATGACTGAGTGACTGAATCGAACAATAACCAGGAACTTGCAGCACAAGGTGGCACATCTAACTCCAAAAGTACAATAACCTATTAATTTACTTATTCACCATATCAATGAGTATTTGAGGACCTACTGTGTGCTAGGCAACTCTAACATTGCAAATACAGTAATAGTATAAAAGAAATCCGTTTCCTCTTGGGGTTGTAATACTGTTGCAGGATCCCATAAACAGATCAATGGAACTGAATGGGAAATCCAACTATGGACTCAAGTATATGAGAAATACGTATTATAAATGTGACATTCAAAAGTAGTGGAGAAACACAGATGATTCAGTATACGATATTAGGATAATGTGCTTGCTCTTTGGGAAACAAGTTAAGTTGTATTTTGCACTGCCTCACACCTTATACCAACACTTTTCCAAATAAATTAAAGGTCTAAATATTGGGAAAAGGTGTTTGTCTTTAGCCCCATAAATTATAGTCAACCTCAGTTTCTGTTCTTGTCCTCTTTCCACACCACTGAGCTTCGCTGGTAGCTCAGATGGTAAAGCGTCTGCCTACAATGCGGGAGACCCAGGTTCAATCCCTGGGTTGGGAAGATCTCCTGGAGAAGGAAATGGCAACCCACTCCAGTATTCTTGCCTGGAGAATCCCACGGATGGAGGAGCCTGGTGGGCTACAGTCCATGGGATCACAAAGAGTAGGACACGACTGAGCGAGCTTCACATTCCACACCACTGGTCACAAACTCAGATGCTGACAAGGACCAGGCAAGTCATTCAGATAAACGAAGTGGTCCTGCAGGAACTGGGTAAACTGGAAAGCATTTGCACCAAGGTGAATACCTAATAAGCACAATTGCAATCATATTCATTAATAGCAGCTGCTAACATCTGTAGATCCAGGCTCTTTTCTAATTGCTTTACATGAATTTGCTAATTGAATCCTTACCACAACTCTACATGATATGTGCTACTATTACAGATAGATAAATTGAGGCACAGAGGAGTAAGCAACTTGCTCAAAATCACATGGTTGGTAAATGTGTAGGATCTGGAATCCAGGTAGTCTGGTTCCAGAACCTAAGGTCTTAACCCCTATATTCTAATCAGTTATTGTTCAGACACTCAGTTGTGTCCAAATCTTTGCGACCCCATGGACTACAGCATGCCAGGCTTCCCTGTCCTTCACTATGTCCCGGAGTTTACTCAAACTCTTGTCCATTGAGTTGATGATGGCATCCAACTATCTCCTCCTCTGTTGCCCTCTTCTCCTCCTGCTCTCAATCTTTCCCAGCATCAGGATCTTTTTCAATGAGTCAGCTCTTCCCATCGGGTTGCCCAAGTATTTGAACTTCAGCTTCAGCACCAGTCCTTCCAATGAACGTTCAGTATTGATTTCCTTTAGGATTGACTGTTTGGATCTCCTTCCAGTCCAGGGCACTCTGAAGAGTCTTCTCCAGGGCCACAATTTGAAAGTATCAGTTCTTTGGTGCTCATCCTTCTTTATCATCCAACTCTTACACCTTCCATACATGACTACTGGAAAAACCATGGCTTTGACTATATGGACCTTTGTTGGCAAAGTGATGTCTGAGGTTTTTAATATGCTGCCTAGGTTTTTCATAGCTTTTCTTCCAAGGAGCAAGCATCTTTTAATTTCATGGCTTATAGTCACCATCCTCAGTGATTTTGGAGCCCAAGAAAATTAAGTCTGTCACTGTTTCCCAATCTATTTGCCATGCCAGTTATAAGACCAAATAAAACACGCATGTGCCAGACTTCATCCATGGGTTTCCAGTTCTCAACCCATGCTCTGGATTATTTTATAAGCTTCACACATCCTTGTCATTTTATTGTCTCCTCTCCATTGACAGCTACACATTTTCATCTCAGACTCAACCTAAACTTGTTTCCTGAGCTCCATATTTTTTTTTTACACTTTTTCTGGATCCCACTTGGATTTCCCCCAGGACCCTCAAACTTAACAGGTTTAAGGGGCTCCTCCCTTGCAGTTTACTCCCATGCCTTCTGCGCTGTCTTCCCTTCCTTGGATCTTCCCCAAGTGTCATCTTCCCAAACACACTCATTCACACATTCCTGCCTACACGTCTAGTCCCTTCCCTTCCACGGCTTATTTTTCTTCACATCACTTACAGCTACCTAACCTAACCACCTATTTTTCTCATTTTGTTTGTTGTTTGTCTTTGCTAAAAGTAAGCTCCATGAAGGCAATGATTTTTTAATGGAATGAATTTATTTATTTCAGTGGAAGAGAAAGAGACTGCTCTGGGTCTTTGTTGCGGCGCAAGTGCTTTCTTTAAATTTGGCTCATGAGCTTAGTTGCCTCGTGGCGTGTAGGATCTTAGTTCTCCCACCAGGGATCAAACCTGTGTCCCCTGCATTGGCAGGCAGATTCTTAAACACTGGACAACCAGGTATGTCCCAAGGCAATGATTCTTATTATTTTGTTCATTCTTGTATATTCAGAACCTGGAATAGCGGCATTATATCAAAAGATCGAATGAATGAGGAACGCTGGTTTCCTGTTGTACAATGAAATTTCCTTGAGGTCTTACGTTTTGTCTTTGAAAGGAATCCAGATTTTGCATGCTACTCTCTCTATAATATATCCAATTTTATTGTAATATTCAAAGGTGTTTTATAATGTTACCCCTACTCCCCACCCAAATCTTCAGGTAAAACCAATGCTGCCTGTTATCCTGTGGCCTCCTGTTTGCTGGGCATACCATCACACCTCCCACCCCGCTCTTTGTCTTGCCCTTGTTTTGGTTTTCCCACCAGTAATTGAAGAGACCAGCTGTTCAGTAAAAGGCCTTCCGGGAGTGAGTTGCCTGCAAGTTCAGGAGCAGCTGAAGGTATGAGAGACCGTGGAATGCCTTGAAGCCAAAAGCGTTTCAAGCATCATGAATAGGCACTGAAGTTAGAGGCAGGAAGGGACCACTCCTGTATTTTTCACAAATCAAATCATGTTTTTCCTTTTGCTTTTTTCTTCTTTTTGCCCCTGCCTGCTTTTAAGAATGATTTCCCTTTTTTTTTTTCATTTTTTCACTTTCTCTTCCATCATAAAATGATCTCACGCATTAATTTGTTTAATAAACATGCAAGGGGTGCCTTTAGGTTGCCAGGCAGTGCTCTGGGCTCCAAGGATAAAGCAGTGGACATGGTCAATGAAATTTGACACGTGAGAATACAGGCTGTGAAATCTGGGGAGATGGTTGTTGGGATGGGGAACCACAGGGTGATAGGAGGACACCTACAAGAGCATCTAACTCAGACTTGGGAGTTCAAGGAAGTATCCCCAAAGGAAGTGACGGTTAGGCTGATATCTAAGGATGAGTACAAGCACTCAGACCTTCGAGAAGGGTCCTATCCTGATGCCTATATCCTATAAGGAACACAGGACAACCACAGTGGTGGGGAAGGGGCAGGGCAGCCAGGATGTGTGTGTGTGTGTGTGTGTGTGTGTGTATGTGTGTAGAAGCCAATCTACGCAAGCTGCATTTGGAAGCTGGCCATTTTTTCCCCCCTGAGAAAGAATGGACTCAGGATCCTTCAGGTATTTGAAAAACTGACACATAAAAATGAATTGGGCTTTGTTCTTAGTGGCTCCAGAAGGGAGGTTTAAGTGCCCTATCACTGGAGAGGCCAAGAAAGAGCTGGAAGGTGTGTGCAGGGATACTTGCCAGGGAACTGGGCTAGAAGGTCTTTGGCGGCAACTCCTGCTAGAGGTTCTGTGACTCTGGGCCATTGCCCTTCAGGAGGGGCTTTGTCGAGGAAGGCCTGGGATGCGTTTGGATGCTGCCTTGCTCTTGGCTAGCAGAGAGGTATTTCACCTGAGCCTCGTCCACAGGTGCTTCCCTGCCCCTTGCTAAGAGAAGCACAGGCAAGGCTTCAGGTAACTCACAGGTGAATTTGTGGAATAGATCATAGGAGTAAAAGTTGTGTAAAGGAGCAATGGGCTTCCCAGGTGGTACTAGTGGTAAAGAACCCGCCTGCCAAGGCAGGAGACGTAAGAAACGTGGTTTCAATCCATGGATTGGGAAGATCCCCTGAAGGAGGGCATGGCAATCCTCTGCAGTATTCTTGCCTGGAGAATCCCCTTGACTAAGAAGCCTGGCAGGCTGCTGTCCACAGGGTTGAAAAGTGCCAGACATGACTGAAGTGACTTCAAACACACAGCACAAAGGGGCAAGGGACCAGCTCAGATCAATACAATGGGACGAAATGGAGTGGAGTGAAGAACCCTGTCTGCAGTTAGTGGCCTTGCGTTCAAGTCCATGTTCTGCCCTGGACTATCTGGAGTGTCTTCAGGTCCACCGTTTCCTTCTCTGAGCCTTTGTTTGCTCCTCTGTGAAATTAGAAGGCCCACCTGAGCTCTAACATTGTAGGGTTCCATGACCAGCATCCTGTAATGACCATTTCAATAGCTGATAACTGCGAGGGGAAAAGAGCATTCGCTCATTCACGCACTCACTCATTCTATAAGTACTTGTCAAGGTTTCCCACGGGCCTGGTGCCCGGAGAAGGAGCCAGATGCAAACAAGAAGATGACTGAGATGGTCCATCAGAAGACAGGCACGGATGTTCACCGCAGCCTTGTTTGCCACGAAAGCAATGAAAAATCCATCAGTGGGAGAATGCCAAGTAATGAGTCTTATTCACGGGAAAGAATAAAATTCACTTTAAGGAATAAACTAGGTCTCTCTATACCAAATGGATAGACCTCAAAAAAAAAAAAAAAAACAGAGTGAGAAAGGCAAGATGCACAGTGTAAGTTTGGCTAACAAGTGGCAGATACCATTTGTAGGTCCCTTCTCTTGATATAATTTTGTGCCGGTTTCCACAGCAAACTGTGCAGCCTGTGTGCTTTGAAAGAGGCAACTCTCCCCTCCTCTTACAGGGCGGACATGAAGCGGACAATGCTGACCAATAGAATCCCACCCCCGACCGTTGTGTGATTCAGGGATAGTTAATGTGGACCAGTTTAGCCGCAAGAAGTGAAGAGACATTTGTCAGGACTTCTGGGGAAGAAGCTTCCTCTCTCTTCTCAGAGCACTTCCTAACTGACTCCTGCTCTCCCAGGATAGGCACAAGGAGGTATGCAGTCCTGGGGTGGCTGGCAATCATGTTACAGTCTGAAGGGGAGCCCGTCCTGGGCTGAAACTAAGAGTCAGGGAAAGAAGAGCCAGGAGACAAAGGAAGCGGGGTCCTTAAGGACATTGTTGAGCTGATTAATCACCCTGGCAATCCTCCTTGCCACTAAACTTTTCAGCCATGGGACCTAGTTCACGCATGTGCTAAGTCACTTCAGTGGTGTCCGGCTCTTTGTGACCCTGTGGACTGCAGCCCGCCAGGCTCCTTTGCCAGGCTCTTCTGTCCATGGGATACTCCAGGCAAGAGCACTGGAGTGGGTTGCCATGCCCTCCTCCAGGGGATCTTCCTAACCCAGGGATCAAACCAGTGTCTCTTACGTCTCCTGCATAAGTAGGTGGGTTCTTTACCACTAGCACCACCTGGGAAGCCCGTGGGAGCTAGTAAATCCTCTAACATTTAAGTCAGAGTGGGGCTTTCTGTGTTTGCAATTCAAAGGACCACTATTTGTGTAAATTAAACAGCACATACAAAAAGTACTAGCTACTTTTCAAGGATCTGTATGTAAAGAAGTAAAAGGACAAAGCAGGGACTGGAAGCATACATCCTCCATCCGTGATGTGGCTGATTCTATTGGATGGTACGGGAGGAGCGATGAGAAACAGGTTCAGGAGTGGAAGACAATTCAGCATTTATGGAGCACTGACTGTATGCCACATAGACACTGTAATGAGACCCTTATGTGTATTAACTTATTGAATTTTCATGACAACACTTCACAGCCATTTTACAGATGGAAACTAAGGCACAGAGGGTGATGCCACTTGCCCATGGTTGTCTGGCTTATAAGCGGCAGAACTGGCACTTAAACCAGAGACTCAAGCTTCAAAGCCACTTATGAGCTTTATAGTCTCTGGTAACTACGCTAAGGTGACATCAGCTTTATCCACATTTTTTTTTGCCTTAAAAAAAGTGAAGCACAACCATATGACCTGGTGGGGGGGTATCCACAGGAGAGTCTTATTATTCCCTGTCTTTTTGTGTGATTTTTCATATTTCCTAAAGAAATATGAAAATTTTGAAAATTTACTGCCTGAGCCACTTCCCTGGTGGCTCAGGCCGTAAAGAATCTGCCTGCAGTGCAAGAGACCCAGGTTTGACGATTCCTAGGTTGGGAAGACCCTTTGTAAAAGGGAATGGCAACCGACCCCAGTATTCTTGCCTGGAGAATTCCATGAACAGAGGAACCTGGTGGGCTCTAGTCCATGGGGTTACAAAGAGTCAGACATGACTGAGCAACTAAACACAAAGGAAAAATTAAAGCTGGAAACAGCTCCTGTTCTCAGGTTCTCAGTTTGGGGGATGTGGGCTGCAGCCCAGGTTAGGTGCTGGGAGGCAGGCTGAGACGGTGCTGTGGGGATGAATAAAGAATCATGCTTGGGTGAACTTGACAGCTTTGGGGGCAGCTGTGTCATTAGAAGCTGGTCCCGGAAATGAGATCCAAATCGTTTGGGTGTGCTGTGTTGAGGGGCAAGCAAGCCACCAGGCAAAGAGGAGGAAAGCGCAGGACCAGAGGAGCCCACTGGGATGGGGCTGAGGAGGCACGATGTGGGCAGTGAGAGTGTTGCTAGAATGAGCCAAGGTCAGGTGGTAGCAGGCTTGTCCTCCATTCCCCCCAGCTCCCCGCCCCCCAAAGGATGGCCTTTTGTTCAGAGGGGGCTGGCTGGGGAATCTGGCGCTTGCCTCCTCCTCATCCTTGCCATTCTCACGAGGTACCCATCTGGTTGTTTTCACTACATCTCCAGATGTTCGCTGGGTTCCTGCCGTGAATTATCTGCTGACCCAGCAGTAGCCCTTCCCCGAGCACCCGGGGTGTATTCAATGTAAAACATACAACCACACTTAAACTGGCGAGACCTTGTCTGCCTGGGAGGCTGTCCTCAGACCGGTCTGCGTGGACTCTATTCTGGGCTCTGAGCCTGCTGAGGGTCACCTGCACAGAAGCATCCTGGGGCCATCCACGACGGCTCCTGACAGCCGCGGGAGGGACGCAGATGCAGGCTAGCATGTAATTAGTGCCAGGAACGCAGCTCTCTGATCACTTTCCCCCAAGAACGTGCCTCTCTGGCTGAGAGGCAGATAATGGACAATCACAGAAGATCCTTGATTATGGCTTGATTGAGCTTATGGGAGCTCCAGACGGCTAATGCAATTGTGGCTTCCAAACTGTTCAGTGGAGGGCATTTCCATATGGACAGGGAATTAAATAAAGCTGTCCTGAACACTTTCCTGAGCTTGTGCCTCAGCCGGATACAATCTTCTGCTTCAAGCGACCTCGACAGAGACTAAGGGGAGTGGTCATGACCCAGGACAAGAAGGCCAGCTTCCTCCTTAATTACTGTCACATTTCTCCGTAAGGGCACCTGACCCGCCTGGCATTAGCTTTTTACTCCCTTTCCTGGAGCCAGAGATCCACTCCCTGCTTTCAGCCCTGAGTCGGCATCACAGTTCCAGGCCTGGCGTCTCTTCCAAACATCTTAACTTTCAGTAACCAGGGAATCATCCCAGACATGCTTTCCACAGAGCAATGATGAGCCCAGGGCAAAGCAGGGGGTGCAGCATAGGTCTCTCAGGGCAGGGCCTCTGGGGTTGGTCCCAGATCTGCCCTGACCCACATTTTGACCAGTCCTTCCCCTTTCTGGACCTCAGGGTCTCATCCCCAGCATAAGGTTAGACGATCTGTGTGTGTGTGTGTGTGTGTGTGTGTGTGTGTGTGTGTGTGTGCGCTCCATCGCTCAGTTGTTCCATCTCTTTGTGACCCCATGGACTGTAGCCCGCCAGGCTCCTCTGTCCATGGGATTTCCAGACAAGAGTACTGGAGTGGGTTGCCATTTCCTCCTCCGGGGATCTTCCCGACCCAGGGATCAAACCTGCCCCTCTGCCTCTCCTGAAATGATAGGCAGATTCTCTACCACTGAGCCACCTGGAATGCCCCAGGTGATCTCTAAAGTCTAGGAATTAAACACATTACCTTCATCCACAAAGCAGTAATGTAAATGAAATATGATGCTGAATTTGCTTTCAAGACAACATCTGCTGTCTTGAAATATTAGCAAAAGTACCAAAGGTGGAGACCATAGCAGCCAGGTGCCCTCTCTGGAGGCTTCCAGAAAGAAAGTGTGACTGGTCCCCAGTCTTTTCCTCATCATCCATCTTCAGTCCATATAGAAGGATTGAAGGAGAGAATTTGGAAGTGTAGTGAGCTGTTGGCTTAGTGAGGAGAGCTGTTCCAGGTGCCCTCTGCCCTGTGGTAAAGATAAGGGGATATCCTCCTGTCCAAAGCCAAGTGGCAGCAATTCCAGGTGAATTACTCAGAGCCTGAGATGCCAGCAGTAGTGCACATGGGCATTTCACACGCCAGCTGGATAACTGCTGAGCGGCAGAAACTTCCAGGACTACCTGGTGATGCCTGGAAGTGGAGCACAGTGGGAGATCTTTGGAGAGCTTGGTCTGCATCCTCTGGTATGTATGGAAACCTGTGCCTGGAGAACTTTGCTGGCAAGTGGTGACAGGAGTCATCTGTGAGGCCAAAAGTAGGACAATGGATGGCCAGCCTGCATGTCACTGTTGAACATGGCAAGAACACGCAGGTATCTCAAGAGGGAAGCGGGTGCTCTGGAGGTAGCTGAGCTTAAGTTGTATCAGTGGTGAAGACACTCTGCCTTCTAGGAAAGGCGATTCCATCAATAGAGGTCCTGGGGTGGGAGGAGGAGGACAAGAGCTCAAGCCAGACGACACATTGCTGAGACACATCAAGAGACTGTTTAGGATGGAAATGCCAGAAGGAACCTCCCAATGAGAGAGTCAGCATCCAAAGTCCTGGCACATCAAGGGCATCAGTGCCAACAGCATTGTTTGAGAGGAAATTATAGGACCAGTTAGATGAAAGACTTCTTCTCTTTTCTTCTATCTCTGTCCCAATTCTGGAGTAGCCAAAAGCAGCAGAGAGATGAGAATGAGAAAGGGAAGAGCATGGAAGAAGGAAGAGGAAGAAGAGACCACGCCTCTTCTTTATGGTCAGTGGACCACACCCCTCCTCTGTGGCCAGTGGACCACCCCTCCTCCATGGTGAGTG
The DNA here is from genome assembly GCF_023091745.1 of Budorcas taxicolor. Classification (NCBI taxonomy): domain Eukaryota; kingdom Metazoa; phylum Chordata; class Mammalia; order Artiodactyla; family Bovidae; genus Budorcas; species Budorcas taxicolor. Next base: position 107,677,327 of record NC_068912.1, read on the forward strand.
GACCACACCCCTCCTCCATGGTCAGTGGACCACACCCCTTACCCACAGCCAATGGACCACACCACTTCTCCGTGGTCAGCAGACCACACCCCTTGTCTGTGCCCAGTAGACCACATCCCTTCTCCATGGCAAGCAGACCACACTCCTCCTCCATAGTCAGCAGATCACACCCCTTTCTCAGGCCCAGGGATGAGTCCTGAGCTGGATGAAAGAAAGTGGCGTTGAATCACGTGCAAGACTAAAATTTCAATTTGGCAAGTTTTGACTTGGATAGCCTTGGACTCTTTAATACCTGAAACTAAGCCTTAACTATTAAACAGAACGTTCTCATGACTATAAGGGAGAGGACAGCTCTGAGTTCTGCCAGAGATGGTGTCAGAGGACAGGGAGGGGAAATCAGAAAGAGCACGTGTAAAGGCAATGCTTAGAGAAAAATAAAGCCCTTTCTTATTTCTACACCATCAATTTCAGACTGCTTAATATGCAACCTTCATAACTAATTCTCTGGTTTACTCTGTTACCGTGTTCAGTTTGGTTTAGTACTGTAAATGGAAAGGTGAAATGCACTGGGCTCACACCTCTAGCTGCGCAAATACTATCTCAGAAGTGCAAACCACATTTCCTTGGCCCTAGTCGGCCTTTCCTGGCACCCTAGAGAGCTAGAGGGCTCTGTTCTCACCCCCACAGTCCATCAGGGACTGTCCACCATCCCTCTCCCCAGCTGGACTGCATTTCTGCATTCGGCTTGCCTTTCTCTAGATATCGTGCTCCCCAATATCAGAGGCTGAATCTCTAATGGTTAGTCTAGAGTAACTCTCAACACAGGAGTTGATAGGTATGTTTCTGCCTCTGATTTTACCTCCCTGCCCAGTCCAGAGTTGGCGGCCTCAGTTTTCTCTTCTGTAAAATGGCACACTGAACTAGATGCTTTTGTGGGTCCTCCTAAGCCCAGAAAACTTGGATTAACAGAATGGGGTTTTCTGTTTATTCCTACCCTGGGAAATGTTCTGATAACCAGCTGTTGGGTGTTCAGTGCTGGACTCTTTTGAGGGCAAGGTCCAAAAGGGCCATAGGGACAACTCACCTCTGTGCTGGTCATATATGATGCAATGTTTTGCCTTGGGGTGTGACAGGACGTACTCAGGGTCCCTGCATAGGACTGGGAGTCCTCCCCACCCCTCCTGACTCACTCTATAAGCAAAAGGGAAGCCTGTTGTTAGGTGGCCTCTGATCTGAGTTTCACTAGGACCACAGTCCCTGGGAGAGAGGAAAAACAAGCTGGACCCCAGTCCAAGAGGTTTTGCTGCATGTGAGCTCAGTCGCTTCAGTCATGTTTGACTCTTGGTGACCCTAGAGACCGTGGATCCCCAGGCTCCACTGTCCATGGGACTCTCCAGGCAAGAAGACTGGAGTGGGTTGCCACGCCCTCCTCCAGGGGATCTTCCAACGCAGGGATCAAATCCACGTCTCTTACGTCACCTGCACTGGCAGGCAGGTACGTGCTAGCACCGCCTGGGAAGCCCCGTTCTAACATGGTACACACAACTGTATAAGTAGCTCAAGCCCAGGAAGCACAGCATTAGTGCAGCTGAAAACCAGGAAAGAGGGTTTAGGTCTGACTCACCAACAACACTGATGCCGAGTCCCAAGTACTGGCCGGAGTTTAAGTTGCTGCTGCCTGGGCTCAGGATTAGGCCTCTTAAAGGGAGGCAGGGATGCTGAGGGTACAGGTGAGGATTAGGGGGGCCATTAAATTACAAGGTGGCTTTCCCTGGTGGCTCAGATGGTAAAGCATCTGCTTGCAATGCGGAAGACCCTGGTTCAATCCCTAGGTCAGGAAAATCCCTTGGAAAAGGAAATGGCAACCCACTCCAGTACTTGTGCATGGAAAATCCCATGGACCGAGGAGCCTGGTAGGTTACAGTCCATGGGGTCACAAAGACTTGGACATGAGTGAGTGACTTCACTTTCTTTCTAAATTACAAGGGAGGCCCAGAGCTTGGAAGCCCCCCGAACTGGCTTCTCAGGTTTCCCTATTGCTCTGTTTGTGGTTTGTATGTCAGCACTGTAAGCTGTAAATGAGTAAGCACTGGGACTTGTGTATAAATGTCCACAAAAGCACCAAGCTCGTACAAAGGGGACAGAGCAGGGGTTGCCTGTAATGTTGGATCTGGAATGTTTCCAGGAGGTTGGGGGGTCCTCTAGGGTGCTCTAGCTGTGCTGAGAGAATTTCACGATACTGAGGATGAGCCAGATAGAGGTTTGTTGTTGTTTTATTTTTTAATTGGGATATAATTGCTTTAAAACATTGTGTTAGTTTCTGCTGTACAACAGTGTGAATAAGCTATAAGTATACTTATATTCCCTCCGTCTTGAGCCTCCCTCCCACCCCACCATCCGACCCCTCTAGGTCATCACAGAGCACTGAGCTGAGCTCCCTGTTCCATACAGCAGCGTCCCGCTAGCGAGAGAGAGAGGGGTTTTGTGAGCCTTAAAGCTGTGGAATTCTGAGCCCCCTCAACCTTCTCAATAGACACATATATGAGTGCATTTCTATAATTAGAACAGGCATGGCAGCTGATCATTTTGGATCACAAGGCCCTCCTATCTCCTTGCCTACGGACAGGATATATACTACCAGTACCATCCCCAGGGTCTCTGCCTCTCGGGAGAACTCTTAGCAGGGAGAATTCTGTGCTTGGGAGGATGACTGGTGTCAAGAGGGAAGGGAGAGAGAGCAGAGCTGCCATCCAGACCCCGGCCATCTCCTTGGGGCTGTTTGACTTACAAGAAGCGTGACTTTGCAGAGAAATTCAAACCCCAACCGGTGGGACAGCTAGCTGGCTGCCGTCCCTTCCCACTCAGCGATGACTCAGGCAGGCCAGCCCCACTGGAGGCAGGCAGCTGTTTCATGGTTTGCTTCAAGAATGCTGTATTTCCTGGTCTGATTTCTTTAGGGTCTAACCTAAGACCTCTTAGGAATGCACCAGTGATTCTAAGCCAGGCTTCCTGGGGTGACTTGGGCATCCTCATTTTATCCCGGTGACAGGCGGTGGCTGTTTCAGCAGAAAAAGTTATCACAGTGACTAGGCTGGGCCGACACAAGGGAGAAATGTTCTACTTTCCAACAAAAGTAATCTCTGAAGCGTCTTCATCCTTTTAGGGTTTTAATTATGAAATAAAGCAAATTTATGGGAGAAAAATAAACATTGAACTTCAGTTTTATTTAGGGCTCATTTTCGATGGCCAGGAATAACCCTCATCAAGCCATCACAAACACAGAGGTTAGCGTTGGGAGTACACCTGCAGTGAGATAGATGAACTCAAAAGGAGAATTCTGACAGGGACCCACTGCTGACTGCTCAGCCTCTCTGCAGCTGGACGGCGAGGGAGTTGTAAGTTGAGGGTGTCTCTGGGGGTCCCAGAGGCAGGTGTCCATGGGCCTTCTCTGCCATATCATTGTGGCCCACTGTTGTGGGTGCAGCTGCGTCTCCACAAAAGGCAGGCTGAAGTCCTACCTGACACCCCCACCTGCCCTGGTATCTGTGGATGTACCCTTATTTGGAAATGGAGTCTTTGCTGATGTTAGCAAGGAAAAATGAGTTTATGCCGAATTTGGTTGGGCCCAAAATTCAATCCCTGGTGTCCTTATAAGTGTCACAGTGACACACATAACACATAGGGATCATGTGAAGACAGACAGAAATTGGAAAGGTGCAGTCCAAGTCAAGGAATGCTAGGATCACCAGCAGCCCCTGGCAGCGAGAAGCACAGAAGGATTCTTCCCACCAGCCATCTGGGGGAACCTGGCCCCGCTGACACCTTGATCTTGGAATTCTACCCTCCAGAACTGTGAGAGAATAAAGGTTCTGTTTCTTAAAGACAGCTGCTTTGTGGCACTTTGTAACAGCTTTCCTAGGAAACAAATACACCCAGGTACCTACATGGGCCGTCTAGCAGCTAGCAGCTAGCAGCCAGCATCCTCTTCCTTTCTTTCCTGCTTGAATTCTTGATACAAAAGTAAACTGACTCCAGACATCTTTTGTGACTGTCCTGAGGTCCATTAGCTCTTGATGGTTCAGGGGTGCCCTGGGCCAGTCAATTCTAACCCGATGTGTTGGGGTCACATGGAACACAGTAGGGCTCCTTAAGCCCAAAAGCCCAGAGATGTCCAGTCTCCTAAAGTATGTCCATCAAACCCAGGTGCCGGCTCCAGAGCCCTTCTGAACATGGACAGGGCCTGAAGGGAGTTTTCTGTGGTGCTGTGCTCTGCTCCGAGGGACCTTTTGCCTTCTCCCCTTTCTCTCTCTGTATATCAATCTAGGTCCTACTTTTCATTGCTAATCGCTGGGGAGAAAAGTAGATCATTTTTACTAATGGAGTTTCTATGGAAAATACAGGGACTTGGGTCCTGGATTCAGATTTCCAAGTCTTGAGTTTAAAGCTCTATTTTGGTACTTTCTGGGTAAACTTTTCCACCTCACTGAGTTTCCGTATCCCTCCTGTGAAATGAAGTCAATGCCATAGACCTGTTCAGAATGCAATCAGATAAGAACGTGGATGTGAATGTTCTTTGATCTGGTGGAAGCTCCCACCCCAATCAGAATCCTGCAAGTAAGAAGCAGCTCCCCAGTCCAGGATGGGTCCGGTGCAGAATCCAGGACTTGCAGACCAAGGGGCAGGCTCAGGGATGGGGTGCTTGCTGGCCACCTACTTTTCTTTTGTCTTTTTCGATAATGCTAATTTGGTTACTCTTAGTAACAGCTATTCCCCATTACTATTACTCATTGCAGGCTCTGAATCATTCTGATGGATACAACTTGACATCAACCAATTTGCCTAATTCATCACTTTTGCATTTCTTTAATACTAAAGGCAAAGTAGGAAGCTTTTCCAACTGGCTTTGCAATTTTCTTTTCTCCTCTACTCCCGCATCCATGGGGGATGCAGAGAAGGCTTCCTTCAAAAGGCTCTTGTGTGGAGAAATCCACTGACTAGTCCCTGTGTGGCCTCAGTCAAGAGCAGAGTGGCCATGGCTTCGCTGTATCCTTGACTCTCAGCTCCCAGGCTGGTTGTTGGGCAGTCATTCATTTCTCTGCCTGTGCTAAGTCCAGCCCAGCTGGGTCTGACTGCAGTCCTAGCTGCCTTGCACTCATGCAAGTTTAGGTATGGCCTAAAGGTTGGCCCTCCTGTCCCATGGCTCAGCCCAGATTCTCCCCAGCTCCGGTAGTGAAAGGTCCTAGGTGGACTCATCCTTTCAAACCCAGCCCTACCATCTTCTCCATGGAGGAATAATTCTCCTCCCTATCCCTTCTCCTGTTCCTTCAATAAGACCTTTAATTCTTTATTTCGCATTACAAACAATAGTGTTCACTGTAACAAAATCAAGCAATACAGAAATATGTAAGGAAAAGTTTTATTTTCTTTTCTCTCTTCTCTCTCTCTGTTTCACCCTCACCTTTGCATTCCCCTTGGATAACCAACGTTTTGTTTGGTCTGCATTTTCCAGTGCCTTCCATTGCATACCCACACTGACCTATTCATCCTTATATTCACATACATAAAGGGTTTTTTTCTTTTTACTGTGGCTGCATTGAGTCTTCACTGCAGCATACCGGCTCCAGAGCACGTGGGCTCAGTAATTACAGTGTGAGGGCTTTGTTGACCCGAAGCACGTTCCCCTACCAGGGACTGAACCCAAATCCCCAGCATTAGAAAGTGGATTATTAACCACTGGACCACCAGGGAAGCCCTTCTCTTAATTTTTAAATGGGATCTTACTACATATATACACAATTACCTTTTCTTTTTAACTTGGCAATATATTGTGAACATTCTTTCATGCCAGTTCACATATATATAATTAATTTTAATGGTTTTATTATGTTCCATACATTTATTCACCCCTTGTTTTTTTGTTCTGCAATCTTTGGACACATATCTTTTTTTCCTCTATAGAAAAGTCTCAAATGTGTGACTTCTGGGTCAAAGGCTGTGACATACTTAATTCTTGCAGTTACTACCAGATAGGGTATAGTAACAATATGGAGATGTCTGTTTCCTCACACTTTCACCAGCTTTTGGAGGTTATGAGTAAGTAGTTTCCATTTGTGCCTATCTGCTGACTGACAAGTGGCATTTTATTGCTCTAACTTGTATTTCCCTAAATACTAGTGAGCTGCAGCATCTTTTTATATTTATTGTCTCTTTGTATTTCTTTTCCTGTGAATTCCTGTCTAAGTCTTTTGTCCATTTTTAATTGTATCTTTTTACACCGAATGCCTGATATTACAGTTATCTTTGTATCTGTCCAACATTCCCCATAATAAGAGCTAACATTTACATAGCGTATAAAGTACTTTTTGCATGCATTAGCTCTTTATGTCCTTGCTATGATTTTATGAGATATCTGTGATTATCCCCAGTTTGAGGAAACCAAAGCTCAGAGATCTGCTCAAGATGCATGGGCTTTCAGTGGCAGGACTGAGACCCCCAACAGCCTTCCACAGCACTGCCTGAAGGATCCATGGGTGACTTATTCTTCCATATGGTGCCTTGCATAGGCCTTATACCAGGGAGTAGTTGCAGAATGGGTAGGGAGATATGTGATGGATGGATTGATGGGGGACCTGGTAGAGAAACTCAAGGATACATGAAAAGATGGAGAGTTGGCTCAATTTCCCAATTTAATCACTTTGCCCCACCCTCGTGTTTGTCTCCTGAATCCCTGCTAAGAGACACCCTTCTCAACCTTCATTATCATTGCCAGGCATGGTCTTCTGGACCTTTCTGTATTTCTTGACTTTCCCTCAAACAGTGAGGTATCTCTGACCCACACATGGAAAACAGCCCCTTGCCTCAGGTAGACATCATTTCAAAAGTGTCACAGAAAGGAAAGGCATAACACAGCAATTCTCAACTAAAGTTGAAATTGCATCCCCTTTGGCAATGTCTGGAGACGTTTCTGGTGTCACAACTGGGAGAGAAGCTGCTTCTAACATCCAGTGGGTTGAAGCCAGGCATGCTGCTAAACACCCTCCAATGCACAAGACAGTACCCACAAAAAGAATTATTCTGCCCAAAATATCAATAGTACTGCCCTTGAAGAGCCCTGGCTTCAAGTCACAGCAAGCCAAGAAGCCATGCAATGAAAGGGAAGGATAGAGGATTTGCAAACTCAAGGGACTCGGCTTTGAGTGTTAAGGTGCCTGCACCTCAGCTGCATGATCTTGGACCAGTCATGTAGCCTCTCTCTAAGCCTTTCTTTTCTCAGATGACAGATGGGGATAATTATATCTTCCTTGAGAAGGGATTGGGAAAATGCAGCAGAATGACAAATGTGAAAGCGTGCCAGGTAAGGTCATGAAGAAGCATTTGGGAAATTCTCTTGTTTATCAGAGGCTTCCCTCACAGCTCAGTTGGTAAAGAATCTGCCTGCAATGCAGGAGACCCCGATTTAATTCCTGGGTCCAGAAGATCTGCTGGAGAAGGGATAGGCTACCCACTCCAGTATCCTTGGGCTTCCCTGGTGGCTCAGCCGGTAAAGAATCCGCCTGCAATGCGGGAGACCTGGTTTCCATCCCTGGGTTGGGAAAATCCCCTGGAGAAGGAAAAGGCTACCCACTTCAGTATTCTGGCCTGGAGAATTCCATGGACTGTATAGTGCATGGGTCGCAAAGAGCAAGTTTGGGGGGGCTTGGCTTCTACTCTCTGGGTTTCTGGACTGACTGTGTGTGGGGTCTTCGGATGTAAAAATGCAGGTGTTTGTGGTTTAGAGTCCAAAAGGCGAGCTGAATGCTAATCTCTCGGTGTCCTTGTTTGCTCCTCTGGAAACTTCACGGGTGGACAGCTAATCAATGGGCGGAAATGATGACTCCTGCATTGTGCACATGCCGACTGGCAGCCCGTGGCTGAAGCCCGGGCCTCGGGAACGTGCTCTTCCTCTTGAAGGAAGGCTGAGCCAGGGATGGAGGTGGGATTCCGAGTCCTGGGTCTGGTTGGCTGGGAGCAAAATCTGATGCATTCGGGGCATCGGACAAGGTGGCAAAGGAAAGAGGGTCAGATGCAGAAGTGTTGAAATTACGGCCTGGAAAATCAAGAACTAAAAGGGGAAAGAGGAAGGAAAGTAGGAAGAGATCCTGAGGAATTTTGGAGCCTGACAGCAGATCCTCAAAAAGGCATTTTACACTCTTAGTCTTGGGATGGGAAATGATTTTTCTAATCAGCCCTTTCCACCTCATCTCAACTCTGACCTCACCCTCACAGCTGACAACATTTCCTAACCCAGGCTGCAATCTCGTCTCTATCCCAACCCAGGCCCTGTCCTCTGGTCTCTCTTTTCCCCATGCCTAGATTGCCAACCCTTCCTTCAACCTCTCTGCTCTGACTAGAATCCCATCCACCATCCTTGGCTCCATCCATTATGCTGACTTTGGTAAGGAAAGAGAAAGGGTGAGGGCAGAGGAGAGGAGCTGCTTGCTTTTGAACACAGGGAATCAAAACTCCCCAGCTGACTTCCAGCTTATTCTGCCCCAAGGACCAGAAGGATAGTCTTTTCCTTAATATATTTGGGGCTAGAATCAGCCTGTGCACAAATGCACATGTTCTGTTTGGGGTCATAAATGGTGATTCATGAGCATCTTTCTAGAGTTTCTGGAATTCACAGCTTGAATGCACTTAGGACTCACACCCTAAGCCAGGTTCTGCATCTTCCCAGCATGACTGACCCCAAACCCATTGGCCTTCTTGCCTTTCTAGAACTCTTGGGCTAGGATTGCCTTCAGCTCAGTAAGAAGCTTCTATGGGGGTGGAGGAGAGGAACAGATAAAGTCAGGGATGTCAGGTTAGCTTGTAAGGTGATTCAGACCCTAGTTCTGGGAAGGAAAAACCCCAGGAAATTCCTTAATCAGTGTTTCTCATTCAGCAGTAGTGGCAGGCAGGGTGGAAGGGACACAAACCGCCTGTCTCCCTATGTGGGGACCAGCCCCTGGGAGAGTCAGGGCTGCCTCCAGCCTGTCTGGGTGGGGTGGGGATTGCGGGGCTGGTGTGGCAGCTGTGGGCTGCACGGAGGCCTGTCAGGGAGGAATGATTAATGAACAGCCGCACCAGCTGAGGCTAACCTTTGGAGAGCCGGGCAGGACATCTGCAGAACTGTCAGCGCTCTGACAAGGACAGAGCTGAACAACCAATTATGCCGCCATCACTAAGGTGGGCTGTCACTTTAATCCCAGCCATTCACTTAGGCAAGGACAGGGAAATTTCTCCTCTGTGGAGGAGTATGCCTTGACCACCTTAACCATTTCAGGACAGGGCAGGGGCCCTTGATGGAAGCTGCCCCAGCAGCTGCTCTTGATAATTTTTCCCCTTTCTGGGCTTTTCCCCTGGTTTCCAGTCTCTCTTTCCTACCAGCCATGGAAAGAGAATTCCAAAACCACATGGATTCCTCCCATTCCATTCTGCTGCCTTCCAGGGTTTGCAGGATAAAGTCTGAATTCCTTAACCTGGCATCAAAGCTCTTCATTCCATGGTTCACTCCATCATTTTCTAATGAGCAATTACCTACTGAGAATTTGGTATGTAGTAGGCAGCCTGCTCTCTCATGAGCAGAGTAATTAAACACAAGAGAGTTCTTACCCTTTCGAAGCTTGTGACCTCAGAATAGAGGCAGATAAGTAAGTCCTTGAGTAGAGTATCAGATCTCTCATAGAGGTGGTAATAGAAAGCTGCGGGGAGTCAGAGGAGACAGTACAGCTGGATTGGTGGGGCAGAGGGGCAAGGATAATCCTGGGCTTTATCTAAAGCGCTGAGCACACATCTGTCAGACAGAGAGGTAGGGAAAGGGCCAAGACACAAAGGTAAAAAATTCATGAATTCCAGCAATGGCAAGTAATTCCATGTGTCTAGAACGCCAGGTACATGAGAAGCAGTTGATAAGTCTGGAAGAGTGAGGACCAAGTGGTGAAGGGCTTTGAAGCCCAGAAGAAGTGATTTAGGCTTTATCCTGTCTTTTGGAGTAGATTTGGAAAAATGCCCTCCTACCTATGTTTTTGACATTCTCTATAACTCTATTTTAGGAGAAGGCAATGGCACCCCACTCCAGTACTCTTGCCTGGAAAATCCCACGGACGGAGGAGCCTGGTAGGCTGCAGTCCATGGGGTCGCTAAGAGTCGGACACGACTGAGCGACTTCACTTTCACTTTTCACTTTCCTGCTTTGGAGAAGGAAATGGCAACCCACTCCAGTGTTCTTGCCTGGAGAATCCCAGGGACGGGGGAGCCTGGTGGGCTGCCGTCTATGGGGTCACACAGAGTCAGACACGACTGAAGCGACTTAGCAGCATAACTCTATTTTACCATATATCCTGATTTCCAACCACAGTGGAATGGACTTTTTGTCATTTCCTGACCTTACCATATTTTCATACACCTATGTTTCTGCTCTTGTAATTTTCTCAATCTGAAATGTCCTTCCCCCATTCTTTGCTGTAAAGCTGAGAACTGTGTTTAGCTGCTGATAACAGAGACCCCAAAGAAGTGTAGCTTAAGCAAAATGAAGGCTGAAGAAGGCTGAGTGCCGAAGAATTGATGCTTTTGAACTGTGGTGTTAGAGAAGACTCTTGAGAGTCCCTTGGACTGCAAGGAGATCCAACCAGTCCATTCTGAAGGAGATCAACCCTGGAATTTCTTTGGAAGGAATGATGCTAAAGCTGAAACTCCAGTACTTTGGCCACCTCATGCAAAGAGTTGACTCATTGGCAAAGACTCTGATGCTGGGAGGGATTGGGGGCAGGAGGAGAAGGGGACGACCGAGGATGAGATGGCTGGATGGCATCACGGACTCGATGGATGTGAGTCTGGGTGAACTCCGGAAGACGGTGATGGACAGGGAGGCCTGGCGTGCTGCGATTCATGGGGTCGCAAAGAGCTGGACACGACTGAGCGACTGAAGGGAACTGAACTGAATGTGAAGTTTCCTGATAAGTAAGTCAGCAGGAAGACCACCGTATCATCGGGTTACCCAGGATCTTTCCAGTTTCCTGTTGCATCATTCTTAGTGTATAGCATCCACCCTCAAAATCATCTCATGGTCACATGGTGGATGCTAGAGCTACAGGCTTCGTATCCTCATTCCAAGCAAGAGGAAAAGGAGAAACCAAGAAAAAGGTACTTTTCAAATAAGTCAGCCACTTTGAGCTTTTCTAGACATTTTACATGATGTAAAAATAGAGTAATATAATACAATAATCCTTCTTAAAAATGATGAAGCGTGGAGTTGAAAGAAGAGAACGTTAAAGTATGTTTAGCTATTTATCTTAAATAGAAAAATCTTAAAAGATTCCAACATGACAATTAGAAAAGTGTAAATTGAGATTTATTTTTGAAAAATATTAAATGGGGAATAGTGGTATTAGAGCCAACATTTGTCTTCTAATGCATTAAAGAAAGTGAATGCAAAGAAACTAGAATCCATCTACCAATAGACAAGTAGAAAAAGATAGACAGTTAATATAAGATGAAAGAAAAAAAACTAGTTGTAATGATGTGTATGAATGCATTAAACTCCCCTATTAAAATATGAAGACGGTCATATTTTAGAAAAAGTAAAATTTGACTATATTTTACCTTTTGGACAGTCAACTAAGTTAATGTTAGAAAAATAACTTTTTAAAGGGATGGGCAGATGCACAGGCAAACACAAAGAAATAAGGGACCACAATATTAACTGGGCATAGTATAATAAGTCAGAACAATGAAGAATTAAACAAGAAAAAGAATCTTGTTTTATGCAGATGAAATTCCAGGTTGAAAAATTATATTCATTTATTTATCTTATGGCTGCATCAGGTCATAGTTGTGGTGCGTGGGCCTCTCTCTGGTTGCAGCTTGCAGGCTCAGTAGTTACGCATGTGGGTTTAGTTGCCCTCCAGCATATGGGATCTTAGTTCCCCAACCAGAGATGAAACCTGCATCCGCTTCACTGGAAGACAGACTCTTTACAACTGGACCACCAGGAAAGTCCCTAGGGATCCCACTTTTAACCTGAGTAGGAGTCAGAAATCTCTCTTTCTTTTGGTATATCAGAAATCTATGTGAACAGAGGCTGAAGGGTCTCTTGGGAGAGAACTCAAGTTGTGTCTACTGCAGGGGTTGAGATATGCTTTGTATGTCCTATGAGATGATGTGTCTTCCTGTGCCCGAAGTCTTTTTGCCTGAGATTTTAGAAGGCTCATCATTAGGAATAAAGAAGCCAAGTGCAATGAGTGTAATCTGGGAAAGAAACCTTAGTCACCAGAGGTGAAGCAATTCTTAGGACAATGTGGTATCTATTATTGGAATTTACCTTTGGGCCCATTTCCACGTATTTTGCTAATATGTCTTGTAGAAAGTATGGAAATTGTAGTCAAAGACTTAAATGATTATTTTCTCAAAAAGATGGTGAAAGAAATAAAGAGAGCAGCAGTAGATCCTTGAGATCCCTATAACAGAGTATAGTGCAAAAGGTCAAGAGAGCTATTCATTTACTTCTGCTTTGAATTTGGTACCATACAACTTGATTGGTGTCTGGAAAATATTTACTCTGTTAGCAGTATGGAGTAAGTCTGTAGTGAGAGAGAATAGGCATTTAAAACACTGTTACAGTAATCTAAAACAGAAGTGAAATTTGGCATCAAAAGGGCTCCAGAAGGCCGCTAGGCTCTTCTGTCCATGGGATTTCCCAGGCAAGAACACTAGAGTGGGTTGCCATTTCCTTCTCCACTGGATCTTCCCAACCCAGGGATTGAACCTGGGTCTTCTGCATTATAAGTGGATTTTTAACCAACTGAGCCTCCAGGGAAACATAATATCATTAGTGCACAGCAGAGAAACATGAGCACTTAACATATAAATGCATAGTTGTGTCCCATGGAAGCCTGGAAGAGAAGCAGTGGAGAAGCACTTATGGTCATGGTGGAGTAGCTGGGATCAGACTTTCCTCCCATTGTAAACAACCAGAAATCTAGACAAACTGCATGAAGTAACTGTTTTCAAGCATTAGACGATGACAGTGCAGGGCTGTGCTTCCTTAAAGAAGGGGAACAAATAAGGTAAGCTTGATAGTTATTTCATATTTCAGTCTGGAGCTGTTTTCTGGATCATGGTTCCATGAAAGGGATCACAGATCTTGCTGGTTAAATATATAGACATTAGAGAGAAAGAGACTGAAGTAATTATAATTTTCAGGGAAGAATACTAGAGAAGAGGATGCTACCCATTAAAAACAATCCAGGAATTTCCACGGAATCCCTTTAAATCTGTTGCTGAATCCTCAGCTACCCAAAGCTGGGCAAAGAATGACCAAAGCGTTTTAAGCTGAACAATTCCCAGAGCTCACACAAGTCTAGGATAAGTTAGAGTTCTGACCTTTCAAGATGGAGAAGCACTATAAATATTTCAGATATTCAACAGAGACCCCCAGAAAGGCTTGCTTTAGTAAACGGGTTAAACTAGTCCTAGAGTAAAGTCTATTATAGACCTCTCCTAACAAAGCTTCAACCTTGAAAGAATCAAGCATTTGCAAAAACTCATCTGCCTGTCAAAACAAAGTTTAACATTCCTTGAGGGAATTCACAAAAATTCAGAATCCAACAGCATAATACAATTTTCAGCTTGTAATAAAAAACTATTAGATAATTTAAGGAACAGGATAATGTGACCTGCAACCTAGAAAAAATCAACCATTTAAAGTGAAATTAGAAAAAAAAATAATAATAAAGTGAAATTAGAAATGACAAACATAACGGAATCAGTAGTCAAGAATTTAAAAATAAAAAAAAGAATTTAAAAATAGTTATGAATGTTTGCATATGCTAAAATAGTTAAATAAAAATATAAATAGAATGAAGAGATGAATGATTTTTTAAATAAAAAGAATCTAGTGGAACTTCTAGAAGTTAAACATACAATATCTAAAATGAAATATTCACTGAATGGGATTAGCCACAGATTAGACACTACAGAAGAAAACACCAGTGAACCTGAAGACATAGCAATAGAAACTATTCAAATAAAAGCATAAATAGAAAAAAATCTGAAAAGAAAATTGAACAGAGTCTTAATGACCTGTGGAACAAGATGAAATTAACATTCATGTAATAAGAATCTAAGAAGAGGTGGGGAAAGAAATTTTAAAGGAAAATAAATTGTCAAAAATTTCCAAATTTGATGAACTCACAGATCCAAGGAACTCGATGAGCCTTAAGTAGGATAAACACACTAAGGCACTTCATAATCAAATAGCTGAAGAACAGTAATAAAGAAAAACATCTTTAAAGCACTAGGAGTATAAAACACATTACATATAATATTTAAGAATAACCACAAGCTTCTTTTCAAAAACTAATCAGAAGACAATGGAATGATATCTTTAATCAGCCAGCCAATCAAACTATCAACTTAGAATTTCTATATCTGGAGAAAATAGCTTTCAAAAACAAGGCGAAATAAAGGATTTTTTTAGATAAAAGCTGACAGAATTTATTGCCAACATAAATATTTAAAATTTTTCTTTAGGCTAAAGGAAAATGAGACCAGATGAAAACATGGATATATACAAAAGAATAAAGAGTGCTAGAAAGAGTAAATACATGAGTAAATATAAAATGCTCTTTCTATCACTTTTAAATTTCTATAAAACTTAATTGTCTTTAAGGAGAAAGTAATACAATGTATTGTTACATATATAGAAACATAATGAAATGAAAATATGCTGTCATAAGGCTTCTATATTACATCTAAAATGGCATATATAGTATTATTGAAAGATAAACTGTTGTGTGCTGTAACCCTTATAAAATTAAACAAATGGTGTAACTAACAAGCCAGTGTATTATTGGAATATTAAAAAATTCTGAATCCAAAAGCAGGCAGGACCGTGCTGTGCTCAGTTATGTCCAGCTCTTTTGCAACCCCATGGACTGCAGCCTGTCCGACTCCTCTGTTCGTGGGATTTTCCCAGCAAGAGTACTGGAGTGGGTTGTCATTTCCTTCTGCAGGGGATCATCCCCATGCAGGTATCAAACCCGAGTCTCTTGCATCTCCTGCATTGGCAGGCAGATTCTTTACCACTAAGTCATCTGTGAAGCCCCAAAAAGAAGGCAGGAGAAGAGGATTAAGAAAGAGCAAATAATAGGGCAAATAAAAAACAAACAGCAAGGTTGTAGGCTTAAATCTAATCATATCAATAGTTACACAAAAGTGTAGATGTTTAAACATTACAATTGAAAGGCAGAGGTTATCATACTGGATAAAAAGAAGCAAGACCCAACTGTAAGATGACTATAGGAAACCTACTTTAAATATAAATCAAATGTATTAAGACTGAAAGGATGCAAAAAGATGTATCATGTAAACATTAATCAAAAAGATAGAATAGGTATGTTAATACCAGACAAAATATATTTTGGGAGAAATGTTATTATAAATATTCACAAAGATAAAAAGATCAATTCATTAAGAAGACAGAACAATCCTAAAGGCCCCTAATAACAGAGCTTCAAAATATAAAACAAAAACTGATAACATTAAAGGATAGCTAGAGAAAAGCACAAATACAGTAGGAGATTTCAACCCTCCTCTCTCACTAACTGATACAACAAATAGTAAAAAGCATCTTACATATGCTTATAAACAAGTGTATATAAGACCTGAACAGCACTATCAGCCAAACTGACTTTTTAACTAAGGATGGAAATCAACAAAGTAGAAAAGAAACAGTAGAGAAAATTAATTAAATCAAAAGCTGGTTATTTAAAAAGTTGAACAAAATTGATAAAACTCTAGATAGACTAATAGAGAATAAAAGAGCAAAGACACAACTTATCAATATCATGAAAGAAAGAAGACATCCCTGCAGACCCTCTAGATATTAAGGCAGAAGGAGGAATTTCAATGATGCCATAACAATAATTTCAACAACTTAGATAAAGTGGACTCATTTCTTGAAAGACACTATTTTTTATTTTTTCATAATATTTCCCTTTTTAAAGATTTTTTAAAAAATTAACAGATAGTTGATGTACAATATTGTGTAAGTTATAAGTGTACAATATAGTGATTCACAAATTTTAGAGGTCATGCTCCACTTATAGTTAGTATAAAACATTGGCCATATTCTCTGTGTTGTGCAGTATATCCTTGTAGCTTATTTTATATACAGTAGTTTGTACCTCTAAATGCCATATCTCTGTATTGCCTCTCTACACCCTTCCCTCTCACCACGATAAGCACTAGTTTGTTCTCTTTTTCTGTGAGCCTGTTTCTTTTTGTTACATTCTTTAGTTTGCTCCATTTTTTAGATTCCACATACAAGTGATACCATGCGGTAGGTATGTTTCTTTGTTAGACTTATTTCATTTAATTCCCTCCAGGAATAATTTCCTCCAGATCCATTCATGCTGTTGCTGTTGTTTAATCTCTTGGTCACATCCAGGTCTTGAGACCCCATGGACTAAAACTCACCAGGCTCCTCTGTCCATGGGATTTTCCAGGCGAAAATACTGGAGTGGGTTGCCATTTCCCTCTCTAGGGGACCGTCCAGACCCAGGGATTGAACTGGCATCTCGTGCATTTCAAGTGGATTCTTTACCACTGAGCCTCCAGGGAAGCCCCCATTTACGTTGCTGCAAATGGCAAAATTTCATTCTTTTTTATGGCTGAGCAGTATCATTGCATTGGGCTTTCCTAGTGGCTCAGTGGTAAAGAATCCACTTGCTAATGGTGAAGATGTGGATTGGACCCTTGGGTCAAGAATATACCCCAGAGAAGGAAATGGCAACCCACTCCAGCATTCTTGCCTGGGAAATCCCATGGACAGAGGAGCCTGGCAGGCTGCAGTCTATGGGGTCACAAAGAGTTAGACACAACTCAGTGACGAAACAACAACAGCATTCCATTGCACACATATTCCACCTTTTCTTTATCCACCCATCTGTTGATGAACACTTAGATTGCTTCCATATCTTGGCTATTGTAAACAATGCTGCTATGAATATGGGGTGACTTTGTTGAAAGACAAATTTAAATTTAAAACTAACTGAAAAATAAACAGAAAATCTGAATTGTCCTCTATATTTCCATAAGAAATAGAATTCATAATTTCAACATCTTCTCACAAAGAAAATTTGAATCCTAGATGGCCTCAACAATGGATTCTATCAAACACAATTCTATACAAACTGAGAAAATCAAAGCAGGAGAACCTGCCAACTCCTTCCATGAGGTCAACATTATCCAGATACCCAGATCAGACGCAGACATCATGATAAAAGCAGACTACAGAGCACTATCATTCTTGAACCCAGAAGAAAGGCCATAACACCAGGTAGACCTGTCAGCCCTCACAGCATCCTCATGAGAAATTATGGTGCTAGAAGATACAGAACTCGCAAGTGGACGGCTGGTGGGGCAGAGAGTGCAGTCTAGGAGAGGGAACTTGTTAATGAGCAAATGTGAACCCCTGTCCCCTGAGCACTCCTGAATATAACATGAGGGACTATTAGGAAATATATGGAGTCTACTTGAGTGGGTGGGACCAAGAGCTAGTGAAACTGTGGTGTTGTTTGTTATCACATACAATAAGTACTAGAAAACTTGGGTTTTATTGGCAGAATGCACGTGTTAAAATAAAAGTATAATTTCAAGCACCCTTAGGCACAAAAGAAGGCAGAGGGTCAAAGTATTGATGCCTTCAAACTGTGGTGCTGGGGAAGACTCCCAAGAATCTCCTTGGACAGCAAGGAGATCACACCAGTCAGTCTTAAGGGAAATCAACCCTGAATACTCATTGGAAGGACTGATGCTGAAGATGAAGCTCCAGTATTTTGGTCACCTGATGCGAACAGCTGACTCATTGGAAAAGTCCCTGATGCTGGGAAAGATTGAGGGCAGAAGGACAAGAGGGTATTAGAGGATGAGATGGCTGGATGGCATCACCAACGCAATGGACATGAACTTGGGCAAACTTCAGGAGATGGTGAGGGACAGGGAGACCTTGTGTGCTGCAGTACATGGCTGGCAAGATTGGGCGATTGAATGACAACAGGAACAAAATAATTTTGCATCCAAAGATATAGACCAAAAGCAATCAAATATATAAGAATAAATGGTCAGGAATACAACTATGATGAGAGATTCCAATATTCCTGAATAAATTTCTAAGTATCCAATAAATTTTATTTATTTTTATTCATAACTTGGTGAATCTTTTTTATATATATATTCACCTTTAATTTGAGCTCAGAAACTTTGCTTTTTATTTTTCTTTTCTTTTTTCAAAATCCTGTCTTTGATTATTACTTCTGGTATAGATATTCTATATGTATCTTTGGCAGCGTCTTTAATTTTTCAATTGAATTTTCTGTTTTCTTTCTGTCCTCCATGTTTCTTTTTTCCCCACTGCTTAATCCTTGCTTTTCCCCTTTACTTAGGAATTTTTAACTCCACTCCCAAGTCCCCCACACTAATTTTCTTTTCAAATACTATTACTATTGTTACTATTATTAAATTACTAGTTCTATTTTGCTGGTCTTTGTAATCTACCCTTTACTTAAGCCAGAAACATGGGTGCAAACTGACTTTATCCTTATCTCTTTCCCCTCCCATTTTAATGCATCATCAAGTCCTGTAGCTTTAATCTTCAAAAGATGTCTTGGAACCAACCTTATCTCTATTCTCCCAGCGAATACTCCCTTTGTTTGGTTCCTCATCATTTCTCTTCAGAATTATTACAAAAGCTTTCTAACTGATCTGGACTCCAGCATTTTAGGACAATAGCCTGATTCCTTAGCTGACCTAAGACACTGCTTATAATTTGGCCCTTGTCTTCTCCAGATGCATCTCTTCCTCTCTTTGAAGCTGAACTAATTAGCATTCCTGAACCAGCCAGCCTTCCCCTTATTCTTGTGATTCTGTGTGTACTACCTAGACATTACTGCCTATACCCCCTTGGCAAGTGCTAATTTGTCCCTCAGATTCGGTTAAACATCATAATCACTGGGAGCCTTCTTTCAACCAGTCATCCTCCCTAGTCTGTGTCAAGTGGGATCCCCCAGACCCCACATTCTCTTCTATCACAGCACACCACACGATACTGTAACCCTCTCTCATGCATCCATCTCCCTCACCCCCAGAATGTGAGCTCCTTGGGACAGGGATTATCTTATTCATCTTTATTTCCCTAGCGCCCAGGACAAGGCCTAGTATAAAGTGTTTTTGTTGAATAAAAAACCTAGAGTGATGGCCCTAATAATTCCAAGTCCTAGATGGACAGTACTCACACTCACTCTCTGCTTAATGCTGATTTAATCTAGCTCCTAGACTCTGTAATACAAGCTGCAGAAAAGTCGGCCACTAAACACAGGCTGAGCCTCCAGCTCCAGACACCAGGTAAGGCACCCAGTAGGTATTCAACAGACATTTCTTGAGCTGAACTTGACCGCCGTATATTATTCTGTCTTAAATTGGACCTGTGCATTGAGAAAGGAGCTGGAAATCAGTGATGGAAGGCTATTTAACAGCATCCAAACCAGTCTCCATAGGATTGTATGGGTTTTATTTTCTATGGGGAAATAAGGGGACTACTGAAGAAAATAAACCCAGTGCTGCTCATTGGAAGGGTTGCGATGAAGGAAGTGCTGGTGACTTAGCAAGAAGGCCTCTGTTGTGCGGTGTTTCTAAAATTAGCCTAATTCAGTATTATGGGCAGCAGCATTGCAATCTCCTGCCCATTCATAGCAGGCATCTAGCAGGTGGAAATCAGATTTAGAGTAAAATCATGTCTGTAGGAAAAATAAATAACAAGGTACCAGGCTCCCTCCATCCTGCTCCCTTAATACCTAGATGCAGTGAGAGGTCCAAAAGGTAGAATGGTGGCTGGATATTGCTGGCCAGTGGTGCCTAAATTAAGAGGGCAATCCCAGAGAGAGGGATCCAGAAGCAGATGCAATAGGATGATGATACTGCCCTGTGTGCAGCAGCTGCATCCATCTGGACCAGGGCATTGCTTTCTGCTGAACCACGCCCAAGGGCCACTTTAAGAAGTAATAATGAGAGTTAATCAATTACTGTGCAGGAGTGGGAGAGAGAAGTGGTTTTCCTAAGCACTGCTTGCTAAAATCTCAAATTACAGAAGAAAGCATTTACTTTCCTTAGCTTTTTAGTTCAGTTTTAATTTGATGATTTTTCACTGAGCGCCTCTTGGTTGCTGGCAACTGTTGCAGGGGTCAGAGATCCAAAGAAGAATGAGACACAGTCTCTGCCATCAGAGAGTTCTCAGTGTGCCCAGATGGTTGGAAGACAGGGAGAAGAGCTGGGCTGGCCCAGGGTCTGACATAAGCCCAACTGTTCAAGAGTCGAAAGCCAGAGCCTGAGATGGGCAGAGAGCTCTCCTTGGGGCTCATGGGAGTCAAGCAAATCCCAAGGCGGCTGGACCCCCATGGGAAGGGATGTCCAAGCCAGCAGATGGGAGTGGACATTAGACAGCTACAAAAATCAGAACCAGGCAACCGGAAATGGGATAAGTAAGGCTGCTGTGTGGGGAGCTGTGGGAAGAAAGCGAAGACCTAAAATTAAGCCCAAACTGGTCAGATCTGGAGGTACTCAGAGCATCCAAGGGACCAGAAGAAAAGGGTCACTCCCGCTGCCTTTGGTCTCCTATAACTGCATTCAGTGTCTCCATTCCAGGTATTAAATGCCATCCACCTGACTTCTGTCCCAGCGCTACGGAGAGAGAGACACAAACCACCCAGGGTTAAAGCATTTGTTAGGTGAGCAAGGAGCTCCTGAGGCCGGGGCAGAGGAGGGGGCTCAGGACAGGCTTCTGGAAGCAATGACACTTGACTGAAGCATCCTGGAAGGGTCAGGCCAACCTTGGCCTTGGCTCACTCCCAGGAGGAACTGCCCTCCCAGCATCGGATGTCTGAGTGACTGGCAGTTCTGCTTCGCTCCTTTCCTGAAATTCCGCTCCACCAACTGTTCTGGGGCTGGAACATTGAGATTCTGCGAAGCAGTGGGCCTATTGGGATGCTCAGGCAGCAGCAGCCTGCCTGCCATCTCCTCTTTCCCTGGGCTGTGTTCCCAGGGAAGGCGCGAACCTTCTTTTCCGTGTGTCTTGGGTGGAACATTTGAATTCCCCTGGGAAACCCCACTAATTCAAAACTCAGTGATTCAGAATCAGTGATCCTATGAATAGGGACTTGGATTAACTTGTTCCTTGAAGCTTGATGGGAAGGATGGATTTTTTCCTAATTATATAAATAGGCAAGATTTCATAGGTAATGATGCATTTTAAAGCTATTTTTAAAGGCTTTAGGAGGAATCAGAGTCACAGAAGAGATCTTGAATCATTCAGTTCAGTCACAGGTTGGTTTGGTACCCAACTTCTGCTTGCATGGTTACATACCTCCTGTGACAAGGAGCTCATTCCTTCCTGAGGCAGTGGATACATTTTGCAGCAGGTTGATTTAGTTCAGTTCAGTTACTCAGTCGTGTCCAACTCTTTGTGACCCCATGGACTGCAGCATGCCAGGCTTCCCTGTCCATCACCAACTCCCAGAGCTGGCTCAAACTCATGCCCATTGAGTCTGTGATGCCATCCAACCATCTCATCCTCTGTCATCCCCTTCTCCTCCTGCCCTCAATCTTCCCCAGCATCAGGGTCTTTTCCAATGAGTCAGTTCTTCGCATCAGGTAGTTAAAGTATTGGAGCTTCAGCTTCAACATCAGTCCTTCCAATGAATATTCAGGACTCAGTTCCTTTAGGATGGACTCGTTTGATCTCCTTGCTATCCAAGAAGGTTGATTAGAAGGGTCAATCAGTCAAACAGGTTGATTAGAAGGGTCTTTTTCATAATGAAATCTGTGTAGGCTCCTTATTGTTCATATTTCTGGCCTCTAAAGCGGCACAGTTTATGACACAAGGCTGCCCATCAGAGGCCTGAAGATAAGCTGTCTGGGTCTTTTCTTGACTGGTTCTACACACAGCCATTTGTGTAGAACACAATGGAGGCCTCAAGGCCTCGAGCCTTGGAGAAATTGCAGACTTTCTGGGTGAGAAGCCTTCCCAGGGATAGAAGTGGTTGGACAGCAGCTGCAAAGCCCTAGCCTGGAAACCTCAGGCCAGGGAAGGACTGGAAAGGGGAAGGAATTCCAGGCCCGCTGTGCCCTGAAACCAGGCTCCTGGAGGAGGTTGAAGAGCTGAAGCTATAAGGCACAGTGCGGTGGAGCAGAGTGCCCTTGCAGAAGGCTGACTGCAGGAAATAGGAACCAGGCAGCTGGATTAACTGAGTCTCTCCTGCCCTCTTCCTTCCCTGGATCCTCACTGTTCCCCTTCCTCCTGCTCTTCTTTTCTCTCTGATCACAACTTTTGGCTGGCATCCCCATCCCTGACTCTTGTCTCTTTCAGCCTCTCATCCTCTTTCTTTCCTATTCCTTCTATGTCACTTTCTTTCTTTCTACTTTGGTTCTTCTCTCTGTTTTCCTGCCCTTTCTGTCTCCATCACTGTTTCTGTGAGTCTCTCTCCCTCTGCCAAAGATATATTCAAAGAGAATATATTATATACACAAATGAAGCTTGACTATAGCAACTTGTGAGCTGGGCTTCATTTACCTGTTATCTTGAGTGCTTTCTGTGGGGCCAGTGACCCTTCCTTGAAATAAAATTCTATTCCCTGCTTCTGAGTGATGGTCTCTGCATCCATTTTGGGAAAGTTGAGAACAGGTAATTTCTGCAGCAGGCAAACAGGGTAATTAGAGGAAAATCCAGATTCACAAATACAAAATGATTTGCTTCAGGAATTATTTAAATAGCCAGTGCATCTACAATGTGATTCAATTTATAAACATTAGCTTCACATGCAACCTCTATGTAACTTCCCTCTTAAGTATGGTGAGTTCATATATCAGTCTTTAATAAAATGTTTAAAAAATCAGCAACATGTTTGGCAGCCTGAGTTCTTATTCCTTTGGGCAATTGGAGGAAGCAAAGTCTTTTTTGAAAGCAGCTTGACATAGTAGAAAAAGCACAGATTTTTAAATCCCAGCTTCTTAATTCTTTGGGTCTTAGGGAGGTTGAGACTCTCTGAGTCTCTGTTTTCTCATCTGTAAAGTGGGGACAATAAAGCAACCTTGCAGGTCTATTGCAGGGCAGAAATGAATTGATATTTTAAATTCACAACCTTTGAAGCTATTAAGATTACTTAAAAGTTGAGAAGCAAGCATATCTGGGGTTTTATTTGGCATTTTCTAACCATGGTTAGCAAAGCCATAAAGATTTGGAGACGGTATTATGAAGGCCATGGCTCTTTGCAGTAAAATCTAACATAAGAATTACCATCAATTCCCAGCATTGAAAGGGAAGATTGTTTGACAAGTTGGGATGTGGAGACAGTGCTACAGCACTCTGTTATTAATAGTTGGGTTAACAGGAATATTTTAAATGGTACGTTTGGAAGATTATATTCCTTAGAGGCAATAGTTAGACATGAATGTAAAATTTAGAAATTCTTGGCTTTATATAAAAACATAGTATCCAATGATCCATCAGGAGATGCAAATTTCAGCAAGAAATAGAAAAGATGAAATCTTGAATCAATTCATACCAATAAGGAGTAAAATAGAGAGGTGAAGGAGTAATTAAGCAGAGAGGAAGTTGTAGGATTGGAGGGAATCCTGTGAAGAATGATGGTTTGGACTAGACGTGGTGGGGGCTACAAGGTACTTGATCAGTTTCCTTGTGAATTAAGAGAGTGAGAGGCCAGAAACTGGGTGGCAAGACCCAGCCAGAGGGTTTTAGAGGATTCCCCCAGAGGCAGTGTCTAGTCAGCACTGGGCGAGACCCTCACTTTTTAACACCAAGCTGACTTTGAATTCATAGCCCATGGAGTGAGTGAAGGACTCAGGATCAGTGAAAAGTATTTTACTCAGTTCTGGGACTAAATCCAGGCCAGACTGTTTTAAACAGTCATAGATACTAGTTAATGATTAGAACAGAATGAAAAGAACGGAATGAAAGCACACTAATGATTTCCTTCAGTCCTACCCTCAATGTGCTAAAAAAAAAACCTCTTTTAAAATACGTTTCCAGTTGCCTTCTTTACTCTTTTGGTTTACATTCTCTTCTCAGACCCTCCCAATTGAATCTCTGCCTCACTTCTGCAACAGTGCTTGTGGCCACAGGTCACTAGTGGCCGCCATGTTGCTAAGTTCAGTGACACTTCTCCAAGCTCATTTTATTTGACCATCAGCAATATTTAGTACAGTTGACCACAGCCTCCTTTCCCCCAACATTTTAAACATTTATTTTGAAATTTTTCAAACCCATAGAAATTTACAATGTTAGTCTAGCAAACATTCATCTATTGTTTTACATTTTCTCACCCTTATGATAGCTCTTTCAACAAAATTCAACATATTATTATTGTGGTCATTTTTGCTGAACCATGTAAGGGCAGGTTGCAGACATTATAGCCCATCACTTATTATAGCCCTAAATACTTCTGAATATATTTCCTAAGACCAAGGAAATAGATATCAGTAATACATACGTCTAAAAGATGGTCATTATTCTAGTTTCTCTATTGTCTCAATAATTGATCCTTAGAACAACAAAAACAAAAATCCAATCCGGGAACCAAACCGTGAGTATGCATTGCGTTTAGTTATCGTATTAATTTTGTTTCTTCTCTAATCAGGAAGTGTCCTTCTGCCTTTCTTTGTCTCACAACACTGACATTTTTGAAGAGCCCAAAGCAAGCAATTGTTTTGTAGAATGTCTCATTCTTCCTCATGGTTAGGCTCAGATGATTCATCCTTGGCAGAAATAGAAGTCAGGATGTGTTCTCTGCCTCATGAGACTGTGACGCTGCTTTGTCCCGTCACTGGTGATGTTCACTTTGGTCACTCAGTCAAGGAGGAATCCACCAGGTTCCTCCCCTGTGGAGGAGTTTTTCTCCTTTGATATTTAGTGATCTGTGGGGAGTACTCTGATCTTGATCCCTAATGAGAGATTTTTAGATCCATTGATGATTTTTACCTGGACCAGTTATGGCAAAATGTTGAATTTCTTACTCTACCTTCCCTCCATGATTTTTAGTTGAAATTCTACTGTAAGGAAGACTTTTCCCTTCTCTTCCACTTTGGTTGGTTGGCTGCCTGCTTGTTTTGCATTAGTGCAACCAGATCTTGGTTTCTAAATACCATTCTCCAACAAAAAGAACTAGGCTTCTTTGGAGAAATGGCAAATTCTAGGGCTGAGACAAGGAAATACAGGATGAGTCTTGGGTATCATGTAGTAAAAGAAAGTGAGGAAGAGCTGAGCAGGGCAGAGACAGAGAGGGAGAAAGAAAAGTTAAGAAAAATGATGGGAACATTTCAGAAGGACTGAAGAATCAGTCTGAATGAGCTCCCAATGGCCCAACCTGGGACGACTGAAGTAACAGAGTATTTTATGATAGCATTGGATTATAGACAGTGTTTGTCAGTCATATGTGACCCTTCACAACCCCTTTCACTGTAGCCTGCCAGGCTCCTCTGTTCACGGAATTCGCTAGGAAAGAATATGGAAGTAGGTAGCCATTCCCCTCTCCAGGGGATCTTCCAGACCCAGAGATAGAATTCAGGTCTCCTATATTGGAGGCAGATTCTTTACCATCTGAGTCATGCCGTCACCCTGCCCCCCCACCCGCCCACCACCACCACCACCAAATAAGTTTCTATTGGGCTGTACTGATATAAGTAACTATTGACCAAACAAGTATGGGAAAAGAGACAAATTCTTCATGCAGAAGTCCAAATAATATATGTAGAAGAAATACGTAGATATTTCTTCCACAAGGAGGTAGAGCACAACTGTGCCTACCCCTTAGGGATGGACTGTGCATATGACCCTCTAAAGAACATAGTAGGAAAGAGGGGGAGAGGAGAGTGACTCCAAGTGGAGAAGCTGACAATCACAACCTCAGCCAGGTGATCAAGGCCGACACCAACAGTCCTGAGTCATGTGGAGCATATGTACCTTTGATATGATGTGATGAACATGGCACCTTACCCCTGTGCTCTTCAGCCCCCAAGCTCATAGCCATAGTCTAATTATGAGAAAAACATCAGAAAAATCCCAAGGAGGGACATTCTATGAAACACAATAGTATGAAATAGTCAGTACTCCTCAAAAATGTAAAGATCATCAAAAACAAGAAAAGTCTGAGAATCTTTCATAGCCAAGAGGAGCCTAAGGAGACATGAAAACTAAATGTAATATGGTATCCTGGATGGGATTCTGAAACAGAAGGAGGATATAAAGGAAATCTGAATAAAGTATGGACTTTAGCTAATAATATGTCAATATTGGTTCATTGATTGCAACAAATGTACCTTCTAATTGAAGATGTTAATTATCAAGGAAGGGAAGACTGGGTACAGAATATATGGGGACTCTGTATTATCTTTACAATTTTTCTGCAAATCTAAAGCTGTTCTAAAATAAAAAAGGTTTTTTTTTAAAAAAATAAAAAACTCAGTATTTTAAAATGTGTAAATTTCATTGGGAAAAAACAATACCTTTATTTTTTTTAATAAAAAAAATATTGAGGAACTTGAGACATTTCCTCAAAATAGCTAGTATGTGGTGAAGTTAAAATGAGAATTCAAATTGCCTTATAAATCTCATACTACCCGCAAAGAGCTGGATTGTGTCTCCCCTAAAATTTGTATGCTGAAGCCCTAACCTCCAGTGTGACTGTACTTGGGAAAGGGCCTTTAGGAAGTAATGAGATTAATGAGATTAATATCAGGATGGGTCCCTAATCTGATAGAATTGGCGGCCTTATAAGAAAAGGAAGAGATCTATCTCCCCACAACCCCCTTACCTTATGCACAAACCGATGAAAGGCCATGTGAGGACAAAGCAGCCATCTCCAAGGCAGGAAAAGAGCGCTCTCACCAGTAACTGAACCCTGCTGGGCCATGATCTTGGATGTTCCAGTGCCAGAACAGTGAGAAAATTCATTTTTGTTGTTTAAGCCTCCTGTATGTGTGTGTGCTAAGTCACTTCAGTCGTGTCTGAGTCTTTGCAACCCTATGGACTGCAGCCTGCCAGGCTCCTCTGTCAGTGGAATGCTCCAGACAAGAATACTCGAGTGTGTTGCCATGCCTTCCTCCAGGGATCTTCCCCACCCAGGGCTCAAACCCACGTCTCTCATGTCTCCTGCATCTGCAGGTGAGTTCTTTGCCACTAGCGCCACCAAGGGAGCCCCTTATGCCACCTAGTCAGGGGTATATTGTTACAGGAGCCAGAGAAGACCAATACATTAACTTAAAAAAAAAAAAACATACTGTCATTTATTGAGTTTTATGTCCCAAACACTGTTCTTAGAACTTTATAGACAGTCAATCCTCACAAAAATTATGACAGGTAATTAAGCAATATTACTTTCCCATTTTGCAAATGAGAAACCAGAGGCTTAGAAAGGGTAACTTGCCTGAAGTCACACGGCTAACAGGAGTCAGAAGTGGAGCTCCCACTCATGATTATTTGACCTTAAAGCCCCAACTCTTTCAACCATTCCCCAGGGTCTATTCATGGGGAGTAGGCAGTTGTGTTCCTCTGCATGAGGACAGAGCTGCTGCACAAATTATTTGGAATATTTCTGCATGGGAAGTTTCTCTCTTCTGCCTCATTTGTTAATTTTTCCAATCATTGTTTATATCAGATTAGACGTGTGGATATTTCTTTTATTCAGTGGGTTATATTCTAATACTACTTCATTTACTTTTTGGCTCAAATTGTTCCTGTTTTAGTCACAGGGAGCTCTTTCAGTGGCTCCCAAGACCCTTTGACATATCCTCAGCATTATGTTTTAGTTTTTGCTTTTTCAAACACTTCTTTACTTCCTAGAACTAGATCCTCCAAGATTGTCTTACATATTTTCTGCACCAGTCCTAGAATCAACCATTTTTCCCAAGAGCCCCGGTTCCTTTTATTGGAGAGTGTTATTAGAAACAAAGACTTGGGCAATAAGTGTAATCGTTTCTAGGCCCTCTCAGCTGACAAAGCAAAAAAACATGTGTTTATACTAATTCATGGATATATGCACATCTATAAATACTTCTGTATGAAACTATTTGTGTCTAATCTAAGCTAAACATGAATTCATGGTGTCTCCTACTTTAATCCATTACCCCACGGATCATTCTAGTGTCTTTTGCTTATTTGTAACCTCTCACTGCAACAGTGAGAAACCTCACTCACATCATCCATTTACTTAATTGTTCAGTTCCAGTGTACCTGTTAATTGCTTTCAGAATTGTTAACTCCTATCCCCATGGGAAATGAGGGTTTTTTTTTTAAAGAAAACATTTTTAATCTTACAGTACAGTACCTGCAGAAGTACAGTAGTACGGTACAACAGCTGGCATACAGGGGCTCGTTGCGTCTTTGAAAGTTCCAAATTTGGAGCTTCGCATGTAGGGAACTTACGGTCATCACACTGTCCCCGCCTGGTTGTAAATGAAACAGAGGTATGTGGGGCACATTTTTGGAGTATTTGATGAGCACCAACTTTATGAGCTGATCATCTGTGCAGAATTGTCTCTTTTCCATAGTCTCCATTTGTTTTAATCACTTATTGAGGGTTCATCTATCTCTTGCCTTCTCTCCCTCTTTGATTAAAACCTCAAGACACCCCTATTCCTGGTTTGATGATTATTTATCTGCTTCTTATAAACTATTCTGAGATTTCCTGTCCTTTTACAAAGAAACAACTTCTTTAGTATTTATTTACAGGTTGACTTTTTGTTTGTTTGCTTTTAGTTGTATAAACTCCACTCATTTCCGAAGTTACGTAGGTCAGGACCTTTCCCCCTACTCCCTTCAGTGAGATTGTTCCATACATTTGTAATATAGTTAGATTGGTTTGCCACATTCTGTCCTAGACATTAATTTCCTCAAGGATTTGTTTGAACCTAAATATGCATGCCCAGTAAGTTCTACTTTTTGTGCTGCAAAGTTCTATGGGTTTTGATAAATGCAATTTGTCATATATCGACCATTGCAATATCGTACAGAAAAGTTTCAGTGCCCTAAAGTCTCTTCTGTGCTTCATCCATCCAACCCTCTTCCCAAAGCCCTAGCAACCACTGATCTTTTTACCCTTGCTCTGGTTTGTACTTTTTGCAGAATGTTATGTAACTGGAATCATATAGTATGTAGTCTTTTCAGACTGGTTTCTCTCCAGTCTCAGCAACATGCACTGAAGTTTCATTCATATCTTTTCAAGGTCTAAAAAATTATTTCTTTCTGCCACTGAATAATATTCCATTGTTATGGATGCACCATTTACTTATCCACTTACCTATTAAAGGACATCTTGGTTGCTCCCAGATTTTGGCAATTATAAGTAAAATTGCTATAAACATTTGTGTGCAAGTTTTAGTGTGGCCATGTTTTCAAATCAATAGGGTAAATACTTAGGACCACAGTTGCTGGATCATATGGTAAGATTACATCTGTCTAGCTTTGTAAGATTCCAAATTTGTACCTTTTTGTCTTCTCATCATAAATTAATGAGAATTCCTGTTGTTCAATATCCTCATTAAAAATTGATATTGTCAGATTTTTAGCCATTCTAATAAGCTTGTATTGGTATATCATTTTTCTTTCAGTTTGGAATTCCTAGTGACATAGGATGCTGAGTATCTTTTCCTGTTTGTTTGCCATCTATATTATCTTCTCCATGAGGTTTCTCTTCAGATCTTTTACCCATTTTTAACTGAGCTGTCTGTGTTATTAGAATCCTTTAAGAGTTCTTTGTATACTTTGGACACTAGTTCTTTCTCAGATATCTGTTTATCATATATTTTGTCCTCATCTGTGGCTTGTTTTTTCATTCTCTTTACAGTATCTTTCATGAACTGAGACTTTAAATTTTAATAAAATCCAATTCACTCTTTTATTTCACGCATCATGCTTCCAGTGTTATAACTAAGAACTCAACACCAAACCAAGATCATAGATTTTTCTCTCATTTAATCATTTTGACAAACATTAACACTCACATGTTACAGATTGAATTGTTTCTCCCCAGAAGAAATATTGAAGCCCTAACTCCTGGTGTCTGTGAATGTGACCTTATTTGGAAGCAAGATGTTTGCAGATGTAATCAAGTTAAGATGAGGTTGTTAAGGTGGGTCTTAATCCAGCTTGGTGAGTGTGTTTATAAGAAGGGGAAACTTGGACACAGGCACACAGGGAGAAGGCCATGTGCAGATGGAGGCAGAGATTGAAGTAATGCATCTTCAAGGCAAGGAGTGCCAAAGATTGCCAGCTCTCACCAGAGACTAGGAGGGAGTCCTTCCATGCAGTTCATTTTCCGTTTTTTTGGCTATTCTAGGTTCTTAGTACTTCTGTATGAATTATAGAATCTGTCAATTTCTACAAAAAACATCATGCTAGACTTTTCATAAGGATTCAGTTGAATCTGTAGATTCATTTGGGGAGATTAGCTCAGTTGGTAAAGAATCCACCTGCAATGCAGGAGACCCCGATTTGATTCCTGAGTCAGGAAGATCCACTGGAGAAGGGATAGGCTACCCACCTTAGTATTCTTGGGTTCCCCTTGTGGCTCAGCTGGTAAAGAATCTGCCTGCAATGCAGGAGACCTGGATTTGATCCCTGGGTTGGGAAGATCCCCTGGAGAAGGGAAAGGGTAACCACTCCAGTATTCTGGCCTAAAGAATTCCATGGACTGACTGTATAGACATTGGGGTTGCAAAGAGTCAGGCACGACTCAGTGACTTTCACTTTCCTTTCAAAATCTTAGTATAGATTTTTCCAGTACATGAACATGGCATATCTCTCCATTTGTTTATGTCTTTAATTTTTCTCAACAATGTTCTGTAGCTTTCAAGTATTAAGATTTTAAATCAGTTATCAGATTTATCTTTATTATTTTTGATGCAATGTTAGCACTAGTATTTTTAACTTTAATTTCCAATTTTGTGCTTCTGATATATTAAAATGTATTGATATTTGTATCTTACAATCCTGCTGCGCTAACTTACTAGTTCTAGGTTTTTACATTCCATAGGATTTTGTGCATAGACATCTGTGAATGAAGACAGTTTTATTTCTTTCTCTCCATTCTGGATGCTTTTTTAAATATTTTTATTGCCTAATTGCACTAGTTAGTACTTCTATAATATTGACCAGAGATAGTGAGAGTGAACATTTTTTCTTTTTCATGATGTTAGGAAGAAAATGTTCAGTTTTTCATCATAATTATGATGTTAACTGGTAGATATCCTTATATGCCCTTTATCAGGTTGAGAAAGTTTCCTTTAACAAAAAAAATTTTTTTTATCAAAGTATAGTTGATTTAAAATGTGTTCGTTTCAGGTGTACAGCAAAGTGATTCAGATGTACATACATATGAGTGTGTATATATACACATGTATATTCTTATTTCAGATTCTTTTCCAGTATAGGTTATTGCAAGATCTTGATTGTACCTCCCTGTATTATATAGTAGGTCCTTGCTGTTTATTTTATATAAAGTAGTATGTATGTGTTTGTGCTCAGTTGCTCAGTCATGTTCAACTGTTTGCAACCCCATGGACTACAGCCCTCGAGGCTTCTCTGTCCGTGGAATTTCACGGGCAAGAATACTGGAGTAGGTTGTCATTTCCCACTCCAGGGGATCTTCCTGACCCAGGAGTGGAACCTGCATCTCCTGCAGTAGTGTATGTATCTGTTAATCCCAAACTCCTAATTTATCCCTATCCTGCCCTTTCTGTTTGGAAGCCGTAAGTTTTCTGTCTGTGAGTTTCTTTCTGTAAACTAGTTCATCTGTATCATCTTTTTAGGATTCACGAAAAGTGATATTTTATGATATTTGTCTTCGTCTGACTTCGCTTAGTACGATGATCTCTAGGTCCATCACGTCACTGCAGATGGCGCTGTTCCAGTCTGTCTTTCCACTCTACTCCTTTTGATGGCTGAGCAATATTCCATCGTTTACGTGCAGATGGTGCTGTTCCAGTCTTCCTTTCCACTCTACTCCTTTTAATGGCTGAGCAATATTCCGTGTTTACGTATACCACATCTTCTTGATCTGTCCGCTGCTGATGGATTCAGGTTGCTTCCAGGTCTTGACTATTGTAAACAGTGCTGCTATAAACACTGGGGTGCATGTGTCTTTTCAACTTAGAGTTCTCCTGTTTTCTGGATATATGCCCAGGAGTAGGATTGTTGGATCATATGTTAGTTCTATTTTTAGCCTTCCGAGGAACCTCCATACTGTTCTCCATTTGGCTGCACCAATTTACATTCCCACCAACAGTGAAGGAGAATTCCCTTTTCTCCACACACTTTCCAGCATTTGCTATTTGTAGACTTTTTTTTAAAATTTATTTATTTATATATATATTTTTAATTTTAAAATCTTTAATTCTTACATGTGTTCCCAAACATGAAGCCCCCTCCCACCTCCCTCCCCATAATTTGTAGACTTTTTGATGATGGCCATTTTGACTGGCATGAAGTGATATCTCATTGTAATTTTGATTTGTATTTTTCTAATAATTAACAATGTTGAACATCTCATGTGCTTACTGACCATCTGTATACTTTCTTTGGAGAAAAGTCTTCTGCTCATTTTTTGATTGGGTTATTTAGTTTTTTATATTGAGTTGTATGTGAGGAAATTCTTTTTTATTCTAACTTTGTAAGAGTTTTTATTAGGAATGGGTATTGAATTTTATAAAAATCTTTTTCTGCATCTAGTGAGAGAATCTTAAGGTTTTTAGTCTGTTATTATGGTGAATTATATCTATTGATTTGATAATGTCAAACTAAATTATTATTCCAGGGATTAAACCCCATGTGGTCATAATTTATTAGTAATAGTATATATTGTTGCATCTGCCTTGCTAAAATTTTATAAAGAATTTTTGCATTTGGAGATTTCCCTGGTGGTCCAGTGGTTAGGAATCTGCCTTGCAATGCAGGGGACAGGGGTTCCAACCCTAGTTGGGGAAGTAAGATCCCACATGCCACAGGGTAACTGAGCCCATGCACTCTGGAACCCTTGTGCCACAACTAGAGAGCCTACTCACTTCAGTGAAAGATCCAACATGACCCAGTGAAGATCCCAAATGCCACAAAAGACCCAATGCAGCCACAAAAATAAATAAATATTTTTAAAAGGTATTAATTAAAAAGAATTCTTGCATTTATGTTCTTGATAGAAATTGACCTCTAGAATTCTTTCCTTAATGTTTGAATGGTTTTGATATCAGAATAAAATTGGCCGTAAAGAATGAGTTGGGAAGTTCTTTCCCCCTATTCTTTCACTTTTCTGGAAGAGTTCAAGTAGAATTGGTATTTCTTCCTGAAATGTTTGCTATAATTAGCCAGTGAAATTATCTGGACCTGGAGTTTTCCTTTTTTTTTTTTTATTAATTTATTTTAATTGGAGGCTAATTACTTTACAGTATTGTAGTGGGTTTTGCTGTACACTGACATGAGTCAGCCATAGGTGTGCATGTGTCTCCCATCCTGAACCCTGCTCCTGCCTCCCTCCCCATCCCATCCCTCAGGGTCATCCCAGTGCACCGGCCCTGAGTGCCCACCCTGTCTCATGCATTGAACCTGGACTGGCGGTCTATTTCACATATGTGGACCTAGAGTTTTCTTTGTGGAAAGGTTTCAGCTCTAAATTCAATTTCTTTAATAAATGCAACACTATTCACACTATCAATTTATTCTTAAGTGAGATTTGGTTAATTGAGCATTCAAAGAAATTTGTTCATTTTCATCTAACTTTGAGGATTTATTGACATAAAGTGGTTTTTAATATTCCCCTACTTTTAAAATCTGTAGACTCTGTAGTGATGTCACCCCTGTAATCACTGATACTGGTAATTTGTGTCTCCTCTCCATCTTTTGTTTAGTCTAGTAGTGATATGATTATACAGTGGAAGTGAGAAATAGATTTAAGGGTCTAGATCTGATAGACAGAGTGCCTGATGAACTATGGAATGAGGTTCGTGACATTGTGCAGGAGACAGGGATCAAGATCATCCCCATGGAAAAGAAATGCAAAAAAGCAAAATGGCTGTCTAGGGAGGCCTTACAAATAGCTGTGAAAAGAAGAGAGGTGAAAAGCGAAGGAGAAAAGGAAAGATATAAGCATCTGAATGCAGAGTTCCAAAGAATAGCAAGAAGAGATAAGAATGCCTTCTTCAGCGATCAATGCAAAGAAATAGAGGAAATAACAGAATGGGAAAGACTAGAGATCTCTTCAAGAAAATTAGAGATACCAAGGGAACATTTCATGCAAAGATGGGCTTGATAAAGGACAGAAATGGTCTGGACCTAACAGAAGCAGAAGATATTAAGAAAAGGTGGCAAGAATACACGGAAGAACTGTACAAAAAAGATCTTCACGACCAAGATAATCATGATGATGTGATCACTAATCTAGAGCCAGACATCTTGGAATGTGAAGTCAAGTGGGCCTTAGAAAGCAACACTATGAACAAAGCTAGTGGAGGTGATGGAATTCCAGTTGAGCTATTTCAAATCCTGAAAGATGATGCTGTGAAAGTGCTGCACTCAAGATGCCAGCAAATTTGGAAAACTCAGCAGTGGCCACAGGACTGGAAAAGGTCAGTTTTCATTCCAATCCCAAAGAAAGGCAATGCCAAAGAATGCTCAAACTACCGCACAATTGCACTCATCTCACATGCTAGTAAAGTAAGGCTCAAAATTCTCCAAGCCAGGCTTCAGCAATACGTGAACGGCGAACTCCCTGATGTTCAAGCTGGTTTTAGAAAAGGCAGAGGAACCAGAGATCAAATTGCCAACATCCGCTGGATCATGGAAAAAGCAAGAGAGTTCCAGAAAAACATCTATTTCTGCTTTATTGACTATGCCAAAGCCTTTGACTGTGTGGATCACAAGAAACTGTGGAAAATTCTGAAAGAGATGGGAATACCAGACCGCCTAACCTGCCTCTTGAGAAATCTGTATGCAGGTCAGGAAGCAACAGTTAGAACCAGACATGGAACAACAGACTGGTTCCAAATAGGAAAAGGAGTACATCAAGGCTGTATATTGTCACCCTGCTTATTTAACTTTTATGCAGAGTACATCATGAGAAACGCTGAGTTGGAAGAAACACAAGCTGGAATCAAGATTGCCAGGAGAAATATCACTAACCTCAGGTATGCAGATGATACCACCCTTATGGCAGAAAGTGAAGAGGAGCTAAAAAGCCTCTTAATGAAAGTGAAAGAGGAGAGTAAAAAAGTTGGCTTAAAGCTCAACATTCAGATAACAAAGATCATGGCTTCTGGTCCCATCACTTCATGGGAAATAGATGGGGAAATAGTAGAAACAGTGTCAGACTTTATTTTTGGGGGCTCCAAAATCATTGCAGATGGTGATTGCAGCCATGAAATTAAAAGATGCTTACTCCTTGGAAGAAAAGTTATGACCAATCTAGATAGTATATTCAAAAGCAGAGACATTACTTTGCCGACTAAGGTCTATCTAGTCAAGGCTATGGTTTTCCCTGTGGTCATGTATGGATGTGAGAGTTGGACTGTGAGGAAGGCTGAGCGCCGAAGAATTGAACTGTGGTGTTGGAGAAGATTCTTGAGAGTCCCTTGGACTGCAAGGAGATCCAACCAGTCCATTCTGAAGGAGATCAACCCTGGGATTTCTTTGGAAGGAATGATGTTAAAGCTGAAGCTCCAGTACTTTGGCCACCTCATGCAAAGAGTTGACTCATTGGAAAAGACTCTGATGCTGGGAGGGATTTGGGGGCAGGAGGAGAAGGGGACGACCGAGGATGAGATGGCTGGATGGCATCACAGACTCAATGGACATGAGTCTGAGTGAACTCTGGGAGATAGTGATGGACAGGGAGGCCTGGCGTGCTGCAATTCTTGGGGTTGCGAAGAGTCGGACATGACTGAGCAACTGAATTGAACTGAACTGAGTGAATGTTGCTCAGTCATGTCTGACTCTTTGCAACCCCATGGACTGTAGCCTGCTAGGCTCCTCTGTCCATGGAATTCTCCAGGCAAGAATACTGGAGTGGGTAGCTGTTCCCTTCTCCAGAGGATTTTCCCAACCCAGGGATCAAACCCAGGTCTCCCTCATTGCAGGCAGATTTTTTACCGTCTGAGCTACCAGGGAAGCCCATCTTTTATTTTTTCTTAATTAGCCTGCATAGAGGTTTAATAATCTTAGTGTTGTTTTCAAAGAACTTGTTCTTGGTTTCATTTATTTTCTCTATTTTTTTTGTATTTTATTAATTTCTATTCTCATATATATTTCTTTTTCTCTGCTTACTATGAGTTTGATTTGCTCTTCTTTTTCTAGTTTCTTAGAGTTAAAGCTGATCTCATTGATTTGATACCTTTCTTCTTTTCTAATATAAATTTACCTGTAAG
Source organism: Budorcas taxicolor (assembly GCF_023091745.1). NCBI lineage: Eukaryota > Metazoa > Chordata > Mammalia > Artiodactyla > Bovidae > Budorcas > Budorcas taxicolor. The sequence goes on from NC_068912.1 coordinate 107,713,816, forward strand.
TACTACTTCAGTTATATTCTACATATTTCAAAATACTGGGTTTTCATTTTAATTCAGGCCAAAATACTTCCTAATTTACATTTTGATTATTTTTATGACAGAAGGGTTATTTTGAACTGTGTTACATAGTTTCCAAATATTTGGGAATTTTCTATTAATAAATATCTTTCTGTTGTTAATATCTAACATAATACCATCATGTTCTCCTCATGGGTTTTATTTTCCTGGACTTTTGTGTGCCTGTTTGTTTTTTAATATATGCTGGATAGTGTGAATGTTACATCTGCCTTACATTTGGTTGCTGAGTATTTTTGTATTCCTAAAAGTATTCTGGAGTTTTGTTTTAGAATGTGGTTAAGTTACTTGACAATAGCTTTAATACTTTTGGTGCTTGATTTTAAGCTCAGTTAGGTAGGACCAGAGTAGTATTTAGCTTAGGGTTAATTTTTCCCACCTCTAAGGTAAGACCCCCATCAGTTATTATTCCAACCAATGTCCTGTAACTTGTAAAAGTTTTCATTCTAGCTATTAGCAACAAGCTCTATTTCCATCCTTGTGTGATTTTCAGGCAGTGTTCTGAACATTCTGTCAAAATACTGCACTGAGAATTCTAGATGCCTTGCATTTTTTGGCCCTCAAATTTAGACTTCTCAACTCAGAAACAGGGTGAGGCTTTGCCAGGGTCCTGCCTTCCTACATCACTGCCTAAAACATCCTCCAGGCAGTAAACTGGGTCAATAATAAGGCTCTATTTGTTTCTTGTCACTTAGGGATCACTGCCCTTCATTTCTCTGATGTCCAATATCTGCAGAGCCATTGTTTCATATATTTTGTTCAGTTTTTAAAATTTGTTTTCAAGTGGGAGATTAAAGTCCATCTCCTGTTACTCCATCTGAGCTGAAGTTATAGTCCCAGCAATTCACTTTTTAAATGTTTAAGAAAAGAAAGAAATTTTTCCTTTATATTTTTTCACACAGTTGCCAGTGTCCTTTATTCCTTTCTTTAAATCTGAATTTCCATATAGTCTTATTTCCCTTCAGCTTGAAGAACTTTCTTTATCATTTCTTGCAGTTGGGTGTCCTGAAGACAGAATATCTTGCTTTTCGTTTATCTGAAATTATCTTTATTTTATCTTCATTTTCATAAGATATTTTCCCTTGATATAGAAGTTTAGGTTGACAGGTGTTTTTTGCTCGCTCTCTCTCTCTTTTTTTTTTTTTTTTGCATTTTAATGGTGTCTTCTGGCCTCAATTGTTTCTGATGAGAAATCAGCTACCTCTCGTTGCTTTTAAGATTTTCTGTTTATTTGTGTTTAAGGGGAATTTAACTTTGATGTGAATTTCTTTGTATTTATCTTACTAGAGGTGTGCTGAACTTTCTGAATCTGTGGACTTCTTTCTTTCTTTTTGGAGGGAGGGTCAACTTTGGAAGATACTTGGCTAAGATTTCTCCAAATATTATTTTTGCCCTGTTCTCCCTTCTCCTTCTAGGGCTGGAGTTGCTCATTTGTTCAGCCACTTGATGCTGTCTCACAAATCACTTAGGCTCTGTTAATTGTTTTTCAAGCTTTTTCCCCCACTCTGTGCTTCAGTTTGAATGATTTCTATTAAACTGTCTTCCAATTCACTGATCCTGTCCTCTTCTTTATCCTATCTACTATGATATTTTCTAATGAATTTTTTTAAATTTTCTAATATTACATTTTTCAGTTCTAGATTTTTAAATAATATTCATATTTCTTCTCAAATTCCCCATCTCTCCACACATTAAATACACCTTTCCTTAAGGATTTATTATCGTATTTTTCAGTTATTTTGGTGTTTCCTTCTGCTGATGTTGGTATCTGGTTCATTTGTCACTTTGTTTTTGTCAACTGATTTTTCTCTTCAGTGGGTTATATTTTTCTGTCTCTTCACATGTCTAATCGTGTGTGTGTGCATGTGTGTGCATGCTACTCTTTATATTTTATTGAGCAGAAATTAATTTCCAACTGTATAATTGATTTTCTCTCTCAGAGTTATACCAGAATTGAGATTTCTTTAAGTAAAACAATACAAAATAACAGCTATAAAACTATTTAAACTTGACTAAACATTCTGACAAGCATACATCTAGTGGATGAAAAACAAAAACAAACACTCCCCCCAAAACCAACTATACCGTTTGTTAGGATTGCACAGCTTTTTTAAAAAGAAACAAAACTTACCTCAGATTTCCAGCTATCGTTTTCTGTATGGGCTCCTTGGAGTCTCATCCACTGTTTCAGGGTTAAGTTGTCAGCCAAGGACTGGAGTGGGGCTCTTCTTGCTAAGGCTCCTTCCTGGGATTTCCCCTTCAATTTCCAAATGCTCTGGCAGGTCCAATATTCACCCTTCAGCTCCTCAAGCCTTTATGACTGCAGCTTTCTGCTTGAGCTCTCTCTGAAGTGAGCCCAGCACACCACACAAACTGGAACTGCCCCCTCAAGAAAAGCTGGATAAATGGACATCACCTTGTGTGGTTCCCTTCTTTTCAGAGTCAAAACCCCTCTAGTTTCTGCCTGATTTGGGATCATTTTCCTGTACCTTCAAGCAGTTCATTTTTTTCCATTTTATGCAGAGTTTATAATTACTCTTGGTAAGCTAACACAGAACAAACAACCATTACCCTAAGTTGGAAGTCTCCTGACAACTGTCTTTAAAATGAGGATAGTATCTGCTTCATAGGTTTGTTTTTCCTCTGTGCAAGAATTAAATAGGAATACACATGTAAAATGCCTGGCATAGATAAATATTCAAGAGGTATTTGTTTCCTTCTCTTGATGTTGAATTGGCATCGGCCTCCTTTTATCTTCCCCTCATTAGCCCTTGCTTTGCTCTCTGGCTCCCACCTATATGGGATGATTTCTTTCCCATGGGACAGCTAATCAGGGATTGGATGACAGAGATCATATCCTGTACCCCAAGCCTCCTCTATCGTCCGGTCCCAAACCCCAGTTATTTCTGCCGTTTCTCAGATCATAGTTTTTTTCTCTCTGGAATGCGGAATCTTTTTAGCCATCCTATTTCTTCACTGAGGAATCTCCTAAGCTCAAGCTCCAGTTCTGCCATTTATGAACTCTATAACTTGAGGGAGTCCTCTTTTGAGTTTCAGTATCTCCTTCAGGAAAATGGCGTAATAGTCCCTAATCCAGCATGTGCCTTACAACCCCAGACACCTGAAACTAGCTACTATTGGTGGGAGAGCCTGAGGGGAGGTCTCCACTGCCCAGGTTTCTGCTGGGCTCCCTTCCTCTGGTTGTCTTGGTGGAGGGGGAGAAGAAGAGAAAGAGAATATTAAACATAATTCAGTCTCTTTCCACCAGGGAAACCTGTGGCCAGTTTTCTCTTGAATTACCAGAAGTAATCACATCTCCCTATCGCAAGTTTCCCTTTTCTTCCCAAGACCACACAGTCTAATCTCACCTGAGAAATGCATATTTTTTTCTGTGATTATAACTTCAACCATATTTTTTTAACTGGTCTTATTATGCCACAGAGGTATTTTCTTCCTTCTGAGTGTCTCTTTCTGAAACACTAGGATCAAATAATACATCCCCAACCTGACAAAATTTCTCTATGATTCAAATTTCTTTTGGAGGTAAAGGAATGATAGTAATTTGTTTTTCCACCAAATAGTAGAAAGCAACAGCAAATGTAACAATTCCTTTTTAAAGTTCTTATAGTCATGATTAAGGTGATCGTAATTGGGTAATTTTTTAACCAAAGCAGGATACCTTTGAGAAGAAAGGGGCATATCAATAATTATGCCATGACTCTCCCAGGAAACTTGGATTGGGTATGGTATTATGCTATTACATGCCATAGGGTCTTGACTTCCTCTAAAGCGTCCTGATTCTTAAGGGGAAATTTTAAGACAACTGATCACCAAAAAAAAAATACAGATAAACAGGCTTTCTCCATTCCTCTTTAGAAACTTCCTTTCTGAGGAACTTCATCCCTGGGGACTTCAACCAAGTGGTCTGGGGGGCTTAGACATGCATGATCCCTCCATCCCTCATGATCACAGACATGATCACCTGTGCAGAGACACCAGGGAAAGGACTTATGTGGCCACTTTTGTCTGAAGCATGGTCTCAGCTCTAGGGGCAAAGGCTTGAGCTCAAATCACCTTCTTGCAACTCAAGGACTCTGCCCCTCATTGAGCTGCGTCCTGACTGGCTAATATCTATTTACTCACACAGCTTTCACCAAAGGTCACTGCCTTCCCCCAGAGGTGCTGGTTTGCATGCAATGGAGCTACAAAGTGACCCTCCTCTCCTCTAGCTCAGTTCAGCCCTAGTCCCAGCCCAAGTCTAAGTCCCAAACAGAATATTCAAGAAATACACATTACATACATCTTAATATTTTTCTGAGCAAGGCATGCTTTTTCATGTCTTGCACCTTTCTAACCAATATTATTGTGTCTGGAATGTCTTTATCCTTTCTAATCCTTTTGATCTGGTAAGAATTTACTCCTTTTTCAAGTCCCAACTCAAATAGCATGTGCTCTATGAAGCCTTTTCTGACACCTCTCACCTCCACTAATCTGCTCAGGTGTCAGAATTCATTAGGCTTTGCTTCTGCTAATGTAATTTTTAAAAAATCTTTTTTAAAGCATGACAGTAGTTTAAACAAGATAGGACTCTACTTCACTTTCACGTAGTAAAAGTCAGAAGGTCAACAGTCCAAGGCTGCTACAGCGGTTCCTTGGTGCCATTAGGGATTCAGGCTCCTACCTTTCTGCTTTGCAATCCTCAGGAGGTCACCTCATGGTTCAAGATAGCTGCTGGAGCCAGAGCTGCATGTCTATATGACAGCTGGAAGAAGAAACAGTAGAAGAACAAAAATGGATTTTCCTAGTTAATCAGGTCCTTCTTATGTTACTGTTATGAATAACATGAAAACATTTTTTCAAACGTTAAACCAACCTTGAATTCCTGGAATTAATCCAACTTGGCCAAATACGTTATCACTTATACACATTGCTGGATGCCACTTGCTAACACGTGACGGTTTTTGCATCTGTGGTTCACGAGTGAAAATGATCTGCAATTTGCTTTTATCATGTGGTCTTGGTCAAGTTCTGGTGTGCGGTCATGCTAACTTCATAAAGCGGGTAGAAACTGCTCTTTTTTGACACTTTGGAATGTTTCTGAAAGATTGGAATTATTTTTTCCCTTGAATGTTTGGTAGAACTCACTGATAAAACCTCTGGACCTGGACTTTTCTTTATAGGAAGTCTTTTAACTATTCTAGAAACTACCTCTTTTTTTTTGACACTTTGGAATGTTTATGAAAGTTTGGAATTATTTGTTCCCTTGAATGTTTGGTAGAAACTCACTGATAAAACCTCTGGACCTGGAATTTTCTTTATAGGAAGTCTTATAACTATTCTTCAAATTTCTTTAGTGATTTTAGGACTATTCTCGGTTTCTATTTCTTCTTGATAAGTTATGTTTTCTAGGTTGATATGCATTTCATCTAAATTTTCTTTAATATATTATTTTTATTTGGTTCTTCCATCTACTATTCCTGCTGCATTTCAGAAAATATCTTCAGTTCTGTCTTTTGTTCATTGATTCCTATTTTTATTTTTAGGTCTTTCTTTGACTCTTCAAATCCTCTTGCTCTTTTCTGTTACTTTCAAGCATTTAGCATCTTTACTGAGTTATAGCTAAAATAAAATAAACATGTTTTTAGTTTAAAATTTTATGTTTCAACCTAAGTAGACTCTTGTGAAAGCATAAGCATAGTCCAGCAAATGAACGTATACATCACCCCACAAAGTTTCCTTTTTCTCCGCTATAACCCCCTTTTCTGTCCCTCCTTACTCGCCTCCCATTCCCAGGCAACCACTGATCTGATTTCTGTCACTATAATTTAGTTTACATTCTTAGAATTTTATATTAATAAAACAACATCATAGGTATTCTTTTTGCTGGTTTTGTCTGAAAAAGTGAAAGTGTAGTCACTCAGTTGTGTCTGGCTCTTTGCAGCTCCATGGCTACGCTCTGTAGCCCACCAGGCTCCTCTGTCCATGGAATTCTCCAAACAAGAATACTGGAGTGGGTTGCCGTTCCCTTCTCCAAGGGATCTTTCTGATCCAGGGATCAAACCCAGATCTCTTGCACTGCAGGCAGATTCTTTACCATCTGAGCCACCAGGAAGCCCTGTTGTTGTCTGGATTATTTTATTCAGTATAGTTACTATGAGATTTATTTATATTCTTACATGTATCAATATTTCATTCCTTTTTATTGTTGAGTGTATTCTACTCTTACGACCACACAGCGATGTTCTATTCATTCACTTGTTGATGGACATTTGGGTTGTTTCCAGTTTAGAGCTATCACAAATAAGGTGCCATGAACATTTATACATGTCATTGAATGGACATGCGCTTTTAATTCTACTTGGAACCTGAAAATGGAATGATCACATTATATGGTAGATGAGTGTTTAAACTTTTAAGAAATCACCAACTGTTTTCAAAATAATGCTGCTATTTTACAGTTTTGTCAGCAGTATATGAGGGTTCCAGTTGTTCCACATCTTTTCTAATACTTGGTATGGTTATTATTTTTAGACATTCTAATAGATGTGCAGAGGTATCTCATTACAGTTTAAATTTGAATTTTCCTAATATTTAGTGAAGCTGTGTCTTGTCTCTCTCTTTTTTCCCTGGTCAGTCTGGCTAGAGATTTATAAATTTTATAATCTTCTCAAAGAACCATCTTTTGAGTTCACTGATATTCTCTATTGTTTCTGTTTTCTATTTCAAGAGTTTCCACTCTGACTTTTATTATTTCCTGTCTTATGTTTTGTTTGGGTTTCACTTGCTTTTTGTTTTCTAGCTTCTAAAGGTGGAAGCCATAGCCATTGATTTGAAAGCGTTCTTTTTAATGTAGGAGCTTAGTGTTACAAAGTTCCCTCTAAGTACTGCTTTATCTGCATCCCATAATTTTGATATGGCACCTGCTTCACTTATAGTCAGGTCAAGTCAAAATACTTTCTAAATTCCTTTTTCCTTCTTTACACTATGGTTTATTTAAAGTATGCTCTTTAACTTCCGAAATTTTTCTACATATTTTCTGTTACTGGTTTCTAACTGAACTCAGTTTTGATCTGAGAACATAATTGTGTGAACTGAATTCTTTTAAATGTATTGAGACTTGTTTTGTGTTCTGGAATATAGTCAGTCATAGTGAATGTTCCATGCACCCTTGAAAATTATATATATATATATATTCTTCTGTTATTGGGAAGAATGTTCCATAAATGTCAATAAGATAGTTAATAGTGCTCTTCAAGTCTTCTATGCCCCTATTGATTTTCTGTCCTAGCAATTATTGAGAGAGGAGTACTGAAACCTTTGACCATTATTATGCATTTATCTATTTCTCCTTGAAATTATATCTATTTTTACTTTAAATATTTTGTTACTTTGTGATTAAGTGCATAAGTATTTAGATTTGTTTTGTCTTCTTGATAAATTTCCTGTTTTATCAGTATAAAATAATATTCTTTATTCCTAGTAATACTTTTTGCTTTGAAATGTACTTTGATATTAATGTAGCCACTCCAACTTTTTTTTGATTAGTGTTAGCATAGTGTATTTTTTGTCCTTTTATTTTTAATACATTGTGTCTTCATATTTAAAGGGAGCTTCTTTTCTTTCTTTTTTTCCACTCTGCATGTCTTGCTTGCAAGATATTAACTTCCTGACCAGGGATTGAACCTGGGCCCTCAGTAGTGAAAACAAAGTCCTAACCACTGGACCACCAGGGAAGAAACTTCAAGTGAGTCTCTTATAAAGATCTGATTTTTTTTAATCTAGCATGATCATCTTTGCCTTTTAATTGGAATTTGTAAACTATCTCTAAATTTAGCATTTTTATTTATATGGTTGGATATAAGTCTACTATCTACTCTGTTTTTTATTTATCCCAGCTATTCTTTGTTCTTCTTTTTCTACCTGCTTTTGAATTAATTATGTTTTAGATATCTTTTATCTCATTTTCTGGTTTATTAGCTGTAACTTTGCTGTGTTATACTAGGATAGGCATACCTGCATACCTCGTTTTGTTGCACTTTGCTTTATTGCACTTCACAGATGCATTTTTTACAGATTGAAAGTTTACCATAACCCTGTGTCAAGCAAGTCTATTGGCCCCGTTTTTCTGACAGCTTTTTCTCATTTTGTGTCCTTGTATCACATTTTGGTAAGTCTTACCACATTTCAAACTTTTTCATTGTTATTGTATTTGTGATGGTGATCTGTGATCAGTAATCTTTGATGTTACTAGTACAACTCATGGAAGGCTTAGGTGATGGCTAGCATTTTTAGCAATAAAGTACTTTTAAAATGCAAATATATGCATTTTTTTAGACATAAGGTTATTGCACACTTAATGGGCTACAATATAGTATAAATATAATGTTTATATGTACTGGGAAACAAAAAAAAAAGAGATCATGTGACTCATGTTACCGTGATATTTGCTTTCTTGTGGTGGTCTGGAAATAAACCTGCAGTGTCTCCGAGGTCTACCTATAGTTAATTTAGAGTTTATAGCATACATGCATAAGATTACATTCTACCTTCAAAAGGTACACTACTACACACATAGTGTAAGAACCTTACAAATACGCTTCCTTTTCTCCTCACCCCAGCTTTTGTGCTACTCTTATCATACGTTCAAATTCTATATCGTACCTCACAATGCATGTTTTTCTTTACCAGTCAATTATCTTTTAAAGGTATTTAGCTAATAATAGTTATGGATTGCCACCTCTTACTAGAGTTTCCTCCCAGGTCAGTTTTTGCTATTATATAGCTCTTTCCCCATGCTACTCTGAGTTATTACTGCTTTGCCCCAAGCTGAGATACAGAAACTTTCATTGATTCTTCCAAAGAACACTCAGCACAGTAAGGGTATGTGTGTGGGGGGGGATGGGTGGGGAGGTGATGGGAGCAGGGGCAGGTGTCAGGAGTGGGGAAGAACACAGGTGAAGCTAACAAAAGTAAAGGAAAAATTAAAACTGAATACCAGATATACCTATTCCTAGGGCCCATCAACAGTCATGGACATCATGGTTATCCTTGGCCATCTCTGCTTCTCACCCTAGAGCTACTGCCATGTTCTGGACCAACTTACCTCCACAGAAGGGAAGCCCCTCTGATCATGTTCTTCTAAATGGACTTCAGGCCCTGGAAAGACTGTGAGAGCCTCTTTTCCCCAATCCAAGGCCCACCTCATTTCCTTCCCAGGGGATTAACAGTGAGAACTGCCAGCTCTTACAGACTAGATACCCTCCCTCCATTCCCAGGCAAGATTGGGTCCTATGACCTGGTAGTCAGTCACATGGTTCCCAGTGCATTTCCCAAAGATAACACCAAATCCCCTTCACTTCCATGCCATAGTTCTTCATCTCCAATGTGGACTGAAAAGAATATTAGGCATGTTCATCCCTCCTTATTGAATATAGGCTCATGATCTCAATAGCATATATTCAAAAAAAAATACACACACGTGAGTGAAGACATTGTTGGGTAGTTCTTTAAATTTTTGCTTGTTAAAGTATTATTGATTATTTTTGTCTGTGCTGGGTCTTCATTGAGGTGTGCAGGCTATCTTATTATGGTGGTGCTCAAGTTGTGGTGCTCGGGCTTCTCACTGTGGCGATTTCTTTTCGTGCAAAGCATGAGCTCCAGGGCATGCAGGCTCAGTAGTGCAGCACACGCACTCTAGAGTGTGGGTTCAGTCATTGTGGTGCATGAGTTAAGTTGCTCCATGGCATAAGGAATCTTCCCAGACCAAGGATTGAACCTGGGTCCCCTGCACTGGCAGGCAGATTCTTAACCACTGGACCATCAGGGAAGTCCTAAAGTGTTGCTTTTAGAAAAATAATCTCCCCAAGAGCCCTGGTCCTGCTAAAGGTTCAGCTGATCCACAACACTGAACGGTACACTCAGTGTCAGTGTACATTTGAACCATGGCAGTGCTTGTACAGTGGGGCATATCTACTGGCCTTGCATCTGCAATGCAATGTGGTGTTTAAGAGTATAGACTGAAAAGCCTCCCCTTAATGGCTCTTCTCAGAATGAAAGGCTCGTCTTCTCAAAAAAAAAAAAAAAAAAAAAATCCTGTCTCCCTCTCAAAGCAGATACTTTTCAAGACTTCTAAATGAGCTTCCCAACCCTACCAATTTTAAAATCTAGAACTAACTCTAGGTAAACTTTCTTGTTAGCAACTTTAAGCTGTTATCTCCACTGTGTGAGGTGTGAGACAGAATACTATAAAATCTTTAGTTATCATTGCCATCAAAGGTACCCAGGAACTAGAACATGTCGTTACTAGCCTTTCCCAAGAGTGCATTTGGGGAAGCCTGCTCAACTGAAAAAGGATTGTCCCACATTCTGCATGTTCTTGTCTTTCCTTTTCCCCAACACGTGTTTGGACCAGGTCTGGACATTTGTCCCAAGGCCAATCATGGACCAAAGAAACCATATTACTCCAGAATTTAAATAAAAGTCAACACTTGGTTGGTAGTGACAGGAATTTGAGTTCAAGTTTACAGTTGAGGATAGGGCAAGTTCCATATGCAATATCCCATGCATTCTGAAGTTACAGGGAGCAGAAATCACAAAGGCAGCAGAGGGAATAGGCCAGTAGAAGAGGATAACAAAGCAAGAACAATGTGTTCCCTGGAAAGGAGATGCAGAGAGAGATGCTGCCTCCATCCCTAATATCACCGACCATAGTTGCAGTCGCAGTGAGTTCTTGCCCTGGATCCTGTGATATCCCTCCATATGATAGGATTTTTCCATCCAAACCTTTCTCTCCCATTCTTGGTTTTATTCCATGTGATGTGCACAGCAAAAAGAGGGCATTTCCCACCTCCTTTACAGTAAGAATAGCCTTAGCTTAAATCCTGGCCAAAGGAAATTAAGTGGAGATTGTTGAGTGGAACTTCCTGGAAAACTCTTTTAAAAGGGCTTAAATGCAGCTGAAGTGTACTTTTTGCCCTTTCCACTCTCCTTCTAACTGCAACCTGCAGCGCAGAGTTGATGGCTAATGCCCTAGATTAAGGGTGGATTTCTCAGCTAAGAATGGAGGAGCAGATTGCCATCTCTGATAACAATCAAGCTGTTATACTAGCCTGAGATTGCCTGCCTCTCAGTTTCTTTTAATGAAAGAAAAACAAACTCTTCATGCCCACTTTGTTCCATTGAGAACTACAGGCAGTCAGCAATAAAGGTCCCTCACAGAGCCAGAACTCACTTGGCATTTGGTTCATTTGCTAAGCATGTGTTGGCAGCCCATGAGCTGAGACATGGGCCCTCCCTACTTTGGTCACTTCCTTCCAAGGCCCCATGTCTACAGAAGAAGCAAAAGAGCCGGTGTTGACCACCTAGAACAAGAATAGAGATCCTCTGAGGGGTGGCTACCCAATAGCATCAAGGTGGCTGTGTGGGGCACCCCTCTTTGGTGCCTTTAGGTGGTCGTGGGAGGAATTTCTTCTTGGGCCTCAAGTTGACATCCATGCTATGGGCAACAGCATCACTATTCATGAGGTTTTAAAATGCATCTGGGAAAGGTTTTCTATAGTGGTTGCACCAAACCTTTCTTCACTGGTTTATAGGAAAAGGGATGGATGGGGTGGAATTCATGAAAGTTGGAAATTACATGACGATCTGGTGTTGTAATACCAGTAGTGTGAAGAAGCTATACTTAATGATAGAGAAGAAGCTTTTATAGATGGTGAGAAAACCATCAGTGAGTAAAGGAGCCTCTCTGCCTCTAGTTCTAAAAAAACATGGTATTTCCTTAACCCTTCATAACTGAAGATTTGAGCATCTTCAAACTTCAAATTGCCACTGGGTCAAATGGCTCACATGTTTCTAAAGAAGTATATATAGGACCCTCAAAAACATGACAAAATTGTAATAGAAGTCATCTGAAATATAGAAAATAACTAAAATAGAGAGATATTGGGAATCCCACCAATCAGATCAGATGACAAGAACTTTCTATTTATAATACAGTACTTGAAAGACTTGGTGGGCCATAGAAAGCTAAATAAATAAGCTTTATTTTCTACTAAGGGTGCAGTGATGTCTCTGAGATTTAGCATGGAGTGTAGTTAAAATAATTAGTACTTTTTCATCCTTTTTTGATGAAATCCTAAAGTCGTATAGGAATATCATGTCTTGAATATGCAGTACTAAGGTTTGAAACAATCTTTTCATAGTAAAATACTAAAAATAGTTTAAAAAAAAGGGGGAGTGTTTGCTAAAAATTAATTGATATTATCAATGGCACCCCACTCCAGTACTCTTGCCTGGAGAATCCCATGGACGGAGGAGCCTGGTAGGCTGCAGTCCATGGGGTCGCTAAGAGTCAGACACGACTGAGCGACTTCACTTTCAATTTTCACTTTCATGCATTGGAGAAGGAAATGGCAACCCACTCTAGTGTTCTTGCCTGGAGAATCCCAGGGACAGAGAAGCCTGGTGGGAGGCCAGGGTCACACAGAGCGGGTCTCTGGGGTCGCACAGAGTCAGACACGACTGAAGCGACTAAGCAGCAGCGGCAGCAGCAGTAGGATTGAAAGTATGCAAACCCAAATGATACAACTAACAAGGGCTTAATTTCCAAAATACAAAATAATAATATAATAAAACTTTGAAGCACTCTTGTCATAATAAAACACTTTAGAAATTGTAAAAAGAAATTTGCTAAAAAATTGATTGGTATTATTTACTAGGACTGAAAGTATGCAAACCCAATGATACAACCAACAAGGGCTTTATTTCCAAAATATACAAACAATTCATACAATTCAATAACAACCAAAAAAAAAAAAAACCAAACAAACCCAGTTAAAAAAGGGCAGGAGATTTAAAGAAATATTTCTCCAAAGAAAAACAGATGGTCAATAGGGACATGAAAACATGCTCGACATCCTTAATCATTAAAGAAACGCAAGTCAAGACTACAATGAGGTATCACCTCACACCAGTCAGAAAGGCCATCATTTAAAAGTCTACAGATAACAAATGCTGAAGAGAGTGTGGAGAAAAGGGAATGTGAATTGGTACAGCCACTATGGGGAACAGCATGGAGGTTCCTTAAAAAACTAAAAATAGAGTTGCTATATGGATCCAGCAATCCCACTCCTGGGCGTAATCCAGACAAAATATAGTTCAAAGAGATATATATTCCCCCATGTTCATAGCAACACCATTCACAATAGCCAAGATACAGAAATAATCTAAATGTCCATCAACAGATGAATGGATAAAAAAATATGTGTGTGTGTGTAATACTGCTCAGCCATAAAATGAAATAATGCCATTTGCAGCCACATGGATAGACCTAGAGAGTATCATAGGTGAAGTAAGTTAGAAAGAGAAAGACAAATATCATATGATATTATTTATATGTGGAATCTAAAATATGATACAAATAAACTTATCTATGAAACAAATTCATGGACATAGAAAACAAACTTGTGGTTGCCAAGCAAGAGGGGTATTCAGGGAGGGGGGGATTGGAATTAATATATGAAAACTATTATGTATAGAATGGATAAAAAACAAGGTCCTACTGCATAGCACAAGAAACTACGTTCAATATCCTGTGATAAACCATAATAGAAAAGAATATGAAAAAGTATGCATGTGTATGTATAATGCAATCACTTTGCTATACAGCAGAAATTAACACATTATAAATCAACTATACTTCAATAAAGTAAATTTTTTAAAAAAGTATACAAGCCCTATAATCGTACAATTCCCTCATAAGTATATGCCCTAGAGCAGAGGTCAGCAAACTTTTTCTGAAAAAGGCAAGATAGTAAATACTGTCAGTTTTGCAGGCCATGCAGTCTCTGTTGCAACTATTCAATGCTGCATTCATAGCTAAAAGCAGCCACAGACTATATGTAAACAAATGGGCGTGGCTATATTCTAATAAAACTTTACAAAAATAAGAGATGGGTCAGATTTAGATCAAGGGTTATAGTTGGTCAACTACCACCATAAATGCTCATGCAGATGTGTACCAAAATATGGGTATAAGATTATTATATCATTTGCAATAGCTCTGAAATGGAAACAACCCAAACCCAAAGTCCATCGACAGGAAACTCAATAAATAAACAGTAGTATGTGTATTGATAGACTATCAAACAGCAAATCCAATGACCTCTGTGTACATATAACAACATTTTTTAAGATTTATAATTGAATCTTAAATGTTCAGCAAAAGTAGCCAGACACAAAGGAATATATGTTGCATTACCTATGATTTGTTGAAATTAAACTGTATTGTCTTGGAAGGCTTTCACATAAAGCAAACCAGCATCTACAGTGAAAGTCAGAAGCAAGAAGCAATGGTGACCAGAAACAGGTTTGTAGTGGAGCCTCGGGTGCTTTCACCATCCATTTTTTACTTACCTGATGGTTACATAGTCACTATTCAATGTTTTATAAATGTTGTGCATGTGAGGTTTTATGTATTGTTCTGCATGTGTGTAAATTCCATAAGAAAAATGAGGTTTTTTTTAGTATTTTCCATCTATAAAATGCTATGGACATGACAGGTATTAAAATAATATGGTGTCTAGTCTCTCTTGATGCCACTGATGGTCTTCATTTTCTGGTTAAGAGCAGGTTCCTGTCGTGTTCTGTGTGGTGGGAGCTGAGGTTGACCAGCAGTATGAACCAGTCAGGAGCGTATTAGCCAGGCTGTGTATCTATGTTCTTTCATGTGCATGTAACATAATTTCATAGCAGTTCATATGTCTTTTATTTTGTAATCCACAAAATACTAATGTTGCAAACTCTTTTTTTGAAATATAAATTTATTTATTTTAATTGGAGGTTAATTACTTTACAATATTGTATTGGTTTTGCCATACGTCTTGACAAAACATCGGCATTGTTCCCGTAAGTGAAATCAGACATTGACCACGTTGTGTTCTGGAGTAGCTGGGGTCTGCAGTTGTCTTCCCCATTTCACTCTGAAAAATATTATGAAATTGAGAAGTGCTATCTTTGATAGTGTCTCCTGGGAGCAGAGCACGTGATGAACAGACTTCCACCGCAGAAGAGATGGGTGAGGAGGTTAAGTAAATTTTCTTTGTGTAGTTTCCATTAAACTTCAATCAGAGTTACAGAAAGAAATTTCCTCCAGGCGGCTGCGAATACAGGTATTGGTTTGACTTTAATAAAAGTCATAACTGATCTCTCTGAGGTCTCTCGTGGAATGAGCTCAGCAGAATTCAAGCAGGTCCTTCAGAGGGAAAACGCCCACTTAAACATCGCATTATCCTAATAATCCCATTCCAGAGCTGCCGTCCCATTATTTTAAAGGTCTTCATTTGCAAATTGTGGTATTTGAAAGTTTTCTTTTTACATTATTGCAGAAAGCGGGGGTGGATCTTTCTGAGGGCCCCACACCTATGTACATACTCCCTCTGCTTCCAGACCTGCATAAGACAGCGCTGTGGATCATCCAAGCTGCCCAGAACCTTTGCATCGCTGCTTTGAATAAACCACGTGTTTAAAGACACCTACTTCAGACGTAAGAATGACTTTTAGTGAGATTTGCTAAGAAAGGAAAAAAAAAAAATCTCTCATTGCTAAGAATAGTTCTGGTCATACTGGAGATCAAGAACAATGCTGTCATAAGACATGAAATACCGTCCATTCAGAAGTTATCCAACAAATATTTTCAGGGCACATATTATGTGTTAGGTGCTATTCTAGGTACCAGAATAAAGCAGGTATCAAGGTAGACAAGGCTTTTCACAATCTAGTAAGGAAGATATGTAGGGGACACTTGAAGAGTTAGTAAGTTAATTTCAGGTATAAGAAGATATACAGAAAACAAGATTGGATAACAGACTAGAGGACTGGGACACAATGGAGACAGGGTGGCCTCATTTATAGGATATCATGAGAGTTGACAACTAACTGAAGAGAATGAGCTATTCATACAAATATTTCTAGGAAAGGGATTTCCAAGGAGAAAGTGAAAGTGAAGTCACTCAGTCGTGTCCAACTGTTTGCGACCCTGTGGTTTGTAGCCCACCAGGCTCCTCTGTCCATGGGATTCTCCAGGTAAGAATACTGGAGTGGGTTGCCATTTCCTTCTCCAGGGGATTTTCCTGACCCAGGGATCGAACCCAGGTCTCCTACATTGCAGGCAGACACTTTAACCTCTGAGCCACCAGAGAGTACAGCAAATGTCGAACATTAAGGCAAAACAAGAAGAAATTTGGAGCTACCTGAATGTTCTAAATGGGGAAAGAGAGCTGAGATAGGTCTGGAAAAGTGGGCAGGGGCCAATCCTGCAGAGTCTTGTGGACTGTGATAAGGTGTTAAATTTTATGTACCTCCAAAATCTCTTTGCTCTTTGAATATATGAATAAGTATTTCTTAGGATAAAGGCTGGCTTTCTTCTGGGATGCAGAGAAACTGGGTGGGTGTGAGACAACATATAAAGTGACTCTAAGTCCTGGCCTTGCCACTGGACTTCTGCACAACCTTGAGTAAGCGTGCAAGGCCTCTTCCAGCGCCATCTGTAAAATGGGGATAATCACCCTCACTTTACAGTCATCAGGAGTATTCTGTGAAAATACTCCCACCCCCACCCACCAGTGTCCGTACTCAGCAGGTACTAGATAATTTTCAGTAGGATCTTAATCTGAATAACCCTGGCTCCTGCTGAGCCTCTGGGGAAACTTTCTTTTCAGTAAAAGCTCATTGTTTAAAATAAGGTCAAGCCAGTGATAATGCCTTGAGAAAAAAACCTGAAGATATTAACTGATTGTGGGAAGGCAGTCTTGATACTGTGGATGAGGCACCAAGTTCTGGGTCCTTGCTCTGCTGCTCACTAACCAAAAATCTTGGGAAATTTGGCCTTGGTTTCCAAATCTGGAAAACATGAATGATCATCATCAAAATTCTGGCTCTAGCCATCTCACAGAGTTATGAGGGTTTCTGATGTGATGATGGATATAAGCCATGAGGGCTTCACGTGGGTGACATTAGCCTCCTGGCCACCTTTGCTAACACTTCTCTCTCTGTCCTGGGCGATGCGGGGAGACCTCTGAGTAAGACTGAACCAGTGCTGAGAGCTTGAGGAGGAAGCAGGCTCTCCCCTTCAGGACGTCTCATAGTCTTATCCTCTGCTGGAGTGAAAGTAATTTATTTATGAATTTTCTTGGGATGTTCTGTCATTTATGCTCTTTATCAGATTTAGAATGACTTTAATTCCCCAGTGAAAGATCCCCTGTCTTTGAAAGAGTCCTAACCCAGAAGCTTCCTGCCCACCTTCTTCTTTCTCCCCTCTCCTTCCCTCTCCTCTCTTCTTTTGTACCAATAGATGGACTGTCACTCTGGACCACCCAGGAATCTCATTAGGAGTACTTAACAAGCCCGATCACTGTTGATGAAGCAAGCCTGACGGTGGTACCTCTCTGATTAGAAGGGCTCCCTGAGGTTTGGGACTGCATCAGAAGCTCTAGCCTTGCTTCACTTCTGCCATTGGCTGTAAGCAAAGGGCCACAGATAAGAAAGTCATGGCTGGAGCCAGGTGGGACAGGGGTGGGTTACAGGGAGTGGGCAAGGCCGGACTCAGCCTCGGACAGAAGGAGTGAACAAGCTGTCCTGATGACAAAGCTGGAAACTGGACAAAATCAGAGCAGTTCCAACTTGACATCCACAGACAAATGTGTTTCTGCACCTAAACTGGGGTCAGGACCCAAAAGGATAAACACAGTTGTGGGCACTCGGGTACGAAGCAGAAGGAGAAAGTGAAAGAAAGGGAAAGTGGTAGTCGCTCAGTTGTGTCAGTCCCTGCAACCCCACAGACTGTAGCCCGCCAGGCTCCTCTGTCCATGGGATTCTCCGGGCAAGAGGACTGGAGTGGGTTGCCATTCCCTTCTCCAGGGGATCTTCCCTACCCAGGGATCGAACCTGGTTCTCCCGCATTGCAGGCAGATTCTATAGGAGGGATGTAAATAGAGACTCCGCTGGGTTTGAGTTCTGTTTTGGTTATTTTCAACTCTTGCTGGTTGGGCAAGTTTGTTTCTAGTTCTAGAAATGAGGATGGGGTGGTGGGGGAGAGGCAGGATTGTGGAGGGGGTCTGTCCTCCAGGGAAGCCTGACAACACACACCATTTTCATAGTTGATAGATCAGTTCTGAGAAGTAGGCTAGGATTGATCCCTTTTCCCATCTACAGGTGAGAAAACCATCTCCAAAGGGATAAAGAACTTGTCCTATGGGGACAGCTTGTGAAAGGCAGGACTCTCTGGAAGAGTGAGCATCCGTATCGAGAGAAAGGATGCTGACTGCTCATTATCTGGACCCTCAGCTCTGTCTGCTTAAAGGAACAATTTGTACTGATTAGGAAAGGCATTTGTTCAAGTCGACAAATCCTTTTTAAGAACTGGAATCCACTTCTGTGCCGAAAAGGCCTGGGCTCGAAGCTTCTAACTGGTGATAATTACTAGTCAATTACTCTTTTGTGAAGCCCTTGAGCCTGGCAGAGCACCTTGAGGGGGTGGTGCCTGCAGGCCCAACTCTGCCCTGCCTGGCTGCTCTAGGATCTCTCGCTGGGAACCAGGAACCAAGCTGCTGGGCTCCAAGAGACACCAACAATAAGCCCCAGTCTGGTCTGCTGCTCATCTTTTTTGCCACATAAAACACAAATGGGACATTTGGGACCCACATAACTAAAAAATCACGTGCTGTTTTTCTGAAATTAAAATTTAACTGGTCATCCTGTATTTTAATTTGCTGAATCTGGCAGCCCTACATGCCACAACCCTTTCCCATGAGCCCTGCTGCCTAGCACCTTCAAACTGTGAATGATCACTTGAGTAATAATGCCTTTTCTCCCTTGGGGCCCCCCCCCCCATGGTTTGGGCTCCCCAGAATCTGCGGGGGTCGGTGGGGCCAAGATACAGTATAATGGCTAAATGCCAGGCTCCCTTGGATATTCCACACACAGTAGTCCCCCTTATCCGTGGGTTTCTCTTTCTGTGGTTTCAGTTACCCATAGTAAACTGTAGTCTGAACATATTAAATAGAAAATTCCAGAAATAAACAGCTCACAAGATTTTTTTTTTAATTGGAGGATAATCACTTTACAATGTTGGGGTGGTCTCAGCCTTACAACAACATGAATCACCCACGGTGTATATATATGTGTATATATATATATATATATATATATATATATATCCATCCCTTCCCTGTTGAGCCTCCCACTCACCTCCCATCCCACCCCTGTAGGTCATCACAGAGCACCAGCCTAGACTCCCTGTGTTATGCAGCAACTTCCCACAGCCTGTCTATTTCACACATCATAGTATATGTGCAAAATTCAACTTTCTTAATCCATCCCACCTTCTTCTTTCCCCGCTGGGGCCACAAGTCTGCTCTCTACATCTGCATCTCCATTCCTTCCCTGCAAATAGGTTCATCAGTACCATTTTTCTAGATTCCATATATATGTGTTAATATACGGTATTTGTTTTTCTCTTTCTGACTTACTTCACTCTCTGTGACAGGCTCTTAGTTTTAAATTGCATACTGTTCCAAGTAAGGCATAATGAAATCTCTTACTGTCCCCTTCTGTCCAGCCAGGGATGTGAATCATCCCATTCTCCAGTGTTTCCCACCTGTTAGTCATTCAGATGGTTATTAGATGGCCTATCACAGTATCACAGTGCCTGTGTTCAAGTCACCCTTATTTTACTTAACAATGGCCCCAGAGCATAAGAGTAGTGATGCTGGTGATACAGAGATGCCAAAGAGAAGCTTCCTTTAAGTGAAAAGGTAGAAGTTTTTTACTTACTAAGAGAAGAAAAAACTATATGCTGAGGTCACTAAGCTACAGTAAGAACAAATCCACCCGTGAGATTGTAATAAAAGCAAAAGAAATCTGCGCTAGTTTTATTGTTGCGCCTCAAACTGCAAAAGTTACAGCCACAGTACATGATAGTGGTTAGTTAAGATGGAAAAGGCATTAAACTGGTAAGGTATTTTGAAAGAGATATACAGTATATTGTTACAATTGCTCTGCTTTATTACAAGTTATTGTTGTTAATCTCTTACTATGCCTAATTTATAAGTTAAACTGTGTCATAGGTATGCCATGTCAGAAAAAATATAGTATATACAGAGTTTGGTACTAACAGCAGTTGCAGGCATCCACTGGGGGGCTTGAAACATATCTGCTGTCAAAAAGAGGGCACTACTGTATTCTAAGTCATTTTAATCCCCATTACAATGCTCCTGGGCGTCTCCGATGGCTCAGGAGGTAAATAATCGCCTGCAATGCAGGAGACACTGGTTCAGTCCCTGGGTTGGGAAGATCCCCTGGAGAAGGAAATGGCAACCCACTCCAGTATTCTTGCCTGAGAACCCCATGGACAGAGGAGCCTGGCAGGCCCCAGTCCAGGAGGTCACAAAGAGTCAGACCTATCTGAGTGACTGTGAACGCACTCACAACCCTCCTAGGTATGTATTCGTAGCAAATTTCACAGTTGAAGAAGTTGGGCCTCAAAACCGTTTCTTAACTTGCTTCCCGTGTAAGGGCTCGGACCAAGACTTGAGTCATATCTATGGATCCCAGTGAGAGGGTGGGTGAAGCTGCGATGTCACCTCTCTGAGTCTCCGTTTTCTCAGTACGATGGGAGATGGTTGTGATGATGCCTGCCTCGCACAACAGACTGAGTGAGAGGCTGTGGCACTGACACCTGAGGGCCCGCCACGTGGTTAAGGCTTGGTACTCAAGGATGACTTTGGGGCTCGTTTCCAGTTTCTAGCTGTGTAGATGCAGGCTATCTATTTCCCACTCAAGGCAGCATGGCCTACAACATTCATTAAGGAGAAGCAGCAGCTATAGGGCTGCAAGACCAGGAGGACTTGTAGCTCTGCCTGAGAGGCAGGCCTGTGGGTTTGATCCCTGGATCAAGAAGATCCCCTGGAGAAGGAAACGGCAACCCACTCCCGTACTTGCCTGGGGAATCACATGGAGAGAGGAACCTGGTGGGCTGCAGTCCATGGAGTCACAAGAGTCAGACATGACTTAGCGATTAAACCACCACCACCCAGCTCTGCAAAGCCCCAGATACTTAATCGCTAAGCAACTGCTTTATAAAATGAGGGGTAATGGTACTCAAAGCCTCAGTGTGTGGAGTGATGAGTTAATGGTTCATAGGGGCCTTTGAAATCTCAAAGCCACGCGCAGTCCAAGGCCATCAACACCTGGGTGTCTTCCAAGCTGTGTCCTGACTGCCAAAGGTGACCTCATCAGAGGTTCTGGGCAGTCAGACTTTGCCTTTAGTGAAGGACAATGCCTACCTGGATGTAGTCCTGCCTCCACCTCTGCTGTGGTGTTGCAAGATTGAACTTCCTTTCAGAACCTGCCCGTGGCTCTTCCGGGTAAGTCATGGCCTCTCTCCAGTGGATGGGTCAATCTCTAGGTCCAAACAGCCCTCATGAGCACATCAGCCTGGGTCATGATTATTGGAATTCCAAGATAACACAGGTGAGCCATCGGAAAGAGTTCCAGGAACCGGCATTCTCAAACATCTTTCTCAGCATTTGGTAGAAACCATAGAAGTGGGATTCCCTAGTAGCTCAGCTGGTAAAGAATCCACCTGCAACACAGGAGAGAAGATCCTGGTTCAGTTCCTGGATTGGGAAGACCCACTGGAGAAGGGATAGGCTACCCTCTCCAGTATTCTTGGGTTTCCCTGGTGGCTCAGCTGATAAAGAAGCCACCTGCAGTGGAAGGAGTAGTTTGTGAAGAGGGTGGAAAAATCCTGTACCTAAGATGCATGCCTCAGAGGGCTTCCAATTCTTCTGGTTACTATAGTAATGAGGTGTCTGGTTGCTGAAGATATGACAGGGGGCAAGAGTGGTAAAGCCAAGGGCCTCCCAGGTCTCACCCAAATGATTAGCAGGTGAAGCTAAAAATGTCATAGCACTAGGCATACAGGCAGGTGGGTAGATCACTGCTTTCTTAGCACAAGTGTCCAGAGAAGGCCTAAGCCCTGAGAAGCCCGTGATCATTGTCTCAGTCACTGTTGTATCACTGTTGTATCTCTTGTACCTAGGTCCGTGTCTTGTACATAGTAGGTTCTCAGTAAATATTTGATGATGGATGGATGGATGGCATCCAATATTCAGGTAGAAGACAAGAGTTTAGCAAAAAAAAAAAAAAAGCTAGAATGACATTCTAGAAGGAAGTCAAGAGTAGCTGTTTTGGGGCAGAGGAGGGCTGCTCATCAGGGTCACCCTGTGTAGACCTGGGGAGGGATGTAGATGGGGTGGTTTTGACCTGGAATCAGAGCCATAAAATTAAAATCCAGTATGTTGGTGCTTCCAAACTCTCAGATAACATCTAGGTCCACACCTCATTCTTCCAATTTGCAAAGCCAAAAACCTTGATCCATTCTTGACTCCTTTCTTCTCTCATACCCTATATCCAGTATATCATCAGATCCTGTTGTCTCTATTGTCTCTATTTTCAAAGTACATCCTGTGTCACTTACATGTAGAATCAAAAATATGACACAGATGAACCTGTCTACGAAGTGGAAACACTCATGGACATAGAGAACGAGCTTGTGGTTGCCAAGGTGGGGAGGGATGGGGATGGGACAGACTGGGAGTCTGAGGGATAGCAAAGGAAACCAGTTACATATAGAATGGATGGACAAGGTCCTACTGTATAGCCCAGGGACCTGTATTCAATATCCTGGGATAAACCATAATGGAAAAAATATGAAAAAGTGTGTGTGTGTGTGTGTGTGTGTGTGTGTGTGTGTGCATGCCTGTGTGTGTGTGTATGTGTAACTGAGTCATTTTTCTGTACATCAGAAATTAACACAACATTGTAAAGCACCTATACTTCAAGGTGCAGTACTTTTAAAAAAAGTACAGTCCATGGGTCATGTAGAGTCAGACATGACTTAGCGACTTAGCTACTAAACGATGATGACAACATCCTGGGAGGGGAATGATAGGGAGAAAGAGGGGAAAATTACTTTACAGTAACTTTATAGTATACTTTATAGGGTCATGAGGAAACTTTTCTGGTTATGGGTATCTGCTTCACCCTGATTGTGGTCACAGTTTCATGGTACACTTTAAGAAATGTAAATGTAATATATGTCAACTGTACCTCAATAAATACATGTACAATTTTTAAAATTCAAAGAAATACATCCTGAATGCAAGTACTTCTCCGTCATGACGGTTTCCATGCGGATTTAAGCCCTAGCCCCTCATGTCAACAGTTTCCACGACTGCTCTGTCTTGCCCCACATCTTCTCTCCATGCAGCAGCCACCGCAGTTCCTTTAAAAAGTCAGTGCAGATCACGTCACCCTGCTGCTCAGAACCCTTCAGTGCTTCCTGCCCTCCCAACTCATTGAGAACAAAGTCTTTGCAGTGGCAGACCAGGCCCCCCACTCCTGGCCCCGCTCTTGCTGACCAGTGTCCCCCTCACTCACTGCTTTGCTGCTGCTCTGGCCTGCTGAAGCCTGCTCACGATTCCTCACGCTGCCCTGTGTCTCACCTTGAGGCTCCTGCACGAGCTCTTCCTTCTGCTTGGGCATTTCTAGAAAGTTGTGGCCTAGCTCTGAAGCCAGCCAGAGATAAGTGTTATACTTGAAGCTTTTGCTTTGTCATCATTTGTTTCTAGCTAAATGGTCTCTTGGACCCCAAGCTGGCTCTTTTGCTGACCAGGCCTGTTTATAGCTTATTCGGGTCCCCTCAGAAGAAGAAGCCAGTAACCATCAGGGACTCAACCCCTGTAGTCAGGAATTTGAGAAAGCATGGTTCTATAGGTTGTACACTGCCCAAGGGCACAGTCACTGGGCTCAGTAGGGGCTGGAATCCATCCTAAGCACTGCTTGCCGAGCTTTCGAAGGGGTGCACCCCTAGGCAGGGTTGCAGCCCTCCAAAGGGAAGCAGCAGCCTACTTAGGAAGCTGCCCCAACTTCCAGGGCTGGTTGGATGGGAAGCAGCTGACATTCAAGTGAGAGGCCCAGAAGGCAGGTAAGTTAGCCTGAGTCCTGATCCTGGAAACAGTAGAAGCTGAGCAGGCCTAGCAGTGGGGAAACCAGCAAGAGGCCAAAGCTAGGCAGCTAGGTGGGTGATGAGAAAGCCCTTGACTCAGCCTTTCCAACTACCTATTGTGAGTTCCAACCAGGCGAGGGGTAAGGGTAGTTGCAAACTGGCTCAGAATTCATGAACGCTTCAGACCCTGCTGCAGAAAAGAACACACACAACCTAAACTGTGTATACACTATGGGGACCTATGCCACCCATCAACTCTACCTCCTACCGGTGGCTATTAAGTCAAGTACCCTTGGTAATCCAGGATGTTTCAAAGAGACCTATCAGCTCAGATGCAAAATCGAAGCTGCACATCTAAACACTCCAAGGAAGCACCTGCTCATGGCAGCTGCCTCCACCGCCATGGCAGCTGTCCTGGGGGGTTGGGGCTGCAGGGCAGGACAGAGGTTTTGGGAAAGCATAAGGAGGGCGGCCCCATGGTGCTGGACCGTGCTGGACCCAGATGACCAGCAACCTC
The DNA here is from genome assembly GCF_023091745.1 of Budorcas taxicolor. NCBI lineage: Eukaryota > Metazoa > Chordata > Mammalia > Artiodactyla > Bovidae > Budorcas > Budorcas taxicolor. The sequence continues at coordinate 107,738,472 of NC_068912.1, forward strand.
GGAAGAAAGTTTCTCTCCCCCTCCCTATCTCCCAACCCCAGAAACCCCGTTCTGTCTTTTTTCCTTCCAGGAGGAGCAGGCAGAATCCTGGCCTCCTCCTCCTCAGTTCAGACAGCCCCATCACCAAAGGGCCCAGACAATTAATTACCCACCATCATGGCGCCGTTTAGCCTTCAATTTTCCTGACGACCACAAGGATTAACTCAATCTGCAAGACTTCACTGGGCCATTTAAGGGAGCATCATAACTCTTTCTGTTCCCCAGAAATTGTAACCCGGACTCGGTTTTGTAATGCTAATTGCCTTATCTTCATAAATTCTACAGTCTTACATAATTTACCCGCATTGTAGCAGGATTTCCCAAGAATAAAAAAGCAGGTGCCGTCAATGGTAATTTGAATAAGAAAAGACATGTTAAGTGGCTCTTCTCTCACTAGTAATAGAAATTAATTAGCTTTGAGCAGCTTTGGAGGTTTTTGCATTTTTTGCTGTAACCTGTTATGTTTTCTAATTGTATGGAAAGAAGGTTTGATTTGATCACATTATTTGGTGACGGAGAGGCCTCTGTTTGGAGTCAAAGGTACAGGAAGGGTGGCAGCCAGAAGTGTGGGAGAGTATGGGCTTTGCAGTCAGATAAACATGAGTTCTGAGCAAGGGTGAGCCACTTGCTGGCTCTGTGACCCTGGACAAATCACTTTCCCTATTTACACTTCAGCTTTCTCATCTATAAGACAAGAGGTCACCAGCTCCAGCTGGAAGGGAGGAGGCATCGAGCTGCGTGGCTGGAGCATTAGGTTTTGAGCTGGACATACTCAGCTTTGAACCCTGGGTCCACAACTTACTTGTTCTGTGACTTTTCCAGTTAGGGTGTCTTTAACTTCAGGAGACATCAAATGCCATTTGAAACTGGCTTAAACAATACAAACATATACTTTGATGGACCAGTATCATCAATGATCCCGGTTTACTTTCTCTCTTCACTCTGTTTTGTCCTAATGCTGGTCCTCCCCTCCCCTGGCAAGGAATTTAAGTTCCCTGGTTCTCCTCAGGGCTTCCCTAGTGGCTCAGACAAAAAAGAATCCATCTGCAAAGCAGGAGACCTAGGTTCGATCCCTGGGTTGGGAAGAGCCCCTGGAGAAGGGAATGGCAACCCACTCCAGTATTCTTACCTGGAGAATCCCATGGACAGAGGAGCCTGGTGGGCTGCAATCCATGAGTTCTCATCTAGCAGAAGGGGGAGTGAGCCTCTCTCCCTAACATAGAATACAAAATTTTCCCTTCAGTATGACTCAGCCGGTTAAGTTACTGGTCCACCCCTGGAGCAATAATTGACCCCAGAAGAAGGCTACCCAGACTAATGAGGTTACTAGACTAATGAGGATCTATGTCTGTAGAGCTGGGATGGAGCCCGCTTCCCTTAAATCATGTCTCCACTCCCTGGTGTAGACACATTACGCTGTAGTGGTTACTACAGTAACTGTGACAAGTTACATATCCCTTTTAAGCTCACTTTATTTGTCTATAAAGTGGGCACAATAAAAGCACCACCTCCTAAGGTTATTATGAGGATTTCATAATACAGATCTATAAAGCATGGCAGCCCTCTCCCCAACATTCTAGTTTCTTCCTTCTGCTTTCTTTCCTCTTTTCTGAAATCCTTTCCTTCAAAGAAATCCTCCAGCAGGTTATTCAAAGCAACTCTCTGGGCTTTGGAAGAACCAAAAGCAAAAGAGAGGAGAAACCATTCCTTGAATATATTCTCCAAAGTAGCCCCTTTTCAACCGTAAGAACATTACAGACAAGAGGATGTGATGCCAAAGATAAAAGTAAGGAACCATGGCTATGATGAGAAGAAACATTACGAAAGCAGGACATGAGACAGAAAATACTCAAAGGTCAATCTCTTTTTTTATACACTCGTACAAATCAATACCATAAACTCCACCTCAGATCCTTTCCCCTCCCCACAGGAGGAATCCTGGCTCCAAACCACAGCAAGTGAGGTGACAAGCAGGTTCCTTACCGAAGAAAGATACTCGGGGTCTCTTACCCCATTGATCAGAGGCATGGTATCTGGGACTGAAGGCAACTCTCCAATCAGCTGGCTGAAGCTCCTCATTGTACAGCTTTTAAAAACCTGAAGTTCAGTAATTATCAGACTGGATAATAATGCAAGATCAAACTATTTTCTGTTCATAAAAAAAAAAAAAATGCATGTAAATGTAAAGACCCAGGGGCTTCCCCCATGGTCTGGTGACTAAGACTCTACATTCCCAATGCAGAAGGCCTATGTTCAATCCCTGGTTAAGGAGCTAGATCCCACAGGTTGTAGCTAAGACCCAGCATAGCCAAATAAATAAGTATTTTTTCGAAAATTAAAAAAAATAATAATAATAAATGTAAAGACCCAGATAGGTTGAAAGGAAAAGGGAAAGGAAAAATAGACCAGACTCTTTCCCATGCAAACCCTGCATACAAGAGAGCTGTTGTGATTGTACTAATATTAGACAAATTAAGACTTCAAGATAAGGAGTATTACCAGAGATAAAGAGGGATATTTCATAATGATAAAAGGGTTAATTCATTAGAAAGACATGATTATTCTAAATGTGTATGCATCTATTAATGGATCCTCAGAGTAAATGAAACAGGTCAGCAAAGCTACTCTCTCAATAATTAATAGAGCAACTAGACAAAAAAATCTGTAAGGCTATAGAATATTTGAACAAGACTATCAACCAACTTTACATAATGCGCATTTCTAGAACATTATTCCCAACACCTGTAGAATATACATTCTTTTCAAGTGCATATGAAATATTCTTCCAAATAAGCCATATGCTGCTGCTGCTGCTAAGTTGCTACAGTCATGTCCGACTCTGTGCGAACACAGATGGCAGCCCACCAGGCTCCACTGTCTCTGGGATTCTCCAGGCAAGAATTCTGGAGTGGGTTGCCATTTTCTTCTCCAATGCATGCATGCATGCATGCTAAGTCGCTTCAGTCATGTCCAATTCTGTGCGACCCTATGGACAGCAGCCCACCAGGCTCCTCTGTCCCCGGGATTCTCTAGGCAAGAATACTGGAGCGGGTTGCCATTTCCTTCTCCAAAATAAGCCATATATGGGACTATAAAATATGTCCAGTAAATTACCAAAGATTGAAAATTTTTAAGATATGCTGTCTGACAACCATGGGCTTAAGTGAAAAATCAATAACGTTTTCAACCTAATACATAGGGACAATGCATTTTTGAAGTGGTTAAAATGCATAGTCTCCTCAGAAGTACCTGGTTTCCCTTTCATCCATCCCTGGCCAACCATCCCACAGAAGAACCTTTCCTAAGGCTGTTTTCATTTTATTTTCTTCTCTTCATTCATTTCTGGATTGAACAGGTTCCACCTCTTCCTGGGTTTTACTCAAAATAACATGTTGTGTTTCCTTTCGTTATTTTCTGTAGAATACTTGGCCCAGGCTCACAGAGATAAGCTGGAAGAAAAAATATCAGAAATAAAAGAGCTATCATCACAGATACTATAGATCAGTGGTCCTCAACATTTTTGGCAACAGGGACCGGTTTCTTGGGAGACAGTTTTCCCACAGACTGGAGTGGAGGGTGGTTTCTGGATAATTCAAGGGCGTTACATTTATTGTGCACATTAGTTCTATCATTATTACATCAGCTCAACCTCAGATCATCAGGCATTAGATCCTGGAGGTTGGTGACCCCTGCTAAAGCTAATAAAAAAACTAAGCAATATTTTGCCAATAAATTTGGCAATTAGATAAAAGTGGATAAATTCTTTGAAAATACACACGCAAACACAACTTATCAAAATTGACACAAGAAGAAATAGATGATTTGAATAGGTATTTGTTTATTAAATAATTTGAATTAATAATTTTAAAAACTTCCCATTAAAAAAAACTCTAGACCCAAATGATTTCCCTGGTGACTTCAATTAAACATTTAAGAAATAAGTGACATCAATCTTACACAAATTCTTCAGAAAAATAGAGGATGATAAAATTCTCATTTAAAAAGCCAGCATAACCTTGGTACCACAACTAGACAATGATATTATAATAATTAAAAAAAAAAGCCACAGAGCAACAATTTTTTCATGAACATGAGTATAAAATTCCTGAATAAAAAATTAATAAAGTAAATCTAGAAAAAGGAGGCTATATGATAACTTAGGAATGCTGGGCTAATTTAACATTTGAAAATCAATGTGATTCACTACATTACAAAAATAAAAGGATAAACATAATCAATAGATGCAGAAAAATCACTGGAGAAATTCAGCGCCCATTCAACTCACAGATAACGTCCTCATGGAAAATGACAAAAATCTGCTTCAATCCCTACCTCCACCATACACAAAAATTAACTAGAATAGATGTGTGTATGGATGCATGCTCGGTCGCGTCCAGCTCTTTGCAACCCCACGGACTGTAGTCTGCCAGGCTTATCTGCTCATGGTATTTTCCAGGCAAGAATACTGGAGAGGGTTGCCATTTCCTATTTCAGGGGATCTTCCTGACCTAGGGATTGAAACTGAGTCCCTTGTTTCTCCTGCATTGGCAGGCAAATTCTTTACCACTGAGCCATCTGGGAAGCCCAGAATGGATAACAGACCTAAATGTAATTACTAAAACATTACAGTACCTAGAAGACAGTTTTTCGTCAAGTATAACATATTTTTAAAAAGTAGTAACCATAAAATAATTGATAAATGAGTCTTCATCAAAATTTCAAAAATATTCTGCCATTACTAAAATAAAAAATAAGACACAGACCAGGAGAAAATATCCTCAGTATATATGTCTCTAGTATGTAAAGAAGTCCTAGCAAATGAAGTCGCTCAGTCGTGTCCGACTCTTTGCAACTCCGTGGACTGTAGCCCACCAGGCTTCTCCATCCATGGGGTTTTCCAGGCAAGAATACTGGAGTGGGTTGCCATTTCCTTCTCCAGGGGAATCTTCCCCACCCAGGGATCGAACCCAGGTCTCCCGCATTGCAGGCAGATGCTTTACCCGCTGAGCCACCAGGGAAGCACTAAAGAAGTCCTAGAAGTCATAATTTTAAAAAAATCATCTACTAAAAATAAGCAAAATATTTGAACATACCTCACAAAACAATATTTATGAATGAGTATAAGCACATGAAAATTTGCTCCATATCTTAGTTACTAGGAAAATGTTCTAAAATTGCAATGTGATGCCACTTTACACACACTAAACGGCTGGAATTAAAAAGATAGAAAATATTAACTGTTGACAAGGTATGGATAGACTGGACTTGCTAGACAGAGCATGAAATGGAGAACTGTTTGGTAGGAGTTAAATGTACACTTATCATATGATCCAGATATTACACTCATAGGTAGTTACCCTAAAGAAATGAAGACATATATCTTCTAAAAGACCCATAGGTGAATATCCTTTGCAGGATTAGAGACAATAGCTCCCAGACTAGAAACGGTCCAGATAGCCATTAACATGTAAATTGATCAATTATGGTATATTCACACAGTTTAATACTATCCAGAATAAGCAAGATTGAACCTCTGATACATATCATGCTGCTGTTGCTGCTGCTGCTAAGTCACTTCAGTCGTGTCCGACTCTGTGAGACCCCATACACGGAAGCCCACCAGGCTCCCCCATCCCTGGGATTCTCCAGGCAAGAACACTGGACTGGGTTGCCATTTTCTTCTCCAATGCATGAAAGTGAAAAGTGAAAGTGAAGTCGCTCAGTCGTGTCCGACCCTCAACGACCCCATGGACTGCAGCCTTCCAGGCTCCTCCGTCCAAGGGATTTTCCAGGCAAGAGTACTGGAGTGGGGTGCCATTGCCTTCTCCGGATACATATCATAGCATGGATGAATCTCAAAAGTACATCGAGTAAAAGAATCTTGATATAAAATTAATCTTTGAAAATAGACATCAGAACAGTAGTTGCCTATGGTGGAGAGATTGACCAGATGGGGAAAATATGGGAACTTTTTGGTAATGGGTATGTCCTATATCTTGATTGCAGGGGTGGTTATATGGGTATATATATTTGTCAAAACTCATCAAATTATGCATTTAGAATCTGTGCAGTTCACTGCAGATAAATTTGAGCTTAAAAAAAGATGATCTGTTATGGAGACTGGGTTTTAGGAAGTGTAGAGTGAACTCTGGGGAAACAGGAGGCTATTCTGTTGACAAGCTGGGAGATGGTGGCACTTGGAATATAGCAGTGGCAGAGGGGTTGAGGAAAAGTGAGCAATGTTATGAGATGTTGAGGAGTTAATATAAATGGGCCTTGGTGATTAGAGCAAGAAGGTATGTCTTGGATTACTCTCAGAATTTTTGGCTTCATGCACTGAAATGAAGAACCCAAAGGAGTTCCCGGTTTGTAAGAAGATATCATGATGCCCAAGTCAGCTTTCCAGGACAAAGTCCTAACCGCGTCCCTTCCCTGCTCACTCTCATTTTGCTTACAAAATATAGTCCAAGCTCTCACAGACTTAGAGGATGAACATATGGTTGCTGGAGGGAAGGGACAGTCAGGGTGTTTGGGATGGACATGTACACACTGCTATATTTTAAATGGATAACCCGCAAGGACCTTCTGTACAGCACAGGGAACTCTGCTCAATGTTATGTGGCAGTCCGGATGGGAGGGGAGCTGGAGGAGAGAATGTTGTTGCTATTCAGCCACTCAGTCGTGTCTAACTCTTTGCGACTCCATGGACTGCAGCATACCAGGCTTCCCCGTTCTTCCCCATCTCCCGGAGCTTGCTCAAATTCATGTCCATTGAGTCAGTGATGCCATCCAGCCATCTCATCCTCTATTGTCCCCTTCTCCTCCTGCCTTCGATCTTTCCCAGCATCAAGGTCGTTTCTGATGAGTCGGCTCTTCACATCAGGTGTCCAAAGTATTGGAGCTTCCGTTTCAGCATCAGTCCTTCCAATGAATATTCAGGACTGAATTCCTTTAAGAATGACTGGTTGGATCTCCTTGCAGTCCAAGTGACTCTCAAGAGTCTTCTCCAACACCGCAGTTCAAAAGCATCAATTCTTTGATGCTCAGCCTTCTTTATGGTTTAACTCTCACATCCATACATGACCACGGGGAAAGCCATAGCTTTGACTAGATGGACCTTGGTCAGCAAAATAATGTCTCTACTTTTTAATATGCTGTTTAGGTTGGTCACAGCTTTTCTTTCAAGGAGCAAGTGTCTTTTAATTTCAAGGCTGCAGTCACCATCTGCAATGATTTTGGAGACCAAGAAGATAAAGTCTGCCACTGTTTCCATTGTTTCCCCATCTGTTTGCTATGAAGTGATGGGACCGGATGCCCTAATCTTCATTTTTTTGAATGCTGAGTTTTAAGCCAGCTCTTTTACTCTCCTCTTTCACCTTCATCAAGAGGCACTTTAGTTCCTCTTCACTTTCTTCCATAAGGAAGGTGTCATCTGCATATCCAAGATTATTGATATTTCTCCCGACAGTCTTGATTCCATCTTGTGCTTTGTTCAGCCCAGCATTTTGTATGATGTACTCTGGATATAAGTTGAATAAGCAGGGTGACTATATACAATCTTGATGTACTATTTTCCCAGTTTTGAACCAGTCCATTGTTTCATGTTCGGTTCTGTCACTTCTTGCTTGACCTGCATGGATACATGTGTAGGTATGGCTGAGTTCCCCTGTTGTCCACCTGAAACTGTCACAACATTGTTAATCTGCTATTGTTGTTATTCAGTGGTTAAGTCGTGTCTAACTCTTTGTGACCCCATGGACTACAGCAAGCCAGGCTTCCCTGTCTTTCACTATCTCCTGGAGTTTGCTCAGACTCATGTCCATTGAGTTGATGATGCCATCCAACCATCTCACCTTCTGTCATCTCCTTCTCCTTTTGCCCTCAATCTTTCCCAGCTATCCCTCAATACAAAATTAAAAGTTAAAAACAACAACAACAGTCCAAGCCTCTTAGACACATGAGGCCCCATATGATCTGGACCCTGTGACTTCTCCAACCTCAGGTTCCCTAACTCTCCTTCCCTCCCTCCCTTCAATCCTGTACTGCATTCATTTCTGGGAATGTTGTATCCTTTCAAGTTCTTACACATTTACATTAGATGAACTTTCTTCTTGGAAAACTCCTCAACTTGAGTGATGCATCAGTCCTTTCTTTTCGAGTCCCAGATTCTTCAGTGCTTGCCTCTGGTGCAGGAATCATTTGCTCTAATCTTTTGCTTTGCACATCTGTCTTTCTCAGTAGATTATGAACGCCTTGAAGGTAAGGCTATTCCTCATTTAACTTTGGTACTTCCTATGCCTACTGTCAATAATACTGAAAGGATGAGTAGATGGAGAAGGGTCGAGATGTCTGTTGTTGTACTTACCTTTCATTCTGTAAGATCTTATTAAGGTCCAAGTAAGTTCTCTGCAAAAGAGGAGGGAAAACTAAATCCTTTAGGTGGTAACAGATTATCTGGTAAGTGGCACTTAATCAGAAAGACTTTATGGAAGTGATTTCCCAAGAAAGCAAGACTACCATGCCATGTGTCAGATAAGGAAGTTCAGTTCAGTTCACTCGCTCAGTCGTGTCTGACTCTTTGTGACCCCATGAATCGCAGCATGCCAGGCCTCCCTGTCCATCACCATCTCCCGGAGTTCACTCAAACTCATGTCCATCGAGTCAGTGATGCCATCCAGCCATCTCATCCTCGGTCGTCCCCTTCTCCTCCTGCCCCCAATCCCTCCCAGCATCAGAGTCTTCTCCAATGAGTCAACTCTTCGCATGAGGTAGCCAAAGTACTGGAGTTTCAGCTTTAGCATCATTCCTTCCAAAGAAATCCCAGGGTTGATCTCCTTTAGAATGGACTGGTTGGATCTCCTTGCAGTCCAAGGGACTCTCAAGAGTCCTCTCCAACACCACAGTTCAAACGCATCAATTCTTTGGTGCTCAGCCTTCTTCACAGTCGAACTCTCACCTCCATACATGACTACTGGAAAAACCATAGCCTTGACTAGACGGACCTTAGTCGGCAAAGTAATGTCTCTGCTTTTGAATATGCTATCTAGGTTGCTCATAACTTTTCTTCCACGGAGTAAGCGTCTTTTAATTTCATGGCTGCAATCACCATCTGCAGTAATTTTGGAGCCCCCAAAAATAAAGTCTGACACTGTTTCCACTGTTTCCCCATCTATTTCCCATGGAGTGATGGGACCGGATGCCATGATCTTCGTTTTCTGAATGTTGAGCTTTAAGCCAACTTTTTCACTCTCCTCTTTTACTTTCATCATATGTCAGCAAATTTGGAAAACTCAGCAGTGGCCACAGCACTGGAAAAGGTCAGTTTTCATTCCAATCCCAAAGAAAGGCAATGCCAAAGAATGCTCAAACTACTGCACAATTGCACTCATCTCACATGCTAGTAAAGTAAGGCTCAAAATTCTCCAAGCCAGGCTTCAGCAATACGTGAACGGCGAACTCCCTGATGTTCAAGCTGGTTTTAGAAAAGGCAGAGGAACCAGAGATCAAATTGCCAACATCCGCTGGATCATGGAAAAAGCAAGAGAGTTCCAGAAAAACATCTATTTCTGCTTTATTGACTATGCCAAAGCCTTTGACTGTGTGGATCACAAGAAACTGTGGAAAATTCTGAAAGAGATGGGAATACCAGACCACCTAACCTGCCTCTTGAGAAATCTGTATGCAGGCCAGGATGCAACAGTTAGAACTGGACATGGAACAACAGACTGGTTCCAAATAGGAAAAGGAGTCCGTCAAGGCTGTATATTGTCACCCTGCTTATTACTTCTATGCAGAGTACATCATGAGAAACGCTGGACTGGAAGAAACACAAGCTGGAATCAAGATTGCCGGGAGAAATATCACTAACCTCAGATATGCAGATGACACCACCCTTATGGCAGGTAAGGAAGGGCACCCCAAAATACAGAATTTGTTTATAGCAATATTATTAATAAGGCGATACTGAAACCAAGTTCGTGAGTCAGCTTTGTTAGAGTTTTGGACACAAGGGAAGTGTTAGCTCGAGTATTTTCTTTCTTAAAGATCTTTAAGAGCAGAAGAAATGTGACATTACTGGATGTTCTATTTTCTGTCTCCAAATCTCAAAGTACCTCCCTCTGTATCTTCCCTGTTTCCCCCTTGGTTCCAGCTCTTACCGTCTCTTGCCTGAACTACTGCAATAGCCTTTCAGGTCTCCCTGCTTCCTAGGCTCCAGTGTCCCTAATCCATCCTAGGTTCTGGCCACTGAAGCCATCTTTTTCTAATGCAGTTCTGACTGGATCACCCTCTCTTAAAACCCCACCTGTATCCTATAGGAGAAAATCCAACCTTCTCAACAGGATCCAAAGGGTCCTTCATGTCAATGGCCTTGTCTCCTTTTTGCACTTAACTTTCTGCATTGTTATTGGTGGTCACTGTTTCTGATGGAAGATGTCCCATATGAACAAAAAGATTGAAAACTATCCTAGCCACCCTGCTTTCCCGCCATTCTTTTGACATGTTGCATTCATTTATATTGGTCACTAACAAATTGCCACAAAGTTAGCAGCTTAAAATAACCTGCACTTATTATCTCACAGTTTCTATGGGTCCATGCATGGTTTGGCCAGGTTCCCTGCTTCAGAATATGACCAGGTTGCAACGAAGGTGCGGCTAGGCTGCAATCTCATCTTGAAGTTTGACTTGGGAAGGGTCCACTCTGAAGCTTGCTAAGGTTGTTGGCAGACTTCAGTTCCTTGAAACTGAAGGACGATAGCCCTCAGCTCCAAACAAGCCTCCTGCAGCTTTTTTTGCCACATGGGTACCCCCACAGGCAGTACATAATATGGATACTTGCTTCTTCACAGCCAACAGAAGAGAGAGCAAGACAGCTAGCCAGATGGAGTCTTATAAATGTAATATAATCATGAGGGTGACATTTCACTTGAGTTACCCCACGCTGGTTCCAGACCCACCTCTGCATGATGTAAACTGGCTAGATAACCTCTGAGAAGACAGATGGAAAAGCTTCCATCTGCCTCTGCCACTTCGCCTCTTTGACTTTTGAGGCGATACTGGTCCTCTCCCAGCATTGATTGTCTCACTCGGAAAATGTGGGAAAAAAAGAAAAAAGATGCAACCCACTCTCTAGAGTGTTTATTAAGATTAGATAAGTTCAAACATGTAAATTGCCTATGGGGTGCCTGGCACACAGGAAGCTCTCAGTAAGAGTTTTGTCCTATCGAAGATGATTCCTGGGTTCAGCTGCTCTGAGGCATGTCCTAGTGTGTACATGATGCCATGGGAGCTTGGATGGGGATACTGTCTCTGGGTGGGGGCACTGCTTCCTCTCCATCCTTGTGTGGCTTCCAGAAATGACTTTTTCTGGACAGGATCCTCCCCCTGTAATCCCTCTCCATCCAGGCCTGCCCCTCCTGCTCCCCAGCAGCAGTCAGTGCTGCGGACAGGAGCCAGGTTCTCAGGGGACCAGGGCGGCTGCCCCTCAGGGGAAGAGACAGCAGTCAGGGTAGCCCCAAGACAAGTACAGTGCCTGCCATGGCTCTCAAAGCCCAGTTCCCTGGGGGCGGGGGAGGGGCACCATCCACCTTTTCTGGGGCTGTCTCTGAGTACTTTGAATTTCATTAGGGCAATTATTTCAAATGGAATTAAAAGGGTTTAAAATTAGACCCTAAACTCTTAACAATTAGTGACGCAGCGACCTGCCATCCACAGAGCTACAATAGACCTGTGTCGATTGGTACACGAGCACAATGCCAGTCTCTGGATTTGCATGCACTATTACAATAAACGGCTTTTAATAAAATGAGTATTCTTAATTACCGCTGCATTAATAAGCTGCAAATTAGTCATCATTAAAGGCCCCACGGTCCCTCTCCACCTCTCTGAGAGTCACTTGTGGGCTTCACCAGCTCAACCGCTTCTGCAAACTCTCCAGTTTTCCTGTGGCCTTTTAGGAAGAACCCCTAAAAAACAAACAAACAAACAAAAAAAAACCAGATTGGCCTCAGGACAGAGGTTTGAATGCTGAGTCAGGTCTCTGGGATCCTTCTTGCTGCCTGGCTCAAGGTTTCCAGTGTTACATAGGCTTGGGAAATACTATATCAGCTTAGAATTCTCAAACACTTTGACCACATCATTTATTCACTGTATTATCCATTCGTTTATTTGCCATATTAGGGACACTCACTGAGAAGGTATCCAGTATCTGCTTGAATCTCCCCAGGAGCTGGGGCAGCCCTGCTAAAAGGGAGCTGAGACCTGCCTGAGTTTCATTTCTGGGGCACTGAGTTCTACCCACCCACATGCCTGAGTAAGTTCTCTTTTTGTCCGTGTGCAAGTCTCCGGGGGAACTTGGGCAAGTCATGTGCCCTCCTGGACTTCTCTTCCCCCATCTACATGGTGAAGACATTAGTCTAGGCCAGGAGTCGGCACATTTTTTTTTTCTGTAAAGGACCAGATAGCAAGTTTTTTAGGCTTTGTGGGCCATGTAGTCCTTGTCATAAACTGAGAAACACACGGCATGGCTCATAGTTTCATTGAGTGAGACAAGGCTGTGGTCCATGTGATCAGATTGGTTAGTTTTCTGTGATTGTGGTTTTCATTCTCTCTGCCCTCTGACAGAGAAGGATAAGAGGCTTATGGAAGCTTCCTGATGGGAGAGACTGACTGAGGGGGAAACTAGGTCTTGTTCTGATAAGCGGGGCCATGCTCAGTAAATCTTGAATCCAATTTTCTGTTGATGGGTGGGGCTGTGTCCCCTCCCTGTTGTTTGATGTGAGGCCAAGCTATGGTGGAGGTAATGGAGATAATGGCAGCCTCCTTCAAAAGGTCCCGTGCATGCACTGCCACACTCAGTGCCCCCAACCCTGCATCACATCACTGCCAACCCATGCCTCTGCCACAGACTTCTAGACACTCATGGGCAAGTCTGGGTCAGTCTCTTCTGGGGTCACTGCTCCTTTCTCCTGGATCCTAGTGCACACAAGATTTTGTTTGTTCCCTCCAAGAGTCTGTGTCCCCAGTCCTGTGTAAGTTCTGGTGGCTCTATGGTGGGGTTAATGGTGGCCTCCTCCAAGAGGGCTTATGCCATACCCAGGTCTGCTGCCCCCAGAGCCCCTGCCCCTGCAGCAGGCCACTGCTGACCCGTACCTCCACAGGAGACACTCAAACACTCAAAGGCAGGTCTGACTCAGTCTCTGGGAGGTCTCCTGGTGCACACAAAATTTTGTTTGAGCCCTCCCAGCATCTCTGTCAACCTTAGTCACCCTGCTTATTTAACATATATGCAGAGTACATCATGTGAAATGCCAGGCTGGATGAAGCACAGACTGGAATCAAGATTGCTGGGAGAAATATCAACAACTTCAGATATGCAGATGACACCACTGTTATGGCAGAAAGCGAAGAAGAACTAAAGGGCCTTTTGATGAAAGTAAAAAAGGAGAGTGAAAAAGTTGGCTTAAAACTCAACATTCAGAAAACTAAGATCATGGCATCTGGTCCCTTCACTTCATGCAAATAGATGAGGAAATAATGGAAACGGTGAGAGACTTTATTTTAGGGGACTCCAAAATCACTGCAAATGGTGACTGCAGCCATGAAATTAAAAGACACTTGCTCCTTGGAAGAAAAGTTGTGACCAACTTAGACAGCATATTAAAAAGCAGAGACATTACTTTGCCGACAAACGTCCGTCTAGTCAAAGCTATGGCTTTCCCAGTAGTCATGTATGGATGTGAGAGTTGGACCATAAAGAAAGTTGAACACCAAAGAACTGATGCTTTTGAACTGTGGTGTTGGAGAAGACTCTTGAGAGTCCCTTGGACTGCAAGGAGATCCAACCAGTCAATCCTAAAGGAAATCATTCCTGAATATTCATTGGAAGGACTGATGTTGAAGCTGAAACTCCAATACTTTGGCCACGATGTGAAGAACTGACTCATCAGAAAAGACCCTGATGTTGGAACAGATTGAAGGTGGGAGGAGAAGGGGTCAACAGAGTTGTTGATGGTTGTATAGCATCATCGACTTGATGGACATAAATTTGAGTAAGTTCTGCAAGTTGGTGATGGACAGGGAAGCCTGGCGTGCTGCAGTCCATGGGGTTGCAAAGAGTCAGACACGACTGAGTGACTGAACTGAACTAAACTGAGAAACACAACTCAGAAACTGGCAGGGGACCAAATTTTGGCCCCTGGGCTATAGTTCGTTGACTCTTGGCCCAGGTGAATCATAAAAGCCCTGGTATCTCTTGTGTTCTATGAATCTGTAAAAGAGCTATTTTTCTACCAGGAATTTGGCGAAAACTTTGAGCATGAGCAAGCTTTCATGAAAGACATTTGGACTGAATGAGAGGATGTTTTGCTTGAAAGGTGATTTGTATCAACGTGACACAGGATGGGCTTTTCTTCCTTGCTCCTTATCACACCCATCAACACACACACATATACACACACAGACATACACACTGCAGTGGGCTACATGGTGGCCTCATGAGATAAGGTCCTAGTTTCTGGAACCTATGAATATAATCTGTATGGTAAAGTTTTGTAACTGTGGTTAAGGATCTTGAGATGAGGAGATTATGCTGGATTAACCAGATGTGCCCTAAATGACATCACAGATGTCCTTGTAAGAGAAAGGAAGAGGAAGAAGAGAAGAAAGCAATGTGAAGATGGAGGCAGAGATTGGAGCAATGCAACCACAGAACAAGGATTGCCAGCGACCACCAGAAGCCAGAAGAAGCAAGGCACAGACTCTCCTCTAGAACCTCCAGAGAAGGTAGAGCCCTGCTAACACCTTGATTTCAGTCCAGGGAAACTGATTTCAGATTTCTGGCATCCAGAGCTGTGAGAGAATAAATTTTGTTTTTCACCAAGTTGAAGTCATTTGTTAGAGCAGCCATCCTTTCTTCTGTAGGAAGTACTGGCATTCTTCATGTCTCTGTAACTACATTTTGGCTAAAAGAAGAACTACTAGTCATGATGATCCTTTCCATGGATTCTGCCCTCTTACCAAGTACACCCTGTGGTTCCTATTGATAAAACACTTCTATATGCATACAGTAGCCTTATGAGGAAGATGTAGAGTCTATTCCATACAGGATGAACTAGACTCCGAAATGAGAAGGGCTCTGCCCAACGTCACTCTCTTAGTAGGCATCTGAGCCAGAACTTGAGTCCAGATGGTCTGATTCCAAGCCTATACTGTAGTCCAAGCTGAGGGCTGGGCTAAACACACCAGCTGCAGGGAAACAAGCAGAATGGGAGGATTGGAACCAAATTTTTAGTTTAGGAAGTAGTCCCTCGGGAATGGGATAATACTGAATATGTCCCCAGGCCATGCCTAACTCAAATTCACTCTCTGATGAGGATTAATTGTGTATTCAGGGTCCAAGTTGCTGGCAGACCTGATCTGAGGGCAGCTCCTGGCTATGAATCAGCAGATCTCCTGGGGGTGGGGGGGTGGGGGGTGGGGGAGGGGCGCGGGATTGGACCTACCCAGGAGCTGGGGTTTTTGCATGCCCTGAAGATAACTCACTGATGTAGGTCTTTTCAAGCCCGTTGTGAAAGTCCCAAGCAGCACTGTGGTGACTGCCACAGAGGGATGCTCTGCAGCCAGCTACTCCAGCATTCTTTCCACCACAGCACAGCTGAAGAAACCAGACCACAGATGTGCTGATGCCCTTGGATGTGCTAGTTTGAGGCGGAGCAAACCTACCCAGAAATCCACCTTGCTAAAAAGCAACATCCTGTAAGGAAGGCTAGATATCTACTTTGCAAAAAGAATCACGACTGCTATAGCAGGAGACGTCATCAGTCTCGACCTTTATTTATTGCAAAACCCAAATGAGTACTTTGATTCAGCATTCTCAGAAGACCACATTATTGACTGAATGATTGAACAACCCACACTAGGAAAGGATAATGTATACAATTTATTATACATTTAATTCAAGTACATTTATTTCCAACAATCACAAATGATACATAGTCTGGCATTCTAAACTAGGAGGACTTACACTGCCTGATTTCAAGACTTATTACAAAGCTATAGTAATCAGTACAATGTGTTATCTGCATAAAGATATACAGATAAGTCAATGGAACAGAATAGAATCAAGAAACAGGTCAGTTGATTTTTGATCAAAATGTCAAGATGATTTAATAGGGAAATATGTAGTTTTTCAACAAATGGTGATGAAACAGCTAGGTATCTTTATGGGAAAAACAACAAGAACAAACTTTGACCCCTACCTCACACCATACAAAAAATTAACTTGAAAGGATCATAAACATAAAAGTATGTTTAGGCCTATGATCACAACAAATACCAGGACATAAAAACTACCCTGTCCTTTGCTTTATATATAGTATTAATTAGGGTTCTCCAGAGAAACAAAACAATACGATACTATTAAAATATGTAAGAGGAGATTTATTATAGGAACTGACTCACACAGCTACAGAGGCTAAGAAGTCCTACAGTCTGCCATCTGCAAGCCAGACAATCAGGGAAACCAGTTATATAATTCAGTTCAAATCCAAAGGCCTGAAAACCAGGGAGCTTCTGGTATTAAGTCCCACAGTCTAAAGGCCCAAGACTCAAGAACTCCAAAGTCTGAGGGCAGGAGAAGATGGAGTTTCAGCTCAGAAAGAGAAAGATTCACCTTTCTTTTACCTTTTTATTTCATTTGCTTCCCCCAATGGATTGAATGATACCCACCCACTTTAATAAGAGTAGATCTCTTTATTCAATCTCCTAAGATGCAAATCTCTACCAGAAACATCCTCACAGACACACCTAGAAATAATGTTTATCAGTTATCTGGGTATCCCTTAAGCCAGTCAATTTAACAAATAAAATTAACCACCATATATATATATATATATAATATTTTTAAATGTGAAAATTAAACATTTTGCAAAAGAAGATACACATATGGCTAATCACACATAAAAAGGTGATCGACTATTAATCACCAAAGAAATGCAAATTAAAATCTCAATGAAGTACTGCTTCAGACTCACTACAATGGCTAAAACTTAAAGAACAACAATACCAAGAGTTAGCAATTAACGTAGGACAACTAGAACTGTCATATATTTCTGATGGAGGGTGAAAAATTATAGAACAACTTTAGAAACAGTGTTGCAGTTTTTTATAAATTTAAGTGCACACTTCATGACACAACAATACCTACCCAAGAAAATTGCATGGTCACACAAAGATTTGTACACAAATACACCGGCCTAAAACTGGAAATAATCCAAATGTCCATCAATAGGTAAATGAATAAGCTGTGGCACATTTGTACAATGGAATTCTATTCAGCAATAAGAAAGATAAGAACTACTAATACATTCTACAACATGGATGAATCAGATGCCAGAGAAAACATACTGTGTGAATCCTTTTATATGATGTTCTAGAACAGACAAAATTAATCTACAGTGATGGAGAGCATGTCGCCAGTTGCCTCAGGAGAGAAATTTTGGAGGATTGACAACGGCACTTTGGGAAGAGATAGAAATATTCTATATATTGATCTGTGTGGTGGCTATACAAGTGCATTCATTTGTCAAAACTCAAGTGGGTTTATTTACTGTGTGTAATTAATTTTCTCAATAAAGTTTATTTAAATATGTGTGTGTGTGTGTGCTGTGTGGGTTGGAATAATTAATTTTCATATGCTTCTCGCAAAAGAGACTGGTGAAAACTCACACTCAGATTTAGACACAAAGACGAATTCAGCCCAGATTTTTCTTTTTCTTGTTCGCATACAAGGATCACCTAATACAGATTCTCCCCAGTCCCCATCTCCTGCTGGCCTGCACTGGCACCCCATGGTCTTGCATGAGGGCCTTTATCTAATTCTGAAAACTCCCAGCAGAGGCTGGGACAGCTATTGGGTTTGATAGAGGGAGATTCACTTTCTGCTCTGCATATAGAAAGAACTGAGAAGGAGATACTGGAATCAGACAGACAGAGCTTTGCTAAGATTGATAAAAGTTTAGATCAGTGGTCTCCTGAGGTTCCTAATATTTCTGCCTCCATCCAGTCACTAGACAGTCGCTGCCTTTTCCACAAGTGCAAACCTGCTTGTAAAGTTAACCCCATGGAGGAAGCGAGAATCCCGGCTCCTGAGCAGAGCTGCTCCATAAAACAGGGGATCTAAAGAGTTGGACACGACTGAGCAATTGAACTGAACTGAAGTTGTACTCAGTCTTCAACAGAAAGTACCCAGATCTAGCTAAATCCTGGGAGAGATGAGGAGGAATTGGGAGAGACTAAGAGTGGAAGTTCCACCATCTATAAAATTTAAGTAGTTGTGGTGCAAGGGAGCTGTGCTCATCATTGCAGTGACACCACATTCTCTTCTTTCAGGGACAATCTCAGTTTAAATCGGCTGCCATGTAATAATTGCAAATGGCGCCCTTTAACACCCTCAAAATTGCCCCTGTTTGGACAGTTAATGATGTGGGCACACTGCCTACCAATCGTATGGAAAGAAGTTTGCTTTCTTCCAGTGCTGATAGCAAATGCCTCTGCTTCTCACCAATTACTTCCTTGTTTTTGAGGCCCAGCAGTTCCTTCTCTCTGGGTACTCAATCTACTGCCTCCGGGTCCTGCGTGCACTACAGGGTCAGGAGAGTTTTGTAAGTCTTATTTTAACCAGTCACACAAGGTCCATTTGGGTTTCCCAAGTGGCTCAGTGGTAAAGAACCTGCCTGCTAAGGCAGGAGATGCGGGTTCCATCCCTCTGTTGGGAAGATCCCCTGGAGGAGGGCATAGTGACCCACTCCAGTGTTCTTGCCTGGAAAATCCCTTGGAGAGAGGAGCCCGGCAGGCTACCGTCCATTGGGTCACAAAGAGTCAGAACCAGCTGAGCACACACAGATGCATAAGGTCCTTTGGCAAACTGGATGAAAGCTGAAAATTAGCGGCCTACTGGGCAAATTCACAAGCCTTGATCTCTCTTTATTTTTAATTGAAATGTAGCTGATGTACAACATTATGTTAGTTTCAGTTGGGCTACACAGTGATTTGACATTTGCGTTCATTTTGCAATGATTGCCGTGATAAGTCTCCTGATCTTTCTTGAGCATTACCATGCAGTAATTTTCTGCTCAATGTTTTCCTGATTCATTTTTTCCCTCTGCTGGAGGAGGGCTGCACTGGAAGGGCCACAGGGACCTATGTGACAAAGGTTTTGTCCTTGCAGAGCTTCTAACCTAGACCTACATGGCCACTGGGTAACTCACACATGGATGGGGGCAGGGGTAACTTGACACAGGGCCTTGGAGCTCAGAGAAGGAGGAAGGTGTTCTAACAGTGGATATGGATGAGCAGCATGAGGACACAGTACCTGGGCAGGGCCTGAGATGTGAGAAGAGCAAAGACCAGGGGGAGACCTCTTGACTCATGCATGCCATATGGCAGCAGCCCATTGGGTCTTCCCTGCTACCCCTCTCCTTGCCCAGGACTTCAGCCTCTCTCCTAGGACATACTCTAACAATCCCAAGGACCATCTTCTTGTCCCTGCTCTGCCCTGATGCCAGAGCTATCTCCCTAAAACACAATTCTGGACACTCTCCAACCTAAGAACTTGGCAAGGGCGCCCCTTGCCTACAACATAGTAAAATGCACTCTCCTCCTTCCAGGTGTTGCATATCCAATTAAAGAAGGCCTCACTCGCCAAGAATCAGCTCGAATGCTCCCTTCTCTCTGCAGCTTGCTGATCCCTCCGGGCTGCAGGAGCCTCAAGCTTTCCTGTTCCCTTGTTGCACTTTAGTCGTAGTTGGGTTTGGAACTCTCAACCATCTGTTTTGTCCTGTAATTCATGGGGGTCATGTGCCTCCCACCTCCACCCCAGACTGCAAGACTCAATAGGGCAGGAATTGCATCCTTCATCGCTTTATCCCCAGGGGTCAGCCCAAAGCAGGCTCAGAGCAAGTGATGAGGAATTTCTGCTTCGTCCTGTAAAACCAAGGACACCCATGAGACAGCTGCCCATCCACTGCCTCCTTGACCTGCATGCTGGGCAGGCCCAAGGTCCCAGGAGGTGCCATCAATGACCAGCCAGGCCTTTCTTTGGAGGCATTTGCAGGAGAGCCAGCTGGCCTTCCAGTCATCATTTTGTCCTTCGGGTGGAACTAGACGGGGAAAAAAACGAAGTATGTTAGCTTACTGCTTGATCTTTGCTCCCATTAAGCAGAGCCACATCTAACGTGAATGTTGATGACTTTACAAAACCCAGTGTTTGGTATTCACTGAAAACCATTGTGTATTCCCTAAATAGTTCGTTTTGTTTTCAAAAGTTCTAAAAAACTCGCTGTATTGAAATGCATGTTGTTGCATCGATTTTTCTAAAATACACCTTGTTATCTTTTCTTTGGTAATTGGTGACTGGTAATGACTTTGGCAATTTAGCATGTTCTCTCAGACACTTTTTCCATTCCCCTTGATAACTGAAGTCAGGAGCGAGGGCCTGTCTGTCAATCTCTGACGCCTGTCAGCCGGCGTGATTGACGGCTTTTGGTCCCACAATAGAGACCATTTTTGCAGCCCCCGTTCTGTTATTTTCCCCTCCTTTAATACTTGTGGGGGATGGTGTTTGCTTTATAATCTGCGTTTAAAATCCAACTTGGAATGAGGCCAGCTCCAGAGAAATTATCACAATGTCTTGTTAGCTTTGCATCAGGAAAATTCTCCAGAGGGTTCCTTAAGCTATGATTCCACCTTCTGAAATTACCTCTGCTCAAAAATCTAAGCTTCCGCCTTCATCCTGATCCCTTCAAATTCCTGGAGAAAGGCCGAGGGGTCTGCCCAGCCGTGTTCTAATAGAGGGCACGACCAGGGGGAGCGTGAGCAGCTGGAGTGGAGTCAGGCCAGCCCTCTCTCCTGGGGCCTCTGTGTATAAGCCTCCACATAATGAGTGTGGGTCTGAGCGCTGGAGTTCAGCAGAATGGAGAAAGCTCTGGGTCTGCTGGGCAATTAGATTCCTCAAAAGCCAAGCAGGCAGGAGTCTCTCCCAACCAAGAAGAAGCCGCTTTTAGTTCAGCTTGATACCAGCAGGTCACAGAATTGTCTGAGCCCTTTAGAAAAGCAACTAAAAAGCAGCATCAACGAGGGTCAAGGATCTATATGGTGATGTGTCTGTCCGTGGTAGTGAGTACCTTGAGGTTCACAGATCCGTCTTAGATTCTGATGAAAACTGTAGCCCCAGTCCTTAGAAAAATATATATCCTTTCATGCTCAAATCCTGCCTACCATTTCATGAGAAACCACACCTCCTCTCAGGTCTGTGGCCGACTAGGGTTATATCTCTTGCTCTGTGTGAAGGTAGCTGGTGATCTTAAACAGAGAATGTCATGACTCTTTAATGCTGGATGCTGATCTGGAGGTTGACTTCCAGAGTAGAGTGTGTGTGAGGCCAGGTCTTGGAACCAGTGCCCTTGGTGGGAGCTGCCTGTGAGTGCATGTGGCTGGGGGGGGGCGCGGGGGGCGCGGGGTGGAGGGACGTGAGAGCCCAGTCTTGTAAACCTCCACACCCTGTAATTAGAGACTCTGGGCAGATAGGCAAGCACTAACCAGATTCTAGGCATCAAAGAAGAAAGACTGGAAATTTGGCCAAACTGAGGATCAAACCAGTGTTAGGGAACCAGAGAAGGAAGGAGCTGGGGAGGTCAGAGGATGGCCAGTCCCTGTGTCTCTTACAGAAAGAACTTCAAGAACTGACTCTGAAAATACCTGTTGGGTCCAGGCCTCCCTCCTCTATAAGGCCTGGGTTATCTTGGGAAGAGATGGCAAGTACTTCTTAAAGGAACTGAGCCTCATTGCAAAAAAGAAAAACAGTCCAAAATTTAGTATCTTTCCCTTCCCTGCTTTCCCTCCCAGCCAAACCACTGTCTACGTGTTCCAGGGCTTAAAACCTAAGAAGTTTTTAAGGGAAATGAATCTCCATGTACTGCCTGTACCTCCCAGGATGAGGTTCACACTTATTGACGTGGATGCCAAGCTCTATGAGAATAATATGGCCGGCCTTAGCTAGCAGGTACCTTTTACCGGGCATTTAATTTTTATATCAGGAAGCAAGTAGGTATGGTAGATGGACTAATAGCCCTGGAAAGATGTCCCCACATGCTATCTGCTAAATTTGTAAACCAGTTACTTTATATGACGAAAAGGGCTTTGCAGATGCCATTAAGGATCTTGAGATGCAGAGATTGCCCTTATTGTCTGGGTAGACCCAACGTCATCTCAAAACGGCCATTATAAGAGGGAGGCAGGAGGGCCAGAGTCAGGGAAGGATATAGGATGATGGAAGCAGAGGCTGGAGTAATGCAGCCAAGGTAAGGAACGAATTCTCCTTTAGGGTTTCCAGAAAGAACAGCTCTGTCCCACACTGTGATTTAAACCTCATAAGACCCATTTTGAACTTCTGAACTGTATAATAATAAATTCATGATGTATTAAGACACTATGCTTGCGGTCATTTTTTATAGCAGTAATGTGGTCATGTATGGATGTGAGAGTTGGACTGTGAAGAAGGCTGAGAGCCGAAGAATTGATGCATTTGAGCTGTGGTGTTGGAGAAGACTCTTGAGAGTCCCTTGGACTGCAAGGAGATCCAACCAGTCCGTTCTGAAGGAGATCAACCCTGGGATTTCTTTGGAAGAAATGATGCTAAAGCTGAAACTCCAGTACTTTGGCCACCTCATGTGAAGAGTTGACTCACTGGAAAAGACTCTGATGCTGGGAGGGACTGGGGGCAGGAGGAGAAGGGGATGACCGAGGATGAGATGGCTGGATGGCATCACGGACTCGATGGACATGAGTCTGAGTGAACTCTGGGAGATGGTGATGGACAGGGAGGCCTGGCGTGCTGCGATTCATGGGGTCGCAAGGAGTCGGACACGACTGAGCGACTGAACTGAACTGAATAGGGACCTAATACAGTTTGATAACACCCCTTATCTGCCCCCTCCTGTTTTTTTCTCCAAGTTACAGAGAACAGGTCTCAGTGAGGTTGAACAACTTGGTCCAGAGTTATGCTGCTTCTAAGTAGCCAAGTCTGCATTCGGTTCTAAGCCTGCTAGTAATGGCATTGAAACATGTATACTACCAGGTAAGAAACGAATCACCCGTCTATGTTTGATACAGGATACAGGATGCTTGGGGCTGGTGCACGGGGATGATCCAGAGAGATGATATGGGGTGGGAGGGGGGTTCAGGATTGGGAACTCATGTACACCCGTGGCTGATTCATGTCAATGTATGGCAAAACCAATACAGTACTATAAAGCAAAATAAAGTAAAAATAAAAATTAAAAAAAAAATTAAATAAAATAAAACCCCTGTCCTTAACCACCAAATACGTTGCCTCAGTGGGCTCCTTGTCAGCTGCGTCTCCCACCACCTTCTCTCCCACCCTCTGTACCCCAGCCAAGTTCATGTCTTTCCTCCTTCTGCTGTCTCTGCCTGGACATCCTTCCCCACTCATCTTTACAGTCTCTGGGCCAGACTATGACCACCTACTAGAAGAACCTTCTCTCCTTTCCCCAGTGAGCCACACACTTCCCTCCCACCGCTATTTCATCAGAGCCCAGGCTACATCACTGTCAGATCAAAGAGGTGCCACCTGCCTGTAAATCAGAATTCCCCAGGGCGTGGCTCTGAAATATCCGTGTGTATGCACTAGAAGGTCCATTTAAGAACCATTAGCGGTTATTTGGGCTTCCCTGGTGGCTCAGGTAAAGGACCCGCCTGCAATGCAGGAGACCTGGGTTTGATCCCTGGGTTGGGAAGATCCCTTGGAGAAGAGAATGGCAACCGACTCCAGAGAATTCCATGGATGGAGGAGCCTGGTGGGCTACCGTCCATGGGGTCGAAAAGAGTCAGACACAACTGAATGACCTTCACTTCACTTCACTTCAGCGGTTATGAACCTCCCAGTTAAAACATGAATTTCGCAAGGTCTGGGTCTTTCCTCTGCATTGCTCCATTGTGTTTTACGTATGAACTTGGCCTAGATATTTTTTTAAATTTTTATTTATTTATTTATCTTTGGCTGCACTGGGTCTACATCGCTGTGCACGGACCTTTTCTACTTGCATGTGGAATCTTCCTGCACCAGGAATCAAACCTGTGTCCTTTGCCCTGGCAGGCAGATTCCCAACCACGGGACCTCCAGGGAAGTCCCCAGATGTTTCTTTCATCAAACATCATTCTGGGTTTTTCTGTGACAGTTTTCTGGGCATGAGATTCATGTGTAAGTCAGTAGATTTTGATTAAAGTAGATGACCCTTCACAATGTGTGGGCCTCATCCAATCAGGTGAAGGCATCAATAGAACAAAGATTGACTTCCCTTGAGGAAGAAGAAATTCTGCCAGCAGATGACCTTTGAACTCAAACTGCAGCTCCCTTGGGTCTCCTGTCTAATGGTCCATTCTACAGATTTTGGACTTGCTAAGCCTCCACAATGGTGTGAGCCAATTTATTATAATAAATCTCTACATATATTGATCTATTTATCTATGGCAGTGGTAGTTAAGTCCCTAAGTCATGTCTGACTCTTTACAACCTCACGGACTATAGCCCACTAGGCTCCTCTGTCCTAATACACCCATTAATAGATATTTATTAGATGAGTTCAAGGTGGGGTTTATAGATGGCCTTTGTAGAAAACGTCAATAATATTTTCTTTTAGACTCAAAAGACTAGCATGAATCATTTCACAGATTACCCATCTAGGAGCCCAGAGTAGATGGGTACTTTCCTCTGAGTCAAAATTCCTGAGAAATTATGTTTCTTTCATTGACAGAGGTGTCTACAAGACAGTGGAAAGCTAAGGCAGATTCTTGGGGATGCTAGTCCTTCTAGGGAGGTTCAAAAGTGAGGAGGAATTCTTGCTGTATCTATGCCCTGGCACCAGAGTCTACTACTGGGGCAGCTAAGGAGCCATGGAACCTGAGGTCTGGAACACTCAGACTAACAAAACCCAGAGAACCTGGGCCACAGAACCATTCTGACAATATATTTCAGAACTTCTAATGATGCTTTCTGAGTGGCGGCTCAAAATGTAGAGCTGGAGGAGATCTGAGAGACCATCTCAAGTTCTGTTATACCTTGAAGCATTTCATTCATCGCTTGAATGGAATGTTTGCTAGGAGTACAGATGTGAACCAGACAGAAAAGGTCCCTTTCTCCAGGGGTCTTATTTGCTAGTTGAGTGAGAGTGAAGGAGAATGGACAGACAATAAACAAGCCAAAATACACAATTAAGGCAATTTCAGGTCCTATAAGTCTCACAGTTATCATGATAGTCTGGCTGGTGGTATTTTCCAAAGATAGCCACAATATCTCTGATTCCATGTTTCCGTCTAGAAACTTGCCGTGTACCCATGAAGAATTAAAGTCTTATTCTCTCCCAACTCCCCTGAATATGGGAAGGCTTGCAACTCACGTGTGGCAGAGAATGTGGCAGAAGGAAGCTGGATGACTTCCTAGGCCAGCCATAGGAGACGATCCTGCTTCTGCCTTGGGTGATAAAGCATTTGCCCTGCAGCCTGAACATCATGAAAGCATACCAACTACCCCGAGGCTGCCATGCTGTAAGGAAGCCCAAATCAACCTCGCTCTCGAGACCACATTAAGAGGCCCCCAAATTACATAAACAGAGAGAAAGGGATGCCCAGCTAGCTTCCAGATGCGCCTGCCTTCCACTCTTCCAGCGGCAGTACCATTACCGTCGCTACATGAGGGATTCTGAGCCAGGTTATCCAGACTAGTCCTTCTGATCCTCCCACACTCCACCCTGAACCTAAGACATAGCTCTTTCCATCTCCCAACCTTGCTATTATTCCTCTTTCCTCTTATCCATGTTGGAAACAGCCAAGTCTCTCCTCCACGGTCCCACAGACCACTGTGCCTTAAACTTAGTGGGAGACATAAAGTGATGGGCTAGAGGGGCCGTTTAGGATCCAGGATCAAGGTTCAGGTTCCGGAGCTGCCATGTCTGGCCTATGTGATCAACTTTAGGTGGTTTGCTCTACATTCTTGGGTCTTGAGAGTCTTATCTATTAAGTGTAAATTTAAAATGTCTACTTCATAGGGTCATTGCCAAAACAACAGATGACTCTTAAGGGTTGGTTTCAAGTCTAAGGAAGCCTGACAAACAAAAGAGATTTTAAATCAAACAAAAAAACATATCATGACTGGACACAAAGAGGAATGGCCTGCTGCTGGGGAGGGGATAAAATCACTGGAGTGGTAAAAGGTCGGTTCAACCTGAAGGTGTTTAAGATGAAAATAGCTGGCTGCCTCTCTGGAGGGCAGCCTATGCTCCTGGTCTAGAGGCTGGAGTCTGGATGACCTCAAGATCCCTTCTGTTGGTGAATAAGTTCATGTATTCATTCAAACACACCTGGATTCAAGTTCCAGTTCTCCAACTTGCTGGCTTTGTCAGTTTGGGCAAAATGATACTTAGTCTGCTCATCTGCAAAATGAGGAGATCATAGTACCTGTTTGGGGGAGATATTCAGAGGTTTAACAAGAATAAAGTGAACATGCAAATCCCTGTGTGTTCTATGTGTGCTACCATGTTGTCAGTTAGTTGGCTTTTTCTTGCTTACAAAGTACCAGGTCCTGGGTTATACTCTGGGCAGGGGTTGGGGGTGCGGGGGAAGTACAAGTATGAAAGTATTTCCAGTCATGGAGGAGAGGCAAGTCCTATACCTCAGTTGCCAGCTCAGGTTTAAATCAGTGACAGGGTTGTGGCAGGAAGGCATCTCACTGGGAGATGGAGATTCACCCTCAGCCCCTCATGACTTCCTGGGACCCCGTTTCAAGTCCCATGAGGTCTGGCAGAGTTTGGTCTCTCTGAGAGCTCCATGTCCTTACAGCAGAGCACCATCTTGCCCCCTTGTTTGAGCTGGATTTCTGCCTCCCTGTAACCAATGGTACGTGAAGAATGCAAAAATGTTAGAAGATCATCAACGCTCTTTGGGAGCCCTGGGGAAGGTGAAAGGTGATTATTTTTCTTTGGTGCTGAGGGAGGTTTGGGGCCAGGAACTTTTAACGCTTAGGTGGGCATTGGACTTAACATTGTTTGGGGATGAGGCTTCCATGGAGTGAAAACATGGTCAAAAGGATGGAAGGTGGAAAATGCAATTTGACACGTGTCAAACACTGAGAAGCCGTACAAGCCTTCAGGAATCTGGTATGTGTGAAAGGGAGTGGGGAGCCCCAGGGATGGAGAGGTAAGCAGAAGCCAGGTCCTGCAGGTTCTAGATGACAGATTAGAGACGGGACATAGTTAGTGGGAGGCTGCTATATAACACAGGGAGCCCAGCTTGGTACCCTGTGATGCCCTAGAGGGATGGGAGAGGGGAGAGAGGCTCAACAGGGAGGGTATTTATGTATACTTATGGCTGATTCCCATTGTTGTATGGCAGAAACCAATACAACATGTTGTAAAGCAATTATCTTCCAATTTTTTTTCCTTTAAAAGGAATCTGAAAGTCCCCCTAATAAAGATGATTTTCTGGTACAGTAAATAAATAAAAAATAAATAAAGAGATGGGACTTTCTTCATAGGAAAAAGGGAGTTACCATGGATGACTCTCAAGCACAGGAGTGACAGAGTCAGGGACGATGCCAGCCCTTGATGCTGCATGAGTACGTTCCAGCCCTGGGCACAGAGACAGCAGAGAGAAGGCCGTGGCAGTGGCCGGGCCAGAGATGGTGAGCCTGGGGCTAGTGCAGGGACAGGGGACATGGACAGTGGAAACTGATGGGGTTATCACTAAGGCTGGCAGGAAGCAGTGCTCCAATCAGCCACTTGGTCATGTGACTACTCCCCCTGCCCAGTGCCAGGGAATGATGGGGCATCAAGGCAGCACCCCCAGGATCACAAGGAGTGAGCGGAGAGTTTCCTGCAGGAGCCAGAAGGAATGCAAGGAAACCACGTGCTGGATGAAAACCAAACAAACACAAACGAGCTTTGTCATAAAATCTGGTAGAACATCAAACCTTGGGGCAGGTGGAAAAGAAAGAAAGGTGTAAAAACTCAACGTCACAGTGGTGCTCATTGCAGCATTGCTTTTAGTGGGAAAAACCGGGCGGTCCTGGAATGTCCAGTAGCAAGGGATGGTTCAGTTCAGTCTCTCAGTCATGTCCTACTCTTTGCAACCCCATGGACTTAAGCATGCCAGGCCTCCCTGTCCATCACCAACTCCTGGAGCTTGCTCAAACTCATGTCCATCGAGTCGATGATGCCATCCAACCATCTCATCCTCTGTCGTCCCCTTCTCTTCCTGCCTTCAATCTTTCCCAGCATCAGGGTCTTTTCCAATGAGTCAGTTCTTCACATTGGGTAGCAAAGGTTAAACAAATTATGAACCATCCATTTCCTGGAGCTGTCCCCAGTTTAAAAGGAAAGGGTAGATTTGAATGCACAAGCATGAAAATGCATCCATGAGATAGCAGAGTGTGAAAAAAAAAAAAAAAGGTTACTGAACAATGTGTATAACATGATCCTATTTATGCCATAGAGAGATGTAGCCTTTCTTTTTTTAATTCCAGGAGGGCTTTGTCTTACAAGTACTGCACTCACGGAGGAATAGCACTTGCTGGGAGCTATACTTGGGGTGAGGGCCCCATGTTGATAGGGTTCAGGAGGGCACAGCCCAAAGAAAGAAGGGATGAGTGGGAGGAAGTGAGAAGAAATTTTTCACAGCTGCTGAGAGTGAGACACTTGGGGGAGAAGGAGAGATGTCTGAAGCTGACTTTTTCAAAGCTGTAAAAAGCCCCGGCACCACTTTTTAAGGAAACCAACAATAACAATTCACAATATTCTTCAGGCTTCTGGAATCACTTTGGGTTATTTTGGATGCGCTGTTGGGCAGAGACTGGCCTTAAAGGCTCCTTAGGTATATTTGGGTCACATTCATATATATTTGTATAAGCATTAAAAAAAATCTGAAAGCATATACACCAAACTGTCAACAGCGGTTATCTCTAAAGGATGAAATATCCAGGGACTTTATTTTCCTCTGTGCTTTTTAAAAAAATTTTTTAACCTGAATATGCATTATTAGAATAAAGAACACAGATATAAAGAGAGGAGAAGGGGGAAAAAAATCTACTAAAATCAGACAAAGTACATAGCAAATAAATACATCTTAGCTACAAGCATGCTCAATAAACAATAACTAAGTGACAAATTTAAATAATGTTTGTAACTGAGACTTAAGTGATGAAAACCCAACACAATGGGAGAGCTCCCTCCCCACACCCCAGCAGTGCCAGGCAGGATCCTTGGACTGGGGGCAGAGACCTGGTCTCCACTTTCAACAGGAGCCTTAGGGTGGAAAGTCTTCAGCCCACAGGCTTTGACTTGTTCCAGAAAAGGCTGCTAGGAGAGGAGCCGCAGGGCAGGTTCCCAGACGCGTTGTGAGGCTGTGCTGTTACCTGGCTTTCTCTCCTGCTGCTGTTCTTCCTTTGTTTCTCCTCCCTTCTCCAGTCTTTCTTCCTCTCTACCAATCCCAGTTCAATTCAATAAACATCATGGGACTCAACCTACACTGAGAACCCGCAGTTCACAGATGCCTGGGTGAGTTGCAGTTGTGGAGTGGGGGTGGGGTCCCAAGGAAACCAGGAGAAGCACATTTGTCTTTGAGGAACCCCGATCCACAGGAGGGCTTTCCTCGTAGCACAGCTGGTGAAGAATCTGCCTGCAGTGCAGGAGCCTCAGGTTCAATCCTTGGGTTGGGAAGATCCCCTGGAGAAGGAAATGGCAACCCACGCCCATTTTCTTGCCTGGGAAATCCCATGGACAGGTGAGCCTGGCAGGCTGCAGTTCATAGTGTCGTAAGAGTCGGACACAACTGAGCGACTGAACCACCAAAGGAATTCTTGGAGTGATGGTGCCTTCTGAATTTGAATCCACAGGAGAGAGAGGCCCCACAAAGCCCTAGGCAGCCAGATCTACGGGAAAAGGGACGTGCCTGCAGCATGGTCTGAAAGCACAGTGTAGGTCAGTATCCTTCCCTAGAGGCCAAGAGGACATTGGAGCAGAGAGGGAGAATCCAGGCAAGTACACAGCAGACAGAGAGTGAGGCTGGAACAGGAATGGATGAATGATGCGTGACAAGGAAGAGCAGGATCCAAATCCAAAGGTGGAGAGCCTTGAATGCCTCACAGAAGAGCTGAGGCTTTATCTTCTAGATCTGGGGGAGTCCACCACAGATTTAAATGGGGGCATGACAGAGTCAGGTGTGCTTCTGAAAACAGTGTCTGGAGCGATATGGAGGATAACTTGGAAATGAATGGATTGAAGCCAGCAGAGAGGACTAGGGCTGCAGAACAGACTGGGCATGATGTCATGAGGTCCCAAGCAAAGGCTATAGCAGTGGGGATGAGAAGAGGCTGAGAGAACCAGGCACACTCTGGGAAGGGCCAGCTGTGGTCTGGGGCGGAGGCCAGAGAATTCCCTGTCATCTGGTTCACAGAGAGAAGACCTCCTTATTGTGCATCATTCATTCATCTTATGGTGTGTCATTCATTCATGTGAGAGACACGATTGATGCCTTCTCTATGACCACCCAGCCCAGGCTAGTCATCATCAGAGTGATGTAAATGGGACATAATCACTGCCATCTAGGAGCTCAGAGTCCAATAGAAAAGACAAACACAATAGACTGAGGGCAAAAATGGCCCCAATTCTTCCTCGCTTGTAAGTATAGATGTCTTTGTGCAGTTACTTTGAAGGTCTTCTCATATAAGCAGGAGTCTATTCCCTATGCCAAGAGTCAGGGCTGTCCTGTGATTTGCTGTGGACAAGACCATCTGGCACTTCCAGGCCCAGGCCTAGGAGTGTCAGGGACCCTGATGCCCAGTCTCTTGGACCCTTGTCATAAAATCCCCCTTAGAATAGAGTCAAATCTCTTCAGCATCCTAGCTGGGGTGAAGGAAGTATAAGAAAACACAGTCAAGATCAGCCTAGCCCCAGCCAAACCTGCAGAATCTCCCAGATGACTCCAATTCACAAGCAATAATAAGTCATTTCAAGCACCAAGTTTTGGGTGATATGTTCTATGATCATAACTAACCGATAGATGTATAATCAATTAATTCTTTTCAAAAGTAGATATCTCATAACCCAGGTGTCACAAAGGCAACACAAACAGCTTCTGGTCTCATTCCACACCCACCTTGAAGGAGACATCAGCGCCAGATCTTACTCTGAGGAAATAATTCTCCATGGGTCTCTTGCATTTCTGCACATTTTGTAAGCCAATGTAGCAACTGCCTTTGTTTGGGACAATTCTTTAAATATGTCCGTGTAGCAAATAGCCCTGGAAACTGGAGACATTCTCTCTCCAGAACCAAGGCAAAGTTTGTTTGTTTTCCAGTGTAACATACATCTCTCTCCAGGGAAAGTTCCAACTGGGCTTACCGCTCATTATAAAAGTCTTGGGTTCTGTAAGCTAGGGGTTCCTTTCTAGTGACAAAAGCCACTGCATGTGCTACAGACGCTGGCTGACTATCTTGGAGTCACCCTGCAAGAAAGGAAGCTTGGGAAACGAGCACGAACATGACACCCTCGCTACTGCTTTGGTCATGAGTCACAGCGAGCTCTGGGTCTTATTCCAGGGGCTTCTGTGTCCTGCCAGCATCCATGACACTGCAGAAAGCTCACTTGTCAGCTTGCAAGCAGGCTGAGTCTCAGACCCTCGACAGTGCGTGATCCTCACCCTTCCAGAAACAATTTAATCCAAGTCCACAAAGCCTTAGTGGGTCACAGGTTTTCCTGAAAATGTCCTGGGAAGACAACAGAGAGGTTTATAGCCCAATACACCTGAAACTTAATACGAACCTCCCGTGACACTTGTATTCCCCCCACATAGGCCTCCAAACTTCCTCTTCAGCCGTCAACTGCCTCTGCCCCCTACTGCAGTGATCCTCAACGTTTTGGGGACTGGTTTTGTGGAAGACAATTTTTCCATGCGGGGAGGAAGGGGTGGTTCAGGCAATAATGTGAGCGATGGGAAGCAGCAGATGAAAGCTTCACTCACTTGCGTCCCCATTCACCTCCTGCTGTGCAGCCCAGGGGTGAGGGGGGGGGGATTCCTGCCTTATAGACCCTTCCCCATCCCACCCCCAAGTCAGCCCCCCGAGATATACACCCCCACCCTGAAGTCTTTCTACAGCTCTTCCTTTGCTTAAACAGAGAAATTTAGCATGGCACCCCACAGTTTAGCCAGTCCAGTCTTCCTATACCAATCACTCACCCAGTTTTCTTGGAAGGAGCTAAATGGCATAAATAATAAGATATTACAAATGTGTCAATATTCACCCCTCCCTGGAGATCAAGGGGACACCTAAGCCAAGAGAATTAGGATAAGTACACAAAAGACAGTGTACAGGTAGGACCAAAGTTCAGGAGCTGTCAGGAAATAGGATGGGGGGCAAAGAACAGCAGGCTCCAAGTCCCAAGGCGAAGGGCATTGAATGTCACACTATAGGTACAAGGGAGAGAAGAAATATTTCTGACTGAGACACCTAGTACAGATTTGCAAAAGGTGACATCGATCCCTGTAG
Organism: Budorcas taxicolor; assembly: GCF_023091745.1. Taxonomy (NCBI): domain Eukaryota; kingdom Metazoa; phylum Chordata; class Mammalia; order Artiodactyla; family Bovidae; genus Budorcas; species Budorcas taxicolor. The sequence continues at coordinate 107,771,119 of NC_068912.1, forward strand.
GATGAGTAGGTTTTCCAAAGACAAAAAGAGCAAGAGGCTGCCGTGGGAATGGCATGTGAAAAAAAGGCAGAGACAGAGAGAGGACCCTTCAGAGGCTAGAGGTTAAAGACCCACTTGGGGTACAATCCCAGATATTTGCTGGAGTTTCTGGAACTGAACGGCCTGTTGGAACCATGATGAAATGTAGCTGATCTCTGGAAGCTGGGCACATGTGTGAGGTTCTTTATATTCACACATGAAATATCAAAGCACAAGGACTTGTAACCAAAGGAAACACCCACTAATCATAGTTTTCGCCAGGAACACCCTAACTGACATTTTAATTAACAAGCTGTTCTCCCCCCCTCCCCACTCCGTTTTTAATATAAGGACTTCTTGTTGCTTTAAATCTAAAATTAATTAAGTGAGAGTTCTCCTCTGGAGTGGAGTCTATGGCTCGTGCTAAACCGACGGGAGTGATAAGGTAAGATCTATGGCTGGGAGAGGGGCGAGCACGGAAAAATTCTTGGTCTCTGCAGCTGAGGCAAACCCCGCCAGCCACAGCCCACCTGCTCCCTGAGGACCCAGGGATCTTGGACTTTTTCCAAGAAATAGCCCATGTGAATCTGCAGCCCTGCTAAGACCTAGGAGAATTGAAAAGCTTAAAACACAAAGTCCTAAGAGATCTGACCCCTCCCTGTCTCTCTGACCTCAGTCTCACCAGGTCCCCACCTCATTCACAGGCCCAGCCACCTTCGCCTTGCTATTCCCCAAACACGACAAGCTCATTCCCACCTCAAGGTCTTTGTGCCTGTTCTTTCCTGTGCTTGGGACACTCTTCGGCACAATGCCCAGGGCGGGTCTCAGGTGGGAGATTGCTTCTCTCTCCATACATTTTTTTTCAATTTTGAAAATGTTTTCAGTTTTGGCTGCGCTGGGTCTTCACTGTGGCATGCAGGCTCTTCCTTGTGGCAAGTGAGGGCTTCTTTAGTTGTGACATGTGGGCTCAGTTGCCTCGAGGCATGTGGGATCTTAATCCCAGACCAGGGATCAAACCCTGGTCCCCTGCATTTGAAGGTGGATTCCTAACCACTGGACCACCAGGGAAGTCCCTCTCTATACCTTTTCTAACTATAGTCTCATCAATCCCTCCCCCCACTCTGTTATCCTGATTTATTATTTTCGTGGCACTCGTCATTAACTGAAGTCATGGGTCATTTGTGTGTCCAGTCTCTGCCTCCCTCCACTAGAATGGCAGCCCCAAGAAAGCAGGATTTGTGCTTTGTTCATTCAGGCCAGCTGATGCTCGGTCACTGTTGGTTGAGCCAATGAACGGAGGGAGGCTTTCCTTTTGCTTATAATCCTCTCCTCCCCACTTCTCTTCTCTTCTCTCTCCTCTCACCCCAGCTTTACCTAGCTGACGTGTGCTCATTCGTTTGGTTTCAGTTTGTTTCTTCACCTTTCAATGGGTTGGCCAACAAAAAAAAAATCATTCCCATGTCTCCATAAGATGTTACGGATTTTTTGGCCAACCCAATAGATGGGAGTTGGCTCCTCTCTGATACTCTCTTTGATAGCATTCATCATAACCCAAGTTAAAAATTATTATAATTGATTATGCCGTGTCTATCTAGAATATAATCTTCATGAGGACCAGGGATCGATAAAACACTTCATAGTGAGGAGCTGCTATTTAATACGTTTATCATCACCACGACAGAGGATTTTTCTGATCAAGGCAAACAGAAGGAAGATCTTCCAGGCATGCCTCAGACACAGCCCCACTTTCACAGCCGGGAAGGGACTTGTACGATCTGAGTGGGGGTCCACAGTCCAAGGGACCTTGGCCCAAGAATCCACTGAGGCCCCTTCTTGCTACTGGAATTTGTTTCTTGGGGCAATGAGTCAGCTGTGGAGGACCTCATCCTTTTGCATACGACATATTTATCTATTCATCCCCTGATGGACATTTTAGGCTGTTTCTAATTGTTTTGCTGTGACAAATAATTCAGTCATTATCTCTTCATTCTCTTGCACCATCAGACTGCTCCTTCTCTACCAGATTGTTCCCACAAGCCAACAAACACATCAGTATTTCTCTTTTAAAAAAAAGATAATTAAAAAATTTAAAAACACACACACACACCTCTGTCCTTCTCCACTCTGTTCTAGCCACCACCTCAGTTCTCTGCTCCTTTTTGAAGCAAAACTTTTCAAAGCGTGGCTTTCACATCCCTCCATATTTTCATCCCAGTCCCACAGCTTCACTAAAGCAGTATGCAGCAAGGTCACCAGTGACCTCTGTATGGCTGCATCTGACAGGCAACATTCAGGCTCACTCTTCCTCTTTAATTGTGAGTATTCTGTGGCATCCTTACCGCTTCTTTGGAAACTCTGAGCACTTCCTTTTTTCTTGGTCCTTTTTCTAAGAAGGGCTATTTCTTCTCAATCTCCTTTGCTGATTTGTCCTTAACTCCCTATGCTCCAAACAATGGCAGATCCCAGGACTCACTCCTGAGACTGCTCTTCCCAACCCACTGAATCTCTGGGTGATTCCTCTGTCCCCACAGCTCGACATGCAAGCTACACGCTGCTGACTCTCAAGTTTCAACCACCCATCTGATCCCTCCAGCGTTGCACATGCAGCTGCCTTCTTGATACTATCATTTTTATGTCTAATAGCTTGTTAAAGGTAATGTACACATAAACACCCAAAGTCCTGTTACCTGTGAGGTCTCCTCCATCTTCACAAACAGCAGTTCCACTCTTGCAGGTAGGTGCTCAGACCAAAAGTCATGGGGTTGGCCTGGACCTTAGTTTCCTCTCAAACCACATGTTCAGTCCTCCAGCTAGTCTCGTCACCTCCAACGTGTACCCAGCATTGACTCCAGATACTTCTCCGTGATGACAAGCCATGTCATCCCTCTCCTGCGTTATTGTCACAGCCCACTTCCTAGTCTACTTTCTAACACAGACACAGCAGCTTGGAGTGATCTTCACAAAACGACATTCCCCGAGGGTTTCCCATCTCACTCAGAGTCAAAGCCAAAATCCTTTCAAGTGCCTTACAGGATTCTATATGAGCTGAGCCCTGGCTATACTCCCCCTAACCCTCCCACTCCATCTCTCACTACCCTGGCCCCTATTCTCCCAGCTCCAGCCATCCTGACCCACTTGCTTGCCTCAAACTCCCCTCACCCGCTCCTACCTCAGGGCCTTTGCACTAGCTGGTCCCTCTGCCCAAACTCCCGCTCCCCACACAGCCATATCCACGTACTTCACTCTGCCCAGATGTCTCCTCATCAGAGAGCCTCCTTCAACTGCCCAAAACAGAAAGGCAGCCCCTCTCCCAGGGCACCCTTCCCACCTTACTTGGTTTCACTCTCCCCCGTAGCCCTTATCACCATCAGTGTCCACAAATAGAACCCAAGCTGCATGAAGGCAGGGTCTCCCATGCTTTTTTGTTTACCGTTCTATCCCCAGTACAGAGACCCCATAACGGGTGGATAGTAAACAACTGTAGAATGAATGAGCAATCATCGGTATGAGCATCACTGTCTATACCCGGCTTGCTCCAGGTCAGATGCAGGAACACAGCACCTCATTGATAGAGTGCGGACATTTTCAACTTTCCTGGGTGCAACTGAGTTGTTGTCCAAAACGCCTGGCAGTGAACTTGTCATTTTCTCAGATCCTCCCCAACACTTAAAATTTTTGCCAAATTGGTGGGTAAGAACGGTAGCATGTTGTTTTAATGTGTATACCCCAGTTACTAGTAAAGTGAGGGCCTTTTCTTCTTTCCTAATACCTTCCTTTCATCTTCTTGCCTCATCTTCTCCATCAGGCCAGCCTCTCTGGGACTCAACTGACAACCGAGAAGGTCCAGGCCAGCCGTATTCTCTGATGTAATTCAGTTGGCAAGTATTTACCAAGCAGCTCCACAGTCCAGGCCCTCATCTAGGCCCTGAGGCTGTTCTGTGAACAACAGAGATGAAGCCTTACTTGCATGAAGCTTGTCTCTTTGAAGGAAGGTAAAGCAGATAATGAACAAGGACACAAGTAAATGAGATCAGTTGAGCCCACACTCAGCGCCGTGAAGCAGAGTGGCAGGCGGGGTGGAGGAGGGAGGAGTTCTCATAAAAAACCCTTTCTGCAGAGAGGAGGATATTTGAGCTCCATGAGATGAAGTTAGCAGTGGAAAGATCTAGGGAAACACAATCTAGGCAGAAGAAACAGGAAGCTCAGAAGCTCCAGGATAAGCTTGGCAATTTTGAAGGAAAGGAAGAAGCCTGAGGAGCCTGAAGGAAGGAGCTGGATGTGCAAAAATCTGGGGAGGAATATTCCAGTTGAAGGAACAGTAGATGCGCGGGCTGTCAGGACAGGGGAGCCTACAAGGCTAGTTAGAGGACCGAAAGGGATCACTGATGCTGAAGCAGAAGGAAGAGGAGGATGGAGCATGCACAGGGCAGGGGAGGGAGGAGGGCTAGAATGACAGATCCCGGTCTGGCATTGAAAGGGTTCTGGGCTTTATCATAAAAACAAGGGGCAGACGATGAAGGAGTTTATGCCAGGAAGCCATGTCTTCAAACATTTACATCTTTAAGAGAAGCCACATGAAGCATGAATTGGAGGAAATCATAAACAGGCTGAAGGAGACAGGTTAGGAGGCTGCAGCAGATACTGGCTATTTTTATGAACCTCTGAAAGCCCTTCTCAGATTTGGGGACCCATCATTCTGAGCCTTGTGGGCCAGTTCTCCATGCCAGAAGCTAAAACAACAGAAACTTGCGGGGAGTGAGCTGGGACAGCCACTTCACTGCTCCTGCCTGGGTTTTGAGTCTGGAGCCAGTGCCACAGAACAACCAATCCAAAGTCATTCCACTGCAGACGTGGGAGTGCATGGTAGCATTCATCGTGACCATCAGAGGAGGTTCTGTTCAGCTCTGATGCAGGCATGGGCTGGAGGACACGGGGTGTTCAAGAAAGCATGGCCCCAAAGAAAGCATTGCTCAGCCCTAAAACTAGAACCTGGCTGGAAGTCAAGCCCCATGTGGCCAGAGCTTTCCATTTTCCAGAAGAAGCTGAAAAGCCAAAATTTTACATAAATCTCCCTGTGTTTATGCTTATGCTGATTATGCATTAAAATTTTTAAAGCCCTGCAGGTTAGAGCAGAAAGGTCAGACAGAACTTGCCGGTGACCAGCTGATAACCTCTCCTAATGTATCAACCTTTCGGGATGAGGAAGCCCTTTATTCCATCTAACATGGTGAAAAGGGAGCATTTTAGCAGAGAGCTGGGGAACAGGCAGCTGGAGATAGAAGTTGCTTGATTAAAAGGAGCCAACCAAGTCTCAGCTTCTCCCCAAAGTATACAAGTCCAAGGGCAGAGGCTGAGCTGAATTCAGAGAAAAGTAAGTTGTGGCAGCTCTAGATTAAAGGAACATAGCTGTAGAAGACCAAGATGGAGAAGGAGAACAAATCTCCAGGGAGACAGCCCTCATCTGAAGGCAGCCCTGTGCAGTCCTGCAGCATCCTAGTGCCTCTGGAGAGAGCAAGGCAGTGCCAGGAGGAGGAGGCAATGCCTGAGACCCGGGCTTTGCCACTAATGTATCAAATGACCCTGGGCCTGTCACCAGCCACCCTGGGCCTCAACCTGTCCTTCTGCCTCATCAAAGGATTGGGTGGATGAGGCCTAAAGGCCTGCCTAGCCCGGCCATCCTATGCTGCCAGGATCCCCCGACTCCGACAACTGTAGGATGAACAGCCTCTCCAGAGATGCCTTATGGGGGGCAGGGGGCATAGCAGAAGCATGCTGAGACCTGCCACCCCCCACCACCACCATGCACTGAGCAATCATTTCTGGAATAACTTCAGATTCAAGCAGCTTTTGTAAACTGCCCCGTTTAAATTAAAACAAATCAATATGCTTTCTAAAATTTAGTCTCAGCTAAACAGCTGTGACAGTTCATAGCAACCTGAACTTGAAATGAACCCACCCTACGTATAAATAAAGCCTTTGATGTCTTCATTAGTTTCTCACATGCCATTTTTTCACAGTCTATCAGGCTAAGTGCTTTGCAACTTATATATATTTTTGCAGGAGGAGTATTTAACCTTCTGATTAGTCACCGCAAGCAGCACAATGACAGAAACCCTGATTTTGCACACAATGAATTTATTGATAGATTTAGCCCATTAGCTGTATTTACCTGTCAGTTCTATGGACACTAATGAGTTGTTTTTCAAGGACTAATGAGAACTGTAATGGCTAATGGATGTTTACAGCTTCACCACGCCGCACCATGTGATGCTGTGAGCAGCGGCTCCCGTCCCTCCGAGTCTTTAATTGGCACCATCAGAGGACTCTTTAATTACATTTGAGCAGACAATAAAGATCCCGGCCAAATCAATGGGAGGAAGGCAGCAGGATTCCGCAGGAGGCTGGACACTCCGATGGGCATCAGCCCAGTGCTCCAGCCAGCACTGTGACTTCCCCTGTAACAACCTTCAGCAGAAGGAAGCACTGTAGATGGTCCAAGCGGGATGTGTCTCTACAGACCTCTCTTCCAGCTCAGGTCACGGTTCTGCCAGGGGAGTATCATCCACAAAGTGGTGACCCCTCCAAGCTTGGGAAGATATTGCATTCTTTGATTTAAACTTTTTATTCATGAGGGACACTTCTTCATACGTGATACACCCAAAGATCAACACTGACTGAGGCTGATGTTCGACAGATAATCTTAGCATTAGCAAAGGAGAATTGACTCTTGATAAACTGACAAAAAAATTTTGATATTTGTAATAGTTAATCACTTATTCATGCATTGATCCATTTATGCAGCATGTAGCAAGTACCCACTAAAGATAAAATGCGCCAAAGAAAGGGAAAAGTAAAATGACATCTCACCAAGTAGGTGAATAAAGAAAAAAAGAGCACCTGAATGCACAGAATGCTTTTAAAGAAATGTCCTGTATGACTTTCCATTGCATAAAAGCTCATTGCAAAGATGATATTTCTATACATAGATCCCAAACTGGCTGGACCTACTTGACACATTTCTGATCAGAGTCCATACACTAGATGGTTTAAGAGCACCTTGTTCTTTTTAGTAGCTAAAGCTGCTGTTGATCAGTTTGCCTGAAAGGGCAGGGACCAGCTTGGCTGATCAAGCCAGTCTTCCATCTGATGAGGCTGGTGAGAATGAGAGGAGCCTGTGGGAGCTGGTTATGGGGACATGAATGAATTGTTAGGCCTAGAGAAAATGGAACTGGTTGGATGGGTGGGTTGGAGGGACACCACAAAGGGAGGCCATCTGTTCGTTGACCCGATGGTGTCACACAAGAATCACCAGGTGAAAGGCATAGCAGGGCAGTTATTTGAGGACCAATCTGCTCACAGGTGAATCTATGGCTTAATGTGCCCTCCTAGCAGCTTTGCCTTTGCCCAGTGCCCTAGCCAATCCTGGGAGGAAGGCCTCACCTTTCTCAGTGCTTCCCATGGGCCATGAACGCATTCAATTTGGAGATGAGGAAGCTGTTGGAGAAATTAGAAGAGCAGTTTCCATAGAGAAGTGGGGGTGGAAGCCAGATTTCACAAGGATGAAGGAAGGAGTGGGTGGTGAGGAAGTGGCAGCAGTGACAAGTTGAATGATGGAGAGAGAGAGAGCAGTCACTCAAGGGGGTCAGGAGGACCTGAGCACATTTATAAGTTTCTAGGAGGATGTCAACTGAAAGGGAAAGATTGGAAATGCAAGAAAGGGGCGGTGACTGATGGAGTAAGGTCTCGGAGGTATCAGGAGTGGGATGAGAACAGAATAACAGAAAGAGTAAGAGAGATTGGCCTCAGAATAAGAAAGGGACCCTTTGGACAATAGCAAAGGGAAAGCAATGAAGATGCCCAGCATTTTTGAAGTGGAAAAAGAGAAACGAAGGATGGTTCAGTCTCTACTGCTTTTGTTCTCTGAGAAGATCAGGGCATCTCACTCATTTCAGCCTGGAGGAGCGTGGAGAAGACTTGGAACAGCCACTCGGGCTCTCAGCCAGAGGTCACTCAGAATAAATGGATCGATCCTCCCAATAACCATAGTCAGGAAACTCAATCAGCAAGGCTTCTTGGCTTTGCCCAAGAAGAAAAAAAAAAAAAAAGAAACAATGGAATTATTTTCCCAAGTTTCAAAATTGTCAGAGAGCCATGGGCAGTCAAGGGCACATTGGATGCTTGGAGATTGTGAGACTGTTAATGGGAAGGCTGACCATGGGGTGAAAGTTGGGATTCTAGAGGAGGAGGATGAATGAAGAGAAGCAAGAAAGATAGGAGAGGCGTGAAGAGCCTGTTGAAGATGAAGAGAAGGTTCTAGAAGAATGAATCAAAATATGGGTAAGCCAAGGGAATATGGGGTTCAGTAGAACTTCAGGACTGACCACACTGAGGCTGCCCAGGGACTGACATCAATCAAGCCCCTTCCCCAAGGCTGGCTTCCTCAAAGTCCCTGAGACTATCCTGGCTGGGGAAGGGAGGCCAGAAGCCTCCTTCTCCTTTCCTGTGGCAGATGGGGGTCAGAGCTAGTTGTACTGACTCACTAAGCCCTATATCTGGTATTCCTGGGGTGAATTTCTGGTTCGTCTGGGCCCACCCCTAAGTTACAGCCTTCCACCAAGTTCTGGCAGGTTCCTGCCTCAGTTTTCATGACCAACATCCTGAGTGCTTGTGAGAACAGAACCATTCTCAGATCTCAACCTCTAGAAGCAGATTCACCTTGACCCTTTCTTTATCTGGATCTTGTGGGTCCTTCCCTTAGGAAGATGGGGTTTTATGTTGGATCCTCTCAGGCAGACGCCAGAGAGGCCCAAGACCACTGACCAAGCCTCAGGAGCTGTCCTGGAGAGAACCTGTCCACAGCGGCATCCTCAGCTGCACCAAGCCAGAGCTCACATCCCTTCGGTGCTGAGAAGTCCCTGCAGGGATGAGGAAGTCATGAAGGGCCACGTTGGAGGCACTGGGGAGGAGGCCTGAGCTGGGAGTTGTGGTCACTGAGCAAGCAGAAGAATGGAGGGTGTGAGGAGAAGGGGGCTTGGAATGCCCCACCCCACCCCATTCAGCACTTCATTCACTCAACCAGTATTTATTTAGCAAATACTACAGAGTGGCAAGTTCTATGCTTAGCAGGAGGAAGGGATTCCTGGATACATGAGACACAGCTCTGAAAATAAGTCACTCAATGTGGGAGCTACGGTGGTAAATGGAAAGGGTGGTACAGGAGGAGAGAGAGGCCCACGGAGCCAGTCCTGGGAGGCCAGGGAAGGCTTTTGGAGGAAAGGAAAGACAAGTGGGAGATAGCCAGAAGAAAGACAAAATGGTATCCTTTCATTTACTCACTGAGTCTCTGCGAGGTACTGTTCTAGGGGCTGAAGATAAGACTGGGAACCACAATGATCCCAAATCCCTGTCTGCATCGAGCTTACACCCTAGGTAAGGGCAACTAGAGTGTATTCAGGGGATTACAAGCTTTTCAACACAATTAGAGCCATGGTCTGAAGGAGTAAGTAATAAGACACAAGGGTGAGGAGGTGGGAGGGCTGAAATCGGAGGGGCCTGTATTCCCTGATAGGGAGTCTGGGGCTCACTCCCAAAGCTGGAGCATCTCACTGAAGAATTTCACACAGCCATGATCTGCATCTTAATGAATCAGAAAGGCTGTAAGTTGACATTGGAAACTAGTTAAGAGGCAACTGGACTCTAAGTGAGAAATGAGAGGGGCTGGGTAGGGCAGGAGAGAAGTAGAATTTGAAGGATTAAAAAAAATTAATGTATGCATTCGACTGCATCAGGAGTTAGTTGCGGCATGCAGGATCTTCCTTGTGTCGTGAGGATCTTTCACTGCAGCACATGGGCTCTCTAGTTGGAGCACACAGGCTTAGTTGCTCCAGGGCATGAGGGACCTTATTTCCCTGACCAGGGATTGACCCTGGTCTATCAAGTAGTAGTGTTAGTTGCTCAGTCGTGTCCAACTCTTTGCAACCCAATGGACTGTAGCTGGCGAGGCTCCTCTGTCCATGGAATTCTCCAGGTAAGAATACTGGAGTAGGTGGCCATTTCCTTCCGCAAGGTGGATTCTTAACCCCTGGACCACCAGGGAAGACCTTGAAGGATTTTTAAGAGGTAGAATCAAAGTGGGTAATTGAAGTGGGTAGTCTGTTAGAGGAGAAAAGAAAGAGGAATTTTGGATAACACTCAGGTTTCTTACATGGGTACACAGAGAGATGCTGTTGCTGAGCAGAATTTAGAGGGAAGTGGAGATTTAAGGGGTAAATAATAGCTTTCCAGACCTATTGAGTTTAAGCTGCTGAGTGTCACTGAGGAATCATGCTGGTCTGAAGCTCAAGTGAGAAACCTGGGTTGCTGAGTCATCAGAAGACCAATGGGAGCTGAGGCCCCTGGGGGTGGGGGATGAGAGGTCTCAGGGAGAGGGGCAAAGAGTAAAGAGAGGAGAGCTGAGAGCAGTGCCTTGAGGATCCCCAGTATTGAAAGTGCTAGAAGGGCTGAGGCAGAGGGGCCTGGGAAGAACCAGGATTGATAAGAGGAGACCCAACGATACTGGGCTCTAGGCAGGAGAGGGCAACCAAGAGGGTGTCCAGTAGTTCAGAGAAACCCTGGAAAGGCCGAAAATAGCCATCAGAAGCAGATGAAGCAACATGGAGGCCCTCATGAGGTGGGTTTCCATGTAAGTGAGGATGAGCCTGGTGGGGAGAGAGAGGGGGGAGACAAGGAGGTGGAGATGGGCTGCCCCTCCAAGAATCTGGCTCTGAAAAGGAGAGAAAAACAGGCAACAGGAGTAATCGTCAGGCTGAGGGAGGGAACTTTTATTTTTAGATGAAAAAATGTCCCATTTATTCATAATCCGAGAAGAAATATCAGGAGAGAGGGAGGGGAAGGATGAGGTTGGCGCCATGAGGCAGGAGGAGGGGACTGACCAAACAGGCTGAGTGAGGGGGCCCAGCAGGGGGCTGGATGCAGGGCCTGTGCTCAGGGTTGGTGGGACATTTCTGTCCCCTGGGTGGGAGGAAGGGAGCTGGGCATGGATAGGTTTACACTGAGAACCGGAGGAGAGGGGACAAATGGCAGGAGGCCTCCAGCCACACCATGGTGAATGCGGGTCCCCAGCAATCAACCTCTGCATGTGGAGGAAGCCCTAGAAGGCCTCAGCTTGGTGGCTGGGATCTCGGTGGCAGCTGTAGTGATGCCTCAAGACGGGGTGCACCAATGGGCTCTGTGAAGTGGGGTATGGGGCAGGGAATTGAAGAGGGCAGGATGGGGCTGTGGGTGTCCTTGGCTCCCTACCCTTCAGTTTCTTGTGATTTCCCTTACCTTCTCCACTCTCTGGCTTTAAGAACCCTGCAGCACCACAGGATCCCGCCAGCTGGCAGGAACAGCACCAAGTTGCCCCTGGGGTGAGACAGAATGTGGACCAAGAAACAAAAGCTCCCATCTCTGGAGGGAAGCATCCTGTGCCACGCTGGCCTGGATGATTGCTGCTGCTGCTGCTGCTGCTAAGTCAATTCAGTCGTGTCCGACTTTGTGAGACCCCTTAGACGGCAGCCCACCAGGCTCCTCCATCCCTGGGATTCTCCAGGCAAGAACACTGGAGTGGGTTGCCATTTCCTTCTCCAATGCGTGAATGTGAAGTCGCTCAGTCATCTCCGACTCTTCGCGACTCCATGGACTGCAGCCTACCAGGCTCCTCTGTCCCTGGGATTTTCCAGGCAAGAGTACTGGAGTGGGGTGCCATTGATGACAACAGAGGATTTGATAGGAGGGAAGGAGAGAGGGAGGGAAGGAGAGAGGGAGGGAAGGAGAGAGGGAGGGAGGGTGGAGGAGAGAGCAAGAGAAAAAGGAAACATTTGTCTCATTTGTACTTACTGTGGGCAACGCCACGCCTGGTGCTTTGGAAATATTCACTTGTTTAATTCTCAAACCGAGAATTTGGGTGAGGTGGAGTTATCCCTACTGTGTGTGTGTGCTAAGTCGCTTCAGTTGTGCCCAACTCTTTATGACCCCATGGACTGTAGCCCTCCAGGCTGCTCTGTCCATGGAATTCTCCAGGCAGGAATACTGGAGTGGATTGCCATGCCCTTTCCAGGGGATCTTTCTGACCCAGGGATCAAATTCATGCCTCTTGCATTGGCAGGCAGGTTCTTTACCACTAGCACCACCTAGGAAGCCCACTAACTGTAATAACGGGAAATCCAAGGCTCTTGACTGTTCTCAGGAGAAGGCAATGGCACCCCACTCCAGTACTCTTGCCTGGAAAATCCCATGGATGGAGGAGCCTGGAAAGCTGCAGTCCATGGGGTCGCTGAGGGTCGGACATGACTGAGCGACTTCACTTTCACTTTTCACTTTCATGCATTGGAGAAGGGAATGGCAACCCACTCCAGTGTTCTTGCCTGGAGAATCCCAGGGATGGGGGAGCCTGGTGGGCTGCCGTCCATGGGGTCACACAGAGTCGGACACGACTGAAGCGACTTAGCAGCAGCAGCAGCAGACTGTTCTCAAGCATCCACAGAGAGTGGCCAAGAATGGGGTTTTCAATCCAGACTCTTCTTCCCTCTGTGGCTGGGCTCCCCCTCCACAAGATGCACTACTTCCTCCAGACCTTACCTCTGCCACCACTCTTGGACCCATAGCCACCTGACCCACGACTGTAGCCACACTGCAGTCCCTGCATCACAGTTGGTCAGGTGAAGACCCCTGCCTGTGGGGCCTGGAAGGAAGCAGCAATGAAGTCACACACCGCTAAACCTAAAAATGAAAGTGAAAAGGAGAAAGCACTTGTCTTGGAGCCATAAACGTGAGTGAGCGCAGTTCCTGGCTCTAAAACCCACCAGCTGTGACCTTGGAGGGATCATTTCACCCATAAACCTCTAAAGAACAAGAATCCCTACCTTGTGGGGTTGTCTGAAGAGTCAGATATAATCAGGGTTGTGCTGGTAAAAGGTTAACAAACCAGCTATCCCCCCAAAAAAGAAAGAAGGTAAAAAAGAAAGCCAGGATATGTGCTGTTGGCCAATTTGCCTGGTACAGATACTCCCACCACTGCTGATACCAAGCACAAATGTGACATCACTCAGTACAGCATTGGAAAGAGATACGGGGTAACAGACCATGTGGAGAACTTCCTCCAGACTGATCCAGTAGACAGAAAGCGCCTCTGGGGTACTATTTCTAGACTAGAGCTGATAATAAAAGAATTAGAAAACGATGTCATTTTTAGGGTTGATTGCCTTTGTTTTAAACATAATTTATTTAATTGTAAGTTTATATAATCTGATCTTTATAATGATGGCTGTGTTTAACAACTGGTTCACAAATTTCCTAAAATGTAAGCAGCAGCTCTCATGAGCCAGCTCCCACATGCCACTGATCATAGTGACTAAACTGGTGCTGAGTTAAGGGGTGAGATTGGGATTCAAACCCTGATCTGGCTGGCTCCAGAGTCCCCACCGCCACCAGCTTCTTGCCTGCTCTGCAAGTCGGGGCTCTGGCTGCCTAGAATGGCTAGTCAGCCCGGGCTCTGGCAGAGAGAAGGGAGGGGGACACTGATCCACAGGTACCACAACAGAGAAACTTAACAGGGCCTCCCTTCTCCACTGTACCAGGTTTGGGGTCAGCTGGGGTAGCAGCCACCTTCCCTGCTTCTGTTGATCAAAGCCAGGAGCAGCTTTTGTAATGTTGTTGATTCACTAAGTCATGTTCAACTCTTTGTGACCCTATGACTACAGCATGCCAGGCTCTCCTGTCCTTCACTATCTCCCAGAGTTTACTCAGATTCATGTTCACTGACTCAGTGATGCTATCTAACCATCTCATCCTCTGCCATCTCCTCCTCCTTTTGCTTTCAATCTTTCCCAGTGTCTGGGTCTTTACCAATGAGTCAGTTCTTTGCATCAGGTGGCCAAAGTATTGGAGCTCAACATCAGTCCTTCCAAAGAATATTTACGACAGATTTCCTTTAGGATTGACTAGTTTGATCTCCTTGCAGTCCAAGGGACTCTAAAGAATCTTCTCCAACACCACACTTCAAAAGCATCAATTCTTCGGCACTCAGCTTTCCTTATGGTCCAAGCCTCACATCTGTGCACGACTAATGGAAAAGTCATAACTTTACTATACGGACCTTTGTTGACAAAGTGATATCTTTGTTTCTCAATACAAAGTCTAGGTTTGGTATAGGTTTCCTCCCAAGGAACAAGTGTCTTTTAATTTCATGGCTGCAACCACCATCAGCAGTGATTTTGGAGACCAAGGATAAAAGGCTTTGGAGCCCAAGCTTTTGCAACAATCCTGTAATAAAGCCTATCTTTGGGACCCAGCACTTTTTATTCTTCTCAAGAGTCAGACCACCAATTCCCTCCATCCATCCTCAACATCCCAGAGCCCCAATTTCCCATCAAAATGAACAGATTGGATCAGCTAACCTTAAAAGTCCCTTCCAGATCTGAAGTCATCAGACCTGAGTCCAGACATAAATAAGTGATGCTGGAGGTTCTGATAGCTTCAGAATCAAGGTGACAAGATCATGGCAGGAGCCCAGAGATGTGCTGAAGGGAGTTGGATGGGAGAGAGAGACCAGATAGGAAGACACTGTGCCAGTTTCCTTGAGACGTTTCAAAGAGGCGGCTGAAAGGGAGACAAGAGAACACATTTCGTTGCCTGCCTGGGAGTGAGCGGACCCTTCTGGTCCTGCTCCCCACTGTGATGATCATGATGATGGTCACTGTCTTCTCTGACGTTCGCCTCCCTCTCCTCACCCATAAAATGCTAAGGCTGAGCTATGGCGTGTGTACTGTGGGAGACAGGCCCAGCTGTAAGTAAGGAGATGGAGAAGAAGGGAAGGCTGTGAGATGTGTGCCCACTGGCCGAGAAGAGAGAGGAGGAGGGCCCAGTAGCTCAGTACTCTCACTTTCAAGAGTGGAAAGATGGCGAGAGGGATTGTGAGGTGGAGGGTGTCAGCTCAGCCAGTGTGCATGGGGCTGGCGGTACCTCTGCTGTCTGAATGGTGTCCCAGCCCTGCAGTCATCCCAGGGCCTGGGCACAAAGGTGAGCACTGCCTGGGGATGCTAGAAGGATGCAGGGTTGATCTTCATGGTGTTGCCATGGAACCCCAGGAGAACCGCAGGCTGGAAAATGACTGCTGGGTGCAGCTCCATCTCAAAGGAGCCCGCATCACGCCTTTGGCAGAATATCGGGTGGGAGTCTGGGTACACAATGAGCTATTGTTCTTGGAGGCTTTACATGAAATCTGTTTCCAAGGTTTTATGAATCATTTTGCTGCTGATCTTAAAAAAATAATAATATACAAGTCTCGGTGGAGGAAGCCTTCAGCTTCTTTTCTCCGAGAGGACATGAATTCAGGGAGAATTTTTTGCCGTGTCTTGCCTGCACAGGAACTTGATCTTCCCCACAACTGTCAGAAAAGCCTCTTTGAAGACTGTGAAGCTGCCTGTGGCATAGGCCACCTCGGCAATGAGCCTCTCAGTCTGGGAAGTAAATCCTGGATCCCGAGGAGGGAACAAAATGTACACACACTTGGGAACTGCCAAGAGAAATTGATGACAAGCCACTCAAGCTAAGGCCAAGCAGCTGCTGGGTGACCCGGGCAGTCACCACCCAGGCCTCAGCTCTCAGCAAGTCAAGCTCAGCAGGGACAGCCTCTGCAGAAGAGTGGCTTAGGCCTCCCAGAATACAAGCTTTCGCTTAAAGTAATAAAGTTCTCCCTTTGTTTGCCAAGAACTCGCTTCCCAGAATGCATGCACACATCATGGCCAGGCAGTTCCCTGCTTTATTCTTCATTCAATTGCCTCCTTGCATATTGCCTTTCTGTCTGTCTGCCGAGGTTTCTCTTTGAAAGCCAGACCACAGAAGATCACGTGGGAACAGCCTTGGGTGCCAGTTACCAAAGGTTCAGTGGCTGGGCAACTTGAGGAGTCCCCTCTCCCAGGCAGAAGCTAGAGCACTGGGTCCCTTCTAGCCCACCTACCCCCAGCCCATCCCCACCTTACAGCAGATCTTAGCAATTTGCTGTGCCAATGGCCAGGAGATGGAATCCACACCAGACAGTGGTCCATGAAGGATGCTCATTCATGCCATGGTCTCTCTCAGTTTTGATTTTCCCAAATAAAAAATGGGGGTGAGGTAGGGTTGTCTAGAGCTCATCTGGCTCTGCCACCATCATCAACGTGGTTTCCAACTGCTGTTTTTCAGCAAAGGCCGCATCCTTTTTTTACCTAGACGTGCACCAGGTTTTGCATGCTGCTCCCTTCCTGGACTTGAATCCTGCCTCAATCTCTCCCCTGTCCCCAGATCCCATGATTCTAAAACTTGTCCCAATCTCAGTCCCAGCCCCGGCTGATGCTCTCCTCGCCTCCCGGGCCTCGGTCCCTGCCTGGCTCCTCCATACAGATGGTTCCAGCGCCGGTTATTATTTAAGCGAGCTGCTTCTGGCTCACATGTTAATTAAAACCCGCTGTCCAAAATCTCTTGGTACAATTTGCAGTGTAATCTGTAGCCTCTAGTGCATCATTGTATCTCTATTAAAAGGGATTCTCTGTAATGATGCGGGGATTTAATTAGTTTCTTTGCCAATGTTGTAAAACACAGTGATAAACGAGCCAACAGGTCCGCGGATCATTATTCTCCTCAAGATGAGCTTATTAGCTGATTATGAATCATTAACAAAGTCTACACGGGATTTTCTTATCTAATTCAACACAATTTTTAACATTCAGTGTTCAACATCCATTTCTCTTCACCAGCAACATTGGGTGGTGATTGCAACCTTGTACGTATGGTTTCCTATTCTCGGCTTGGGTTTTCCCTCTCTTAGTATTTAATTTTAGATATATCAAGAGGGAGAACTCCATATAGGGACTCCAAATTTAGATACACATTGGACACCATATTGTGATAAATTCAGGGACCTACTTTATGGTGAGAAGCAGCCACTATGAACTGGGAACATGTGTGTTTGTGCACACTTGTTTATATGTGTCTATCTATAGTGGAGGGACTGCCTGGGGCTGTACAAGTTCTTATGTGCATGGGTGTGGTGTATACGCTCTGTGTAGCCACACGTGTATATATGTTCACAAGCCTGTGGATGGCTGTTTGTTTAGTATGCATCTTGTGTATATATGGATGTGTGTATACCCACACATATGTGCACGCAAGTACATGCACATAGGGGTGAAATTAAGGAAAGAGAAACTTCTGGACTTCTGGCTTTCAGACTGATGCTATTCAACTACTCCATGGGATATCAGTATCCCCAAAAAGTTTTAGATGAACATGAGCGTCTCCTATCTCCTCAGATCAGGGTCAGTTCCTTTTGGTGAGCATACATATGGGTCCCTGACATGAAAAGAAGAAATTGAAGCATTGTCACTTCAAAACTGCAATGATCAAGAGACTCTACATAGGGGACAATATACATATAAGCTTAACTCACAGCTTCGGTGGCTTGAAGGCCCACAAAGTTCAGACCTAAGATACCTAGGACAGAGGGAGACAAGGAAAGCCAAGTTCAAGCATGATGGATGTTATGGAGAGAATTGTCTCTCTGAAGTTCATATGTTAAAATCTTACCCCTAGTACTTCAAAATATGACTGTATTTCAGATATGGTCTTTAAAGAAGTAATTAAGTTAAAATGAAGACATTGCGGTAGGTCCAAATCCAATGATTGGCATCCTTGTAAGCAGAAAAAACGTGGACACAGACGCAACTGAAAAGGGACCACGTGAGAACACAGGGAGAAGATAGCCGTCTACCAGCTGAGAAGAGAGGACTCAGCAGGAGCCAACACTGCCAACACCTTGACCTCAGACTTCTAGCTTCCAGAATTGTGAGACAATTAATTCTGTGAAGCCACCCAGTCTATGGTACTTCATTATGGCAGCCACAGCATACGAGACCAAGGAACAAACACTTACAGAGAACTCTTCATCCAGGTGTCATCACAATGTTCAAAGGAAGGCAATAGACAGGTGCATACTTGAGGCCAGTGTCCACTGGTTACCAAGCAGGTCCAATGTGACCAGGTTGGCAAAGCAGTGGACAGCTAGGCAATAAGAAATCTATATAAAGTATACTGATTCCAAGTGATTCATCCATTCAAAGATGGAAATCGGCAAGTAGGGGTGCTGAAAAGAGCCCCCAGCCAAACCAGTGGACTCTTAGGACAGCTCACATTCTAGTAGGGATATGAAGCTCTGGACAAGGACGCAGAGGTAGAACCCTGATCGTGCGAGGACAACCAGTACAGTGGTCAGTAGGAAAGGCTTTGCAGAGCTTTCTACAGGCCCTCGGGAGCAAAGCAGTTACCCCACAAAGGTCTGTTGAATGATTGAGCATAAGTTAACTACATTTCTATATCAGTTTGTTCTTGCTGTGTAACAAAACATCCCAAAATGTAGTAGCTTAAAATAATAACCATTTATTATTTCTCATAAGTCTGTAGGTCATCTACAGACTTATGATTTGAGTCTATTTGTTTCTGTTGATTTGAGTCTACTTTCTGCCAATCTGGGCTAGGCTTGTCTGATCTTGGCTGCATTTACTCATGTATCTACTATGAACCAGCCTTAGTCTGGACGCTGGATGTTCTAGGATGGCCTCATCTGGAACAACACAGGTATCCTCTATCTGTCTCCCACATCTCTCTGAAAGGGTAGCCCAAGTATCTTCTCAACTCAGCAGCCAGGGTCAAGCAACAGAGACAGGAAATATCAAGACAAGAGAGAACTAGCCTTCAACAGGTGTCCAAGAGAAAGCTAGTCTGCTCATCACAGGGAAGGCAGAAGTTCAAGAGAGGACATTGAAACCTACAAGCACCTTTTCAGCCCCTGCCTATATTACATTTGCAAACATCATATTGACCAAGGTAAGTCATGTGTCCAAGTCCAGCATCCAAGTAGGATGGGACTACAAAGCTATAGGGCAAAGGGTTTGGATACAGGAAAGCCATTAATTGAGCCACTGGTGTCACTAATCTACCACGGCAGTGAGTTCAGAAATGTTTGAAGCAGAAGTCAGTGGGAGTAAAACTAAATCCAGACTCACATGCTGCTGAAGTGAAACCACTTATTTTCCCGTCCTTGACCAGGATTGACTCAAAGGCAGTAAGAGCTGAGTCTGACCTTATGTAGCTCTGCAGGAAGAGGCTGCAATTAACCTCTTCTGAATGGCCCCTTAGGCTACACCTGCCCCCAACTGTATATAAATTGGAGTACCACTAGATTTTATGTGGGAATCTAAACATCATGGGGTCTTCAGAGTGTTGCCCTGGGTACCCTTCTCACTCTGTACACTCTGCCTGAGTAATCACATTCCCTCTCATCATTTCAACCACTTTTCTCCTGCTCTGTCACAGCTGAGAAACCATCAAAGATAGTGGATCAACAGGACAATACCTTTTAATTGGGAATTGTGAGGGAAGGGGTGAAAATATCTCCTGAGGTACACTGAAGTAAGTATTAGACTCTGAGATGTGCTGCGGTAATTTAGAATTCTCCCCAGAAGTTCTGAAAAATATCACATCACCAGCCCAGATTGTTCTCCTAAGCAACAAACCCATAAATCCAGCTTTCTATGCCTATCTTCACTTGGATGTCCCATAGATAACCAGAACAGAAATGAAGTAATGCCAGTCGAAATCTGATTCTCCTCCTATGCTCTTTATCTTTTTTTTGGGGGGGGGGGGGGGGAGGGGTGGGCCATGCTATGCAAAATGCAGAATTTTAGTTCCCTGACCAGGGATGGAACCCATGCCTCCCGCAGTGGAAATGTAGAGTCTTAACCACTGGACCACCAAGGAAGTCTCCTAGGCTCCTTATCTTGATGAATGACCCCATTGTCCATGCAGTCACCCAAGCCTGAAGTCTGGGAGTTACCCTCAACTTCTGTTTTTCCTTCATGAGTCCTACTCCACCCCGTATCACCATAGTTAGCAAGTTTTTGTCATCTCAGCCATCTATAGAAGGCTGAGGGATATTTCAGAGCATAAAATCTATTCAGTGGCCTCCCACTGCCCAAACATCTTCACACCATTCAAAGCACCTTGAAGAACCTGGCTCCCTTTCCAGCCTCAACTCTCCCCACTCTCCTGAGTGAGTTTTATCCTCTCCATCTCTTTCCATTTGGGGGATGGCAGCTTGATTTCACTCTGAGACTTTCGTATGCATTATTTCTTCTGCTTGAAATATTCACCAGCAGAGTGATACTAAAATATTATTTATTTTTTATTTATAATAATAAATAATAACTCCATTATGCCAAATTGCTCCTTGGGCTTCAAATCTCAATCCAGGTGTCCCTTTCTCATACTTTGGGGGTAGTCAACTACCCCCATAGTTTGGTTCAAGTCCTTTCCCATGGTATTCCCCTTTACAGGACTTGTCACATTGTATTTTATCCCTCTTTGCATCAAATCCCTACTAAGCTATAAGCTCCTTGGAGAGAGAAACCGTGTCGATTCCTAGTTTAGTTCCTACATGTGATAGAGTGATTAGCACAGTTCAGTTCACTTCAGTCGCTCAGTCGTGTCCGACTTTTTGTGACCCCATGGACTGCAGCATGCCAGGCCTCCCTGTCCATCACCAACTCCCAGAGTTTACTCAAACTCATGTCCATCGAGTAGGTGATGCCATCCAGCCATCTCATCCTCTGTTGTTCTCTTCTCCTCCTGCCTTAAATCTTTTCCCAGCATCAGGGTCTTTCCCAGTGAGTCAGTTCTTCGCATCAGGGGGCCAAATTATTAGAGTTTCAGCTTCAGCATCAGTCCTTCCAATGAATATTCAGGACTGATTTCCTTTAGGATTGACCGGTTGGATCTCCTTGCTTTCCAAGGGACTCTCAAGAGTCTTCTCCAACACCACACACTTCAAAAGCATCAATTCTTCAGTGCTCACCTTTCTTTATAGTCCAACTCTCACATCCATATATGACTACTGGAAAAACCATAGCTTTGACTAGACAGACCTTTGTTGGCAAAGTAATGTCTCTGCTTTTTAATATGCTCTCTAAGTTGATCATAGCTTTTCTTCCAAGGAGCAAGCGTCTTTTAATTTCATGGCTGCAATCACCATCTGCAGTGATTTTGGAGCCCCAAAATATAAAGTATGCCACTGTTTCCACTGTTTCCCCATCTATTTGTCATGAAGTGATTAGCTCAAAATATCCAAAATGTGGTACTTCAGTGCAGTCTCAAAAATGATGGAATGATCTCTGTTCATTTCCAAGGCAAACCATTCAATATCACAGTAATCCAAGTCTATGCCCCAACCAGTAATGCTGAAAAAGCTGAAGTTGAACAGTTCTATGAAGACCTACAAGACTTTCTAGAACTAACACTCAAAAAACATGTCCTTTTCATCACAGGGAACTGGAATGCAAAAGCAGGAAGTCAAGAGATTCCTGGAGTAATAGGCAAATTTGGCCTTGGAGTACAAAATGAAGCAGGGCAAAGTCTAACAGAGTTTTGCCAAGAGAACTCACTGGTCATAGCAACACCCTCTTCCAACAACACAACACAAGAGAAGACTCTACACATGGACATCCCCAGATAGACAATACTGAAATCAGATTGATTATTATATTCTTTGCAGCTAAAGATGGAGAAGCTCTATACAGTCACCAAAAACAAGACTGGGAGCTGACTATGGCTCAGATCATGAACTCCTTATTGCAAAATTCAGACTTAGATTGAAGAAAGTAGGGAAAACCACTAGACCATTCAGGTATGACCTAAATCAAATCTCCTATGGTGGAAGTGACAAATAGATTCAATAGATCTGATAGACAGAGTGCCTGAAGAACTATGGATGGAGGTTTGTGACATTCTACAGGAGGCAGTGATCAAGATCATCCCCAAGAAAAAGAAATGCAAAAAAGCAAAATGGTTATCTGAGGAGGCCTTATAAATATCTGTGAAAAGAGGAGAAGCAGAAGGTAAAGGAGAAAAGGAAAGATATACCCATCTGCATGCAGCCTTCCAAAGAATAGCAAGGAGAGATAAGAAAGTCTTCCTCAGTGATCAATGCAAAGAAATAGAAGAAAACAATAGAATGGGAAAGACTAGAGATGTCTTCAAGAAAATTAGTGATACCAAGGGAACATTTCATGCAAAGATGGGCACAATGAAGGACAGAAATTGTAAGGACCTAAAAGAAGCAGAAGATATTAAGAAGAGGTGGCAAGAATATACAGAAGAACTGTACATAAAAATATCTTCATGACCCAGAAAACCACGATGGTGTGATCACTCACCTAGAGCCAGACATCCTGGAATGCAGTCAAGTGGGCCTTAGGAAGCATCACTATAAACAAAGCTAGAGGAGGTGATGGAATTCCAGCTGAGCTATTTCAAGTCCTAAAAGATGATGCTGTGAAAGTGCTGCACTCAATATGCCAGCAAATTTGGAAAACTCAGCAGTGGCCACAGGACTGGAAAAGGTCAGTTTTCATTCCAATCCCAAATAAGGGCAATGCCAAAGAATGTTCAAACTACTGTACAATTGCACTCATCTCACACACTAGCAAAGTAATACTCAAAATTCTCCAAGCCAGGCTTCAATAGTATGTGAACTATGAACTTCCAGATGTTCAAGCTGGATTTAGAAAAGGCAGAGGAATCAGAGATCAAATTGCCAACATCCACTAGATCATCAAACAAGCAAGAGAGTTCCAGAAAAACATCTATTTCTGCTTTATTGACTATGCCAAAGCCTTTGACTGTGTGGATCACCACAAACTGGAAAATTCTTCAAGCAGTGGGAATACCAGACCGTTTTACCTGCCTCCTGAGAAATCTGTATGTAGGCCAAGAAACAACAGTTAGAACTGGACATGGAACAACAGACTGGTTCCAAATTGGGAAAGGATTATGTCAAGTCTGTATATTGTCACCCTGCTTATTTAACTTATAAGCACAGTACATCATGAGAAACACTGGGCTAGAAGAAGCACAAGCTGGAATCAAGATTGCCAGGAGAAATATCAATAACCTCAGATATGCAGATGACACCACCCTTATGGCAGAAAGTGAAGAGGAACTAAAAAGCCTCTTGATGAAAGTGAAAGAGGAGAGTGAAAAAACTGGCTTAAAGCTCAACATTTAAAAACGAAGATCATGGCATCCAGTTCGATCACTTCATGGGAAATAGACGGGAAACAGTGGAAACAGAGAGACTTTATTTTCTTGGGCTCCAAAATCACTGTGGATGGTGACTGCAGCCATGAAATTAAGAGACGCTTGCTCCTTGGAAGAAAAGCTATGACCAAACTAGACAGCATATTAAAAAGCAGAGATGTTACTTTGCCAACAAAGGTCCATCTAGTCAAATCTATGGTTTTTCCAGGAGTCATGTATGGATGTGAGAGTTGGACTATAAAGACAGCTGAGCACCGAAGAACTGATGCTTTTGAACTGTGGTGTTGGAGAAAACTTTGAGAGTCCCTTGGACTGCAAGGAGATCCAACCAGTCCATTCTAAAGGAGATCAGTCCTGAATATTCATTGGAAGGACTGATGTTGAAGCTGAAACTCTAATAATTTGGCCACCTGATGCGAAAAACTGACTCTTTAGAAAAGACCCTGATGCTGGGAAGGACTGAAGGCAGGAGGAGAAAGGGATGACAGAGGATGGGATGGTTGGATGGCATCACCGACTCGATAGACTTGAGTCTGAGAAAGCTCCGGGAGTTGGTGATGGACAGGGAATCCCGCCATGCTGCAGTCCATGGGATCACAAAGAGTCAGACACGACTGAGTGACTGGACTGAACTGATTAACACAAAGTGAACATACAATAAATGTTTAATAAATGAATTAAATCCAGATGTCACATGGCAATTGATTTACATACCCAAGGGGACTTTCCAAGCTACTTATATGAAATCTCTTTGTAGGATGCCAGTAGTCACCTCTCAGTTAAAGTTTTTACATCTGCGGCTTACTTTAAACAAGGAAATCTCAATAAGCAAGAAGGCAATCGACTGGAAAATTCATTCTCTGCTCTCTGCTTACACAAGAATCCTACTCTTTGCCCAATACCTAATGAAATCTTCTAGAATTATTGACTAAAATTTAGATATGTATCTGCTTTCCAAACTTTATGTTACTATATTGCAAGAGGCTACTACACTATGGATGGTCGCATTCATTATAATCTACTTAAATAAAATGACTTTTAATTTTGGTTTAACCTAAAGAAAAAAAGTAAAGCTGTCTTTTCTGTCTTCAAACATCTCGAAAGATTTGTGCAGGCAGACTTGAATGGGTGTCTTCATAGGACAGATATAGGGGAAGATTTTTCTCTCCATAGAATATCTTTCTCACGAACAGAAGCAGCACAACAGGATAAACTCTAAAATGGGCACACTCATAGAATTAATGGAAAATGATATTTAAGAATTTCTCAAGAACATAGAACAAATAGATTCAAAGTGTAAAAGAGCACTTTAGAAACATGAAGGATAGATTGAGAAGCTAATATTAGCCTAATGGAGCTTCAGAATATCAGAACTGAGAATTTTTCAGAATTAAGGGAATAGAATTAATTACATCAAAAATATATTACATAAAGATAATTCTACACCTAAAAGACATATAGAAAGCCTGTAAAATATCAGAAAGAAACATAAAATCCTTAAAACTGCCAGAAAAAAAAGACAGATAATTTAGGTAAGTGCTAAAGGAGAATAATTGGTGAACTTGAGTTTGATACCCAGATAAATTATCATTCAAAATGAGGGAGGAGAGGACTTTTAAAAACATAAAAAGGTTATAAGTTTCCCAACTCATTAAAAGAACGGTTAGAGACTAGAGTTAGAGTTGCATCTCCAACATGTAAAGTTGGAAATCCCACCCCTACAACAACAAAAGAGCTGGAAAACTGAAAATCAATGACTTTTCTTAGACTCATTGGAGAATTAAGATCAAAGGACCAACTACATTGAAAGCTGGAGAGAAAGCTGAATGCAGAGAATCACAGCCAAGATCAACTTCCCTAGAGGAAAAGTTGCTAAAGCCATAGACTTGTAGGAACACTTAAACAGTAATTTTGATAAATTTATGGATATGGAATGTAAAATAGTGTCAGTGAGAAACTCTTCAGAGCCTCAGTCATAAGGAACCTTGCACTTCCATGGGTTTTACCTCCAGGAACCCCACAAAGTTGTCTTGCTGAGGAGTAAAGACAAAAGCCCCATGTTTCTGGCCGAGGGGAGAGAAGGTAACAATTTTGGACTAATGCCCAGAGCATTCACCTTAACAGAGACCTAGTCACCGAGGGAAAAGACTTTCAAAGAACTTTAGCTGAAGGGGGAAAGGCAACGTACCCAGTTCCAGCCCCCTCTAGCCTTCCTGTCTCATCTAAAGGGAGCGGGGAGGAGATGTGATACACATGTGTGACGGTCATAGCTCAGGGACACTGGCTCACTAAAGACTAAGACTTAATCTTAGGACTATAGAATGCGTTCCTCCTCCTACACCTTACCACCCATCCATAAGGCCACAGCATAACAGCAAGCCACAGCTGAAACATCAGCAAGGCTCATACTCTATTCAAGAAGGAGATTTTATGAAAACTCAAAGATAACAAGCAAGACATAAAACAAGGACACTGGAGGAAATTAAAGCCTTTGACACCTACAGCTACAACCAAGGTTAAATAAGCCCAACTCCTAGCCACGTTAATATAAAACCTCACACTAAAGGTCTATTTACCTCACCTCTTATTACCTAACACATCATGTTTTACTCAGTAGAAAAAAAAATAAGTAACCTGGCTTTAATAAATGGACAAAGGGTCTGAATAGACACTTGTCTAGAGAAGACATATAAATAGCCAAATATATGAAAAGATGTTCAATATCACTAATCATTATGGAAATCAAAACCAAAATTTAGATATCATCTTACACTTATTAAGATGGCTATTATCAAAATGCCAAAAGATAACAACTGGTGACAAGAATGTAAAGAAAAGGAAGTCCTTGTACACTGTTGGTGGAAATGTAAATTGATACAATCATTAAGGGAAACAGTTTTTAGGTTCCTCAAGATTTTTAAATATAATTACCATGTGATACCATAATCCCTCTTCTTGGGGGTGGGGGCGGTATATCCAAATGAAATAAAATCACTGCCTCAAAGATGTATCCAGGTTCATTGCACCATTATTGGCAATAGCCAAGATTTAGAACAACCTAAGGGACCATCTAGGGCTTCCCAGGGGGCACTAGTGGTAAAGAGCCTGCCTACCAATGAGGAGATGTAAGAGACACAGTTTCAATCCCTGGGTTGGGAAGATCCCCTGGAGGAAGGCATGGCAACCAACTCCAGTGTTCTTGCCTGGAGAATCCCATGGCCAGAGGAGCCCGGTGGGCTATGTCCCATGGGGTCACAAAGAGTTGAACACAACTGAAGCAACTTAGCACAGCATAGCATAGCAAGGGACCATCTATAGATGAATGGATAAAGAAACAAACACACACACACAAATATTATTTAGTCTTAAAAAAGAAGGGCTTTCTGCCATTTGTGAAAACTTCGCTGAATTGGAAGGACATTATGTTAAGTGAAATAAGCCAGACACAGAAAGACAGATACTGCATGATCTCACTTATATGTCAAACCTTTTTCAAAAAGTGTCGAACTCATACTAACAGAGAATAGAATTGTGAGTACCAGAGGTTGGGAAATGGTAGGAAGGGGAGTTACTGATCAAAGGTTACAAACTTTCTGTTATAAGATGAGTAAGTTCTGGAAACCTAATGTACAGCATGAAGACTATAGTTAATAATGTACTGTATGCTTGAAAATGCTAACAGAGTAGATCACAAGTGTTCTTAAAAAAAAAAGGTAACTATGTGAGGTGATGACTATGTTAATTAACTTCACTGTGGTAGTCATTTCAGAACATATACTATATCAAAACATCAACTTAAATATCACATTTTTTGTCAATCATGCCTCAATAAATCTGGAAAAATTTCAACTTTAAAGCTTAGTGTTCTCAGAAAAGTTGAAATGCAAATGACTTATAAATATATTAATATTTATGGTATTATTAATAATATAATAAAACAATATTATAATAACAATAAATACAAACTAAAATAATAATGAAAACAATAAAGTTTTGATAAAGCTCTATCCAGGCTAACCAAAAAAATAAATAAAAGAGAGAAAACCCCAAATACCAATATTAGAAATGAAAGAAAAGTCATCCTTACTGATCTCATGGACATCAAAGGAATAATAAAGGAATATTATGAAAAACTATACCTGCAAATTTGATACCTTAGGTAAAATAAATAAATTCTTTGAGATATGAACTACCAAAACTCATGAAATGAGAAATAGATAGCATGAATAGGCTTATATCTATTAAAGAAACTCAATTAATAATTAATATTAATATCCTTCAAAAAAGAAAGCACTAGGCTCAACCATTTATGAAAGAAATAGTATCAATCCTCTACAATCTCCTTCAGAAAATAGAAGTTAAATTGACACTTCTCAATTCATTCTAGGAGGCCAACATTACCCTAATATCAAAACTGGCTAAATATAAGAAATAAAAGCTATAAGCCAATATCTCTGATGAATATGGATGCAAAAAATCCTCAACAAAATATTAGCAAATTGAATCCAACAATGCATAAAAAGAATTATACATCACAACCATAACTAAGTAGCATTTATTCTAGCTATGCTACTGATTCAACATTTAAAAATCCATTGATATAAGGCATCCCATCAACAAACTAAAAAAAATCATATCAATTGATGCAGAAAAAAAACATCGACAAAATCCAACATCCACTGATGATTTTTAAAACTCAGTAAATTAAGAATAGAGAGGCACTTATTCAACTTTATCTATTTAACTACACATCAGTCAGTTCAGTTCTGTTCAGTCGCTCAGTCGTGTCTGACTCTTTGCGACCCCCTGAATCGCAGCATGCCAGGCCTCCCTGTCCATCACCAACTCCCGGAGTTCACTCAGACTCATGTCCATCAAGTCAGTGATGCCATCTAGCCATCTCATCCTCTGTTGTCCCCTTCTCCTCCTGTCCCCAATCCCTCCCAGCATCAGTCTTTTCCAATGAGTCATCTCTTCACATGAGGTGGCCAAAGTACTGGAGCTTCAGCTTTAGCATCAATCCTTCCAAAGAAATCCCAGGGCTGATCTCCTTCAGAATGGACTGGCTGGATCTCCTTGCAGCCCAAGGGATTCTCAAGAGTCTTCTCCAACACCACAGTTCAAAAGCATCAATTCTTCGGCGCTCAGCTTTCTTCACAGTCCAACTCTCACATCCATACATGACCACTGGAAAAACCAGAGCCTTGACTAGATGGGCCTTTGTTGGCAAAGTTATGTCTCTGCTTTTCAATATGCTATCTAGGTTGGTCATAACTTTTCTCCCAAGGAGTAAGTGTCTTTTAATTTCATGGCTGCAGTTACCATCTGCAGTGATTTTGAAGCCCAAAAAAATAAAGTCTGACACTGTTTCCACTGTTTCCCCATCTATTTCCCATGAAGTGATAGGACCAGATGCCATGATCTTCGTTTTCTGAATGTTGAGCTTTAAGCCAACTTTTTCACTCTCCTCTTTCACTTTCATCAAGAGGCTTTTTAGTTCCTCTTCACTTTCTGCTATAAGAGTGGTGTCATCTGCATATCTGAGGTTATTGATATAACTACACATAGGCACAGACAAACCCAATGGCAAATATCATACTTAATGGTAGAATATTTAGAATTTTCCCCTAAGATTGGGAGCAAGGGAATTATGTTTCCTCTCACCATTTGTACTAGAAATCCTAGCTAATACTATAAGACAAGAAAAGGAAGGGAAAGGTATACAAATTTGGAAGGAAGAAAGAAAACTCTGTTTTTGCAGATGTTATATTTGCCTGTGTGAGAAAATTTCACAGAATCAACCAAAAGACTCCTGTAGCTAGTAAGTGATTATGGTAAGTTTATAGGCTATAAGGCTAATATACAAAATCAATGGCTTCTTTATATACAAACAGTGAATAATTGAGATTTGAAATTTAAAGCACATTATTATTTATAATAGTATTTTAAATGAAATACTTCTATATAAAGCTTAATATAGTGTTTATAGCAACCATGTAAGAAAAACTATAAAATTCTGAGGTAATAAATCAAAGATCTAAATAAATGGAGAGGTATTTTATGTTCACAGACAGCAAGATCAAAATTGTTAAGATAATTTTTTCCGACTTGATCTACAGGTTCAACACAGTCTTAATCAAAATTTTAAAAAACTATTTTGTGGATGTTGACAAACTGAGTCTAAGGTTTATATGGAAAGACAAAAGACACAGAATATCCAACATATGAAGAAGAAAAAAGTTGGAGGACAGGCAGTACTCAATTTCAAAACTTACTATAAATCTACACCAACCAAGACGGCATAGCATTTAGGAAAGAATAGACACACAAATTGATGGAACAGATAGAGAGTCCAGAAACAAACCCACACAAATAGAATTAACTGATCTTTGACAAAGGGAACAAAGGAAATTCAATAGAGAAAGAATAGTATTTTCAGTAAATGGTGATGAAACAATTGGATTTCTGGATTTTTTAAAACAGTAATCTAGATTCAGATATTATACTTTTCAGAAAAATTTAACTCAAAATGAATCATAGATATAAAAATAAAATGAAATTATATAAAATTTCTAGAAGAAAACATAGATCTATGTGACAAAGAAAATCTAAATGACACCTGGGTTTGCAATAAGGTTTTAGATACCACACCAAAATCATGACCTATGAAGGGAAAAAATTGATATATTAAACTTTATTAAAATTTTAGAATTCTGTTATTCAAAAGATACTGTTAAGGAAATCAAAACAGAAGCCACATATTGGGAGAAAATACTTGCAAAACATATTTCTGTGTATATGAAAAACTCTTAAAACTTAATGATAAGAACACAAATAGCCTAATTAAAAATGGGCAAAAGATCTGAATACCTCACTGAAGAATGACAAGCGATGCATATGGAAATATGTCTAAGATTACTTGTCATCAGAGAACTGCAAATTAAAACAATGAAATTCCACTGTACACTTATTGGAATGACAAAATCTTTCTTAATTTAAACAAGAAATATCAAATGCTAATGGTGATGTGGAGTAACAGAAACTCTTATCTTGTGATGGTGAGAATGCCAAATGGTACAGTCACTTGGGAAGATAGTTCAGCAATCTCTTACAAAGTTAAACATTGCCTTACTAAATAATCCAGTAATCACACTCCTAGGTATATTCTGAATTGATTTGAAAATTTATGTTCATACAAAAACCTGCATGTGAATGTCTATAGCAGTTTTTAGTAATCACCCAAAGCTTGAAGCAACCAAAATATCACCTACCTTCAGAAGGTGAATGGAAAAACAAACTGTGGTACATCCATACAATGGAAAATTATTTATCATTTAAAAAAAAATAAGCTGTTAGGCCACAAAATGACCTAGAGGAAACTTGAACGTAGCTAAATGAAAGAAGACAGCATGAAAAGGCTACATATTTTGTGTTTCCAGTTATATGACATTCTGGAAAAGGCAAAATTATAGAAATGGTAAACTGACCAATGACTGCCAGGGAGTTTGGGGAGAGAGGAAAGTCATGAATAAATGCAGCACAGGGGATATTTTAGAGGAGTGAAACCATATTATGTGATAGTGTAATTGTAGATAGAGGACGATATACGTTTGTGAAGCCTATAAAACTTTACAGCATGAGTGAATCTTAATGCATGCAGATTTTTTAAAAGTCAATTAGGCAGTTAGGGATCTCAGGAAGGAATGAAGACTATGACAAGAGAGTGTAACAGTATTGCAAGTGTGTGAAATAACCTAACTGAAAGAGATAGGAGAACAAGGTGTTAACCTAAGTAACTCTGGAAATCAGTGGACTCCGTGAGACTACAGACTAAAGGCATTTAAGCACTCTAGTTGATAAAATTGTTGTCTCATATGAGACTATGGGTTTAAAATTCCAGTATCACCATCCATATATATTGGAACTGAACAATCTCATATCTGTTCCATCAATCAATGTGTCTCTTCGTTCATTAATGCTATCTTGTCTCAATTAGATACATTTAAAGTAAATCTTAAAATTGGGTAATGTCAATCTGGCAACTTTGTTCTTCATGTGTTGGTTTTTCTGGGTCTTTGTTTTTTCATATAAACTTTAGACCCAGTTTGTCAATACCCACAAAATAGCCCTTTGGATTTTGTTTAAGGATTGTGTTGACTCTATAAATCAAGTTGGAAAGAATTGACATACTAACAATTTGAGGTCTTGTTATCCATGAACATGGGACACTTCTCCATTTACGCAGATCTTCATTTATTTCTTTCAAATCAAATCAAATGGATGGCGGATGTTGGAAGCCAGGTTTCTCACTACTGGGTAGACACTTACAGATGAGAAGAGGAGGCCAGACTAATCCAAGGATTTGAGTTGGCAACATCAGTATGAATTCAGGGTTAGCTTTATATTAATAAAGGCATGAATAGTTGGGCTTCCTGGATAGCTCAGTTGGTAAAGAATCTGCCTGCAATGCAGGAGACCTCAGTTCAGTTCCTGAGTTAGGAAGATTCCCCTGGAGAAGTGATAGGCTACCCACTCCAGTATTCTGGCCTGGAGAATTCTATGGACTGTGTATAGTCCTTAGGGTCACAAAGAGTAGGACATGACTGAGCAACTTTCACTTCAGTTATTTACAGAAATATTTATAGATATGTGTACATACACCAGTTAATATAAACACTTATTTTTTGCTCTATCAACTGCCTGAAAGAAATGACACTCCAGTAGCAGGCGTCAGGCATATCTTGGTTTCTAACACCATTCTACAATAAAAAGGAAGCAGTGATTCTTGAAGAAACAACTGACTGATTCCAGGACTGGGGCAGGGATATATAAGAGGATCCTGGATCTTCTTGTAGTGCCATAAAGTAAGAAAGTATTGAAAAAATATATATTGATGGGAGTGTTTCAAAGGAGCACCATAACCAACTGAAAAAACTCCTAGTGGCACCAAAGTTGGAACAGTTTGAGCAATAAAATAAAGTAATTTTGACTTATAACCCAAAGTATAAAGTAAATATTCATGATTTTATTCTTGTATAAATAAATGATTGAATAAATTAATAAATAACAGAGAAGAGAGAATTCTCCCTTCACAGAAAAATTTCATATAATTTATATAGATACTCCGCCATCAGGAAAGGGGATTATAATACTCCACTCCTTACACATAAGTACTATTATCTCCTTCCTTGATGGCAGAGTATCTATATAAATTGGTAGTACAGATGGTAAAGAATCTGCCTACAATGCAGGAGAACCACATTCAATCTCTGGGTTGGGAAGATTCCCCTGGAGAAAGGAATGGCTACCAGCTCTAGTATTCTTGCCTGGAGAATTCCATGGACAGAGGAGCCTGGCAGGCTACAGTCCATGGGGTCTTAAAGAGTCAGGTATGACTGAGCAACTGACATTTCCACTGTCACTTCACTTCCTTCTGTGTAGGCTGCACATAGTGACTTCCTTCCAAAGGATATAGCAGGGGCATGGTGGCAGGGAGAATGAACTTTACCATGGAGAAACCCGACAGTCTTAGCCAAGAGACCAAGGCCAACATCAGTAGTCATAAATCATGCTGATAACATATTATGTACCCTTGATGCAATGCAATGAAAATGGCAATTTACCTCTGTAATCCTAAAGCCACAGAGCCAATCTCATCATAGAAAAATATCAGATAAATTCCTTTAGTGGGGCATCCTACAAAATCCAGTACTCCTCAAAACTAACTAAAGAAAAGAAAATTCTGAGAAAATGCTAAAGCTAAGAGGAGCCTGAGGAGACATGATTACCAAATGACTTAATGCAATGTGGTGTCATGGGTAGAATGTCCAGAAAAAGGACATTAGGTAAAAATGAAGGAAATCTGAATAAAGCACAAATTTACCAAGTAGAGTGCTTAGTTATTAGCAATGTATTAATACTGGCTCATTAATTGTGGCAAATGTGACATACAGATGTTTCATCAAATGTGAAATGCTGATAACGGGTAAACTTACAAGGTATACAAGTAATCTCTTAACTAGCTTTCTGATTTTTTCTGTAAACCTAAACTCCTCAAAAGGTAAGATCTACAAAACAAATAAACAAAAAAAGAACTGTTAAAAGATATATTTCAGCAAGAAGACAATTGAGTTTAGAGGGACGATAATGAGCTAGGAAATAGATGATGTCAGTAAATTTATTTCACTGTTAACTGTAAAAGACAATTATTTTGTTAGTAATAGGTCAAATTAGAAACAATAACTAAGAGAGAAGTATGTTCAATTAGCAGTTACAGAGAGTCGAAGTCTGTACCATGTTTTCAAAGATGATAGAGATATTGAATGACTTAAATCTATTACAAAAATGTGTGCATAAGCATATGCATATAATTACATATGTACAAATTACTGGGTAACCATTGAAAAATAAAAATGCAGTCTATTTTCCAAACTGCCAAATGGTATGGAGGGATATGGGTGCAGGGAGAAATAAGCTTTTCCCATGCAACAAAAAGGAGGAAAAGGAGGGGAAATATGAAACAAAACCCAGAAAATGCTAAATAACGTGGCAAAAAAATAAGTACAAATGTAGAAGTGGCTACAATAGATATTATATGAGATGCATTTTGTGCACATCCTCAGATTATCTTGGCCTCACCTGTCTCCCTCACCTGACACTCAGCCTCCTGCTTCACTGCAAGTACTGCCAAGTGACAGTCAGCTCTGTATGTCCTGCAACCAGAAGCCACTAACGTGTGTCTCTGCCTTCCCCCACATAGTTGACATTTCATGCCACCGTTCACAGATGAGATTACTCAACAGGAAGTTCAGATGAGTTAAATCCAGAAGGGGTAAGTTTTGACTAATTAGAGACAGGAGATAGGGAGAAGCTAGCAGGTAAATTCCTCCTCCTTTTTTCTCTTCAGTGGACTTCCCCAAGGCATGAGGATCTATATAGTATGTGTGCAAATGTACCAAGAGGTCAAGAAAGTGCACCTGTCAAGCGATAGTATTGCTTCATGGCTTGTTGTGAAGTCCTTACATCTGCTTTCCATTCTCCCAGCCCCTTTTCCCTTTTCTCTCTCCTTTAATGCCCTGGAATTGCTTTGGGCACTGTTACTAAGACAAATGTGAAAAAAACAAAGACTACCTACTAAAACAGATTATAAGATTACATTTAAATCCAGCAAATTGCCTACACGAAGCATACCAGAAAGAAAATTAGTTAGAAACGTCAAAATGAAAGCATAGGAAAGATATACCATGCAATTACAAACAGAACTACAACAAAAAAAGGGTGTAGTAAAACTAATATCAAAATAAAATTTAAGGTACAATATATTTTATAATTTGTATAATAAATATATAATTATGAATATATATCATTTAAAGGAAATAATCTACCAAGGAAATAAAATGTGGAAAACAATATATTATGTATTTTATACATTAAATAGAAATATATTATAAATTTATAATGTATAATAATACATTATATTCTTTAAGAAATTACTATAATTTATTACATATTGTTTAAACAAAACAATCCAAGGAAATAAAGCAATAATGAATTTACATGCACCTAACAAAACTACCACAAGTATACAACCCAGAAACAGAATTACAAAGAAAAAAATGAGCAATACAGAAACATAGTGAGAGATTTTAACAAGCTTCTATTAGAAGCTATACATCCAGGAGACAAAATATTATCAGCATGTAAAAAGTTTGAACAACTAAATCAACACATGTTTTCTAATAAATGGGGACAGAGTCTTCAACCAGTAAATAGAGAAAATGTATTCTTTCCTAGCACATATAAATCATTCAAAAAAAAATGACCACATATAACAGTAGGACACAGAGGAAATCTCAACAAACACCAAGGAACAGACCATTTTCTCTTGTGACAGTAAAACTAAATTAGGAAGCAAAATAAAGTTAATTCAAAACAAAACAAACATGCTGGAAACTTTAAAATACATTCCTAAATAACTCATTGTGAAAGAGGATGTAATAGAAATTACGGAATATTTATAATATGCATCTAAACGAGAAGGCGATGGTACCCTACTCCAATACTCTTGCCTGGAAAATCCCATGGACAGAGAAGCCTGGTAGGCTGCAGTCCATGGGGTCGCGAAGAGTCAGACACGACTGAGCGACTTCCCTTTCACCTTTCACTTTCATGTATTGGAGAAGGAAATGGCAACCCACTCCAATATTCTTGCCTGGAGAATCCCAGGGACGGAGGAGCCTGGTGGGCTGCCATCTATGGGGTCGCACAGAGTCGGACATGACTGAAGTGACTTAGCAGCAGCAGTAGCAGCAGCAGCAAAGGTTGCATATTAAAACAATGTAGCTGGAAGAGTACTTGGAAGAGAATTTGTAACTGCAAGTGCACTACTTAAATAAGAGAAAGAAAATAAACGAGCATTACTCAGCTTAAGAGACAATAAGAAGGTCAGAAACAAGGTACAAAAAGGGACTATTAAAACTGAGTAGAAATTAATGAAATAAAAGATAGAAAACCATTTTTTAAAGGTCAACAAGAACAAAAGATATTGTTCTTTTAAAAAATAACTAATAAAATAGACTTCCAATAAGACTGAACAAGGAAACAGAGAAAAGGCAAGAACATCCAAAATTAGAAATACACAATATAATTAAATTAGAAATTTAAGTATCAGTGGCATAGAATGTGACTAGCTTTATATTTTTTAATGGAAGCCTAAAGAAATTTCACATTTGGAGAAAATAAAAGTGACCAAAATTAGCTCAAGAAGAAATAGGAAGCCTAAGCAAGCTACTAAAGAAATAAAATCAACAAAAGTAAGACCTTCTCAATAAAAAGATCCACTCTTAAATGGAAACTTGATATGTGACAGAGGTGATACCACGAGTCAATAGGAAAATGATAAATTCTTCAGTAAAAGGTACTGAGACAACTGGCCATCCTTAGATGCCTGCATTTTCATCATACACAACAATTATTTCCAGGTAGATTAAAAACCGAACAGAAAAAGCAAGGGTTTAAAATATCCAAGGGGGGAAAAAAATAGAGAAACGTCTTCAGGGTAGAGAAGGATTTCTTAAACAAAGCACTGTAAGAAAAGGTAATTATTGATAAAATTGGCTGCTTTTTAATGAAAAACTTTGTTCAACAATAGCTACCATAAGCAAAGTGAAAGACAGGCTATAACAGCCACTTTGGAAAACTATTTGGCACTCTAATAAGGCTGAAGACATGCGTACCTAATGACTGAGAAATTCCTTTCTTAGGTATAGTCTCTGGAGGAACTCTTTTTTTAATTAATTAATTTTTTAACCGAAAGATAATTGCTTTACAGAATTTTGTTGGTTTCTGCCAAACATCAACATGAATCAGCCATAAGTATACATTTATGTCCCCTCCCTCCTTAACCTCCCTCCCATT
The DNA here is from genome assembly GCF_023091745.1 of Budorcas taxicolor. Lineage (NCBI taxonomy): Eukaryota > Metazoa > Chordata > Mammalia > Artiodactyla > Bovidae > Budorcas > Budorcas taxicolor. The sequence continues at coordinate 107,807,716 of NC_068912.1, forward strand.
TCCCTCCCTACCCCACCCATCTAGGTTGTTACAGAGCCCCTGTTTGTTCCCTGAGTCATAAGCAAATTCCCATTGGCTACTTTACATATGGTAATGTAAGTTTCCATGTTACTCTCTTCATACCTCTCACCCTCTCCTTTCTCCCCACAATCCCACTGCCACCCGCCCCACCACCCCGCCCCGGGTCCATAAGTCTGTTCTCTATGTCTGTGTCTCTGGAGAAACTCTTATACACAGTCACCAAAAAATATGTATAAGAATGTTCATAGTGATATTGTTCAAAATTTTTAAAACACTGGATGGAAGAAACCAACAGAAAGATGGATAAATTATGGAATGTTTAGTTGATAGAACACCATCAGCAGAGAAAGTGTGAAACTATAGCTACACATCACAAGGATTAATCTTACAGACACATGTCAAGTCAAAGAAATAAGACACAAAAGAAAAACTATAAAATTATTTCAGTTGCATAAATTTCAAAGTGAGCAACACTAACTTACAGTGTTTTGGTATGTCTATATAGGTAGCTAAACTATATAAAGAAGGAAGAATGTGATAAATTAAAATCCAGACAGTGATTCCATGCAGGAGAAGGATAGTAAACATTATTAGGAAGAGATGACAGGGATTTCTAGAGCTGGCAACTTTGTCCTTTTTAAATTGAGTGTAATTTCCATGAGTGTTCACATTGTGATTATGTATGGTAAATCTTTGTGTCTTAAGCTCAAGCCACAGATGTGAAGAATATCTTTGTAAGGCATGTGACCAATAAATGGTTAGCATTCAGAATAAATACACATACATATTTTTAAGTTTTTGAATCAATAAGAAAAAAGACAAAAGGTATGATGAACATATGAACAACACGCGGTAGGGGAAAGACAGAGGTAGAGAGATACACATAGATAAAGTAAAAATGAAAGTGTTAGTGGCTCATTCGTGTCTGACTCCTTGCAACCCAAGGACTGTAGCCCACCAAGCTCCTCTGTCCCTGGAATTCTCCAGGTGAGAATACTGGAGTGAATTGCCATTTCCTACTCCAGGGGATCTTCCTGACCCAGGGATCGAACCCAGGTCTCCTACATTGCAGGCAGATTCTTTACCATCTGAGCTACCAGGAAAGCCCAAAATATAGATAGATGATAGCTGAGGCGAGCTGCAATTCATGGGGTCGCCAAGAGTCGGACACGACTGAGTGACTGAACTGAACTGAACTGAACTGAAAGAGATGGATAGACATTTGACAGATATATATTTTAAAGTCTATAGGTATACATAGATACTTACTATAGGTATATATGTTATTCTTAATATCAGTAATAAACTGGGGGAAATTCAAATTTTAAAAATGATGAACTATCATTTCACAGCCATCAGGTCAGAAACCATTAAAAGCCTGACCACACCAAGAGAGTATATGGAAAACAGAGCCTCTTACACTTCTGGGAGTGTGCTTGGGGAAGCAATACAGCCAACACAGAAGAAGGTCATGTCCTATGGCCCAACCAGGCAATTTTGCATTGTGCAGAACAAGTCCTTTATAAGAATGTCTATCTGTGCGGTTGTTTGCAACAGCTAAAAATTAGAAACAACTTTAGTGTTCCAAAACAAAAGAAGAAAAAAATAAATTGCAGTATAGTAACAAAACACAATGTCATATACCAACACAACGAACTAGAGTTACATGTAGCAACTGGATGAACTAGAGTTTCAAGTATCAAAATGGAAAAGCCAATTGTAGAATATGCATAGTAAGACACATTTATATAAACTTTGAAAACATGCAGAACAACACCACATATTGTTTATGATACATACATATGTAGCAATTGTATGAAAATATGCATGAGAATGATAAACATGAATTTAGGGTGGTATTTGCCTCGGGGGAGGAAGGCAAAAAATGAGATCCATGCGGGGAACACAGAGCTTCAGTTATATCTGAAATATTTTATTCATTTTAAAAAGAACCAAAGCAAAGAGAAGACAAAGCCTATCATTTTAATTCACTAGATTAACAAATTAAAGTAGAAAAACCACATGATCATGTCAAGAGATTTAGAAAAAGCTTTTGATAAAATTCAACAATGTTAATTCATGATTTTTTAAAAACCTCTTAACAAGCTTAGGAAGGAAATCTTAAGCTGATAAGAGTTATCTTCCAAAACCAATAACAAATATCATTCATCATGGTGAAATATTGGAAGTATTAAAAGATTAAAGTCAAGAACAGACAAAGATGTCTGCTGGGCCTAGTACATGTCAAATGGGAACCCAAGAGGGAGAGAGGAAGAAAGGTACTAATAAGCGTGACACTGAGATAACTTTCCGTGCTTAGCCAAATGGACAAAATCAAAATAGTTGATGAAATCACATATCTTGGTGGATGGAGGAAGAAGGAACTCTCACTCTCGGTGAGCTCTAAATGGGCAGATCATGTTGAAGAGGAAATTGTTCAAATCTGGTAAAGTTGAAGATGTTGCACAAAGTATGATCCAGGAATTCCACCTTTAGATATTTTAATAGAGAAAAATTAAGAAGCAATCTGAATGTCCAAGAATAGAGAATAAACAAATCAAATGCAGTTCACTGATACAATGAATTATTGTATAGCTGCTGAAATAAATGCCCTAATGTTTCAGGCATCAACATGGTTAAGTCTCAAAAACATAATATTAAATGAAAAATATCAGCTGCACCATCAGTATGGTGGTGCAAGAACACCATCAATATGATACAACTGGGGTTAATCGTAAGAACACAAAAAGCAATGCTACATGTTGTTTATAGATACATACATGTGCATTATATATATGAAAACTGGTATAGAGTGACTTTTTTTCAAACAAACAACTTTAGGCTAATGGTTACCTCTGTGGAGGAAAGCAAATGTGGAGACTAGCTATATCTGTGATTTTTCTTCCTTAGTAAATGAATAGAAAGTGAAAGTGAAAGTGAAGTCGCTCAGTCGTGTCCAACTCTTTGCGACCCCATGGACTGTAGCCTACCAGGCTCCTCCATCCATGGAATTCTCCAGGCAAGAGTACTGGAGTGGGTTGCCATTTCCTTCTCCAGGAGATCTTCCCAACCCAGGGATCGAACCCGGGTCTCCTGCATTGCAGGCTGACGCTTTACCATCTAAGCCACCAGGGAAGACTCAAATGAATAGAGGGCTACAACAAATAGAGCAAAATATTAACCTCTTAATTCTGAATGGTGAATAATGAATGTCTCAAATAATCTTCACCTTCATGCCTGCATGTTTAAAACAGTATGTTAAAATGATTAATTTTTTTAAAAAAAGATGAAAGATCATGGCACAACAGAATCTCAGAATCTAAAGAAAATTCAAAAGTCAATTAATCTAGCTGCACCATTTCCCAAGAGTCCTCCAGTCTCAACTTACACACTCTTAGCAATGGGGAGCTCACCACCTCCATGCAGCCCATGTGGATTCTGGACAGGTTTGCCTGTAAATTGTAGTGGAGTTAAAATCTGCCTCTGCCCCTGACTCCAGCACAGGGGTCATAGCTTTGCCCTCACATACTCAACTGTTGGACCCTGGCCCCAGTTCTGTCATGACCTCCTGAGTAGGACTTTCCAGTCTCTTGGCATCATCTCTCCATCCAATAATTGCATGATTTGAATGGTCACTTTAGGCTCTGAATTCTAAGAATTCTGTAAGATAAATGTAATTCCAAAACTTTGGCTCAGCAGAAACTTGGGTAAAACATAATCACTATGGAATAAAATTCACTTCTTTAAAAAACATGCGTATTTCTTAAAAGAAGTTCTAACCTTCTGTCCTAGAACTTAGTTCACAATCCTGCTCCATTCAGCAAAACTGGAAATGCCATGCACAAACAGACAAAGAGAAACCCTGGCCCAGGCAGCAGGGTGAAGCTGCTCCAGAGACCAAAAGCCTTCTTTGCCATGGTAAGACTGGCAGTTTCCCAATAGCCATGTGCACTCTATGGCCCAGGGTGGCTCCATGGAGAGGACCTTCCCAGCCTGCCTTCAGGGAAAGCCTCCAAGCTGGCCTCCTAGGGAAAGCTGGGAAGGAATGCCTTCAACTGGCTCCTTTTCCACCCCTGGAAGTCCTTCACGTCACTCGAGACCCAAACAGGTGACTTCACCTCTCTGAGGCTGGCCCCCATGTCCTGCAAAACAACGATTTCTCTCCATAAGCTTTATATTTCTCTTTTTTAATTTATCTATGTATTTGTTTTTGGCTGCACTGGGTCTTCATTGCTGCATGCAGGCTACTCTCTAGTTGAGGTACACGGGCTTCTCATTGGGTGGCTTCTCTTCTTGCTTAGCACGGGTTCTAGAGCACATGGGCTTCAGTAACTGTGGCTCACAGGCTCTAGAGTAGGTGCTCAGCAGTGGGCTCAGTAGTTATGGCACTTGGGCTAGGTTGCCCACAGCATGGGGACTCTTCCCTGGCCTGGGATTGAACCCATGTCCCCTGCATTGGCAGGCAGATTCTTAACCATTGGACCTCCAGGGAGGTGTAGGTCTTCTATTTCTGATAGGACACTGCACATTTTTGTTTAACAAACTCTCACATTCTGCCTACTCGATGCCAGGCAAGCTTCTAGGCACTTTCCATATGCTGACTTATTTAGGTGGATGCTATGATGAATTCCCATTTTGCAGATGAGAAAACTAAGGCACAGGGAGGCTGAGGCACTTATCCAAGCTCACACAGTTAGTTTCTAGCAGAGCTGGGGATTGAATCCAGCCAACCTGGGTCTAGAGTCTGTGCTTTCTTTCTCTTATGGTACTAGGCTAATTGGGGTCCTTCTGAGCCCTCATGTTTGAATTGTTTATGTACATGGCTTACTGCTTCCAATGCTTTATCTGTTTTGTACCTACTTTTTTCTCATGTAATATTTATCATGCGCATCTTTCCATGCCATAAAATATTACAGGCATATACCTCATTTTATTGTACTTTGTTTTATTGTGCTTCACAAATATTGCATATGGCTTTGGGTTTTTTTTTTTTTAACAAATTGAGGTTCTGTGTCAACCCTGTATTGAGCAATTCAATCAATGCCATTTTTCCAATAACATTTGCTCACTTTGTGTCTCTGTGTCATATTTTGCTAAATCTCACAATTTTTCAAATTTTCTCATTATTATTATATTTGTTATGGTCATCTGTGATCAGTGATCTTTGATGTTTCTACTGCAAAAAGATCACAACTCGCTGAAGGCCCAGATAGTTCGCATTTTTTAGCAATAAAGTATTTTAAAATTAAGGTATGTACATCATTTTTTAGACATAATGCTATTACACACTTAACAGACTACAGTATATAATAGTATATATAGAGTATAGAGTATAAATAAAACTTTTATATGCACTTTGAGATGATACATCATGTGACTCACCTTATTGTGATATTCACGTTATTGCATTGGTCTGGAGCAGAACCCACAGCGTCTCTGAGGTCTGCCTGTGTCATTTTCAGTGACTACCTAGCAATCCACTGTGATGTGTAACCAGCTTGATAGACACTTAAATAGCTTTAACTTTTTCAGTACCATCAACAATGTTTTGGTAAATACACTTCTAATTAAATCTCTATGTATATCCTTGACTGTTTCTTTAGGATCTGTTCCAGGGGGAACTGCTGGATCAAAGCACCTGCAAAATTTTAAGGCTTCTGATTCATATTGCCAAATTACCCCTGGAAAGACTCACCAGCAGTGAATGGGAGAAACTGTTCTTTGGGGTTTTGCCAATCCAGGCTACACTCACTCACTAGGAAAAGAAGCAATCTGCTTTTGTTACAGGGGAAAGGCATATTACTGTTTTAACTTATGTTTCTTTGTTTACAAGTTAAGTAAAACTTCTATTCCTTTATTGATTGTTTATTTCATCTTCTGTGAATATTCTTTGCCTGTTATTTAAATAATTTTCTCTATTCCTTACTGGTTTGTGAAAAAGAGAGAGAGAGAGGCAAACACTTAAAAGATATAATCCCACACTTTGTCCCTAACCTGTGGGCAAACACAGGACCTAATAAAAATGTAACACATATTTGCACACTTTATTAGGAGCTTTAGCAGAAATAAACACTACAAATTCCCTGCCCCTCCCAATTTCCAGGATCTGGGTTGTAAGGATGTCCCAGGCAGCCCCCCTACCCTGTGGTGGGTATGCACCCAGATATGGGCATCAGAATGCTAGCCAGGTCCAAAATCCAAGCCCCATTGCTCATGACCACGAGACCTTGAGCAAGTTATTTAACCTCTGTCTCCATTTCTCCATCTTTAGAATGAGAATAATAATAATTTATTTGGGGGTTGTTTCAAGTAAACTCACACATACAGTGCTTAAACACTTGACACATAGTAAGGATAAAGTAAATATCAGCTATTATTATTATTGAAAGTGAAAGTGTAAAAATGAAAGTCACTCACTCATGTCTGACTCTTTGCAACACATTACTATTGTTAATTACTACTATTATTGTTTTGTTCAGGGTTTTCTCTGGATATAGTTACCCCACTTCACACTCTTCAAAAACTCAGATTGAAGGAGGCTTTTCCTTGTGTGTGTTACAGGTTTTTCCTCTGCAGAGAAAAACAATCATTCGAAACTTCTCATCCATTTATTCAACATGTTTGAGCCCAATTATGTATAAGGACCCATACTGAATACTGGGGATAAAATACAGTACCTGTCTTCAAAGACTCACCAGATTAGAGAAAACAATATGTACATAATAGCTGTCCTAACAGGAAGGCTGAATGAAGCGTTGTGTACTGGACACCTCTCAGGTGCCACTTCAAGACACCTTGGCAGTTTTGTCACGCCAACAAACTCAGAGTGACCAGCTCTGCACAGACTCTGACCAGCTTCCCGCAGGTGTAACTTGATGGAACCAGATGTGAAGGCATGACACGTGCCTCTCACTTCCTGCCCTGTCTTCCTCTGACATCACAGGGAGAGGTAACAGAGAGAACCCGCTCGGGACACACATGTCCCACCTGGAAGAGGGGCCTCCTCTCATTCCCCCAGGCAGACAACCCTAAGACTAATTCCTTAAGGCGTGGAATGGTGGCCAGTTCAGCAATCCGTCCTGTGTTTGCTTTCCCTCCTTCCCCATTTCACTCCCCTGAACCTTCGCACCTGCTTGCTGGCACCACTTTCCAACTAAGCACTCTCAAGACTGTGCTTCAGGCTGTGCTTTCAGAGACACCCAGGATAAGAGAGGTCCTCAGTGGCTGTGGGATTTCAGAGGAAAATCCAGCTTGGCTCCCTGGAAAAGGTAGCATCTGGGTGGAACATTGAAACTTGGCCATGCACTGATGGAAGGAAAACCACGGATGCAGAAATACCCAGGACACAAAGAAGAGGAGCTCAGAGTCTCTGAAATGCTGTGTGGGTGGAGACTCGGGGAAAGATGGGAGAGAAGCAGGAGACATACCTTGAAAGGCTTTGAATGTTAGGTATGGAGTATGGTTTCCCCTGAACGCAACAGGTGGCCAAGAGGTTAGCTCTGGGTCTTGGAAGAATCGTATGGTTGTGATGTGGGTGATAGTAAACTCCTCTCCTCTGAATGTAGAGAGGAGAAGACCAGTTCAGAGGCTCTTGGATGGTTCTGTGGAGAGATAAAAGGGACTAACACAAGACTGGGCAGTGGAGAGAGTGGACAAATGGAAAAGGCCTATGGGATCTATAGAAATTAATGGGACATGGGTTGAAGGAGAGAGTAACACTTACCCTATCTAATATGCTAAATCAAAGGCTATTATTTGTCTACTTTAATTAAGACACCTTATGTTGAATAATGCCATTTCTGTCCACAACCAAATAGCTGTATGTTGTCCAGTGGTACACATCTCAGTCTATTTAGTCTAACAAATTGTTGCTTTTCATGATGTAAACTGATTCTCAAACTCCTCTCCATAGCCAAACTGTGGATTCCTGGGAAATGCTGGGCCCAGTGGGTTGGGGGTTGGGCAGACCCACTGTAAAGCTGTGTGGCCAGGAAACTCTAGTTTTAACAAACGCATGTTGAAACCAAGACATAGAAGCAACCTAAATGTCCATCAACATATGAATGGATAAAGAAGACATAGTGCATATATACAAAGGAATATTACTCAGCCATCAAAAAAGAATGAAATGCTGCCATTTGTAGCAACATGGATGGACCCAGAGGTTATACTAAGTGAAGTCAGCTAGAATGATAAAGACAAACACCATATATCACTTACATGTAGATTCTTTTAAAAATGACACAGATGAACTTGTATGCAAAACAAATAGACCCACAGACATAGAAAACAAAATTATGGTTTCTTCCAAAGGAGAGAGGGAAGGGGAAGGGATAAACTAGGAGTTTGGGATTAATGTATACACACTACTATATATATAATAGATAACCAACAAGGACTTACTGTATAGCGTAAGGAACTATATGCAATATTTTGTTATAATCTATAAGGGAAAATTATCTGAAAAAGAGTCAACTTATACATATATTTATGTGTGACTGAACCACTTTACTGTATGCCTGAAAATAACACAACATTGTAAATCAATTACATTTCAACTTAAAAATAATAAAAAATTTAAATTAAAAGAAGTACGTGTTGAAGCAAAGCAGTAAATTGGTCAACTAATGCTGCTGCTGCTGTTTAGTTGCTCAGTCATGTCCAACTCTGCAATCCCACGGACTGCAGCCCGCCAGGCTCTGTCTATGAGATTTCCCAGGCAAGAATACTGGAGTGTGTTGTCATTTCCTTCTCCAGGAGATAGTCCCGATTCAGGGATCAAACCCATGTCTCCTGCTTGGCAGGCAGATTCTTTACCCCTGAGCCACCTGGGAAGCCCCTGGTCAATTAGTACTAGCTGCTAAAGTGAGCATTCTCCAAATAACAGCAGCTTAACCTAGTAAGGGCTTATGCCGCACTCATGCGAAATCCAGTGCGGACACTCCCTTTGGTCATCTCTCCTGGGGGGCTTCCTCAGAGTCCTTCAGTAGATCATTTGCAGCTGACAGAAGAAAGAGGGAGGGGAGAGCATGTGAAGGATTGCCCTCTACTTAATCACTTTGGTCCAGAAGGGACACATTCCACTTGCACTCGTATCTCACTGCCAAAGGTAACCCCGTGAATGGAAGGTTGGGTTCCATAGTCCCTATCCTGGCAGCTGCTTCCTCAAAGAACCTTTGCCCTACAGAAGGGGAGCAGGAGTCAAAAATGTTTGGCAGTAAACAGACACCATTGCCATTCTTCAAGAGCTTACAACCCAGTGGGAACATAGACAAGGGGCTACAAAAAAGAATGTGCTATATAAACAGCCATTAGGGTGAGTGGGCCGGGGGGGCAATGCGATCAGGGAAGGCTTCTTGGAAGAAGGGGAATCTGAGCTGAGACCTAAAGTGAGTATGGATGCAACCAGGACGAGGTGAAGGAGAGGGTTCCCAGCAGAGGAGGCAGGATGTGCGAAGGCAGGACACAGAAGTGGAGCATGCTGCATGTGAGGAACTAAAGGCAATTCAGAGAAGATTGTAAGGAGAGGGAGGCAGGAGACAGAGCTGGAGGGGCAGGCAGGGGCCAGACTATTCACTCCCTCTGCCAACAAACATTTACTGAGTGTCCGGCTTATGCCAGGCAATGGGGACAAAGCAGTGGGCCAAACAGTCCCAAGGTCATGAGAGCTTTTTGAGTCAGGAAAGGAGGCTGGACTTGGGCCTAAGGACAAGGAGATTCCCAAAGGGATCAAGATTTGGGGCCCTCCTGCCAGAGCCTTTCATGCAGGGATGGGACAGTTCTGCACCCTGCCACCCACCGCATCCCGCAGAGCGTGATGGAGCCATCAGGCCCACAGTCTGGAGCTGGCAGCTGTGTGTGGATCCAATTTCCGGCATTTGGGCAGGTGCCCTTTGCAGCGAATGGATTGTTTACTCTGCCATTTGTTGTAATCATTTCCGATCTTTTGCTTATTGTGTCAAAGATAAACACCACTTGGCTGATCCCCCGGGAGCAAGACGCCTGTTCCACAGGCCTTTGTGAGCCATCACTTCACAGTCGAAACAACCTGTTATTTCCTCTCTTGAAAGAGACTCATAAAATGATAGATGAATCTCCAGTAACTATAATACCTTCCTAATGGTTAGAGAAACTAGAGCCATAGAGCAGGAGTGCAGTCTAGAAGAAAAATGGGAGGGTTAGAAAGACAAGCTTTAAAATATAATGGTGTCGTAATGGGCAAAATGAAACACATGGATGCTATTAGAATTCTGCCCGATGCATCTTGAGCAGAGCGTTAGCTGGAGAGCAGCCCTCTCTACCCAGAGTTCCTGCTTTCCCCAGGGTGGATACTGTAACCATGTTTGTTGAATGACTGAACAATGACAGTGTTTGCTGAATGACAAAATCCACAAGTGCTGTTTACTGCGTAAGTGGTAGATCTATTCCTAAACAAAGTGTAGACCCCTCGAAAGCCCTGAAAAAATTCACGCTGATCAAATAAGCAGATGGTTCTAAGTGCTGAACCCACAGGGAACTCAAAATCATGGGTATTTATCAGACCCTGTGCAGTGTGCTCTGTGAGGAATAATTCACTGACCTCCAAAGCCACACAGCTAGCGGCTGATACATGTGGTCATTACAACAGATAAACCTGAAGATTAAAGGCACTGATCCCCAAAACATGTATATGTGCCAAAGAATATTCCAAGCAAAACAAGAGAACTAGCCTTGTTTTCCTCTGACTGCAACCCACTTTAACATGCCTCATCCATAATGGCGACTGCAAAGTGTCCCTTTGAATTCTGTCTACTTTCATTTTCCAAAAAATGGCACCACGTCCCACTTCACACATGTTTTCTCCAGGGTAGCCTCATCAGTGCCCCGTCACAAGTGTGTGGAGCTTAATTCCCCTCCCCTTGCATCCAGGTGGGCTGGTGACTGCATCGACCCATAGAATAGAAGGGAAATGATGCTGTAGGACCCTAAGCCTGATCCTAAAATGTGATGTGCTTGCATGCTCAGTCATGTCCTACTCTTTGTGACCCCACGGACCTATAGCCCCCCAGGTTCCTCTATCTATGGGATTCTCCAGGCAAGAATACTGGAGCGGGTTGCTACTTCTTCCTCCAAGGGATCTTCCTGACACAGGGACTGAACCCGCACCTCCTGTGTTTCCTGCGTTAGCAGGTGGGTTCTTTACCACCGAGCTACTTGGGAAGCCAATGATGTGGCTCCGCCTTTTTCACTGGAAACTTTGCTCCCGGAAACCTGAGCTGCCAGGGATGAAGCTCAAGTCCCCAGAGGCTGCTATGCCAGGAGGAAGCCTGGACACATGGAAGAGGCACTCCAGTCCCGATCCCATTCTGTGTGGCGTCACCGCCCCCATGCTAGACTGGTGATGAAGGAGCTTTCCAAGGATTCCGGCCCCCAGAATCCTTGAGTTGTCCTCGCTGAGGTCCCAGATATCGTGCAGCAGACACAAGTCACCTCTGCAGTGTCCTGTCCAACACCCCGACCCTCAGAATCCATGAGCATAATAGAACTGCTGTTTTAAGCTGTCAAGTCGGGGGGTAATTTTGTTATACAGTGTGATCAGCTGAATCATGTCCCCAGAAATTCTTATGCTGATGTCCTAACTCCCAAGACCTCAGAATGCAGCTGTATTTGGAGACAGGGTCTTTAAAGAGGTGATTAAGGTAGAATTAGATCTTTGGCAATCCAGTATGACTGGTGTCCTATAAGAAGAGGGGATTAGGGGCATCTCTGGTGGTCCAGGGGTTAAGAATTCACCTTGCAATGCAGGGGTCACTGGTTTGATCCCTGATCCAGGAAGATCCTGTATGCCATGGGGCAACTAAGCTTAGGCGCCAGTTACCAAGCCTGCACTTTAGGGCCCTTGAGTCACAACTACTGCACCCCCGTGCTGCAGCCACTGAGGCCTGCAAGCTGTAGAGTCTGTGCTCTGCAACAAGAGAAGCCACTGCAACAAGAAACCCACACACCACAGCCAGAGAGTAGCCCCCGCTTGCTGCAACTAGAGAAAGCCCACGCACAGCAGCAAAGACCCAGTGCACCCCATAAATAATATTTAAGGGAAAAAAGAAGACAGTAGGACATAATTATGAACAGCCAGACAGGGAGAAGGCAGCCCCTACAAGCCTAGGAGAGAGGCCTCGGGAGGAACCAGTCCTGCCGACACCTTGGCCTCAGACTTCCAGCTTCCAGAACTGCAAGACAAGACATTTCTGTTACTGAAGCTGCCCAGCCTGTGCCGCTTTGTTATGACAGATGAATACACACCAGCATAGTAAGCAGAGCATCAGTTCACGCTTACTGGTCCCTACTCGAGGCCAGGGCCAAGACTGGACTCTTGGGGTGCTTCCCTCACCTCCAGGAGCTCTAAGTGGAAAGTTAGGAAAGAGACACACAAGAATTTAAAGTGTAAGAAGTGAAGGGAGAGCCAGAATGCCGGGTGGCTAAGAGAAGGGAACGACGAATAAGTCTGGATGGGCAGGAAGGGCTTCAGGAAGAAGTGATGCTGTGACCTGGGCCCTAGAGGAGCATGGAGGCTAACCAAGCAGAGGGCAGAGGAAATTCCAGGCAGGGGACCGCACTGAGAGAGGCTGTAAAGGTGAGGACAAAGGAAGGGAGTTCCATGTGGTTCCTGGGAGCAGTCCATGGAGATGCTGTGGGCAAGGAGGTGGGGAGGCCCAGGATAACTCACAAAGGGCCTTGACTGCCATGCCCAGTGCTTTTATGGATGTTTGCCGGGTCCCCAAAGCTGGAGAGCATAGAGAAAGCTAGCAGGAGGGCTGTGAACAGAAACTAGGGCTTGAAAGCTGTGAAGGTGAGAGATGAGCCTCCCCCAGCACTTGTGCCCAGTAAGAGGTGGGCAGTGGATGAACCATGTGCCCTGGCCTCCAAACCTCCTCCAGGGCTGCCCAGGCCGGTCAGCGGGCTGCAGGGAGCCGGGGGTGGGGCCGTGGGCAGGCTGGAGCCCCCATGAATATACATGATCCTGCCCTGGAAGCCCGGCTTCCTGCGGCGCGTTTACCAAGCTTTATCTTGACAAGGTGATGTCCTTCAACAGAGGACATTATATGGCTCTTAGTTCAGCACTTCTGTCAAGTCCAAGGCAGACGTTTGATTTCCACTTCATACATATGCTTAGGTGCTCAGAAAAGGCAGTGAGGAGAGGAGCAGCGAGGCCAGGGAGGGAGGTCAACCCCAAGGAGGATGGCTGGGGCTCTCCCCAGGCTGCGTCCGGCTCTGACTTACAGCTGACTTTGGTCACACCGGCCGTGGGCTGCATCTTAACAGCCTTGACACTCTGCACGGTGATCTGGGCCAAGTGTCAGCCAGGGAGATTCCTTCGATTCTACCCCGGGCCTACTGGGTGACCATAGAGAAGTCTCTGTCCCTCTCTGGGTCACAGACCCTTCTTCTGACAATCAGAGGGATTGCAACCGCCGTCAGCAAACTTTTTTTTTTTAAACAGTCAGACCCTGTTTTCAACCACAGTTTGGACAAATCACAGTAACACTACCCTGATTGAGACAGAGAATGGGCAGTAACCTTTCCCCTCCCCTCTCCATAGTTTCTGAGGCCCCTACACAACCCCCAGGCTGCACAGAGCTCAGATAGAGAACCCCTGCTTTAGTTGGCCTCTGCCTGTCCTGGGCCAACATCTGGGGAGGTGAGAACCCCTTGTTAATTTCAAAACATCCCACTGACCCCACCCAGGAGGGTAGTTGTACTTTTAGCAGCCCCCTTCCCCATCAAGAACACTAATGCTGAACAAAATTGTGGGAATTTGGCAACAATTAAATAAATGTACATGTTGTTTCTTACAGCATCTGTATCCATGTTTAAATACAGAGCATGAAAGTTGGAGATGTAGTCAGTCCATTGCAGCGTTTCCCAAAGTGTGTTTCCTTCTAGGAGAGTGGTTCTAAAAGCTTAATGGTCTTTAGAATCATGTGGTGCTAGAGAAACTGGCAGATCTCTAGGGCCCCATCAAGGAGGCTCTGATGCAGGATCTGAGGGCTGGGGATGGGACCAAAGCCTGTATTTTCCTAGATTTTATTGTATTTAGTTTTTGGCTCTGCTGGGTCTTCTTCGCTATGCAATTTTTTTTCTAGTTTCGGTATGGGTGCGTGCGTTCTCAGTTGCTCAGTCGTGTCCGATTCTTCATGACCCTACGGACTCTAGCCCGCCTGGCTCCTCTGTCCATGGGATCTTCCAGGCAAGAATCCGGGAATGGGTTGCCATTTCCTCCTCCAGGGAATCTTCCTGACCCACAGATCGAATCTGCATCTCCTCTGTCTCCTTACAATGGCAGGCAGATTCTTTACCACTGAGCCACCTGGGAAGCCCCTAGTTGCAGCAAGTGGAGACCACTCTTCATTGCAGTGCGAGGGCTTCCCAATGCAGTGGCTTCTCTTGTGGGAGAGCATGGATTCTAGGCACGCAGGCTCAGCAGTTTTGGCCCATGGGCTTAGTTGCCTGGAGGCATGTGGGATCTTCTCAGACCAGGTCCTCTGCATTGACAGGTGGATTCCTAACCACTAGACCACCAGGGGAGTCCCGTCCCCAGAGCCAGCATTTTTAAAAAGCTCCTCAGGTGGTTCTGATGCAGATGGTTTGGGGACCCACGCTTTGAGAAACTCTGAGCTTAGATGCTCTGGTTAAAAAGAAAGAAAAAACAGAAGCAGCATTCTTTGGTTAAATAAGATTAGAAAACTGCATCTGCTCCCTGCTAGAGTGTCACAGTGGTACAAAAAAGGGGATTTGAGGAGTCCTGCAGTTTCTAAACTTATCTGACCACAGAAGCATTTTACTCCCTAGTAACAGCATTTAATTCTGGAATATACTTTGAGAAGTGCTCACTTATTAACAAGGTTTGATGATCATCAGTCAGTCAGTCATTTCAGTCGCTCAGTCGTGTCCAACTCTTTGTGACCCCATGGACTGCAGCATGCAAGGCTTCCCTGTCCATCACCAACTCCCAGAGCTTGCTCAAACTCATGTCCATCGAGTTGATGATACCATCCAACCATCTCATCCTCTGACGTCCCCTTCTCCTCCTGCCTTCAATCTTTCCCAGCATCAGGGTCATTTCCAATGAGTCAATTTTTTGCATCAGGTGGCCAAAGTATTGGAGTTTCAGCTTCAGCATCAGTCCTTCCAATGAATATTCAGGACCAATTTCCTTTAGGATGGACTGATTTGAACTCCTTGCAGTCCAAGGGACTCGCAAGAGTCTTCTCCAATACCACACTTCAAAAGCATCAATTCTTCAGTGCTCAGCTTTCTTCACAGTCCAAATCTCACATCCATACATGACTACTGGAAAAACCATAGCTTTGACTTTGTTGGCAAAGTAATATCTCTGCTTTTTAATATGCTGTCTAGGTTTGTCATAGCTTTTCTTCCAAGGAACAAGCTTCTTTTAATTTCTTGGCTGCAGTCAACATCTGCAGTGATTTGGAAGCCCAAGAAAATAAAGTCTCTCACTCTTTCCATTGTTTCCCCATCTATCTGCCGTGAAATGATGGAACCAGATGCCCTGATCTTCCTTTTTTTGAACGTTGAGTTTTAAACCAACTTTTTCACTTTCCTCTTTAGCTTTCATCAAGAGGCTCTTTAGTTCTTCCTCGCTTTCTGCCATAAGGGTGGTGTCATCTGCATATCTGAGGTTACTGATATTTCTCCCGGCAATCTTGATTCCAGCTTGTGCTTCATCCAGCCCAGCATTTCTCATGATGTACTCTGCATAGAAGTTAAATAAGCAGGATGACAATATACAGCCTTGACGTACTCCTTTCCCAATTTGGAACCAGTCCATTGTTCCACGTCCAGTTCTAACTGTTGCTTCTTGACTTGCATACAGATTTCTCAGGTGGCAGGTAAGGTGGTCTAGTATTCCCATTTCTGTCAGAATTTTCCACAGTTTGTTGTGGTCCACATGGTCAAAGGCTTTGGCATGGTCAATAAAGCAAAATAGATGTTTTTCTGGAACTCTCTTGCTTTTTCAATGATCCAACTGATGTTGGTAATTTGATCTTTGGTTCCTCTGCCTTTTCTAAATCCAGCTTGAACATCTGGAAGTTCACAGTTCACATACTGTTGAAGCCTGGCTTAGAGAATTTTGAGCATTACTTTGCTGCATGTGAGATGAGTGCAATTGTGCAGTAGTTTGGACATTCTTTGGCATTGCCTTTCTTTGGGATTGGAATGAAAACAGACCTTTTCCAGTCCTGTGGCCACTGCTGAGTGGTTTGATGATATATGTGTGCTTGCGTGCGTGCGTGCACATGTGTGTGTGTGTGAATTGGGGGTCCTTTGCAATAATGTCTTGGTCTAATCAATATATGTTAATTATATCTTCTCTGTTAGCTTTTTATGGGTCCAAATCAAGACAGCTTATGGGGAAGGGAGAAGGCCACTGGCCAACATACTTCTTCTCTTTCTCCAGCAAGAGGATCAGGGCCCTTCCTTAGACATATAGGGCAGTCACATTCCTACCATATCCCTTATCAGACTGATACCCTGTGAGTCAGGCACATTAAAAAGTCTCTTTATCATTTTGTAAAATTACAGTTGATCTACAGTATCATGTTAGTTTCAGGTATACAGCACAGTAACTCAGTTATATATATATAATATACATACATATATATATATATATACTTTTTCAGACATATTTTTTCAGATTCTTTTTCCTTATAGATATTATTACAAAATATTGAATATAGTTAGTTATATACTTTATATTACATGTAGATGTTCATCTCAGCTTCCTAATTTACCCCTCTCTTCCCTGTTGGTAGCCGTAAGTTCATTTTTTTATGTCTGTAGTTACAATAGCCAAGACACAGAAGCCACCTAAATGTCCATTGGCAGAGGAATGGATAAAGACGATATGGTACATACACACACTGGAATACTACTTGGTCTAAAAAAAGAATGAAATAGCACCATTTGCAGCAACATGGATGGACCTAGAGATTATAATATTAAATGAAGTAAGCCAGATGAGAAAGACAAATATCATATGATATCACGTATGTAGATTTTTTTAAAAGATGCAAATAAACTTACTCTACCAGCTTTTACAGTGAACCTGGAAATATATCAGTGATGGGAACATGATGACTTTGGAATCCAGTAGACTGGGGTTCAAATGCACTCAATACCACCTGTGTGACAGTGGGCAGGTACTATACCTCAGAGAACCTTCATTTCCTTGTCTGTAAAACAAAGATACTGCCTAATTCATCATTTTGTTGTGAAGATCAAACGAGAGAACAAGTGCAAAGCATTCAGCACAGTGTCTGAAGCACAGTAAGCTCTTGATGACAAGGGTGATATAATGATCCCTTATAGCATCACCAATAATCTGAGCACATATATCTGGGCAGATGAGAATGGGCACTGGTGGAGATGCCTGGAGATGCTTGGATCAAGGCAGTGGGTAATGAAACCCCTCTGATACATGTGTGCTTTCTACCTGGGCCGGTCACTGTCCAACTTGATTGCACATGAGAATCCCCTGAAGCTCAGACCAATGAAATGAGAATCTCTGGCATGGAACCCACATAAGCATAAGGATTTTTTAAAATCTTCAGCCCTAACTTTTCTTCCTGAGTGCAAGGCCTATAGATCTGTCTATGTAACATCTCCTTTGGTTAGCTCATCCTCAACATGTCCCGGGCGTCACTCCAATTCCAGTGTTCCCACTTCCAGCGGTAGCACCAGCCAGCCAGTTCCAAAAGCCAGGTTCATAGGAGGCCTGCTTAATGCCTGCTTCCAATCGCCAGCTCCTGTGAGGACTGAATGTTTCAACATCTCTTATCCTCACCACTGTCTATCATCCAGTCCAAGCTCCTAGCATCTCCCTCTTGGACCACTGCAATAACTTCCTGACTGGTTTATACACACCCATTTGATCCTCCTTCAACTCATTCTAGCTGCAGCCAGAATGACCTTCTCTAAACACAAACCCAAGCCTGCTGCACATGCATGCACACACACAGACACACACACACAGTTTTTAGGGAAAATGCCAGAATCCGTGTTTCTGTGCTCCTCTTTACTCCCTGCCCTACAACACTAGCCTTTAATCCATCCTTCTTGCATGCGCCCTCCCTTACTAGAGACTTTGCAGATGCTGTTCCCTCTCCTTGAGGCACCTTCTCGTCCCTTTTCCCCAGAGAGCTCCTACTTAACCTTCAGAACTCAGCTCAAGCCACCACCTTGACCACCACTACCAAGTATTCCAAGCAGGAGTACTCTAGGGTCTTCCCAGAGCACAGAATGTCCGCCCTTCATTGCCCCTGTCAGAGTTGCTGAGTAACTTCTGTGTGACTATATAATTCATCTCTATGGCCCACTCCATCCCCACCACCAGACTGTATGTTCCCTGAAGGCAAGGCCAATTTCTGTCTTGCCCGATACGGTTTTACATACACAGTAGGCACTCAATCAAAGTTTTGAGTCCTTCCTGAAATTCTATTACAAATCACTTTCTCTTTCCAGGGAATTTTCCCATCTGCTTTTACTGGTGGGCTTTATAATGAGGATTCCCAAAGAATGTGGAGTCATAGGTATGAGTTTTAATTAACTCCAATAGGCATTTAATGTAGATTTAATAAGACAGTTATTGTATGTTAATTAAATGTCAACTGATTGCTAAAAGGTTTTTGCAATTATTGAAGTTTACTAATTATCTAATAGATAAATCAGTTTCCCATGTAAATAACTAGCATCTACATAAGCAATAAATAGGCCATTTAGATTCTACACATTAACATATTGAAATGAGAGGTTAGCCCCTTGGGGGATTCTAGAAACTGGTGTCCAATTCAGAGAAGGAATCATCATACCAATCATCTCATAGTCGTTATGCCCCATCCTCTGGGACACAGTGAGAAATCTGGTTGCAAAGATGAGCCTGCTCAGAGCCGGAGCCAGTTTTAGAAATGCTGCCTTCCCACACTTCCTGAAAGCAGAAAACTGGTAGCAGTTTTGGTGTACTCTAGAAAGATCCCTTCATGCCCTGAGGGTTCCTCTCATCTACTGTAAAATGGGGGTCTGTAAAGCTCTCTACCCCCGGTGTCTGTGAGCCCTGATGGCTAACACATGAGCCTCAAGAGAGGGAGTGTTCAATGGACAGCAGCACCCCTCTGCTCTGGTCTTCACGAGTCTGGGCCCAGCTCTGGCTCTTCCATCAGACTCACTGTCTCGGAGACGACGGTCGGGAGACGACTTCCCTCCCTGAGCCTCAATTTCCCTATCTAGAAGAGCCACCTCCCAGGGCTGCACAGATAAAATGAGTCAAGGGCCTGAGTGGGAGTAGAGAGAAAAGGAAAGGGCAACAATCGAAAGCAACGGGGATGTTTTGGGCTTCCCAGGGGGCGATAGTGGTAAAAACCCACCTGCCAATACAGGAGACATAAGAAACGCAGGTTCAGTCCCTGGATTGTGAAGAACCCCTGGAAGAGGGCATGGCAACCCATCCAATATTCTTGCCTGGAGAATCCCATGGACAGAGAAGCCTGGCAGGCTACAGTCCATGCCAGGACATGACTGGCAAAAAGAGTTGGACAAAGAGATGGACACGACTGAAGTGACTTAGCACGCACGCATGAAGATGTTTTAGAAGAAAGACTGGAAAGCTGTCAGTTTCTGTGTTGCTGGGTACTGCGTCAGGCACTGCCAGGTATTTTCTCCTTTAGTTTTTATCCACTGTCCAGCTTAAAGTAGTTCAAATCATGCCCATTTTAGAGACGAGGGAAAAGAAACAGGGAGGCTAAGGAATCTGCAAACAGTTACACAGCAAGAGAGTAGAAGAACCTGGAGCTCAGCGACAACCACCGGGACCCTCCTGACCCTTCCCGCTCCACCTCTGCCCTGCCACCTAAGGTCATTGGAATCCTGAGAAACCCAGCCCTTCTGAATTGGAAGTATGAGCTAAATGGTAGTTAGCATTTGTTCCGTTCCAGGCAGTGTTTCTAAGGACTTTACATGTACAATCTTTCTTTTTTCTTTTAATTAATTTATTTTAATTGGAGGCTAATTACTTAATTCCTACAATAAACCTCTGAGGTCAGTGCTCAGGTATTTTATAGCTGAAAAAAACAAGAGGCACAGAGGGGTTTAGTAACCTAAAGGTCAGGGTCACATAGCTAGTGGGGCCAAACCCAGCATTTGAACCCCAGCGGGCAGGCTGGCTCTAGACACTGAACCACGGCCAGGCTGCCCTAACATTCGCAGGGCCCCAGTAAGAACACAAGTGGAGGCTCACGTGCTATGTATGCGCTCCAAACATTTAAATTGTATGTGATAGTCGCTCAGTCATGTCCAATTTTTTGTGACCCCATGGACTGTAGCCCGCCAGGTTCCTCTGTCCATGGAATTCTCCAGGCAAGAATACTGGAGTGGGTAGTCATTCCCTTCTCCAGGAGATCGTCCCCACCCAGGGATAGAACCCAGGTCTCCTGCATTGGAGGCGGATTCTTTACCATCTGAGCCACCAGGGAAGCCCTGTGTGCTCCAAATATTTAAATCATATAACTATGTTGAGCGAAATGCCTTGACAAATGAACATTCACAAGGACCTGAAAGGCCAAATTTGCATTTAGATTCTTGGACTCAGCAGAGTGTCATGCACACCACAGCCCGGCAGCCTGCATCCTCCAGACACAGCATCCTGCCCTTTGGACCACTCCTTACAGTGTTGCCTGCCCCACGAGCATGGACCCAGGGAACGGGTCCACACAGACACTGGGAGTCGGGCTCAGGCAGGAAACTCTGAGGCCCCAGGTACCTGGCACATGATCTTCCCCTGAAAAGGAAGTAGGGGTCCAAGCAGGCACTTCCCCATGGATTCCTCACCACATGGGAGGGCCAGAGCATCTCTCTTAAAAGCATGGGGCTCTGGGGTGGGGTGGGGGTTCAGTCATTCAGTTGTGTCTGACTCTTTGTGATCCCATGGACTGCAGCACGCCAGGCTTACCTGTCCATCACCAGCTCCTGGAGTTTACTCAAGCTCATGTCCATTGAGTCAGTGATGCCATCAAACCATCTCATCCTCTGTCATCCCCTTCTCCTCCTGCCATCAATCTGTCCCAGCATCAGGGTCTTTTCCAATGAGTCAGTTCTTTGCATCAGGTGGAAAAAGTATTGGAGTTTCAGCTTCAGCATCAGTCCCTCCAATGAACATTCAGGACTGATTTCCTTTAGGACTGAAATTTCCTTTAGGACTGAAAGGCGTGGGGTGGGGGCATCTTTTTCTCAAGTCTAGGGAGAGAAGGGAGCAACACTGCCTTTCAGCTCCACCATACTGCCCGCCCATACCCCCTGCTAAGTGGCAGGGCTGGGGTCTGAATCCACCAGACTCCAGAACCTAAGCACTTAGCAGCTACACTCAAATGCCAAGGAAGGTGGGCCAGCCTGCACCTGGAGTCCTCTTTTGTCTGAGGGATGGGCCAGCAGCATGAGGCATCCAGGCAGCCAGCAGCATGGGAGCGCTCTGCCTTTGGACCCAGACACAGGAGTGCTTCCACTGACAAACACCCAGATACTGAGCAATTCACTTCAACTATCTGAAAGTCAGCTTCCTTGCTGATAAAGTGGGGATCATCTCAGCTACTTGATTTTGAAGAGTTGTTGTGGCAGAAAATGACATAAGGTTTATAAAGCATGGAGTACAGTACCGGGCACATAGTAAATTCTCAATAAATGTCAGAGAGAGACACACATATCTTGGTCCCAGGTAAGACCTTCAAGGGCCTATCTTTCTGCAGCTGTGAATTCTTGAGCTCAGAATCCTGAGATGCTCTGTCTTTACATCCCCATCCGGCCTCCCCAGCATCCTCTCCCCTACACGCATCACCCCATTCCAAGGGTCCACAACTATAGCACAGTCGGGTGTGCCAGCCCTGTGGGCACCTCCCCAGCCCTTCGAGGGTCCTGCCTGGAGCCCTGAATATGAGTCCCATTTGCAGGAATTCTCTTCCCTCTGGAGAAAGGGGCTTCTTTGGGAAATCCTTTTCCTTTCAGTGGGCCAGGAGGAGAGAGGGGCTTTCGGCCAATGAAAACTCGCAGAGTAAATAAATGGAGGCACACCCCCCAAAGGGCTCCCAGGACCCCCGGGGTCAGAAGCCAGGCGCTGCATTTACGTGCAAATGGAGTCGGATTAGGGATTAGGGATTAGGGATTATCGGAGTCCCGAATTGCATGCAGCTGCTCCATCTCTTTGTCCAGAGGGATCAGGGAGATTTCTTGCTCTCCCCCTCCCCTCCCCTGCCCTCCCTTCCCCAGTGCTGTAGGAGGCAGAAGGCAGGAGAGACTCTCACTGCCCAGTTGGGGAGGGCTGAGGAAGAGGTGGGGAGAGGCAGACCACCAATTGATCGGCAGCCCACGTGGCCCAGCTGCCAACGGGGTGGGATCGATGCACCTTCCTGCTGATTCCTGCACATCCCTGGGGCGGGGTCGGCAGCGAGCCCAGCACCTTGCCCCAGCTCCAGCCTTTTGTCTCGCAGCACCTGGCCCTGAGAAGGGGGCCGTTCTAGACATCAGGTGTAGCAGTCTGCATGAAACCTTTCCTTGTTCTGACCAATTACATACAGTAGCTTCAAGTCTCCTCTGGGCTTCCTTCATAGCTCAGTTGGTAGAGAATTCACCTGCAGTGCAGGAGACCCCGGTTTGATTCCTGGGTCGGGAAGATCCCCTGGAGAAGGGATAGGCTACCCACTCCAGTATTCTGGGCTTCTCTTGTGGCTCAGCTGGTAAAGAATCCGCCTGCAATGCGGGAGACCTGGGTTCAGTCCCTGGGTTGGGAAGATCCCCTGGAGAAGGGAAAGCTACCCGCTCCAGTATATTCTGGCCAGTCCATGGGGTTGCAAAGAGTTGGACACGACTGAGCAACTTTCACTTTCACTTTCACTTTCAAGCCTCCTCAGCAACCTTGAGTGGGGACCCTGCCCCAGGTGACTGAACTCCAAGAGCAGGAATGAAGACATGGGTCTTCTGTCTCCCAGTCCTGGGTTCCCGTGCTACACTGGCATGTTTGCACTTTGCGGTCAATGGAAAGCAGCCCAGAAATTCATATCTCTTGCAATTTTTTTTTGGGGGGGGGCATTCATCTCTACTAAATGCTAATATAGAACCAGAATTTTTTCTATGTAACAGTTAAAGTGATCCTAACAGGTAGTTATGGTTATCTCCATTTTAAAGCTGAGCAAACTGAGGTTCAGAGGAGTTTGGGGGTTTGTCCAACATTACCCAGCAAGATGACAGCATCAGGACTGTAGCTCCGAGAGTTCTGGCCAGGCCAACACTGCTGAAGCCTGTGGAGAAGGCAGGAGAACCCAGGCTGGGAGCTATGTGCTCCCTGTGAGGGACACATGGCACCTGGGCCCCCTGGGCCCTGGGGTCACTTCTCTCCAGAACAACCCTGGGGAAGGTGCCACCCTGGTGAGGCATCCCTGGGGTCTCTGCCCAGGGCACCAGAGGGTGGGGGCAACTGGGGCCAAACAACTTCTGCAAGGCAGCCATGGACTCTCACTGGGGGACTGACCCCCTTCCTGCCCCTTCAGTGGGCTTCCCTGTGGGGAGATGGCATAAGGCTTTTCACTCCGGATGCATAGACTTGGAGAAAATTCACCCACAAAAATCACAAGCAGGGGAAGAGTGTAAAACAGAGGTCAGGGAAATTTTGCTGTCAAGTGAAACTTCTGTCAGACAGTAAATTTTTCAGGGCTGGAGGGCCATGTGCTGTCTCTGTTACACATTTTCTTTGTTTTTCTTTATCAGCCTTTTAAAAAGCTGTTCTTAGCTCATGGGCCGGGCTCATGCCCGAATGGGCCTTCTGGCCCCACAGCTAACAAGCCCGGGTCTCACCTGTCTCCATCACAGGGACTGAGGCAGGAGTCTGGGTCTCTGTCCCAGCAATTTCTGCTTCCATCTCCTTGGCCTAAACTGCTTCACATGGCTCCTCTGAATGAAAGGGTGCATAGGGAAATATTTTTTACTGAGCACATGGCTGCTCGAAGCCAAAGACAGGGTAGGTGCCAGGGCAGGGAGTGAGAATAGGGCAGGGCCTGAAACACAGCAGGGCCTGGGGGGCCAAGAACTGGGGCTGGGAGCGGGCCTGGCCGGGGCTGGGTGCAGCTGTAACGGAGCCAGACCAGATCCCCACACTCTCCTCTCAGCTTGAATCAATAACTATTTGAATTTCTTTCATCTGAGCAGGGATCGCAACACAGGCAAACACGGAAGGGAAAAGGCATTGATCCTTCCCAGCTGCTGCCAACCCCTCCCCACTGTTCTCACTGCTCCCCACATCGTGCCATCTGGCCTTCCCTCCCCCGGGCCTCTCCGCTCAACAGAAGCTCACAGTCCCACACTCAGACATCCACGGGACCTCCAAGGCAGCCCGCAATACAAGGAGGCTGTGGTCCCCACAACAACCAGGACCATCCAGTGGGTATCCATAGGTGGCCTCCACCTCTTAGCCGGCCCCATGACAAGCCTGGGCTTCCCTGGGTGGACCACCACCCAGTCCCCAGGGCAGCCTGGTTCTTATCCCCTGTGCTGACTCTCAAGCACCCTGCCAGCTTCAGGAATCCATTTTCATATTCATGAATCGGGGAGACAAAGCAGGTATCTCATGATCGGTTTCTCGTGCAGAGTGTGATTTCAGATTCAGCCAACATCGGAGTGGTTCCCTGAGGTGTTAGATAATGGATTTCATGGGGAGAGACTGGAGGCAGGGAGCGTGGTTAGGGGAATGAGGCAGAGGGACTGATGGGAGATGCTGGGGGCCTGAAAATAAGGTACAAAGGACAAAGTGAGGATGAATTGCAACATGTTTGTGATATAAAATTAGTAGGATGTCGTGATAGGATGAGGGAAAGGGAGGACTTGAAAATGATACCCAGGTTTCTGGTTTGGGTGAGGAGGTGGTAGGTCATTCACTGAGAGAAGCAACAACAGGGGAGGTGGGTCTGCAGGCAAACATGGGGAGACTGGCCTTGGTTATGTTGAGTTGTAAATGCCAAGTTATCATGAAATGAAAAGGTCCCCAGGGACGGTTGTTGTTGCTGTTTTAGTCGCTGAGACATCTCTGACTCTTTTGTGACCCCAAGGACTGTAACCCATCAGGCTCCTCTGTTCGTGGAATTTCCCAGGCAAGAATACTGGAGTAAGTTGCCATTTCCTTTTGTAGGGGATCTTCCTGACCCAGGAATTGAACCTGTGTCTCCTACATTGCAAACAGATTCTTTACCACTGAGCCACCAGGGAAGCCCTCTGCAGGGTTGTTACATGGGTCTAAATCTCAAAGGGCAGCCTGTACCATAAATATAAAGTTGGGCAGCCTTATTGCTCCCTCATCGTCATATAAACCCCTCACTCCCTTGAGACCCATGCCATCGGGCTGTACTGTCCTCTCTCCTGTTCCAGTTCTCTCCAGACTACTCTTACACATTCAGGACAGCCTTCAGACCCTGGATCCCAGTCTATTTTCTATTTCCCAAGTCATTCTGGATGTCTTGACTCTCCAGATGGGGAATCTCTCCTGCATACTGCCTTGATAGTTCTTGATTTTCTCATCTCCACTTTCTTCTCTATATCTGCCCCTCTTTACAACTTGTCACCACCAGGAACTGCACCACCTCTAAAATCACTAACTTTACATACTCACTTTCAGCCAAAATGCATTATCAGTCTCGTTTCTTTCCACAAGTACCCTTCATTGAGCTCACTGAGACCTCAAGCCATTGATTCATCCACTTTCTTCCTATTCTTATATTCCTCATGTAACTTGGAAATTGTCTTTAGCTTTATGTAATAGAAACCCAGCTATGGTGGCTGAACCCAATAGGAATCTATTTTTCCTTTCCTAACAAGATTCAGCTACTTGAAGAAGTCATCAAACTCCTTTTGGCTTTCTGGTCTACCATATTTTGGGGGTAGCTTTCGTCTCCATGGCAGTAGATTGTATTATTGACCCCAGTGCTTTGCCCCTCCCTGTAGCCATGCCCTTTGTCATGTGACATTGCAGTTCTTCCCACTAAAAGAGAGAAATATGTCCCACCTCTTGGCTTTAGGTTGCCACTTTCTTATAGAATTAAATATAACTTCATATGAACCAGCAATCTCATGCCTAAGTATTTACCCTTGAGAAAAGAAAACTTACGTTTGCACAAAAACCTGTACGCAAATGTTTATAGCAGCTTTATGCATAATTGCTAAAAACTGAAAACCATTCAGATGTCCTTCAAAGAGTGAATGGATAATAAATTGCAGTATATCCATACAAAGGAATACTACTCTGTAATAAAAGTAAACATACAACTGATACCTCTGCCCACGAGGAATCTCAAATGCATTAACCTGAGTTAAAGAAGCCAAACTAAAAAAGCTACATACTATTTGATTCCATTTATATTACACTCTAGACTAGGCAACATGATAAGGAAAGAAAATAGATGAGTAGCTGCTAAGGGACTGAGGATAACGGAGTGGTCGACTACAGAGGAAGTTGAGAAATCTGGGGCAGGTAAGACGATGAAAATGTAGCAGAAACCAACACAACATTGTAAAGCAATTATCCTCCAATTAAAAATAAATTTAAAAAGAGATGATGGAGATGTTCTGTATCTTGATTGTGGCAATGATTACACAATTATATACAATTGTCTCAACTCATCAAACCACA
This sequence comes from Budorcas taxicolor, assembly GCF_023091745.1. Taxonomy (NCBI): domain Eukaryota; kingdom Metazoa; phylum Chordata; class Mammalia; order Artiodactyla; family Bovidae; genus Budorcas; species Budorcas taxicolor. Next base: position 107,834,447 of record NC_068912.1, read on the forward strand.
TCCTTTTTTCACATCCTTTTTAATTTAATTTTTATTGGAGTATAGTTGCTTCACAATGTCCTTAGTTTCTGCTGTACAACAAAGTGAGTCAGCTATACATATATCCCCTCTTTTTTGGATTTCTTTCTCATTTAGGTTATCACAGAACACTGAGTAGAATTCCCTGAGCTATACAGTGGGTTCTCATTATCTATTTTATACACAGTATCAGTAGTATATAGATGTCAATCCTGATCTCCCAATTCATCCCATCCTCCCCCTTCCACACTTTGCCGTCCATACATTTGTTTTCTACATCACTGTCTCTGTTCTTGTTTTGCAAATAAGATCATCTATACTATTTTTCTAGATTCCACATATATGCTTTCATATACAGGCAACATCCTTAATAGGATGTCTTTTACTGCATGTAAATAATACTTTAATAGATTTGACTTTTAAAAATAATGTCTAGGTTTTGAGATCATTTCAGCCAAATGCTAACATTCAACAGAAGTTGGTTTCATGAAGATGAAAGAAAGGGAAGGAAAGGAAGGAAGTAGATGGATAAAAACATGGAAGAATTGATTGATTGATGAATGGCAGCTGGCCAACTAGCTGCCCAGCCTGCCGGACAGACAGACAGACCATGATCAGACTGGAGAGACAGATGGGGCTGGGCGGGACAGGAGGCTGCAGAGGTCAAGCAACTGGGGCAATGGCAAGAACACTCACTGGACTCAGACAGCACGAGCTCCAGCCCCAGCTGTGTGAACTGAGCAAATCCCCGCTTCCTGTCATGCAAACAGGAAAATAGTCATCCCCTCCCAGTTAACCGTAATTACTCATTTAACAAGCATTTATTTAGCACCAGCTCTGGGCCAAGCACTCCTCTAAGTACTTCCCCTATGTTAGTTCATGGCATCCATGCAACACTCTTTTTTTTTTAATTATTAAAAAATGAAGTATAGTTGATTTACAATGTCATGTTAGTTTCTGGTGTACAGCAAAGTGATATAGATATACATGAGGTGAAGTCACTCAGTCGTGTCCGACTCTTTGCGATCCCGTGGACTGTAGCCTACCCGGCTCCTCCGTCCAGGGGATTCTCCAGGCAAGAATACTGGAGCAGGTTCCCATTTCCTTCTCCAGGGGATCTTTCCAACCCAGGGATCAAACCCAGGTCTCCCGCATTGGAGGCAGACACTTTAACCTCTGAGCCACCAGGGAAGCATGCATTTATATATATATATTTGTATATCTGTATACCTATACGTGAATTTGTGTATATATATATATATATATATATATATATAATCTTTTTTAGGTTTGTTTCCATTATAGTTTATGACAAGATACTGAATATGGTTTCCTATGCTATACAGTAGGGCATTGTTGTTTTATCAGTTTTATATATAGTAATATGTATCTGATAATCCCAAACTCCTAATTTATCCCTTCTTTCCCCTTTGGTAACCACAAAGCCATTTGTTTTCTATGTCCACACAACACGTTTATATTCCTGTTTCCCAAAGGAGGGATGGAGCTACAGGTAAGTTGAGAGACTTGCTCATGTTTACCCAAGGAGCAAGTGGTCAAGAGCTCAGTACTGTCCACAGGCCCACCCTAATGTGAGAGTCATCACACACATTAATATTAGGTTAAACCAGATAGAATTGCTGATACTTAGTCATTTCTCACACTCTGGTTTTTTTTTTTTTTCTCTTTTTTTTAATTATTACTATTTTTTTTAACTTTACAATATTGTATTGGTTTTGCCACACATCAACATGAATCTGCCACGGGTGTACATGTGTTCCCAATCCCAAACCCCAATGGCATTTTTATCTGGTTCAACCTACTACTACTATTAGTAGCCACTGTTCATTGAAGTACTCAATAAATGGTGGTTACTAATAGTCATCGTTTGGGCCAACTGTGCCCTTAGCACTTCGCAGGCAGTACCTCATTTACTGCTCTCAAAAAGCACTCTTAGGTGTGCACGTTTCCGTCTGACAGATGAGGAGAATGAGGTTTAGAGAGGCAAACATTTTTGTATACATTCAGATTGGTAGAGCTGAGATGGAGCTCTGTGTGTGACCTCAGAGCATGCAGCATCCCTTTCCTGCTGGGTGAAGCAAGGGGCTGAATCTCTCACCACCCATTCAACCCATTTCAGTGCCTGGAAGTCCTTGAATCTTCGTCCTTCTTATCTCCCCCTACTGTGCCCACTCCCCACAGGGCTCAACAGATAGAGGAGGGACAGGCCAGCAGGTAGAAGGGGTTGGGCATCTTTTCTTCTTTTTTTCTTCAGAAGTGTAGGATTTTCTGAATTTCTTGGCCCCATCCATATTTCAGAGCCTGATATGTCCAGGACAGCTGTCTCCCTCCCCCCACCCCTTCCCTACAGACCTCTCCACCACTTCCTCCAGGGCTCTGAAGCCCCTGCAAGGCCAGTCTCCAATGCCAGCCTGGTTAGGGAGAGTTCCAGCATCCGGGCCCCCCTGTTCCAACAGCTGGGTCCTTGAGTCCTGGCCGCAAGCCCCAGCCCTTGGCTGCCTCAGCTTTGGATGATGACAGGAAGGTACCCTCATGACTGCCAACTTCTTGTTCCTCTGCTGGCAATTGCTGGGGTCTCAGTGTGGTGACACAGACCCCACACACACGAGGCTGACCTCTGTTCCTGGCCTCAGAGGGCCTGAGCCCAGGCTCGGCTGAGTTGCTGCCCCGGCTCAGAGCTGGAGGAAATAGCTGTTGCTGCTATGGCAACAAGGCTTTGTACTGTCTGCCCAGAACAAAGAGGGTTTTCTTGTCCCTGTTTGGGTCCCAGGGTGGGAGCACTGCTGCTTTAGGGCAGAGGCTGGGATGCTCCATCCTTCTTTGCCCAGCATCCTGTGAGCGCCGAACAGCTAAGAAAAGCTCACTCCAGGCCAGTACGTTGGACCCTCAGAAACTGGGAGCCACAAATCTCTAGCCCTCCCCTCTCTCCCATGTCAGACCTCTGAGTAGCATTTTCCATCCGGGACCTGAAGGTGCCTCTTCTTAAGGTGGATGTGTGAAAGAATGCAGAGACTTTAGAATGCAGCCCCTTTTCTAGTCCAGCGAATCAAAGATGCATGTGCTTGAAAGTATCCTAATCCATCCCACTCGAGATTCAGAGAGCGGCAGGCACTCTCCTTAGGCCACACAGCCGAGGTTTATGGGGCTTGAACTGGTCACCCTTTCTGCTGACTCTCGGTCCAGCTGTCAGCCTAGACACCCCACCCTCTCCCTCCAGGCACTGACACCTGTGTGTCAGCCTCAGTGTCCTTCCTTTCATTGTCATAGCAACCAGGTGATTTCTGGGCACTCATCCTCATACCTAAGACCCCTCAGAGGCTCACGGGGCTAGCTCTGAAGCCAAAAGATGACCTCTGAGCATCCAGCACAGGCCTGCCTTAGAAGGTCGTCAAGGCAACAGTGATTCCTAAGCCAAGAAGTTCTTGGGTACGAAAGAATAACTGAGGCCAAAGACTCCAAACTATGGATGACACTTAAAAAATTGAAGACTGATGGAGGGACAAGATCCAGAAATGGAGCAAGAGGTCAGGCCTGGCAGACGTCAGCCTGAGCTGAGAGCATCTGGGTCAGAGGCAAGCTGCTGTCCCCTGCAGATCTTATGGTTGCACCTGTCACACATAGCCCACAACCCACCGCTGGTAGGCAATGCTGCTTCCTATTGGCACCAATGGAGAAAACGCTGCAGGGAAGCCCTGTAAGCGTCTGATTTTGAATGCATGGTCAGGAATCGATCCTCTGCTATGATGTTTCTCTGTTGTTTCTAAGTAAATGACACAGTGAGACGTTTTTCTGATCTCTCGTGAACACAGCAGACTGCTGTGAGACAGAAGAGCGTAGTGCCTGCAGCGTCTGCGTTCTGCGTCCCCTTCGGTCCCTGCAGCTCTTCCACTCTCCTGCTTAGTAACCTTGGAGAAGTTGGTTCTTCCCTGGGTCTCATTTGCCTCTGTTAAGTGCAAGTGTTAAGCCGGGAGATCTCTTAGCTCCCTCTCAACTCTGTCCCAGCTCAGAGATTCTACCGGACCAAAATTCCAATTGTTTTCTTTGCTGTTGAAATGTAAATGATTTGGGTTAGAGAGCAGACTTGAGGTTGCCAAGGGGGAAGGGAGGTCAGGGAAGGATGGAGTGAGAGTTTGGAGTTAGCAGATAGCAGCTATTATATATGAAACAGATAAACAACAAGGCCCTACTGTAGAGCACAGGGAACTATGTTTAATACCCTGTGATAAACCACAGTGGGAAAGAATGTGAAAAAGAATGTATATGTCGTAGAACTGAGTCACTTTGCTGTATAGCAGAAAATAATGCAACTTTGTAAATCAACTCTACTTCAAGAAAATTTTAAAGAAAAGTTAAATGGTTTGGGTTTGTTTGGGGACCAGTGTGTTAGTGTTTAGCTAGACTGTTTCCAATATTTCTATAAGGGAACCCGGGTCTCCCGCATTGCAGACAGTCGCTTTACTGTCTGAGCCACCAGGGAAGTCCGTCCTTTATATATATAAATGTATATAAATGTATGTACACACACATTTATACACACACACACACACACACACACACACACAAATATACCCATTCTCTCAGAGTCAACAGCCCACTGGCTCTGAAGCCTGATTTCGGATCCTGACTCCACTGCTCTCTGGAGGTATGACCTTGGGCAAATATCTGACTGCTCTGGGCCTTAGTTACCTAATAACAGTACCTCTATCACTCGGTGACTATTTCCAATGTGAAAGTGAAAGTTGATCAGTTGTGTCCAACTCTTTGCGACCCCGTGGACTATAGAGTCCGTGGAATTCTCCAGGCCAGAATACTGGAGTGGGTAGCCTCTCCCTTCTCCAGGGCATCTTCCCAACCTGGGATCAAACCCAGGTCTCCCGCATTGCAGGCGGAACCTTTACCAGCTGAGCCTCAAAGGAAGCCAGTATTTCCAATGTAGCAGAGTATTTAAGGGCTTCCCAGGTGGCACTAGTGATAAAGAACCCACCTGCCTATACAGGAGAAACAAGAGATGTAGGTTCAATCCCTGAGTTGAGAAGATTCCCTGGAGAAGGGCACAGTAACCCACTCCAGTATTCTTGCCTGGAGAATCCCATGGACAGAGGAGTCTGTTGGGCCACAGTCAATAGGGTGGCAGAGTCAGACACAACTGAAGTGATGACACAGCACAGCACACACAAAGTATACAAAGTTCTCAGCGCAGTATTTCAGCTCAGTCCAGTCGCTCAGCCGTGTCCAACTCTGCGACCCCATGGACTACAGCACGCCAAGACTCCCTGTCCATCACCAACTCCTAGAGTTTACTCAAGCTCGTGTCCATTGAGTCAGTGATGCCATCCAACCATCTCATCCTCTGTCGTCCCCTTCTCCTCCTGCCCTCAATCTTTCCCAGCATCAGGGTCTTTTCAGATGAGTCAGTTCTTCGCATCAGGTGGCCAAAATATTGGAGCTTCAGCTTCAGCATCAGTCCTTCCATTGAATACTCAGGACTGATTTCCTTTAGGATGGACTGGTTGGATCTCCTTGCAGTCCCAGGGACTCTCAAGAGTCTTCTCCAACACCACAGTTCAAAAACATCAATTCTTCAGCGCTCAGCTTTCTTTATAGTCCAACTCACATTCATACATGACTACTGGAAGCCTTTTTATACTCTATACAAGTGCAGTGTTTGGCAGATGGTAAACACTCTCTAAATCAGCACATGTTTATAAAATATGTGAGTGAATGAATGAGTGAGTAAATACGAACCTGCTGGGGGGGGGGGACTTTGTTTCTGGCACTCAGGACCTGCATCTGGACTCTGGTGGGTGTGACTCTGGGATGGAACTTCCACTCCAGAGTCCTGCAGGATCAGCCTGAAGCCGCCTTCAGCAGATTCTGCCTGAAGCCACACCCCCAGGGGGCTCCCTCATCTTCCCCACCCGGTGTCTCCCTTCCCTTACTGAGGTGCTCAGACCTGCTTTTGGATTCTCTGACCCAGGACTCTTGGCTCAGGGGACATCCTCCAGCTGCAATCCCAGAGCCCTGCTTGGAGGGAGCACTTCGGAAGACCCAGCAGAGAAGGACATGGTGGGTGGGTGGAATGTGTGAAGTGTCAAAGAAGTCCAAACAGGTAAAAGGAAACCCTTTTCTCATCACCCTGAGGCTGGACCACACCTGATGACTCTGGGGGTGATCATATGACCCAAGCTCAGCCAACCTGTTCTCTCTCCTGAGACTTCGGACTTGGGAATAAGGGTCACCTGGTTAGTTTCTTCACATGTCTGCAACTATAAGTGTGGGAAAATGAACATCCAACAGGGGTCCAGCAGGTGTTCTTGAACACAGTAGCACAAAGTGGGTGCAGGTCAGGGCCTTGACATGTGAAGAGGCAATCAAGGGCAGTATTCTGAGACTGGGAAGGAGAAATGGGCGGCAGACAGGGAGGCCAGTGGGGACACAGGGACACGGCAGTGTCCATCATGGAACTGGGAGAAAACGCCTACCTCCTTCAAGAGCCCAGAGACTCAGGCTGGGACACAGGAAGAGCTTGGGGGGACCCCATGCATGAGAGGTGGTACCGACCTCTGGATCTCTGGACCACTACAGACCCTGTCCTGGGGCAAAGCCCAGTGCAGAGTTGGTCTGTGATGGGGTGAGGGGTGCAGGGGGTGGGCAGAGCAGCCTCTGGTGCAGAGAAGGGGGTCTAGGGCCGGGTCAGGTGGGAGACTGAGGGCCACCCCATCCAGACACAAATGAGACATCCTGGCCGCCTGGCTCAGGCTGCCTCATCGGCCCTCTGGGGTCCTCAGCCCAACAGCCTCGAATTATCCTGCCATTAGTGGTGATCCATCCCTTCTGAGCGCTGTGCCATTTCATCACACCATCTCAGCATCCAACATTAGAAGATAACTGCGCTCACAACATATGTCATTACTCATTAAGGGACTTTTTCTGGATTATGGCTGGGGTTTAATGACTTGTTAAAGATGTTTAACACTTACAATTTTGTTTTTAATTTAGGAAGCAGCATGATCAAACTGCGCCCTGAGACTCTCTTGGATTTGGTGAAATCTGGAGATGGGCCGGCTCCGAGGCTGTCTGTGCAGGGAGGTGATCTTAAATTGAATTGCAGCCCTCCGAGGGGTGTTTGCCCCGTCAGCGGCTGCCAGGATCTGACATGTTAATGGGGCTGAGGAAACAATGGGTTTCAGAGGTAATTGCTGAAGCAATGACTTCCAGGCAACATTTGACTTAAAAGCGCAGTGTTGCTGCTGTTGGGAGGGGCCGGGTGGGGGCTCCGCAGTGGGCCTGTCTCCAGATTCCAGCCAGGTTTACCTGCCTGCAGGGCTCAGGTGGCCATGCTCCACGCAGCCAAGGGTGCTAACTCACAGCTTCCTTTCCACCGAGCCCCATTATTCTGCCCATGGTCCACACTGGGAGCTGTTCTCTGGGGGCTGCCAGGCAAAGGAATTAGGAGGTAGGGTTCCTGGCTAACCAGGCCATTAAGAAGATGGGCTTGGTGTGAAGAGAAGCCAAGTCCACTCTTATCCCCAACATGCAAGCGCTGTCTCTGGTGTTTGGGGTAAGCCTGGTTCTCTCAAGGCCCCCATGGGCTCACCTGTATGACTGTAGATTTGTCAGGAGGATTCAGTGAGATGATCCAGTAACAGGCTTAGCACTAGATCTGGGCCATTCTAAGTACACAGCAAACGATGTGAAAGGCCAGCTGCTGCTGCTGCTGCTAAGTTGCTTCGGTCGTGTCCGACTCTGTGCGACCCCATAGATAGTAGCCCACTAGGCTCTCTGTCCCTGGGATTCACCAGGCAAGAATACTGGAGTGGGCTGCCATTTCCTTCTCCAATGCATGAAAGTGAAAAGTGAAAGTGAAGTCGCTCAGTCGTGCCCGACTCTTAGCAACCCCATGGACTGCAGCCTACCAGGCTTCTCCATCCATGGGATTTTCCAGGCAAGAGTACTGGAGTGGGGTGCCATTTGATGCCAAACCCAGCCTCTGCACCCTGACACCGAATTAAGTCTTGAAGACAAGAGTTTTGAGTGAAGTAGAAATAAATGAATGGCTTTCTTGCTTTGCCAGGCAAAGCGGGCCACAGGGGGCTAATGCCCCCGAAACTGTGTGTCCCGACCTGGTGGGAGTACTGAGGCATTCGCTAGTAATTGTTCAGAGATAAGGGTGCGATCAACTGGTGGACAGTCTTCTGACTGGTTGATGGTGAGTTAATTGGGATTCAACATCATCAGCCTTCTGGTTCCAAGAGATCTGGGGTCTGTGTGCTTGTGGGCAGCATACAGTTAACTTTTCCCACTGGGAACTGTTATGCATATCCCTTGAAGGGGATCTAGGAACCTGCTCCCAAGACTGCACTGTTGTGTTTTGACGGCTCCTCTCTGGCTCCTCCCTAATCACTGCATCCCCTCTCTTCCCTAATTAGGCCCCATAGGGTCCTACTTTCACATTTAGTGAGCTCTGATTCCCAAAATCATTGAATCCACCCAACAACCTCAGAGGTAAGAACTATTACGTGCATTTTACAGATGAGGAAACTGAGGCTCTGGGAGCTGAAATATTAGAGTCAGAATCCAAACATGGGCAACGGACTCCCACATTCTCAGCCAGCACATTAAGGCCATTGGTGCCCAGTCACTGCTTCCTGGTTGAGTGGCTCTGGGCAAACAATTTTGTCTACATATCGAGGCAATGGTTATGCCGCAAGCTGGTTCTCTTTGTTGTCACATTGCAGCTTTTTTAGAAAGTTCTGGGCCTGCCAGAACTTTCGTTCTACGTGGAAGGTCAATCTGAGGGCCTCAAGTCTCTTTGCTCTTCAAAAAGAACCTGGGGAGTCGCATAAGAAATTAGCAAATATGCAGCTGCTACAGTAGGAAATAAGCCAGAGGTATATTCTGGCATGAATGACTTTAACATTAGCCTTGAACAAGGAGGAGAGAAAGACAAATGGATTCTCAGTCCAGCTCCTTGGAAAGGACACGCCAGGCTCAAGTTCAAATATGCAGCAGACTGGGTTAAGATTGAGGCCGTGAACAGAAATGGAGGTTCATCGAAGAGTCTAGAAGAAAGTGTCATCAAATCATCCATATATGCATACATGCATGAATACACACCTGTCTTGAACATTCATCCAAGCACCTACTAAGCATGTGGTTCTGTGTTGGGCAATGGTAGAAAGACAGAGGTCCCTGCACATCTGGAGCCCACAGTTACCATCAGCTAATGCTTACTCTACAGTGTTAGTCACTCAGCTGTGTCTGACTCTTTGTGACCCCATGGACTGTAGCCCTCCAGGCTCCTCTGTCCATGGAATTCTCCAAGCAAGAAAAGCTGCAACATGATGACAGGAGAATTCTGTCCATGGAATTCTCCAGGCTAGAATACTGGAGGGGGTTGCCATTTCCTTCTCCAGGGGATTTTCCCAACACAGGGATCAAACCCAGGTCTCCTGCATTGCAGGCAGATTCTTTACCACCTGAGCCACCAGGGAAGTACCCAACTAGTGCTTAGTAAAGGCCCAACTCCAACACAGGCTTCTTCTGACCCTTTTTCCTGAGCCTGCCAGAGGCCTCCAATCTTGTTGCAATGGCCATGAACTTCATTGGTCTTGGGTGCCCTCACTGCCCAGAGGAGCAGGAGGTCACCTCTCCATCACTATGGTAGCAACTTGCCAGGACTCAGGCCAGGCTGGAAGAGAAGGGAGGCCACCCGCTAAGGGCCCTCTTTCACTTGTGTCACCACTACAGAGAAGCCTCCAAGAGCATGAAGACCAGGTTCCAGGGGCCTCTAATTATATTTCTCATCTGAGCTGTTCCAGGGGGAAGGAGATCCAGGAAGCAGGCAAGCCCTCACCCACTGAGGACTGGGGTTCCCAAAGTGGAAGTCACAGCTCAGGGCTGGTCCAGCCCCTTCTTGATGAACCCAGTAGAACTCTCCCAGGTCTCAGCTTGCTGTTGCTGTTGTCCAGTCACTCAGTCATGTCTGAGTCCCTGTGACCTCACGGACAGCACACCAGGCTTCCCTGTCCTTCACTATCTCCAAGAGTTTGCTCAAACTCATGTCCACTGAGTTGATGATGCCATCCAACAATCTCATCCTCTGTTGCCCCCTTCTCCTCCTGCATTCAACCTTTCCTAGCATCAGGGTCTTTTCCAATGAGTTGGCTCTTCATATCAGGTGGCCAAAATATTGGAGCTGTAGCATCAGTCCTTCCAGTGAATATTCAGGGTTGATTTCCGTTAGGGTTGACTGGCTTGATCTTGCTGTCCAGGGGATTCTCAAGAGTCTTCTCCACCATACTGTTGGAAAGCATCAATTCTTTGCCGCTCAGCCTTCTTTATAGTCCAACTCACATCCATAGATGACTACTGAAAAAAACCCGGTCTCAGGAGATATCACTAACTGAAACTGTGATAAGAATTATGGGTAGTGTCTTCATGTGGCCTGAAAGCCCTAAGCACCTAGCATAGGTGCACAGCAACCTCAAGGAAGGGAAATCCAGGAGAGGGGAAAGTCCAGTGCCCTCCATGTGGTGCAAAGACAAAAAAGCCTAAGGCCATGGCCGGGGCCCTCAGTGTCCCACACCTAGACCTCCAAGGAGGAGTGATCCCCCCATCGATGGGCCCATTTCAGCAATGGGGAAACAGCTAAGGGGAACCCAGACAGAGCAGTTTCCTGAAGACAAGGAGGAGGCTGTCCCCATCAGTATTCCCCAACACACACACACACACACACATGCACGCACGCATGCACACACACACGCACACATGTACACACGCACACACACACTCACGGACACACACACTCACGCACATACAAATGAGACCAAATGCGCAAGCTTAACTCCATACCTTTGTACTCGCTTTTCTTTCTTCTTAGAAAGTTTTGCCAGCCCCTCCCAACCACTCATCCCTCCAGCCACAGCTCAATATCACCTCCTCTGTGAAGCCTTCCCACTCCTCCATCCTCTGGGTTTTTGTAGAACTTTGCGCAAACATCTATCATAGGATGTGGCTGTTGGTTCCCAACGTGCCCTTCCTACAAGATGAAAGCTCTTTGAGATCGCAGTTCTTATCTTGTTCATCTTTGTATCCCAGGGCATCCCAAGTGTTCAAACATATTTGAAGAAGGAAAGAGCGGAAGGAAGGAAAGGGAAGAGAGGGAGAGGAAGGAGAGAAATGGGAAAGAGAGGAAGGGAAGAGTAAGATGGGATGGGACGAGATGGAATGAGATAGGTTGGGATGGGTTGGGATGGGTTGGGATGGGCTGTCAAGACAAGGAAAGATAAGCAGCTAATTACAGCTGTCTCCCGCTATGCAATCTACATGCCAGGATATAGTAATATCTTGATTACATTCTCTTTTTTTCTGGAGAGGAAAGGAAGATCCAGGCACACTTGTCACTATTCAGCGTTTTGATTCTAGTTCATGTGACTCCTGTTCAACCACTCATGATTTTGTCTAGTTTTTCTTTGTTTTCACTTTTCCATCTTGATGGAAAAAAATGACATTTATACTGTCACTGAGCAAACAGAACTACGACTTCTGTTTCACCGGGTTTGTGTGTGTCTTGCAATTTAGAGGGGGAAAAGTTTATTGAAACTTGCCATGTTACAACAATGCACCCTTAAAAAACAGCACCTTCATTAGGCATAGCCTCGTGAGGAAAACATCAGCACTGTAGTTGCAAGCTTTTTGATAAGAGTACATTTTTCTCCTCTATATTTTATTGCTCTTTGCGAAGCCTGACTCTTAAAATCATCTGTTTCACTACTTATGAAGCAAATCCATTCTTTCATTCTATTACTTTCCCACCATTACAAGTTTCTCCCCCCTGGGAATCTGCAAGGCCGGCGTGAACCTGTGCTTCCCTACACCCCAATCTAATATTATGTTTATGGCAAGGGACCCAGAAAACAAGTTCCCTCTACAGTCATCTTCTCTGATGGACAAGGGCAAGGTTCAATGGGAAGGGCTGAGAGGCCCCAGGTACCGTCTTCCCTCCCAGCATCACCCTTTTTCTCCCCAGGGAGCCAAAGGCAGCCTCTGAAATGAGGCAGAGACTTCTAGGAGAAGCCAGAGAGTGCTCATGAGAAAAGGGTAGACTTGGTATCATAGTGTGGTGCATTTAATTACATTAATTAATCCCCCAAATAACCCACTTCTACCGATAAAGAAGCCCAGGCTCATAGAAGTTAAGAGATGTTAATCATTCAATGAATACATTTTGATATTCGTGATGGACAAGTGCTCTTCCTACAGAGCAGGCATTCTAGCTGAAGGTTAGGGGCAATAAAACAATAGACATATCAGTACATGAAAGGAAGAATCAGAAGGGGGTCAGTGCTGAGAGTGTGTGCACACTCACAGGCTAAGGGGGATTGGGAACCCCTGTCATGAGACAGGGGTGGGGGACTTGAAATAGGATGGCCAAAGCAGACCTCAGCAGGAAGGTGACCTGACAGAGACAAGAGTGTGAGCCCTCTGGAGACCTGGGGAAGAGTGCTCTAAGCAACGAGACATGAGGCGCAGAGGCCTGGGGTGGTGAGTGAGGGGGGACAGTCTCTAGAGAGGTGGGCAGGGAGGTCAAGGGGATTACCGATCATGGGGGTCCTCAACGCTATTGAGAACTTGGACTTTTACTCTCAGCAAAACAAGGGAGCCATTGCAAGCTTTCAAGCAATGGAGAATTACGATGTGAGCAGTATTTAAACAGCTCTCTCTGGCTGCTGGGTTGATTTACACCATAAAGGGCTAGGGTAGAAGAAGCACCATCAGTTAAGAAGGCCATTGCAATAATTCAGGTGAGACAGGATGGTGGCTTGGACCAGGTGCACTCCATGCTACTTCCAGGGTGGAAGAGAAGTGTTCCAGGCAATAGATGTGATGAGTTGTGGTCAGAAACTGAATGTATTTGGAAGGAAAAGACCGAGAGTCTTCCTGATTGATCAAATGTGGCAGATAAGAGAAGGGGAAGGGGATTGGGAAGTCTCCAAATCTTTTCAGCCTGAGTAACTGGCAGCATGTGTTCATTTGAGATGCTCTTAGATCCCCAAGAGGCGACCTGGAGGCAGTTAGGTACATAAGTCTGGAGTTAGGGCAGACTTTCAGGATGGAGGCATGCATTTGCAAGACTTGAGCCCAAGATGGTACTTAATGAGACGTGATGAGATCACAGGGCAGTGTGGGCAAATAGAAACACAGGAGCAGTGAAGGCTGTGGTGCTCCAGGGTTCAGAGGCGGCAGAGAAGAGGATGGACCAGCAAAGAAGACCCAGGAAGGATGGCCAATGAGGCAGCAGGAAAGCCAGGAAACTGACATCCAGGAAGCCAAGTGGAAGAAAGGGCTTCACGGAGGAGGAAGAGAAGGAGGAGGAGGAAGTGATCAACTCTGTCCAACACTCGGAGTACAGCCTACTTAGACTGAACTAGAAAATGACTGTAGGCTTGAACCGGGGGCTCAGGGTCACCCAGCCAGTGAGGGATGGAGCTAGAATTCAAATCCAGGTCTCCCCCACCATCAGGCTACTGGTCCAGAAAGGAACCAGTCAGAGAACCATCATTTTTTCACTTATGAAACGCTCTCACTCATGGCTGGAAAGGGGTGTCAACATTTTAGCCAGACTCCCAGGAGGCAGTTTCATGTAACAAGACTTTGGGATCAGACGTGCTCTGTTCAGGGCCCTGCTGCTCACTGCGATGGGATCACAGTCAGATCGCTTCACTTCTCTGAGCCTTGGTGTCTTCGCTGGGAGACAGGGATGATCATGCCCATCTCTCCAGGGCTGGAGAGATGGTAGCACCAAATACTTAGCTTGGTGTCCAGGCACACGTAGAGGAGAAGGCTGATGGGAGCAGGGGCGCCCCTGTTATCAGTGGCCTGCGTGGTCCCCTCCTCCTGCCATCCCTCTGTGGAACAAGGAGCCCTCTTACTTGTGTGTTCACAGCCCAAGTCCATCATGGAGAGCATGTTGGCCATGAGGTTTTTTTCTGAAGACCTGTTCTGAGCGAGACATACACAACTGGGGCCCAGGGGAAGCAGGAGGCCCAGGCCAGAGGATGTGGGAAGGGATGTCTGGATCGTGGATGGCCCCATGGAGATTTCTGTTCACACCAGGCCTGGACTATCACTTTACAAAGGCAGCCATGAATGACATTAGTGTGCATTTCCTGGAAGGGACAGGAGTGAAGAGGGTTTGGGCCCCTGCCCTTCCCTAGAAGCATGGCATGCTGAGGTTGACCCCTCAGTATTACCTGGGGCTGTGGGCTGGTGGCCTGTGTTCCCAGGGAACAACAGGAGGGGTATTTGCAGCCTGAGTGCTGTGCGTCAGCGCGGATGAAGATGTGAGTGAGTGTGTGCTCATGCGTGTGTGTTTTTACATAGACACAAGCATGGGGTGTACAGAGGGGCTGCACATCCATTGTTCACGGGCACTTGTGTGTGTGCAAGCACCTTTGCGTGAGCACATGGGTGTGCCACTTGCGCTGTATCGGCTGCTCCCTGAATAAGTTGGTATCTGAAAGAAGTGATGGGCAAAAGCCAGTGGACTGAAGGCAGCACCCAGCGCAAGCAGTCTGGCTCTCTTGGGAGAAATAAGGTCCTCAGGGGCTCCGCTGGCTGGGCTGTCTGCTGCATCACACACAGCACGGTGCCTGCCACCTCCCCGGCACTGACCCACCAGGTCAGCAGTGAGTCAGCCAAAGGTGCCCACCTTGGTTTCCATGGCCAAGTCCCAGGAAGCCTTTCTCTGTCCAGACCTGGAGACAGCCTCTCAGCTGTCACACTGAGGACACAGAGTTCAGAAGAGATAGCAGGCCACACCCCAGTGCCAACCACAGCCACAGAGGCAGGGACTCCGTCTCTCCCAACAAGCCTGGAGCTCTCAGCTTCCCTCTGCAATAAACCAGTCACAGCTGCCCAGCTTCTGCCCTTGGAAATGAATCATTGAAGATTCCCCTTTCATCCTGGAACCTCTCAAACAGCCTCATGAGCTGTGCGCATGTCTCCCCAGGTAGAATTTAAGGCAGCTGCAAAATGCCTCGATATTTTCAGAGGCCTTATTGTGCTTAAACTCGTTAGAGAGGCCATGGAGTTAATTACTATATAGATTTTCCCATAGAAAGCTAATTTTCAGAATGATTTGCAGCCACTGGGTCTGTAACAGACTGCAATCTATTTTCTTCTCAACTTTTTTTTCCCCAAGGAAAAGCCCCAATTGCAGTGGCCAGATGACTTCCATGCTTCACTCCCAGCCCACCTCCTCAGGGGTCTAGAGCCCCCAGACCACGCCGTTTCCCTACAGTTCTGTCCAGCTCACCAGCCCTCAGCTGGTGAATGAAGCCCTCTCCTTGATTTTCATAGACGTCAGCGCTGGCTGGCCAAGCCAGCTTTGAGAAAGGAGTGCAGGGCGAGTGGGCTGAGGACTCTCACAATGGAGCACAGCGAGGGTCATGTGTGTGAACCTGGGGTCAGATAGACCCAGAGACAATCCAGGATCCGACCTTATGCCAAGCTATTTCTCCTCTCTGTGCTAGATCACCCTCATCTGTAAAATCAAGAGAGTGCTCACGACTTCATAAAGAGTATTTTAAGGATCGTTATTAACATTGATTTTTTTAAAAGCAACATTTATTGGTGCTTCCAGTGTTCTAAGCTCTGTCCTGTAAGTGTTGGGTTAGCCAAAAAGTTCGCTTGGGGTTTCCTATAAGCCGTTGTGGAACGAACTTTCTGGCCAACCTGATATTTTATGTCATCTCATTAAATTCTTATTATCGCCTGGTTTCAAGGGAGGAAACAGAGGCTCTGGGGGGTTAAGTAATTCTCTCAAGGCCATACACTCGGTGACACTACAGGTCTTCAAATTCAAGTCTGCCTGGTTCCAGAGATAAAAAACAGGTGAAATCACTCTTAGAAAGTGGTAGTTGCTATGATGATAATGGTGGTGGTGATGATAGTGAAGAAGAATACAGCTACGCTTGTTACTTTTTCCCCAGGATTCTGAGCCCTCCCTCACACTTCACAGCAATGAGACCCTGCCGACCCATGCTCCTATGAGCAGAAAAGTAAGAGAATCACAGTCTTGGAGCTAGAAAGATGGAGATTGTAGAATCTATCCCACCCCATTGGACAGGTGGGGGACGTTGAGGGCAGGGGGTGGGGGGGTCCAGATCCACCCAAGTCACGCACAGAGAGCACAAGCCTGCTGACCACCCTTGACCTTCTTCATCCGCATAGAGCCTGCTGCTCTCCCATATCAGGACTCCGAGCTCCTCTGAGGGCCTCTCAAAATGCAAAGCCAGGGGATGAGCTGACACCTGACAGCCTGGTGATGGTTTGGATGGTTTCTGAGCCCTCTGCTGAGTGAAGGCAATGTTAGTCATCAGAGATCTGCGTGCGCCTAAGAATCCTTGTCAGAAAATGTGATGACTTAGTGGACTGAAAATGTATTTCCCTGCCTTATCACACATCTGGAGTTCCAGCAGAGCAGCCCCTGGGCTGGGGAGGCAGTCAGCCTCAAGAATTTGCACAGATATTGGTGTTTATCAGAAGAAGTCCAAATGGAGGCTGAGCCGGGAGGGCGACAGGGAGTAATAGCTTGAGAACATGCCGATGGTGATAAGCAAGCAGTATCTGCTCACTACCCCCAGAGACCTCTCCCATCACCCAAAACCTGCAGCCCTGTCTGCCCCTGGTTGTAGGAGGTGATTCCATTTGCTCCTCTGACCAGTGGGAAAGGGACAGAAAACACTGGTTTCTATGGGGAGAAGCCAGCAGCTTTCCCAGAGCTGGCTCCCACCCCATTGAAATTCTGTGCAGCAAACACTGACGGAGCGCCCCAGAGCCAGGCCCCATGCTGGGCGAGTGCCCGTGGTGCGCCAGGCTCCATGAATGCCTCCGTGGTGCCATGCCTTAGGATGAGGAATTGCCCACATACACAGGGACCTATGCTCAGTAGGCACCTACTGTGTGCCAGACCCCAGAATGGCTGGACTGCCATGGCATCCTGAGTTGTGTGGGCACCTCCAGCACATGCTGTTAGTGCCAAATGCTGGGGCATAAAACTCAATCAGAAATCGTCCCTGCCATCAGGCATCTTGCACTGTGTCCAGGGAGAAAGACACATGACCCAGTGGCTAAACTACCCTCTGAGCCATCTTTAACTGTTGGCTTACAGAGTCCTGTAAGGACCTAGCTGACTGAGAGAGTCATTCAGCATGAGGCCCTCAGGGGAGGTTTCCTGAGAAGGTCACCTTTGAAGCAGGCCTTGAAGGATGAGTTGGAGTTTGCCAGCCAAACCAGGCCAGGATATTCCAAGGAAAGGGAACAGCTTGAAGACAGGCAGGGAAGAAAGACAGTGTGTGGCATACTTGGCTAGTTGGCCAGTGTTAAGGAGACGGGGAGCATCAGGGAGACAGCAGGAGATGTAACTTCAAGGGGAAGCTGAGACCATCTCGTGAGGGGTCACGTGCTCTGAGAAGTCTTCAGGGCCATAGGGAAAGCTTAGGGCAGCAGGTTCCCAGGACCCCAACCACACTTCAACCAGATGAGCTTCACTTTTCTTTACGTCATGTAGTAGGCTTCTGTGTAGGCGTACCCTTGAAAACAGGGTTTGGCAGCTAAAGTGAAAGGAAGAAAGGGAGATGGAGCAGGGAGGGTAGAAGGGAAAGATACAGTGTTAAGTTCAAATCCCATAAAATGTATGGATGAGGAATCTGAGACCCTGAGAACTTGATTAACCCAAACAGGATCCAGCAGGGAATTTAGGGCCAAGTTGGAAGTAGAATCCAGACCTGCCAGCTTCCTACTGCTTCACCATTGATCTTGAATCTGTCCATGAGTGGAGCACAAGATAAGCTTCTGCTGACCATGGATGCCCCACAACCTGCTAGGATGCAACACTGGCCACTTCTCCTAAGTCCCAGAGAGCATTAAGCCAATGGACAGCATGTTTCCCACTGACAATGTTTCTGCATGGAAGTCTCTTACACGTTTGTCTGGGCATGCCTCTGCTCTCAGGCAGACCAGATAGAAATCACAGGCTGAGTTTTCCTGGTGCCTGTAGGAGTAACTTCCAGCCATTCTGCTCTTTTCATATGAGCAATCTGAGACCTAGGTGAAGGGACATCTATCCGAGGTCCCTTAGTGGGCAGTGCAGAGCCAAAGCAGGGCAATGCCACATCTGTGGGCCCAACCCCAGGCTGCCCCACTGTGTCTGCCTTTCCCAAGTCCTGAGAGGCCCTGAAGATGCCTATCGAGCGCCAGTGATCATGACAGTGAGGATGCCTCACCCTTGTTTTTCAGCGTGACTCCAGTGAACCCTTGTGTGGGTACTTACCATGGCTCAGCCAGGCCTGAACCAGACTTTTGAGCACTTTGGGCAAGTGAGGGTTTGACCCACCCTCAACCTGATAGACTCGAAGGATTTGTTTAGCATTTACTTGGAGGAGAAATTGAAGATAAACAAGGACGATGCTTGACCTCTCCTATTGATACATTGTGCCATCTCTTTCATGGTCCCAGCAATTCCGCTCTGCCCTAAACTTGCATACTCTCACTTAGCAAAGCAGCAGCCCTGAAATCACCTGACCCACTCTCCTTAGGATGCAGTTCAGAAGTCATCTATTTCTCCTTTGGCCTGAAGATGCAGGTGGGGATGTATGCAAGGAGACGTCTTATCCCCACTCCAAACAGCTTCTGGTCAGCTACCTCCAGTGTCCTCCCAGAGACAAGTTTTGGCAAGTATAATTGTCCCCATCTTATTCTATCTCCTGTGCTTTTGGTGCCCCAGCCTTGGCCAGTAGGAACTACCATAGCAAGTTGGATTAGGCCCTGACCTCAAGAATGAACATTTATTGAGCACCTACTGTGTGCCAGGCAATGGCCAGCAGCTTTCATATCAGTTCTGTCTTCAAACTCTCACAAAGGTCCCATGATATAGGCATTGCCACCCCCATTTCACAGATGAAGAAACCAAGGTTCTCTTGCTTGAAGTCTCACAGCTCCAGGTCTGGGTTTACTCCCAGTCCTATCATTTCCTTGGCCTGCTCTGCCCCAGAATGGGGTGGATGCCTCTCTCCCTGCCTATAGGGACCCCACTTCCAGGATAATCCAAATGGACTCTATAGGTATAGACTTGCATTTGAATCCGTTTGGACCTGGTGACTTAGAAATCCCATCCCTTCTTCCAAGGTCACTCAGAAACCCTGGGATGAGAGTGCAGCCCTCACAATAACAGAGTAGGTGGGTTTTCTGGAAGACTCTACCCTATTAGCTCCAGCTCCCAGTATAGCCCCTCCTTTCCAGACACTGGTTCCCTCACTGCTATTTAGCACCAGTTCCCCCAAGGGTTAAAAATGGGAGCCAAATAATTTATTTCAAGATCTTCAAAAACAAATTCAAATTTTTTTTAATTATGTCAAATTAAGGCCATTAAAAGTTAAGCTGTGTACTGAGAGCATTTTCCTGGGAAAGGTGCTGTAACATCATTATTTCTCCCCCAAAACGCACTTACTGTACATTTCTCAAAGCCATCAGCCTTGATTGAAGGCTAATGAAAAAGCTGTCCTGCGTCAGTTTATTCCTTGTATCCATTAAGAATAATTACGGCTGAACAATTTTTGATGCCTGTAACCTTCGAAAGCGTTGCTAATGGCATTATAAATTGCTCCTTGTCCAATGACTACAGCGAGATGCTTAATTCAAAGGCGCTCTGTCAACAGGACTGATTTGTGTGGCTAATGAGTGCGTTTAAAACAACAGCCTCGGCTCATGCATCCGAATGTCAATAAGAGGACGAGGTTCAATAAGGAGGCTTGTCCGTAATAATTAGCAGGGACAACGCTCCGGATCAGGCCCATTGTGGCTTCCACAGCCCCGTTCTCAAGACAGCAGTAGCATCCCCAGGACCTGGACACAATGCTTCACTCCTGGGTTGGGGTTGGGACCAGAAGCCAGAAGACCAGGGCAGAGAAAGAGGTGCTGACCAGAAAGAATGTTCAAGGCAGTGGTAATGAGAAAACTAGCTACCATGTATCACACACTTATCAATTCTGTACACATTTATTGAGCACCTTCTGTGTGCAGGAGCTGGGGGCACTGGGGTAAATAGGTACCTGGCCTCCCTGAGTTTACCAGCTGGTGCAGCTGGCAGACAATGAACTAAGCCATAATCGGTGAGGCTGGTTAGTGTTGAACCAGACAAGGCAGAAAATGCAGTGCAAATGGCAAGCAGGATGCCCAAAACTGCCTGAATCTGGAGGGAGTGGGGTTTAAGGTGAGACTGAAAGATCCTTAGGAGTTAGCCAGGCAAGGACAGGGAGCACCTGCCATTTGCGGAAACAACATCTCAGAAGGAAAAGCCTTGATGAGAAAACTATAGGAAGCCCCACCTGCTGGTGCGATGGGAGGTAAAAAAGCATGTGTTGGCAGAGGCCCAGAGAGCAGGGAGTGGGGGACTTGGAGTGTGTTGGGGGGTGTACCAGAGGGATGGAAGCATTTTAAAGTGTAGGTCTCTCCCCATTCTCAGAATGCTGTCTACTTTCCCAGTCCTTAAAAGGCTCAGTGCTAATGCCACCTCCCCCAGGAAGTCTGCCCTGATTTCTCCTTTTTTTCTGGTCAAGTTACAACACTCAGCTAACATCAAGGCTGTACTCATCAGCATCTCCTTGTTTCCTGTTTGTCACATAGACTCTCATCTGTGTGAGAGTCTTCCTTCTTTCTGACCCTAAAGGGCCAAACACAAAGTTGTTTATAAAGATGACCCTCAGTCAGGGTTTATTAGCTGCTCTGCTTAACTTTTCCTGATATTCCCATGGCTGCAGCTATTCCCATGGTTACCTTTTATGGCAAAAACATTCATTAGAAATGAGGATTGGAGGAGGAGCAGGAGAGAGAGAGAGAGATGTCTGGGTTCAAATCCCAGCCCTGCCACTTCCAAGCTGTGAGATTTTGAGCAAAAGTTACTTACTCTCTGTAGCCTCAGCTTCTTCCCAGGTAAGATGGGAATAATCCTCACCTTATGGGGTTATGATCAGGATTCATTGAGAAAATGTGTGTAAAGGGTTTTGCATAGTCTCTGGCACTTAATTACTCTGTTATTGCTATAGTCATATCAGGCATCTAAAAAAACCAGATCCTCATTTTATCAAATAAAGAAGCAAACACTCAGAAAGGTGAAGTAACCGGCACCCCTACCTAGTATGACCAGTGAGAGCTTGGATACCAACCAGCTCAGTCCCTTCTACCTCCTGCTGCCCCGCCCCCACTGCAGTCTGGCGGTGGTATGCAGCAGCCAGGGGAGTGCGTCTGTGTGCATGCGTGTGTGCACATGTGTGCAAGCGCATGTGTTTGCAGGTGGCAGGGTGCAGCCACACGCCGTATGGCTGTCAGATGTAGGCTTTGTCCCAGGACAGCCCTGGGCCTGCCGAGAGGGCTCCAGGTGTTTGCCTGCAGGAGCTGAGGGGAGCAGACGCGGTGGGGGCCTCGCCCCCGCCCACTGACACCCAGAGCCTCCGGGGGCTCTGCAGGTGTGGAGGCAGTGGGCAGGTTTCAGAGGACAGGCTGTCATGATATGTCTCCCCACTTCTGATGACAAGCCTCAGATTTCTATCTCAGTGGAGAGGTGCTAGGAAAATCCCAGGAGGAAGTGATAAACAGGGTGTTTTTTCCAATCCATCTCCAAAGAGATATTTTGTTCAGAAAGCCCTTCACATCTACTGCTGCCAAGAGAGAGCGAGGAAGCCAGTGCGATGTTAAGATCCGTGCTTGTCTTCCGTGTGCTCCAGGACTGAGGGTCCACTCTCTGCCTTGGTGAATGGAGGACAGTGCTGAGTCTTTATCTTAGGGCAGCATCTGCCTGCAGCATCTGGCTCTTCTCATCTTCAGACGTCCTCTTCATCTGCTTCCGTGACAACCCCTCTGAGTTTCCTCCAAGATCTCTGACCAATCTCGCCTGGTTGCCCAGACAGGCATTTTTCCCTCTGCCTTTCTCTTAACTCCTGTGTTCCTCTCACTTCCATCCTGTGATCTCTTTCCACCGCACTCTTTCTTCTTCCATCCTCACAGCGTCGTGTGTCATCTGAAGGGTACTGGTCCTCCAGTCTCTTACTCCAGGCCGTGCTCATCTGACCTAGACGAGCCAACTACTCTCTGAAAATCTCTGCTCGATGGCTTACAGGGAACATGGGGTCAACAAGTCTGAAGCAAATGTCACCATCATCCTCCCTAACCTCTCTCTTCCTGGGTCCTCCATCTCACTGATCCATTCAGTTTGCCAAACCAAATATCAGGATGCAAGAAAGTCTAGCTTTAGGTCTAGGCTCCACCACTTGTCAGCTGTGTGACCTTAGCAAGTTACCTAACTTCTCTGATGGAGAAGGCGATGGCAGCCCACTCCAGTACTCTTGCCTGGAAAATCCCATGGACGGAGGAGGCTGGTAGGCTGCAGTCCTTGGGGTCGCTAAGAGTCGGACACGACTGAGCGACTTCACTTTCACTTTTCACTTTCGTGCATTGGAGAAGGAAATGGCAACCCACTCCAGTGTTCTTGCCTGGAGAATCCCAGGGATGGGGGAGTCTGGTGGGCTGCCTTCTGTGGGGTCGCATAGAGTCGGACACGACTGAAGCGACTTTGCAGCAGCAGCAGCAGCAGCAACTTCTCTGAGCCTCAGCTTCCTCAACTGAGAAATGGAGGTCATAAAGGTCTCCATGTTGTGAACCACAAATGAGTTTATATATGTAAAGATAGGAGAATAACTTCTGTATCCAACCAGTCACTACTTGGATCAGTTGTACCCCCTAAATGTTGGATAGGCCAAAAAACATCTTTTGTGTTTTCCATAACATCTTACCAAAAAAAAACAAAAAACCTGAGTGAACGTTTCTAGCGAAACCAGTATTTCATATTGCTCCGTCTCGTCCACTTATTGTTGATACTTAGATCTTCTACTGCCAGGAAAGAATCTGCCTGCAGTGCAGGAGACCCGGGATTGATTCCTGGATCAGGAAGATTCCCTGGAGAAGGAAATGGCAACTCACTCCAGTATTCTTGCCTGGAGAATCCCAGGGACAGAGGAACCTGGCAGGCTACAGTCTATGGTGTCGCAAGAGTTGGACACTCCTAAGCCACTAAGCACAGCACAGCACAGGTCTTCAGGACTGACTGCAAAACCACCTGACAGTTCTGCCTCCCATGCATCTTACCCTCTTCATTATTCAGAGCAAGTATGTAGGACAAATGACGTCATAACCCCTCTGTGACTTCTCATTGCCATTGTCACAAAGTTCAAATTTCTGACCCTGGGTTTGTCTAACTCAGCCCCTTGGGGTTTTACCCACTGCTTACTTACCCAGGATCCTCCTTCACTGCCCTCTCTGAGCTCTGGAGGCTTCCCTGGAGACTCAGTGGTAAAGAATCTGCCTGCCAACACAGGAGATATGGGTTCGACCTCTGGGTCAGGAAGATCCCCTGGAGGAGAAAATGGCAACTCACTGCAGTATTCTTGCCTGGGAAATCCCATGGACAGAGGAGTCTGGTGGGCTACAGTCCATGGGGTCTCAAAAAATCAGACATAATTTAGCAACTAAACAACAAGTGAGCTCTGGGTTTGAGCCATGTTACTTGCTCTTTTCCAAAACGTAGGGCCTCTAGGCCTTGCCCATGCTATTCTCACTACCCTACCCACCACATCGGGATCACTGCTGCTCATTCTTCAAGTCCGGCATAGCCATCACCCCTCCGGGAGGCCTCCTGTGGGGAAGGCTGGGGTGCACCACCCAGAACCCCTCTTAAGACCAAGGCACTCATTCCCCAACTTCCAGAAGCAGGAGCACCAGCCACGCCCTCGAGTTACCCCCTTCCCCAGGTAGCCCCATGGCCAGTGGGTGGTCAGTGTGGGCTCTAATGGCCCCGTCCCCTCACCTAACTGTGGACATCTCTGGTCTTCCAAGCTCCAGAGGCCCCTGTGGGGTTGGCTGAGGCCTCTCCTCATGCCAGACCTGCTTTCCTCACTCACACATGTGGTTCCCAAGACCACTCCCCTGGAAACTTGCCCCACACAAACCTCCATCTCAGAGTCCATCTCCAGAGACCCTGATCAGAGGCACCTCCCAGCATTCCCTTGCCCTACACTGACTTACATTGCCTTTCTTGGAGCTCCTAAAGCCCCTTTCCTCTCTTCTGCCAAAGCTCCCACAACGCGGGGTGAAGTTACGCATCTCTGTCCATCCCTCACTAAGTGGGAGCCACGTGAAGATGACCACATTTACTCAACTCCGTCTCTACAGCATCTGGTTTGGTGCCTGCAACGACCTCCTGATACTTAGACTCAGAGGTTTTTACATAGCCATTTCAAGCGGGGTTTTTGATGCCTTATAAAACAAATCCCCAATGGATAAGATAAACACCCAGAGCTTCATTCCATCCCTGATGCAGAAGTATGGAGAAGGCTTTGGGATAAGAGATGGGCAGAAACTTGAAAAGAAGAGGGAGACCAGACACAGTGTAGGGATGAGAGAGCAGAGGGGTCCTAAGGGGCAATGCTCACCAGCCACACAAATCAAAACAGTGCCTTCCAAATCCTGATGCAGCCACTTGGATGGCAAAACAGGCGTGTCAAATACGCTTGTGCTTTAGCCTGTGATTTGCTGGGTGCTCCCTGGAAGTCAGTGGCTCCCAGTTGCCCCCAGGATAAAAGCCTAGACGTCTTAGCGAATCCCATCGTGGCTGTCTGTCAGCTGACCCCCACCTAGTGTTTCCAGCCATGTTCCCTTCATGCCTCCCTCCTATGGCTTCTGCCCTGGCCACCTTCTCGAACATGCCTTCCTCCAGTTCACAGCCTCCTGTCTACACATGGGCAGCTCCTGCCCTTTCCCACTTCTTCAGCCCAGGGTATTCCTATTCACCTCAAGTCGTGTGTGTGTGTGTGTGTGTGTGTGTGTGTGTGTGCGTGTGTGTGTGTGTATGCTAAGTCACTTCAGTTCAGTTCAGTTCAGTTCAGTTCAGCTCAGTCACTCCGTCGTGTCCGACTCTTTGCAACCCCATGAATCGCAGCACGCCAGGCCTCCCTGTCTGTCCATCACCAACTCCCGGGGTTCACTCAAACTCACGTCCATCGAGTCCGTGATGCCATCCAGCCATCTCATCCTCAGTCGTCCCCTTCTCCTCCTGCCCCCAATCCCTCCCAGCATCAGAGTCTTTTCCAATGAGTCAACTCTTCGCATGAGGTGGCCAAAGTACTGGAGTTTCAGCTTCAGCATCATTCCCTCCAAAGAAATCCCAGGGCTGATCTCCTTCAGAATGGACTGGGTGGATCTCCTTGCAGTCCAAGGGACTCTCAAGAGTCTTCTCCAACACCACAGTTCAAAAGCATCAATTCTTCGGCGCTCAGCCTTCTTCACAGTCCAACTCTGACATCCATACATGACCACTGGAAAAACCATAGCTTTGACTAGACAGACCTTAGTCGGCAAAGTAATGTCTCTGCTTTTGAATATGCTATCTAGGTTGGTCATAACTTTTCTTCCAAGGAGTAAGCGTCTTTTAATTTCATGGCTGAAGTCACCATCTGCAGTGATTTTGGAGCCCCCAAAATAAAGTCAGCCACTGTTTCCACTGTTTCCCCATCTATTTCCCATGAAGTGATGGGACCGGATGCCATGATCTTCATTTTCTGTATGTTGAGCTATAACCCAACTTTTTCACTCTCCTCTTTCACTTTCACCAAGAGGCTTTTTAGTTCCTCTTTAGTCATGTCCAATTCTTTGTGACACTATGGTCCGTGGCCCCGCACACTTCTCTGTCCATGGGATTCTCCAGGCAAGAATACTGGGAAGGTTGCCATGCCCTCCTCCAGGGGATCTTCCGGACCCAGGGGAATCCATGACCCCACACACTTCCTCCAGATTTCCTTTCCTCCTCTGATATTTTTGGTGCCACATTGCACTGGGACCATCTGCTGTCTTGTCTGTGCCCCATGCAGACTGTGAGCTCCCTGCAGATTTCTCTCTATCCCCAGCAAAGCACTTAACCTAACACAGAGCAGAAGCTCAGACCCTGTTGACTGAGGAGGCAAAAGCCATGTCTCTGCGTCTGAACAAAGCCAGCTCTGGACGTGCTTGTGAGTATGGTCCTCAGCTCCCTGGGACAAAAATTGAAAGCTTAGAGCGTCCTGGTAGCTCTGGAAAACATGGTCTTGATGGAAGTCTCCAGAAGTGAAGGGAAAAGGCGCCATGGACTGGATCATCAGAGTAACAAGCTTCAGTGTAGACCTCACTTGGAGGAGGTGGAGACCCACCTCCCATCCACAGTGTCCATAGGGCATCTGCCTCAGCATCACTGTGATCAGTGGGATTTCTGCTTCATAACAAGCCTGAAGCCAGTGTGAATGGCAGCCCCATTTTACAGATGGTCAGTGAAGCCCAGAGGTCTCCCAAGTTTCTTCCAGCTGCCACATTCCTTGAATTAATGGCATCAGTGACTCAATGGACATAAGTTTGAGCAAATTCCAGGAGATAGTGAAAGACAGCGGAGCCTGGCGAGCTGCAGTTCATGAGGCGGCAAAGAGTCAGACACTGCTGTTCAATCAGACTGAACAGCAGCAGCAAATGATTCTCAGTGGCCTTGAAGCATGCAGACTGGCCTTGACTCTGGCCATGGAGACCATGAGCCCAGTGCTGGCCTTGACTCTGAACCGTTCTCCTGGGAGCCCAAGCCCTGCCCAAGAAGAGGCAACAGGACTGGGAGACAAAGGAGGCATCTCTTCCCCTTTAGTAGGGCTCAGCACAACCCACCAGAGCTGGTTTGTACCTGGAGACATGAGCAGGTTGCCTCAAGAGCCACACTCGTTCCCATAAACCTCCCAGGAGCCCCGAGACCAACAATGAGATGCCATTCGCAAGACAACTGATATAACATGCAAGACTGGATGTTTCAAACTGCTGCTGCTGCTGCCAAGTCGCTTCAGTCGTGTCCGACTCTGTGCAATCCCATAGATGGCAGCCCACCAGGCTCCCCCGTCCCTGGGATTCTCCAGGCAAGAATACTGGCATGGGTTGCCATTTCCTTCTCCAATGCATGAAAGCGAAAAGTGAAAGTGAAGTCACTGAGTCATGTCCAACTCTCAGCGACCCCATGGACTGCAGCCCACCATGCTCCTCTGTCAATGGGATTTTCCAGGCAAGAGTATTAGAGTGGGGTGCCATTGCCTTCTAGCATCGCAAATAGGGAAGTTACTGTTTTTACTGCTACTGTTATTCTTGTGCTTTTTATTTCTAAGGAGGGTTCCCAGCATTCCCGTTTTTCGCAGAAATAGATTCACTAGTCAGCCTGAACATGGGAGATTTCAAACAAGCCATTGAATAGAAGCTTTTAATTGTTAACATATCAGTTTTTATTCTAGAAAAACCTCAGTGTTGTCAGATATTAAAGAGTGGAAAGATAAACAATTAGGATGATTTTGAAGTTTTGCTTTTTTAATTAGCAAGGGTACATATTTTAATATATAAAGCATGTGAGGGTACCAGAGGAGTAATGTGTATGTGTGCACACCCATGGGAACACACCTGTGTGTGTAGACACACCTTGGCCATAACACCCAAGTTTTGAGTTCCCCAAGGGCAGAGACTGTGTCTTCTTTCCTGTCCCCCACACAGAGCCTGGCACATGACTGATGCTCAATAATTACTTGTTGAGTGAAAGAAAGTGAAGACAGTCGGTCAATAAGAAAGAGCTGATGTAGCAACCTTCCCCTGGGCAGCGTCTTGATGGGCCATGACCTTCTGTCAGTTACCAGCAGTGGGGCTGGGGCAGGGGAAAGAACGGGGCTGAATTGCTAACGCTACGATTCTGCAAAGTACCAGAAACTGTTTCCCAGGGTTGTCACTGTCGTCCCTGCCCCCAACCCTCCCAGAGGTTGTCATCTTCTCAATCCCCAAAGCTCACTGCAAACACACACACGCGCGCGCACACACACACAACAGCCACTCCTCTAAGGGCCTGGACTGCCTTTGTCCCTCCTGATGCTATTTCTACAGGCTCTGTGTCACACCCTGTCACTCTCTGAAGACCTTAGCGCCTGGATCTCGGTGTATATCCCAAAGGAATTGAGTGTGGGAGCTAGTGATCTAACCATCCTTAGGAGGATCAGGGCCTTAACTGTGCGAGGTTGGGAAATGGTCACACTTCTTTCCAGCTCTTCCCACCAAGAAGATGAGCCATTTCTCTACTGCTTGATTTGAGGGCAAACCTGATGACTCGCTTTGGCCACTAGGATGCAGAAGAGGTGATCCTTGTTCTCAATCTGAGCCTGAGCTGGAGGACGAGAGACACGATATCTGGCTACCCCCAACCCCTGGGCCAAGAGCCAACCAAACCCCAGACCTGTGAGTGAGGCCATCTCAGATCAGCAGGTGCCAACCAGCTTCCACCAACATGCTGCTGACCTCAGGCACGTGAGGGAGCCCAGCAGAGCCCAGCCAAGATCGGCGGAACCTCCAGCTGACTCCAGACCATTGATGTTTTAAGCTTCCAGGTGTATGAGTGGTTCGGTACACTTCAGCGACCCCGGCTCCGCCCCCCAGCCTCTGCTCCACGGCCCTTGCTCTGTCCGCTACCCAGAACCACAGGCTACTGATGCGGGGACCTCTGTTCCCTACCCTCCCACACCCTCTTATTGCCACCACACCTGTTCTTCGGTTTCATCAAAACCTCCAACTATTTCTTGCCCTCTAATTTTTCCCCATCTGCCCTTCCTGCCTTCCTTACCTTTCCAATTTCAGAGAGATTTCATGTTCTATCACACCACCCACTCTTTGGCCAAAACCTTCAAAACAATTCCTTTGACCCTTGTGCTTCCATCCCACTCTTAGAGAAGTCCCCATTTCTGGGGCAATCCAATGGTCCATCTTCTATGTTTAGGCACCTGTGCTGCCAAACACTGCTACAGGAAACCATCCAGCCTCATGGGCAAACTTCCCACAAGTTCCTGGTTATCACCTGAGTCCCCGCTATTGCCCAGGTGGCCTTGGTGTTTGCCTGGTTGGCTTCCTGTCATGTGACCCTCTGAAATCTGCCCATACTTTCACCCTTTCTTCCCTCTGTCCTTGATGCCCCACACATTCCACAGGCAGTGACCTCACCCGCTTTACCAGGAAATGGGGCTACCAGCATCCTCCAGTTGCTTATAAACTTGCCTGCCTCCTGTGCCTACCTTCTTCTGCCTTTGCCCAATCAGAAAGCCCTCCTTCCTACCTGATATCACTCCAAGACAGTCAGTGGACAAGTGTCAAGTGTATGGAGCACAGATTCCAGTGTCAGATGATCTGGGTGGGTAGAAAGTCCTCTGCACACATGGGTCAGGCCCTGCAGCAGACAAATGACTGGAAGGGCTAAGAGGTGAAGGACCGCTCCTCTTCCAACAGAGCATTTCCTTTTGTCTCTCTCTGTCTCTCTAGTAAATGTGTCTGTCCTTCAGGTTCTCATTCTGTGCATGTGTGTGTGTGTGTGCGTGCTTTCTCTCTACACACACATATAGTCAAGTGGAACCCAGAGGTGTGAAGAGAGATGAGTCTGGACAGATGGACAAGGAGCTGATCGGGACCTAGCACGTCTCGAAAAGGAGCCTGGGATTAACCCTGAGGGCAGTGGGTGCCTTGAAGGATTTTAAGCCAGAGAAGGAAACAGTCCAATTTGCACTTTATATAAATGGCTGTGAGAGGAAACTAGAGAATGGGGCGAGACTGGAGACAAAGGAACGGGTTTGGGGCTATCAGAGGACTGCCAGCAAGAGATGATGGAGCTGAAGGAGAGTGGGGCAGGTGTGTGGAAAGAATAGATGGGATGGGACATGTGGGGGAAGGAGAGAGAGAGAGAGAAAGGAGATGGAGAAACAAGGGAGAGATACGTAAGAGACAGACAAGAGAGAGACAAAAATGTGCAGAGAACAGGAGAGTCTTCAGGAGACAAAGAGAGCAGAGAGAAAGCCAGACAAACGGAGAGAGGAAGAGAAAGAAATCCATCCAGGCAAAGAAAGTGAGCAAAACCGGCCAGGAAATGTGGGGCCAGGGCTGCAGGACTCTTGGCTCCCCTCGTGGAACCCTCTGGCACAGTGCCAGGTCTCGGGTGCTGAGTCTGAGTAAGGGAAGGAGGCAGGGGATGAAGAGAGGAGTGGAGAAGGATGGGGTGGGCGGGAGATGGCTTGGAAGCCCAGTGGCCACAACCTCAGCTCAGCTCCTGAACCAGCCGCACCCACCATTCGCCATTCGAGTCTTTACATGTTGGTGGACAGATTTGTAACTAGGAGTATATTTGAGTTTATCCAGCAGGGGAGCAAGACAGAGTTGGATATTTCTTGTTTGGGTGGTTTCCAGAGACCCAAGTTTCCATGAGTCAATCAGAGATTATCAGGGATTTCCACTCCTTCCCTGGTAAAGCGGTGAGAAAAAAAAGCTGAAGGAGAGAGATGCTAGCCTCAGAGAACAGCACACAAGTTCAGCTGGAATGGGGCTGCCCGGTTCTAGAGAAGAGGCCATCAATTCAGCTGGGATCAGTGACAAGGACCCCCTCCCTCCACTTCCACCCGCCCTCCCCTGCGTGGCCTCGCCTTCTCAGCTCTCCTCCCGCCCAAAAGAGGAGACCCAGTCCTGGCTCTCAGACTCTCTGCTCGGAGACGTCACAGCTGCCAGGCCCTCCTGCAGGTGTGCGGTAAAGCTGTACCTGGAGTCAGGCCAGGTCCGCAGACTGCCTCCTCCTGTCACTCACTGGGTGACCGCAGGCAACCCCCTTCATGTCTTTTCTTCATCTCTAAGGGTAAAACCTCATGACTGGACCTGGAGGTACCACATGCCAAGCGCCCTTGCAGAAGTCACCTTTGTGGAAAAGCTGTCTGTAACTGAAGGGTGTGCGGCCCGTGTCCAGGCAACTGAGGCCATAATAGGGCCCCTCCAGTGGCATGGCTGTCTCATCCCCTGAAATAAACACCCAGGGGGTCAAACCTTGCCCTGGCCTCTGGCTCTCATCTCCATCTATTCCCAGTGTCTGTGTCTTTTCTTTCTGCATGGCTACATAGATGGAAGGTCAAGGCTTTCAAATTATGGTGCTGGAAAAACCTCGTAGGAATCCCTTGGACAGCAAGGAGATCTGATTTAATCAGATCCTAAAGGAAATCCACCCCGCATATTCATTGGAAGGACTGATGCTGAAGCTCCAACACTTTGGTCAACTCATAGGAAAAGAGCCTGATGCTGGGAAAGACTGAGGGCAGGAGGAGAAAGGGGTGACAGAGGATGAGACAGTTTGGGTGAACTCCGGGAGATGGTGAGGGACAGAGAAGCCTGGTGTGCTGCAGTCCATGGGGTCACAAAGAGTCAGACACGACTTAGCAACTGAACAACAAGGCTCAGGGAGAAAGCCCAGAGGCTGGGGAAGAAACGTACGTTCAAGCTGCCTCTCAAAGAGCATCTCAAGACAGGCTTTCTACTGGGCCAGTGCCAGGCCTGGGATCTGGCACTGGAAGGAACAGATAGGGCCTCCCCGAAAGAAACCAAGTGACAGACACTGCCTGGGGAGAGCCTGAACTACTGCACAAAGGAGAACGAGCTTTGAGACCATCCACTGGAGTAGCATTTAACTGAGGGCCTCTGGACAGGCCTCCAAAGAGGAACAGAGGCCAACACAGGAGACCAGGCTGGTGACTAGAGGCCCAAGGAGGGGCCCTCGCTCAGCTGGAAGGGCAGCCTGCCTAGGCCCAGAGCCGCACCCACCTCCCGAGATTCTGGACAACAAAAGGAACCCACCGGCCAAGTCTGGGCCGATGGGGTGAAGGCAAAAGGCCTGAGACAAGTGTGAGGAGGAGCAGGGCATCCTGTCCATAAACATCTCAATAGCGTGATTAACTGAGCATCGCAAATTGTAACCCTTTCCTTTAATGCACTTTCCCTGAATTACCGCCAGGAGCCGGCGGCTGAGGAGCCCGTACAAATTGCTGGAATGGGCAGTTAAGCGGGGAGGTCGGAGGTTAAATGAACACGGTTGTTTATGAAGACACAGCCCGAATCCATTTGCATTTTAATATTCTCTCAGTGAGACGGAAAGCCACTTTTGAGGACAGCTTGTTTGGAAATCCCATTAACGGGTTATTTATGGGGCTCGTGGCTGCGTGACCCTTGCCCTTGTTTTGTTAAACATGAACCAGACATGAATCAGACAGGCAGCGGGCTAGCTGCTATTGTTTCCCGTAGCACGAAATGTCATCCGATTCAATTATTCTGAGGCTGACACTTTCTGAATTATCACCCTCATAATGCTCAATTTTCCCTTTTTCCCCCTTTGGTCAACCTGATTATTTCTGTCTTTGTAGAAAGCTGACTCTCAGAGCAGCCATCTCCCTGCCATGGGCTGTCAGGGGGGCTGGGGAGGCCTCAGTCTGGGACTGGACAAGGCCCCTCGAGGCTGCCAGCCTGAGAGATGGATAGCTCACGTGGTCCTGGGGAGGGACCCACTCTGTGGACAGCTGGAGGCCACTGCTTCCTACCCTCAAGTCAGGACCAGCCCAGTTGCCCTGCCCTTCCTTGAGAACTGAATTCTTGGGCTCTGTCACCTGGGGCTCTGAAAAAGCCTTTTGATCCTCATTAAAATTGATTTCTCTGGAAAAAAAAAAAAAAGAGCTGGAAAATTATTGTAAAAAAAGAGCCAAGGAATATCCCAGTATTTGGGGGTTCTAAGTGAAAAGTTCGATGGATTACAAAGGTCTGTAGAGCCTGAGGGCAGTCTTTTCTGAGCTAAGAAACTGATGCAGGCAGAGCACTCAGATGTGCGGAAGCGCTTGGTGCAGAGTCAGGCTCTTGTTTGTCACAGGGAGAAGAATTTATCAGTTTTCTGATGGATTTGCCTTAAATTGATGTCATTTTAAAAATCAAAAGGGATCCTGGTGTCCTGATCCCCTAGATTAGGCCTATGGCCTGGAACCGTCTCTCCCCGGCAGTTTCTGGCCCCCACACTGAGCAGTCACAGGGCCAGCAGGACCATTCTGTAGGCCTGGGACCAGTGGAGAGAGGAAGACTTCTCTCTGGTTCAAGAAATCAGGAGCCTGTCTGTCTGGGCAGAGCTCCACTTTCACCCCGTGTAGCATAGTCCAGCTCTGTGCCAGAGCTGAGTGCTGGGAGAGGCGAGGGAATGGGTGTCCATCACCTCTCCATACCCTCACCCCCTAAGCCATTATTTCAGAGCAAGGAAGGACTTCAAAGAGTATCCCAAAACACATGGGAACATTATGACCCAGAGAAACGGACAGAAGGAGCTCAAGTTCACAGTTTTCTAGGGAAAGAGCTGAGATAAGAACGCAGAACTTACCTCCTTGGCGTGACCCTGGTATCATGTACACCACTGGCATGGCACCTGTATTCCTGGAATAAAATAAACACTAGAGCCCAAGGAAGAGCCCTGGCGTGGGCTTGGAATAACAGCGCCAGTAGTTGGGCAGCAGAGGCCTGTGTCCTTCTACCTTGACTCTCCATGACCCACTGGACTTGCCTTGCCTGGGGGCTTTCTCTGGCTCCTGGAGCTCACTTTGATATCTTCAAGGTAGAGGCTAGAAACACCAAGAAACTAAAACCACCTGGAGGAGCGCCTTGGAGGGGTGACTTCAGAGATGTGGTGTATACATACCCTAGCTCCTGTACACTTTGTGTAGGCTAACTCTTGGTGCGTTTTCTATGCTGCTCCAAGAGCTGCCCCCAGGAGGCAGCTGTTTTGCTTCATGCCTTAGGTGATGCCTTCCTGTTGGCCTCTCACGTCCCCCCTCCTCCACCTTCACCTTTATTCAAGTCCTGTCTCAGGCTCTCTTCTGGGGCATCCCAAACTAAGACAGTGACTCTAATGGAGGCCTCCTGCATGCCAGGATCTTTGTATGCCTCTCCTCTCAAATGATCCATGAAATAGGTGCTAGTATTACTCCTTTTGCAGATGACAAGACTAAGGATGGGAGGTCAAATTCTTGTTCAGGGTCACAGCTGTTTGGAGGCAGAGCTGGGATTCAAATCCAAGCATCAGAACCCTAAAACCCCTAGCTATCTCACTACACAGTAAATGCAGGGTCCTCACATGGAAGGGTGTGGGCCCCCTTGTCAGGGGCGTGTCTAACCTCAGCAGTCAGGCCACTCAAGGCTGGACCCACAGGGGGTCAACTCGGGGTGGGCAGGAGCAGGCCAGCCCCCCAGGCCCAGGTGCAGAGAAGGCTGTCAGAGCACCTGCGTTTCCTGGGGAGCTGTCTTCCCACCACTTTCTGCAAAAGCCTTTCGACCAAGTTTAAAATAGATTTCTCCTTATGAATTGGCCGTCTGAGGAATTCTCCTCCAGTGGTTAATTCAATCTTAATAGAAGCTGATTTTTTTTCTCCCAGAAGAAAAGGGAACAATACATCTTTAGAACGGGTTTATAAGTGTCATGATTTTTCTACTAATTTTCCCTGCATTCTCTGCTTTAAAATGTGAAATTACCTCATTGTGTCTCTGAATATCCTCCGTGCTTGGGCCTGAAATTAAGCTCGCCGTAGAGCAGCCTAAATGACCACAATTTGCTGTGTGAAATGCCCTGATTGCGAGTGCAATCCCCAGCAATCCAGCCCCAGTGCAGCCCAGCTCCTCTCACTCACTGATTGGCCTTCCCCCCTCAGCTTTCCCAGACACACCTGGTGCTACCTGCCGTATGGGGGAGGGGTGGCAAGGACCAGGAGAAATAGCTGCCCCCAGCCCTCACCTGCTGCTCCGGGCCACCTCCCAGGAACCAGAGAGCACAGGGTCCCTGCTCAGTCACCAAAACGTGTGTTGGGTAAACAGGGTGACCCCATGACAAAACAGCCCTCAGAATCCGCAGGGGCACTTCTCACCAAATATTACAACCAGCACGAGTTTTTCAAACCCTCAACGACTTCAAGACTGTCCTTTATCCTTTCTGGGTTGCTCTGTGGTCCCCACCTCCTGACCTCTCCTGAGAAGGTTCGCTATCAGCGGATGCCAGGCTGCTGAGGTACCAGCCCACGGGCCCTGGGAGGTCTGGAATCAGTCTCTCCAAGTTCAAATACAAGCAGTACCACTTGCTGTCTGTGAAACTTGGGCTAAGTCACTTCACTTTTCCATGTCTCAGTTTTCCTCATCTGTAAAATGGGGCAGTAATACTACACACAGAGTTGTCAATAGCATTAATACCTGCAGTTAACAAAATGGCTATGGTGGATGCTCAGTAACTATTCATGGATCTGTAGTTCCAGCCACATATTCAAGTACACAAAAATTTTAACTCCATGTTTCTTAATGCACACTAATGTCTACCTCGAGTGGGTCAGCTCCTATGTAATTTTTTAAAATTCTCCTATGGGGGAAGGGGGGAAATACATTGACCTGGAAGAGTCAAGAAGCTGAAACTGACCCAACACATCAACTTCGTCTCAGCTGCTCAGAAGCAGGCACCCCTGCTTCCTGCTTTGGGTTTCCAGGTGCGAGTTCCAGGCCCTTCATCCTGAGACACAGAAGTCCCCAAACTCAGCACCAGACTTCTGCCTGAGCTCCTATGCTTGGAAAGTAGGCCCTCTTCCAGCCATCTATTCCCAAAGGACCAGCAGCTCCCTCTGGGCTTCTGGGCTTTTTCAGGAACAAAGACAGCCTGTGGCTTCAGCTCCAAGATCTTAGAACAGCAAAGAACAGACTCCACTCCCCCTCCTACTGCAGGTGCCCCTGTTCCAGTTGGTACCGGAGGCTGCATCCTAGATGCAGAGTGGGAGAGGCTTTAGCTGATGTATTAGTTTCCCTGAGACCCTATAACAAAGTGCCACAGACCAAGTGGCTTAAACAACAGGAATCTGTTGCCACAGTTATGAGGCTGCAAGTCCAAGGCCAAAGTGCCGCCAGGGTTAGTTTCCTCTGAGGGCTATTGAGATAGGATCTGTCCTGGGCCTCTCTCCTGGCTCCTGGTGGCTTGCTGGACATATTTGGTGCTCCTTGCCCTGCAGATGCAGCACCCTCTTCTTTCATGGTGTCCTCCCTGTGTGTGTGTCTGTCCCAACTCCCCCTTTCCCTAAGGCCCCAGTCATAGTGAATGAGGACCCACTCTGATGACCTCATGTTAACTTGATTTCACCTCTGCAAAAGTCCTATTTACAAATAAGGTCACATTCTGAAATATTGTTGGGTCTAGGACTTCAACATACATATTTGGGGGGCGACACATTGCAACCTGGTAGCTAAGCTGGTAAAGAATCCACCTGCAATTCAGGAGATCCCGGTTCAATTCTTGGGTCAGGAAGATCTGCTGGAGAAGGGATAGGTTACCCACTCCAGTATCCTTGAGCTTCCCTGGTGGTAAAGAATCCACCTGCAATATGAGAGACCTGGGC
Source organism: Budorcas taxicolor (assembly GCF_023091745.1). NCBI lineage: Eukaryota > Metazoa > Chordata > Mammalia > Artiodactyla > Bovidae > Budorcas > Budorcas taxicolor. The sequence continues at coordinate 107,870,869 of NC_068912.1, forward strand.
TCGATCCCTGGGTTGGGAAGATCCCCTGGAGAAGTAGACGGCTATCCACTCCAGTATTCTGGGCTGGAGAAGTCCATGGACTGTATAGTCCCTGGGGTCAAAAAGAGTCAGAACGCTGAGCGACTTTCACTTTTCACAGTGCAACCCATAACAGCTAATCATCCTCTTATTTCATCAGTCGGGATACTGATAGCCTGGTGCGGGAGGGTTTGCCAAGTGCAATCAAGTACCTGGTTCTAAACTCTCATATGTGTGTTTTATCTCTGACCTCTTTACACTATCAGCCTAGGGGAGATTTGAGAGACCTAAAGAATAGATTTGGCCATGACCCAGTAAGGCTAACAGCGACAACATCTTTGATGGGTCCCATCCAGACCCAGAAGCTGGGCCCACGCATCCCGGCTCCAAGCTGAGTGTTCATAATGGTCAATCAGGCTGCACCAAAGAGCTTTTTAACAAACATCATTCATCTTATTCCAATGCCAGCAATGGGACTGGCTCACACACACAGAACGTAAACCCTGAATGCAGCATTAAAATGATTTTAATGTTCAACCGTCGAGTGCCAGAGCTGGGGTCTCCCATCTCCACCACAGCCCATCTTAACATGGGAGTTGGGCTCCTGAAAGGCAATTTTGTTGATGCTACTGGGAGGGGCATGCAGGTCTGGAAACTCATCCATCATCCTAACGCGCTTCAGGATGGACCGGGAAGATAAAGCTTTCATCTTCTCTACCAGGCGGAGCCTCTTCAATTAGGCTCTGCGGGATGTAAGGGGGGTGGGAGCAGGGACGGCACTCTGAGGGGTGGAGGGAAGGGAAGGAAGGAAGGAGATGGAAATTCCTCCTGCACAGAAGAGCCTGGGTATGAGAAGTCACCCCATCCATCCTGTAAAATAAGGAAGCACAGTATGGAAAATGAGAGCCGGGGTCTGCAGCAGCTCTAGTGGGAGAGGCATAGGGTCTGAGTTTCAGAGCAACCCCTGGGAGAGTGAACAAAGAAGACAGCAAATGGCAATAGTGGGGAAAGAGTCTTTCTTCAAAACACCCAGAGTCTATTGGGATCCCTCCCCTACAGGAAACTGATGGGACAGGATAGGGTTCTGACTTAGGAAAACCACTGACCCTAGTTGTAGCCCTCTCAGAGTTGTCCTTAACCCCGGGGAAGAGTCCCAGTCATCCCAGAGGCAGGGCTGGGAGCAGGGAACAGCGCAGGGTCTCTCTGCTGAAGGGGTACCCAGCTGCCTGGCTGCAGAGGAGGATACCCTCGTCCACTGGGATCCAGATGGAGAGGCGATGGATGATAGCAATGGGACTCAGGGGCATTTTCACCTTCTTCTTGCCCTCTGTCATTCTTCCTTCAGCTCATAGACCTGCAAGAGGCATCCGTCCTCACCCGGTTCATAACCACCTGTCTAGGCACCCACAAAGTCAGTCCCAACTCCTCAGGTCACCCCATCCAAGTATATCACCCATGCCTCATCTTCAGGGGGTTCCCATGACTCCCACAGAAAAGGATGAGCAGAAGTCTTCTCTGTGCCCTTCTCTCCACACAGCAACACTTGTTCCTCTTGGCAGACAGCCCCCTCTCCAGGACATGGACAAGGGGAAGATGTGGTTGTGGCTGAGCCAGATTCCGAGGCTCCCAGGGCAGATGGCAAGTGGGCTTGAAGGAGCCAGGAGGACTCCCTCAGAGGAGGGGATATACAAAATGCAAAGCTTACCCAAACTTGGACTTGGGGTAAGGTGTTCACACTGACACTTATGTCTTTATCCTGACATGTTGTCACCTGGTGTGGCTGGACTCTCCCAGAGTCAATTGATTATTGATTGAGTTGCCAATAAGTCAACTAGGGATTTACTGAGCAATATCCACTAGGTGCTTAATGGGCCTTGCCCTCTGCCAGTCAGCCAAGAAACACTTATTGAAACTATCCAGTAATAATAATAACAACAATAATAATAATGGTGGTGACTATTTATTGAGCGCTTACTATGTATTCTAAATGCTTTACATGTTTGAATTCATTGTCTTTCTTGCCTGCTCCATCTTCCATCTCTCCCTGCCTCCTGTTTTAAGCTCCTACCTTGTCATTTCATATTTCACATTCATGCTGCTTCCCTGCCCAGAGGGCTTTGCCAATCCTTCTTTATCTGTCCACCCGCTACTCTCTACAGTTATCTGCTCATGGTCACCTTCCCAGGAAGCTCACCTGAGTTTCAGCTTGAGCCCAGAGTCCCTCCTACAAGTTTCCAACTGCACTCAGCTGAGAAAGCAGATTCAGTTTTGACATTCCTATGGCTTCACCCATGGCAGGCATTACTAATGGATCACGGTAATTTCTGAGACCTTTTCAGGGCTCAATGGGAAATGCCTGCCAAGGGTAAACAAGGTGGTGATTAAACAAGACAATGCCTGTGCAGAGCTGAGCCTGATGCCTGGCTCAGGGCAGCACACTTACACTGCTGCATGGCCGCGTCGCAGCCCTGCCTGCGCTCACCCCAGCATGGGCTACGTCTGTCACTTTCTTAGCGTGGTTGGGAAAGAAGGTCCTAACAGAAAAGAACAGAACAAGAAGAGAGGGCCATTTCTAGAGAAGAATGTGAAATAATAAAGCAGGGAGCAAAGGCCTGTATCCTCTGCCAGCAGCCAGGGGCAGGTGTCTGCCTGTGCCTGGGTCAGAACAAGAGATGAGCTCTCTTGGAAAGATGGAAGAGAGGCAAATGGGGTGAATGGTTGAGTTTTTCTGTTTCCTGAGCCTCAATAAATTGGCCTCCCAGGTGGGTCAATGCAGGAGACCCAGAGAGATGCTGGTTCAATCCCCGGGTTGGGAAGATCCCCGGGAGGAGGGCTTGGCAACCCATTCCAGTATTCTTGCCTGGAAAATCCCATGGAGAGAGGAGCCTGGTGGGCTATAGTCCATAGGCTTGCAAAGAGTTGGACACGACTGAAGCAAATGAGCACGCAAATCTCAATAATATAACAACTACTTACACTGACAGATCCCATATCCTCGATCCAGCCCAGCACAGAGCTCCTCACATGCATGTGCGCACTGGACAGAGTTGATAGGATTCCCATTTTACCAGCAGGGTAACTGAAACCCTGAGGGAGCCTTTTGTCAAACGTGGCCCTGGGATTCAAAATGGGGTTTTTGATTTCAAAGCCTCTCCTTTCCCCTGCAGCAACCCCTGCCTTTCTACATCCACCAAAATCGCTAGTGTTTTGGGTGGTGTTGAGGGATGGGATGGAGGAGGAGAAGGTAACAGTAGGGGCTGGACAGAGTGGAAAAATAAGCCCTCAAAATTTTACAGGGGCGTATGCAGTTAAGGAATAAAATTGTTCTTTAAAAAATGAAGAAATAAATGCAGACAACTAGAGAGCATCTGCCTGCCCAGCACCTGGTTTCTTTCGTTCAACCTGATTTCATCCTTCCCACCCCCACACGCCTGGCCAGAGGTGCCATTTAGAGTCACCCAGAAAGAGAGAGGAAGGGCAGGAGGCTTCCTAATCTCAGGATCCACACTGTCGAGGTGACCGGGACTCTCCTTTCAGGAGACAGAAGCCGTTCCCTGGAGTTCTATGTAAATGAGCTGTTTGGAAATGTGCATCCTTAATGTGGAGCTGTCAGGTCGGGCTGGGGATTGGCTAGGATGGAGGAGGACAATAGATTCCGTGCTCTGGGGTCAGGCCTGGGGGGAGGGGGCTGTGGCGCTCGGGGGCAGGGAGAGAAGGAGCTGGTGCTGGGTGGGCCTGGGCTCGGTCCCCGTGAGGTGTTGGGGGCCAGGCCAGAGCCTCACTGAGGCCCAGAGCCTCGGGCACAGAGGTGACGAGGAGCAGGGAGTCGGTGGTGACAGCTGGGGTGGGGGGAGTGCCATGTGCCAGGGTGAGGAGGAGAGGCCCGGGGCTCTGGGGCAGCTGGGGTGTCCCTTGGGTGCCAGGAGCTGGCCTGGGGGCAGCCTCAGAGCAGCTGCAGAGGAAACCATCGGGGAAGACTTTCCTGCATCGCGAGTGGCGCATGTGTTCACTGCAACACCGTGTGTGTGACCCAGTGTCTGGCGTGGCCCAGGGGAGGGACCTGCCCAGGTCCCACAAAGCAGGACAATGTTCAGCCCAGCTCCTGACATGTCTAGAAATGCTCATAAGTAGTAGAGCTGATATTTAAGAAATTCATTGCAAATAAAACTCAAATGACTCTCGTGAAGCAGAAAAGAGGAATTTATTATAAGGTTCTGGGCTGTCTCCTGGACCCCAGGTGGGGACTAGCCCGCACAGGCCTCTCTCCATCCTCCGCAGGGCCCCTAACTCTCCTCTGTCTGCAGACGTGCTCCTCTCACTTCTTTGAAGCACATGGAAGGCTCACCCACAGCCCCTACATTCACAGGGCTGTATTTCTGCCCTCTGCCAAAGTTCCCCAGCTCTCAAGTCCATTTCCAAATAATCTAGAGAGAAAATCTGATTGGCCCACCTTAGGTCAGGGGTTCTTTCTAGTTTTTCAGTCATAGCCGGGGGAATGGACATCATGTAATGGTCATTCATTTACTTAATCATTCGTTCATTCAACAGAAACTTCATGGAGCTCCTACTATGTGCCAGGCTCTGTGAGAGCTTCCAGGGGGAACAAAGTCCTGCCCTCAGGGAGCCTGCAGTCTAGCTCAGGGAACACAGATGAGAAACAACTATTTAAATGTGTAAGATGTCAGAACAACACAGGAGGGTAAAGAAAGAGAGTGCTGGGAAGTGGGCAGGGAATAAAGTGCCCTTTCATATTAACATAAGGCGGCCAGGGGAGGCCTCCTAATATCGGATGGGAGACCTGAAGGGAATTAAGGAGACAGGCAGACAGGTATGTGAGAGAAGAGCATTTCAGGCAGAGAAAGGCAGGTCCCAAGGAGGGAGGGTGTGGTGGGTTTGAGGAAAGGCAGGGAGCTTGGTGCTGCTGTAGCAAATAAGCCATGGGGGGTGGAAACGGCAGGGGCCCCACTGGGGAGGGTCTGTGGGCCACTGTGGTAAGAAGTCATGGGGGGTCTGAGCCTAAGAATGGCCTCGTCTGACTGTTTCCCAGGGTGTCGCAGAACCTCTTGTGTGATCTCAAGTCCTCTTGGCCTTGCTGGCTCCAGTGTCCTTGACTTCTGCGTCTGCCCCAGCTGTCATCACACTGCCTGTCTCTCCAGGTGGGCCGGGCTCCAGCACAGCTTCAGGAAACTTGCAGTTCTGCCACCCAAGACCTCCTCCAGGGCCCGGAGCCCACAAAGAGTGTCAAGGCTGCATGCAACTCCCAGTATACATCATGAGGCTCCCCAAATAGTAGGGGGCAGGAATCCCCTGGATGCCCCCTCCACTTCTGCACCCTTAGCAAAGCAGCACACTGGAAGGCGCAGCTTCTGATTCCTTCAGGGTCCCCGAAGGGGTGGGCGACACAACCCAGAAGTGCAGGAGAGTTGTCATCCTGTGGGGCAAGCTTAGACGGGAGGTGAGAGGAAGCCTGAGGATAAATTCCTGCTCTAACCTTGCCCGCCATTACTGGATAGTCACCAGTCTATTCTAATGGCCCATGTGGTCCTGCAGGCGAGAAGATTCACCGGAGACCAGCCACCAGCTGCCCTCAGAACTGTGCTTGGTGAAGCCCAGTATTGCACTTCCTGATGTCTGCACCCCTCTTCCCTCTCCCTGCCTTGCTCTACACTCCCCTCACTCTTGCAGCCCTGGAATTGCACTCTCCATTCCTGTGATCATATAAACTTGTGTCTCAGGCTCTGTTTTCTGGAGGACTTCCCAGGTGGTTCAGTGGTAAAGAAGCCACCTGCCAATACTGGAGACACAGGTTCAATCCTTGGGTTGGGAAAATCCCCTGGAGAAGGAAATGGCAACCCACTCCAGTATTTCTGCCTGGGAAATCCCATGGACAGAGAAGCCTGGTGGGCTACAGTCCTTGGGGTCACAAGAGTCAGACTGAGCAAATGAGCACACACACAAGCTGTTTTCTGGAAACCAGGGCTATGGCAGATAGTACTAAGTGTGATCCTAGAAAGCAGACCTTCAAGATGGGATTCGGTTGGATTGCCTCCTTCTGTAGACAGTACAGACCCCATTGCTGGTGGAGAGTGGATTGGTGATAACCTCTGGTACATGGGCTTCACAAATAACATTAAATTTTAACCAGTGGTTCATGAGATAAGGTACAGGGAGAAGGTGAGGCATAGGAATATGGAGTGGGGGCTTGATCAGTCTGGAGGAAATTACAAGGATTGTGGTAAGAGCTAGCTGCTTTTGATGGCCTTGAAAGCCTTGTAAAAGTAAAAAGATGAGTGCAGGAAAGCCAACTGATAACTTAAGGCGTGCTTTGAAAACCAGAGGTGCCACAACATCTTTAAAGGAGATTCATCTCCCACTGCCACAGGGCTGAAAATCAGACCCAGGATTTATATGTAATAATCTGATTATTAATGGAAAGATTTACAAAGGAAATAAACGCAGAGTCTTATAGGTGTCTTTAATGTCTGGGACAGGTAAAGAGTAGGACCTTGATATATAGGTCATTTGAGGAGACCTGCTTGAAAATCTTGAACCTCAAATTCCCTTTTCTGATAGGGCTATGGGATTTGATTTGATAATATATATGAGAACTCACAGAGGCGTGAGGGTTCTTCCCACATTGCTCAGTGTTCATTCCCTCATTCACTGATTCATACATCCCCCATTCATTTATTGAGTTTACAATCACTTTGTTGTTGTTCTGTAGCTAAGTCATGTCCGACTCTTTCCAGGCACTCATTGTACATCTATTATGCACCAAATAATACCAGGAGGAATACACAAATGAATCAGACACAGTCCTGCCTCCAGGGGAGGTTGGACAGGTCCATCAATGCCTGGATCATGGGCAGAATGAAGAGAAAAATGCCAACTGGACTTATAGGAACTGAGAGGGGGAGGGAACTTATGAAGGACCAGCAAAAACTCCATGCAAGATTTCTTAACGTTTTTTTTTTTTAAAGCCATGTGTCACCCAGGAAAGTCTATGGATCATTCTCAGAATGATGTTTTTAAATGAGGAAAATAAAATGCATATGATTAGAAAGAGAACAAACTGTTTTGAAGTATAGACATCAAAATATTCAAATGGAATCTATGAAAGAGAAATAATAGAAATATAAGGGCTTCTTTATTAACATATTAAATAGTAAGATCTAGTCATGTCCTTAAAGCAACTATGAGTTCAAAGGAGCTTAAACTATTTTTCAAGATAGTTGTTACAACTGTAATGTCTGTGATTTCTCTTGATGACCAAATTCTGACACGAATAATTCTACAGTGGTTCATTACCTGCTTTCATAATAGAAGGAGATGCTGCATTTCAGTTACAAGTTGGTGAAAATAAAGATTTAATTGTTTTTTCCCATGCCCATCAAAACAACAACAACATGGATTTATGAGTCCTGCAGATGGAGTGGAATTAAAAGTATGTTTTCCCCCTTTTGGAATACTTTTCCAATGGTCCTTAATGCTCCCCACCCTACCCCACCCCTTGCAGAATGAAATCTGTTTTCTTAAAGTGAAGTGTAAGGCCCTTTTTGATCTAGCCCCGTCCCACTTCTCTGGCCCCCCTCACAATTTTCCCCAGCACACACTATGTACTCTATGAAAGGAAATTGGTAAGATGTCCCAACACACCTTCACAGTGACCCATTCTGGGCCTTTACTCCCACTGGTCTCTCATCCTGAGTACCCTCTCCTCTCCCCAGTCCATGGCCTGCTCAGCCCATCCAGACTGACTCTCTTCCAGGAATCATCCAGCCCTAATCTGAGGACCCCAGCTGTACCTCTCCATGGTCCTGACCCCTTTCCACTTTACCCCAATTTACAGCTCAAGTGAACACCCCTTGGGAGCAGAGCCCAATAGTGCCTCAGATCTTCCCCAACAGCTTCTCACAGGATGAGCAGCTGTTCAGTAGAGGGTGACTGAAGGGACCACTCAGCCTGAGACCACTCCAAAGAGCCTTAAAACTTACTAGGCACCTGGAAAGCTCTGCTCACCCAGTGGGCCTCTTGGCCATTCATTTATTCATTCACTCAACAAAGGATTACTGCTACTTACAGAGTGCCAGGCATTGTTCTAGGGAATACAGCGTAAGGTCCTGCTGTTATTGGAACTCACATTCTAATGAGGGGAGGAAATAATTAAGCAAAATAAAGTCAAGAGACTATGGTAAGTCGGCCAGTTATCAAGCGCTCTGGAGACAGGAAAATGGAGAAGGGGGAGAGGAAGTCCCAGATACCCTCTTAAACAGGGTAGTTTATTGAGAAGGGGGCAAATATTTGAGCAAAGTACTAAAGGAAGTAAGGGAGGCAATCATTCAGTCACCTGGGGGAGGAGCAGTTCAGACAGAAGGAACAATGTGGTCATTTCTCATTGCTATAGAAAAAAAAAAAAATAGTGGCTTAAAACAACAGAAATATATTCTCTTATAGTTCTGGAGACATACAGTCTGAAATGAGTCTTCCAGAACTAAAATCAAGGTGTCAACAGCTGATTCCTTCTGGAGGCTCCAGGGAAGAGTCAACTCCCTGCTTCTTCCAGCTGCTGGCAGTGTCAGAATTCCGTGGCATTCCTTGGCTCGTGGCCTCATCATTGCAGTTGCTCGTTTCATCACCACATTGCCTTCTCCTCTTCTGTAGCCAAGTCCCCCTCTGCCTCCTGCATGTAAGGAAACATGTGAGGACTTCCCTGGTGGCCCAGTGGTTAAGATTTCACCTTCCAGCGCAGGATGTGTGGGTTCAATCTCTGGTCAGGGAGCTAAGACCCCACATGCCTTAGGGCCAAAAAACCAAAATAGAAAAAAAAAAAAAAAAGGAAGCAATATGGTAACAAATTCAATAAAGACTTTAAAAAAAGAAAAAAGAAAGCATGTGATTACACTGGACCCACTAAAATAATCCAGGACAATCTCTTCATGCCCACATCCTTAATTTAATCACAGCTTCAAAATCCTTTCTGCCACATAAGGTGATTCTCACCAGGAATTATGACGTGGATATCTTTGAGGGGAAGGGAATTACTCAGCCTACCACAAACAGCAAGTGCAAAGGCCCTGAGGCAGAAGCATACCTGAGGACAAGTGTGGCTAGGCAGGAGAAAATTCAAGGGAGAGCAGTGGGAGACAGGTGGGAGGCGCAGCAGAGGCCAGAACCAACAGAGCCTTTGTATTGAATGGGGTCAACACACTCCTGTGTTAATTCCCCCTCCAAAACTTCAGAGGCATAACAGGATAGAAGCATGTCTCTGCTCACATCCCAGCCTGACATGGGCCCGACTCATCTTTCTAGTGATTGCTGGATCCTGTAGGCCTCAGAGCATTGCTTGGGGTCTCCTGCCTCTAGCTGACAATGGAAGGAAAGAAACAGTGCAGATTTCTCTAGAAATTTTAAGTCTCAGGCCTGGACAAGGTAGACATCACTTCCGTTTACTCTCCAGTGACCAGAGCTAGTTGCATTGCCCCAACCAGATGCAAGGAGAAAAACAAAAAACAAAAAACAACCTGGCCTTCCTTTGTGCAGGAGGAAAATGAAATTGTTTGGTAACCAGGTAGCTTTTCATTTGCCACAGCAAAGACATTATAAGAAATTTGGCTTTTTTCAATAGCTAAGACATTTCCATGTGTCTTGGAACCTAAGTGTTCATCTATAGAGGAACAGATAATAAAGATGTGATATGTATATACATATATATATATAAAATATATATATGTAATGGAATACAGCCAAAAAAAAGAATGAAATAATGCCATTTGCAGCAACATGGATGGACATAGAGATTATCATATTAAGTGGAGTAAGTCAGATAGAGAAAGACAAATATTTTATGATATCACTTATAAGTGAAATATTTTAAAAAATACAAATGAACCTATTTACAAAACAGAAATAGACTCAGAAACATAGAAAGCAAACTTATGACTACCAAAGGCGATGGTGAGAGAGGAGGAATAGATTAGGAACTTGGTATTAACATATACACACTGCAGTATATAAAACAGGTAAACAACAAGGACCTACTGTAGAGCACAGGAAAATACACTCAGCATCTTATAACAACCTTTATGGGGAAAAAAGACTTCCCTCGCAGTGCAGTCAGTAAAAAATCTGCCTGCAATGCAGGAGATCTGGGTTTGATCCCTGGGTCGGGACGATTCTCTGGAGAAGGAAATGGAAACACATTCCAGTATTCTTTCTTGGAGAATCCCATGGACAGAGGAGCCTGGCAGGCACCCCAGTCCATGGGGTCACAAGAGATGGACATGAGTTAGAAAGCATCATTAACAAAGCTACTGAAGGTGATGGAATTCCAGTTGAGCTATTTCAAATCCTGAAAGATGATACTGTGAAAGTGCTGCACTCAATATATCAGCAAATTTGGAAAACTCAGCAGTGGCCACAGGACTGGAAAAGGTCAGTTTTCATTCCAATCCCAAAGAAAGGCAATGCCAAAGAATGCTCAAACTACCGCACTATTGCACTCATCTCACATGCTAGCAAAGTAATGCTCATAATTCTCCAAGCCAGGCTTCAATAGTATGTGAACTTCCAGATGTTCAAGCTGGATTTAGAAAAGGCAGAGGAACCAAAGATCAAATTGCCAACAACCGTTGGATCATTGAAAAAGCAAGAGAGTTCCAGAAAAACATCTGCTTCTGCTTCATTGACTAAGCTAAACCCTTCGACTATGTGGATCACAACAAACTGTGGAAAACTCTTCAAGAGATGGGAATACTAGACCACCTGACCTGCCTCCTGAGAAATCTGTATGCAGGTCAGGAAACAACAGTTAGAATCAGACATGGAACAAAGGACCGGTTCCATATTGGGAAATGAGTACATTAAAGCTGTATATAGTCACCCTGCTTATTTAAATTATATGCAGAGTCAGTTCAGTTCAGTTCAGTCACTCAGTCGTGTCCAACTCTTTGCGACTCCATGAATTGCAGCACGCCAGGTCTCCCTGTCCATCACCAACTCCCGGAGTTCACTCAGACTCACATCCATCGAGTCAGTGATGCCATCCAGCCATCTCATCCTCTGTCATCCCCTTTTCCTCCTGCCCCCAATCCCTCCCAGCATCAGAGTCTTTTCCAATGAGTCAACTCTTCGCATGAGGTGGCCAAAGTACTGGAGTTTCAGCTTTAGTATCATTCCTTCCAAAGAAATCCCAGGGCTGATCTCCTTCAGAATGAATTGGTTGGATCTCCTTGCAGTCCAAGGGACTCTCAAGAGTCTTCTCCAACACCACAGTTCAAAAGCATCAATTCTTCGGCTCTCAGCCTTCTTCACAGTCCAACTCTCACATCCATACATGACTACTGGAAAAACCATAGCCTTGACTAGACGGACCTTAGTCAGCAAAGTAATGTCTCTGCTTTTGAATATACTGTCTAGGTTGGTCATAACTTTTCTTCCAAGGAGTAAGCGTCTTTTAATTTCATGGCTGCAATCACCATCTGCAATGATTTTGGAGCCGCAAAAAATAAAGTCTGATACTGTTTCCACTGTTTCTCCATCTATTTCCCATGGAGTGATGGGACTGGATGCCATGATCTTCGTTTTCGGAATGTTGAGCTTTAAGCCAACTTTTTCACTTTCCTCTTTTACTTTCATCAAGAGGCTTTTTAGTTCCTCTTCACTTTCTGCCATAAGGGTGGTGTGATCTGCATATCAGAGGTTATTGACATTTCTCCTGGCAATCTTGATTCCAGCTTGTGTTTCTTCCAGTCCAGCGTTTCTCATGATATGCTCCACATATAAGTTAAATAAGCAGGGTGACAATATACAGCCTTGATGTACTCCTTTTCCTGTTTGGAACCAGTCTGTTGTTCCATGTCCAGTTCTAACTGTTGCTTCCTGGCCTGCATACAGATTTCGCAAGAGGCAGGTTAGGTGGTCTGGTATTCCCATCTCTTTCAGAATTTTCCACAGTTTATTGTGATCCACATAGTCAAAGGCTTTGGCATAGTCAATAAAGCAGAAATAGAGGTTTTTCTGGAACTCTCTTGCTTTTTCCATGATCCAGCAGATGTTGGCAATTTGATCTCTGGTTCCTCTGCCTTTTCTAAAACCAGCTTGAACATCAGGAAGTTCACGGTTTGTGTATTGCTGAAGTCTGGCTTGGAGAATTTTGAGCATTACTTTACTAGCATGTGAGATGAGTGTAATTGCGCGGTAGTTTGAGCATTCTTTGGCATTGCCTTTCTTTGGGATTGGAACGAAAACTGACCTTTTCCAGTCCTGTGGCCACTGCTGAGTTTTCCAAATTTGCTGATATATTGAGTGCAGCACTTTCACAGCATCATCTTTCAGGATTTGAAATAGCTCAACTGGAATTCCATCACCTCCACTAGCTTTGTTCATAGTGATGTTTTCTAAGGCCCATTTGACTTCACATTCCAGGATGTCTGGCTCTAGATTAGTGATCATACCATCGTGATTATCCGGGTCATGAAGATCTTTTTTGTACAGTTCTTCTGTGTATCCTTGCAACTCTTCTTAATATCTTCTGCTTCTGTTAGGTCCATACCATTTCTGTCCTTTATTGAGCCCATCTTTGCATGAAATATTCCCTTGGTATCTCTGATTTTCTTGAAGAGATCTCTAGTCTTTCCCATTCTGTTGCTTTCCTCTCTTTCTTTGCATTGATCACTAAGGAAGGCTTTCTTATCTCTTCTTGCTATTCTTTGGAACTCTGCATTCAGATGCTTATATCTTTCCTTTTCTCCTTGGCTTTTTGCTTCTCTTCTTTTCACAGCTATTTGTAAGGCTTCCCCAGACAGCCATTTTGCTTTTTTGCATTTCTTTTCCATGGGGATGGTCTTGATCCCTGTCTCCTGTACAATGTCATGAACCTCCATCCATTGTTCATCAGGCACTCTATCTATCAGATCTAGTCCCTTAAATCTATTTCTTACTTCCACTGTATAATCATAAGGGATTTGATTTAGGTCATACCTGAATGGTCTAGCGGTTTTCCCTACTTTCTTCAATTTCATTCTGAATTTGGTAATAAGGAGTTCATGATCTGAGCCACAGTCAGCTCCCAGTCTTGTTTTTGTTGACTGTATAGAGCTTCTCCATCTTTGGCTGCAAAGAATATAATCAATCTGATTTCAGTGTTGACCATATGGTGATGTCCATGTGTAGAGTCTTCTCTTGTGTTGTTGGAAGAGGGTGTTTGCTCTGACCAGTGCATTTCCTTGGCAAAACTCTATTAGTCTTTGCCCTGCTTCATTCCATATTCCAAGGACAAATTTGCCTATTACTCCAGGTGTTTCTTGACTTCCTACTTTTGCATTCCAGTCCCCTATAATGAAAATGACATCTTTTTGGGGTGTTAGCTCTAAAAGGTCTTATAGATCTTCATAGAACTGTTCAACTTCAGTTTCTTCAGCATTACTGGTTGGGGCATAGACTTGGATTACTGTGATATTGAATGGTTTGCCTTGGAAACGAACAGAGACCATTCTGTCGTTTTTGAGATTGCATCCAAGTACTGCATTTTGGACTCTTCTGTTGACCATGATGGCTACTCCATTTCTTCTGAGGGATTCCTGCCTGCAGTAGTAGATATAATGGTCATCTGAGTTAAATTCACCCATTCCAGTCCATTTTAGTTCACTGATTCCTAGAATGTCGACGTTCACTCTTGCCATCTCCTGTTTGACCACTTCCAATTTGTCTTGATTCATGGATCTGACATTCCAGGTTCCTATGCAATATTGCTCTTTACAGCATCAGACCTTGCTTCTATCACCAGTCAGATCCACAGCTGGGTATTGTTTTTTCTTTGGCTCCATCCCTTCATTCTTTCTGGAGTTATTTCTCCACTGACCTCCAGTAGCATATTGGGCACCTACTGACCTGGGGAGTACCTCTTTCAGTATCCTATCATTTTGCCTTTTCATACTGTTCATGGGGTTCTCAAGGCAAGAATGCTGAAGTGGTTTGCCATTCCCTTCTCTAGTGGACCACATTCTTTCAGACCTCTCCACCATGACCCGCCTGTCTTGGGTTGCCCCGCGGGCATGGCTTAGTTCCATTGAGTTAGACAAGGCTGTGGTCCTAGTGTGATTAGATTGACTAGATTTCTATGAGTATGGCTTCAGTGTGTCTGCCCTCTGATGCCCTTTTGCAACACCTACCATCTTACTTGGGTTTCTCTTACCTTGGGCGTGGGGTATCTCTTCACAGCTGCTCCAGCAAAGCACAGCTGCTGCTCCTTACCTTGGATGAGGGGTATCTTCTCCCACCACCCTTCCTGACCTTCAACATGGGATGGCTCCTCTAGGCCCTCCTGCGCCCACACAGCCACCATTCCTTACAGACTACATCATGAAAAATGCAGGGCTGGATGAAGCACAAGCTGGAATCAACATTTCCAGGACAAATATCAATAACCTCAGATATGGAGATGACACAACCCCTATGGCAGAAAGCAGAGAGGAACAAAAGAGCCTCTTGATGAAAGTGAAAGAGGAGAGTGAAAAAGCTGGCTTAAAACTCAACATTCAAAAAACTAAGATCATGGCATCTGGTCCCATCACTTCATGACAAATAGATGGGGAAACAATGAAAACAGTGACAGATTTTATTTTCTTGGGCTCCAAAATCACTGCAGCCATGGTGATTGCAGCCATGAAATTAAAAGGCGCTTGCTCCTTGGAAGAAAAGCTATGACCAACCTAGACAGCATAGTAAAAAGCAGAGACATTACTTTGCCAACAAAGGTCCGTCTAGTCAAAGCTGTGGTTTTTCCAGTGGTCATGTATGGATGTGAGAGTTGGACTGCGAAGAAAGCTGAGCACTGAAGAATTGATGCTTTGAACTGTGGTGTTGGAGAAGACTCTTGAGAATCCCTTGGACTGCAAGGAGATCCAACCAGTCCATCCTAAAGGAAATCAGTCCTGAATATGCATTGGAAGGACTGACGCTGAAGCTGAAGCTCTAATACTTTGGCCACCTGATGCGAAGAACTGACTCATTTGAGAAGACCCTGATGCTGGGAAGGAGGAGGAGAAGGGGATGACAGAGAATGAGATGGCTGGATGACATCACCAACTCAATGGACATGAGAATTCGTGATGGACAGGGAAACTTGGTGTGCTGCAGTCCATGGGATCATAGAGGGTCAGACACGACTGAGTGACTGAGCTGAACTGATGGGAAGAAAACCTGAAAGAGAATATAGGTATATAAATACATAACCAAATCACTCTGCTGTACATTTTAAACTAACAAACATTTTAAATTAACTATGCATCAAAAAAATTTAATATAAAGAATGTTGACTTTTACTTAAAGGAATAGCAAACACTTAGAAAGTGTTGGGTAGAATGGTGACATGATTTAACTTTTTAAAAAAGTTTTTAAAATACTCACACACTCATAGAAATGTTCTGTATCTTCAACACAGTTACGGTAAGCTTGACTATTTACATCTGTCCAAACTCATTGGATTGTATGTTTAAAGTAAATTACTTTTATTATATGCAGATTAAACTGTGATAGAGATGAAAAGGATCCTTTTTAAGAAAAGGATCACATGGACTATTCTGAGAATAAAATACGGCATGAAGGTCTAAGCATAAAAACAGAGACTGGTTGTCAGGCTGCTGCAATAATTTTAACCCAGGAGGTAGCTGTAGAGGTAGCAAGAAATTGAGTTTGCATTGTGGTTTTCAGGTAGAAACAAACGGGATTTGCTGACCTAACAGATACAGCAAAAGGGAAATAAGACAGAGTCTTTAGACTCAGGCTTCTTGGGGTGATCTTGGACAAGTAACTTAATATCTCTAAGCCTTAGTTTCTTCCTCTACAAAATGGGAATGATAATAGAAATGCCTTCACAGGGTTTGGCAAGATTATAGTGAGATAATATATGAAGAATACTAGGCACAGGGCCTGGCATAAAGTACTTGATACATTGCAAAAGAGACAGTAACCACCCCTGGGCTGAGTGTACAAGCCAGATCCTTACCTCATGGTGTGATAGCTGAAGGGCTGGAGCTTTCTAGCACCAGGCTGGAGTGACCAGAGGCATCACTGCCCACAACCTGGGGGTCAGAGTTCCCAGTTCAGACCTTACAACAATGGCATCTCCGGAGAGATTCAGACCCCTTGGCAGAGGCATGATTCAGATGAGGCAGCCCCCAACCCCAGCAATAATGGCCAAAGTACTTTATTGTAGGGAAAGTACAATTTTACAACAAACTGTTAAAGGTTAAGAAAAAAAAATCCTGTAAGAGATGGCAGGAAGCTGTTACTTTGGTTGTTCAGGCAAGACCCTCCCTTTGTTTCTCAGCAATCCCTCTCTTCTGCAGAAGTGGTTAAGGAGAGGCAACAGTTAGCATTCTCTGAGCAGCTGCTGTGCTCCAGGTCCTAAATAAGGTGCTTGCCCAAAACTTGCAGCCTCGAAAGCCCCCCATGAGAAATATCATCATTCCCATTATCTGGCTAGGAAGCCACAGTTCAGAGAGGGTAGGTGACTTGCCTGAGATCACACAGCTGGTAGACTGTAAGGGTGGGATTTGCCCTATTACGAGGAGTAGTAACTTATCCAACATGAGGAAGTAAATGGCAGGTGTTACAGGGGTTGGGGGCACAGACCTTGGAGCCACACTGCCTGGCTGTGCAGCCCAGCTGCATCTCTTACCAGCTACACAAACCTGTGTGAGCTCCTTAGTCTCCCTGGGTCTCAGTAGCCTCATGTGTAAAATGGGAATAATAATAACATTGGTATCCTCTTTCTATGACTGTTTTGTGAGGATGAAAGGAGTCAATATATAAAGAGCTTGGAAAAGTGCCCGGCACAAGGCAAGAATTATGGAAGGATTCAGTTCAGTGCAGTCACTCAGTCGTGTCTGACTCTTCGCAACCCCATGAATCGCAGCACGCCAGGCCTCCCTGTCCATCACCAACTCCCGGAGTTCACTCAGATTCATGTCCATCGAGTCCATGATGCCATCCAGCCATCTCATCCTCGGTCGTCCCCTTCTCCTCCTGCCCCCAATCCCTCCCAGCATCAGAGTCTTTTTCAATGAGTCAACTCTTCACATGAGGTGGCCAAAGTACTGGAGCTTCAGCTTTAGCATCAGTCCTTCCAAAGAAATCCCAGGGCTGATCTCCTTCAGAATGGACTGGTTGGATCTCCTTGCAGTCCAAGGGACTCTCAAGAGTCTTCTCCAACACCACAGTTCAAAAGCATCAATTCTTCGGCGCTCAGCCTTCTTCACAGTCCAGCTCTCACATCCATACATGACCACAGGAAAAACCATAGCCTTGACTAGACAGACCTTAGTCAGCAAAGTAATGTCTCTGCTTTTGAATATGCTGTCTAGGTTGGTCATAACTTTCCTTCCAAGGAGTAAGCGTCTTTTAATTGCATGGCTGCAATCACCATCTGCAATGATTTTGGAGCCAAAAAAATTAAAGTCAGCCACTGTTTCCACTGTTTCCCCATGTATTTCCCATGAAGTGATGGGACCGGATGCCATGATCTTCGTTTTCTGAATGTTGAGCTTTAAGCCAACTTTTTCGCTTTCCTCTTTTACTTTCATCAAGAGGCTTTTTAGTTCCTCTTCACTTTTCTGCCACAAGGGTGGTGTCATCTGCATATCTGAGGTTATTGATATTTCTCCCGGCAATCTTGATTCCAGCTTGTGTTTCTTCCAGCCCAGCATTTCTCATGATGTACTCTGCATATAAGTTAAATAAGCAGGGTGACAATATATAGCCTTGACGTACTCCTTTTCCTATTTGGAACCAGTCTTAACTCATTATTATTCTTTAACAAAGGCCCTGGTACCAGTGCTCAGCCCAGCTAGCTGACTAAAGGGATAAGAAGAGAATCATGAAATTTCGAACTGAAAGAACTTAGAACAGGGGTTGGCAAATCATGACCCGAAATGGCCCTCCACCTCTTTTTGTAAATAAAGTTTTCTTGGAACACAGACACGCTTATTCACTTACACAGTGTCTGTGGCTGCATCTGCTCTACAACAGTAGAGTTGAGTCACTGGGAACCTAAAAGAGTTACTTTTTTGGTCCTTTAGAGAAATAGTGTGCTGACCCACCTAAAGAGCGTGAGGGTAATTTCTTATCACCTAAACCATCTCCACAATCGGTCTTGATTGAACACCTCCAAGAATGAGACACTCTCTCCCTCCAGAGGCAGCCCAGCCGTTTTTCAGATAACTAACTTTTAGAAGATTCTTCCTTAAATTGATGTAACCCATCTCCCTGTAACTAAAATCAGAGACCCTCCCCCAGCCTCTCACAGAGAAAGCAAGTTGCCTGCGCAAAGCACACAGTCCCTGGCGTAAAAGCCAGGATCCCAGATCACTTCTTCTCCTGTTGTCTCTCCTACTAGACTATAGCTTCCTCCCATCAGAGTTGAGTTCTGAATCACTTTTTTTTTAAATTAAAATATGTTTGATCCACTCTATTTCTCAAGAGAGAGAAGTAATTAATACACTTAAGGAAAAACTTTTACTTTCCAAAATGATTTTAAGCTTACAGTTTCAGAGCTATTGGAGTAAAACTTCTGCTATTGACAAAGCTCATCTCTCAAGAATGGCTCATTTAAAAAAATAAAATAAAAGACATTTTCTAAAAAGGTAACTAGAGAGGACAGAGAGATAAAATAATTAAGAGCTGGAGCTAAGGGGTCATGCAGGCCTGGCTTACAATCACTCAGTAAACACGAGACTATGAGTAATCATCTTCTGCAAGCCTCAGTCTTATCATCTGTAAATAGGGACTACAAAACTGCCAATATTATAGGATTATTGTGAAAGTACAGCCATATAACACAAGCAAATCATTTAGCTCAGTCCTGGCACTGTACATCCGCTCGATAAATATTTCTCTTATTACAACTGAAAATGTATTTTATGGTTTCTCTTTCTACTATGCATTCTTTCTACTTTCCTTCCCTTCCCCGAGTTGGCATAAAAATTATTTTTCGTTTCCTCACCTCCAATTAGATATTGATTAGAGTATCTGATTGAGAATGAGCGCTTACTAAAAGTAAATAAGTTCTGACATTTTATTTTTATTCTTGAATAAAAATGCTCACCATCCTCCTGAAAATGAGCCGTCACATTTTATTTAACAGCAGAAAAGATTTGTACATTTGGCCCTGCAGGAGCTGAGGAATCTATTTTCATTATAACAAACATTGATTTTGCATTAAAAAGTCTCATTATTTGAGATAATGACTGCTGGGCTCCTTAGTTATTCTTTTGGTTCCTAAATCATTAAAAACTCTAACGTTTAAAGAGCAAGTAGGGCTAGGGTGGCTCCCAAACTATTACCAGTGAGTTGTTCCCTCTGTGCCCCAGCCACGGAGGAGATGCAAGACCAGGAGAGATGCTGAAACACGCAAGGCCAGGTGCACCTCTTCCTCTTGCCGTTCCAGAATTCCGAAGTCCAAATCAGGCTCAGTTCCTTCAGAAACTGCTTAGAAGAAAAAAAGAGAAACAAACCAAAAGACAGAACAAAAAACCTTTGGTCTCTGTGTTCATGTTCATTCAGCTCTTTGAACAAATCCAGAGGCTAAAGGAGCTGGGAAGAAGAGAGGACGTCGCACCCAACCCCAGGGCACAGAGTTGGATGGCATACTGGGTGTCCACAGTGGTGGCAGAGAGATGCGGAAGGTCAACCTTCTACCATCAGCAGGGTAAATCATTGACACCGGGAATATTCCCTAGTGGGTGGTTTTCCATGGTTATATTCTCTGATCCTGGGCATTTATTCTGCAGGAGACCCAGCTGGACATCTCATTGGCAAGCCACGTGTGCTACAACTGAGTTTTGTAGAATTTCAACCACATACACCGATTTGGATAATGTATTCTTTCAGAAGCCAGGGCTGAGCTTTAAACAAAGCATAATCCTGCCTGCATATCAATTTCCCCAGGACTGTGAGGAGGGAAAGGAAAAAAAACTCAGAAGCCCGATGCTTGGAGCAGCAGCATTTCCACCCGGGGCTGAGCAGTGGGGACGTCCAGCAGGATTCAGTCTGCAGGTTCATTAACGGGAGCACAAGGAAGGAAGGGTAAGGGGAAGGTGGGGGCGCATCATAAAATATGAAAGGACTTCCTGGAAATTGGCATCAATGTGATTTATTCAATCCAGACCCAAGCTCAACTATTTGAAAATAATTGAATAGTTGATACCCACTGCCACTTGTAAGTGACGGGAACATGGGCTAGGGGTATAATGAAGGGAGATGCTGGGAGGAATTTAAGAAGTCCCAGATCTCAGCCTGCCCAGTCTTATGGAAGAGGAAAGAGAACCCTCCCTGGACCCACCCTAATCACCAATCACTTTTTGTGGGAAGCTCTTTCTTATTCTATTCCTGCCCGCCCAGACACAGGTTTCTGTACAGTGATCACCACTGTATGTAAACAATTTTACATCCCACCACTTGTATTTGACATTTTGTTGTAAGCATTTTCTCTTTGCAAAAATTGTTGGCTTTTAAAACATTATATAAGCCCTATATGCCCATGGTAACAAAGCAATACAGAAATACACTATAGAAATAGAAATAAATGATAAATTTATTTTTAATAAACTGTAGAAAGGGAACATTTCCCCTACATATAGACACCTGTCCTCTAAGACTGACATTATTAATAGTTTAAGGCCTGGGTGGGGAAGGGATAAATTAAGAGTTTGTGATTAATAGATATACACTACTATGTATAAAATAGATAAACAACAAGGGCCTACTATATAGCACAGGGAACTATATTCTATATCTTGTAATAGCCTATAATGAAGAAGAATATGAAAAAGAATATATATATATATATATATATCACTTTGCTGTACACCTGAAATTAACCCAACACTGTAAAGCAACTATGTGTCAATTAAATAAGAAGGGGGAAAAATGTTTAAGACTTGTCCTTCCAGATAGTTTTCTATGTCTATAAAAACACACACGTACATGTACATAGGTACACTTTAGAACTTCTTTACAGGAAAATATATATAAATTCTGTTCGCGGCTCTTTCATGAAACAACGTTGTGGATATTTCCAAGAGAGTTCATCTAGAGACCCACTTCTATCTTTTGATCCACTGTGTACACCTCATCGCTTATTTTACTTATCGCTGCATTGCCAGGCAATTAGGGTATTTCCAATGTTTATGACAAGCAGTGCTACAGCGTCACCGCACATATATATATATATGTACAGTTGCATAGCAAATGTTTCTGTAGAGTTGATTCCCAGAAAGGAGAGTGCAGGATCTTAGCATGTGACCTACAAGCTTTCTCCATATTGTTTCACGCATCCCAATTATCACTTTTAATATCTGCAGAACCACCTTTTGAATCCAACTTAGCCAACTTGCATAGCAGGGGAAAAAAATTAATCTATTTAAAGCTATCCTGTCTGCAAGTGCCTCCAAGGCGTAGAGTACAAGGAGACTAGTGTGGTGAGCCTGTTAGAGTGTAAAATACGAAACCCCTCCCCGACCAGGGCACAGTCTGGAAATATCAATAGACTGTGAAGCCAAGAGAGAATTGAACTATGCATGGAAGTTAGAGTCTCCCAGAAGATCTGGGAGAGATGGGAATTTCTGGGAAGAGAAGAATGCCAGCAACGTGGCCAAAAACTTGGGGTCCTTTCCCTTACACAGTGTGGTCTACATTGAGCTTTCTTCAGTGGTGTGCTGGCAGAGGGTCAACACGAACTGATTTGCTTGCTGATTTCCACTTTGTAGATACTCCTTCCAAGGTGCAGGCTGACTGCAGGGCAACAATAATTGCCCTAGACTGTCCTGTAAACCATGGCTAGATGTCTGCTCCACCCATCAGCCCTGGGCCAATGGGACTTTCCAGGAGCAGAGGCATCAGACAGGTTCCACCTTGGAGTGAAGCAGTCAGCAAGTGAGGATGGCTCCTGCAAGGTCCAGGGCTAGGACCAGAAGCCAACTGCAGTGTAAGCTGAAAGGATGAAAAGCTCCCCTCACGAATCCATGGGAATGCTTTGGGGGGCTTCATGATGGGAAAGGGGTTTGAGTTATCTTTTGGAGATGTGAAAGAATGATCCCAGAAGGCTGAAGGACATGGGGACCCTGGTGCCTCACTTTGGGTTGCTTCCCACTCCCTGCTGTGTCAACTAATCCTGGGTGAGCATCTCTAGCAAGAAGTCAAGACTCTACAAGCTAATCCTCACCCCTTTTCCACCATAGCCCTTCCTCTCCCTACCGACACACCCCCTGCTCCACTGCACCTCACTCCTTCCCAGTCCCAAACGATCACTGCATCCTCCTGACTCCATGCCTTGGCCCAGTCCTGCCCTCATCCCGAGGCTCTTGCCATCCACCTAAGCTGTCACAGCCATGTCCACCTCTCAAGGTTAGAGTCACACACTCCCTCTTCAAACAAGACTGCACTGGAATGTGTCTCCTCCTCCCCCAAAGCCCCAGAATGTTTCGTGTAAGTGCCTTCCATAGACAAAACCCCCTGTCTCCGCCACAGGAGGGCTTCCTGGAGGAGGCAGAATGAAATCACACCTCTGTCCTCAGCATGGCACAACAGTTCCCACAGAGCCAGCACTAATCCGGAGTCACCACTTATGAAGCCTCCCAAACCCTCCGAGTTTTACCCCAGCCTCTGCCAACATCCACGTGATGGTCACCTGAAAGATAAAAAAGAACCGTCCTTATACAGGTGGGGAGACCAAGGCTCGAAGAGATTTGGGGCCTCGTTCGATATCTCAGGGACGAATCCTAGGCTCAGTTCTTCTGACTACAAGCACCACTTCACTTCTACTCTCTTCCGCTGCCAGAGGAAGGAAGAATCTACAACATGATCCAGCCCAGTGCTCCTGCCTGGGGCCTTGGAGTCCTGGGGATCTGCACACTGATTTCAAGGGACCCCAGGTGGCCCAGTGCTGAAGAATCCACCTACCAATGCAGAGGATGAGGGTTCATCCCCGGGTTGGGAAGATCTCCTGGAAAAGGAAATGGCACCCCACTCCAGTGTTCTTGCCTGGAAAATCCCATGGACAGAGGAGCCTGGCAGGCTACAGTCCATGGGGTGGCAAAGAGTCAGACTCGACTGAGCTCACACTCATACCAAACCTCATGTCCATTTGCACACAAAGGGGAAGGAGGAAATCCTTGCCTCTTTTTGTTTGGTTGCTTACTTGCTTTATTTATTTATTTATTTATTTATTTTGGTTTTGGGGGAGTTGTTTGCATTAAATGAGGAACCACTGAGGACTCCATCCTCTCACTTTACAGATGAAAAAGCTGAGGCTCAAAGAGGAACAGTGACCTGGCCAAAGACACACAGTGAGCGTGGGGGCTCTATACTGTGTCAACCTAGCAAAGCTGGAGCTGCCTTTCCTTCCCCTTCATGGCTCTGGGTTGGGGGCAGCCACAGAGAAATCTGCATGAGATCTGGAGGGTGGAAGTGCAACAGCAGCCTCTATTGCAACTCAACCTGTGTGAGAGCACAGGCAATGCCACAGCCACCCCACCTGCTGGCTCACCTTGCTGCCTTGGGCCACCCAGCCAGACCTGCGCAACTCAGACCCCACTAGACTTCCTCCTTCAGCTTCCCCAAGCTCTGGGCCAGGTTTGTGTGCAATGTCATGATGAAGCCGGCCAGTTCTGCAGATCACCCATATCATCTGCTGGAGGGTTGGAGGCAGCAGGAGATCACCCAGGTTCCAGTGACAGACAGATGTGCGTCCCAGTGTTCCGCCCAGGGGTTCTAAGTCACCCTTCCAGGTTTCACTTTGTCCTTGCTCACTTCCTCTTCCTGCCATCTTTCCTTCCTGACTGCCAGCCCTACTGACCTCCAGACATGTGTGCCCAGACTAACATCACTGCCTACCAGCTGCAGTGATCACAAAGGGCTTCATTCCCAGCAGAGAGTCCTCAGATCACCTACAGTGGGTCTTTTGTTCTGATGGGCCCCTAACACACAGTGAACTCACTGCAGTTGAGAGCCCGAGTTCCTGCCCCTGCTCCTGGCTTCTCTCACGAGCTGGAAAGTTGGTCTGAGCTCCAGACCCCAGGCCGGGCCCATCAAGATCACTGCCTCCGTCTACACCTCTCAGGGCTGTTTCCCCAGGCCAGTGGCCGAGGGAGACACTTGCGTCTGGCCAGTGCCCCAGACCGTGTGCTCTGCTCCTGCCAGGCTCCAGGGCTGCCCAGTCCTGCAACTCTCTCTGTAAGGCCCTCAGAGGACTGGATGGGAGTTGGGGAGGGATGCCTTATCTTGGCTTCGCATCCTCCCCCAACTCAGTCGGGGCCTTTGAAGGCTATTTATTTCTCCTGGTCCCCAGGCCTACAACCTCTGAGCAGCTTCGGATGCCTGCTGTCCCCAGGGCTCTATTAATCAGACAGTAAAGATGTCACACTACCAGCTTGGCCATTGCCCAAGCAAGCCCTGGGCTGGCCCTTCCTCGCAGTCACTGCATCCTACATGCTGAGCTGGGACTTATTACTGCTCCCCACATCCTGGACTCCCGCCATCTGTAGCAGGACAGAATTTCTCCACAGCGTGGCACTGAGCTAGCGATTCCAGGTCAGCTGTTCTCTCCTTCCCTTGTCAGTCCCTCCTCCCACAGGAAGGTCTCTGGGAGCCCAGGGACTCTCCTTTTTCAGAAGTGTTTCTGAGGGACAAGGGCATTAGCGAAGCTAGGGAAATAAATGCATCTGGATTCAAGCTTCTCCATTGGTACTTACTAGCTGTGCGACCTTCGAGAAGTCACATAAACCCTCTGAGCCTTAGATGACTTGTCCATAAAGTAGGAATGCTGTGAGGATTAAATAAGGTAACGCATGGACAGCACAAAGGCCAGGCAGTGGCCCACGACACATTCTGCAAATGAAAGCCATTGTTGTTACTACTATCGCTATTGCTTTTTTAAAATCATTATAGTCACTAAACTGTGCTCTTGAGGATGGTAACTGTTGTCCAATGTGTTCTCACCAGTGCGTAGAAACTCGGTGTTGAATGAATGAATAGATGTTCATTGGCCAGCCTCAGTGTATGCCAGAGATAAAGCTCCTAGGACTAAAGAACATTTAGAGATTTCAGTAGCTGAGGTTCTACTAGAGGCACTTGTGTTGTCTAACTATCTGGGTTGCACCCTCTTTGAGTTTTTTCTTTGACCCTCCCCCTGCCAGGGGCACAGACCCCAGCCACACATCCTGGCGCGGCACCCACAATTAGGGCAGCTCTGACCCAGAGCACAGCTCTGCTTCACAGCAGAATGCAGAGTACAGTCCAAGTAAAAGGCAGACTCTATTAATATCCGCCATTGAATAGATGAGGACACCGAGGTACAGAAGTAACCTGCCCAAAGTCATATGGCTAGCACTAAAAGTAAGATTCAAACCCACCTATTGCCTCTCAGATACATATTTTATACAGAACTCATATACTCTGTAAGGTAGCTATGAATATCTTCACATACAGATACAGAAACAGGCTCAGAGAGGGTTAGTAACTTGACTGAAGCCACACAGCTAACCCAGTGAATTTACATCTTATGTAAAAAAATGCAAAGGTAAAAGCTGCAGCGTCCAAATTGCTCTTGAAATCCCCTAAATAGTGGACATAATTTTCTTTTTATATAGCCCAGTGCTGTGATTTTTACACAAACATGCTCAAGTTTGAGAACCAACAAGCTGGGCTGAAGGAAGGACCAGAAGGGAAGTCTGTGTGTGAAGATGTCAGGACATCAAATCGTTAAACCGTTTAGCCACTTAGATAATCATTAGGCCCCTGGCCCAAATAAAGCAAGGAATAGGATTCTAAGCATTCCTGCCAGATTCACTCAATTGCAATTTAATGCTGGTGCCCTTTGGTGTTAATATATGTGAACAGACTTCATTGAGAAACTATTTAATGAGTAACATATACAAAAGCACCTTGCCTTTCCAAATGAGTGTTATAGTAATATTTTGTGGCCTCCACTGACCAGCAATCACTGTCAGGACCTTAAGCGTTGAGCTTCTGGTTCCTTACCATATAGGGGAGGGGCACAGTGGGGCAACTTGAAGCTGAATGTGACTCCTCTGGACAGCTGACTCCAGGACCCAAGATATCTGTCTGTGTGCTGTGCATAGCCCCTGTGCTAGAAAAAAAAAAAAAAAAACCTACCTTTAGCCGTGGAGCTAAAACCTGGTGATGACCTGAACCAGAATTGGGCTTCCCTGGTAGTTCAGACAGTAAAGAATCTGCCTGCAATGCATGAGACCTGGGTTCAATCCCTGGGTTGGAACAATCCCCTGGAGAAGGGAATGGCTACCCACTCCAGTATTCTCGCCTGGAGAATTCCATGGACAGAGGAGCTTGGCGGGCTACAATCCATGGGATCACAAAGAGCTGGACACAACTGAGCAACTTTCACTGAAGCAGAATAGTTGATTCTAGAATCTCATGGCACTTCTGTTCCTCAGGGTCCTAGAACCAGGGAAGGTCCTCAAACACAGGCAGCAGATACAAGGAGAAGAAGACAGAAGAGGATGAGTTGGTTAGATAGCATCAGCAACTCAATGGACATGAATCTGAGCAAACTCTGGGACATAGTGAAGGACAGGGACACCTAGCATGATGCAGACCCTGGGGCTCAGAGTCAGACACGACTCAGCACCTGAACAACAGCAAACACCAGCACCTTCACTGAGTGACAGTAGTCACCAACTCGTGTGATTACTTCCCTTTTCCTCCAGGGAGAGAGACTGAGGCCCAGAGGCTGCAGGACTCCCCACACCACAGAAGATCAGCAGTGAAAGAAGTTAGGACTCAGATGTCACTCCCAGCGTGGTGTCCTTCATGCCTCGAAATGCTGCCTTCTGGGTCACAGGACATCCACAGGTGGATTTGATCTGGGGTCACCTATGTGGATGCATAGCGCTCTGTGGGAGCTGGATCCCCAGGGCAACAGGGCGATGATGGAGAAAAGGATGAGGATGGCCTAGGGGCTGAAGACACACTGGGGGGGATGGGGTGGTCTGAGCCCTCTGAGCCTAGGAAACTGATCCCACAAGTGGGGCCCCCAGAGGCAGTTTCCTGCAGCTACACAAAGTGAACAGGAGACCACTCGAGGCCACTGCATCTTCCTCTAGCCTTGCCTTTGTCCCGCGTGCATCCGGCACTCTATGCCTAGCTCTGGAACAGCCTGACAGGCGTGGGGAGCGGTGATGAGCGATGGTCTTCCTTTCTAAGGGCATTTCTCCTACCTCATTTCATTTCCTCCACACCACCACCCTGAGTTGGTAACTCGTGATTGCATTTTACAGATGGAGTACCAAGCTCAACGTGGGGCAGCTTGCATACAGCCTTCTGTGTCCACTCAGTGGCACAGCTGAGAATCCAGACCCATCTTGGAGAGCAGGAGCGGAACTCAGTAAGGCATGGTATCCCACGTGGCTGCGGGGGTGGTCCTCCTCGGGCAGGCAACTAGACTGATGGCAAGTTCCCCCTAATGGTGAGTTCCCCCAATGCTGTAACCCCCTCCCTGCCAGGCCTTGTGCCCGCTGCTCCGGATGCCAGCGGGGAGCGAGGCTGGGCGCTAATTTACACTTGTTTAACTACAGCTGCCGCCCTCCTGCCATGTGTCTCCCCGCCATTTATTGCGCTTTCCAAAGCCCTGCCCGGCACTCAGGGGCATTTCCTGCCTGCGCTAATGGAGGAGAATAGACGCATTATATGTGAATAATGGATTATGATGATACAATTTGGGTCTCTTAGCTCTCACCGAGCCTAGGCTGGCCTTGCATTATTGATAACTTACACACACCTTCCCGAGCGTGTTTATGTAAATATTTAATAGGGAAAGCAAGTTAACCCATTGGTTTCAACCATTCCAGAGTGTTGGAAGTAAAGGCTGTGAGGGCAACGGCAGGAGGAGATGATGAGTTAGGTCCCTTTGGAAAAGCCAGAAAGTTCCCAAGATGCTTGCTTAGTCACAAGAAGTGTGTGGTCTCAAAGTTCATGGCCTCCCAAGAACTGAGAGAGAAGGGTAGGTACGCCTCACTGTGGGAAGACCTAGCTGGGGTTGAGAAGACCCGTGGCCAGCAGAGCACACTCGAGAAGGTTGGGGGCAGGCAGGTTCAGACTACTGGAATGCAGCCGTGGAAGGAAAGTCTCCCTGCTGAATTAACAGGACCATTGCTTCCCACTTTCCAAAGCTGATTTCCTGTTCTCTCGCACGGCTTCCGCTTTTCACACTCCATTTCCTATTGGAAGACGATGCTTAAGAGAGGCTGCCTGGGTTGCAGCCTGGGCTCCTCCATTACCAGCTGGATGGAAAGTTAGTTCATATCTCTGGGCACCAGGTCTCACATCCGTAAAATGGGGAGGTAAACGTACTTGTCTCATAGGCACTCACAGGTTGCTGTGAGAATCCAAGGAGATAACGTATCTGAAGCGGTTTGTGTGGTGCCCAGTACACAGGAGAGGCCCATTGCTAACCTGTGATTGTCTATGGAGATTTAAGATTCACATGCTTTCACATAGGTCTTAGAATAAATGCCATGGTATGTGTTAATTGGCAGGGTTCCTTAGCAGTATGGAAAATAGTTGTGCATCTCAGATGCATTGAAATACTGCCATTATTTTGCTAATATTTTTCCTGGCAAGCAGGCCACTTTCTCCCCTCTAGGAAGTCATGAGAGTGGGCATGTGCCCCATCTGCTGATGCAAAGGGTACAGGAGACCTCCCTCCCCACCCCTACCACCAGCACCCTGGCCTTGGGCATCTCCCCCATTAGGTTCATCTCCCCCAAACCCTCTTCTCAGGTTGCCATTGACAACCTGCCATTCTCCAAGCTCACTTCCCTGAGCTGCCAAGTCTTCACACACGCTGCCTCCTCTACCTGAATTCCCTTCTTTGTAGCATGCGGTTTAGTCTTACCTCCTCCATGAAGCCTTCCCTGCCTCGTAACTGAGCTCATCTTATAACTGAAATGCTGGTGTGTCCGTCTGCCCACCCAGCAGATTTGCAGGTCCAAGGTCCCGGGAGGCAGGGCTATGACGAAACACTCCTACAGTCATCACCTCCAGCACATGGGGACCCAGGCTGGGTGCTAATGAGAAGCCAGCTGGGTGCTAAAAGGTAATAGTCTGTGCTCTTGAGGGAAGAGACAGACAATTACACAAGAGGCAAAAAATTCTAGTGTGCAAGAAGGTGGTAAGCACGATAGAGGAGGGCCTAAGCAATAAGGAATACTGGGAGTATATGTCTAAGTAGGATGGTCAAGGTCAGCCTCCCTAAGCAAAGGCCTGAGGGGAGTGCGGGAATGAGCCATGGATATCTGGGAGAAGAGGGAACAGCCAGGACAAAGATCCTGATATGGGAGGGTGGAGGAGTTCAAGGAAAAACCAGGTGGGTGTGGCTGCCACAGATGGAGGAAGGGCTTCACAAAGGGGAGGTTTTGATCATGTTGAGCCTGGTGACACTGGTCAAAGCTATTCCTCCCGCTATATGGGATGGGGCACTACCAGAGGATTCCAAGCAGAGGAGTGATGGGATCTGACTTTATTTTAGGGGGTGTCAGGGGGAGCATAGAGCAGAGGTGGCAAGTACCAGAACCTGGATACCCATTAAGAGATTATAAAAATTCAGGTAAGACAAAATGATGCCTCATCCTAGGATGGGGCAGAGTAGGGGGTGGTGGGGGGTTGGTGAGAGAGAGCCAGATGTTTGGGTTCTAACAGAGGCGGAAGGTGGAGCTGAGCAAATGTTTGAACACTTGATGTAAAAGAAAGAGCAGAATCAAGGAGAAGTCCAGGCATCATCACCGACTGGAAGGATAGAGTTGCCATTGGCCGAGGGGGAGACAGTGGTGGGTGGGGCAGGTTTGTGGGGAAAAGATCAGGAATTCTGTTTGGGTTGTGTCATTAGACATACTAGATTTGGGGTGTCTATAAGATGTCTCAGAGGAGGGCTGAAATGGGCACATGGACCCTGGAGTCTAGATTTCTAAGTGAGAGGCCCAAGCTAGACTTGTAAATAGGAGCCATCAGATGGATGAGGTCACATGGGAGAGTGTAAAGAGAAACACAGACACTGCAAAGAGCAGAGGTGGTGGAGGGAGGAAGAGCCAGCAAAGGAGACAGTGAAGAGACAGCCTATGATGTAGGAGGAAAAGTTATTTGTTGAAATGTGACTGCATTGGAGTGCAATAAATAATCAAATAGCTACCATTAATTGAACATTCACTGTTAGACACATCACATATAATTTCTCCCTTAATCCTGACAATTTTCTTGAAGAGATCTCTAGTCTTTCCCATTCTGTTGCTTTCCTCTCTTTCTTTGCATTGATCGCTGAAGAAGGCTTTCTTATCTCTTCTTGCTATTCTTTGGAACTCTGCATTCAGATGCTTATATCTTTCCTCTTCTCCTTTGCTTTTCGCTTCTCTTCTTTTCACAGCTATTTGTAAGGCCTCCCCAGACAGCCATTTTGCTTTTTTGCATTTCTTTTCCATGGGAATGGTCTTGATCCCAATCTCCTGTACAATGTCATGAACCTCCATCCATAGTTCATCAGGCACTCTATCTATCAGATCTAGACCCTTAAATCTATTTCTTACTTCCACTATATAATCATAAGGGATTTGATTTAGGTCATACCTGAATGGTCTAGTGGTTTTCCCTACTTTCTTCAATTGAAGTCTGAATTTGGTAATAAGGAGCTCATGATCTGAGCCACAGTCAGCTCCCAGTCTTGTTTTTGTTGACTGTATAGAGCTTCTCCATCTTTGGCTGCAAAGAATATAATCAATCTGATTTCAGTGTTGACCATCTGGTGATGTCCATGTGTAGAGTCTTCTCTTGTGTTGTTGGAAGAGGGTGTTTGCTCTGACCAGTGCATTTTCTTGGCAAAACTCTATTAGTCTTTGCCCTGCTTCATTCCATATTCCAAGGCCAAATTTTGCCTGTTACTCCAGGTGTTTCTTGACTTCCTACTTTTGCATTCCAGTCCCCTATAATGAAAATGACATCTTTTTGGGGTGTTAGCTCTAAAAGGTCTTATAGGTCTTCATAGAACTGTTCAACTTCAGCTTCTTCAGCATTACTGGTTGGGGCATAGACTTGGATTACTGTGATATTGAATGGTTTGCCTTGGAAACGAACAGAGACCATTCTCTCATTTTTGAGACTGCATCCAAGTACTGCATTCAGACTCTTTTGGTGACCACGATGGCTATTCCATTTCTTCTGAGGGATTCCTGCCTGCAGTAGTAGATATAATGGTCATTTGAGTTAAATTCACTCATTCCAGTCGATTTTAGTTTGCTGATTCCTAGAATGTCAACGTTTACTCTTGCCATCTCCTGTTTGACCACTTCCAATTTGCCTTGATTCGTGGACCTAACAGTCCAGGTTCCTATGCAATATTGTTCTTTATAGCATTGGACCTTGCTTCTATCACCAGTCACATCCACAAAGCTGAGCGCCAAAGAATTGATGTTTTGAACTGTGGTGTTGGAGAAGACTCCTAAGAGTCCCTTGGACTGCAAGGAGATCCAACCAGTCCATTCTGAAGGAGATCAGCCCTGAGTGTTCTTTGAAAGGAATGATGCTAAAGCTGAAACTCCAGTACTCTGGCCACCTCATGCGAAGAGTTGACTCATTGGAAAAGACTCTGATGCTGGGAGGGATTGGAGGCAAGAGGAAAAGGGGACAACAGAGGATGAGATGGCTGGATGGCATCACGGACTCAATGGACGTGAGTCTGAGTGAACTCCAAGAGTTGATGATGGACAGGGAGGCCTGGCGTGCTGCGATTCATGGAGTTGCAAAGAGTCGGACACGACTGAGCAACTGAACTGAACTGAATCCTGACAATTAGGAATTCTCATTTTAGAGATAAGGAAACTGAGTCTCAGAAAGCTTAAACTGACCAAGATTTCGTGGCTGATCATTACCCAGCAGCAATAAACCCAACCTTCAGCTCGGCTCAACTAACATTTCTTTTTCATTCCTGAGAATTGGGTGCTGTTTCTAGACATTATTTTATTTAATGCTCTCAGTGCCCTCATGCTGCAAAGAAGTCATTTCCATCCATTTTACAGATGTGGAAACTGAGGCTTAGAGTCTCACTGAGTAACCTACTCAAAATTACCCAAGAAGGAAATGACTGGCAGGGATTTGAATGCTGGTCTCCTGTCTTGCTTGGACACTTGGGGTTCTCCCAAGTCTGCGTTTGGAGAAGGAAACAGGGTTGAGGGATTAACAGTGGCTTCTCAGCTTGAATTCCTATGCCTCTTCCAAGGACCAGATGTCGGGCTGGTGCCACAGGGCCCTCTGCTGAGCCCTAGGCTGGGAGCAGAGAGGGAGAGCTCTCCATTACCAAAGCCCAGGCTGAGTGCTCCCAGGGAGTTCCCTTCCTCCCCGCCTGCCCAGCATCTGCCCTCTGCCAGCCCCTGCCTGGTTGCCAGATGTGCCAGCTGTGGCTCCTCTCCATGGAGGGCCTCATTTATTAATTAACGTGGACGCCAAGGGGGTAACTTCTCAGGCCCAGCCTCAGAGCAGATCTTGGCACATTTTTCAGACTTTGTTTAATAATTTATCATCTTTTAATCATAAAAATAATTAGCACAAGAGTGATAATCTGTGCTCTGCCGAGAGCAGACTGGCAGAGGAGTTTTCAGACGGTGCCAGGGCCCCAAGAACTGAGCTTTGGCAGAGGGGAGAGGGACGGGCTGACTCAGGGCCCACTGTCCACTCCAGCACTGGCCTCTGGGAGTCAGGGTGGCAGAGATGCTGTCTGGCTTTGGCAGGGGCTCGCCGACCCACGTTTCCTAAGAACCTGAGGCTCCTGCTCCTCTCTGATCTGACTTACCTGCCGATCTCCTAAGTTCCTTCTCTCTAGGTCTTAATTTTCCCGTCTATAAAATAAGAGTTAGACTAGCTGGTCCGTAAGGGTCCTTTGTGCTTCCCAGGTGGCACTAGTGGTAAAGAACCTGCCTGCCAATGCACGAGACAGAAGAAATGCAAGGTCAGTCTCTGGGTTGGGAAGATCCCCTGGAGGAGGGCATGGCAACCCACCCCAGTATTCTTGCCTGGAGAATCCCATGAGCAGAGGAGCCTGGCGGGCTAGAGTCCAAGGGTTGCAAAGAGTCGGACACAACTGAAGGGAATTAGCACACACACCCGCAAGGGCTCTTTTTGTTCAAGAAGCCATGATCCAATGAGGCAGCAAATATAGAAGCAGTTAAGAGAATGAGCTGGAGAGCCCATGAGGCCATGAAGCCTCCTGCAGACTCCTTGGCATCCCCCAGCTACTCACAGAGCCCTGGGAACAAGATTCAGTTCTGTCGCACCTGAGCTGTGTGGCCAGAAGCAAGTCCCTTCCCCTCTCTGAGCTGACCCATCTGAAGAGTAGGAGTGATCATTCATACCCTTCAGGGAGGATGAAAGCCAGGGTGGGGCAAGGCTCACCCTCTGGAGACATTGACCCCATTCTGTTCTGATTCACCTGCAACTACCTGTTGAGACTGCTGGGCCTGGGAGCAGTCAGGGCTGTCCCTCCTCTGGCTGGATGCCCCCACTCCCCAGGTAGTGAATAAACAAGCTACCTGTCCTGCCAATGCCAGGGACCTGTCTGGAGGTCATTTGACCCATTTGACACATTCTCTCCCAGGTAACAGCAGAGTCTGGCAACTCTAGGAAAGGCTACAGCAGTCCACAAAGGCAACTCAGCCTCACCTTGTGGGGCCGTGGACACACTACTTGGCCTCCAGATGCTTCAGTCTCTTCATCTATAAAATAGGTGCCCTGTCTGAGATGGGAGGCCCCAGAGGGAGGCCCCAGAAGGTGGCCTGGAGAAGAATCCAAGAGACAGTCGCTCCTTTGGGATGAGATCCAGATTCTCCAACAGGCAGTAGAGAACTGAGCCAGGAAAGGGCTGGAGGCCAACCAAGGGTGAGTCCAACGAGCTGGTGACCACTGTGGGCCACCAGGGCTCAGACCTGCTGGTGACATCTCAAGGGTCAGAGCTGTTTACAAACCTGTTTGTCTACAAACTACAAACCTCCAGCCTCCTGGTTTTTATTTTTTTATTTGGCTGCACCCGGTCTTAGTTGCAGCAGCAGTATGTTTCATTGTTGCAGACGGGCTTCGCTCTAGTTGGCGGCACATGGACTCTTTAGTTTGCGGCATGCGGGCTTAGTTGCCCCTGGACACGTGGAGTCTTAGTTCCCTGACCAGGGATCAAACCTGAGTGCCCTGCATTGCAAGGTGAATTCTTCACTGCTGGGACCAGCAGGGAAGTCCCCTGATTTTATAAATAAAGTTGTAGTGGCATCCACACCGCCAGGTCCATTCATTTATGTGCCATCTGTGACTGCTTTTCTGTCTCAGTGACAGAATTGAATAGTTGAAACAGAGACCACGTGCCCTAAAACTATCTGGCCCTTTGCAGAAAAGGTTTGCCAGCCCCTGATCCAGGACAGAGCACAGAACCCAGCTCAGAGCTGTGCGCCCTAAAGGAGGGAAAGCTGGGCTGTTTTTCCACCAACTCCAGTCCCTAGTTGGCTGCTCCCAGGGACCCTCACAACTACCCACCCCAACACACGCACTCAGTTCTGGGGTGGCACACTCTCCACCAGACAGACCTCTCAGGAGAGTCAAGGACGGGGAGGAGATGGGGGACCAGGAGCCAAGGGCTTCTGCCCCAACACTTCACTGAGCCATGGTGAGGACTAGATGAGGTCGCAGTTCAAGTACTAAGTACTGGATACTAAGTACTAAGTACTGAGAATAGGGAGTGCTCCCCAACATTGGGCAACCATGATCATCACCGTCCGCCCCTAACCCATCGTTCCTGGCTCTTTCCAAAATGTGCTGTCTTTCCGTCCTCGCTCAGTCTCTGCCTGCCTGCCTGCCTCGGGCACTGCTCATTTCTGAGCCCCGCATCCCTGGTCCTGCAGAGAGAGCTCTTCTCCAGGCCCAGCTCTACCTGTCTAGTCAGAATGGGTTCAGCATCAACCCCTCAGGAAAGCCTGCCTCTCTGGCTCTCTCCCAAGGCCAACTGTGATTCTGCACCCCCGCCCCCAGACCTTGTGAGCTCACGCTCTCAGGCTCTGTCCTCGGGTCTGAGTTTTGGACCAACCCTGGAAGGACTGTCATCTGGTCCCCATCCGAGCAGCTCCTGCTTTCTCCCCTAGTCAGGTCTTCCCACCTCCAGCCTCCCCCATCGTGGTCCTTCTGCCTTTCCTCTGCTGTCCCTTTCGGAGGCTGTCGGTTCCCACTGGACCCCATCCTTGCTGGGGAGTATTCTGGGTCCTTCCTGAAAAAGACACAAGCAACTGTGTTTGGCCGGGATAACTGGGGCTCAGTGGAGGCTGCGATCCGGGTTCAGTCTGCTCAGCTTAAAACCAGGGCCAGCCGGGTAGCAGACAGAGTTGGTACTCAGTCTGGGTTTCTGTTCAGTCTGAACAGAACTCAGGAAAAGCTTGGAGTCAGGGCCAGGTCTGTACAGAGGCAAGATCCAGGGGTCAGTCTAATCACAAAGCGCCGCACACCCATCTGGTTTATCTAACAGTCCAGCCCAGGCCACAGCATCGGCCCTTTGGCTCACCTCCCTGGCCGGGTCCGGGAGCCTCCAGCCTTTCCCTCCCCCGGGGGCGCCTGCGTTCCCATGCGCGTGTACACCCTCCTGGCCAGGCAGTGAGGATCCCCAGGTCCATCTGTCTGCTGAGCTGTTGTGGGAACCGAGCTCTGCGAATGGGCCCGAGCCTGTCTCCCTCCGGAGCCTGCCTCCAGACTGTTGGCGTTCACGGCTCTGCCTCGCAGCCTCCGAGCTGGGCTCGCGCTGCCGAGTCCAAAAGCCGTCCACTGCTCAGTTCCAGCCAGCCACCAAGCGCTCCCCAGATGGGCAGGGACCGCACCATGCCTGCCTGCCTCCTGCCTCAAGCACTGCTCGCTCCCTGCCAGGGGCCCAGAGGAGGTGCCCACTCCCCGGCTCACAGCCCAGGGTGCCACGCAGGGTCAGGCAAGGGTAGGGAGCCAGGGCCAGCCCCAGGACCCTGAACACCATCTAAGCAGTGATTCCCTCCAGCCCAGAAGCTGACCCTGGAGAGGGTTGGCCTTTCTCCCACTAGGTGCTCTTTAGCTCCTCTCCTCTGGCCACAGAGCCGCCCAGAGGACCTTGGGAATCCAAGATGAGCCATGGTCAGTGTGCTCTCTCAGAGCATCCATCTGAGAAGCTCTGGGCAGTGTGGGGTTTCAATATTGGGCAAATTTTCAAGTTGCATGAACTTAGATAAATCACCCTGTGCCTCAATTTCCTATTTATAAATGAGCACAGTAATCCCAGCTCACAGGTTGGACATGTTCAGCTGCTTGGTCGTGTCTGACTCCTTGTGACCCCATGGACTGCAGCACACCAGGCTCCTCTGTCCATGGGATTTTCTGGGTAAGAATACTGGAGTGGGTTGCCATTTCCTCCTCCAGGGTATCTTCCCAACACAGGGATCAAACCAGCGTCTCCTGCGACTCCTGCATTGCAGGCAGATTCTTTACAGATGAGCCATCGGGGAAGACTTTGCAGGTTGTAGTGAGAGATAAATAAATTAAAAAGTATAAAGCCCCTGGCATGGGAGAGAGCTCGTAGCGATACCTGTCCTATTTGTCTGCGCAGCACCTCTTCTTCTAGTCCCAGCATCCCCTTCCTACTCTGAACTGGCCCTTCTCCATGACACATGGGTCTGACGGGGTGGCCAATTCTGAGACTTGGTCTCCTTGGCCCAGAAAATAGGCACAGCTGACTCACAGGTGGAAGCTGAACAGAGGGAGCAAGATAATGAATGAATCGCCTTGCTATTGACATCACTCAGAATTTCTGGAATCTGACCAGACCCCACACTGAACCACAGGTCACTGAGCCAATAAATCCCTTTTAGCTGAAGCTGTTGGATTTGGCTTTCTGTCCCTGGTAACAAGTTTCAGAAACAGAGTGTAAGCATGTGTTATGGTCAACAGCCTTGATCTGAAGCCAGACCGCTGGGGTTCAGATTTCATCTCTGCCACTCATTAGCAGTGTCCCAACTTCATGGTGGTCAATTTCCACATCTGTAAAATTGGGGTGATACTGGTGTCCACCTTCCAGGATTGTTGTGAGGAGTCAGTGAATGAATTTGTGTACAACACTTAGAACAATTCCCAGCACGCAGTAAATACCATGAAAGTATTTGCTGCTGCTGCTGCTGCTAAGTCACTTCAGTCATGTCCAACACTGTGACCCCATAGACGGCAGCCCACCATTTGCCTTCTCCGAAGTATTTGCTAGTGTATTATTAAATTCCTTGCTCAGTGGTTAAGAACCGCTCCCCTCCCCTCACCAATGCAGGGGACACCTGTTCGATCCCTGGGCCAGGAATATTCCACATGGCGTGGAGCAACTAAGCCCGGGCACCACAACTACTGAGCCAAGTGCCACAACCACTGATGCCCGTGGCCCTAGAGACTGTGCTCCTCAGCAAGAGAAGCCACCACAGGGAGAGAAGCCCGTCGTCTGCAGCTAGAGTAGCTCCCACTTGCCACAACTAGAGAAAGCCCTCACAGCAACAAAGACCCAGCGCAGCCAAGACAAGAGCTTCACCACTCTGTGCCTCAGTTTTCTCATCTGTAAAATGGGGATGATGGTATAGTGGGGAATAATGGCTGCTACTTCTTAGAGTTGTTACCCTAAATTGTTCCCCCTCCAGCATCACTGATTCAAGCACCCATTCTCTGATTATAATCTCTTCTCCTTCTTTGCCAGTTTCACTAAGGTCCTTCTTTAACTTCACCAAGACCTCAGGTCCATCAACCTCTTTAACTCTCTCCCCATCTGTCAGCCCTCTCTTTCTTCACTTCCTCCTTTATCTAGCATGGATTCCATGTTGTTATTGTTGTTGTTCAGTCACTAGGTTGTGCCCGACTCTTTGAGACCCCTTGGACTGTAACCTGCCAGGCTCCTCTGTCCATGGGATTTCCCAGGCAAGAATACTGAAGTGGGTTGTCATTTCCTCCCCAGAGCATCTTCCTAACCAAAGGATCGTACCTGCCTCTCCTGCATTGGCAGGTGGGTTGTTTATCACTGAGCCACCAGGGAAGCCCACAGATTCCATACATTTCATCATTTTTGGACACTCTTGCCAATACCCTGAAACTCTCCTCCCCACCACCTTTTCTGTACCTGTTCATCAAAACCCCAGTCTCAGATGAACCCAACCCTCTGCTCTCTCTGTGCCACACACAAACCTACAAATTCACCATCACCCACTTTCCATGCCTCATCAGCCTTTCTCCATCAACTTCCTCTTCTGCTTTCCATGACTGTTCAGACTTTTCCCAGTCTCCTCAAAGCTCTGAGTTACTTTCCTCTTTCCCACTCCCATCAGATGACCTCATCTCTCCTTTCACTGAGGGAATGGAAGTCATCAAAAACAAGCTTCACCTTCAAACCTATCTACATGGTACCCATTCTCTCCCCCTCTCAGATGCTAGGGGAAGGGTCTTTCCTCCTACCTCCTCCAATGTTTTGGAGCCCCTCCTCTCTCACCTTCTCAGGATCTGTATGCATATACTTCCTCTTTTTTTCCCCCTTTGGCTGTGCTGGGTCTTCATTGCAGGCTTTCTCTAGTTGCAATGTGCCAGTTTTTCTAGTTGTGGCCCGTGGGTTTAGTTGCCCCAAGGCATGTGGGATCTTAGTATCTTCCCTGCTGGCTTCACAGTAAAGAATCTGCTGCAAAACAGGAGTTGTGAGTTCAATCCTTGGGTCAGAAAGATCCTCTGGAGAAGGAAATGGCAACCCACTCCAGTATTCTTTCTGGAAAATTCCATGGACAGAGGAGGCTGGTGGGCTACAGTCCATGGGATCGCAAAAGAGTTGGACATAACTTAGTGACTACACACACACACTCATGTGGGATCTTAGTTCCCAGACCAGGGATCAAACCTACATCTCTTGCATTGGAAGACAGATTCTTAAACACTGGACCACAGGGAAGTCCCCAGGTACTTCTTCTTAAGAGAATGAAAAGAATGTTTCTTGTGACATTTAAAGTTTAAATCTCTCCATTGGATAAACCCTTCATTGGCTACATTGTTGGTCAGTTGCTCGGTGGTGTCCAGCTCTTTGTGAGCCCATGGACTGTAGCACGCCAGTCTTCCCTGTCCTTCACTATGTCCCAGAGTTTGCTCGAACTCATGTTTGTGGAGTTGGTGATGCCATCCAACCATCTTATCTTCTGTCGCCCCCTTCTCCTACTGCCCTCAATCTTTCCCAGCATCAGGGCCTTTTGCAATGAGTCAGCTCTTTGCATCAGGGGGCCAAAGTATTGGAGCTTTAGCATCAGTGCTTCCAATGAATATTCAGGGTTGATTTCCTTTAGGATTGACTGGTTTTATCTCCTTGCTGTCCAAGGAACTCTCCAGAGTCTTCTCCAGCACCATAGTTCAAAAGCGTTAATTCTTGACTACATGTCTCCCTCTAGTAACGGGTCTATATCGCTCCCTGCCTTCAAAGCCAAACTGCTTGAAAGAGTTGTCTTTTTGTATTTCCTCAGTGTAAGTTAATGGTTAGGAATATGAGCACTAGAGCCAGACTTAGGTTTGAATTCTGGTTCCACTCCAAACCAGGGCTTCCCCGGTGGCTCAGACGGTAAAGAGTCTGTGTGCAGTGTGGGAGACCCAGGTTCAATCCCTGGGTCAGGAAGATCCCTTGGAGAAGGAAATGGCAAGCTGCTCCAGTATTCTTGCCTGGAAAATCCCATGAACAGAGGAGCCTGGCAGGCTACAGTCCAAGGGGTCGCAAAGAGTCGGACACGACTGAGCAACTTCACTCCACTCCTTGCCAGCTGTGTGACCTCAGGAAAACTACCTAACCTCTCTGAGCCTGTTTTCTCTTCTATAAAATGGAAATAACCGCACACTTCAGTGAGTTGTTGTGAGGATTAAATGTAGAGCACTTAGAAAGAGCCTGCCCTTGGTAGGAGTTTATACCCTATTAGTCTTTGTTTATTATTGTTCTTGCTACGCTGATTATTTCCTCACCTCCATTCTCTCCTCTGCTCACTAATCTGATCTCTTCACCTTCAGTTCAGTTCAATCACTCAGTCATGTCCGGCTCTTTGGAACCCCATGGACTGCAGCACACCAGGCCTCCCTGTCCATCACCAACTCCCTGAGTTTACTCAAACTCATGCCCACTGAGTCAGTGGTGCCATCCAACCATCTCATCCTCTCATCCTCTCTTTGCTTTACTCCACCCAAACAGCTCTGGCTAAAGATAACGAAGGGTCTCCTCTCTAAATCCATAGGGCAACTTGCCATCTTTTTACTTGACATCTTAGCAAATTGACCATTTCTTCCTTCCTCAAACATTCTTTTCCTTTGACCTCTCTGAGGATGCCTTTCCAGTTTCCATTGATATTTTATCCCCTTATCCCAGCCATAGGTTTGGGTGACATTGCTACGGGTCACTTTTTACCCTCCATGAGCCAATGTGTCCCCATTATATATCTCCAACCTAAGACTGCCCTCTGACCTTACAGGCAGTTTCCTACTCAACATTTCCACTTAGATTTCTCAACCACCCATGAGATCCTATGTAACCAAAATGAACCCATGATCTTCCTCTCACCCTATTCCACCTAAACAAATTGGTCCTCTTTCAGAGATCACAATCATCCATCTGTTAGGGGAATCACTGACCAAAATCGCCCACTCTGGCCAGACCCGAAGGTAACCACTTGCATGAGTTGTCCTACAATAGGAGGTCCTGGTAAAGAATGCGGAACTAGTAAGCTACCACCAACCAGAAGAATTAGGGAAAGGTCAAAAGGAGACAGGAGACACCAGTCCATATGTTCGTCTGGACTTCTTGCTGGAATCAATTTTGTCTGAGAGATGTGTGTGCCACCAGGAAGGACCCGGAGCCAGAGACAATCCGGAAACTAACCCCATCACCATTAAACCCGAGACTGCAAGCATGGTAGTGGCAGGGCAGTTCTCCTGGGTTCCCTTACCCTGCTGCTCTCCACCTGGCCACCTCTTCCCAATAAAGTCTCTTGCTATGTCAGCATGTGTGTCTCCTCAGATAATTCATTTCCAGGTGTTAGACAACAGCCCGCTCTTCGGCCCTGGAAGGAGTTCCTCTTCCTGCAA
Organism: Budorcas taxicolor; assembly: GCF_023091745.1. Lineage (NCBI taxonomy): Eukaryota > Metazoa > Chordata > Mammalia > Artiodactyla > Bovidae > Budorcas > Budorcas taxicolor. Next base: position 107,912,062 of record NC_068912.1, read on the forward strand.
CTCATCCAGTTCTGCAAGCCAGAAGTCTGGGAACCATCTCTTCTTCATCCCCAGCAATCACTCTCCAGTCAATATTACCTCCTCAATAGGCTTAATCACCTCTACTACCTTCAGTCTAACTCAAGCAACTCTCATCTCCTTCCGATGTCTGCTTACTCACGAGTCTCCAGGCTGGACTCCTCTTCTAATCTACCTTCTGCGCAGCACCTAGATTGATCTTTTCAAAAAGTGAAAGTGAAAGTCGCTCAGTCGTGTCTGACTCTTTGCGACCCCATATAGTCCATGGAATTCTCCAGGCCAGAATACTGGAGTGGGTAGCCTTTCCCTTCTCCAGGGGATCTTCCCAACCCAGGGATCGAACCCAGGTCTCCCGCATTGCAGGTGGATTCTTCACCAGCTGAGCCACCAGGGAAGCCCCCGATCTTTTCAAAAGACAAGCTGTTGGCCCTGATCTCTTCTGCGTTGACTCCTTCCTGGGCTCCAGGTGGTGGTGGTGTAAAAAGGGCTGTCACAGCTCTAAAGCGCACATGCTCTGCCTTTGAGTCAAGTTGTCTCTTGCCCAGAATTCCCTGCAAAGTCCCATAGTGTCTCAATAGCTCTGATCAGGCCATGTGCCTGTCCTCAAACCAATCGTGGTGGCCAGGAAGATGCAACGTCACGAGTGGCTTAGCATGGGTTACGGGCCCATCTCTGGGCTTCAGAAATAGACTCCAACAAAACCACATGGATTGAAAAACGGGGGAGAGAGGGATTTCCAAATGGCTGGTTCTGCAAGGAGAATCAGTGGCTACTAAGCACCAAAAAAGACCCAGATGGCATCCACTCTAGTCACAGGACAATTAATCTTGGTGTGTCGGTACATCCCGGTGTGTTGAATACTAACCACTCAGAATTCTCTAAGATAGGGCTTGGGGGAGAAAAAGATATTCAGGGGTAAGTAAGTTTGGGAAAAATTGGATTCTATCCCCATCACCTCTAGGGATGCACAATGCATATTAGCCTATTAAGGCCCCTGAAATCTACAACCAAGGAACCTGTCTGGTTTCATTTAACCCAGCATTTCCTAAATATATATGAGCATCCACCTCTTCCCCTCATTTATGCTGCAGAATTCACTTTTAAATATCTCACTGTGCTGAGTTGTTTTTTGCCTGCTTTTCAGGTTTTTCTCTCTTCCCTTGCTTTCAGCTGTGATTTTCTATTGCTCTGGGTGCTTTTGCTTCTAGAAGCTTCTCTCTCTCCCTCCTCTTCCTACTTCTAAATCCCATGTAGGCTGGACAAATAAGCATAAGGATCATCAAAACTACTTGTAAAGTAAGAGGAAAGAGCTGTGAGCAAGGGCCTGATGCATCCTCCTGTGCGTCAAGTGTGTTTTGTCTTTGTGGTTCTGCTTCTCTGAGCTCCTGATCCTTTACAATGTTCAGGAAAGATGGGGCTATTGGGGAGCCGAGTTCTAGATACGAGACCGCTCTTCTCCACTGGTCCCTCTCGATTCTAAAGCAGAATCCAGGAGAGATTCTGAAGCTTTGAGAGAGAGACTCTGTGTGTGTGTGTGTGTGTGTGTGTGTGTGTGTGCAAGCATGCCTGAACGTATATGCTCATATGAAAGAGTGGCTTTAGAGGAGCAGATGGCCATACAAAGAGAGAACTATGTGTATGTAGAAGAAACACAGAAAGAGACTTGACCTAACCTAACCAGAGGAAGGGTGACATAAACACAAGGCATAGAGCTGCGGTGACAGTTCCTAAATCCTAAAGCAGCCGTCATAGCCTTCTCTGATCTGATAGGTGGATTTCTGCTCAATATGTCTCACGAACCTATGCACAATCTGAGTACATAATCTGACCCACGCACAGGCCTGTAGTCAGACTTGTGGTCCATTGCAGCTCCACCCAGAGACCAAACGTTCAAAACTGGGCCAGGTACAGGACTCGGGGCTTGCTGGGCAGGGCTGTGCAGCCCTTCCACGCAGTCCGTAAAGGCCCTCTTTCAGGAGAGAGGCGTTGGCGGCCCCTGTGAGTTATGACTTTTATTATGCAGAAAACAGGCCCATTAACTTCAGGTCCTTTGAAAAATGTGGTCCTGTAATCAGAGGCTGTGTCTGTCCTGATGCACGGTGGCACCAGGCCAGAGAAGTGCAGGGATGAAATAAACATTTAGAGAGACAACTGCATTTGCAGATCTAAGAATTGAGTTATATTCATTTCTGACAGCTTCCTGAATCACAGCCCACGTCTCCGCCCGGCAAAACTGGGACCTGGCCCTTTAACTAGACTCCATTTCACATAATTAAAGACTCACAAAATTAAATGGGCTGCATGGAAAGTGGCTTTCAGTGGACTAAATGCCGGGAGCAATCTCCTCGCCAGAGTGGAAAAGTGACACTAGCTTGCAGATCAATATCATCTCTGTTATTAATATCAAAAGCACATTACTTTGTTTTTGCCTGGCTCCCCTCCAAGCCTCCGGCCCTGCCGCGGAGCAGCCATTTGCTGGGGCCATAATTTACTTTGGTGAGTTTTTAAGGTATTGTTTTGTCAGGACCAATCACCGTGACGTTATAAATGGCTGGGAGGACGCGCGCTCCCCCTCAGTGGCATATGCAGCGAAATTAATTTTTAAAAGTTTCACGTCAATTACTCCTGTCCTTGAGTTATGCAAGAGGACAAAGGACCAGAGACGTAAGGACATGAGTGATCTCAAACAGATGAGGTAACGACACACAGAAGCCGGGGCTGCAGACCAGAGCAGACATTACACTATCTTTAATTGATGCATTGAATTAAACAATGCTAAAGCTAAATAAATATTGACCACTTAGCAAAGGAACCATTGATTTTTACGATGGACAACAATGCTATCCTCCACTTCGCTGGCTGGGGGCTTCCAGCTAGGGTCTCGTGGGTTCCAGGACAACCGCTTGGCTGGACTACACGAGATGCCATGGCTCTTTGGTGGGACTTTGTGAAATGGGTATCAATGATTTTGCTATTTCTTGCTGTCTGGTTGTGTTCCCTCACTCTGATCTTTACGTATCTTCCTCCTGGCACAAGTGTTTAAGAAGACTCCAAACTGGCCCTGCCTCCCTCCACTTCAGGGTTGGCAGCCAGGACGGAGGTATAGGCTTGCTGTCCCCTGACTCCAAGGGCTCCGTGTATTTCCCATCCTCCTCCTACACCGCCTCCCTGAAGCTAAAGAAATAGCTCACCTACAGAGGAGTTTTAAGGCAGGACAATGCTCTGTATGATCCTATAATGATGGATATAGGTCATCATGCATGCATGCATGCTAAGTCGCTGCAGTCATGTCTAATTCTTTGCGACCCTATGGACCATAGCTCACCAGGCTCCTCCTCTGTCCATGGGATTCTCCAGGCAAGAATGTTACAGCCCACTCTAATATTGCCATGCCCTCATCCAGCTGATCTTCCTGAGCCAGGAATCAAACCTGAGTCTCATATCTCCTGCACTGACAGGCAGGTTCGTTACCATTAGCACCACATGGGAAAACCTTAGGTCATCATCAGTTCAGTTCAGTTCAGTCGCTCAGTCATGTCCGACTCTTTGCAACCCCATGAATCGCAGCACGCCAGGCCTCCCTGTCCATCACCAACTCCCGGAGTTCACTCAGACTCACATCCATCGAGTCCGTGATGCCATCCAGCCATCTCATCCTCTGTCGGCCCCTTCTCCTCCTGCCCCCAATCCCTCCCAGTATCAGAGTCTTTTCCGGTGAGTCAACTCTTCGCATGAGGTGGCCAAAGTACTGGAGTTTCAGCTTCAGCATCATTCCTTCCAAAGAAATACCAGGGCTGATCTCCTTCAGAATGGACTGGTTGGATCTCCTTGCAGTCCAAGGGATTCTCTAGAGTCTTCTCCAACACCACAGTTCAAAAGCATCAATTCTTCGGCACTCAGCCTTCTTCACAGTCCAACTCTCACATCCATACACGACCACAGGAAAAACCATAGCCTTGACTAGACGGACCTTTGTTGGCAAAGTAATGTCTCTGCTTTTCAATATGCTATCTAGGTTGGTCATCATACATTCGTCCAAACCCCAGTGGCTAAGAGTCTGCCTGCAATGCAGGAGACCTGAGTTCAATCTCCAGGTCAGGAAGATCCCCTGGAGAAGGAAATGGCAACCCACTCCAGTATTCTTGCCTGGACAATCCCAAGGACAGAAGAGCCTGGCAGGCTACAGTCTGTAGGGTCGCAAAGAGTCGGACATGACTGAGCAACTTCATTTTCACTTTATAGAATGTAAACAGCAAGAGTGAAACCTAATGAGAGTTATGGACCTTCAGTGACTATGATGTGTCTGTGCAGGTTCATCAGTTGTTAAATAAAAAGGTGCCACTCGAGGAGCTGGGGTATGTTGACAGTGGGAGAGGCCAGGCTTGTGTGGGAGCGAGGTGTGTGAGAAATCTCTGTACCTTCCTCTTAATTTTGCTCTGAACCTAAAACCGCTCCAAAAAAGTTTTTTTTTTTAATGGCTCATCTTCAGCCTTGAACACAAAAAGCATCCCTCATATCTTCTTTTGCCTAAAAATCCGTGCAAAGAGGGAGACACAGGAAGGGGCCCATAGATAGATCTGTGTCTGGAGAAAGAAAGGTGTCTCCAACCTACAGAGCATCCAGAATGCACCTGGTACTACACCAGACATTATCTGCATTAATTCTCCCACAGACTCAGAAGGTGGGTATTGCAGGGTCAGACTTAAAAATGGGTAGCAACTTTCAGGAATGGCATCTAAAGCCTATTGGTCTAGAAGTGGACTTCTGCCACCGCACAAACCCCAGCTGCTCAGAAACTTCCATGTTTTTCCCTCTAGAATGCAGGCTCCATGAGGGTGGGGATTTATGTGTCTTTTTCTGCTGTGTTTTTCTGTGTCCAGCATAGTACTTGCACATAGTAGGTGCCTAATGACTATTACGAGAGTAATAAAATTTAACATCATCCTGTAAGACAGGTCACCATCTGAGACCCCATCACATGGAACCACCTGTCAGGATGCCTTCTACCTGGAGGAGTGAAACAAGGATCAAAGCCAAGGCAGGATGAAGGCAGCCGGCAATCCAATAGAGCCACAGGGCTTTGGCAAGCCGCCCTACACATATTATGGTCCCCATTTCACAGATGAGAAAACTGAGGCTCAAGCAGTTAAATAACTTGTTCAAGGGCTTAGAATCTTTACCCATTAGTTGAGTGACAACTGCATGTTTCAGTTATCCAACTGTTTCCCCACATCTCCAAAAGCTGGGCATCAGGGTTACCAAGTACGCAGATGTGAGACATGGGTTTTAGCATTTACCCCGAAGCTGCCAGGCCTTGTGCCCATTACCCAGTGCACCATGCCCATGGGACCACCCTCTGTGGGCACTTCCTGGAGATTGTGAGTGTGCAGGCTGCTCAGTGCCCAGGTGGGCTGGGGGAGGGGGAGGGGAGCTAGATGCCCCCTGCTGGGAACCCACAGGATCAGCGCAGCCTGCACTCTCCATGTGGTGCGGGAAGATGTGGCTGAGTTTGGTGGAGGGTTTTTAAAGGAAACAGCCTTTAATACATTCTTAGCTTAATAAGGAAACACACAGCTCTTCTACATACATAGGTTAATTAGAACCAAATCAGGCAGCCTAGACCGTGTTGCGTGACAAACACGGGTTTACAAGCAAGTATTTACTGGTGGTATTCTAACAAATGTCTTCTTTCAGTCACAAGTATTTACAAGTATTTTTTTTAATGTATTCTTCTTTAACAAACATTCATGGTCTCAAGGTAATAACAGAACAGTCCTTGAGAGAAAGAGCTATTCACATGTTGATGATCACAGACTATTGCTGCTTTTAGTAAATACTTAGAGACTTAACCTCCAGATGTCAAAAATTCTAGTAAGTATAGATTTAACGTGAATGTTATGGTAAATAGTACGTTGCCGTACTTATCTTCTTATTATCTGTTTAAACAAAGAGTGCTTGCTCATCTAGTGCTTTTGTCAATGATGGGGATGCTTGAGGAGTTCTTGTCACTCAGAAAGCATCTGTCAGGCACCCATCCTGGGCTGGCTGGGTGCAGGGCCCCAGCTCTCAGAGCTAAAAGCCATGTCCTGGCACTTGAGGATCTCCTTGTCCAGACAGGTGAGGGACCCAGAAGCAGACTTCAGGGTGTTTGCTCATGGCAGGAAGTGGGGGAAGGCAAAGAGAACCTGAACTCACCTTGCCTGGAAGGAAGGGAGATGGAATCCTAGGGAGGGTGTACGGGAGCTTAATCCCAAAGAGTGAACCGGAATGCTGTAGAAGTAAAGGGAAAGGCGTTCTTGGCTGACGGACTGGCAGGTGCAGAGGCCTAGAAGCACAGCAGCGTACAGTACATCTGGAGAAGAGTTTGGGGTGGGCTGGATTCCAGGCTGTCTTGAGCATCTACTTTCTGTGCTCAACTCTGAAGGGAGAGTGAACCTTGGCAGATAGAAATGGGATCGTGTGGTCCCTTGACCCAACCCTCTAAGAGCTTCCCATTGCACTTCAGGAAAAAGTCTACAGTCTAGCTGTGGCCTACAAGCCTTTGCATGATCCGATCCTTGCCCACCTCTCCCTGGGTCATCCACCACTCCACCCTCACTCTGTAAGCTCCAGCCTCACTTCTGTTCCTTGAGTTGGGTATTCCTCCACTGGGCCTTGCCACTTCCTCTTCCTGTGGTGTGCAGCATTCTTCCTTCAGATCTTCCTTCAACTGGCTTCTTCTCAGTCACAGCTCGGTTCAAAACTCCCTATATGCTGACAAAGCAGTACACACGTACACACCCCCCGTGCCCTCACTCACTTCCAGTCATATCAACTTGCTTTCACGTGCCTATCAAGGCACATGCGTGCGCACATGTGTGCTAAGTCGCGTCAGTCAAGTCCAACTCTTCTTGACCCTATGGGCTGCAGCCTGCCAAGCTCCTCAGTCCATGGGATTCTCCAGGCAAGACCACTGCAGTGGGTTGTTGTGCCCTCCTCCAGGGAATCTTCCCAATCCAGGGATCAAACCCATGTCTTTTATGTCTCCTGCATTGGCAGGCGGGTTCTTTACCACTAGCACCACCTGGGGAGCCCATCAAGGTACATGTCACCCTCTATTTATCCATTGTTTATCCATTGGATCATGGTACCTTCCAGGAAGATAAAGGCCTGTTCTTCTGTGTTCATGGCTATGTTCCTAGTCCCTAGAACAGTACCTAAACCATACTAGGTACTCAAATTTATCTGTTAAATGAATGAGTGAAAAGCCTGGAGAAGTCTTGGGGCTCCAAATCTGGGGACATTTGACAGGCAAGGAAAGCAGAAGAGGAAATTCCTTCACCTTCCTGCTCAAGCTGTGGGAAGGAAGGGAAGAAACTGTAAAGGGGGATGGAGTGACAGAGGTAAGTTTGAGAGAAACTGGACCAGACCCAAGTGGGACCCTAGTACCCATCACAGGCCAGTAGGCAGATCCCCACTTCCCTGATTCTCAGAGGAGGGAAGTGGGCTTGACCCTGAGACAGAGAGGCGGGAATGTAAGTGAAGCTGATGGTGGTTTTGGTGAGCACCTAGCACAGCCTACCAGCCCCTTCTGCACCATGAACATCTCTGCAAACCAGGGACGGGGAATAAAGGACTGAACCGCGTCTGAGGCCAGAAGGAATTCAGGACTGGCCCATCTAAAATTCATCTCCTCCCTCCAGCCTTGCCCTTTCCTGCCTCCCTGCTGTCCCTCTGCCTGAAACGCAACTCTTCATGGCCTACCTGGCAAATCCCCACTCATTGTCCAAATGTCATCTTAGAAGTCCCCCCCTCTAGGAAGCCTCCCCTGCCCCCTACCAGACTGGATTTGAAGATCTTCCCTCAGTAGAGTCATGATTATCCTATGTCATCATCACCCACCTCCAGAATCACACATATACACACACACACAAACACAAACACACACACCTGGGCTGAAGTTTCAGCTCAGCCAACTGCTGATCAATCTCTTTGAGCCTCAGTTTCCACATTTATAAAACTGGAGAAACAAGCTACATTTTACTAGCGTGTTGGGAGGATTATTTGGCATGGTACCTATAGCTGGTGAGTCATAGGTTTTTAATAAATACTAGATATGATAATGAGGAAGAAGAAAATTTTCTGAATCTACCCCAGATGCCTAGTAGGTGGGCAGCTGGGCTGTGGTTAAAAAAAAAAAAGGCAAAAAACTGCCAGACTGGGAATCTGAAACTCTGGCTCTGCCATTATCAGTGTGATTTGAGTAGGTGTCAAACTCCTCAGCTTCCAATCTTCCTCTGCAAGATGGAACTCCTATTACCTTCCTGATGGGGCTGTGGTAAGGATTAGATTTATTCCATCATTTTTCAAATATGTGAAGAACACCTACGTGTGCCTAGCACTGGGCTTGGTGCTAAGGTCAGACATACTATGAACAAACTCTGATCTTCGTGTTCATGGCCAGCAGGATCAGACTGGCAATAAGAATAACTCTGACACATGTATGCTTATACTCTGCTGCTTTTATTGAGGACCTACTCTGTGCCAAGCAGGGAGCAAAAATAGGTAAGCGTCCTGCCCAAACAGAATTGAAGATAATAGTGCAGATTCATTCAGCACTCACTGCATGACCTTGGCGTCAGTTCTTTAAGCTTCCTAAACATAGACACAACTCACAGCTACCTCATGAGGTGGCAGGAGAGATTATATGAATTAATGCATGTGAAACTCGGAGCAGAGGTCCTGGCAAGTGGTAAGTGGTCAGTAAATGGAAGCCCTAATTCTATTTATTAGCTCTCTAGGTAGCAGCAATGTGTTTAAAGCTTTATGTGCTTTATCTCATTTAATCATTTAACCTGGAGTGATAAGTACTAAGATACTACACATGAATTCGCCTATAAACTTAAAAGCCTTTACACACGTGAGTATTTGTTAATGTTTGGCGGGGAGGAGGGCAGTGGAGGACTGTGGGATGGGAGCAAGCAAGATCAGCTAGCAATGCTTCTGGAAAGTCAGCCAGGATGGGGTGATGGGGAGTGGGGATGAGTGAAGCTAAGCATCAGAGGGCAGGGGGGCCAGCCTCCCTCCTGCAAACAGGGCCACCGGGGCGTTTCTGCTGCTGCAGAAGGCCAGATTCAAACAGGGCAATTTAAAAACATGTAAAAGGCATAAAGCGAGAGCAGCTGTGCACAGCTGCCGTGGAACGCTCCATCGCTGCCTCGCTGTGGACTCTAAATGACAATAAACCTTCCACCCCTTATAAATTAAGCAGACTTTCAAAAAAACCATATCTCCTCCTGCAACTTTTTATGGCTGTTTGGCAACTTTAATCATTTTGCAAAATGCAATTCCTGGCCATAAATTCTCTCCCAAGTACAGATTTAGGGAGATGTAGAGGACTGCGGCGGGTTGATAGGTAAGTTTTAATCTGACAAGGCCAAAAAGTCTATTAGATTTATAGGGAGGCAGCAGATACCCTGTAATTACACCAGGCCCGACCTCCGGGGAATCTCGAACGTGAGGGGATGGGGGAGAGAGAGCAAGAAGGGAGCAGCTGGGACAGCAGGAAGGGCAGGCTGGAGCCCCCTCTGTGTGCCAGCCCCTGGCCCCGGCCTTTTGGTCACAGGCCATGGTGATTTCCCACAAAGGTGAAAAGACCTTAGGTTCCAAGTTACGGATGCATGTGATTGATGCATGCACGCACAAACACACGGATGGTGCCTCTGGCCACGGCTGGTGCCTGTCAAGAGAAGATGAGCTCTTTGGAACGAGGTCACATATCCCTGAATGAGGTATAGAGTAAGTGAGAAGGCAGTGGATTTCATTCAATTACAGATTTAACAAATATCTAGTCCGCATTTGTACTATGGGTCACGCACTCTATGAAGCCCTGGGGACAGGACCATGGACAGCGTGCGAGTTGCATCCTGTGCGCTCACCTGGGAGCCCAGGGTGGGTGCCGTACACCAGCCAGGAGACGTTGCTTCAGCACAGAGGAAGGAGAGCCTTTCCTGATGGAGCTGCCCAGGGCCATCCCTCTCCTTTCACTGCAGCGCTAGCCTTCCTGTGACCCAGGTCTGATCACGGGGAGTTCATTGTCAAACAGGACCCCAAAGAGCACACTGGCGGTCTGCAGGCTGGAGGTTTCATGTGGTCAGCACAGTGTTTTAAAGTTTCTCAACTGGGGACTTCCCTGGTGGTCCAGTGGTTGAGACTTCACCTTCCAGTGCAGGGGGTGTGGGTTCAAACTCTGCTCTGAGAACATAAAACAGAAGCAGCCTTGTAACAAATTCAGTAGACTTTTAAAAATAGTTTTCTTCAACTAAAAACAGGTTTTACTTTGCCATCACACCTAATTATCTTACACTCAGAAAATTCCTTTACATTATCTCCTGGCCTCTACGGGCAGGTGCATTTGAGACACTTGAAAGAAGGCTATGGGAGGTGATGGAGAAGTAAAGGCTGTCACAGGAGCACCAGACACAGCACCCAAACCCAGATCCCCCTGGAAGTGTAGAGGGCAGAAGAGGACTGCCATAACAAATTATCATAAACTGAGCGGCTTATACAACAAAAATATATTTCTCAGTTCTGGAGGCTAGGAAGTTTAAATGGTCTGCTGAGAACCCATTTCTTGCTTTGTAGACCGCTGTGATGTCACTGTGTCTTCACTTGGCAGAAGGGCTGAGGGAGCTCCCCAGGGTCATTTCTATAAGGGTACTAATCCCATTCATGAGGGCTCCACCCTCCTGACCTTATCTAATAGTAACTACCTCTCAAAGGATCCAACTTCAACTTTCCTGTGGGCCCAATGGTTAAGAATCCACTTGCCAAAGCAGGGGACATGGATTCGACCCCTGGTGTGGGGCATCTGAGCCCCTGTGCCACAACTACTGAGCCCACTCACCCAGGTGCCCATGCTCTGCAACAAGAGAAGCTGCCACAGTGAGAAGTCCATGCATTGCAACTAGAGACCAGCCTTTCTCAGCACAACCAGAGAAAGCTCGCTTGCACACAGCAGCAAAGCCACAGTACAGCCACCAGTAAATAAATAAAAAGGTTTAAAGGCCCTACCTCTGAATCTACTCTGAATACCATCACACCGAGGCGCAGGGAAATGGAAGCCAACATACAAATTGGAGGGGGTGGTGACACAGCCCCCTCCATTGTTATGGTGTTCAGTCCATAACAGTGTTGGTACCCCTGAAACTGTGAATATGTTATACGGTAAACTGGGAACTTTGGTTGCAGATGGAAATAATTTTGTAAGTCAGCTGACTTTAAAGTAGGGATATTATTATATATTATCTGGGAGAGCCTGGTATATTCACAAGCATCCTTAAAAGTAGAATCAAGAGGCAGAAGAAGAGTCAATGTCACAGTGATGGAATATGAGAAAGACTAGACTGGCTTTGAAGATGGAGGGACCACAAGCCAAGGAATGCAGGCGGCCTCTAGAAACTGGAAAATGTAAACATAAAAAGAGATTCTCCCTAGATCCTCTAGAAAGAAACACAGCCTTTCCAACACCTTGATTATGGAACAGTGAGACCCATCTCAGACTCCTGACCCCCTGGGAGTGTAAAATAATAAATCTGTGTTGTTGAAGCTACTGAATTTGTGGTAACTTAGTACAGCAGCAAGAGGAAATTAGTAACTTTTAAGCCAAAGCCCAAGAGATCAATAGCTTTGGGCTAGGAGCTTTTGAACTGTGGTATTGGAGAAGACTCTTGAGAGTCCCTTGGACTGCAAGGAGATCCAACCAGTCCATTCTGAAGGAGATCAGCCCTGGTATTTCTTTGGAAGGAATGATGCTAAAGCTGAAGCTCCAGTACTTTGGCCACCTCATGTGAAGAGTTGACTCACTGGAAAAGACTCTAATGCTGGGAGGGATTGGGGGCAGGAGGAGAAGGGGACGACCGAAGATGAGATGGCCGGATGGCATCACGGACTCGATGGACGTGAGTCTGAGTGAACTCTAGGAGTTGGTGATGGACAGGGAGGCCTGGCGTGCTGCGATTCATGGGGTCGCAAAGAGTCGGATACGACTGAGCGACTGAACTGAACTGAACTGAACTGAAGGAGTGTTTCAGGTGAAGGAAACACATGCAAAGAGATGACATCTCTCCATCTCCCCATTTTGTGCCCTGTGCTCTGGAACTTGGGCTGAGTTATCCTGGGAATATGAAGTGTTTGTGGATCTGACCTCCATGTGGGTACAGAGTGTAAGCAGAGGATGCCAAAGGAAGCTGACCCAGCAATGAGTTATTTTGAGGTAAAATTTATTAGGCCTTGTACTCAACATCTTCACAAGCAGCCCTGCAAGACTGGATCTCACAGCAGCTAAGAGTCTGGGGCCTGAATCCTGAGTACATGATTCACATGCCCACTCTACCCGCTACTAAATACATAGCTGCAACTTAACCTCTTGTGTTGCCATTTCTTCATCATAATTATAATGATAATCATAGCACATCACGGGATTGTTCAGAAAGTCAAAAGAGTAAGAGCACTTAGAACAGTGTCGGCACTGAGCAGTCATTGTCAGGTACGGTGGACAGACTCAAAGGTGATCCCCACCTCCTAGGGACTGCCCTTCCCATATGTGTGAGCAGCTGTGACTTGCTTCTAACTGACAGAATATGGCAAAGATGCTGCAATGTCGCTCCTATGGTTACATCACATTATACAGACAGTCCCCATCTCACGATGACTGGATTCATGATTATTTGACTTTACAAAGACACGAAAGAAATACAAATTCAGTAGAAATTTTACTTCAAATTTTGAATTCTGATCTTTCCCCAGGGTGACCATATGTGTTACATTACTCTCTCTTGATGCTGGCCAGCGACGGTGAGCTGCAGCTTCTGGTCAGCCACACAATCAGAAGGATAAACAATTAATATACTTACATCTGTACCCTGACATTCTCTTTTTCATTTTCAGTACAGTATTCATTGTACTGAAATTCAGTGTTCATTGTACTGAAATTCATTCAGTGTTCATTGTACTGAAATTCATTCAGTGTTCATTGGAAGGACTGATGCTAAAGCCGAAACTCCAACACTTTGGCCACCTGATGCGAAGAGTTGACTCATTGGAAAAGACCCTGATGCTGGGAGGGATTGGGGGCAGGAGGAGAAGGGGATGACAGAGGATGGATGGCTGGATGGCATCACCGACTCTATGGACATGAGTTTGAGTGAATTCCAAGAGTTGGTGATGGACAGGGAGGCCTGGCGTGCTGCAGTTCATGGGGTGGCAAAGAGTCGGACATGACTGAGCAACCGAACTAAACTGAATACTTTGCTGTAAAATAGGATTTATGTTAGATGCTTTTGCCCAGTTGAGCATGCATGCTAATTCACTGCAGTCACATCCAACTCTTTGAGATCCTATGGACAGTAGCCTGTCAGGTTCCTCTGTCCTTGGGATTCTCCAGGGAAGAATACTGGAGATGGTTGGCATGCTCTCCTCCAGGGGGATCTTCCTGACCCAGGGATCGAACCTGTATCTCTTGTCTCCTGCTTTGGCAGGAGGGTTCTTCACCACTAGCACCACCAGGAAAGCCCTTTCCCCAACTGTCAGTCAGCTTCAGCTTCAGCATCAGTCCTTCCAGTGAATATTCAGGAGTGATTTCCTTTAGGATTGACTGGTTGGATCTCCTTGCAGTCCAAGGGATTCTCAAGAGTCTTCTCCAACACCACAGTTCAAAAGCATCAATTCTTCAGTGCTCAGCTTTCTTTATAGTCCAACTCTCACATCCATACATGATTACTGGAAAAACCATAGTTTTGACCAGATGGACCTCTGTTGGTAAAGTAATGTCTCTGCTTTTTACTATGCTAAGTTGGTCATAGCTTTTCTTCCAAGGAGCAAGCATCTTTTAATTTCATGGCCACAGTCACAATCTGCAATGATTTTGAAGCCCCAAAAAATAGTCTGTCACTGTTTCCATTAGTTCCCCATCTATTTGCCCTGAAGTGATGGGACTGGATGCCCAACTGTAGGCTAATAGAAATGTTCTGAGCATGTTTAAGGTAGACTAGGCTAAGCTATGATGTTCAGTAGGTTAGGTATATAAAATGCATTTTCACCTTAAGGAATTTTTAACTTATGATGGGTTTATCAGGATATAACCCCACCATAAGTTGAGGAAGACCTGTATAAGACTACTTTTGTAGGCTGGAGACAGAGCATCTCCCTGCAGGCTTGATGAAGTAGGTGACCATGTGACAAGGAGCTGGGGCCACATCCAAGAGTTGACAGCCGCCTCCAGCAGACAACCAGCAAGGAGTTGAGGCCTCCAGTCCTACAACAGCAAGAAGTGAATTCTGGCCAACAAAGTGAGTGAGCTTGGAAGCAGACTCTTCCCCAGTCAAGCCTCCAGATGAGAGCACATTTCACTCACACATTGATTGTAGCCTATGAGACCCTCAGAAGACGTTACAACTAACCCATGCCAAAACCCCTGACCCACAGAAACTGAGAAACATGTGTTGCTTAAAGACACTACGTTTGTGGGAATTCGCTAGAATTTGTGCAGAAATAGACAACTGATATACCAGTTCAGTACTAGTATTTTTCCCATTTTTACAAAGAGGAGGTTACAATTTGTAAATAGTGAGTACCTTCCCCAAAGTCATGTATATAATTAGAGACACAGCCAGAATTCAAGCCCAGGACTGTCTGATTCCAGGCAGTGCTCTTAATCACCACTCCAAGCTGTCTCCTTCCTTCCAGGGTAGCCAGCTCATCCTATCACCAGGTTCTTCAGGGTCCCTCATCTATTTCTTATCTTTCCTCTTCTTCCTTTTCCTCTTAATCTTTCTCAAATCTTTTAATCTTCTTCAACTTCCTTTCTCCCCCTTTCTCCTCTTTCTTCTCCCGTACCCACAGTGGGATAATTCCCTTGTCCTGGTTCCTGCCTTCCCAAATCTCTCCCTACAGGGAACCCTCTAGGACCATCCCTAGAAGAAACAAATGGGGAATCTACAGCAGCTTCAGCCCACCTGGCCAAGACCTAGATGCCCACCCCCTTTCCCCTGACCCCAGTAGAAAGCTTGAGCTCATCTTCCAAACAGCCAGAAGCAGAACCATCGCCCACCCAACCCCAGGCAGGGCTCCGAGGCTCAGAGAAAACCAGCACACATGCCTCATGGCTGCACCTGCAGCTTCGGGTTCAGAACAGGTAAGAACCTCTGCCGCCTCTGCTCTAGCCCATCTGCTAGCCTCTGGCCCCACTCCCTTAGCAGGAAAGGAAGAGGGACTTCTTTAAAGATGGAACAGAATAAAATATAGATAAGCATTAGTCAAATGAAATTAATGCTTCCAATATTGTTTTAGCCTTGCTCATATGCATCAAGCGTTTATGAAATTGCAGTTTATCACATGGGGATATTGCAGTTATATATTAGCTGACTGTCTAGTGACCACTCCAACAACTCTCTCTGGACCCTGGGTCACCCTTCACAGGCAAAGTCAGCCTTGCTGACATCCATCTCCTTCCTCTGCTGACACATCCCCAGATGCTGATAAAAGGCCTTGCCCCCAACAACATATGAATATTTAAATGACAGTTAATTATTCAGCATATAATGATATTATTAGCATCCACTTCAGGGCTGGCTGTGGGCCCAGCTAAACCTTGTCCCACCCTAGAGAGTGCCACAGAAAAGCCCCAATGCAGGTAAGCTCTGTGTCTGCTGCACCTGCAGGGACCTTTGTCATTTGGAGGAGATATTAATTCATGAATATGATTGCTAGGATCTCCTCAACCTGCTGTGGCAAGTCATGTGCTGGGTGTAGGGGAGAGATTTAACCGACAGAGTCTCTGTTCACAAAATGTTCATGCTCTCACCCTGCCAAGCATTTCACGTGAGCCTCCGTGGATCCGTAAAACAGCCTTCTGAAGTCAGAGCCACTATTATCTCCCCTGTCTTATAAATGAGGAAACTGAAACTTAGAGAAGTAAAGTGTCATGCACAAGTCACACAGTAAGTGAAGAAGCTGGATTCCAACCTGGACAGCCTGACCCCAGGGCCACCACTCCAACCATGAGCACAGCTTAAACTCCAGACAACAGGGAGGACATGCTGCCACAGAGATGCAAGCAAGGGTTCTGAGATCTGCAAGAGAGGAAGAATTCAGACAGAGATGAAGCAGAAAAAGCTTCTAGAAAAGGCAACTTTGGAGCTGGACTCTGAAGAATGATTGGGCAAGAGGCAGGGGTGCATGAAGGTGGGTAATGGAAAAGACGCCAAGAGAGGGAACAGCATGCGCAAAGGCTGAGCAGAGGAAAGATGCTCTAAAAAGCGTCAGACTCTGGAATAACTGCAACATGAGATTTGCATGGGGTACGTCATGGGAAGGCAATTTGAGAACAGATCATGGAGGGTATAGGGTGCGAGCTAAAGATTTTAGGTTTTATCCTGAAAACACTGGGAATCAAGCAAAGTTGTGGTAGTCTGCAAAAAGATGACACTTTGGCCCTTTCCATAAAGAGGTGAAGTCTGTTTCTCTACCCCAATCTCCCCATTGCTTCTGGGCATAGTCAAGTGACTTGCTTTGGTGAGTGGGAATCTAGAAAGGGTGATGCAAGTGGGTGTGTAAAGCAGATGCAAGAAGTTTATAAAGTGCTCGAATATTGGGACTTGCCCTCTTGCTGTTCTTAGAACCCAGAGTCCACCATGGAAACAAGTCTGAGACGCCACATGGAGAAGAAACAGGGTATGCCAGCTGAGCCCAACCCAAACTAACTGACAGCTTGCCGACAACAGACAGGTTAGTGAGACCATTTTGGATTGTGCAGCCACCAGCCAACCGGGGAGCAGACACATGAGAGAGCTCAGATCAGCCAGTCTGGCCTAGACCAGAACCACCACCCAACTGAACAAGAGAAGCCTAAGCTAGACCGTGTATTGAAAAGCAGAGACATCACTTCATTGGCAAAGATCCACACAGTCAAAGCTATGGTTTTTCCAGTAATCATGTATGAATATGAGAATTGGACCATAAGGAAGGCTGAGGATCAAAGAATTGATGTTTTCAAACTGTGGTGCTGGAGAAGACTCTTGAGAGTCCCTTGGATAGCAAGGAGATCCAACCAGTCAATCCTAAAGGAAATCAACCCTGAATATTCATTGAAAGGACTGATGCTAAAGCTGAAACTCCAATACTTTGGCCACTTGATGTGAAGAGTTGACTCATTGGAAAAGACTCCGATGCTGGGAAAGAAGGAGGAGAAGGGGGTGACAGAGGATGAGATGGTTGGATGGCATCATCGACTCAGTGGATATGAGTTTAGGCAAACTCTGGGAGATAGTGAAGGACAGGGAAGCCTAGCATGCTGCAGTCCATGGGGTTGCAAAGAGTCAGACATGACTGAGTGACTGAAAAACAACAAGCTAAATAAAACCATGGTTGTCTTAAGCCACTATGTTTGGGGATAGTTTGTTAGGCAGCAACAGCTAACTGATAGAAGAGTTTATAAACAAGGATGACCTGAGTGGAAATTGTTTAAAAAGATAACTCTGACCATGATGCAGGGGATAGGTTAAAAGTGGTGATATTGCTGCTTGGGGACCCTTAAGGAGGCAGGTGTCAGAGTCCCAGGTAAAAAGATGAAGATCTAATCAAGACAATAGTGATGGATAGAGAGCTGTCCCAGGGTCCCCTTGGGAGACACAATGACATCATGGAAATATGTTTTGAGGCCACTCCCTACACACATACATGCACACACATACCCAACACCCTTGGTTACTTGGGGGCCCCACACTGTCTCTGTGTATCCCCCCGCCGCCATCATCCACCCCCTCATCCCTCCACTTACTCTCTCCCTCTGCTCCTTCTCCACCCCAAGAAGGAATGACACAAACAGTAGAGGCGAGGGAGTGGAGATGGCAAAGAGCACTGGACAAGGAGCCCAGCCTCGTCCCTGTGCTCCACTCCCAGCTGTGCCTCCACTGGCCATGGGACCTGAGGCAAGCCTCTGCCCCTCTCCGGACCTCAGTTTCTTCCAAGACCTTCCACTTAGACTCTGGGTTTGTGACCTGGTACTTTGGATTCGCATGATCAGGAGGCCTCCTCGGGCTTCCCTGCCCACTTTGTTCCATCTGTGCTTGGAATCTTGGAGAGGCAGAGGTGCCCACTCACCCACTTGGCGCCTACCCTGGCCCTGGTGATGTCACAGGGAAACTGAAAGAGATGACCATGGACGGTATGCATCTTCCTCAAAGGCCCCTCCCAGCAACCAGCCCCTGAGTTGCTGCTCAAAGCCTTCTAGGGACTGGGGCTCACTGGCCCTGATCATCACAGCTAAATCTGGGCAGCAGATCAATCCATCCACTGAATGAACAGAATCCTAAAGATGAGGGATTCAGAGAGAGGGGTTGAGCACAAAGAACCCAGGACTTTCTGGGGACAAGAAAATCTAAGTGAAAACTTAGGTCTGTCATTTAATTGATTTTTGTGACCTTAAACACGGGACTTACCTTTCCAGAACTGCATGAAGTGGGCAACAGAGCATAAACGGAAAATACTCAACTCTGTGCCTGGCCCTCAATAGTTACTTAGCAAATGTTCATTTCTTTCTTTGCCCTGGCATAAAACAGGGATATCCATCTCCTCTCCTCAAAATTGTTTTGTGACTTCAGGTAAGATAGCTCTACAAAGTACTTGGCATATAATATACAACCACTAAACCTTATTCCATTCTTTAAAAGTAAACTTCAAGAAAAATTCAAAGAAACCAGGATGCATTTCTGATGTTTTGCAATATGAAGTGTACCTGGGACATATTCTTGTGAATCTAATTTGAAACTAATTAAGCACCTAGGACTAACTTGCAGTTCACAGGATACACAGTGGAAGGAGGAACATGTTGAGCAACACCAGGAGGAGACAATCAGATAAATGCAGCATCTAGAATGATAAACCCTAGTGGAAAAGAATGCAAAAACAGACAGCCTATTTGTGCATAACTGAGTCACTTTGCTGTAGAGCAGAGATTGGCACAACATTGAACATCGGCTATACGTTAATAAAAATTAGATAAATAAAATTAAACATTACCTTGAGCTAAAAGAAAAAAGTTTAGTATCTAGAATATTCTAGATATTCTAGAATGAAAGAAAGTGAAGAAAACTGGCATTCACTTTTCAAAAAGTTAATGTGCTCATAATAATTTTCAAGAAAATAGGTTATTGTAGATTATTTTAAAGACCAAAAGCAAAATACATACCTTGATTGGATTCTAGTTCAAAAAAATTTTAACAGCTTAAAAAAGCATTTTAGAATAACTGGAAATATGAATATGAACTAGAAATTGACTGATGTGATGGAATTACTGTGATCTTCTCACGTGTGATAACAGCACAGTGGATATAAAGAAAAATGTCTTTATTCTCAGGAGAAGGCTGAGAAGTGTTTAGTGGTGAGGTGTCATGATGTATGCAACTTATTTTCAAATACTACACAAAAAAGAGCCAGAAATACGGCAAAATGTTAACAAATGCTGGATCTAGATGGAAGATTTATGGGTAGTAATTGGACTAGTCTTTTAACTTGTCTCTAAGTTTGAAAACTTCTAAAACAAAATGTTGGAAGTAGGGGCAGAAAAACAGACAGTGGGTCCAGAGATTCAGAAGCAAACTCAGCCAGCTGCAAAGGTCCTGCCTGAGTCACTGTTGGAAGTGGCCCTTCCGGCTCTGGCTCAAGCTGGGGAGGTCAGGAAGGAAGGGAGTTAGGGGCCCAACTGCAGCCCCACATCCCCCCACCCCCTGCTTGGAAAAGTCAGCTCCCCAGGCATCAAAGAGGGCCCTGTGCCTGGGGAGGCTGGAGCCAGGAACGCTCTGCAAAGTTCACTGCTCCCTGCTCGGGAGGTGGTCACTGGCCCTTTGGGACAAACACACTTTTGTTTTCATCATTCTGAGGTTTTGGTCCCTGGCGGGAGAGCTGCTGTTGGTTCCCATTTCCAGATGCTCCTGTAGCCACTTCTCCCCACCTTCTTACTTCTGCTGGGTGATAGGGGACCAGCTGCCTGGGCCAGGGGATGTTTGTGAGATTTGGGGGAATGTTTCCAGGGGTTTCCAACTACATGGGTTAGGCCAAGCAAACAGAGCTAACATCCTGGGGATAGATGAGGAAGGGACTCTCCAGAAGATAGGACTGGAGGGCAACTGAGACTCCCCAGAGAGAGGGTGAATGGAGCCTGGATAAGCTCAGGGAGGAAGAGCAGAAATTGTCATCCAAGAGGCTTTTGGAGGCTCCCATGCAGCCTGGACCCCTGAGGAAATAGCCAGACCTCAGAATCCATAGGAAGGCGTTGGCGTTGTGGGATCTACGGAGTCTGGGGGTATGTTCTAGCTTCCACATTGACTTGAGTGAGGACACATAAAGAGACAGGACCCAATGCACCTGAGAGCTCACGGGAGCCTAGAACTCACGGAATCCTTCCCAAGGGCCAATCACTGTGCTAGGCGCCGTCCATGCATTGCCCCACTCAGTCCTACTGGGAGTCCTGCTGAAGCACCCCAATTATAACTGGAGGATGCAGACCATCTTTCTCCTGCATCTGTGTATGGATGAAATATCACAGAAATAAAAAATGATGTCGAGCTCATGAACCAGGTAAAGCAGGACTGGCACCCAAATTGATGGTCACTCCTGTCCCCGCCATAGGACTTTCCAGAGTGGATCTGATTGGATGTGTTTCCATGCAAGGGAGATTCTGGGGTTAAATGAGCTCAGGAACTCCAGACGACATTCCTCTCTTGGAGACTCACAAAGGACCCTCGAACCCTGAAGGCCCTGAAAAGTCCTGGAGTAAAGAAGCCTCCCAATCCTGTGTAACCCAAAGCCTCCCAAAACCATTTGCCCTGAAAACCCTTTTTCTAACATAACATTTACTAAAGCTCCCACCATAATGTACTAGAACACCTTTAGGAAATTCTACTAAGGAGCTATCATTCTAGCCTCTGGGGAAAACCTAGCTCTTGTTCCGTCGCCCTCATTTAAATTCTTCCCAATACATGGGCCAAACTGAAATTCAATAAGATGCAGGCATGAAGTCACCCCCAAGTTCCTGGAAAGAGCAGACATGAAGGCAAAAACCCTTCTGAGATGAGATCCTGACCTGGGGATGAGGGAGAAGGGGTGGGTCATCTGAGGTGCTCCCGGGCAGTTCTGAGGAGTCATTCACTCATGAGCCCAGCTGTGCTCAACAAAGCCGCCCCTTCTTAAATCAGACTCCAACTCAACAGGAACAACAGAAATGATTGTATGACTCAGTCTAAACAGGAAAATAAAAACCACCTTAAGAGTGTATAATAGAAGGAATCAAATCATATTTATCTGCAGTTAATGTATACTGGAATACATTTTTAAGGTTAACTTAATACATGTCCTACAAACAGATTGCATTTTCTTTTTTTTCTCCTTGTGCTACACAGTGTGTGCTTATTAGTTATCTATTTTATACATCAGTTCAGTTCAGTTCAGTCGCTCAGTCATGTTCGACTCTTTGCGACCCCATTAATTGCAGCATGCCAGGCCTCCCTGTCCATCACCAACTCCCGGAGTTCATCCAAACTCATGTCCATCGAGTTGGTGATGCCATCCAGCCATCTCATCCTATGTTGATCCCTTCTCCTCCTGCCCCCAATCCCTCCCAGCATCAGAGTCTTTTCCAATGAGTCAACTCTTCGCACCAGGTGGCCAAAGTATTGGAGTTTCAGCTTTAACATCAGTCCTTCCAACGAACACCCAGGGCTGATTTCCTTTAGAATGGACTGGTGGGATCTTCTTGCAGTCCAAGGGACTCTCAAGAGTCTTCTCCAACATCACAGTTCAAAAGCATCAATTCTTCTGCGCTCAGCTTTCTTCACAGTCCAACTCTCACATCCATACATGACCACAGGAAAAACCATAGCCTTGACTAGACGGACCTTTGTTGGCAAAGTAATGTCTCTGCTTTTGAATGTGATATCTAGGTTGGTTATAACTTTCCTTCCAAGGAGCAAGCGTCTTTTAATTTCATGGCTGCAATCACCATCTGCAGTGATTTTGGAGCCCAAAAAAATAAAGTCTGACACTGTTTCCACTGTTTCCCCATCTATTTCCCATGAAGTGATGGGACCAGATGCCATGATTTTCGTTTTCTGAATGTTGAGCTTTAAGCCAACTTTTTCACTCTCTTTCACTTTCATCAAGAGGCTTTTTAGTTCCTCTTCACTTTCTGCCATAAGGGTGGTGTCATCTGCATATCTGAGGTTATTGATATTTCTCTTGGCAATCTTGATTCCAGCTTGTGCTTCTTCCAGCCCTGTGTTTCTCATGATGTACTCATAAGTTAAATAAGCAGGGTGACAACATACAGCCTTGACGTACTCCTTTTCCTTTGGAACCAGTTTGTTGTTCCATGTCCAGTTCTAACTGTTGCTTCCTGACCCGCATATAGGTTTCTCAAGAGGCAGGTCGGGTAATCTGGTATTCCCATCTTTTTCAGAATTTTCCACAGTTTGTTGTGATCCACACAGTCAAAGGCTTTGGCATAGTCAATAAAGCAGAAATAGATGTTTATCTGGAACTCTCTTGCTTTTTTGACGATTCAGCAGATGTTGGCAATTTGATCTCTGGCTCCTCTGCCTTTTCTAAAACCAGCTTGAACCTCTGGAAGTTCACGGTTCACACACAGTAGTGTATATATGTCAATCCCAATCTCCCAATTCATCCACCTTCCTTCCCCTCTTGAGTGTCCATACGTTTGGTCTCTACATCTCTGTCTCTATTTCTGCTTTGAAAATAGGTTTATCTGTACTATTTTTCTAGATTCCACATGTATGCCCTAATACAGGCATCCCAGGTGGCTCAGTGGTAAAGAATCTGCCTCCCAATGCAGGATACGCAGGTTCCATCCCTGGGTCAAGAAGATCCCCTGGAGGAGGAAATGGCAACCCCTTCCAGTATTCTTGCCTGAGAAAGCCCACAGACAGAGGAGCCTGGCAGGTTACAATCCATGGGGTCACAAAAGAGTTGGACACGACTGAGCACAACACAGCAGCAGCAGAGTTAATATACAATATTTGTTTTTCTTTCTCTGATTTACTTCACTCTGTATGACAGAACAGATAAATTCATACAGTCAGAAAGTACATTGGTAGATGCCAGGAACTGGAGTGGGGGTGGGGGTGGGGTTAGTATTTAATGACAGAATTTCTGTTTAGGAAGGTGAAATTTTCAGGAGACAGATAGGGAGAGTACACAATGTGAATGTACTTAGTGCCACTGAGGTGCACAGTTAAATATGGTAAAAGTAATATGTTTTCTATGATGAGACTTTTACCACAATTTTTAAAAAATTAAAAATAATAAAATAATAATAACAGAAACAACACCACCAACAAAAAGAATGTATAATAGAAGGAATTTAATGCAGAGAATTGGTTACATAGGTGATAGAGAAACTGAAAGCCAACTAGGTGGCAGGGAGGTGCCCAGAGGTTGGCAGGGAGGTGCCCAGAGGTTGGCAGGGAGGTGCCCAGAGGCTGGCAGGAAGCCACTGTCACCTCTAGATTGCAGAGAAAAGGACAGGAGGAGGCGGTGTCACTGGAGCCCTGGGGCTAAGTTCTGGCAGAACTGGACTACAGAACGCAGAGGAGTTGGATCCACGGAGGGCAGGCAGCCTCTGCCAGAGAAGCCACCAAGGCAGAAAGGGCAGAGGACAGATACCCAAGTTATCCACCAGGCAGGCTGCCACCAATCCCTCTTACTGGCCCAAACCAGAGGAGCTTGCAAATGCAGCCTGCAGGGGGGTCAGCTCCCAACATGCACACAGTTGTGATTCCAAAAGAGATGTGAGTGCAAACAGACTCAGGACGGGCATGACTCCCAGAGTCAGTATTTCACCTGAGCTCCTAAGTCTCACTCCTCTCTCCCAAGGGCCCCACAGGGAGGGAAAGAGAGGAAGTATTGAGGCTCCTCCAGCTTCAGCCTGACGGCCGTGGGTGTGACAGATCCCTCCTCTGAGCACAGGCAGAGACCCCAAAGACAGACCTGCGTGGGAGTCATCAAGCCACTTGGCAACACTTACAGTACCCAGCTTGCCATCCAGAGCTCTGAGCTCCATGGAAGTTGTGGGTTGGATTTTAAACCCAGCAATGTCCAGGCAGACGGCACCTGAAATCTGACCACACTTGACCCCTGAATCCCAGCTACCCAACCCCAGCCAAAGCCATGGCAAACTTTATCCGTATAGCCTTCATAGTCTCAAATGTTCACCAAAATAATCTGAGCAGCAAAAAGCTGAAAAAAAGGTCGAGGTGGTTAACGCAGGTTGGATTTCCCAGGAAACAGACTCTGAGGTGGGGATTTGTGTGTAGGGAGTGTGTGGGAGTCCAACACCTGCCAGGGAGTGAGGGCCACAGAACTGAGCAGAAGCATTTGAACGGTGATGCAGCCTCAGCAAAGGCCTCAACCCACCCCCTGGGAAGCCCTAGGGCTTGAGTGGGACTGCCGAGAAGGCTTGAATTGAGGCCTTTCACCCTTGCAAGCTGGTCATTGGGGGTGGGCTCCCCTGGGAAGGAGGTATCACCTTGAGTGAGGCAGGTGTCTGCAGCCAAGAGCAGCTCCCAGCAAGGAGCTCAGCAGGGAGCATCACCATTGGAGAAACTAAGGGAAGGAGCACCTCCATCCTGAAGAAGGATCTGGGTACTGCACCACAGCATCCAGTACAGGTGCCCAGAACCAAAAGAACCTTCCAAGCAGAAGGGACCCAAGACTTAGGGAAGTCTTTTGGGAGTCAACTTGTCTTTATGCTTTTGGTGTTGTTTTCTTTATGCATCTCATATACGTTGAAAGGGGACGTGAGGGATACTAGCTGAGCATCTGGGTCAAAGCGTTTCCCATCCACCCATGACACTGGTGATACCTAGAAATTCATCCTGTTGTGTGAAGAAACAGTGTGTCCTGATACACAGGTTATGAATCTGAAGTGTCCTGATAAGAGAAACGTGCCCCTATGTTCATTGCAGCACTATTTACAATAGCCAAGACATGGAAGCAACCTAAATGCCCATTGACAGGTGACGGAGATAGATGTGAATGGAATACTATTCAGCCATAAAAAAGAATGAAATGATGCCATTTGTAGCAAGGTAGGTAGACCTAGAGATGATCACACTAAGTGAAATAGGCCAGACAGAGAAAGACAAATATTATACATTATTTATATGTGCACTCTGGGGGGAAAAAAGATACAAATAAACTTATTTCCAAAACAGAAAGAGACTCACAGACATAGAAAATGAATTTACCACTACCAAAGGGAAAATGAGGGTGGGGGGAGGATAAATTAGGAGCTTGGGATTAACATGTACACATTACTACATATAAAATTGGTTACCAACAAGGACCTGTTGGTTACCAATAAGCAACTGTATAGCACAAGGAACTATACTCAATATTGTGTAATAATCTATAAGGGAAAAGATTCTGAAAATAATATATATACATATTATATAACAGCTGTGCTATACACCTGAAACTAACATGATATTGTAAATATCAACTATACTTTAAAAAAATTTTAATTAATATAAACAGTTAATATTACAAATAAACTGATAGGGTCCATTTTACAAGTTCAAATAAACGTGGAGTAAAATGAAATCTGAACAAAAGGGGGGTGATGTGGGTTTCAGAGTCACTAGCCAAAATCTCTTCTTTCAAACACCAATTAGCCAGCAAAACCAGCTCTTTATCAATGACACTCCTGGTTTGTGCAAATAAAATCATGTCAGTGGCATCCAGGAAAATGCTGCTCTTTCTTTTTCTTTGGAGACAAGGGGACAGGCTTCCAGCCACCTAGAAGCCAGAATGAGCATCTTCAGAGAAATTAGTATAATGAGTGGGTCAGTACTTACTACTGTTCTAGCTCTGATCAGTCACGAGACTGGTCCTCCTGACCCCCCTCTTCGACTTGTAGCAAAAACTGGTCAGTCTTGACCCAACACAATGGCTTCTGTACATGAAGATTCCAGACTACAGCCTTAAGAACACACAGCTCTTTTCATAAGGATATTTTTCAGGCCAGAAGATATCTGGAAGTGACACTGTCATATGAAAACCTAAACCATCTATGACTCTCCAAACCACACCCCCTGTGCCACAGCCCCATCAAGCCAGCCATGGTCCAACCATAAGAAAGGAAGTTAGCAGAGAGGTGCCCTCTCTCTGTTACACAGGCCACCGGCAGCATGGAGAAAGAAAGTCACCGCATCAGAAACACAGTTGACATCGGTGCTATATTTGAAATTTGAACTTTTCAGACCAAGCCTGGGAATTTTCTGCGGTTGGCAGTAAAAGAAGTGACCCCCCCCCCCCGCCCCGCCCCCGGCCAGTGCCGAGGTGTAAGACTTGATTGTCAAGCCACATGCACAGAGAAGAGATGCAACAGGAGACAAGGCTCGCCCTTCATTCAGCCGTCTGGTCACTGAGCACTTTCTGTGAGGGGGGCGCTTGGAACAGAGCGGTGAGCAGAGACACAGGGGCCTTCCCTCCTGGAGCTCAGAGTCAGGGCAACACAGACTGGAAAAACTAGCATCGCAAATAAAGGGAGTAAATGCCTCGAGAAGCACCACCCGGGAATGTGAGAGCTCATAGCAGCAAACCTGATCCAGCCTGGAGAGTCAGAGACGAGGGCACACAGACTCTCACTAGCTAAGGGCTGCCCCACATATTTCTCTATTTGTTGCCATCATATATGTGTGCACATATGTTTATATAATACACACACACTAAGCATAGATTCTTGAGTTAGCCATGGAGTAACCTGAATATCATTCTCATTCCAGAGCAGATTGTGCTAGTCTCAGTTAACCTTGTTGTTGACATAGTTTTTAACTGAAGTATGAAAGTGAGAGTAAAAGTGAAATTCAGTCGTGTCTGACTCTTTGCAACCCCATGGGTGATACAGTCCATGGAGTTCTCCAGGCCAGAATACTGGAGTGGGTAGCTGTTCCCTTCTCCAGGGGAATCTTTCCAACCCAGGGATTGTAAACAGGTCTCCCACACTGCAGGCAAATTCTTTAGTGTCTGAGCCACCAGGGAAGCCCAAGAATGCTGGGGTGGGTAGCCTATTATTGGTTTAAAATATTGTGTTAGTTTCAGGTGTATAGCAAAGTGATTCAGTCACACATGCAGTGTTAGTCGCTCAGTCGTGTCCAGCACATTGTGACCCCATGGACTTCAGCCTGTCAGGTTTCTCTGTCCATGGGATTTCCCATGCAAGAATACTGGGGTGGGTTGCCATTTCCTACAGTCAGGAGATTTTCTAGACCCAGGGACTGAACCCAGGTCTCCTGCATTACAGGCAGATTCTTTACCATCTGAGCCACCAGGGAGATTCTTTTCCATTATAGGTTATTACAAGACATTGAATACAGTTTCCTGTGCTATACATTAGGTCCTTGCTATTTATCTATTTTATATATAGTTCTGTGTATCTGGTGGCTCAGACGGTAAAGCATCTGCCTACAATGCGGGAGACCTGGGTTCGATCCTGGGTCAGGAAGATCCTCTGGAGAAGGAAATGGCAACCCACTTCAGTACTCTTGCCTGGAGAATCCCATGGATGGAGGAGCTTGGTGGGCTATAGTCCATGGGGTCACAGAGTCAGACACGACTGAACGATTTCACCACTACTTCACTACTGTGTATCTACTAATCCCAAACTCCTAATTTATCTTTGGCCCCCTTTTCCCTATGAATAAATTTGTTTTCTATGTCTGTGAGTCTATTTCTGTTTGGTAAATAAGTTAATTTGTATCATTTTTCTAGGTTACACATGTAAATAATATGAGACGATATGTGTCTTTCTCTAATCCTGCTGTTGACTTAGCGAGCTCCTTCAGATATTGGTGATGATTGTCCCTGTCCAGAGTGAGCTGGGCAGGTCAGCATCCTTATCCAGGACAGAACCTTAGCCGGGGAGCATCCTGTCCCAATGCACCTGCTTTGGAGAGGGTGTAAGAATTTGGATGGGGATGGGCCTGCAGGCCTGTGAGAAAGACCCTGCAAGCCTCACCGCATATGTGGTGTGTGCGTGTGTGGACATAGGTGAGTGCATACATGTGAGTCTGTGTGTCATGTGAGCTCACATGCAGAGGTGTGGATGCTCCATGTTCTGCTGAGGCAGGCGGTAGAGGGAAGCACCTCATTTTCCTGGATCGGCAGTTTTGTGGCTCAGCGCCTCTGGGAGTTGGGCACTTTCTGCCTGCCCTGGTGTTCCTTACAGCCGTTTCGCCTGCAGCAGTCACACTGTTGAAAAATCTGGGTCCCTCTGACTGCTCAGAGACTGTGCAAAGGCAAACAAGTAGGATTCGTGGCCATTTTGCAATTCTTGCTCATTAGACATGTCTGGGGCCTTGCGAGTGAGCTCTGAGGATAAATAAGTATAAATATTATATTTGCCTCCAGGTTATCTTTAAAAATGTATTTCCCTCTCCCTCTCCCTGCCCCCCCCCCCCCCACCAAGCCCCCACGAACAACTGTCAGTGCCTCCAGAAAACTCCTGGGTATGGGAAGTGCCATCGTGAGAGTCTAGGGTCTTCGCAAGCCGTTTGTTTCCCAGGGCTGGGACCCGTCGCCCAGCCCATGGGGTGGCCACAGGCCCCAGGGCACCCCATGAGATTCTTGTTGCCCCCTGGGGGCAGAGCATGAAGGTCCCCTATGTCCTGAGAGTCGGAGCTACCCAGCAAGCCTCCCACACAGAGGACCAGGGGCTTCTTCCTCACCAGTTGTGCCCGCCAGCACAGGCAGAGCCCAGAGTCACGTGTGCTAACCCTCAGCTAACAAGGCCACAGTGCCCAGAAGCGATTTAGACTCCCACACCTGGAAGAGAAGCTCCAGGCCCTTCCCATGTGTGGGCCATTCAGTGTTAAAAGAGAAAACCGACTCCTGCAACTCAAGGCAAAGGGGAGATTTGCGGGAAGTGTATGGGAATTCTGTTCTCTTCCCCCAGGATCTAATGACTGCAGTGTTTTCCAGGGTGGGATTCAGGAAGTGGTATTTTTAGAAAGATGCTGAGTGATACTGGTGTTCAGCTAGAGTTGAGAGCTCCTGACGTGGAGTGAGAAGCAACAGAGGGCAGAGCCCTGCCCCTCAAGCTTTGGACAGCTGTGAGCATCAGAATCTGCACTGGGGCAAAGAACTTTCTCTGATCCCCTCCATCCTCTCCAGTTACAGCAAAGTCTCAGCCCTCTCTACCCATGATAGCTTTTCAATGGTCTAAAAAAAAAAAAAGAATCCCCTGCATGGATCTTCTCCAGGCTGAGCTGCCTCAGACCTGCCTCACAGAACAATATTTCCAGTTCTCCCACTGACCCCAGCATCCTTCATGGGAGACCCTGGGCCACTGTCACCTAAAATGCAAGGCACGGTGGGATCCTCTCAGTGTCTAGCCAGAATAGCAGGTCATGGGCTGCCCCAACCGTGGAGACTGTCCATTCTCCCTTCTGCCTGTCCTGGTAAAGAGACCTTCTTGGGCTCTATGTGAGATGGGATGGCACTCCCCCTTATCAGCATGAAAAGTGCCCCCAACTGCATAACAATAATAGCTACAGTTTGTTGAATACTTCCTGTGAACCACCTGTTCTACAGATTGCTTTACAATGATTTATTTAATCTCTACTAAAGTAGTGATAACACTATTATCATTTTGCAGATAAGGAAACTGAGGCTCCAAGGATAACCAGCCTAAGGTCCCACAGCTTAAACCCAGGTCCTTTTCTTGACCACCAGCTCTATATTGCCCCAAAAATCTTCTTGAAGCAACTGAGTTCAGCTGCCTACCTGGACTGCCCCACCCCACCCCACCTAGTGACACTATAGGGATGGCAGCTTCAGAGTCTCCACATGGAGATTAGAACTTCTCTGGAATCCTGAAAATAGATGAAGCGTCCCTACTTACTGGAACATGACTGGTCTACACCTATTATCTAACCCCAGACCCGTGTCGTTTGACTTGCTGGGCTCTCTGTGGTATGACCAGAAATCATGGGCTACATCAAGCCTGAAAACAGAACTGGATAGTAAGATGAGAAGAGGTTCAGAGATGGAAGACTCCCTAGAAATCACCCAGTCCAACCCCCTCATCATACAGGAGAAAACCAGCCCTGGAGAAGGAAAGAGTTCTTCTGACTTTAAGAGCTACTTAAAGCAGAAATGGCAATGGCTCTCATCTCATATACCAACTCTTGCTAGTTAGCTGCCTTTGAGTATTTTGTTGGGAACACTTCTGGCGCCATATCTGGGTTCAACGGGAAGGAATGCATAGTTAATAGGCAATGACAAACATGGCTTCAGGAAGAAGTAATGGTAGCCAGCATGCCAGGTAATTTTCTAGAAAATTCTGTTCTAGAAAGTTGTAAAACAAATATACCTCAAAGTGTCTCAGTGATTGTCCTAGGCATAATATATTTGGTTGCCAAGACTAGAAACTCACTCATTAGCTTAAGTAAAGGGGAACTGGTTGTCAAGATACGACAGGCAATCTCATAGGCCAGACAGAAAACAGGGCATCCGGCCCGCAAGGGTCAGGAGTGGAAATGTAACCACAGGGACACAGGCCATGCTCCTTGCCTCTTAAAGACACATGTGGCAGAAACTATTGGTTGTCTATACAGTAGTGACTCCACCACCTTCTTAGGCACCAACAGTCAGAGTTTGTTCAGAAATCAGACAGTACTGAGTCCAGCCCAAGAGATGCACCATGATCAGTCCAAATGAGTCTTGATAATCCTATTTCCCTTTGCCAGTGATTCCCTTTGCAGGAACTGATTAATCCCACTTCTGCTCAATGACACAGAAGGAAGCCTGCAGGGGGCTCAATGAAACAAAAAAACACAACGGGGAAGCTTCTCCCTTCCTTCCTGCCTTAGATGTAGCCATGTAGGTTGTTGTCATGTGATTGGTCCAGATTGGTCAGGTGTTTAGCCCTGGTCCAATCATCTATGAGCAGGTGTGGCTAGGCTGTGCAGCCATCTTACCAAGACAAGAGGAGCCATTACCTACATTCTGAGGGTAGCAGAGTGGAGAGCTGGGAAGAAACTTGAGATTTTTGAGTCACCTCTAGAACCTCCCTCCTATCCCCCATCCCACCCCTCTAGGTCATCACAGAGCACTGAGCTGAGCTCTCTGTGTTATACGCAGCTGCTCACTAGCTAGCTGTTTTACACATGGCTATGCCACTCTCTGGAGAAGACAATGGCACCCCACTCCAACACTCTTGCCTGGAAAATCCCATGGGCAGAGGAGCCTGGTAGGCTGCAGTCCACGGGGTCTCTAGGAGTTGCACACGACTTAGCAACTTCACCTTCACTTTTCACTTTCATGCATCGGAGAAGGAAATAGCAACCCACTCCAGTGTTCTTGCCTGGAGAATCCCAGGGACGGGGGAGCCTGGTGGGCTGCTGTCTATGGGGTCGCACAGAGTCGGACACGACTGAAGCGACTTAGCAGCAGCAGCATGCTGCTCTCTCAATTCATCTCACCCTCTCTCTGCATCATTCGCCGTGTCTGTAAGTCTGCTCTCTACATCTGTGCCTCTGTTCCTGCCCTGCAAATAGGTTCATCAGTACCATTTTATAGATTCCATATATATATATATATACCCATTAATATCCGATATTTGTTTTTCTCTTTCTGACTTCACTTTATAAGACAGACTCTAGGTTTATCCACATCTCTACAAATGATGTAACAATTCTTAACAATAAAACACCCATCATAATTTATTTCATCCGCTCCACACCTCAATGTCCCCATCTGTAAACTGTGAATAGCAGTAAGATTGACTTAGGACTTAAGGATATAATGCATATAAAACGCTTAGGACAGTGCCTTGCACAATTGTTAGCACTTGTTACCATTAAAAATCATTATTTGGATAAAATGATACTGTTATCTGATTTTAAATATTTCAATGCTTCTCCACCCACCAAAAAGTGGGGAGGCAGATGAGAAACAAGAAATGTAGAATGCTGATAATTGTCAAAGATAAGATCATGGTTACATAGGAGTTCCTCGTGTTGTTTTCTCTTCTCTTGAATGTTTTAAAACTTCATAATAAAAAGTTTAAAAATTAAAAAAAATCATTATTATTTGTGCTAGCTTGTCTCCAAGAGAGCCACCATGAAGTCTTTCCCTCTGTTTACCACTGATATTTCCCCACCTAGAGATAGAGTCCATTCCTACCAACCCTTGAATCTAGGCTGGCCTGTGATTGCTTGAAGCGATAAAATAGGGTTGAAATGATACTGTGCCAGTTTGAAGACTGGCCTTTAAGAATACTGGCAAAGTTTGCTTCCCTTCTCTTCAGGCACTTGCTGTTAGGACAGCTCACTTGAAGCCCAGCCACCATGCAGTAAGAAGCTCCAGCCACACAGAGGAGACATCTGTAGGTACTCCAGGCAATAGCCCCAGTAGAGCTCCTTAGCCTACAGTCAGCATCAATTGCTCACCAGTGTGTACACCATCTTGGACAGCTAGCCCAGCTGAGCTTTGAGATGACACCATCCTCAGCCACACTCTGATTAGAACAATATGAGAGACCCCAATAAGAGCCACCTAGCCAAGTCCAATCAACCCACAGGTAATAATAAACTGTTCTATGCCACTAAGTTTTTGGCTGGTCTGTTACGTAGCAATTGGTAACCAAAATATTATCAAAATAAACATTATCTCTACTTCTTTGTGCTTCCCTGTAACTCCTACTTGTGTGTGGATGGAGTGTGTCACAGAAGCAAGTGAACAAACTGGAGCACTCACCTTTGACCTCAATTCTAGATGACTTTTCAGTGCTAGTGCCTGTAATACTGTCTTACTGATTTAATCCCTAAGTCTCAGTTTCAAATTCCTATGAGAAAAAAACCTGATAAGTCACATTGAGTTAAGTGTTCACCCCTGTAAAATCATTTATGATCAAAAATGAAGGTCACATACTGTCTAATACTATATGGGTATGGGGAAAAAATCCCTAAGAAAGGTAGGTGATATGGAGAAAATATGGTGAAAAGAAGAGAAGCGAAAAGCAAAGGAGAAAAGGAAAGCTATAAGCATCTGAATGCAGAGTTCCAAAGAATAGCAAAGAGAGATTAGAAAGCCTTTCTCGGTGATCAATGCAAAGAAATAGAGGAAAACAACAGAATGGGAAAGACTAGAGATCTCTCCAAGAAAATTAGAGATACCAAGGGAACATTTCATGCAAAGATGGGCTCGATAAAGGACAGAAATGGTATGGACCTAACAGAAGCAGAAGATATTAAGAAGAGGTGGCAAGAATACACAGAAGAACTGTACAAAAAAGATCTTCACGACCCAGATAATCACGATGGTGTGATCACTTACCTAGAGCCAGACATCCTGGAATGTGAAGTCAAGTGGGCCTTAGAAAGCATCACTACAAACAAAGCTAGTAGAGGTGATGGAGTTCCAGTTGAGCTATTTCAAATCCTGAAAGATGATGCTGTGAAAGTGTTGCACTCAATATGCCAGCAAATTTGGAAAACTCAGCAGTGGCCACAGCACTGGAAAAGCTCAGTTTTCATTCCAATCCCTAAGAAAGGCAATGCCAAAGAATGTTCAAACTACCACGCAACTGCACTCATCTCACATGCTAGTAAAGTAATGCTCAAAATTCTCCAAGCCAGGCTTCAGCAATACGTGAACCATGAACTTTCAGATGTTCAAGCTGGTTTTAGAAAAGGCAGAGGAACCAGAGATCGAATTGCCAACATCCACTGGATCATCAAAAAGGCAAGAGAGTTTCAGAAAAACATCTATTTCTGCTTTTACTCTGCCAAAGCCTTTGACTGTGTAGATCACAATAAACTGTGGAAAATTCTGAAAGAGATGGGAATACCAGACCACCTGACCTGCCTCTTGACAAACCTGTATGCAGGCCAGGAAGCAACAGTTAGAACTGGACATGGAACAACAGATTGGTTCCAGATAGGAAAAGGAGTATGTCAAGGCTGTATATTGTCACCCTGCTTATTTGACTTCTATGCAGAGTACATCATGAGAAACACAGGGCTGGATGAAGCACAAGCTGGAATCAAGATTGCAGGGAGAAATATCAATAGCCTCACATATGCAGATGACACCACCCTTATGGCAGAAAAGTGAAGAACTAAAGAGCCTCTTGATGAAACTGAAAGAAGAGAGTGAAAAAGTTGGCTTAAAGCTCAACATTCAGAAAACTAAGATCATGGCATCCGGTCCCATCATTTCATGGGAAATAGATGGGGAAACAGTGGAAACAGTGGCAGACTCTATTTTGGGGGGGCTCCAAAATAACTGCAGATGGTGATTGCAGCCATGAAATTAAAAGACGCTTACTCCTTAGAAGGAAACTTATGACCAACCTAGACAGCATATTAAAAAGCAGAGACATTACTTTGTCAACAAAGGTCCGTCTAGTCAAGGCTATGGTTTTTCCTGTGGTCATGTATGGATGTGAGAGTTGGACTATGAAGAAAGCTGAATGCCGAAGAATTGATGCTTTTGAACTGTGGTGTTGGAGAAGACTCTTGAGAGTTCCTTGGACTACACAGAGATCCAACCAGTCCATCCTAAAGGAGATCAGTTCTGGGTGTTCATTGAAGGACTGATGTTGAAGCTGAAACTCCAATACTTTGGCCACCTGATGCAAAGAGCTGACTCATTTGAAAAGACCCTGATGCAGGGAAAGATTGAGGGCAGGAGGAGAAGGGGATGACAGAGGATGAGATGGTTGGATGGCATCATCGGCTCAATGGACATGAGTTTGAGTAAACTCTGGGGGTGGGTGATGGACACGGAGGACTGGCGTGCTGCGGTTCATGGGGTCGCAAAGAGTCAGACATGACTGAGCGACTGAACTGAACTGAATGGAAAAAATAATGGGTGCCTCGTAAGTTCCACATGATGGCAAGATGGCTGCAGCAGCTCCAGCCACTGCATCTTCTTGGATCGAGTGCAGTGAAAGAGAACCAGACCCTTCCAGTAACTCCTCCAAAAGTCCTGAATCAACTGCAATTGATTTGCAACCAAGATGCTTTGATTGGACAGGCCTGGGTCATAGACTACACTTGTGAAGCCTAGAGCTGCTTCAGAAGAAAGGGTGAATGAATGCTTGTGCGTGTGTGTGTGTGTGGAGGCTGAAGGGGATAAATAATAAATCTCCACCATACACAGCAAATATCAATGGAGATACCAAGGAACTTCAAGAGGGAGAAGGGAGTGTTCTGAGTAATGGACATTTTGATCCAGTTACTGGCAGGCACCGCTGCTTTATAAATGAGAGTTGACCTCCTTCACCTCTTAGACAAACTTCACCAATCTGAGTCTTCTTTTCCGCAGGCTATGAATTCCTGCTGCCTCTATCCTTCCACATGGACCTCAGTCACACTGGGCCATGGTTGCCAGGCCAGTGTTCTGTCTCCACAAGTGGCAGCTGCCAGCGGTGCTGCCTGGACACCTCTTCAACACTAACTATAGCCACCATAATATCTTCTCCAGAAATCCACATGGTCCTGTCAGGGTCTCCTGGGATAGGGTGGTGGGGTGAGGGAGTGGGGAGGGGCAAGTACTTACTTTTTTTAAGAAATATATGTATTTCTTTGGCTTCCTTGGGTCTTGGTTGTGGCATGCAGGATCTTCACTGCATCATGCGGAATCTATGTTGCGATGCATCCTTGGGATCACAAAGAGTCAGACAACTTAGTGGCTGAACAGCAACAACTCAGTCTCTCTAGTTGCGCCGGCTTAGTTACGTCATGGCACGCGGGAACTTAGTTCCCCAACAAGAAACTGAACCTGCATCCCCTGCACTGTAAGGTGGATTCTTAACCACTGAACCACAGGGAAGTCCCTACCTTATTCTTTCTACTTCTGGCTATTTCTCTCTCCCTCAGGGTTCTTTATTTGCATTTCCACCTGGAACAGGTTGTTAACTGCCCTCCAGTGACGTCAGTTGGACATCATGCTTGACTCCTTAGGACTGACAATTACCTTCCATGGAACGAACAGGCATCCTTAGCAGCCATTTTGGAAGGACTGGGGAGAAGTAGGCATCAGAGAAACCCCACCTTCTGCCCCGGCCTCAGAGTCATTCATCAGAGGCTGACATTCCCTTCGTTGCTGGCCCAGGGCCAGGGAAGTGAGTGGCTTATTTCTGTTGCCTGACAGTTTGAGTCCATATGCAAACCAGCGGGCTGGGTCTATAAATAAGATATTATAGTTAAATCAATATTGATTATTAGGAGTTAGTGTTATATTTAAAGCCATAAAACTGAATAAATATTATGGTAAAAGTATCCTAAATCTCATGGGCAAAATCACTGAGCAAAGCAGAGACATGGGCCTTGGATTGATGGAGCCATGACCCCATTTCCCCACCCCCTAAAAGATGCCATCAGGCAGATGGCTGGCCCTGATAGAAGTAAGGGGCAGGCAACGACGGGACAACAGCAATGTCCTTCAACCTCCCTCTCAGCCACATTCTTGACTTTATTCAGATCTTGTTACGTATCATTTGAGATACACTCAGCTGACTCTCAAGAATGGTGCTGAAAGTGTAGCTTACTCACAATCATGACGATTGTATTCACCAAATATATTTTTCTTAAAAAAATAAACTTTTCTTCTGATTTAAAAGTATTTTGTGTTTATTACAGAAACAACAGAAAAGGCAAGATGAGCAAAAAGAAGAAACTAAAATCCACCCAGCATCCTACTCCCCAGAGATAATCACTGCTGGCATTTTGGCACCTACTCTGCCAGTCATTTCTCTGTTGTGCGTGTGTGTGTGCGTGTAAATTTTTAATAGGCTTGGAAATAGCCAGGCTGTTTTGCAATCTGGACAGATTACATTCTATTGTATGTATTAAAATTTATTTACTCAATCCCTTATTGCTATATGTTTAGATTGTTTTCAATGCTAATTCAATTACTTTTCAGTTTTGTTCATTCATTTTGTAAGTAGGACTAAAAGGTGCTTATCTTGAGGAAATAAGCCTTTATTTTTCCAGTTAACTACGAGGAACGAAGGCTGAGATGGGAGCACAGTTCTGGTAGAACACAGGAAGTCACTGAATTCCTGCCTGCAGCGTGGAGCAGAAGCAGGCAGCGACCAGCCCCAGGGGACAGAGGCCAGAAGGCCTCCCCCATCAGTCTCTGCCACATATCTCCCTGCCTGGCAGAACCGGGAGTCCTCTGGAGGCCTTGTACTGCCCCATCTCAGAACTGCTCGGTCTGGAGAATTTGGAGGTGCTCTCTCCCGGTGAGGATGGGCTAGAAATAGTCAACGTTGAACAAAGTCTTGGCAGGAACTAATTCCCCACGTCCTCATCTGTTTGGAGGGCTGGGAGGAAAAGGCGACCAAAAGTCAGCCAGTCACTGACTCCCGAGACGCCGAGACTTGAGTCACTGACTCCCGAGACGCCGAGCCTTGAGCAAATGTGGATCACAAAGCCATTGGAGGCTAATTTCAACAGCGGCAGAAACAGCCATGGCACCGCCAGCCGCATCCCCTCCCATCTGCTCTTGCTGAGGACCAGGTTCTCAGCTTCCTGCTTCCTGAATCCCAGGCTGCCAGAGCCTCCTCAGTTCCTGCCTTTTCCAGGCCTGGTCCCCCAGCCTCCTATTGATTAGTTGTTGTTGTTGAGTCACTCAGTCATGTCGACTCTTTGTGACCCCATGGACTGCAACACACCAGGCCTCCTTGTCCTTCACTATCTCCTGGAGCTTGCTCAAATTCATATCCATTGAGTCAGTAATGCCATCCAACCATCTCATCCTCTGTTACCCCCTTCTCCTCCTGCCTTCAGTCTTTCCCAGTATCAGGATCTTTTTCAGTGAGTCAGCTCTTCGCAACAGGTGGCCAAAGTATTGGAGCTTCAGCTTCTGAATTAATTCTAATGCTCACATATAAAAATGCTAACTGAAATCTACTTCATCCCCACTCCACTCACTCATCCTTCAAGGCTCAGATCAAATGTCACCTCCTCAGTTGAAGCCTTCACCAGCTGCCCTAAAGGTAGTCACTATTTCTGAGTTCTTCCAGAGCCCTTTTCTCATAACTCTTACAGCACTTATTTTATCCTGCCTGATTTGAAAGGCAATTTTTAACATGACACAAAGCCTAGGTTGTGTCTCACACCATAACCTTCAGAGCTTGTTGAATGAATTAACAAGTGAACAATAAACATATATATCTGTGAAACTAAGACTAACGGACTTTGTGTTCAGTCATCAGTGGATGGTTAACAGAGTGTTGTTCAGTATTTCTTTTGAATCAAAAGTCACAAGCATTTCCATCTTTTGTGATGTAAATAGTGCAATAGTCCTGATCAGCTGGGGACACATGAACATTGAATTGTAGGTGTTTGCTAGTGCTTTTCACTTGCATCAGACATTAGCACCTGGCTATTGTTAAACCCAAGTTATGCCTCTGGTCCCTCTGTGATTCTGTATCAGTCATCATAAACTGACCACCTGCAGGCCAAGTGCCTCCTACAGCCTTGTTTGGCCCACACTGGCAACTTTTTTTTTCCAACTGATTAGTTACCAACATTTAAAATTCAGATGACACATACAATTTCAGAATTTGACTTTTCCTGAATACTCAGAGGACCCAGCAACACCAGTTTCCTCTTCCTACACTTCAACAATCTGTTGGTGCCAAGCAGTGGCTTCCCCACCTGTCCGCCCCTTACTCTCACCCTTTGTATAGAACACAGACTCCCCAAAGTCCCCACAAAGCCCACTTCGCTTAGTACGTGCCTGGTCCCTGAAGACATCAGTACTCTCAGTCTCTGTTCAAGAGACTGGTCATTAGAGGTGGAAAAATGGCTGGATGAGGGGTTTACTGAAAGTCAATGTCTTCAGAGTTTGAATCAGAGTTTGAATCAGAGTTTCTAGGGTATCATAGTCATAGTCAGAAAAAGTCATCTTTAGAAGATTCTAGAAAACTATCCTCCTCCTTTCCATCCCCAACTTTCTCCTTGGAGGACTCATCTGCTTCTGTGAAACTAAAACCAAGCTCCTCTTTCCTTCTTTAGTCTCCAGAATCAACCCTTCCCACAGGCTCAAGAGGGCAATTCTGATACCCAGGGTCTCCAAAGTTCAAAAAGGAGCCATTTCAGGCCAGCCTCCCATTTGGCCACCTTGGGATGTAAACCACAGCCCACTGGGTACCACAGGCCTCCTCAGTCTTCAGGGCTGTGTGAGGGGCCTCTCCCACCACCTGCCTGGCTAAGTCGGGGCAACAGAGATGAGGGCAAATGGCTCTCTGGCCTGACTGCTCTCTGGACAAAGCGCAGTTGGAGGTGGGAGACTACACCTGGCTGGGTTCAACCTCCTGCTCATGGCTCAGCTCAGTATCAGGGTTCCACACCAGGTCAGGCTACCTCTGTACAAGACAAGTTTGACCCTCTGCCCCTTTCTGAGCTAGCCTTCTCAGAGCAGGGGGATTGGAAGGAGATGGAATTCTTGTCCATGGCCCTCTTTTTTTCTCTGACAGAGGCACAGGGTGGCAGGAGGAGAGGGGTTTTTTTTGTTATTGTTTCTTTTGGGGGGGTTATTGAAGCAGAGTTGGTTTACAATGTTGTCTTAGTTTCAGGTGTACAGCAAAGTGAATCAGTTACACGTTTACACATAACCACTCTTTTCTTAGATTCTTTTCCCATATCAGCCGTTACAGAATATTGAGTCGAGTTCCCTGTGCTACACGGTAGGTCCATGCTGCTGCTGCTGCTGCTGCTAAGTCGCTTCAGTCGTGTCCGACTCTGTGCGACCCCAGAGACAGAAGCCCACCAGGCTCCCCCGTCCCTGGGATTCTCCAGGCAAGAACACTGGAGTGGGTTGCCATTTCCTTCTCCAATGCAAGAAAGTGAAAAGTGAAAGTGAAGTCGCTCAGTCGTGTCCCACTCTTAGTGACCCCATGGACTGCAGCCCACCAGGCTCCTCCATCCATGGGATTTTCCAGGCAAGAGTACTGGAGTGGGGTGCCACTGCCTTCTCTGATACGGTAGGTCCATATGAGTTATCTATTTTATACATTGGTGTTGTTTTAGTCACTAAGTTGTGTCTGATTCTTGTGACTCCATGGACTGTAGCCCACCAGGCTCCTCTATCTATGGGATTTCCGAGGCAAAAATACAGGAGTGGGTTGCCATTTCTTTCTCCAGATCTTCCTGATCCAGGGATCGAGCCCACATCTCCTGCATTGCCTGGAGGATTCTTTACCACTGAGACACCAAGGAAGCCCATTTTATGTATAGTAGTGTATATACGCCACCCCAATCCATCCCACCCCCACTTCCCCTCTCGGTGTCCATATGTTTGTTCTCTTCATCTGTGTCTCTATTTCTGATTTGCAAATAAATTCATCTATACCATTTTTCTAGATTCCACACATCAATATATGTGTTAATACATGATATTTGTTGGAGGGTCTTAAAGAGACAGGCTTGCTTCTTCTTTCTCTCACCGCTCCCTATACCCAATCCATCAGCAAGCCCTGTTGTCTCTGCTCCAAGACAAATACTGACCACATCTCTTCCTATCCATTTCTACCACCTTCATCCCAGACACACTATTGCAACAGTCTCCTAACCATCCACCTGTCTACACACTATACCTCACACCACTCATTCTCAACACAGCAGCCACAGTGAGCCATCTAAACTGTAAATCAGATCCCATTTGCTTAAAACCCTTCCCAAGGCTTCTCATAATGCTTAGAATACATTCTCTGCCATGACCTGCAAGACCCAGTTTGCTGTGGCCTTCACCTACCTCTTGAGATGCATTTTCTATTGTGACTCTGCAAATTCAGACTGTAGCCCGCCAGGCTCCTCTGTCTGTGGAATTCTCCAGGCAAGAATAGTGGAGTGGGTTGCCATTTCCTTCTCCAGGGAATCTTCCTGACCCAGGGATCGAACCCAGGTCTCCTGTATTGCAAGCAGAAGTTTTACCATCTGAGCTACTAGGGAAGCATTTTCTATTGGTCTTCCCTAAATTCATCACACTCAGGCCTTTTTTGTTCCTTGAACCCAGCCAGGCTTATCCCTAGCCCAGTCTCCCTCTGCTTGGAACACTCACAGATCTCAGCCCAAAAGTCGCCTGCTCAGGAAGCCCTTCTTGACCACCACTACCCCCACCCCCTGCCCCCATCTAAAGGAATTCACCTGTGGTCACTTTCATGTACATCACCCAATTTCATTTTCCTCACAGATCTAATATTTGAAATTATCTTTTTTAATTGTGTGCTCTCTTGTCTATATTTTTAGCGTCTCCTCCTACTAAGAATCTTTGTCCAGGAGAACTAAATGCCTGCCTTGTTTGATACTATTTCCCCCAGTGAGCAGCACATAGTAATATGCAATAAATTGTTGTTGAATTAATTAACTAGTTAATTATCCAGGTGAGAGATGATAGGGACATAAACTAAGGCGGTTGCATAGAGAGTGAAATGGAGAGAAAAATTGTGAGAGGTATTTAAGAACCAGAATCAACAGGGCCAATTTTAAATAAGAGATGAGACAGCAGAAGCCTCCGGCTCTAACAGCCTGGTGGGTGGTGAAATAATTCATCAATATCAGTAATTTATGGGAAGAAGCATGTTTGGAGGAGACCATAATGAGTTCAACAATGAGAAGTTGATTTCAAGGTACCCGCAGGACTTCCAGATGATGTCCAGGTGTATATACATTTTGGAGAATTAAAACAAGATTTTGGCAGCTGGTTGAGATTTGGGGAAATCATGGGTGGCAGGTAAGTGGTAGGTAGTTAGAGCTGTGATCTGCCCTGAGTCCAATAAGAAGAGGACCTAGGATGCAGCCCTGGTTCATTCAAAATGTAACCGGATCGACAAAGCAGAAGCAGAAAAGGACCCTGAGGATTGTCTGGAGAGAGAGGAGAAGAGCCAGGAGAGTATTATTAGGGAGAAATATTTCAAGGAGAAGAGAGCAGCCAACAGTTTCAAAGGCAAGAGGGATCCTGAAGATACAGACTGGAAGGTATTGGCCTTGCAATTTAGGGGTCACTAGAAGCCTCCTTGGGCTTCCCTCATAGCTCAGTTGGTAAAGAGTCTGGCTGCAACGTGGGAGACCTGGGTTCAATCCCTGGGTTGGGAAGATCCCCTGGAGAAGGGAAAGACTACCCATGCTCTGCATGGGATTACAAGGAGTTGGACATGACTGAGTGACTTTCACTTTCACTTTCAGAGGCTTCCTTAGAGTAGTTTCAGTGGTGTTCTTGATGGACACCAGATTGGAGTGAGTTGAGGAGTGAATGAGAAAGACGTTCATGAGACAATGATGGAGTAGAAATTTCTCCAATCAATCTGGCTTTGAGTAGAAAGTCGAAGTTGTGGTAATAGCCAGGGAAGGACAAAGGGTCAAGGAACGATTTTTCACTGGAGGTGACTGACCTATATGTAGCCCAAACCTGTGATTATATGTGAGTCTATAACATGGTTTGAGGTCTTTCCCAAAGAGCTGCTAATTGCCCTGCAAAATCGCTGAATGCAGTGTGTTCTAGGTACCCAGTGATATTCGTAATATTAATGACTGTAGAAACTGCCCAGGAAAAGAAGCCCTTGAGCCCAGTACCAAGCTTCTCCCCCAGCATGGGAGAGTAAAAAGAGCAGAGGGCTGTGAGAAAGAGGTAGGGAGTGATGTCATGGATAATACAACCTTTTTTATATTACTTATTGGCTGTTCTGTCTTCGCTGCTGCCCACAGCCTTCTCCAGCTGCAGCGTGCAGTCTTCTCATTGCGGTGGCTTCTCTTGTTGCTGCACAGGCTCTAGGGCGAGCAGGTGTCAGAAGCTGTGGCGCGCGGGCTCTAGGGCGCAGGCTCAGTCGCTGGCACGTGTGGCCTTAGTTGCTCTGCATCATGTGCAGTCTTCCCAGACCAGGTATTGAACTTGTGTCCCTTGCATTGCAAGGTGGATTCTTAACCACTGGACCACCACGGAAACTCATGTCATGGATAATATACTTCTCAAAGTCTTAGACGGGAGAAGGGTGATGTCTGCTTTAATGGCCTTTGAATTCCCCTGCCTGACTTTGATGAACAGAAACTGAGCAATAATAACTACAAAGAGACAGGGGAACCATTATCTGGATTTTACCTTTAGCTTTATTACCGACTATGTGTCCTCTCTTCAGGGCTCAGTTTCCCCATCTGTACTTTAAGGACATTAACATAGACCTTCCTGGAGAACCCACCACCTCTGACACTGTCTGAAGCCAGGGTGCCTGGATTTAAATCCCAGCTCTGCCACTTTCTACCTGTTTGACCTTGGGTGAATTACTGAACATTCCTGTGTCTTGTTTCCTCAATTTTTAAAGCAGGGTTAATAATTGTCCTATGTCCCAGGGTTGTTGTGAAGATGAAATGAAGAATAATACATAAAATGCCCTTAGGAGAGTGTTGGGGACCTGGAAAGCACTACATTGCTTTGGCTAATGTCATCACTATGCTAGCCACTGGTCCAGGAGAGATCCCCAAGTGCATGGATGAAGCACGCTGGTCCCATCCAGAAGCGCAGGAAAGAGGGGACTCTAGAACAGGGGTGGGCCACCCTTTCTTGTAAAAAAACAGACAGCGAATAATCTAGAGGGACTTCCCTGGCAGCCCAGTGTCTAAGACTCTGTGCTCCCAATGCAGAGGGCCCTGATCAAGGCCCTAGATCCCACATGCCACAATTAAGAGCCCACAACATTGTTGTTGCTGTTTAGCCACCAAGTCACCCTTTTGTGATCCCATGGACTGTAGCCCATTAGGCTCCTCTCTCCATGGGATTTCTCAGGCAAGAACACTGGAGTAGGTTGCCATTTCCTTCTTCAGAGGATCTTCTCAACCCAGGGATCAAACCTGTGTCTCCTGCATTGGCAGGTGGATTCTTTACCACTGAGCCACCAGGGAAGCAAGAGCTCACATGTGTGCAGCTTAAAAAGAAGGATCCTGCATGCCACAGTGAAGACCCAATGTAGTCAAATAAATAAATAAATAACCTAGATTTTGTGGGCAATCTAGTCTCTGTTGAAACTACTTAACTCTACCACTGAGATAGAAAACAGCTCCAAACAACATGCAAACTCACGAGCGTGACTATTTTTCAATAAAACTTATTTACAAAAATAGGCAGTGGGCCCCATTCACAGACCCCTATTC
Source organism: Budorcas taxicolor (assembly GCF_023091745.1). Taxonomy (NCBI): domain Eukaryota; kingdom Metazoa; phylum Chordata; class Mammalia; order Artiodactyla; family Bovidae; genus Budorcas; species Budorcas taxicolor. Next base: position 107,956,287 of record NC_068912.1, read on the forward strand.
TCAAACAAGGGACCCTGGGAGAAGGGAGGGTGAGCTTTCCTCTCCAGTGGATTGCTGTTGTTTAGTCTCTAAGTCGTGTCTGACTATTTTGCAACCCCATGGACTGTAGCCTGCCAGGCTTCTCTGTCGATGGGATTTCCCAGGCAAGAATACTGGAGTGGGTTGCCGTTTCCTTCTCCAAGGGAACTTCCTGGCCCAGGGAACGAACATGGGTCTTCTGCACTGGCAGGCAAGTTTTTACCACTGAGCCACCACAGAAGCCCTTCAGAACTAAGAAATGTCATGTCTCCAGACCCAGATCAGAAGTCTGACCACTCATGGCTATAAACTCACCAAGAAAGTAAAGCTTCCAACTCACAGAACAAGCAAATAATAAACGAGTTTTGAAAATAATTAAAATTGAAAATTGATTGTCTGGGCCAGAGCAGATTTATGCAAAGGGCCCTGGCTCCGTAGGGAGTGAAAGGAGGGTTTCTAAGCTCTGTGTTGAACAAGCTAAGCATTTTTTCAGATTATTCCCAGCATAATATGCCAAAGGGAATAGGCTCCATTTATTATTTCCTTAAAAAAATCAATGGGCTGAAACATTCCCTCTAGACCTATAATATTTATTTCAATGTTCTGTCAATAAATATAACAAGGTTAGCTTTCTATCAGTTTAGTTGGAAGAATCATTTGAGGGAAGTTCTATTTGTTAAGCTCGATTACAGAAAGCAATCAATAGGGGAAAATTCCCTGGTCACTACAGGCAAGAAATATAGAGCTCAGAGGAGCCATCCCAGGAAGGAGATTAATGCCACTGCCCCATTCTTTTCTCCTCCCCCCAGAAATAGGAGGTGTGGGTGCAACATTGAATCATGGAGTGTCCCATCCAGTGCTGACAGGGAAACGGAGGCCCAGAAAGAGAACAGGAATTGTTCAGAGTCCTAGAGTACCACAATTGGAATAACAATCTGACCATGCTAATCTTGGATTTCTCCCAGGCCCTGAGCTGAACAGCGGAATAGAAAGACTAATGGGGAAAAATAATATTTTTCTTCTATTTGAACTCAGCTTTATCGAATAGGGCTTTCCAAAAGACAGAGGAAGGTGGGTGTCTCAGAAGGGTATTGAATGAACAGAGTAGAAATATACCTTCTATGAACTGGGGATTCCTAGAGACTTGGACATTTAGGGGAGCTGTCTCACCATTTTTCCCTCACCCTCCAGCACACACACATGCACACACACATATGCATCCCTGGTTGAGTTATCCAGTAGGTCCTGTCTCCTAGAACTTGAGACTCACCTTTTGGCATTTCTGCTGGACTGGATTGGATGGACTCATTCAACTCTACCTAGGCTTTCCATCAAATGAGTCCTGGATTCTAAGGTCAGAAGACTTGATGAGATGACTCAGCTTCACCATACTCTTGACAGGACAAAGTCATTTGGCCTCTCCAAACTTCCCTTCCCCACGTATAACATGGGAATGATGATGATGACATCTTACTTACACGGTAAAGAGTATAAGGAATGCATGATACTGTTAGACAGATAAAATGATCAGTAGTATTACTGGTGTTAAATTATTTTTTATAAATCTGATTTTTTTTTTTTTTTAATTCTGGGACTTCTTTTCTTTCTTTCTTTCTTTCTTTTTATTTGGTTGCACTGGACCTTAGTTGCTGCGTGCCAGATCTAGTTGCCCGACCAGGGAGCAAACCCAGGCCCTCTGCATTGGGAGTCCAGTCTTAACCACTGGACAACCAGGGAGTCCTAATGTTAAATTATTATTAATAATCGAATGCTCTCTGTATACCACATACCGGTATGTGTATGTGGTATATAGGTTTTATCACATTTAATTTTCACAGCAACACCATAAGAAAGATGACATTAATATCTCCATGCGGGAGGGATTGAGGGCAGGAGGAGAAGGGGACGACTGAGGATGAGATGGCTGGATGGCATCATGGACTCGATGGATGCGAGTCTGAGTGAACTCCGGGAGTTGGTGATGGACAGGCAGGCCTGGCGTGCTGCGATTCATGGGGTCGCAGAGTCGGACACGGCTGAGCGACTGAACTGAACTGAACTGAACTTGTTGTTCTTTAGTTGCTAAGTTGTGTCTGACCCTTTTGTGACTCCATGGACCTTAACCCGCCAGACTTCTCTGTCCATGGGATTTTCCAGGCAAGCATACTGGAATGGGTTGCCATCTCCTTCTCTAGGGGCTCTTCTCAACCCAGGGATTGAGCCTGTGTCTCCTACACTGCAGGCAGATTCTTTACCACTGCGCCACCTGAGAAGCCCTGAGATATCACCATGTTACAAGTATGGAAAATAAGGTTTGGAGGTTAAACGACTTGCTCAAGGTCACAAACCTTGGAATGATGAAGACTTGAACTCAAGTTATCCAACTCCCAAGCCTGTACTTGTAACTTCTACCATCAAAATTACAGTAGATCCTGAACCAGAAAGAGAAAGTTGCCTACCCTACCCCACCCCCATTCCATAATCCCCACCTCATTCAGGAAAGCTGGATCCAGATACCTGTGAGTCTTTATTTCTCATCCCTAGGTCTTCACAGACCTGAATATCCAAATAAAACATCAGTGAGTCAAGTGCTTTGAGGAGACTGTCCAAAGCCATGCTCCTTTAGTGAGAGGCCTGGGACTTTAGCTAACTAGTCCCTCACCTAGACTTAATTATCCCAAACAGAAAGCAACAACTGCCCTATCACTGAGGCTGGGTATTGCTGGGGGAGTTTGGGGAGAAGAATTTAGCTAATGTGTTTGAACAAATATTAATCTAATTCCTAACATGTCAGGTATTATTTTAGACACTAGACATACAAATATATTCAACAGACTGCTAAACATTACTCCTTTGGTGTTGCTCAGCATATCTAAATCTAAATTCAGTATCTTATCAAGCCAGAAACCTGGTAATCATCAGATTCTCTACTGCTCACCTGGCCAAGCACACAGTGACTGCCCCTGAATCCATATACGGCCCCTCTATTTTGATCACTTGGAGCCTCCCAGCTGACTGATGGCAAGAAATTCAGTCTTTAAAGAGCTATCTTCCACTCGACTTCCTTGTTATCTCCGCTACCAAGTATTTCTGGGACTCTTAAGGGCTGCCACCACTTTCCATAAATCAGTTCTGGCTCCTGCATACTGCAGTCATAATCAGCTACACACCACAGTCTTGGGACTCAAGAGTTTTGCAGGAATGACCTCCTGAGTGGCTGGAACAGAATTGGAGCTCAGGGTCTTGGCTTTGCTGAAGAGAGCAGTCTTTGTGTTAGGCTAAACTAGAAAGCTCACAGAGTTCTTGAGCATCACATTGCTTCACTATTCAATGATAAGGTCTTTGATTCACAGTTATAGCCTTTTCCTCCCAGAAGATAGCTGTTAGAAAGATATCCAACCTGGGCTTGTCCTAGAGCCACTATCCAGCCTCAGAGGGAACAATGAATGCACCAACAAACACGCATGCATGCGCTGAGGGTAAGTGCTGAACAAACTGATCTGAAATTGACCAGTGGAACTCTTGTCTTACTGATTCTGTTCCCTAAATATCCATTTACTCCTCTCTCCATCTCTACCACCACCATCATAGGAATCCAGACCACCCACTATCTCTTGTTTGGACTCGTGGAATTGTCTCCAAACTAGATGACCTAGTCCACTCTGTCCCTTCCGATCTGTTCTCCATCAACCACCAGAGTCACCTCTTTAAAATCAAATCTGATCGTGCACTACATTTGCATGAAATGCTTCAGGGGATTTCAATGCACTTAGGACAAAATTTAAAATCCTACTGTCTTACTCCAATAAAAAATTTCTGAAAGAAATTATTTTCAAAGACCTTAAAGCCCTTTGGAAATATCTATTAATATATAACTGATATGCAATTGAAAACTATTATTCAAAAAAGGTAACTGAAGAACTCACTCTGTGGAATTTGAAATAAAATCACATTGAAAAATTAAATAAAATAAAACCCTACTGTCTTATTTTATTCTCCCTAAAACAGACCCTGAGACATGGGCTTGGGTGCAGGAGATAATCTCAAGGAACAAAAGTAAAGTAGACTATGGGGGAAATTCACAAGAAATAGAAAGATTCTAGACTTATTTCCCATTGCCCTCATTAGGTAGCAGCAACCTAGCTCCTTTCTTTGCATGCCGGTCTACTAGCATGAGGAACCCAAAATGATCAGCTGTAAATCTTTGTTTTAGGTTCAGCGGAATCCTTACTGTTTCCTCTTTTGGACCAGAAGACCTCTAGTCCCATAGAGCCTTCAGATTCTCGATAGGAAGCACAAGTTTCCTCGAGTTGGTCCCAAAAGAGGCGGTGACAGAGCCCAATCCCACTCTTATCCCTTGGTTCCCAAGCCCATGTCTTCTATTTTGCAACACATCACTTTATGGCCATTAATGCAATATATATACTGCATCCTGGAAAACAGAATCTTAACGTTGCAGGGTGCTATTTTTCAAGCTGCCACGTTGCTGAGTTTTTAAGGGGCTATTACAACATTCTGTCAGCCAGAATCTTCCAGGTGATATGATATACAATAGGACCGATGAATCCCAATCTCAAGTATCCATTGTCATACCTCTTTAGCTACACAGTGGGTCCCCTGGTCTGAGATGAGGTTATATGGAATCCCATGTCAGTAAATCAAGTACCCCGTAAGCCTTTGGACAGTGATACTGGAATAGGAACTACAGGCAAGGACGACAAACTCATATCCAGAGTATTTGTCATTCTCAGTAAGGACAATTTGCTGCCCCTTGCAGGGGAAATTATCATCAAGTGGCGAGTCATTCACTGCAAGGACCAGTATCATACTGAGGGTTCTGAAGGTGCTGGGTTTGGCTGACAGGTCATTACACTTAGCAGCTGCATTAGCTAGATCAACCTTGATGAGAGGTAGTCTATGTGGTTAGACCTATGCATAGCACCCATCCCTGCTACATGCTATTCTGTACATGGCCCTTTTGTACATGTGTGGGATGGCTGAGGACAGAGGTTGGATGTCAAAAACATCCAATATTTGGAAGGTTTTTTTTTTTTTTTTTTTCCAAAAAAATAAATTAAAGTTTCTTTCATTTACAGAGATCTTGGAAATCAGTCCTGGGTGTTCATTGGAGGGACTGATGTTGAAGCTGAAACTCCAATACTTTGGCCACCTGATGTGGAGAGCTGATACATTTGAAAAGACCCTGATGCTGGGAAAGATTGAGGGCAGGAAGAGAAGGGAATGACAGAGGATGAGATGGTTGGATGGTATCACCGACACAATGGACATGGGTGTGGGTGGACGCGGGAGTTGGTGATGGACAGGGAGGCCTGGTGTGCTGCGGTTCATGGGGTCGCAAAGAGTCGGACACAACTGAGCGACTGAACAGAACTGAACTAGGGCAAAAATTTGGGAAGTAGCACACAGATGAGAAGCACCAATGGGAAGTCTGCTCTAAATACACTAGTGTGCTCTAGGTAGAGTGAGCATGGGATCCTGAGAGTGGCCGTCTAGGTAGAAGCCTCTCTCTGCTACCCCCTGGGTTTACAGCAATTCAGCCTGCCTGCTTGTAGCAACTGCCTCCACACCACATTGACCAGAGCTATGAGCTCATCCTGCCAAAAACATTACAAGGAAGTATCCGTTGCTTTAGGAGTCTTTTGTCCCCTAGTTGTTTAATGCCTTTTATACAACAGATGCTCTTTGGTGAACATTCATGTGAGATACAAAATTCTGAAAACGTTCCCAGACTTCTCATCTCTAATCATTCAACCTTGCTTCTTCCAGACCCTCAGTCAATTATCCAAGTAATTCATCACTACCCAATAGCCTTGTATATGCTCACCTCAGACCATATCACTGTTCATAAAAAGTTGACAACCAAACTAGACAGCTTGCAGCTCTACTTAGTGAAAGATTTTCTCCCAACCCTGCCCATTAGGACCACCGACATACTCAGCTGATCCATCTGGGAAACGACTCAGGATTTTTCCATCTCCATGAGTTTGTCATAGGATCTCTTCACAAGGTGGCAGATATAAGCCAAGGGTAAGGTGTTGGCTCAGCAAAGACAGATGACGTGGGAGGATAATGCACCTGTGTACTTACTGATGCACCCTTGACCTGTTCAAATCTGGGTCAGATGTACCATTTCCACCGTACAATGGATTGCTGATGCAGCTACCCATCTTTATGACTCAGTTCTTATAATATCTGGCTCATGATGGGCAGCTGTGACCATAGGGTCCCTTGATGGTCCACAGTCAGGTTCTCCATCTCTCCTAGGGCCCAGGAATGTTCCAAGAGCTGGTTTTCAAGCACTGAGTAGTTTTTACTATAGAAGACGAGGCCTTCCTCCATAATTCTTCTAATAGGGCTTGCCAGACTCTACCATGAATCCCCTCAACCGTATCGTAATTATCAGGTTACATGACCCAAACAGTAGGGAAGGTTACACTGTAGCTCAGACTTGAACCTTCTTCTGATCTAAGACCCACTCAAAACTGGCAACCTTCTGAGCCCCTCAATAGATGGGGTAGAACATTATTTCCAAGTGTGGTAGACATTTCCTCAAAATTCCAAAGAGGCCCACTAAGCACTGTACCTCTTTCTCAGTGGTGGGAGATTTAAGGAACAACACCTCGAAAAGCTTCACCAGTGTCTTTGCAGGGCTTACCTCCCATCTCCTGACATGCTTTTCTCTTACCAAGGCACCCGGAGCACTTGCCCCTCCTATTAATTGGGTTTGATGAGAATGATGCCATCAGCGCAGTGGATGAGTATGACGTTTTTGAAACGTCAAGAAATCAAGGTCCTTTTAACCGATATTGTGACAGAAAGTGAGAAAATTAACATAGCCTTGAGGCAAGACAATGAATATATATTTTTCTGTCCTTCCCATGTGAATACAAACTGCTTCTAATCCTTTTTCCTGATGTGAATTGAAAAGATCAAATGCCGCGTCATAAATGCTGGAGGCTACATTGATTTGTTCTAGGAAAGATAGCATTTCTAGCACAGCAGCTACAACTGGGGCTCCCACTGTCCCATCCAGGACAACTCTGGACTTTTCAGGGGCCAATCAATGAACTGAATGGGAATCTGATGGGGAAAATCAACCCTGAATCTTTACATCTTTGATAGCAGCACCGATTTCAATAATGCCACCAAAGATTTGGTACTGTTCAAAATTTAGCATCTTGGCCAAGGAGTTGGAGGGTACTTTCTTTTAATTTATTTTTAATTGAAGGATAATTGCTTTACAATGCTGATTTCATTTCTGCCATACATCAACATGAATCAGCCATAGGTGTACATATGTCCCCTCCCTCGTGAATCCCCCTCTCATCTCCCGCTCTTTCTCACCCTCTCTAGGTTGTTACAGACCACCAGCGTGAGTTCCCCGAGTCACACAGCAACTTCCGCTTGGTTGTTTTACATACCATAGTGTATATGCTTCCATGCTACTCTCTCTGTTCGCCTCACCCTCTCCTTCCTCACCCCCCATCGTGAAAAGCACTTTTAAAGGCCTCCACTTGGGCTTCTGGTCATAATGTTCAGAAATTATACACTATAATATAAATTTACTTTACACTAAATTTACATTCAGAAACCAGGAAAATGAACAAAGAGCAACTTTGTACGCCCTAACTCTAATAGGAAAGGCAGAGAAACCAGAGGTCAAATTGCCAACATCCGTTGGATCATAGAAAAAGCAAAAGAATTCCAGAAAAACATCGACTTCGGCTTCATTGACTGTGCTAAAGCCTTTGACTGTGTGGATCACAACAATCTGTGGAAAATTCTTCAAGAGATGGGAATACCAAACCACCTTACCTGCCTCCTGAGAAACCTGTATACAGGTTAAGAAATAACAGTTAGAACCAGACATGGAACAACAGACTGGTTCCAAATTGGGAAAGGAGTATGTCAAGGCTGTATATTGTCACCCTGCTTATTTAACTTCTGTGCAGAGTACATCATGCGACATGCCAGGCTGGGTGAAGCACAAGCTGAAATCAAGATTGCCGGAAGAAATATCAATAACCTCAGATATACAGGCGACACCACCTTTTTGGCAGAAAGCAAAGAGGAACAAAAGAGCCTCTTGATGAAAGTGAAAGAGGAGAGTGAAAAACCTGGCTTAAAACTCAGTATTCAAAAGACTAAGCTCATGGCAGCCAGTTCCATCACTTCATGGCAAATAGATGGGGAAAAAGTGGAAACAGTGGGAGAGTTTATTTTCTTGGTCTCCAAAATCGCTGGAAATGGTGACTGCAGCCATGTGACTACAGACTTTCATGAAGCCATGAAATTAAAAGACACTTGCCCCTCAGAAAAAAAAGCTATGACCAACATAGACAGCATATCAAAAAGCACAGACATTACTTTGCCAACAAAGGTCTGTCTTGTCAAAGCTACGGTTTTTCCAGGAGGCATGCATGAATGTGAGAGTTGGACCATTAAGAAGGCTGAGTACCAAACAAATGATGCTTTTGAACTGTGGTACTGGAGAAGACTCGAGAGTCCCTTGGAGAGCAAGGAGATCAAACCAGTCAATCCTATGGGAAATCAATCCTGAATATTCATTGGAAGGACTGATGCTGAAGCTGAAGCTTCAATACTTTGGCCACCTGATGCAAAGAGCCAACTTATTAGAAAAGACCCTGATGCTGGGAAAGACTGAAGGCAGGAAGAGAATGGGATGATGTAGGGTGAGATGGTTGGATGGCATCACTGACTCAATGGACATGAGTCTGAGCAAGCTCTGGGAGATGGTGAAGGACAGGGAAGCCTGGAGTGCTGCAGTCCATGGGGTCACAAACAGTCGGACATGACTGAGCACCTGAACAACAACAGCAAACTCTAACATGGGTTTCCCAGGTGGCTCAGTGTGGTAAAGGCTCTTCCTGCAATGCAGGAGATGCAAGTGTGATCCCTGGGTCAAGAAGATCCCCTGGAGAAGGAAATGGCAATCCACTCCAGTATTCTTGCCTGGGAAATCCCATGGACAGAGGAGCCTGGCAGGCTACAGTCCATGGGGTCACAAAACGAGAAGCGGCCGTGACTTAGTGAAAAACAACAACAAAACTTTAATATGGTTGCCATTGTGGCCTTCGGGTTCTCATCTCAGACTTTAAGTCAAGTGGCCCTCAAAAGAGCTTATGTTTTTCCTTTCCCCCAATGCTATTCTGATAAGTAGCTGTAGGTCTCTTTAGAGGAAGAGTGGGAAAATGTTTATTGTATACACTCGAAGTGACGTTGCAGGGAGTTTTCTCTATGGTCATTGACCTCTCCTTCCATCAGTGAGTTCTGAACAATGACTCAGGTCTGAAAAATGGGAAAAGATTCATGAGTTTCCATAAGCCTTTTGTTCACCTGCTGTTGATCTTTCTTTTTGCTTTTGGTTACATAAGTCAAGTGATACACTTGTTGGCTGCCCATATATTAATGTCTAGCCTGTGGGAGCATGGTCTATTAGCTATCAGCACAGATCCTTTAGAGTCAAAGCCCCTAGCGGCTTTGCTACTTGTGAAGAACAAATCCACCTTTCCTCTGTCAGTTATCTGCTGGCATGTGGCTTCTGCTATTCCAAAATACTGTCATTCCCATTATCATCAGGGAGCCCAGTTGCATGGCAGTGTGTCTTACCATTAACTTTCACCTTTAGAAGATAACTCCCACTGAGAGCCTCACTGATGCTATATACTCCTCACCAGCTCGTTCCTTCTTACTTTAGCGAAGGGAGTATCCTCTGGATAGGGTATCCCTCACAGCTCAGGCAGAAAAGAATCTGCCTGCAATGCAAGAGACCCAAGTTCGAGCCCTGTGTTGGGAAGACCCCCTGGAGAAAGAAATGGCAACCCATTCCAGTATTCTTGCCTGGGAAATCCCATGGACAGAGGAGCCTGGCGGGCTACAGTCCATGACGTTGCAAGGGTCAGACACAACTGAGCAACAAAACCATCAACCATCCATTCTCTGGATTCTTCCAGAGGACACAGAGAGCTGACCTTTTAGTCTTATGCCACATCCCTAAATCCTCTGACCATTTTCTCAATGTGCTTCCAAGGCAATTCCACTATCTCCACCCCATTTACTGCGGGCCACTATAATATCAAGGTTCACGGAGATATCCCTTCACTATATTATATCTGGTTCAAAATGTCCTTGCCAGATATTAAATTCTTTTATTTGCTCATCAACATTTCAAAAACTTTCACCAGTGTTTATCTTTCTCCAAAAAAGAAAAAAAAGAATAATAATAAGTTTTTTTTTTTAATCAAAGGAAAAGGAAGGGAAGGAAGAAGAGAAAATGAAAAAAGAAGAAAGAGGAGGAGAAAGAAGAGGATCATTTGTAAAAGATGCTACTGTGCTACCTGTAGTCTCCACCTGGGAGACTTTAGAAGATATCTCTGGTTTGCCAGAGTCAAGGCCAAGAAGGGGTAGACCATGTAAGAAAGTGTTCCATATCTGGAGTCTGGAAGATGAATTCTGCAGCTGACTCGGGCGCTCACTGGTCCTTAGTTTTGTCTAACTGCTGGGTTACATCTTATTGTTGTTCAGCCGCTAAGTCATGTCAGGCTCTTTGCGACCCCATGAACTGCAGCACGTCAGGCTTCCCTGTCCTTTACCGTCTCCTGGAGTTGACTCAAACTCATGTCCATTGAGTCAATAATGCTGTCCAACCATCTCATCCTCTGTCACCTCTTTCTCCTCCTGCCCTCAATCTTTCCCAGCATCAGGGTTTTTTTCCCAAAGAGTCAGTTCTTCAAATCAGGTGGCCAAAGTATTGAAGCTTCAGCTTCATCATCAGTCCTTCCAATGAATATTCAGGGTTGATTTCAGGGTGGATTTAAGATTAACTGGTTTGATCTCCTTGCTGTTCAAGAGACTCTCAAGAGTCTCCAACACCACAGTTTAAAAGCATCAGTTTGTCAGCACTCAGCCTTCTTTATCGTCCAACTCTCACATCAATACATGACTACTGGGAAAACCATAGCTTTGACTAGATAGACCTTTATCAACAAAGTGATATCTCTGCTTTAATCCTGTCTATATTGGAGAAGGAAATTGTAACCCACTCCAGTATTCTTGCCTGGAGAATCCCATGGATGTAGAAGCCTGGTAGGCTACAGTCCATGGGGTCGCAAAGAGTCAGACACGACTGAGTGACCTCAATTCACTTCACTTCACTTCACTTCATTTCATGTTGGTTATAGCTTTTTATCCAAGGAGCAAGTATCTTTTAATTTCGTGGCTGCATTCACAGTCTGCAGTGATTTTGGAGCCCAAGAAAATAAAGTCTCTCACTATTTCCTTTTCTTCCCATCTATTTGTCATGAGGTGATGGAACTGGATGCCTGGATCTTCATTTTCTGAATGTTGAATTTTAAGCCAGCTTTCTCACTCTCCTCTTTGATCCTCACCAAGAGGACTCTTTAGTTCCTCTTTGCTTTCTGCCATTAGAGTGGTACCATCTGCATATCTGAGGTTGCCAATATTTATCCTGGCAATCTTGATTCCAGCTTGTGATTTATCCAGCCCAGCATCTTGAGGTAACTTCTGTTTACCAGGACACATAAGCCAGAGGTAAGAAGGAGAGTAAACAATAGCCCAAAAGAGCAAGAAATGGATGAGCCATCAAGTGTTGACCATCAGTATTGCTATCACTACACCACTATCAGCACCATTCAGTCATTCATGCAGCAAAGACCTATTGCCTAGGCTGGGATATAAGAGTAACAAGGAATTCATAGTCTCTGCTCTCCTAGAGCTTACATTCTAGTGGAGGAAATAAGCTTGCATCACACAGTCAAATAAATTAGTATATAGTGATAAACTGGCATAGATATTTTTAAATAAAGCAAATCATTCTATGAGAGCAAATAAAGAGTGAGTTGGTTTAAATGTTTCCCTGAAAAATGCAAATCAAAATCACAAAAATGTACCACCTCCCATTGGTCAGAATGACTATCATCAAAAAGTCTACCAATAACAAATGCTGGAGAGGATATGGAGAAACGGGAACCCTCCCTTTCGGTGGGAGTGTACATTGGTACAGTCACTATGGAGAATGGCATGGGGGTTCCTCACAAAATGAAAAATAGAGTTGCCATATGATCCAGCAATCCCACTCCTGGGCGTATATCTAGACAAACTGTAATTTGAAAAGATGCAAAAGTGGAAGTTGTTCAGTCGTGCCCAACTCTCTGTGACCCCTTGGACTATACAGTCCATGGAATTCTACAGGCCAGAATACTGGAGTGGGTAGCCTTTCCTTTCTCCAGGAGATCTTCCTGACCCAGGGATCGAACCCAGGTCTTCCACATTGCAGGTGGATTCTTTACCAGCTGAGCCACAAGGGAAGCCCAAAAAGATACATGCACCCCTATATTCATAGTGAAAGAAAGTGAAAGTGAAGTCGCTCAGTCATGTCCGACTCTTTGAGACCCCATGGACTATAGCCTACCTGGCTTCTCCGTCCATGGGATTCTCCAGGCAAGAACACAGGAGTGGGTTACCATTTCCTTCTCTAGGGGATCTTCCTGACCCAGGGATCAAACCCTGGTCTCCCACATTGGAGGCAGATGCTTTAACCTCTGAGCCACAGGGAATAGTAGTATGATGTATAATAGCCAACACATGGAAGCAATCTAAATGTCCATCAACAAATGAATAGAAAAAGAAGATGTGGGTGTGTGTGTGTGTGTGTGTGTGGGTGGGTGGGTGTGTGTGTACATACAATGGAGTATTACTCAGTCATTAAAAAGAATGAAATAATATCATTTGCAGCTACATAGATGAATCTAGAGATTATCATATTAAGTCAAGTAAATCAGTAAGAGAAAAACAAATACCTTATGTTATCACTTGTATGCAGAGACTAAAATATGATAAAAACAAACTTCTCTATGAAATAGAAATAAACAGACATAGAGAACAGACTTGTAGTAGCCAGAGGGGAAAAGGTGGGGAGAGCTGGATTGGGTGTTCGAGATTAGCAGATGCAAACCATTATATTTAGGATGGATAAACAACAAGGTCCTACTGTGTAGTACAGGGGGCTATATACAATATCCTGTGATAAACCATAATGAAAAAGAATACCTATATGTATAAGTGAATCACTTTGCTGTACACCAGAAACTAACACAACATTCTAAATCAACTATACTTCAATTTTAAAATGCTTCTCCAAGGACACAACACTTGAGCTGACATCTGAAACATGAGTGGGAGTTAACCAGACAGAAAAGAGAGGGTGGAAGAAGAACATTCCAAGCAGATGGTAGAGCAGGTGCCAAGGCTCTGCGATGGGGGGAGGGGGCATGAACGTGTCAGTGGAAGTGAAAGGCCAGCATGGAAGAATCAGAGGCTGAAGAAGAAGTCATGAAATAAGGCTAAGGCTGGAGAAGTAGGCAAGGGCCAGGGTCTGTGGACCTAAAGAGCTCATTAAAGATTTTGGTAAAATATGGGAAGTCAGTGAAAGAGGAATTGGGTGTTTGGAAAAGATCACTTTGGCTGTGCTGTAGATCACGGACTGGAAGCAGCAAGAGAAGCAAAAATACAAGCGAGGAGCCCTTCCCAGGAATCCAGGCATGAGGGGACGGAGGCTTACACTGTGGGTGTAAAATCAGCAGGGCTTGGGTGATGGGTGGATAATGGGCTAAGAGCAGCTGCTGCTGACATCCTGTGCTCTCAGCATCTCATGAAATTTGCAAGGTTCTTTTGGTTTTGAACAATGGAATCTCACTTTACAGAGGGGTTAGATTTTGAAGTCTGTGCATAAGATAAGAATTGCATAGCGTCAAAAGTCACTTTGAAAAACTCTTAAGCCATTCACAAAGTCCAGTGTCTATGGGTTTGTTTACAGAACCATGAACAGGAATTTTTAGGCATCCCAAAGTTAGAGAGCCATTGAACCAGAATAAAGACAGTGAAGAACAGCCCATATGCAAATGTACGGGCATTCAAATCACTCTGCCTTTATAACAACTACATGAAGCCTTAGCAGCAAATGAAGGGATGGGATAGGAGTGGAGGGAAAGGGGAAATCTATGTATGGAGAAGGGAAAGAGTTAGGAATCTTCAAAATGCTCCTACTTTTCTGAACCATTCAGCATTAATACGAAGCCTTTATAACTCTAACACATACTGATGAATTCCTCTCTTATATTAGGTCGCCTGTGTATAGGATTCCCACTCCAGCATCTATTCCAGCCTCTGTTCCTCCTTCCCTGAAGGTGAGTTCTTTCCCAAGAGACCTGCCCCCATTCCACACCAGATCTACCTGAAACGAGGTATAATAGATTTAAGATGAGCTAAGAGTCGGACACGACTGAGGGACTTCACTTTCACTTTTCACTTTCATGCATTGGAGAAGGAAATGGCAACCCACTCCAGTGTTCTTGCCTGGAGAATCCCAGGGACGGGGGAGCCTGGTGGGCTGCCGTCTATGGGGTCGCACAGAGTCAGACAGGACTGGAGCGACTTAGCAGCAGCAGCAGCAGCAGCAGCAAAGTAGCTTGGGTCAAGCAGATCCCTTGCGTCAGTCGGGATACTGTGATAAACAGTCCCTTCACGGTAGCAGCTGCACGCAGCAGAGAGGATTCTCGCTTGTGCCACTTGCACATCACGGGTTGACTGGGGCTCGGCTCCGTGGCTCCTCACACAGCTGAATGGAGCAGACAGCAGTTCCAACACTGCCAGTCACCAAAGCAGAAGGAAAGAACTCTGGAGAGGGCTCCACACAGCAATTAAATGCCCAGACATGACATGAGTCACTTTCACTCACAACTCATTGGCCAAAATTAATCACCAGGCTGCACCCAACCACAAGAGGGCCAAGAAGTACAATCCTTCCATGTGTTCAGCAGGTGCGTAGCCAGAAATATTTGACAAACAACGCTAATGACTTCCACATGCTCTAAATGTACAATGACAAGAAAGAGGAGAGACGAGCATTAATTATTAAGTCTGTGTTTGGATCCTGGGCCCTGTGCAACCATGTGGATGAATAAAATGTGCCCCACTCATGCCCCAGGGGGTGAGTCTGTGCCCAGAAATAGACGCTCAGACACATTTGGATCTGTTATCTTGGAAATTAAAGAGATGTTCCAATAGAGGCAGCTGACAGCCTGAGGCTTGGCGCTTACCTCTCTACCCCTTCCCCAGGCTCTCCAGGGACCTAATACAGCTGGAGGCACTCTGTCACCAAAAATCTTTGACAGCTCCTGGAAGTGCCTAGGCTAGGAGTAGTGAATATACAGCTAAATCCCTGCCCTCAAGGAGCTCCCAGTATAATGACTGTTAATATGCTGTGGTTGATAGTTTCCAAATATGGTCATCAACTACTCCCTTTCAAATCTAGACACAATGCTCTCCCCCATCATTACGTGAAACCTGTTTCCTCTCGCCTTGAACCAGGCTGGCTAGTGACCTGTTTCAACCAATAGAATGCAGCAGACATGTTGTCCTAAACCTTCTAAGTCCAAGTCTTAAGAGGAATGGTCAGTTCCGTTCTTCCTGCTTGGAGCCCAGCTGCCATGCTGTAAGGAAGCCAAGGCTACACTACTAAATGATTAGGGGCCAGAAGGAAAGAGGCCCTAGAGGGTGAGTGGCCATCTTGGACAGTCCAGCCACAGCGGGACTCCCAGCTGAGCGCAGCCACACAAGTGACCTAAACGTCACCAGATGGAGTAGAACTCTCCCGTCGAGGCCAGTCGAGGCCAGTCATGAGGGGAAAAGTCAATCAGTATTTGTAACCACTAAGTTTGGGGTCGGTTTGTTATACACCAATAGGTAAGTGAAAAACACCATATCAGATGTTTGTGCATGGTTCCAAAGGAGCCCAGAGGAAAAGAATCTGAGAATACCTTAAGAGGTGTTTTAGACTGAGTTCTCTGGGAACAGACTTTGAAACAGAGTTGCATGAGGTTTATAGAGGAACAGAGGAATGCTCTGGAAAGATAAACCTATAAAAAGTACAAAAGCTAGCAACAGACCAGCAATGGGGTTGCATCTTTGTACCCCCTTCCTCAGCCAGCATTGGCCAGGGGCAGGCCCTGGCAGGGGGCATAACGTTAGGCAAGGGGGCCCTCTTGCTGAGAAGAGTCGCTGAGAAGAGTTCCCATGCAAGGAAGCAACTGTACGCCCTCAGAGCAAGTGTTCTCAGTAGTTGCAGACAGAGGTGCCAATGCTGAAGAGGGGAGCTGGGAGGAGAACACAGTGTCTTCCAAAAGAGGTGATCCGGTGGCACTTGTGTGAGGGTAGGGAAGTGTCTGGCGATGTGAGGAAAGAAAGTTTCCAAGCAGAGGAAACAGCAAAGCCAAAGGTTCGGAGATGGGAACATGCATGGCAGCTACAAAAAGAAGACTACGTAAAAGAGGAGGTAAGAGACGACGCAACACTGAGACCAAATATGCGGCCTTCCTCCAGAGGCAGTGAAGAGCTGCTGAGGAGCTCTAAGCACAGCAGAGACGTGACGAGATGTGTTTTAGAAAGATTCCTCTGTTGGCAGCACGGCGGGGGCGGCCAGCAGAGTCGAGTCTGGAGGCAGAGGGCCTGCCGATGATGCAGGGGAGAAATGACATTCAGTGACCAGCTCCTGCGAGTGTAGCCTGGCCGAGTCTGAAATGACACTTTTCCTTAGCAGGTGGGTTCTGTTGGGTTCCAGCAGGGGATGGGGAGTAGAACTGGGGGATAAGGGGTGGGGTGTTGCATGATGCTTGACCTCTTGTAGGGTAGAAGCCTCTGCACCATCTTCAGGCATGGAGAGCTCTAGCCTCATGTGGGAAGGCAAAGGACACGTGGTTGCCTCAGAGGGCTCAGCGTGACCTGGGATTTGGAGGCATTCAAGTGCATCGGCTTAGATGTCCCTGTCCCAGGTGTGAGAACCCAACTTCCTCCCAATCAAAGCCCTGACCAATCAAGGCATAGCCAACTTGCTATGTTGAGAATTTAATTTTCTCTGGAAATCTCCTACTGTCATAATTAAACCCTGGGCCAAACTTCAGTTTTTTCTGCCCTCCAGCTGCAGAAGAAAGTCTGTTTATCAGATGACAAGGAGGCCCTCTGGCTTTTGCTTTTCACCTCAAATTGGTGATGAATCACCCTCAGCGTTTCATTGTCTTTTTCCAATGCACTGAAAGCCCCCAGCAACAATTATCTAATTCCGTGATCTTTATCATTTGAAAAGACCCTGATGCTGGGAAAGATTGAAGGCAGGAGGAGAAGGGGACGGGGACGACAGAGGATGAGATGGTTGGGTGGCATCACCCACCATTATGTCCATCGATGGACATGAGTTTGAGTAAACTCCGGGAGTTGGTGATGAACAGGGAGGCCTGGCGTGCTGCAGTCCATAGGGTCGCAAAGAGTTGGACACAGCTGAGCTACTGAACTGAAGTGAACTGCGGTCTTTATCACTACGTCTTCCTCTGAGCCTCTCAAATGTTTGGGATCCCACTCCCACCGGTGTGTTCCCTTCCGACAGCGCCTGTCCCAGTTCACCACTAAGAAAAGTTTGAACAATTGCATGGCTGGAACATGTCAGGCTCTGTTACTACTTCCACCCGCCACCAGCCATGGGGTTCTCATTGCCAACTGGCCAGTGAGTGATGCAACTCCGAACTCCCACTTGAGAGTCTGTTTCCTAGGAACCACTCCTAGCACCAACTGTCGTAGGAGGTCAGGTTTCCTAGAAACGGACCTGGAATGGAGATGCACATGCAGAGGGGCTTACTGGACAGTGATCCCAACACCTACATCTGTGAAAGAGAAAGGCCAGCAGGACTGGGCAGAGGGAGAAGATGAACTCTGATGCATTCGTAACAGTGACCTCAGTCAAATCCATGGTGATCTCTAGAGCAGGTATAACCCTTTAGAGACATCCCCAAATAAAGCAAGAATAATCATTCAGTCACTGAATTCAAGGGCTTCCCTGGCGGCTCAGCGATAAAGAACCCACCTGCCAATGCAGGAGACGTGGGTTCAATCCCTGGGTCAGGAAGATCCCCTGGAGAAGGCAATGGCAACCCACTCCAGTATTCTTGCCTGGGAAATCTCACGGACAGAGGAGCCTGGGTACGCTACAGTCTTTGGGGTCGAAAGAGCTGGACACAACTTAGCGACTAAATAACAGCACCAGCACTGGAGAGTGGGAAGCAAGTTTATTCAAGGGAGTGAAGAGGGAGGAGCCCATGCAGGAGGCAAAGAGTGAGCAGAAGGTGGGGAAGGAGAGATGACTGTTTTGACCTATTCAGACCCCACTAACGCCTGCCTTCCCATGTGGGCCTAATACCTAGGATAAATGATCCTTTAGGAATATAAGTCTTTGGGTATGGCTTGCATAATCTCCATACAAACATTATATGGACATGTATACACACTGAGGTTTTGCAGAGGCAGAGACTCCAGCCATTGGCTTGTGAGCAGATCTTGACACTCATTAGCCGAGTCTGCATATCAGACTTGCAGAAACAGAGTGTACCTCCCCCTGCACACCTGGAAGGTCAAGCCACCCCAGCTGGAGTCTTGGCTTTGTCTTCAAGTGTGATCTGAATCTTGGCAACAACCCAAAACAAAGAGAGCCCAAGGCACGAACAGCATCATCAACAACAGTTGACATTTATTGATTGCCAGTCTTGTTCCAGGTGTCTGCTAAGTGCTTTACAAACATTAGCTCATTTCATCCCTCTCCAAATCCTGTGAGGTGGGGCATTTCTGTTATCCCATTTCACAGATGGAGAATCAAAGACTCCAATAAGTTAGACAATTTGCCCATAGTTGCATACCTAGTTGGCAGCAGAACCTCAGTGGTGACCAGGTTAGAACCTTGATGTCCTTGAGACAAGCAGGACATGGAGAATGGACAGGACAGGACATGGTGAACGGCTCGTTCACTCATTCAGCAAGTGTTTAGGAAGAGCCCGCTGTGGGCCTAAACTGTTAAAAGCACTTAAGAAGCCTCAGGGAGCTATGCCCACAGAGATCCTCTCCCCTCTGGGCCTCATTTTCTAGCAGAAGACATAGATACAGATGATAACTATAGTACTATTACACTTACTCATTTGTGTGTGCTGAAAGGTGAGGTGCATGTTTCAGCATGGCTCCCAGATCCCCCACTTCTGAACTGAGGCACTCACTTCCCAACTGCCAGGAGTACTGGTAGCCGATGACATTCTGCTGAGTCCTCCTCCTCCAGACAAGCCCTTAGAGAAAGCTGCTCTCCTTCCTGGGGGCAGACCACATCCTAAATTTGGTCCATAAGTGGTCAAATAAGTGGGCATCCTTGCCCATAAGTGGGCAAGGATAAGTCCCCCGTATCCTTGCCTCAATGCTAGGCAACTCTGAGAGTCAGTCCAGCTCTACATGGGATCAGCTGGGCCTTAGTGACAATCCAGCTCTTCTCTCTGCCCAGTTCTACTTCCTCACTCCCTAGAGGTCTTGATCTGAGAACTCCCCCAAGAAACACCTTGCAAGCAAAACTATATGAAAGTCTGTTTCCTGGTGCACCCAGCCTGCAACAGAAAGTCTGCATTCTATGGGGAAAAGGGAAAACCAGAGTGGAATAAGGGCCTTTGGGAGGGTAGGGGCTGAAGGGGCAGCAGATAGTAGCATTAAATAAAATAGTCAAGGTGATCTTGTTAAGAAGTGATCAAAGACTTGAAGAAGGAAAGGAAATTATCCAAGTGGAGATGTGGAAGGAAAGCATTCTAGGAGGAGAGGGAACAGTAAAGACCCAAAGGCAAGAGCACAGCCAGGAGGCCAGTGTGACTGGAGTAGAGAGAGGGAAGGAAAGCAGGAGGAGCCAGGTTGGGGTAGGAAAGGGGAGAGGTCACAGAGAGACTTGCAGCCACTACAAGGTTCTCGACTGTTTCTCTGAAAGGAGTAGAGAATTGACATGAAACTTCTGACTTGAAACTCCTCTGGCTACTGTGTAGCACAGAAGGGCAGAAGCAGGCCTACCTATTTGGAGGTCTTTGCAGTAAACCAAGTGTTACCGAGTCCAAGTTCCTACTGCCCGCCCCATGACAGGCCAATAAATCAAGATGAGGTGTTGGAGGATGAAATAGTGACCTTTTTCAGAAAGCCAACAGACTGAGAAGATGGTGGACCGGCATCCCAAAGAACCATCTTCCCTGAGTTAGAAACGTTTTTGGTGCAGGAATCCTTTGTTCTTGCAGCTCTTCACTTAGATCTGGTCCAAAGTTCTTATAAACCTCCAACAAGACAAATGTTATTTTCTGTTCTACAGCTTTTTATGTCTGTGTGCACTCAGTCACTGTCGTGTCCACCTCTTTGCAGCCCCATGGACTGTAGCCCACCAGGCTCCTCTGTCCATGAAATTTTCCAAGCAAGAATACTGGAGTGGGGTGCCTCTTAGAGAAGACAGCTGCTTCCCGACCCAGGGATTGAGTCGGCATCTCTTGCATCTCCTGCATTGGCAAATGGATTCTGTACCAATAGTGCTGCCTGGGAAGCCCCTGGTGGCTCTGACAGTAAAGAATCTGCCTACAGTGCAGGAGACCAGGGTCAGTCCCTGGGTCAGGAAGATCCCCTGGTGAAGGGAATGGCTACCCACTCCAGTATTCTTGCCTGGAGAACTCCATGAACAGAGGAGCCTTGCAGGCTGCACTATGGGGTTGCAAAGAGTCAGACACAACTGAGAGACTAACACTTTCACTTTTATCTCTATATGAATGGAAAAGCGTTACACCTTTAAAGGTCAAAGCGCTGAGAATGGGATATCACGTATATTTCAAGTTACAGGCAACATTCTTTTACAAAAGGTGCAGAGCCAGCATGACTAAGCACAGGAAAGGAGCATAAAGGTTAAAGCTAAAGGAACAGATTCTATATGGGGTCAGGTTTGTTCTTCTTTGTGACACAGTCACTCAGTCGTGTCTGACTCTTTGCAACCCCATGGACTGCAGCACACCAGGCCTGCCTGTCCATCACCAGCTCCCGGACTTTACTCAAACTCATGTCCATTGAGGCGGTGATGTCATCTGACCATCTCGTCCTCTGTCATCTCCTCCTCCCACCTTCAATCTTTCCCAGCATCAGGGTCTTTTCAAATGAGTCAGTTCTTTGCATCAGGTGGCCAAAGTATTGGAGTGTCAGCTTCAGCATCAGTCCTTCCATTGAATATTCAGGACTGATTGCCTTTAGGATGGACTGGTTGGATCTCCTTGCAGTCCAAGGGACTCTCAAGAGTCTTCTCCAACACCACAGTTCAGAAGCATCAGTTTTCCGGTGCTCAGCCTTTCTTTTCTTTGTGACACCAGTAGAGGTCTTAGTAGGGGCAGTGAAGGTGGGGAGAAGCGATAGGGTCAGGGATGCACTTCTACCCAGCCAGCTGAACTTGCTGATGGACTGGATACAGAATGTAAGAAAAAGAGAGGAGTCCAAGATGACGCCAAGGGGTTTGTGATATTGTGATTTATAATAAACATAGATTTGGTATATATTATAGTAATAGTACCCATTCCTGGCACAGAGCTCCAAAAACTCTTGGCATTTCCTAAGTGCTGAGAGTAATGAAGGTGTCCTTTGTTATGTCAATAAAGTGAGTTTGGAAAGCGCTTAGGTAGGATGGGACTGGTTGCCAGGGGAATCAACCACACGATTAAAGGGCTGGAACTTTCAATCCCATCCCCCACACACCAGTTACTCCCACCCCTTTCAGAAAGGGGCTGGAGATTGAATTCAATCACCAATGGCCAACAAATTAATCAATCATGCCTATGTAAAGCCCAAAAGGATGAGGTCCAGAGAGCGTCCAAGTTGGTGGACACTGGGAGTTACTGGGAGAGCGGTGCTCAGAGAAAGTATGAAAGCGCTTTCCCCATACTTTGCCCCATGCATTTCCTCCACCTGGCTGTTCCTGAGTTATATCCCTTCATAGCAAACCATCTTCCAATAGGTAAACTGGTTTCCTGAGTTCTGTAAGCCTCCCTAGCAAATCATTCGAATGCAAGGAGGTTATGGAACGTTTGATTTATAATTAATTGGTCAAAAGCACAGGCAAGCACCTGGCCTAACGATCAGCATCTGAAGTGGGGACAGTCTCGTAAGATTGAGCCCTTAACCTATGGATCTGAGGCTGCCTTCCGGTATATAGAGTCAGAAATGGATTGAATTGTAGGACACCCTGCTGGTATCAGAGAACTGCTTGGTGATGTGAGGGGGAAACCTACACGTTACAACTAGCGTCAGAATCAGAATGTTTCAGCCTGAGCAGTGGAAAGAAGGACTTGCCAAGACCTGAGGTGGGAAAGACTGCAAGGGAGGCAGGTTTGGGGGAGACCAGGAGTTCTACTTTGGACCTGCTGGGTTTGAAATTTGCAGAGTAGCAACCCCAGGTCTGAGTAGCCAGCTGAGCTCTAGGACACAGTGTGATCCAATTGGGTATGAGACAGGGCTCAGGGACACAGTGGAAGCGTGTGACACAGGGGCCTGACTCGAGAATCTCATCGCCTGACATCCCAAGATCCATCCCAAGTTCCTACAATGGAGACAGACAGACCTGTGAATGAAAGGCTGACAGAGGAGTCTCCATGTGACAATAAAGAGCCAAACTGTGTGCCTTTGTGGGACTGAGCTGAGAGTGTCTTTGGAGCTAAGAGTAGGGGGGAGTCCGTGCAAATAGAACGTGTCCCTGCATATGGACGTGTTGCTGGTTGGTTTGCACGAGTGCTCGTGTATGTGTGCTTGTGTAAATGTATGTGCATGCATACTTCTATAGGGTCTGTATGTAAGTGCACATTCCTCTGTGTTTGTGTGGGTGTGTATGCTTCTCTGAGTATGTGTAAACATGCTCCTGTGTGTGTGTGTACACATCTATGAGTGTGTATATACATGGCAGTACAGGTCCAGAGAGTGCTTGCTCACTCCCTGGAGTGTGAAAGCATGTATGTGGGTGGGGGGCACACAGATATGAGTGAAGAAATGACGCCAGCTCAGGACCTGACACAAAATAGTTGCCTGGTTGCAAAACACACAGAATAAACAAATAGCTGCCATTAGCCTTTGCAAAGGCACACTTGGGTCACCTGGAGAGTGGGAGTGGATTGCCCCTTCAGCCACCTTGGACTACACATGGATCCCCTCGGAACCCTGAACTTGAGGCTTCCCTGGCAGTCCAGTTGTTAAGACTTCACCTTCCAATGCAGGGGATGCAAGTCTGATCCCTGGTCAGAGAACCAAGATCCCACATGCCTCTCAGCCAAAAAACCAAACAGTAAAAGAGAAGCATTACTGTAACAAATTCAATAAAGACTTCAAAAACGGCCCACATCAAAAAACATCTTTTAAAAAAGAGGAACCTGCCCTGACCAGCCCGGGACATGGAGGTCTCCCCCTGACCCCAGCTTCCCTGGTCCGTGCCCTCCTGCTCCCCTGGGTGGCTTTCAGGCTGGGCTGGGGAAACTGCAAGCACAGATCAGGGGAGGGAAGCTGGTTAACTCTCCATTTGCCATTAAACATAATCAGAAAGAAATCTGTGTGGAGCCCGCTGCTCTGACCGATAAGTGATTCCCCAGAACAACAGATAAAAGCCTGGCCCTAAAGTGCAGCCAGAAACGATGTGTAATTGGCATGAGAGAATCCTTAAATCTGTGCTCGGCTTTTAACTTAGGAGGCTTCAATTACAATTAATAGTTCCCTTGAAGAAGGCAGAAGGAGTGATAGAGGAATTCCAAGGCCTGAGCTCAGAGCCCTGGGCTCCACTCCCAGCTGTTTAGGGGGAGCTGGGGTGGGGAGTAAGGAGGGAGGGGAAAGGAGGGAGTGGGAAGAGAGGCTTTGCAGGATCTCAGGCCCCCTGCTGGGTAGCATCCCTTACATGTCCCAATCGGACCAGTTCCCAAAGAAGTTCAATTGCACTTCTGGACCTTTGCCCAGCCTTTCATGGCCTTCCTGGACTGTTGCTAATAGCAACAATTATGGTGCCCATTTTGCAGACAGGAAAGAAGGAGATACACCTGCCCCAACGCTCTGGAGTGCAGCTAGTTCATCTGTATCTGCAACAGAGAAGAGGTCTGAGAGAGCATCCTCCCTTATGGTTCACCGGAGCACAGAGGTTCAGAGATGGGAAGGTACTTGGAAAACACCACACACAGCAGCAATCTGATGGAGTCAGCCTCAGAACCTATGCCCCCTGACTCTAGTGGTCGTTCCCTCTTTGGCACCACTGGCCAATGAGCCCAGAGTTCTCTGAGCATGGTTCTCTGGCACCAGCCACGTAGCCCCTTCCTTCCCCAATCTGCTCCCTGGGGTGGGGACTGAGGCCCGGCTGTGCCTACCTGGGGAAGGTTGGCAGCCCGCACCCACGCCCGGGTCTGCCCCGTCTATCTGTGCTTGGCCAGTCTGGGCTGCCCACCTTCATTCCAGCACACAAACGTGCCAGCTTTCCCTCTGCTGGAGACTTCCTGCTCTCTGTTCTCATGTCACGCCTGGGGCTCTCCCTCTGGGGTTCAAGGGCAAAGCCATTGGCATCAGAACCCCTGTGGACAGGGGTTCAGGTGGGTGGCTGCTAGGTGCAAATCAAATCGTGAAGCTGGCTGGCTACCCTCCAGGAATGAGAGTTTGGGACCTCAGATGACACACACAGTCAGAGGGAGCCTTGCAGTCGGCCTGACCATTCCCAGTGCTGCCTGAGTGGCTACCCCACAGACTCCTGTGTTGGCGGGAAATCCAAAGCTCCCTCCCATGAGCTCATGGGTGGCTGGGTGCCCAACCCCACAGTTCATGGCTTTGGAATGTATTCTTCAGGCTAGCATGCATCAGACCCACCCGCCCCCCACCCGTCTCTCCAAAGCAAGTGCTGCTGTCTGCTCCTGTCTCTTCAAAGCCGAGGAAATTCCACAAACAGCTTTTTTTCTAAGCCTGACAAATTGTGTAAGCACATGAGTGTACTCGTGTGCATGTGTGTGTGCACAAGCATGGTGCCTACAGCAGTGTGCACAGATGAGCTTATGTCCTCCTATCCGTGCACAAGCGGGCACAGAGTGCACAGTTGCGTGCATTTGTGTATATTGTGTTTGTCTGTGTGTGATGTGCATGCATCGTTTTAAAAGAACACAGAGGAATCCGCTTGGGGCCTGTGTAGCTGAGCCTTATTTATAGCTCTCCTCTGTCTGGTTCGTTTCCTCTAACTTCCCTGCAGAATGATATGAATGAAAATGACACTATTGACTATCTTGGTAACCATAAAAGACCTTATAGAAATAAGATTTTTATAGTTTGTGGACTGGGAGAATCAAAAGACTAAGAGTTATGGACTCGGAGGATAGGAGAGAATCAAGCCGAGGCAGTAGGAGCAGTCCCCGCGGTGGATCGTCTGCGGGTTTTTTAAAATAAACTCATATAAATAAAGTGATTGTCTTGAAAGAGTTATGAGAGCCCCGAAGCTGGTGGGCAATATCTCCATGGCCTCTGTGAAGGCGGGAGGGTGGGCCTGCCGTCTGCCTGGGAGGAAACTGTTGCTCTATCTGAGTTCTGGACCTGGCCTCCCAAGAGAGGGGCAGAGGAGGCTGCTCCAGGGCCCATGCTGCCTTTCCTGTCCTGGAGAGCAATAGTATTTGGCAGCCCTGGGAGAAGAGCCCCGCGGCTGGCTGTTCACTAGTTAGTGTGGGTCTGTAAACCCCGCATGGGGACTGAGCCCCCAGATTCTGGGTCAGCAGCCCCTCCAAGCTTGGAAGGAAACCCAACCCCAGTGAAGGCTGGGCATCCAAGCCCTCTACAGTGACTCCTCCAGACTGTTCCTGGAAAGCACATCCTCACCACCTACAACAGTCCTGCAGAGAGAGCCCTGGATCTCCCAGGTGGAGCCTGAACACGTCTATTTCAGCAAGTCCAGTTCCTTCAACCTTTACCAATGACCACTTTGGGTGTGTACCTTTACAGAGGAACAAGACTCCATCCTGCTCTCAAGGAGCTCCCCACCTGGTTATGAGGATGGAGAAAAGGAGTTTGGACAGGAAGTATGTAGATACCTGCATAGCTACACAGATGTGCAGGTACACAGGTATGCAGGTACAGACGGAGAGCCATGTTGAAACCTGGTAATGGATGCTTGGTTTTATTCATCCTAGTAAACTAGGTGCTGGGACCTGGACACACAGAGCTAAACCAGACTCAGTCCCAGCCCTCGAGGAGAAGTTCGTGTCCAGTGGGGAGAGGGACATGGACAATCATGATACAGAGGTTAAGAACTGAATTGTGTAAATTGCCCAGGGAGTATGGATTACCTTTGCCTGGAGGATCAGGGAAGTCTTCTCAGAAGAGGACACATTTCTGCTGAGACCTCAAGGACAGTGTGTTAGTCACTCAGTTGTGTCCAACTCTTTGTGACCCTATGGATTGTGTCCTGCCAGGCTCCTTTGTCCATGGAATTCTCCAGGCAAGAATACTGGAATGGGTAGCCGTTCCCTTCTCCAGGGGATCTTCCTGACAGGGAGCTATTCATTAAAGATGAGGAGGAAGGGGCATGCCTGGCAGGGCGGATGGGGAATGCAAAGGCTTAGAGGTTAAAAAAAAAAAAAAAAACCACAAATGTGTCTGGGAAACTGCAGGGTATCCAGAAGGATTGCTCACTGGGAACCTGGAGGTCAGGGGCAAGAGGGAGTCAGAAAGGAATATTGGTGGCAGATCTTGAATATTCACCATGATTCAGTTCCTGCAGGCAATGAGGCGGCCTGCAGCCACTTGAGGAAGGGGAGATTATAGTCAGATCCATGAAAGCTCACACTGGACACAGATCAGGGAGGGTGACTGGCCCAGGGATTCAGGCCGTGGCAGTGACATTGAAGAGAGTCACAGCAAAGATAGAAAGTCAAGAGAAGGTGGGAAGGGCTCCTCCCCAGCTTTGCATCTGCAAACTGTTCCCAATCCGGCTAATGGATTTTCAGACAAAGAGCAGGATGGCGCACTGAGCAGCTGAGCAGTCAGCAGCCCGGCCTCCTTGGTGTTTCTCCTTCATTTTCTCCCCTTATTCCAGCCCCCAATTTGTTCACAGTCCTCTAGAGCAACACCAGGTCCATGCTCTCTTCCACCATGAAAGGGACAGTTCTGAAAACCAGACGGAAGCCACTCCATCCTCTCGGGCAGCCCACTGGAAATCACTGCCAGGCTTGAGGGGCCATCCTACCTCCCGTCTCCTCTCCCGGGAGACATGGGGACCTGGGGTGAAGGTCAAGCAGTGCCCCCACAGCACTTGTCAACACCCTGACTACCTGTCTGCAGGCATCGATTCCTCGCCTTCCTGACCTTTCAGGAGAGGTGCCCTGAATTCCATGCTGGGTCATTACAGAGCCCAGAGACTCTAAGAGGCCAGCCCCCCTGGCTGCAGCCCCTCCGGGATGGGCTGCGTCCGGTCTGGGAGAGCAGCCTGACTGCCGCTGTCAGCCAGCCCGATCGCATCTGAATCGTCTGAATTGTGGCAAGTGGAGCAGGGCTGGATTCACACCGACTCAGCCGCAAGGCGAGTTTATGGTTCTTGATTACACCCAGCAGGGAGGCCTTCTTAGTGATGAGAGAGAAAATATTCAACAACCTGTCTTTGCAATGTGCTGATCTCTTGGAGAGAGAGAGAGCAGGAGGGAGTGGGGGAGGGGTTTGAGAGAGAGTGATTTACAATAAAGGTTTGTTTTTTTTTTTTAATCCAGGACTCCCCGAAAATGCCTCAACATTTCCTCTTTCCCATCGTTTATTTTTGCCTCGGTGTAACTTTAAGGCCAAATGATCCCATCCTCATGGGCCCCCGCCAAGCCGGCGGAAGGCTTAGAAAGATGTGAACCTGACGATCTGCTCAGAGCTGGGGGCGAGGGGGCCTGAGCAGTGCTGCCTCTTCCAAAGGCCCCCTTCTCTCCTTCACAGCCCTTCTCACATTCTGCTTTGTACTCAATCTGTATCTGCCTGTGCTCAGCACCCAAACACAGTGCCCGCCCCACAGTCATGCTAATAAATGAACAAACAGAAGAATGGGTGTGTATGCCCTCCCACACCCCAGCAGGAGCCCCCTGTGCCTCCCGCAGCCCCAGTACAGCAACCTGTACAAAAGTCAGCACCGATTTTGTGTTTTGGATAAATGAATGAGTGAATAATATCAAACAGATTTCACACCCTACAGGGCTTCAGCCCTCTACCTAGACTGCCCTTTAGCCTTCATGCTATTTCTAAAGCTCATTCTGGTTTTTAAATGATACAGCCTATGCCCCCCAACAAACAAGATGCCAGGGAAGAAAGGGGGCTTTTTGGAGGCTACATCTTTAGTTGCTTCTTAAGAATTCATGAGAACTAGTGTTTTAAATCACTGGATCTGAAAGCACCTCCCAGTGGATCGATATGGGGGATGGGAGGTAGGGGTCTCTCCATTTCTGCAAGAACCGAGAGCTCTTCCTTAAGGAAGAGGTTGGTCATGTTCCCTTTCCTCCTCTCCCTCACGTCCTCTCTCCACCCTCCTCAAGTCCCCAAGAGCTTTCCCACGGCTCATTAAAGACCCCTGCCTCTTCCCTTTCTGCTTCAGTCTCCTTGAGAGATGGAGAAGGGCAGCTCGGAAAGAAAAGAAGGCACTCTTGCCTTTACATGCACCACAAATTCCAACCTCCAGCAAGGGTCCTGGGATCTTGAGGAGAAGAGGGAACCAGGAGCCCAGCTGGGAAGGGATAGATGGATGCCAGACTCACCACCACCTACAGAAGAGGGAGGGGCCTCTCTTCTAGGACCAGCCCCGACCCAAGGGAACTTTTCAAGATCTCCCAAGCATGCAAATTCAGTGTCTGCCGGAGGTGGGCATCTGGTCGACCCTGAGGCACGCCAGTCAAAACCTGAGCTCTCCAGGTTGCCGGGGTCCCAGAGGGACCCCTGCCTGCCCTGCCTCCGTTTTCCAGGGCTGAACCCTGCGGCTGCTGAGAAAGCCTGTCAGCCAGTTTCCCTTGCCTCTGGCTCTGTAGAGCATGGTACCCACCGAAGGAGGAGGGGGAGGGGGGCGGAGCCGCAGGGATGAGGCCCGAGCTCGGAAACTTTACACTGAAAGTTAATCCACTGAAGCGTAGCCCAAAATAAGCGCGATGCCTAATGTGCCGGGAACTGCCGGTCGCAAGGCCAGACTGCTAGCGGATGTCTGCATCTCCGCCCGGAGCCTGCATTTAGCGCCAGCGAGGGAGTCTGGGCTGGAGCGCTGCTTTCACACCGACTCGAGCCGCGAGTTTATGGATCTTGATTGCACCCAGCAGGGAATCCTTTTTAGTGATGAGAGAAAAAATATTCAACAACCTGTCTTTGCATTGGGTGTGTTGGACACACTTCCCTGCTTCGGAATCAGACATATGCAAGTTGTGGGAGTGAAACTGCTGTCAGCAGGCCAGAAACACTCCTCTCCTCCCCGAGTCCCCGTGGAAGGGGGCGGGGAGCCCAGAGGGGCTGCGGACGGCCCCAGCTCCTCGGGGAGAGGAGAGGCAGCCCCCCACGGCGTGGCTCCCACTCCGGCCCCATCCCCATCCGCCTCCTCACCGGTCCCCAGGCCGCCCGCCTCCCTCCCGGGCCCGCGGCGAGCGCGCCTGGGCAGTCCTCCGGGGAGCCGGCGCCCGCGTGGGGCCCGCTGACAGCGAGCCCAGTAGAATATTGTATTAGTTGGTTGTGAGCTGTGTTCTCGTCAGGGTATCTGAGTTTCACAGAACAGACGGGGTGAGAGTTTTTGTGCTATATCCAGATTGGCTTAAAATAATGTCGTTTTTGTAGCTTATTAAACCACAGAAACTACACCAAAGTCATCTACGCTGCTGCCAGCAAACTCTCTGAGCTGGGGTTGGGGTAAGAGCTGAGCTGAGCAAGGGGCTCAGGCCTCCCGACCCTAGGGTGAACAGGGCGGGCCGGTGAAGAAAGCAGGCAGCCATCTTCTCCCGCTGGCTCTGGGGGAACCGGGCTGCAGGTTCTTCCTCTGCACTGGGCCCCTCCCTGACCCCAGATCCCCGCCCCCCCCCGCCCCCCCACGTCTGAGAAAGCTTGCGGATGGGGCCCTGTAGGCATAGGAGCCACTGGGGGCTGAAGGGCTGCCCTGAGGCTGGGAGAAGGGGGCACTGCCTGCAGCCAGGGAAAGGCTGAGAAATGGCCCGTCCAGATCCTATCTGGGAAGGCTCCAGCTCGGCAGGGGTGATGGGCATCTGAATTTCCCCTTCTGTCTTGGTTTGCCCACCCTTTTACCTGGACCGTGTATCACTCAGACCCCATGCGAAGTCCAGACCCTATGTGGGAGGCAGCGTCCTAGGCCACATCTCCTGGTTCCAGGACTGGGGAATTGGGAAGGGAAGGGGTCTGACAGAGGAAGAAGGGCTCCTCAGCATCCCATCCTGGCCAGAAAGCCCTCCTCTTTCTAGTCTAGCAGATGGTCCCAACTTCCGGTCCCCAAAGAACGGAGGTGTCTCCTAAGTGTGAGGAAGATGGAGGCAAGGGGGAAAGGGCTCCTTTGAGACCTGGGCAAGAAGAAATGCCTACCTTGCCCCTGTTCCGTGTCGTCCTGCTCAGATCTGAATAATTGTAACTAATGACATACGCCATGCCATCTTCACAACAGGGTTATGAGGCCTGTGCTATCATGAGCCCTAACTACGGCTCAGAGACGTGGAGTGATCTGCCCAAGAACACACAGCTACAGATTGGTGACACTGGGATTTGAACCCAAAATGACCACATAATGAGAGTCCTGACCACTGCCTCACAGGGCCTCACTGGGGTTTGCGATTGAGGAATGATGTACAGTTCCATTTCTCTTACAGTCCTCTGTGTGAGTTTTTTAGAATTGGAGACACCTATGAAAATGAAACACATTTGAGAAGACATCAATACCCCTCCCCATATTCTGGTGTGTCCATTGGCCATGCCTCTGACCTTCTACCTCCCCAGCCTCTAGTGTCCATCAGAAGAGAACCCAGGGCTAATCCAAATCTCTCCAGGGCCAGGTGATGCCCTGGCCGCTTCTTGTGGGCCCCTTAAGTCTTGGTCACCAGGGCTGCGGGCTTCCCTGTCCCCCTGAGGTTTCCACAGGTGTGGCAGATGCTGCTCTCCTCCGTGGTCTGCATCCACCCAGAAACCTAGAAGCTCCCTCACATCCCTCCACATCCAGTCCACCACCAAACACTGAGGCTTCTAGCTCCACAATTGCGTCCTCTTCCGTCTTCACATTACCTACTCCAGCCCAGGCCCCATCACCTTCCTCCAGACTCTCTCCAATCCACGCTGCAGCCAGAGAGAACCTTCTACAGTGACCCTGCCATTCTCCTACCTTCTCGGGGGCTCCCACCACCTATGCTCTAAGAGAGAGGGACACAGCTTCCAGGCCTGCAAAGACCCTTCACAAGCCAGACCTGTGTACCAATACTCAGAATGAAGGGCCCTCCCAAACCCAAGATCCTTTGACAGCTCCCTGCTTTAGGCTCTCCATTAGAACCACCGGACACTCAAACTTTGTGGGATCAACTTCATATCCTCCCCCAAAAAAACTCCAGCTGAGACTAAAGAGCGTGACACAGAGACAGAGCATCGAAGTCCAGACTGCACGCATGAGCAGAGGCCGAGGCCACACCTGCAAGCTGACGGGCAGTATCTCTCGGTGGTTAAGATTCAGACCTGGCTCGACTCCTGGCTCTACTATTTGAGCGTAGCATTAAACCTCTCTGTGCCTCAGTTTCCCCATCTGTAAAATGGGGTGATCATAGTACCCACCACCTAAATTGGTTGTGAAGAGTAAAATATTATATGTATATAGGGCTTGGAACAGGCTTGGCAAACAGTCTTACGTAAATGTTAGCTGTTATTATTATCATTACTATCGTCATTATCTCACATGGCACATCGAAGTCCCACTTCCTTTGACTTTAACCCCTTCAATCTCTGATGACTGCAACAAATTCTCCCTCCCTCCCTCCTCTCCTCTCCCTTTCTCTCCCCCTCCCCATCCCTCTCCCGCTTCTTCTCCTCCCCCTTCTTCCTCTTTCTCTTCTTCCGTTTCTTTTTCTTCTTCTTCCCTTCCTTCTCCTCCTCCAAAACTCCTGACTTCAGATTCTGATGTGACAAAGGGATAGGGAGGTAGAGACACCCCTGCTTCTCGTCTTCCTTCTCCTTCCCTTCTCCTTCTTCTTCCCTTTTCCCATATCTTCACACACATATATGCCCACCTTCATATATTCACAGGCACATGGGCACACACAGACACGCGCACACACATACACACACGCATACAAATACCCACGTGCTCACATAGCCTCGCCATCCTCAGAACCCTTTTGCACCCTGCGGTCCTCTGCAGCCAGTGTCAGAGCCCTGGTCTCTACGTCTTCACCACATCAGAATCCCAAGTCAGGAGACCCCAGTGCACCGCCAGCCAGGACCTGGCCCCCTACACACTCAGTGGCTGGAGTGCTGGTGCCTGGTGGAAAAGGGAGTAAAGCTGATGTAGTGTGTGTACACAGTAGGAATGTGGGCAAATGGGGACAGTCCCCGGGAGGACAGAAGTTCCTTCTAAAATGGTCCCAACTCAGCTGTGAGGTCTCCTTTTTCAGCTCCTGCTCCAGCAGAGCCCAACCAGCCCACCACACTGGCCCTGGAGGCAGGAGGTCCTACCATAATTAGAAATATTTCTACCAGTAATTTGTTGCAGTCTGTTTTACAAGGTGCCAAGGGCCCTCCAGATCTTCGTTCATGAGTGGCAGGCAGGACTTTCCTCATGACCTTGCAGAAGCTTCCAGATAGCACCCTTTCACACCAGGAAACTTTCCTAACACCCAGCTCAGGCTATCACTTCAATGCATAAAAGCCTCTGTTTTAGGGGGAAAGAGAGGATTTGGAGTGAGGCAGAAATGAGTTCAAATCCTTCCTACTGTGTGACTTCCAACACATTACTTGACCTCTCTGAGCCTGTTTCTTTCTGGAGATAAGAATCTGTACTTAGGCTCGTTGTGGGGCATGACCAGGAAAATGGATAAGAATGTGCTAGAGAAATTCTGAAGCATCAGACCATGAAAGGTCGTTTAGCATCACCCCTAGGTCTGTGCTAGCCATTCTCCATTCATCCTCCCCAGATCCATTTCTTCAGGAGCCTCACCAATATGAAGGGTGTCACCCAGGGGCCCCACCCACTGGCTTCCTGTCCAGCCTAGCAGCACCAGCAGGAGCCGGAGGGCAGGAGAAGAAAGGGGTTTGGAATGCATCCAGTCCTCCCTGGATTCACTGCATCCCAGCACCAACCGGCCACAGCTCTAAGTGTCTGTCCTTGTCTCTATCCTCCCTTCTCTTGCATCTTCCAGCCTAAGAGAAGCCACAGCTTCCTCACCCTGTTACTGATGTCCAGACGCTTCACCATCCTTTGCTGTTTCTCTTATACCTGCCTCTCCCTCCCAAGCCAAACTATCCTCAGTTAAGCCTTTTACGCTGTGACAACTTTCCCAAGCTGATCGCAGTGCAGATCTTCAGTGGACCTACCAGCATCTTCCTTGTTCACTCTGCTGTTCTGCATCTGAGAGACACCCTGGGCACCCAGCTCTGCCACCCCTACTCGCTGAGGCTCAGCGGCTTTCGGTCACTTGCAGGATGATGTTGTAAGAGAAAAGCAGGAGCTGGAATGATGCTAGGATGATCGCCCCCTTGGCCCCTGCAGTAGAAGGAGCTTCATCCCATGCCCTCTTGCTGCCAGCAGTGCCCCCAGGCTGAGCAGGCATCGTGTCCAGGTGGAGACCCACCCAGGCCTCCAGCCCCAGGTCAGCCCCTGCAAGAGTAGGCCAGGAGTATGGCCTTTGTCCCCCATACCTGGAGCTCAGCGCCTGCTTTGCCTGCGCAGTGGAAGCTCTGGTTTAATTAAGGATCTTAGGAGAGAATTCTCTCTTGTTATTTTCTGAATAAATTAAGGAAGTAACTTTGATTCAATATCATTTTCATCTAATCAGGAACATTCTGAAATTACCATATTGTTTTCCATTAGAAACCCCATCAGCCCCCAAATCAGATAACCAAGCTGGAAGCTGCCAAGGCCCCTCTGTCCTGGGGCGGGTGCGTGCTGTGGGGATTCCTATCACAATCCTTCTTTGAGATCCTGAGACTGCTTGTGGCTTTCAGCAGTGTTCCTCGGCCCTGGCTGGGGTTCGGGAGGGCTCCCGCAGGCCGAGGGCGAAAGGGAGGTGCCTAGGAAGGCCTACAGGGCGGGTCAGAACCTGTCTAAGAGCTTCTTTGACGGTTGGGTTGGGAAGGAGGAGAGGTCAGGTTCTTAACCCCCAGCACCGATTCCCATTCCCATTCCCTCCCAAGGCAACCTCACGAGACAAGAGAAAGGGGGCTCAGAGAGTCCTGGCAGGCACCAAGGGGCAAAAGAAGGGTGGCCAGGGAGTTCAGCATCTGAGAAAAGGCTGAAGACCGCCTACACAAGGTGGGGCCAGAGGCTGCTGGGAATTTACGAAATTTCCCCACAAAGCTGACGAAGCTCCCTCAAGGCTAGAGCTGAGGGTGTCGAGACCACAGTGAGCAGGAGCCCAGGGAGTAGAGATGGGAGAATCCCTGGGCTGGGACACCTGCCAAGGAACCTCACTGCCACTGTCCATGGTCACGTCTCATCCAGGGCACTTTTCAACCCGGCTCAGCAGGGTGGGAGCCAAGGCTGGAGAAGGACTCAGACCCCTTCCGAGTCTCGTTACAAGGCTGTGCAACCATGTACCAAGAGACTCAAGTCCCGCCTTAAGAAAAGAGCATGTTTTTTTTTTTTTTTTAAGTTGCCCGGCGATTGGGTCAGAATCTCCTTCTGTTGGTCTGAGACAAGGGTCTCAGAGTTGAGACCCGTACGGTCTTCCCTGGTGGCTCAGATGGTAAAGCATCTGCCTACAATGTGGGAGACCTGCCTGGGTTCGATCCCTGGGTTGGGAAGATCTCCTGGAGAAGGAAATGGCAACCTACTCTAGTACTCTTGCCTGGAAAATCCCATGGACAGAGGAGCCTGGTAGGCTACCATCCATGGGGTCACAAAGAGTCGGACACGACTGAGTGACTTCACTCAGACTCTGACTTACTCTTGTCTCTTTCCCTCTGTCTCCCTCCTCTCTTCTCTTCCCCTCACCTCTCACCTCTCCTGCCCTCTTCCCTCCCTCCCACTAATGTCCACATCCCTCCCTCCAGCCTTCTCTCCCCTCCCTCCCCACTCCATCCATCCCTCTATTTTCCCAGTGTCCTCTTCCAGCCTGCTCAGGCCATCAAGAAGCCAGGACCCTCACTCAGAACCCAGCAGGGACAAGCTCCACCCTACCTCCAGGTTTCACTTGGTCCTACATCCCCCAGAGTCAAAGCCTGAAAGGGAGGGAGTGGGAGATGCAGGGAGCATCTGAGCATCCGTACAGCCGTCCTAATGCTGCCCCAGAAACGGAGGACGAGACCAGGTAGTCATCCGTCCAAAGCCAGGATGAAGGAGGAAACCAGGGGGTGGAAGAGAATGATGCGGAGGAGGAGGCTGGCTGTCATGTGGCAGAGAAAATTGTGTGCGGAGGTGCCAGCTGGGGTGGGGGGTGGGGGTGGGGCAGGGGGCAGGGGGAACAGGTGGGGAGGGGGCAGACCCCTAGGACAGAGTGGGAGCCAGCCTGGGGCTCCTGCTAAGCCCAGATGTGCTGTGGAAGCACTGTTATTCTCCTTGCCTCTGGGCCCCAGAGCTCAGGAGAGGCCCAGGTGCATGGAAAACCCAGGGAACATTTGCTGAGTTGAATAATTAAGTCAGACAACAACACACGCTAAGATGCAGCCATGTCCCCCAAAAGCACAAAGAGGAAAGGGGCTGAACAGACACTGATACACGAGGACTGGAAAGGCGGCCACAGCGGCGGGGAGGTGGGTGGGGGGAGTACACTGGAGATTGGGGTTGCGGATCTTGGCACCAGGGTGAATGCTGGGTTTGGGACTGTGTGCCCACAGACACGGAGCACAGCCCGCAGAAGCCAGTGGCTCCCGGGCGGGTCCATTCATTCGTCACGCAAAGGTGTCTCGAGTGACTGTGCGACGCTCTGGAGTGAGGCCCATTGCCTCCCCACGAGTGTGGGTGTGGGAGATGCCGGGAGGCGGTGGGCACACGGGTGGGTAGATCATCGAGGGCGGGGGTGGGATGAGCAAGAGTGAGCCTGAGTGAGCCTACAGGTCCACAAGGGAGCTTCTGAGCGGGCGGGGCAGAGCCGGGACAGTGGGAGGGGTCCCAGCCAGAGGCCGCACTTGCCGCTGTGCTCACTTTCTGCTCCAGGCGCTCAGGGGTTGGGGGAGGGCATTTCCCCTAGAGACCTTGCCCACGGATTTCCAGGACCCCGCAGCTCCTGCAGGGCCAACCCCGCCCCTAGTCAACCACTGAGCTGACAGTCAGCCACTTAACACTGACAGCCTGTCTTACCACAGTGTGAATCTCTGGGTCCATCTAAAGCTACCAAGAGGGGTTTTAATATGTTTGGCTTGGTGAATACTTTCCACAGCCTCCTCTGGGCTCTTCTGGGTTTTTGCTTTGGGGTTTTTTTTTTCTTTTCTTTTTTTGGCCATGCTGCATGGCATGTGAGATCTAAGCTCCCTGCTAGGTATGGAACCATGCCCCTTGCAGTAGAAGATCAGACTCTTAGCCACTGGACTGCCAGGGAAGTCCCCGGCGCCCCTGGCTTTGGTTTTCCCACCAGCTCTGGCTAGCACACTGCCTGGCACCCACTGGATGCTCACTGTTGGATCTCTTCCTGGTCCTCACCCCAACCCAAGCTGGGACAGGTCTTTAAGCTCCTAGGTCACTGGGGAGTACCAACTTCCCTTCTTCCTTGACCCCTGGTCTAGCTCTCAATTTCAATCCTGAATGGCTCCCTCCAGCCCCAGCCCTCCCTCGCTGCAAACACCCCAAACACCCCAACCCCCAGGGAGCTGGAGTTTCCTCAGAGACCTATAGGCTACTCCCAGAAGAGGTGGGCTGAGACCCAGCCCCAGAGCGTAGGGACGCCCCTGCCACTGCTGGCTGAAGCTTGTTGTCTGAATCGGCCTGAAGGTGCCTGGGAGTGTTGGGGAGGGTGGCCTGACAGGGCTCGGAGAGCGGGCACGCCCAGGGTGAGGTCATGCATGCCTCACACCTCTGGTATTCCGGCTGATCGCTATCTCCTCCCCCAGCCCTCAGGTAACTCTGTGAAGATGCAGGCAGAAGAGGTGCTGGTACCACAGATCAGGCCCGAGGCAAGATGGGGCTGCTGCCAGCCTGGCCCGCCTGCCTACCACTCCCCACCACCACCAGAGGGAAGGACCGACGGCCCCCTGGGAAGGAAGTCTGCTCCCCACAACACTGCCTCTATCATCAGGCTAAACCCTGACCCAGATCGGGCAGGCTTCCTGCAAAGGACCTTCCCACCTCTCCTCCCCCAGGAAGCCAGGCCAGAAGGATGGAACCTGGAGGTGGGTTCCCAGAGGGCTTTCCCCTTGGGAACACCCCTAGTCATCTCCCACCCCCACCTCCACCTGGGTGACGATTCCAGTCACCATTATCCAATCGTATGATTTATTGGGCAACTTTTGAGAATGAAAAGATGAGACTCCTATACCAAGATGGTCCCAGCTAACCAAATATATGAGCCCCCAGTATGTGCGGGACCCCCAAGAGAGCACATGGGTATTTTGATGCATGCAGGCTCTGAGAAAACCTGATTATTCTCCAGAGGTTTTAGGGTACCAGGGAACTGTCCAGCCCTGGAATCTTCCTAACAGATTGGGGGGTGGTGGGTGGTCACATGCCAGCAGCTCTCAGGAGACTTGCTTCTGTTTCCTGTTCTCCTTACAATCCTCATCCCTGGACTGGTCCCTGAGTCAGAGAAATCCAGGCCCTAAGACGATGACAGGCCATGCTTTTTGTAGAAACATGATCTTCCTGGGGGACTGAGATATGAGACATATCCCCCACCCCCACTTCCTTCCTCCTCCCTACCCACAACACACACACACACCCTCCACTTCCTCTCCTTCTGCCTCCCTCCCTCACACACTGCCGCTACTCCAGGGGTCCCCAGAGTGTGGTTCCCCCCATCTGCAGCATCAACATCACCTGGGAACTCGTTAGATAAGCACATTCTCAGGCCCCACCCCCTATCTACTGACTCAGAAACTCTCAGATCTGAAGTCACTGAGAGCCCTGCTCTACTCCTCAGACTTTAATGATGTACAGATCACCTGGGGATCTTATTAAAATACAGACTAGAGGAGAGAGGATGCAGATGATGATTTGAGGATCTGGGAGGGGCCTGATACGCCTCCTCTCTTAGACGCTCCCAGGTAAGGCCAATGGTGCTAGTCGACACCCGGAGTCGCAAACCTCTGGACACCCTGTTTCTCAACCCTGGCTGCCCTTAGAATCGCCTGGGGAGCCTTTAAAAATACCAATATCTGGGCCCTGGCTCCAGACTGTGATGTAATTGATCTGAGGTGAAGACCAGGGCATGGGTAAGTTTTTAAATCTCCCTGGTGATTCTAACACACATCCAAAGTTCTCAGCCGAGGTTGGTGGGAAGTGCTTGATACACGTACACCCCATGCCCCTGCTCACCCCCATCTCTTTTCCCCTTTGGTCCTCCATCCCTTCCCACATCTCCTGTCCCATCTGCAGATATTTGCATACATAAGCACAAGCCCGGGACTACAGAGCGGAGCAGGGCAGGCCGGCAGGAAGCTGCAGGCGCAAACATGCACACTCCGCAAACCAGAGGCGGGCACCCCATTTGTCCAGGGGCTGCACACACCTCAGATGAATAGACAGATGAACACATGAGCAAACCCCAGGATCTGATTTGTGAGAGCACACGCTAGCCACAGTGGAGTCAAAGGCCTCCTGGATCTGAATCCCGTGATGTGACTCTTGGTCCTGATGACCCAGACATTGGGCTTCAGTCTGTCCCTGACGATACCAGCAAAAAGAAAGGCTGGGTTTAGGCCCCTCCTCCTGCTCAGCACCACTGAGGTGCTCTGGGCAGGATGCAGACCTCCTTGGGAGCCATTTGGGCCTGGTGGCAGCCAACTCAGTCTCCGGATCTCCAAGGGGCCTCGGGAGCCATGCCTGCCCCTGTGCCCAGGTCAGCCAAGAAGGGGCACCGAACCATAGGGCTCACCCTTTCTCGGGGCTCTGGGTGTCCTCAACCAGAGCCACAGATCGGCTACGATGGGGCCCCTCCAAGTTGAAAATGCCGACCCCCAGCCCGCACCCCGCGCGCAGACAGGCCTGATTGATGGCTCAGGGGGCTGCAGCTGCCGCAGGCCTATTTTATGATGTCATTAGGCAGCTTCGGCAGCGGCAAGGAATCCCTCCTGACATCATAAAGGACTTGATATTTCGCTAATGTTATCTTGGCGGCGTGTCGCCCTGACATTTTCTCTTT
The DNA here is from genome assembly GCF_023091745.1 of Budorcas taxicolor. Taxonomy (NCBI): domain Eukaryota; kingdom Metazoa; phylum Chordata; class Mammalia; order Artiodactyla; family Bovidae; genus Budorcas; species Budorcas taxicolor. The sequence goes on from NC_068912.1 coordinate 107,995,700, forward strand.
GCGGCGCTCCCCCCAGGACCAGGAGTAGTCTAACTACAGCCTGGAAAAAATGCAAAACAGACAAATGCATCCTCGGGGGACAGCAGGAGAGAGCTAATAGACCAGTCCCGGGCTCCCCACCCACGGAGGAGAGGTAGGTGCGCAGCATGATGTGTTTGTCAAAGGGACCCAAGACGGACTCCCCACCACCATCTCTCCCACCTTGGGCTGCCTCTCAGCCTCTGGAACCAGCTCTGCACCCAGGGGTCTCAATTGCCCCACCCATGGCACGGGTTGAGGGGGAGCGGGGAATCTTGGCCCAGACGATTTCAAAGACTGTTGAGGGCTTTGAAGCGGCAGGGGAGGGTGCCCATGCCACAGAGGTTAAAAGGAGGACCCCTTCCTATGTTCAGAACTGAAACCCTAGACATCTAGGGGAGGCTGGGTGTATAGTTTACAATCCTTATGGCCGGAAGTGGTTCTGAGGTGCAGACTCGGAACAGCAGAAGGTTTTCCCAGCCTGAACCCTGGCATCTTCGAAAGACCAAGGTCAGTGACTGGTTCTGAAACAACACTGAGGTGATGCTGGTGTGTATTCCTAGAAGGGGCCTGGTGAGCAGAAGCTGGCAGAAGTGGCCCTTCTCTCAGTCCCAGGGTGGCCTGGCTGGCTCGGGGCTCGGTGAAGGAGAAAGCTCTGACTACCACCAGTACCTCCTAGACTAGTTTCTTGTGGGGGGCGGGGTGGGAGGGAGGTGGTGGCATGGAGGGAAGGGTGGCGGGAGATGGGGGAGGTGCATTGCACCGCAAGACATGTGGATCTTAGTTCCCCAACCAGGGATTGAACCTGCATCCTCTGCACTGGAAGCATGGACTCGTTACCACTGGACTGCCAGGGAAGTCCCAAGAAAGTGATTTTAAATCAATCACAATCCTCTCCCCCACAGGCCACAATCACCTACTCCACCCTGACCCCTGGCAAATGGGTCTCCAGCTCACCACCTCCAGAAATGGGGAGCCCACTCCAGCCCCCAGGCAGCCTGGCCCTCCTTGTGCCTTCCTCCAAGGATTCCAGGCTCCAACTCCTGGGCAGGACAGGCTTGTGCTGTTCCCATCATCCCAGGACAGTCCTGCCAACACAGACACCACCCTCCGAGTGTGCAGGCGGAGAAGCCGGGGTGGTGCTCTGTGCTCAGAGAGCCAAACAGTTGTCTGCCAAGAGTGTAACTAACCATTTGGACCTGGGGTCCATGGTAAGAACTACAGTTCAATAGAATGAGTTTCCTTTATAATCCTATGTATCTTATTTTATGCATTTAAAAGCAGTATTTGAGGTGGGTCCATAGACTTCAGTTAGCCATGAATGTGGCAAGTTTGGGCTTCCCTTGTAGCTCAGTCAGTAAAGAATCTGCCTGCAATGCGGGAGACCTAGGGAGATCTTCCCTGGGTCGGGAAGATCTTCTGGAGGAGGGCATGGCAACTCACTCCACTATTCTTGCCTGGAGAATTCCATGGACAGAGGAGACTGGCGGACTATAGTCCATGGGGTCACAGGAAATGGGCACGACTTGGTGACTAAACCACCAGAGTGGCAGATTTGGGGAGGTCATTCCAGTCTGGGCATATCTCACAGCTCTGGAGAACCCTCCTCCCCACCTTTAAAAGAGAAAGTGTTAACCGCTCAGTCATGTCCAACTCTTCGCCACGCCATGGACTGTAGTCCGCCAGTCCGCTCTGTCCATGGAATCCTCCAGGCAAGAATAGTGGAGTGGGTAGCCATTCCCTCCACCTTTAAAGGAACTCCTTCTTTTAATTCTTTGTACAATTTTTAAAGATTACTTTCCATTTATAATTATTACAAAATACTGCCCATATTCCCCATGGTGTTCATTACACCCTTGAGTCTAACACCCAGCAGTTTATACCTCTTACTCCCCCATCCTTATATGGCCCCCCACCCCACTGGTAACCAGTAGTCTGTTCTCTATAACTGTGAGTCTAGTTCTTTTTTGCTATAATCAGTAGTTTGCTGTATTTTTAGATTCCTCACGTAAGTGATATCATACAGTATTTGTCTTTCTTTGTCTGACTTACTTCACTTGGCATAATGCCTTCGAAGTCCATCTAGATTGTTGCAAATGGCAAAATTTTTGTTCTTTTTATGGCTGAGTAATACTTCATTGTATATATATATATATATATATATATATATATACCACAGTTTCTTTATTCAATCATCTGTTGACGGACACTTATGTCACTTCCATATCTTGGCAACTATAAATAATGTTGCTATGAACACTGGGGTGTACGTATCTTTTCGAATTAGTGTTTTTATTGTCGGGGGATATATACCCAGGAGTGAGATTGCAGGGTCATATGGTAGTTCCATTTTTATTTTTTTGAGGAGCCTCCGTACTGTTTTCCAGATTCCTACCATCAGCGTATAAGCTGAAGTAACTACTTTAAAGTAAAGGTGGGAAGACCAAGACTGGCTCCCAGCTCTGACCTTCACCATCCTACTTCTTCTGTTTCCTGAGGCAACAAGGCAGACTCAACCCAGCAGGCTCAACAGCACTCCTGAGGCCTGAGCACTGTTCTAGAGGGGCAGGCAAAGATGGTTGGGACCCAATTCAGGCTTCTGGAAGTTCTCACCAGGTAAGGTAGACACACATCCTGCTGCCACCCTTCCCCAGAACACCAGGGAATTCCTGCATGCTTGGCTTTTCCATGCTGATCCCCGGGCCTAATGCCTGTCCCATGCCCTTTCCACAGCTGACCCTCCCTCAACCTCCCTGTGCCCAGCTGGACTCCCTCCCTTAGTCTGAATGCCCTGACTCCCACGGAGAGTCCCAGTGGAATATGAGCCTCCAGCAAAGACCACCCTGGCCTTGGACACACTGCAGCCATGGCACACAGAGATAAAAGATGGAGAGTGCCAGGGAGCAGGAAGCCCCAGCCTCTGGCTGGTCCATGAAGACACTCAACTGGCTCACAGGTTGGATCAGGAATCACCACACAGGTGCTTCCTCCTGGATTGGCTACCCTCAGTAGGAGGACCATTGGAGAAGGCAATGGCACCCCACTCCAGCACTCTTGCCTGGAAAATCCCATGGACAGAGGAGCCTGGTGGGCTGCAGTCCATGGGGTCGTGAAGAGTCGGGCACGACTGAGCGACTTCACTTTCACTTTTCACTTTCATGCATTGGAGAAGGCAATGGCACCCCACTCCAGTATTCTTGCCTGGAGAATCCCAGGGACAGAGGAGGCTGGTGGGCTGCCGTCTATGGGGTCGCACAGAGTCGGACATGACTGAAGCGACTTAGCAGCAGCAGCAGCAGCAGGAGGAGGACCATAGGGCAAGTTTCCATCTGAGCATCCCCACCACTTCACTAATGAGATGATGCCGAAGTGACTTCTGTCCAGAGCTACCCTTGGTAATCTTTGATTGCCTGAGTTGGTGGACATCCACTCCTATGCTTTCAGTTCAGTTCAGTCTCTCAGTTGTGTCCGACTCTTCATGACCCCATGGACCGCCGCATGCCAGGCCTGCCTGTCCATCACCAGCTCCCAGAGTTCACTCAAACTCATCTCCATTGAGTCGGTGATGCCATCCAACCATCTCATCCTCTGTCGTCCCCTTCTCCTGACTTCAATCTTTCCCAGCATCACAGCCTTTTCAAATGAGTCAGCTCTTCGCATGAGGTGGCCAAAGTATTGGAGTTTCAGCTTCAACATCAGTCCTTCCAGTGAACACTCAGGACTGATCTCCTGTAGGATGGACTGGTTGGATCTCCTTGCAGTCCAAGGGACTCTCAAGAATCGTCTTCAACACCACAGTTCAAAAGCATCAATTCTTTGGTGCTCAGCTTTCTTTATAGTCCAACTCTCACATCCATACATGACCACTGGAAAAACCATAGCCTTGACTAGACGGACCTTTGTTGGCAAAGTAACATCTCTGCTTTTCAATATGTGTCTATGTTGGTCATAACTTTCCTATACTTTAGGATGCTCCAAAATGACAAGCAGTTCATCCATTCAACAACAATTTATTGAACACCATTCCAGATAGTGAAAACAAAGACAAAAATCCCTGCTCTCAAGGAGCTTACATTCTCTTGTAAGAACCTCTTACAAGAATTCTCTTGTAAGAACCATACTGGAGAGAGACAAGCAACCATAGGAAATAAATAAAAAGTATGGCACAATATACTAGAGGGTGATAAATGCCACAGACAAAAATAAATTGGAAAGAAGAACAGGCTAGTCCTCATGGAAAAGGTGACATCTGAGTAAGGACCTGACGGGGACAACCATCTGAGTAATGACCTGAAGAGGGAGCCATGAGGATATCTGGGGGAAGAGCATTCCAGCAACTGGCACGGAACATTCAAAGGTCCTGAGGCAGGAACGTGGCTGACATGTTTGGGGGACAGCCAGGAGAGGGGTGTGGTTGGAAGGAAGTGAAATGGGGGAGAAGAGCAGAGACAGAGACAAATGGAGAGGCTGAGCCGGTGGGACCTTACGGCTGCTGTGATGATCTTCGCTTTTGCTCCAAGTGAGACAGAAGCCACCGAAGGTTTTGAGCAGAGAAGTGATGTGATGTGACTTAAATGGTAACAAGATCACTGTGGCAGCAGTGTAGAGAATAGACCCCTGGGGGATTGAGGAGGGTGATGGTGCTCAGCCCGCTGCCACAGCAGCAGAGGTAAGTTCTGGGTGTGTTCTCAAGGCAGAATGACGCACCAGGCGTTGCCCCTGGTCCTGCACACCGTCTTCTCTCACCCGCACATCCACCCTATGTAGTAGCTCCTTCATCCCCACTGTACAGATATGAAAATGAGGTTCAGAAAGGTAACAAAGCCAGTGAATGAGAGATTTCAACCCAGGCTCACGCAACCTGAGCCCAAGTTCTTCACACCCCACTTCAGTGCCTGCTTGGTCAGGATTCCAAAAGGAGAAACACCTAGCCAGGACCCCCAACAGAAAGGAACAAAACTCATAACTTCACAAGAATTTGAAATTGTCCATAAAATGGTCATCTTAACACGTTTTCTCTTTACGTTAAAGTTCAAACAATACTTACCGATGTTAAGCATTTTTATTTTCACTTATAGAGCTTCCAATTTTTAATCAGTCTTTTTTACTGTAAACTCCATCCAAAATCATCAGTGTAGGGAGAAGATCATTGGAAGGGGGAAGGCATTTGGTAATTACAAGATATGAGCTGGTCTTTTGCTAAGTGTAGAAATGATATTTTATGAATGCCTGGCTTCCAAACGGACTCTGAGAACAGAACTGTCCACTTTATTGTCTCTTCTTTTTGCTTGAAATCACATTCAATAAACCTATATCAAATCTGAGAAGAAAAAAAAAAGACATGAGCTGGGACGTTTTGTTTTTTACCAGAATCATCCATCTGCATTTCTGTTCCAAGCAGTGCCAAGAGGCAGGGAACAGTACTGCAGAGGAGGTTGAGTCTGACCTGGTCCCTGCAGGACAGAACAGAAGAGACTGTCAGCATACGAGAGGAACCCTATCAGGCTAAGGCTGCCTAGGAATGACCCAGGTAACTGAACAGGGAGGGCCAGCAGGACAGGCTGTAATCTGAGCACAGTCAGGAGGAAGAACAGCCCCGAGTTCAATCCCAGAAAAGGTCAACCGGTGCAGAAGGGACCATCATCATACAGTGAAGCTGGGGCAGAGGCGCTCTGAAGTCCAAGCCAGCAGGTCTTCCAGCACGTAGTGGGGCCACCATTTAGCAGCACTGCAGGAAGGCTGGGACGTTTCGTCTCCAGAGAGAAGGAGGAAAGGGCAGGAATTCTGACTCAGAGCTACTCTTGGAGTGATTATTAAAGTGCAGTGGGGAGGCAAAGACTGTATTTTTTCAGATTTTAACACCTTTCTTTTAGCTTTGCTGGGCCTTCTTTGCTGCCCACAGGCTTTCTCTAGTCGCAGGGAGTGCGGGCTGCTCTCTAGTTGTGTGTGGGTGTCTCACTGCAGCGGCTTCTCCTGTTGCAGAGCGTGGGCTCTAGGGCTCAAGCGCTTCAGTAGTCATGGCGCATGCATGGGCTTAGTTGCTCCAAGATATGTGGAACCTTCCTAGTCCCAGGATTGAACCCACGTCCCCTGCATTGGCAGGCAGAACCTTAACCACTGGACCATCAGGGATGTCCACAGCGACTTTAAAGAGCCCCAGAACCCCAGGAGCATGTGTGGTTCCGGGGCTGAGTCCTCAGAGGGGATGGGAGCGGGGAGCCCCTCTCTGGAGGGCTTCTAGGGTTCATCTGTCACCTCCAGAGCCCAAGGCCAGGTCTTCTCAAGTGAGTTGTGAAAAGGGAAGGAAAAGGAGAGAGAAAAGAGGAGAAAGGAAGGGGAATGGGGAGGAGGAATAGAAAAAGAAAAGAAGATGAGACAAAGAAAAGGAGAAGGGAGAAATAAACAAGCGCCAAAGGGCGGGTAGGTCCGGCTCCAGGAGTACCCCAAGAGTCGGGGCAGCAACCTGGGAAACAGAGAGAAAAGCTTTCTTTCAAACACAGCACAAGCACGTGAATGTCCAGGAAGCTCCAGCTACAGGACAAAGACCGAAGTGATGACCTGGAGCTGCTGAAGCCACATGGAAGATTCCACCCAGCTCACCTGGATACACTGTGCTTGCATCCTGAAAGAGATACCAACATACCCTCACAGGTAGATGTGCACACCCAGAAATGCACCAACAATACATGGGCACATCTACACATGTGTGCAACATGCAGAGAGGCACAGGGCATCGGGAAGAACACACATGCTGCAGAGGGACGCGTGCTGGAGGCCACCAGAAAGGCCTGAACTCGCAGCAACAGAAACTGACAGAGGCGGTCAGACATGCGCCAGTGTGGACACGCCTGCGGCGCTGCATTAAACCTACAGACACGGGGACATTCAGAGACACAGGCAGAAATGTACAGACACACGTACAGGAATACCAACAGGTGTGCTTGTGCAAGAAGTTCACTTACACACATATATGGGCACACATCATTCGTGCACACTGGCACACACACACATTGACCCACAGATGTGTACAACTACACACATGTACTTAATTAACTCTTGTACTGATAGACGATACATATACACGCGTATTTATAAGGACACAGGCTCCCAGACGCAGCCTCAGGCACATGTACGTGCACAAAAGCACACTCAGACACCAGCGCACATGCTCAGGCATTGCCAGCAGCCAGGCAGACGCACGCATGCATGCGCACAGACAGGACCAGGGTCTCAGCTCAGGAGTATCCTCAAGCCAGGTCCCCTGCTGCCTGCCTCCTGCCAGCTGTGCAGCTTCAGCTAGCTCCTGACGCCCAGGCTCTCCCATCATCCTTTCATCTGCCCCACTGGCCCCGGCCCAGGCCCCAGGCTCCAGGATGGCAATTGCCCCATTCTCCCAGGTGCCGACTCAGCCAAGTTTCACACCCCAAAGTGGAGCCAGGCCAGCGGGGCCTGTTACAGCCCGCTTGGGGCATCAGCGTGGGGGTGGCAGGAGGGAGCCAGAATCCTGCACTAGGAGACAGAGGAACAGCCCCAGCCATGCAGGCCTGTCCTGCAAGGCTGCCGGCTTCCTCTTCTCCAAGTCACCCACCCTCTGAGGGCCTCAGGCGGCTCACCTCTGAAATGGGACAATATGTCTGTCCCTCTGACACCTCCATTAAATGGACACTTCACCTCCAGATGATGGAATTTTGTTTAACCTTCCTTTGTTTCATCTTTACAACAACCCTAAGACTATATAGGTGTTTCCGCCCCCCCCCCCATTTTAAAGCTGAGCTCAGTTTTACTCAGGAGAGCAGACAGCATCCAGGTTCCTGCTCCAAATTCTACTTCTTTCGTGGTCAATAAATATGCAGCCCAAAAGCTGCCAGTGTCCGATAACTTGCCAACAGCAGACATCCCTAACTGATCATAATCTTCCTTTCAGTGACTCCAGACTTGGACTTGGAATCCTCCCTTACACATCATTCCAGGCAGCCATTTGGTTTCGGCCAGAGTCGGCACCCACGGCGAAAACTACGGCCACCGTCCCTATATCAGATTCTTCTAATTCAGAGGGTGGATGTAAAGAGAAAAGGAAATCAAGGGCAGAAAGTGCTTTGGAGGAGCACAATGATGTGTCTCTCAGAGAAATTTTAGTACTGTTTCCAAAGCCTGTTTACATCCAATATCCCCCAAGTATCACCCCTCTCGGGTAGAGGATTAGAGAGAAGACTGCCACTATCTTTGCTCCATCTCACAGAGAAAGGGACTGAGGCTCGGGCAAGTGAGTCCAGAGGCACAGAGCTCCGAGTCAGAGGTGGGATTGGTTCTCTTTGAATATCCACAGCCCCAGCCAGACAGGACAAGCCAGAGTGTGGGGGCCTGGGGGAGCCAGGGCTGGGAGGGCAGCAGGAGGGCCCAGTCTCCATTCCCCACCACCCCCAGCAGAAAGGAATCGACCCTACAACTAATTGGTTCAGAGTGCTTCTTTTGACCCTAATTAGCTATTTGTCATGTCTCCATTTGCATACCAGAAAAGATGCAAATTTGCATATTTGTAAATGAGGCTGGGCCTGGATGTGGGTCTGGAAGAGCTTGGCAGTTGCTGGCAGGCAGGGAGGCAGCTGGCTCTTGCCACTGAAGCCTGGGCCGCGGAACGAGGAGATCTGGAAGACAGCTCCTTGGCTCGGGGCTCCAAGGTGCTCTCGGAGGGGGTCAGACAGGACGGCCCACCTCGCTCCCTCCCCCAGGGCTGAGTGGTGGGCAGGGAGAATGGGTGAGCCTAATGCTGCTATTTTGATTAGATGAGACAAGGAGGGGGGAATATAAAGTAATTTCAGGACGCTCTGTGCTGGGAAGCCTTCTGTTCTCGTCCTTGGATAGAATCTGTAACACTTGCAAAGGGGGAGAGGGGGGGACGTCCCCCTCCACCTCCCTGGAGAGAAAAGGTTGGGAGGGAAGGGTGCAGAGGGGAGGGGAGGGCAGGTCAGGGGAAATGGCCCCCTAACAAACACACCCTCTTTTTCTCCCTGAGGCTCTCAGAGGCCCACATACACACTCGTGCACACCTGCAATTCACTTACACACACACACGTATACACTCACAAACACAAGCCTCACCGTACCCCCCACCACCCCCTCCGGGAGTACCTTTATCCACAGCCCTCCCAGACCCACAGAGATACACATGCAGCTCTAACTGGAGAGGCACATTCACACATGTAGACATTCCCAGACTTCCCGCCACACACACATTCACGCCCTTACACATACAGACACACACTCAGACACTCGATCATAGATGTAGGCATACAGACGCACTTAAGCTGTGCGTAAATATTTACACTCACACACACACACACACACAAGCCCTACACGAGCACATCCTCGCTGAGACCAAATTCCCCAGCAAATTCTGGAAACTCTGACCCCTCTGCCAGAGTTTCTGGAGCCTCTCTGGGAAGAGACAAAGGAAGCCAGGTAGCTGTCCTTCCCAGAAGGGGAGCAGGGGTGTCCCAGGGGAATTGGACCCTGAGTAGGCACCTGTTCCTTCTCTAGGAGAGCAATGATGGGCATATGCCCTCCACTGCCTTCCCAGCGTTGGTGTGGGGCTTGGAGCAGAGTCTGGGTGTGCCTTGACAAGCAGGGGAACACAGGAGGCAGAGGATTGGAGCACAAGGATATACTGGTGGGGCCTGGCCCATGCACTGAGCAGAAAAGTATCAGTGCCTCGGCGTGTCCATGTCGATCTTGGGGGCCAGTGTGGAATGGGGTGACACAGGCTGCTGCCTCCTCAGGCATGTGGGCACCAAGATGCTAAACCCAGAGGGAGCCCCAGGCCCGGGAGCTTCCCAGGAGCTGGGGCCCAGGTGCTGGACCCTGAAGGCCCGAGCTCAGGGACCCCACGCCTCAACCAGAGGGAGCCCCAGGCCCGGGAGCTTCCCAGGAGCTGGGGCCCAGGTGCTGGACCCTGAAGGCCCGAGCTCAGGGACCCCACGCCTCAACCAGAGGGAGCCCCAGGCCCGGGAGCTTCCCAGGAGCTGGGGCCCAGGTGCTGGACCCTGAAGGCCCGAGCTCAGGGACCCCACGCCCAACCACTGTTGCATGGCAAGCGCCTCCTCCCCAAAGCCTGCACCTCAAAAGGCAAGCTAAAGAGCTCCGTATTTGTAAATTAAATATAGCTGCACTCCAGCTTTCCGAGGAGCTGGGAAGGAGAGAAGGAGAAAGAAAAAGAGAGCGGGGAGGAGAAGAAAAGCTGCCGCCCTCAGGGAAGTCTGGCTGGTACAGATTGCCTGAGTCATGAATATTCATCTGGCGAATGAGGAGAGCGGGAGTTTGCATAACAGCTCCACCCACCCAACTGAAAGAAATGTCACCGCCTTTGCCAATAAAGTGCCAAAGGAAGCCGGTGGAGGCTGCCAGCCAGACGGTGCCAAACTGCTGACTTCCACTCCCAGGCGTGGAGAAAGCACATTGTTTCCGGCCCAAGGAGCCGCCACTTGGGGCTGGGGGAATGGAGCTGGCTGCTGGGAGAGAACCAGGAAGAAAAGTTTCACTTGCCGCCCACAGGAAGCCTGGTGGGCAGAGTGCCTAGGCCACAGCCCTCCCCAGGGCCCTTCCAAGGAGAGGCTTGAACCCTACTGATCTCAGGAGTCCACTCTGCACGACCACCCAGGGCCCGGGTCCCAGTGGCGACCTCCAGGAGAGCTCCAGGCTTGGAACTCCCTTAAAGAAATCTCAAGAGGGTCCTCATGAGTCCTGGATATAGTTACTAGAGACCAGGAGGCAAGAGGACCAACTAGGCATCACTGTGGGACCAAGAGGTCCTCAGTGAGCTTGACCCCATTTTGCAGATGGGGACAACCCGCCTGCAGGTGACTCTTCCCTCCCTGGGCCACACCCACTTCTAAGGCTCAAAACTGCTGTCTCTTATTCTGAGAAGTCTACTCTGACCTTTTCCTCCAAGACCGTCTACCTCTCCATCCTCAGGGCCCCCGGTCCTGAAAGCTCGTCTTGGCACCAGCCTTTTCCTGTCCATGGCTATTTCCTCCCCGAGAGGGCAGAGGCGGAGGCTGATCCATCCACCTCAGTGTCCCATCCCTGCACGAGATTCAGAGAAAGCACTGGCGCAGTTTGTTGAGTGGAGTCATTTTCTGCCAACCATTCCCGTCCCCACGCCTGTACCTGGCCCTCGGTCCTTCCTGCTGCTCTGAATCTTGCTTGTCAGGTCCCTGGGAGGTGACGCATCCTGTCCCAGCAACTCAGTCTGGACCCATGGGGATCAAGACAGGTCCTGAGCAGACGACCTCCCATCCTCAGGCCCCGCTTCCTGCGAAAACAGCAGAGAGGTTCCAGCTTCCCACAGCATCCCATCTGTGGGGGCACCCACTGAGGGGTGTTACAAACCTGCCTGCCTACCCGCCAGTCAGCCGCAGCTGGCTCACTCCAGTAATTACCTAAATGAATGGAAGAAGCAAAGCTGGGGAGAGGACGTTCTCTTCGTACAGAAAAGCAATTAGGACTGTGGGCGTCTCCAGCTGCTGCTCCTGTTATGTAAAGTTTGGGATGTGTATTTGGGACTTAATGAGGATATTTATGTGTTCGTGTCTTACCTTCACAGGCTGCTCATTTCAAGTGTCCCAAGTATTCTTGAGCTGAGTACGCAGCAATACAAGCCAGGCAACAGGCTCCAAGGGAGTAGTACCACCTCTGGGTTGCCAAATAACCCCCTCTCCCAGGGCTCACAGAACCCCAGAAATCAACGATGACACCCACTGGAGCCCAGCTCCCTTCTGTGGCATCCTTGACAGGTTCATACCCTGCTCCAGGCCTCAGAAACTAGATTCCCTTAATGCCTCTTTCACAGCTAAAACATCTGCAATAGTTGCAAACTTCTCCCTTAAGAAGTGAGCCCAAACCAGCCTCTTTGCAATGTCCTCACACTGGCCCAAACACTATCCCAGGGGCCACACAGAACAGCCGCTAGTCCTGCAGGAGGTAGGCTGGAATTAAGTTAAAGATGTTTCTGTGGTTGAATAAACTCGGGAGAATTTGACATCGAAGTTTCTTTGCTGCAGGATTTCTCTGAGCCTTGACTGTGCTTCCATGCTCTGAGTTGTTCAGCAAATACACTGAACGTATTTGCTCACTGAACTCTTTTACATGGAACAACCTCAAGAAATTAGGGTTCCAACCCCGTTTTAGGAAACAATGCTTCCTCAGGTTAAGAGCATGGCCTGGGTTCCTTCAAGCATTGCGTTTCTCCTAGATTGGGCACGATGCCTGGGCCTCCCCGCCTCCCCATCCTGCTCATTTCCCGCAGGTGAGCTCTGCACATGTATCTGCATTCCTCCACTGCTCCAGACAACCTCTGGCCACTCAGAGTCCACAAGAGCCTACATCTCCTGAACCTGGGTCCATGTGCTTCCACCGACGCCATCAAAATGCCAGTGGAGGCACAGCCACTGAATCGCACGGAGTGTATTCGTGTCTTCCGTGAAAGTCCTCCCAACAAGCTCAGTGGAACCTCAGCTCCTCATTCTGCTCTCAGGCCCCACCATGGGGACACATAGGCAGACCTCCTTCCATTTCCTCCTTCCACTTCCAGACAGTGGACAGGGGGGTCCCTACTATGCCTTCCCTGGACAGGCAGGTGGTGAGCCATGGTGGGCTCCCAGATATCTGCACACCAATCAATAATCCACACACTGTTGGGCTTTTTCACAGCATCATCCAATGCATGGATTTGTTCTGGCATCTCCTCACCTCAGCCTCACAGACAGAGCACACCCACCTTCCTGGGCTTCAGACCCAGAAATATTCCCAGGCTGAGGCCACAGTCCACACCTGCACTGGAGGCCCTGGCTGCCCCAGGCCTCCTCTCTCCCAGCACCTTTAATCACCCCCCTCTCCATGCCTTCCTTCTCATCATCTTTCAAGTATGTGTTCAAGCCCAGGCATGGAAAATAGGTTCATGCCACCAGCCAAGTTCAGTTGATTTCTAGTGGCTCCCTGGCCACTAGGGACAAAGATGCTGAGGCTTAACCTGGGCTCGACAGACTGATTAGTGATGCCCGCCAGTGCTGGGGAGCCAGCAGGGTAGCACACGTGCTGGGGATTGCCATCCCTGATCAAGGCCCGGTCCCTTCCCTCAAATCTGCTCCCCCAAGCTATCACCCTCCTTTCTCCCATCACAAACTCTCTCCTACTCCACACACACCACGTGCAGCCTCAACCCCCATCAAACAGCTCTCTCCAAGGTCACCAACAAACTCCTATCTGTCAAGCCCTGTGGCCTCTCTTTGATGTCAGCGCTTTTGCAGCATTAGATATGGTTGACCTTTCTCTGGTAAGTCACCCCCATCCCCACGGAACTCTGAGGCACTCTGTGCCCCTGGTAGCCCCTCGCCCTCCTGACTCATCCTGTTTCTTCTCCCATCTCATCACCGTGGCCAGGTTCCAGGGCCCAGTGTTCGGCCTTCTCCTGCTGAGGCACCCCTTCCCTGAGAGACCTCGTCTGTGACTTTGTCCTTGGGGAAGAGACCCACGCCCCATCTGTGCCTCTGTGATGAGTGTCCTAAGAGGCAGGCCTGCTGCCTGCCAGTCACTGCCCCAAGCTACATTTCTGCAAACCCAGCTCCTCCTCCTTCCTCTAGAATCAGCTTCTGCCTTGGGCTTTCCACCCCATTGGTCCTCCCCAAATTTTTGGTTTCTGTCTTGACTCCCTACCCACAGTCATGAAATCACCACATGCTGATTCTTCCTGTTTAATACCTAATTTTCAAAATGAAAATAGCTTGATTATTTATTCTGATTGAAAAGCATGTTATAGCCTCATTATTAAAAAAAAAAATCAAACCAATACTTTAAAGTATGAAAAAGAAAGTTAAAAAAACACTCAAAATCCTACCTCCCAGATATAACTACCCCTAGCATTTTGGTGAACAGGCTTTCAGACATCTCTATGCATATATACGCACAGAGATCTATGTATATAATTTTATAGACGAGGAATTGTATTATACATACTGTTCTCGCTGACACCTGCTTTTCTCTCTCAACAATATGTCATAGACATCTTTCTATGTCAATAAATAGAGCTTTGCAAAATTATTTTAATTACTTCATAGTATTCCATTGCGTGTATGTATCATACTTTCTTGAGCTGGGTCTCTATTGATGGTTTAGAATGTTATCAAGATTTTACTCTCACAAAACAACGTTGTGTGCCTATCTTTTCACTCCTTTTTGCAATGCTTTCCTTAGAATAAAATCCTGCAAATGAGATTATTGCAATAAGGGTAGGCTATTTCTAATTTTGCCACTCTGCCCTTCAGAAAACTTATGACAGTGACTTCCCAACAATAGTACCCAAGCATCTGTCTGCCCACACCCTTGCCAGCCCGGGGTTTTAACGTTTGGCCAAATCAAAAGGAAAATGACACTCATTTTTCTTGGCGTTGCTTCCATTACTAGTGGGAGTAAATGAGTATCTTTTATGTTTTTCAATCATTTACAAGTATTTTCTTTGTGAATTGCCTGTTCTTGTCCTTTGCCCATTTTTCTAATAAGATAGTTATCTCTTAGTGAATTGTAAGAGTTCTTTGTACATTTGAGATCAGATTAAACTTTTCCCTAATATATATGTTTCCCTCTGCCTTTTCCTCTCCCACTTTCCTTTTAATCATCTCTCAGGCAATCAAATTTAAATTTTCATATATCCAAATAGATCAATCTTTTCTTTCTGTTTTCTGGATATCATGTCATGCTTAGACGACCTTCTCCACCTTAATGACCAAAATATTCATTCTTATTTATATCGTCATGGTCTTCACGGCTCGATCTTATTTGCATAGGTAGAAAACTAGATTTTGTTTCAAATTACTAGCCCATTAGTCCAACTCCATTTATAAAATAGCCCATATTTTCCCAACTCAATTGAAATGCCATTTTAGCAGATAAAAATTCCCTTAAAAACTTGGATCATTTCTGGATCCTGTTGGATCTCTATTCTGTCCCAATGATCTGTCTGTTCTCACATAAGAATTTTCATTATTGTTCTTTATAAAAATATTTTAATATCTGATAGGCTAAGTATTCATCATTCTTTTTCAGAACTTGCCTGACAATTTTCATTTTTTATTCTTCCACATTAGTTTTATACTTATTTTTGTCAAACTGAAAAAGAAAAGAATTCTGATGGACTCTTATTTGGATTATCTTAAGTTTGTATAGTCACTTAAGGAGAATTGACATCCCTAAAGAATTAAATCTTTTCACACAAGACGTAAGAGTATGTCATATTTATTAAAGCCCCTTTTGTAACCCTTAGAAGAGTTTTCTGATTTTCTTCATGTAAACTCTATATGTTTCTTGTAAAGCTCATTTCCAGCTATTTTGTGTTGCTGTTTTCTTCTCAACACTGTGGATGAGGCCTTTCATTTTATAAACAGAAAAGCTATTATTAATAATTCCTGTATATATTGTTTTCTTACAGGTCCTTTTACTAAATTTTTTATTTTTTCTAATTGCTTTCAGGAAATTGTCTTAGATTTTCCAGACAAATAATCATCTTATCTGCAAACCATGACTATTTTTCTCTCCTCCTTCAATATTAAAACTTTTATCTTCTTGTCTAGTTCCAATGTCTAGCACTTTAGGAAAAATATTTTTTTAAAATATTGATAACAAGAGCTATCCTGATTTAGTTCCTGTCTCTAACAAGAATATACCTAAGGTTTCGCCAGCCTAGTATCTCTTGTTCCATCCTTTTCAGCCTTGTGACTTCTACCCTGGTCTGGCCCATATTAACTTGTCACCTGTGACATCACAAACGTGAAGAATAAGGATACAGGGTTTGAAGTCAGATGACCTGTGTTCAAGTCCTGACTATCATTTATGAGCATATGACCTAGTCATGTTACTACTTAAGATCTTTGAAATTAAGATGAGTTTTATAAGGATTAAGTGAGCTAATATATACACTACGTGCAATATCAACAAATGATAATATTTTTTCAAGTCTCAGTCCCCAAGTTCTCCTTCCATTCCAACCTATATCCCAAACTTATGCTGACATTCTCAAAATACCATTGTGATCACACTGTTCTACCACTTCCCCCCCTTACCCCCACTGCTTGCAAATCTCCAATTATTCCCCACTGCCGACAGAATCAGGCTTCCTAGGTGATGCTAGTGGTAAAGAACCCACCTGCCAATACAGGTAGATGTAAGAGACACAGGTTTGATCCCTGAGTCGGGAAGATCCCCTGGAGGAGGACATGGCAACCCACTTCAGTTTTCTCACCTGGAGAATCCCATAGACAGAGGCGCCTGGCAGGCTATGGTCCATTGGGTCACAAGGAGTTGGACATGACTGAAGCAACTTAGCACACACACACCCCCCAACAGATTCAAGTCCAAATTCTTAAGTTTCCATCTAAGTCCTTCTTTTAAGCAACCCCAAACTTCTTTCCAGGCTTATTTCCTATAGACTCCTGCTGCCCCTGCCCATCACACATCCACTACCAACCCTTTACTCCAGCTGAAATGTTCTCCTCATTAACAGCTGCCTAATACCAAGCAGGTTCTCACTCCCAGGTCAGATCCCCCAAACAGCCTCTCTATCTTTTATTTGCAAGAAATACAAAAATGAAGTACAAACTGGTTTTAAAGGCAAATTTATTTAGCAACTTAACTGAACAGGCTTCAGGCAGTTTGTTCAAGGTTGGAATGCCATTTTTCTGTGATTTTCCAGGCGCTTCCCACCTCTGTATGTTGACAGGAATCTTACATCATGTTCCTAGTCACCAGATGCCTACCAGGAACTAGGATTTCATTCTTCCTCATTTGAATCCAGAGATTAGGTGTATTTTCCCAGCCATCTAACAAATGTTCCGAGCTTCTGTCTGATTGGGCCACTCTAAACCAATCACTATGACCAGAGGGATATGTGTATTAATTGCTTTACAATCAACCAATGTGCCAAAGTTGGGAAGAGAGTGGATCATCTTGACTGGCTAAACCAACCAAGACACTTCTCGAGTCACATACACTGTGAAGATGGATGGGATACTGACATTTCACTTTCCTGGGACTTAGGCTTCCTTTAAGACCCAAGTCAAGCCCCAGAACTCTGATCATGGGCTCCTTCCTTTTAGCTTCCAAGGCTCTTACTCTCTGCTCAACACCTGGTAACCAAGCCATATGTAATTTATATAGTCATCTGTCCATTTTTCCCAGTTAGTAATGACAGAACTCATTAAAGCCTACAAAACATTTTATAAAAACAAACCCTTTTGACCTCCACAACAATCCTCTGAGACTCAGAGAGGTTAAGTGACTTGCCTCCAGAGGTTTCTAGAGCAAGTTCTCTCTTGCGCTCACTCTCACTCTCTTGCACACATAAACACACATATGCACACACACACTCTCCACATTCCATCCTCCACTCCCCAATTCAAATCTGACCTGAAGATGCAGAAATCCCCTGGCACCACCTCCCTTTTCCCATTCACCTCAGTTTCTAGAGCTCTTAGACTTCCTCCAAGAAGTACAGAGAAAGTTTCTTGCCAGACAGCAGTTTCCAAGATTTGTGTGACAAGACCGGGTAAAATTCAAATGACTCTGGGTGATTTAATCTGCTTGGGGCCAGGGTGGTAAATCAGTGCAGCCCAGGCTGCCACAGCCGCCCCAGAAACCCACGAGCCGAGCTGATGATAGGAGTTTATCTGCAGATCTGCAGGTGAGGGCCCTGGAAGCGTGAACTACGGCCCCAGGGAGTTCCCCTCCACTGCACTCAGAATACATTTGGTAGGTCCTACAGCCCACAGCCTCTCCCAGCCTACATGTTCCACCAGAAAACACCTTTCCCAAGGATGCGACCCCATTCCTCCCTTCCCTCGCCTCCCATGGTCAGAGGGGGAGCCCAAATCCACACTGGACTCTTCAGGTGGACCGATGCTGGTCAAGCTCCCACTGAAACTGCTGCCTCTGTGCCAGGTCCTTGCATGCCCACACACTCATTACCTCATTTCATCTTCACAACAACTTAATGAGGGAGGCATGTCCATCCTCAGTTTACAGGTGACTTAATTGAGGCTCAGGGCAATTAAATAACTTGCTCAGGGTTATTATATAGCTAGCAGGAGGCAGAGCCAAGATCCAAACCTAGATTCATAACACTCTAAACTCCTCATCCTTTGGACTCCACCCCTCTGTGAAGTCCCAGGGAGCAAGAGAAGATGGCAGCTTCCATCAGAACCATCTTGTCTGAAAGGGGGAGAAGGCCCTGGCTGAAGGGGAGTTGTTATTCTGAGCAAAGAAAACAATAGTCTTTCCCAAGCAAGGGAAATGTCAAAGGAGAAGATAGTCACACTTATGACACCTACTGTGTGCTGAGCATATATGCACACGTGGGGGCTGTGTATCAGGGGCTCAACATCCATCATCCTAATGTAACTCTGTGAGCAGTGGTATGCTGGTTAAATATTTACCAACTAGCAATCTGGAAGAATAAAAGAGCCCTGACTTGCACTGACACCATAAAGAAAGCTGAGTGCAGAAGAATTGATGCTTTTGAACGGTGATGTTGGAGAAGACTCTTGAGAGTCCCTTGGACTGCAAGGAGATCTAACCAGTCAAACCTAAAGAAAATCAGTCCTGAATATTCATTGGAAGGACTGATGCTGAAGCTGAAGCTCTAATACTTTGGCTACTTGATGCAAAGAACTGACCCACTGGAAAAGACTGTGAAGCTGGGAAAGACTGAAGGCAGGAGGAGGGGACGACAGAGGATGAGATGGTTGGATGGCATCACCGACTTGATGGACATGAGTTTCAGCAAGCTCCAGGAGTTTGAGCAAGCTCATGGAAGCCTGGTCTCAGAGTTGGACACGACTGCGACTGAACTGATACTGATACTGACTTGCATTGAATAGTATCTGCCAATTTCTGTGGTGTAAATATTCCCACCATGGTCAACTTTCAGCTCCCAGTGGAGCTGAACACAGAATTGGGAAGAGATGTCCTCAATTGGTTCTATAAGCCAATAGGTGGGGTTGACATATATACACTATTGATACTATGTATGCAAAGAGTCGGACACGATTGAGAGACTGAACTGAACTGAACTGATACAATAGATAATTAATGAGAACCTACTGGATAGCACAGGAAACTCTACTAATGCTCTACAGTGACCCAAAGTCAAAGTGTTAGTCACTTAGTTGTGTCTGACTCTTTGCAATCCCATGAACTGGGGCCTGCTAGACTCCTCTGTCCATGGAATGCTCCAGGCAAGAATACGCAGGTGGGTTGCCATTTTCTTCTCCTGGGGTCTTCCCGAACCAGGGGTCAAACCCAGGTCTCCTGCATTGCAGACAGATTCTTTACTGTTTGAGCCACCAGGAAAGACCATGGTGACCTAAATGGGAAGGAAATCCCAGAGAGTATATATGTGTACATACAACTTATTCACTTTCCTGTATCAGTAGAAACTAATACAACATCGTAAAGCAACTATACTCCAATCAAAAAATTTGTTTAAAAAAGACAATAGAAATACATTCTAGCACACCTCCACCTGGAAGAGAGGTTTTTAAGAAACCCACTTAACAGATGAGACTGTATAAAAAGGTACTCAGGCTGAAATCCGTTTCTTCCCAATTTTCTAAAGTCCACATTCTCTCGGCAGCTCCATGTTCCCTGAACCAGAAGCAATGCAGGGAGCCAAGGTCACTGATCTCAAATCTCTGAAGGAGGGTAGACTCCTGAGATGTCCTAAAGACAGAAGAAGACCAGAGGGTAAAAGCTCAGCAGATCATGGTTGAGCATAAGGAGGGACTTTCTGAATGCCCCGCTGGACTGACAGCACCAGGAAGGTTGCCGCCAGCTGTGCCTGGCACATAGGAAATGCCCAGCAATGAATGAATGAGTGAATCAAAACTTCATTCCACGTATGTTCCACTGATGCCTCACACTCACCAAATCCCAAACTGAACCCATCACCTTTCCCAAAAGGCTCTCCCTCCTCCAGTGTTTCCTGTCCCGATGAACATCACCAAGCTGAAAACCTGCAGCTTCTGACTCTCCCGCTTCCTCAGTCCCTGCACCCCGTCAATCAGCAAGTCCTCTCCACTCCACTCCCCACTTCATCTGAAACAGACACTTACCATCACACCCACTCCACTCTCCTGGCTCAGACCAACACCATATCACTGAGCTGACACACCAGTCTCCTAACTGGTCTTTCAACCCTTATCCCCTGGCCTGGACCCACTCCCAGCCCTGGCCAAATCCATCATCAACAGCTGCCAAAGTGATGTTTCAAAATTGCCCCTCTAAGCATGTCCCCCCCATCCCTTCAGTGGCTCCCCATTACCCAGAGGATGGGACCAAAGTCCCTTGATTCTCCAAGGTCTAGCTGCATCTCCCTCTCCTATTTGATCTCAGACTGCTGCCTCCATCCCAAGTTGGCCTTTATTCTCCACAGCACCAAGGAGCTTGGTGTCCCCTGCACACCTGTCTCTAGCTTCCATCCATGCCTTTGCTCATCCTCTACCTGCCCCTTGCCTGGAACACCCTCATTTTCCCCCCATTTTACCTTCCCTTACCTCATGAACTCTTCATCCTTTAAGACATAAAGTAACATGGTTTAGTTGATGATTCCTGGGGGCGCTTTTGCTTCCCTGGTGGCTCAGACGGTAAAAGAATCCGCCTGCAATGTGGGAGACCTGGGTTTGATCCCTGGTTTGGGAAGATCCCCTGGAGAAGGGTATGGCAACCCACTCCAGTATTCTTGCCTGGAGAATCCCCATGGACTGAGGAGCCTGGTGGGCTACAGTCCACAGGGTCACAAAGAGTCAGACATGACCAAGCAACTAAGTAGCAGCAGCAGGGGGCTCTTGTAAACACTGCTGCTGCTGCTGCTAAGTCGCTTCAGTCGTGTCCGACTCTGTGCAACCCCAAAGACGGCAGCCCACCAGGCTCCCCCGTCCCTGGGATTCTCCAGGCAAGAACACTGGAGTGGGTTGCCATTTCCTTCTCCAATGCATGAAAGTGAAAAGTGAAAGTGAAGTCGCTCAGTCGTGTCCGACTCTTAGCGACCCCATGGACTGTAGCCTACCAGGCTCCTCTGTCCATGGGATTTTCCAGGCAAGAGTACTGGAGTGGGGTGCCATTGCCTTCTCCATTTATAAACACTAACATTTCATAATTCTAACACCAAGTCTTGATAGTCAAGGCTTTCTGGATTCTACAGTCAGCTTCTCTCTTTATGGGACCCTGCAAGGGTCTTTGGGGATCCTCCAGTCCAATTTCACCATTTTTCAGACAGAAAATCTAAGGCCCAGAAAGAGAAAGGGATTTGCCTAAGATCACACAGCAAGCCAGTAGCAGAGCCAGGACGAGAAGTAGGCACCTGCCTCCCAGCCCAGGGCTCTTTCTTTGCAATGCACTCTTCAACCTGATGACCCCTCTACTCCAGCTCCAACACAGACATTCCTTTTTGTCTGTTTGTTCATTTGACTGTGCCAAGTCTTATCTGCAGCTTGTGGGATCATTTTAGCAGCAGCAGGTGGGATCTAATACCCTGACCAGGGATCAA
Organism: Budorcas taxicolor; assembly: GCF_023091745.1. Taxonomy (NCBI): domain Eukaryota; kingdom Metazoa; phylum Chordata; class Mammalia; order Artiodactyla; family Bovidae; genus Budorcas; species Budorcas taxicolor. The sequence continues at coordinate 108,017,301 of NC_068912.1, forward strand.
ACCCAGGCCTCCTGCATTGGGAGCATGAAGTCTTTGCCACTGGACCACCACCAGGGAAGTCTCCAACACTCAGATTCTTAGCACAATCATCACTACCCCACCCGGACTTATGTCCCCATACCCAAGCCAGACTCAGACCTTTCTTTCTACCTTTGCTTACACAGCAAGGTCATTCTCTCACCTCCATTCAACTTCCAGGCCCTCCACCTCCAGGAAGCCCATCCTGATTTTCAAGCCAAACCCATTCACACTCCACACCCTTCCCTACTGCTGCTGCTAAGTCGCTTCTGTCGTGTCTGACTCTGTGTGACCCTATAGACAGTAGCCCACCAGGCTCCCCCATCCCTGGGATTCTCCAGGCAAGAACACTGGAGTGGGTTGCCATTTCCTTCTCCAATGCGTGAAAGTGAAAAGTGAAAGGGAAGTCACTCAGTCGTGTCCGACTCTTCGCGACCCCATGGACTGCAGCCTACCAGGATCCGCCGTCCATGGGATTTTCCAGGCAAGAGTACTGGAGTGGGGTGCCATCGCCTTCTCCGACACCCTTCCCTAAACCACCCATATTTGCCAGAACCCAGCAACTAGGGCTTGGCTCAGTCTCATCAGCCAGCATCTTATTCTGTCTCACCAGGTGGGATGCCCACACCTCAGTGGTCAATGTCTGCTCACCTTTCTTCTTCTCCTCCTCTTCCTCCTCTTATATCCCCCAGCTCAATATACAACTGCTCAGAGTAACAAGGAGGAGCAAAAAGAGCATGGCTTTTGACAGACAGATGGAGGTTCAAATCCCAGTCCTGTGCATCCCTGGCTGGTTCACCTTAATCCCTCTGAGCCTCCACTTCCCTAATCTACAGAATGGGTCCCCTTATCCCCTAAGGTTGCTATGAGGATCAAATGACATTACTCATATTACAGGCCTAGCACTTAGTAGGTTCTTGATAAATGAGAGTTCCCTTCCCCCACAGCCTTTCTCAGTGAATCCCCAAGACACCAGGAGAAAAAGGCTCTTCTGGGCTGGGAGGTGGGCAGAACATGAACACTCTCTCTCACTCCCCTCCTCAACAGGCTATGAGCAGCCTGTGTGCAGAAACATGAGGCGTCTCCAACCCCCTTTTCCCACCCCCAACAATCTGCTTTAACCCTCCCATCACAAATGCCTTGTTTATTTCAATATCATTCATTTGGATTTTCCATTCATGCAAAAAAAAAGAAAAATTACCAAATCAGATTTAAGAGGAAAAAAGTAATTTAATGAGTCAAACTGTCTGCAGCCCTGTTTCTTTCTCAGGAAAAAGTGGCTGTGATTCTGGCAAGAGAGAAGGAAGTGCAACAGCTTCACTTCACTGCAGCTGCCAGAAGAAGTGCATTTCAGAGTGGAACAGAACCTCCGAACAGTTCCTCTCCCCGCCAGGCGCTTCCTGTGCCGAATTCAGCTTGGCAGGTGACGCTCCAGCTCGAGCAGGGACCCAGCCCTGACATGAGCAACCGCAAGGTTCTCCGTTCCTGCCCGCCTCCAGCACGGGAGGAACCAGCCCCACCAGGTTCCAGCAAACCGCTGACCACTGGGCTCAGGCCTCCAAGAGCGGAGGAAGGCAGCTGGAAAAGCGGTGGACACACCTGGCCGGTGGCCACGGAAACCTGGACCCCTCCCTGTTCCACAGTATTCAGGGACTAGAACTTTCTTCTCATCAAATGAGGGAGGTCTGGCATAAAGATCAGATCCAGGACTTGCCGCTCAAAAAATGTTCAGAAAATCTGCAGCTTCTTTCCCACTTTCAAAGGTGTCGTTCTAAAGGGCTGCTCTGGATTCCAAGGATCGAACTCCAGGAGGGTTCTATCCCCACCCCCTCAAAAAAAGGAGAAGAGCTGGAAAAGCAGATACTAGCACATGACCTTCAGATATGCACAAGAGAGACTGCCCCAAGGCAGAGAGCAGGCTGGATCAGGCTGGTGGTCACCTCCCCTGACTCAAACCCCATACCTCTATTAATGTAGCCCACTGACTCATACTACCCTGCTGGGCCCCTGAACTCCTAAATCCCTTTCTCATAAGCTGCTATTCCTCTCTACAATTTTTTTTTCCTGTCAGCAAGATGGGCCCCAGCATTTATCCCCATGACATTGCATCCTGCTAAGTTCCCCTCTTCACTCCAGTCTGTTGAGATCTCCCTAGACCCTGACCCTGCTATCTGAGCTTTCCTCTGTCCTTTTTCTCTATCTGCTCTACTTCCTACTATTAAAGGCCTGCACACTCTGCATCTTCTTCTGGTCCTTGGCATATACTGGTCAGAACTGGGGAGCAAGCAGAGCCCCACAGCAGCCTCTAAAGACCTTTACAGACTGACCTGTTCCCACTTACAAGAACATCCCATGGTTGTCCTTCAGATGGGAGCCCCTTCTGTGCCCTCACACCATCCATCGTGTCTTCAAGAGTCATAAGAGATCCTGTCCAGTGTCTGGGAGAGCCGCGTGATATAGCAGAAAGGGTCAGGCAGATCCAGGCTTGAATCCCAGCTCCGCAGGTCTTGGGCAAGTCACTTAACTCCCTGGAGATTCAGTTTCTCATCTGCAAAATAAAGAATGGTCACATCTAGTGCACAAGCTTCTGAAGATTAAGATGACGTATGTGATGGGACTTCCCTGGTGGTCCAGCGGTTAAGAATCCGCCTGCCAATGCAGGGGACATGAGTTTGATCCCTGGTCTGGGAAGATTCCACATGCCACAGGTAAGACCAGGACCCCTGAAGCCTGCACACCACAACAGTGAGAAGCCTGAGCACCTCAACTAGAGAGGAGCCCCTGCTCGCCACAACTTGAGAAAGCCTGTGCACAGCAGTGGAGACTTGGGACAGCCAAAAATAAACAAATAAGATTAAAAAAAAGACCATGTGAGACATCCAGCTGGCATCACCGACTCGATGGACGTGAGTTTGGGTGGACTCCGGGAGATGGTGATGGACAGGGAGGCCTGGCGTGCTGCGATTCATGGGGTCGCAAAGAGTCGGACACGACTGAGCGACTGAACTGACCTGAACTGAGACGTCCAGGGCAAGCAGGTGCTTGGTAAATAGATTCCAGTCCACCACGTGCCAGCTTACTTCCTTCAGCCACCAGTCGGTAAGCGGGCGAGAATCTGAAAGACGTGCCTGGTCTGGTGAACCCACGTGGGCTCCAAGGGTCACTGGCTTGTTTTCTGAGTGTCGCAAATTTTACCACCCATGCTTGGCCCTCACGCTAATTTGAGATCAGCCAAAACCCTGGCTCTTTTTCGTGTGAATTTCTGTTAGGACATTCTTCCCTTCCTGGATCTGTGCAGTTCTGCTTATACACCTAAAATAATAACAGTGATAACAGCAGCCTAATCCTTTCAATCCTGGTGCTGCTGTCCATGGGGTCGCACAGAGTCGGACACGACTGAAGCGACTTAGCATGCATGCATGCATGAAATTAAAAGTATCTCTGTTTTGCCTATGAGGAGACTGATTTCATCTTCTAACGCACGGGGCGCGGGTTGGATCCCTGGTCAGGGAAGCTGAGATCCTACATGCCTTGCAGCCAAAAAACCAAAACATAAAACAACAGAAGCAATATTGTAACAAACTCAATAAAGATTTTAAAAACGGTCCACATAAAAAATATAAACATATACATAAATATGTCACAAGTGAACTTATCTACAAAACAGAAGCAGACTCCCCAACAGGGAAGAGACTTGTGGTTGTCAAGGGCGGGTGAGGTGGGATGGACTGGGAGTTTGCAATTAGCAGATATAAACTGTTACATATAGGATGAACACACAGCAAGGTTCTGCTGTATAGCATGGGGGACTATATTCAATATCCTGTGATAAACCAGAATGGAAAAGTGTATATATATATATACATGCATCACTTTGCTGTACAGTAGAAATTAATACAATATTGTAAACTGTACTGCAATAAAATTTAAAAAAAGGAAGTGACACTTACATGCTCAATAGTCACACATGCTTGGCCAATGCCTCCTGTGTTAGAAAGCTCAGAACTGGATGGTTTTCTATTAATTCCCTCATTCAATGAGATACTCCCTGTTACAAATACCTCAAAACCTACTTAAGTTACCACATACCATGGACCTGGGTCGCTTGACAGAAAGGTTGATGAGTGTCATCATGTCAGTGAGAATGATTTAGGGACCCCAATGCCTCTTCCAGCTAATATGTTTTTCCCGCCCCCCTCCAACTCTTCTCCAAAACAACTGTCTTTACCTGGTCTGCTCCACCTCCCTTTTTGATACCCTGACATCTATTATTCATTCTCAGAACTCTGTCAAAACCGCTCCTGGAAAGATAAGCAACTTTCTTTTAAAAAGGAACTTCCCCTTTCTCCTGCCTTTCCATCCTTTATCTGCACCTTGGTGATGTCAGCTCTTACTGGTCCACAGATGGTGCTCCATGATTAACATAGAAGGGGAAAGAAAGTGACACTTAAGAGAACTCTTGGAAAGAGATGATGAAGTTATTCATGGGTTCATTCATTCAACAAATATTTATTGAACACACAATGAGACAGAGATGGTCCTAATAGTGGGGATACTAATGTGAACAAAAGAGCTAAAATTTCTTACCCTCTTAGAGTTTATATTCTGGCAGGGGAGAGAGAAATTAGAAACTAAATAAATATAATGTGTTCAATAGTGATGGATGCTGAGACTTCCCTGGTGGTCCAGCAGCTAGGATTCTGCATTCCCACTGCAGGGGGCCGGGCTTGACCGCTGATCAGGGAACTAGACCCCACATGCCACAACTAAGACCCAGCAGAGCCAAATAAATATAAAAATATTTTTTAAAAAAATAATGATGGCTGCGATGGAGAATTTTAAAGCAGAGAAGGAGTAGGAAACAGGAAAGGCACAGTTTTAAGCCATCAGGTCCTCATCCTCACTGATTCTTCTATTAAGCAAAACACACTCACAACTCTTTCCCCAAACACACTGTCACACACACACGCCCAGTTACTCAAGCCTCAGGGTCACGCACCCTCGAGGTCACCCAGGGAGGCAAAAGTCAGAACTGGCAGAACCTTCAGCGGCCAGAGGGAAGTGATGCTGGGAGAGAGGCACCAGCTTGCCTGAGGCCAGTGACATCCACAAAGGTACCCACACTTGGGAACACCCACACATAAGCACACAGACTTGTACACACATATTCACACAAAAACACAAACCCCATTCCCTTCTTATAGGCAGCCCGGTGGGGTGAGGTTTGGAGAGCTCCTGACAATTTCGGTGTCGCTTGCTCACTTCACCCTCCCCCACCCACCCTACCCTTCCCAGCTGTTTCAGCCTCTTCTTCCTGCCCTGACCAGCAGCCGCAAGTTCCCTGGATAGCAGGTGTGTGCACACAGATGCATCCTACGTGAATGTGGAGACATGTGGTTTGCAACTGAGGAGGACACGTTTGTGTGTAAGAATTCACACATAGGGAGTCTGTGGCATGTGTGTATGTGTGTGTGTGTGTACGCACATGTGTGTGCACGCTCCCAAGAAGACAGAGAAATTTATAATCTAAATCTTGCTTCTCCAGAGGATGAAAGCAAAGCAAAGTTCAGATTTAAATCACACGACCACGGGCAGGAGGGGTTCCCTTGCCTTACATGATTATCTGCCATGTGCAGCGGAAAGGGCTGGCAGGCAGGAGGCAGCCAGCAACCCGTCAGCAGGGAGTCATTTGTTGTCTCCAGGCCCCTGGGACCTGCTGTGCCTGCTCCGGGAGGGCGGGAGACCCAGAGAGCAGCAGCGACAAGCACATGCCTGTCCCAGGTGTGGGGGATGGGGGAGGAAGGGGCCGGCATCCGGCCCAGGCTTCCTGATGCTAAAGAAAAGCAGAGAGGGGGAGCAGGAGTCTTCAGGCCAGAGAAGCCCAGCCACTTGGCCTGGAGGGAGAAAGGGGGTCCAGGCAAGAAGTGGCCCCAGTGCAGATCCCACCCTGCCAACCTCTTCACCAGCCATAGCAACACCCTCCGGCTTCTAGGATGTCTGAGTCTTTGCCTGAGTTTGCCTGATTCTTTCTCCCAGGGACCTTCGACGCTTCCCTCTGCTCCATCCCTTTATCTTTGTTTCTGTGTGTTTGTTCTTTGTCTCTACCTCTCTGTCTCTGGGATTTGTCTTTTATCTGTGTCTGGCTGTCTGGCCGTCTCTCTCCATCTGTCTGTCTTTCGCTCTCCACGTCCCTCAGGGTTTCCCTCCGCTGACCTCTGTCTGCTGTGGCCTTGCTGGTGACACCTGACACACCTCCCAGGGCGGCACATTATTCCATTTGAGCCTCTTGCCATTTGCCCGTGAGGGGGCATGTGGTACAGGCTGCGAGAGCTGGGATTAAAAACCCCATTTTACAGATGAGGAAACTGAGCTCCCAGAAGCTAAAAGCCTTGCCCAAGGCCACACAGCTGGCTTTGAATTTAAAATCCAGGTGTGTTTCCACTGTGTGACCAGCTCCCCAACCTCCACATCACCTGGAAGCATGAGCAGCTCCCCTCAGTCCCCCAAACCCTAAAGTGAAGAGAGTTTAAGGACCCAGTGCCACACAACGGCTCATCCCCAGCCCAACCGCAAAAACTGCCTTTGATTCACTAAACTTCCTAGAAAACATAAAGGCTGAGATGGCATCTTGGGGACTCTGTGTATGTCCTCCAAGGATGCCCCATCCCAGCCCCACTATCCCCCCATATCTGAAGTGTGTGCACATCCCACATTCCCCAAGCCCACCTGGGATGAATAGGCTTCCTGCTTCTCAAGTAGGTGCCTCTTGGGAGCTCAGTCTTCCCATCTGTACAATGGGGACGTTGGGTCTCCCTCACACTGCAGAGCTAGGCCCCAGCTCCAACCAACATAGCAGCTCCTCTCCCTCTCCAGGACCCTAATCTCTAAAAGAAACCTAACTTCAGCCACCAAGAGCCCTTGGACACCTCTGGAGGATCACTGTTTTTCCAATGGGGCCCAAACTACTCTTGACCACATGCATAGGCAGCAACCACAAAGCCACGGGCCCAGACACAGAGGTTCATCTGCAGCAGCAAAGTCCCACAGCCTCCCAAGCCCACACCACTGCCTCCAGCCCCCACCAGGGAGGCGTCAGCGCCAACGACCCGCCAGGGCCAGCCCATTTTCCTTTCTTTTCATTGCCGGCTCCGCGTGTAGTTATAGAACCAGGTCTCCACAGAGTAATTTACTGGCAGAATCTCTCCCAGAATCCAGCTTGAAACCAAGCTGTAAAAACAGCTTCGAGTGTAAATAATTCATGCAGACAATATGACTTTTTTATGTAAATTCGGTGCATTAACCCTCTATTATAATGATGGACGACAGATAGGGGCGACGTTGCCTTGGTAAGAGCTAATGGATGGCCGCCATAAATTCACTGCACATTTTATTGTGTTGCTGGAAATTGTGCCTTCAGGCAATGCTGTTTACTTTTATGTAAAACTCTAGGTTCCCTAAATATTACAAATATTTTACATCCAGCTCCTCAGCATTTGGGCTCTGCCCACAAATCAAGCTTTCTCCATGTGAGTTGTAATTAAAGGTTTGTTGTTGTTTTTTTCCTGGGACAATTATCTCCAACTATAAAGAGAAATATTTTTCCCCTTTAGATGTTCCGTCATTGACTTATTAACAAATCCTTTGAAGAAGGAGGTGGTAAGCGACTCACTGTGGTACTTGGCACAAGCGGGTCGTGGGAGAAGGGGCGCTGTGGGTCCAAGAGCTTGGTGGCTGGCTTTTATGTCTGGCAGCCACTCCGGTTTATTTACACATATGATATTCTGGGCCTTCCTCCCCCTTCTTCTTCTATAATTCATGACCACTTTAGCAGGGTAATTCCTCCAGCCACCTCTGCAAGAGATGGGCCCCTTGCAAGCCCCATGCAGCCCCGTGCCCATGTTCCTCTGGGGCTGAAGACACTGGGGCCTTATGCCTGAGAGGGTCAGAAGTGGCGTCTTGGCAGCTGGCTGCCCGCACACAAGCCAATTCATCCCTTCCTTGGCCCCCATCCGCTCACTGGCCCAGAGCGCCTTGGACGGAAACTCGAGGTTTCCTGCGTTGATTCTCGTTCAGTCCAAAGTGTTGGAAAGGCCCTTCTGGCTCAGTCCCAGCCCAGGGAAAAGGTCACTAGGATGCCATTGAGTCCTGTGTGAGGCCTGGGGAGAGGAGGGCTGAGGCCCTCAGAAGCTTCTTAATGAACGGAGGCAACAGCTGGAGCAGCAGCCCTCTTTAAAAATAATCCTCACACTTGTTTATTATTGTCATTAATATTAATAGCCACTCTGTTAATATTCATCTAGCTGCATTAATATCCTCCAGGAACACCTGGGATCTCTAAGCACTCCTAATGGCATGTGGACTCTGGCTGCAGCGCCCCTACCTCTCTGCCTGACCCTCCCCAAGGGCATCACTCCCATCCTGCCGGGGTGTCAAACCGCCCTCCACCTGCCTCAGGAGACCCAGAGCCATGAGGGATTTGGAATCACTTCTAAGTCCCGGGGGCTTTACTGGGAGGATGGGACCGCAGGCCAAGGACCCTGAACATTTCCTGCCTCTCCCGGGGCACAGGAAGGTTCTGACAAAGGTGGCTTAAGAAAGAAAGATAGTTCATTTCCCCCCAAGGGCTCAATTTCCTGCAGAATCGGGAAAAAAAAAGACACATTGGTTAAAAACAAAGATGAGATATCATTTTTCACCGATTAGATTGGCAAAGATAATTATAATAATAATGGCAACAGCAGCGACCGGCTCGCTTGCCATGTGCAACCACTTAGCCCTCGCTGCCTGCCTGCACTGACTTTCACTGACTCTCCTGACAACCCCTTCCACGTACCATTTATGAGACTGTAAAAAGCAACACCTTTGCAGAAAGCAGTTTACAATATGTGATGAAATGCAAGCTCCACTTACCCTTTGACCCAGCAATCCCATTTTGGGGAATTTTCCGTAAGTTAGTCATTGAAAATACTGCTCCCTTTAAGTGAAGTCCTCACACATCCACCCATCGCTTTCCCTTCCTCTGTCTCCCGTCCACTCTTCGTTCAACCTGAAAGTCACCTCCTCAGAGAAGCCCTCCCTGACTCCTGAGTCTAAGTTACCTTCTCCTGTCTGATTCTTTCTCTCTTTTCCTTCGTACTGTGTGTACTTTTGTACTGCATATCATGTGCTAATTGGATAGTTATTTCTGTAAATGCTTAAGACATAAGCTCATCGCAAAAAATCGCTGTCTTCCCTGCTGGCAGGGGCTTGTTGTCCTGTCTCCTCACTACATCATAAACTCTGCAAAAACAAGGACCAACCATGTAGTTTTATTCCCCATTTCTATTCCCAGCCCTGCACTAGCCTGGTATGTAGAACACCCTTGATTAACATCTGTGGCATGAATGAATGAATGAATGAATGCACAAAGATAGGCACGCGGACAATCATTGCAGGGATGTTTACAAGAGCAAAACAATTGGAAAAACATCTATCGCCATCAGCTGGGGACTGGCTAAGTGAGGTATATTCGAACATATAATACAAGCATTCCAAATTTGAGGTGGATACACATGTATTGACATGAAGGATGTCCATGACATATTGCTGAGTGGGGGAAAAAAAAAAACCAGGTGACAGAACAGCCTGTGTCGTCTGATCTCGCTCAGGGTAGACTTGCATACGTGGAGTCTATTTGTGTATATTTATGCACAGAGAGAAGTCTGGAAGGACGCTCACCAAAATGTTATGTGGTTATCTCTGGATGGTGAAATCTGAGGTGATTTTTACATTTTTCTTTGAACTTTTCCATATTGTCTGAATTTTTTGCAACGAGCATATGTATCCTTTTTTACAAAATGATAAAGCTGCCTTCAAAAGAAAAAAAAAAAGTATAGGTACATTAAGAAAGAATGGGAGAGGGAAGTGCCTTATGAAGGGCTCAACCCCAAGCCAGGCAAACCCAGAAGAAGCTGGGGCTGGGGCAGGGGCGGGAGCGGCGGGGCTATCTCCCCTCTGCTGTGGGCTAGGCACCCTCCAAGGCTATAGGGGAGATTTGGAGCCCCGGCGCCCCTGCACCCCATCTTCTCAGGGCACGTCATGCCTGTCCAAAGTGGAGTTTCTAAATAGGGATTTCCGCATTTGATTCTTCTGACATGCTTTACCGCCTCAGAGCTGTTTTGCAAAATTCATAGCGGTTTTCGCAGGCTCCAAGCTTCCTGGGACCAATTCCATTTTGAACAATAGCGGAGTGTCTGCTCACGGGTGGGGTCGGCCCACCCCAGAGCAGCCTCCCAGCCTGTGAGCTGGGACTGTGGGGCTGAGTGTCGAGGCCACAGTATGAAAATACATGAGCTCGCCTTGTCCTCGTCCTCACCTTGCTCCAGTCCAGGCGGGGCAGGGGGAAGGAGAGAGCTCTCCCCGCTCCCGGCCCTCCTGTGCCCTGAGGGCAGCCTCCCCGCAAGAGGTGAGGGAAACCAAGCTCTTCCCCACACCCCTCTGTTTCTACTGCTTCACCCCCTACGGTCTCCTTTCCAAGAACCACCTAAACCCTGAGAAGCTAACTGACTTGGCCGCGCCAAGGTCTCAGGGCTAGACAGTGGGAGCGTATGGGGTGGGCTCTCCTGCTGTTGTCCTGAGCATGCCTTCACAGAAAAACGCTTGGTAGGAGTTTCCGCTGGCCCAGTGGTTAGTACTTGGCGCTTTCACTATTGTGGCCCTGGATTCAATCCTTGGTCAGGGGATCTGAGATCCCATAAGCCATGGGGGGCAGCCCCCCCAAAATAAAAAAAACCGCTTGGTGCCCCATCCTTAAAAGAAATCCAAGAGGTCAGCAGCATGGTCATTACCCCAAACTAAGCCACAGAAGACCCCTTCGCTTGCCTCTGTGTCCTTAACTCTGCCTTCCCTCAGTGATGATCCAATACCCCGTACCCAGAACCACATTTATAAAATTTACAAAACTTCACATTGCCGGGGGCAGGGCGGGGTGGGCAGTGCAGGTCAGGCGGAATCTCTGCTCCTTAGGCTGATAGTGCAGGTCTTTAGTGATATGGCCTCTATCCCACTCCAACCACACCCGTCTCCAGTCTCCACTGAATGACTTACAATCATCGCAGCCCTCTGCGCTGTCACATGTTTCCCCCTCCCACCCCCGCCTGGACCATGCATCTCCCTCCCCTCTCACCTGGCTAATTTCCACTCCAGCTCTAGGATCCAGCTTGGTGGTCACCTCTTCTGGGAAGTCTTCCCAGATTACCCCTACAGACCACTTATTCACCAAATACTTAATCAGCCCCTATGAAGTGCTGTCAGACGTTCCTAGAGGGCAGGGATATATCCCCACGGCCCAACTTTAATCAACTTCACAATTGTATGGCAATGGCCCAGATCATCAGCCCCATCTGATCTGTAGATCAGAGAACCAAGGACCCCCTGGGCAAGCTTTGGACAAGGGCAAGAAGGGGAAAGAAAAGGTTTCCTAAAACACCAAACTGACCTGGCAACCCCTACAGTCAGTGCCTCCTCCCAACTGTCTCCCCTAAACATTCCGCCTACTAACCCACCTCCAGGCCCCTGCAGGGGACCTGTGCGTGCGCAAGCTATCTCTCTCTCTCTCTCTCTCTCTCTCTCTCTCTCTCTCTCTCTCTCTCTCCTGCATTCTCCCACCTCCTTTGCCTTTTCTAATTCTTCCCAGACACCACTTTCTCTCTTGCTGCTGGGCGTTTGCACCTGCTCCTCAGCTCTGCCTGGACAGTCTTCTGCTCTTATCTAATCAGTTTCTGCCTGGTATTGATTTGACTCAGCAACACCTTGCGGTCCCCTCCTCTCCCCTTCCTCCCTGTTGCCTCGCTCAGGGTCACTGTCTCCGGATTACCCCTCACCTGCAGTCACCACCTCCCCGCAGAAGCTAGACCCAGACTCTCCTTCCTAAAGGTCTTCTTCACGGGCTCCCCCATGCACTGGGTGGTCTCCACCAGCGACACACCCCCCAACTCCTGCAACTTTCTCCCTGTCTCAAGCCACTCCAAAGAGGCGAGACAACTCCATGCCTGTGCTCCCTCAGCCTGGCTTGCTCTTCTCTGCTTCTTCATCTGACTCACCCCTTCTCATCCTCCAAGACCCTGCTGAACAACTGCCTCCTCCCAGAAGCCTTCCCTGCCCCCACCCCACCCCATCTCCTGCTCAGGGCTAAATGAGTTTCGTCCCAGCACTCTGCGCCATTGCCCTCATGGCCTCGGTGTCACTGCCTAGGTATGGGCTCGTCCCCCCACTGCACCATAAGCTCCTTGACAGAGGGCATCCAGCACCAGTGAATGATCGTTACTGTCATTCTGCGCAGGGTCAGATCATCAGCCCCAGTTTATAGGTGAGGAAAATGAGGCATAGCGAGGGCAAGCGGCTCTCCCAAGGTCACAGAACGGGCAAGCGGTGCAGCCAGGGCTTGAACTCAGATGTCACTATTCCCAGGGGGCTGTTCTTTCCACTGCATCACAACTTCAATTAGGAACCACTCTAGCAAGCATCTCATACACACATATACACACACACACTTCAACATGTACAGAAATGCACATGGGTATATCCACACAGAGACACACACAGCCCTACTGACACACAGGTGAACAGACACAAACAGCAGACTCCACAGGCATGCCTGATCCACATGAATACCCACACACGTGTGCTAACTAAGATACACAGATGAACACACACACACACATCCATGCACACATGCATCTGTGCACATAACCCACACAGACGCACAGACACACACTGAGTATATCCAGGTGCACATACAGACATGCGCAGACACACACTTTCATTCACACATACCCAGTCACAAATACACAGACCAGCAGATATGTCCCTGGGCGCACAAAGATGAACACACACATATTCAGAGATGCACACATACAAAATCTCATTCTTAGACACTCACTCCCAAGCCATCACAGGCACACACAGACACAGAGGTGCCCTCATGTACCACTCAGGTGCCTTCATGTCAACACAGAAGCACATGTGTGTGCACACACACACGAGGATATATGCAAACCTACAGACCTTCACAAGAAGCAGTGCACACACACAAGAGCCGGCATCCACAGAAACACACACAGGCAGACACGCTTAGTGAACCACCAGGTCAAAGGGAGCTGTCTGCTAGGGGCGGGGGCCTGTCTGAGGTACCTCGGGGCGCTCACATTTTTGCAGCTCAGGAAGGCAGCTGACATACCAGCCCGGCTGTGATGGTATTTTGCATAAATGCTAATGTATTAATTACCATGTACAGTACACAGAGCTGCCATTTAAAAGAAAAAGTTAAGACTTTTTAATTCAAAAGCCCCATGCGGGGTGGGGGTAGGGGGTCTGCCCCATGCAGTGGGTGGAAGCAGGCAGGGTAGGCATGCCCACGCCCACTGTCCCTACACATGGGTCTCTGCCTGCAGCCTCTAGCCCAGGCTTCCCCGGGTGTCAGCCAGCTAGGACTCAGCCTTGGGGGCCCTAGTGCTCCCCGCCCCCACTCCCGCACTGGACCACGGCACATCTGGAGCCGCGGGGTGGAGGAGGGGTAGGGAGAGTGGAGGAGGACCCCTTAAGGAGGGGGCAGCGCTGGGCCAGGATTCAGAGCCAAGATGGACGGGCCGGCAGGATCCTTTTCTCCACGCAATCCATTCTCTGCAAGGGAACCCGAGTAACCTTTTAAACCAGTGCATCAGATTATGTCATGCCCTGGCTTTAATCCTTTCAAAGGCTTCCCATGGCTCTAGAAAGAAAGTTCACACTCCTTAAGAGCCTGTAAAGCCCGATGTGAGCTGGTTCTCTCTTACCTCCCCAGGCCTCTGCTAGTCACATAGCCAGCTCATCCTCACATCTCTAGGCTGGTTGCTCCTCATCCAACAGGCCTCTGTTCCCCTAGTACCTCTTCGGGGCCTCTCCCCTGACTGCCCCTGGCCACCGCATCTAAAGGAACCCCCTCCCTATCCTTTATCCCCTCTGTGTAACACATCTCATTAATGTAACCTTTTTTCATTTTTTTGACTTGATACTATTCACGTCCCCCACTATAAAGGAGTTTTGGAAAGCCAGGATTTTGCAGACCTAGTTTCATCACAATATCTCCCCTCAGGGTCTGGTACGTAGGAGAGGCTCAGCTAAAAGTTTGTTAAACGATGGAATTCCCTGGTGGTCCAGTGGTTAAGACGTGGGTTTTCACTGACACAGGCCCAGGTTCAATCTCTGGTTGGGGAACTAAGATCTTGTAAGTCATAAATAAATAAATAAGCACCCCCCAAAATGTTTGTTAAACAAGAGCACAATCTGGGATGAACAAGAGATGTCCTGTCTGCCCAGCTCCATTCCAGGTACTAAACTCAGGACAGCCCTGGCTCCTCTACCTCCCACAGGGTGGTTCATGGTCCAGAGCAAGACTCTGAAGCCCAGGGCAGAAGACATGTCCAGCATCTTAGAGACAGGTATCCAGGCCTCCAGAGTCCCCCAGCCATCCGGCAGAATGAGCCTCAAAGGATGCTGCTTCAACAGCAGCAAGGAACGGCAACTCAGCCCTTTACGTTGCCCCTCACTTTCACATCCAGTCTTACACAGGCCTTGCCAGGGAAGCATCATTTCCCCAATTTCAGAAGAAATTAGGGTGCTGAGATATAGGTCAAGCACCCAACATCTCTCAGGTTGTCAGAGGAGGAGTCAGGATTTAAATCCATGTTTGCTGCCAAATCGAGGCTTCCTCTGCTGGACCACGAACCTGCTCTCCCCTCCAGACCCTCAGGGCTGCTTCTGGCAGCTGGAGCATAGCAACAGTGGGCCCCATCCTCCCAGGAGGCAGGAGAGCCAAAGTGGTCCTGCCAGGCAGGTGAAGAGGGAACCTGGGACCCAGCTGGCCCGCTCCCTAAACACAGGATAGAGTCCTCCATCCACTCCCATCCCCACCCAGCTGCCAGCTCTCACCATTCTAGATGCTGGATCTCTCCCAAACCCAGGCCCCCTGCTCTTCCCCCCAGACCCCCTGCCCTGCCCTCATCCAGGCTGCATCACCATCATCTCTCACCTATACTCATGACAGCCTTTAGTCTGGATGTTCAGATTTGCCCTCCACCCAGCAGCCACAGTGATCCTCCGTAAGTTCAAATCATATTTCCCTTCCCAGTGACTTCTCCTCTCCCCACTGTACCACCGAATCCCCCTGCACCACACTGATGGTGTTCGTAAAGGTGCATCAATGTTAATCCACACTCCCTGAGTTCAAATCCTGGTTCTGCCACTTACTAGCTGAGTGGCCTTGGACAAATCACCTAACCTCTCTGTGCTTCAACCACCTAATCTGTAAAGTGGGAATAATAATAGTATCCCCCCCCTCCTAGGGTCATTATAAGGATGAAATGAGTTAAAATATGCAAAGCACTAAAAATAGTGCCTGGCATCTGAAAAGCACTAGGTAAGAGTGTGCTGTTCTTTACAATTTTTGTGTGTGTGATTGCTTGATTTGTGGCTTTTTCCTTCATGACATTATAAATTCTAGGAAGAGGGGGTATGGACTGGGATGACCGCTCGGATGCTTCTTTGCCCGCTCGCATCCTTCTCTGCCTGTGGTCTTTGTTCTGCTTTCCCCTGTTCTCGCTGGGTGTTGGCCCGGGAAAGAGGAGGAGGGCATGCCCCCGGCAGGAAATGCTGTCAGCATCAGCGTCCCAGGCCTGATGAAGATGACAGGCAGCAGCCAGAGACGACTGCTCCCCGCAGAGGGCCGGGTGGGGATGGTCCCCTCCAGAGCCCCAAGTTCCCCGGGGAGCCCCCACAGGGCCAAAGCTCCTTTTGTCCAGAAGGTCAGGAGCAGCTGGCCAGCTGCAGGAGAGTTCCGCTGCCCTGCTGCAGCCAGCGGCCCAGATGTGTGTGTTTGCACAGCCGAGTCTGGGCTCTGAGGGAGCCTTGTTGAGCATCATGAAAGGGGGCTTGTAAGGAGGCAAACAGCCTCCACACCCGGGCCTGCCCGCCTCCAGGACAGCAACCAGGAATGCAACCCGCAGGAAGCCCTTCCTACCAGGCCTGCCAAGTGCCCTGCTCCTGCCCGAGGATCCGGGCCACTGGCACGAGCAGGTTCAACTTGCCAGCTGCAGACTGTATGTCTGGGTTCTGATCCGTCCTCAGCCTCCTCTTCTGTAAGATGGAGAGAGGCCCCAACCTCTCCCCGCAATGAGGAGCAAGGGAAGCTCACAGCCTTAGGGGCAGAAGAGAAGAAAGACCAGAAAGAATGTTCACCTCCATGCACCTCAGTTTTTCCATCTGTAAACAGGGATGATAGCTACTGCTTCCTGGGGTTGTCCTAGTGACAAAATGCCAAAACCGTGCATGTGCTGGCACACAGGAGGTGCTCAGTAGCTCTTTCTCCTTCTCTGTTCATCAGGCTCTAAAACAGGGCCCCTGGGGATGCCTACATTGAGGGTGGGGGCTTCCTCCTCACCCTGTTCCAAAAGAAGAGCTGCTGCTAGAAACCCTCACCCCAGGCACGGTGCCATGTAGCTGGGCAGCCTGTGTGCCACACAAGCATAAGACTCCCTTCCCAGATAGGAGAGTCTCTGCCCCCAACACGGTCTCTGGACACAGCTGGGCTCCTATCTTAGGCTTAGTGGTCCAGGAACAGCCCATTCTTGGGCCTCATCCAGCCCTGGGCAGAGGAGAACTGGGCTCAGCTGCTTTGCTCGGTGGAGCTCTCCTAAGTATAACTGGCCACTGGGCCACTCTAGTCTCTGGCACAGTCAGGCTCTGCATAGCCAGTGTCTGGCATAATCAGCCCCTGGGCACGGTGGCCCCGGGTCAGGGTAGCCCCAGGTCCAGTCAGCTCTCGGGCAGCCATGGTAGGCAGAGTGCTGGGCATGGATGAGCCCCAGACACAAAGGGTCCTCAAAGGGTCTCTGAGAGCAGTCGTTTGGGCTCAGTTATTCCGTGGCCACCACCGGTCCCTGGGCAGAGCCGGTTCCCGGGCATCGTTGGCCGACCAGGACATCCCGAGACATGGTCAGCAGCCAGGCACTACACGCGGTCCCTTGGGCACAGCCAATCTTAGGGCACAGTAGGCCCCTGACACAGTCCACTGAGTCCCCCACCTTGATTAACATTCACAGGGGCATCACCCCTCTCTTACGGCCCCAGTCCCTCCTCAGAGGACCTGGAGAACTGGGGCCCACCGAAGGAACTGGAAGCACCCTCTGCGGTCCCCAGAGCCCCTGCGAGGCCTGCTTCTTGGCAGGTAGAGGCAGCAGGGTCAGAGAAGAGTTGGGGGAGAGCTAGGCCTGGGAGAATGCGGAACCAGTGCTCCAGAGCAGGGCTGGCCTTCCACGCAGGCAGAGCGGTCCACATCATGGAGGGCGCGGCCCGGCCTGGAGGCAGGAGTCCCCGCTGCTCGTTACTCTGCTCCCTGGCTCTGTACTGAATGGGTCACAGGTCTCCAGAAGGAGCATGCAGGACTGCTACCGAGCCTCCACATGACGGTGGGTAAGCGACCGCAACAAGCTTCTTCTAGTTCTAAGAATATAAATCCCCTCCCAGTGGCAGTCCTGCTCTCTAACAAATACTCACAGCCTTAGGTGTGGCTCTAGCAGGGAAGGAGAAGGTGGCCCGTCCCGGGGACCGTCAGCTCCAGGACACGGTTGGCGCTGGGTTTCTGATGCTTCCCGGGTCTGATCAGTCCCACGGCTCCATCACCACCCGGTGCAGCTAGGAATGGAGCAGCAAGCCCCAGGCGGGGGTCCAGCCCACACAGAGGCCCTCTTCCCCAGGCCTGCCTGGTGCTCATCCCTTTCGGCCTGCGTTATTCTCCGAAGGGGGCACGGTTTCTGCAGGATGGTAATGCAATGTGGCATCCCATTAGCCGGCACCTGCCCTCACTGCCCACCTTCCTCCCCTAGCCCCCACACACATCAATGTTTAATTGAATTTCCAGTGTCGGAGTGCAAGTCACATCTGTTTCAGGGTCTGGGGATGAGGTGAGCAACGCCCACCAAGTCTCCCATGATGGGGGAGCCCCACCACACAAGCACCCTGTCATCCCAGCCCCACTGCCCAGGCACAGCTCTAGGTTGGCACATTCAAATCCCCCAGGTTCACACATTTTTTTAAAATGGGGGATTTCCCTGGAGGGAGAATAATCTGCCTACCAATGCAGGGGACATGGGCTCAATCTCTGGCTGGGGAAGAGTCCCCATGCCGCGAAACAACTAAGTCTGTACTTCACGAATACTGAGCCTGCACTCTAGAACCTGCGAGCTGCAATACTGAGGCCCGTGCACCTGGAGCCTGCACTCTGCAGCAAGAGAAGCCGCCTCGATGAGAAGCCCGAGCATCACAGCTAGAGTAGCCCTGCTCACCACAACCAGAGAAAGGCCCATCCAAAGCATGAAGACTCAGCATAACCAAAATAAATAAATAAAATGGAAGGAAAGTCTACTTGTAGGACAGAAAAGGACGGAGGTCAGGGGGAGCACGTGGCAAGAGGATTCCACAGGGACAGACGGGGAGGTGGTTGAGGGGGGGTGCCCTGGCAGAACTGACCAAGGCAGGGCTCGCCAGCTGTGGCTTCCGTCTAGAGATCCGCCCCCCCCCCAGGGTCCCAGGGCGGCCTCTCCAAGGTTAATAATTTACCTACACTTTCTTTCTCACTGGTGTCCCAACCAAAGCCATCCAACCGGGGAGTCAACGAGAAGAGCATCCACAGGGAGTCAGAACCCTCATGCTGAAAGGGAAGTCAGCCTAAAGAGACAGACTGAAACTAGGGCAATCCAGTTCAGACTGGTCCCAACTGGCTGCAACTCGACCTAACTGATTCAAGCTGGCTTGAATCAAACCAGACCTGGTGGGGCCAGCACAGAATGTGTGGAGTTGGCCAGGACTGGATAAAGCTGAATCAAACTGGTTGTGACCTGCTCAACCCACCTGGAGCCACTGGAAGGTCAACCAGTCAATACCTTTCCTTTGTGTTGGCCTTTGCCGGAGATGTCTTTATTTATCCCTTCCTCTTCAAACTTTCTGGATCCTTTTGTTTACAGGATGCCTTCTATAAACCAGTTTTCAGTCCACATTGCATCACATTCTTAGGATATGTAATGTTTGTATTATCACTGCTGCTAAGGAGATTACATGGTTAAGTGCAAGGGCTATCAACTGCCTGGGTTCAGGTCCCCACATCTAGCCATGAGATCTTCAGTAAGTTATCTAATCTTGCTTACTCACATGTGTTAAAAAAAAAATCAGCTCATTACAGGACTTGCCTCATAGAGTATAGTTTTGAAAACTGAAATTCTGTAGTGCATATATTAGCACTGTGCCTGATACCTAATAACCACTTAATACATGTTATTCCTATATTATTATTATTCCTTGATTCTGACCTCATATAACACAGCCTCAGGTGATCAAGACTCGGACTTCCACACTACCTCTTCCTTAGGGAGTGAACTGGAATAATTCACTTAACTTTCCTTATGCTTCAAAATCCTCAGCTGAAAATGAGGGTACTAGTGCCTGCCCCAAGGGTTGTTTTGAGGGTTAAATAAAATGAACCACATAAAGCACTGAGCACCATGCCTGGAACATGGTAAACAGCACTCCATACATGTTAGCTATATTACATTAACGACTATACTTCAATAATGCTAATTCTGCATGACATGATTTATGAATATGAACTCAATCTCATGGCAACCCTAAGAGGTAGGTGCTATTATTATTGCATTTTCAGGAGAGGAAACAGGCTTGGAACATATGACAGTGCCTGGTGACTTAGGAAATATTTTAAGAAGGAAAATAAATTATACATTTGTCAAGGTGGAGGGCAGTAGGCAGAAGGCTTGGGAGGCAGGCAATGATTTAAAAGAAGCTTGGCTTTGAAGTCAAGTAAGCCTGGACTCATGTCCCCAGTTCAAACACTTCCTAGGCCCAATGTCCTCGTCTGTCAAATGGGAATAACAATCCTTATCTCATAGAATCATGAGGGTTAAATGAGGGTTAAATGTGCAAAGTAGGTGCTCAAAAAATGTAAGCTTCCTCTCTTTTCTTCTTCCTCAGGGACATTAGGCATTCAAAGTGGTGTGTATCTACCAGACGAACGGGTAAAGATATGGCACACGCATGCAATGGAATACTGCTCAGCCATAAAAAAGAACTAAGTAATGCCATTTGCAGGTACATGGGTGGACCTAGAGATTACCATCCTAAGCAAGTCAAAAAGAGAAAGACAAGTCCCACATCACTCATATGTGACATCTCAAACGTGCCACGTATGAACCTATCTACGAAGCAGAAACAGACTCACAGGCACAGAGAACAGACTTGCGGCTGCCAAGGAGGAAGGGGATGGGGGAGGAACGGACTGAGAGACTGGGGTTAGCAGATGGAAACTGTTATATAGAGGATGAATCAGCAAGGTCCTACTGCACAGCACAGGGACCTGTATTCCATATCCTGGGATAAACCACCATGGAAAAGAATATTTTAAAATGTACATATGTGTATAACTGAACCTCTTTGCTGTACAGAGAGAAATTAACACAGCGTTGTAAATCAATTACAATAAAAATTCTTCAAATTTTTTTAAAAACTCAAAGTGGCGTGCCTCTACACAGTGACACTTGTCTGGACATCTGCCCGCGTGTGCTGTCCATCTCTAGTGTGGCATCTGTGCAGAGGTCACCCTTCCTCGCCTCACACTGAACACCCACCAGCAGAGAGACACGGCTCCTCACTCTCCCATCTTCTGGCCCAGGCGTCTGCTGGAACCAAGCAGAGTTATGAGAGGAACCATGCAGACAGATGTGACAAGCTGCATCTCAGGCCAAACATACCTGTTGAGCGAACACCAGTGAGGAAGGGAAGGGATGCCCGCGGTGGGTGGGGTGAGCATCCTTGGAGGGATGCTACAATATGGCTAGATCTGGGATGTCTGGCCCTGAACCCAGGAGGGCCTCCTTGATCCCACATCAGCAAAATCCTCCCCGTGACCACCTTGGGCTGAATCCCTTTTGGGATGATCCTCCTCTCAACTCTCCACCTGGATGGATAGGGCAACAATATCCCTTGACCCCACTGATGATGATGATAATAATGATGAAAATGATGACATCTGGCATTTATTTTCAACACAGTGTGCCAGACTTTTTATAAAATACACTATTACATCCTCAGATTTTGAGAGACCGGGACTCCTATCTCGATCTGACTAAAATCCACAGAGGATATGTAACCAACCAAGGAGACACAGCTGGTCAGTGAGGGAGCTAGAGATTTCAATTCACATTTGCTCATTCCAAAGGGGATATTTTCTGTCTCTATCTTGATGGACCCAGAAGTTCCTTTTCTTACTCCCTTACTCAGCAAAAATTAATGCCCTCTGTGTGGTAGACTAGGCCCTGGGGGTGATATAAAGAATAAAACATGCTCAGTAACCTTAAGGAGCTCAAAGTTAATAATAAGAATCACCACCAGGGCTGACTGAGGAGGGATGGGCTTGACACGAGGCATTGCATTGGTGATGGAATGGGCTTGGAGCCCACTGTGAATACGCAGCATGACGGCCTGTTAGTCAGGTTTGCTAGGCTGTGCTACAGTAACAGCGACCACGACAGCAGAAATGTCAGCGACTTAACACATGCAAGATTATTTCAGTGCCTGCAAAGTCCACTGCGGGCCCAGGAACTCTTCATGTCCACTCCCTCTCCACTAGTGACTCAGGGATGCAGGCTTCCTGTGTCCTATAGCAATGCCATCTGGAACACATGGCTTCCAAGTCTCCATGGCCAGGAAAAAGAAATGTCATTCACTGGCTCTTAAATGTTTCACTCCAGAGTGTCACATATAACTTCAGTTCACAGACCCCTGGCCAGATCGGTCACATGGCCCTGCATGGACACAGGAAGTTAGAAATACAGGCAGCACATGAATTCAGTAAGAAGCAAATGTCTCTGCCATAGAGTGAAATTATTCATCCAGTTGGGCTGTACCATTAAAGGTCTAATATCCTACCAGAAGAAGCTGATGGTTCTATTCAGCAATGCCACTTTCAAACTTTAACTAGATTGCTATTCTGCAACTTGAGGCGTTGTATTTTCAGAGCCTCCCAGACAGAAGGGACTCCCAAAAAAGAGAGGAGACCAAGTTGAAAAGGGGATTTGAAGTCTACTCTGAGGAAGAGTTGAAAAGATTCTTGGTCTGGAAGAGGATAAACCTCCAATCTCGAATTTCAGATTCTTGAAGGACTGTCATGGGACAAAAACTACTCTGTGGATCTCCTTGGTACAGAGCTCAGAGCAAGGGAAGTTACACAGACAATTCCCAGAGGCACAGTCAGAGCAGAGCACTTTTCAAAAGACTGCTATAGGAGAGAGTGAATTCCCTGTTGCAGGAATATGCAAGCAGAGTCCAGAAAGTCATTTGATTTGGTTGCTTCAATTCTTCAGGTATCTGAAGAAGTTGAAATAAACATACAATAGTAGGCCTTACAGAGAGAGTTCAGACAGCAAGGGTAGGGAGCACAGATCATTCACACTCTAAGCTTGGCGTCACAAGGCATCAGAAAGGACACCAGCCCTCAGAAACCCTATTAGTCAGCTTAGGCTAGGCTTCGCAACACTAACAGCAAAAACAACAAAAAAGCAAAAGCTTCACAATTTAACAAATTTCTCTGGGGCAGGGTAGACTGTCCAGAACCCTCCTCCCTGGGCTCCTCCAGTAAGAAGCTCTGTTGTCTGGGTGCCTCCCACTCTCAGGGACACTTATGAAGGACACCCAACGTGAAAACAAATAAAAGGAAATCACCCCATCAGAGCTATAAGTAATAATCAATAATTCAAAGCCTTGATAAAGTCTTGCTGGAGAGCGTTTCAGAGAGAAGGCACGGGCTGAGTTTCATGGTTAATTCAATGTCAATTAGCTGATTGCTAACTTCCCTCCAGCGAAATCGCATGCAGTGCAGGGCAGAGAAATCAAACGTGCTCTCGCTTTAACAAGCCTGGCGTTTCAATCATTCATCTCTGGCCGCAGGCTCAGAACCAATGCCAACAGACGTTCCTTCACAGCTTTATCAACCATTTCTGCATGTCACTGTTTTCTCAGCTGCCCTTAATTGTCCCAGGACCATCTCTGGGAACCATGGCTACTTGAAATCTGAAGTCAAGAGAATAGCTTTCTGCTTCCTGGAAGGTATGGGACCCACAGCCCCTGAAACTCAGTTTCCCCCTGAAGAGCTCTTCCTCCAAGGGGATACTTCCATCAGTCAAGGTGACAAAGCATGCAACAGAAATGGCAAAGAGACTGGTCCATAGCAGGTGCTCAATTCAGGTAGTTTCCTCTGCCCTCACAAATCCTTAGATGGCTACCTTGCTCGTCTCCAAGCTGCTGTAGAAGCTATGCCTCCTTCAGCACCATGGCCAGAGTCTCTGCCCAGAGGCTAAAAATGGCAGGAGCGGATCAAGATGAGAAGATGCTGCAGGGCTCAGAGTTGAGGGGTGGCGGGGTGCAGTGGGGCATTCAGTGTGAAGGAATCCTGGGGACCAGTGAAGCCCACTGCTTTCCTTTGCACAGGAGGAAACAGGCCAGAGAGGGCAAAGGACTCTCCCCGGATCACAAAGATGCTGGATCTCCAAGCTCACAATCCCCACATCTCATGCCGTCCCACAGAAGGCGAGGTCAGGATTCTGGGTCCCTTCTGTTTTCTAGGAACTCCCTAGGGTGTGAGACACAAAAGAAGAGTTACTGGTGTACAGGGAGACCCCATGAAAGGGCTGCCTGGAGGAATAGCCGGCTGCAGGAGGCCTAGGCTCTCCCTAGGGGTTCAGCCCTAGACCACAACTCTTGGCAAGTGTCCTTTGCCCATCTCTCCTCCTCACAGTTCTGAGTTGGGGCCATAATGGATCATTCACATGCCTAGCACTGCGCACAGCACTACGACCAGGGTAGGAAAAGGCTCCCTACACACACCCAGCACCTTCTCTTGGCAAGCTGACATCTCTCTCTCACAAGTGTGTGGCATGCTGTGATGGTTCATTTTCTGTGTCAACATGACTGGGCTAAGGGGTGCCTAGATAGCTGGAAAAAAAACATTATTTCTAAGTATGTCTCCAAGAGCATTTCCAGAAGAGATCCACATTTGAGTCAGTAGATGGAGTAAAGAGGATCACCCTCACCAATGTAGGTGGGCATCACTCAGCCCACCAAGGGCCTGAATAGAGCAGAGAGGGCAGGGGAAGTGTTAATTCTTTCCCTGTTTGAGCTGAGATGTCCATATTCTGCCTTCAGACTTTAGTTCTGCTTCTCACACCTTCAGACTTAGACTGGGACTTATACTAATGATTCCCCTGGTTCTCAGGCCTCCAGGTTTGAACTGGAAGTATACCACTGGTTTTCCTGGGCTTCCAGCTTACGGACGGCAGACGGTGGAACTTCTCAACATCCATAATCATGTGCTGCTGCTGCTGCTGCTAACTCGCTTCAGTCGTGTCCGATTCTGTGCGACCCCATAGACGGCAGCCCACCAGGCCCCCCCGCCCCTGGGATTCTCCAGGCAAGAACACTGGAGTGGGTTGCCATTTCCTTCTCCAATGCAGGAAAGTGAAAAGTGAAAGTGAAGACGCTCAGTCATATCCTACTCTTAGTGACCCCATGGACTGCAGCCTACCAGGCTCCTCCGTCCATGGGATTTTCCAGGCAAGAGTACTGGAGTGGGGTGCCATTGCCTTCTCTGATAATCACATTAGCCAATCCCTAATAATAAGCCTCTCACTCTCTCTTTCTCTCTCTCTCTCTATATATATATGTATACACACACAGACACATACATATACATATATATACACCCTGTTCTTCTGTTTCTCTTGAGAGCCCTGACCAATAAATATACCCATACCTTGTGGACTGCCCAGGTGTGAGGTGACTACAGAATTTTGTCCTGTGCAAGACTGAGGATGTTGTTTCCATGACCATGACCCCCTCCCCTACTCCCCTTCCCTGGGGGTGAAGGAAGGCAACTCTCTCAAGTCTCCTCTATCACAGACCAAACTTGAAAACAGATGCTGTGCCAAGCAAGCTGACTTATGTCCCTTCCTCGTCAGAGATCTGTAAGGTGTTTGCTTTTGAAGTGAAAAGTGAAGTCGCTCAGTCATGTCCAACTCTTTGCGACCCCATGGACACCAGGCTCTTCCGTCCATGGGATTTTCTAGGCAAGAGTACTGAAGTGGGTTGCCGTTTCCTTCTCCAGGGAACTTCCCGACCCAGGGATCGAACCCAGGTCTCCCACATTGTAGACAGACGCTTTCCGTCTGAGCCACCACTTGATCTTAGCCAAAAGGCCACGAAGAGGGGCAAATCATAGTCTCTGGTCTCTATCAGGCAGTGTAGCTCGACAGTGAAAACCTACGGTCACAGACTCGTGGGTTTGAATCCCACCTCCACCACATTCCAGCCATGAGATACTGAAAGAGCTATTTAACCTCTCAGAGCCCCAGTTTCTTCATTTATAAAATGAGGATAATGATAGTACCGAACTTATAAATAGTTGAGAGGATTAAATGAGACAGCTCATGCAAGTGCTTCACACGGTGCCAGGTAAAGAAAAACTGTTTCATAAATAGCAGCGGTCTTCCTTTAGTAAAAGTTTCTTTTGGAAAAATTCCAAGCCTCAAGGGCATCCCAGAAGTCTGTCCAGACAGAATGAGGCTCAATCTGAAGCAGTGCTCAGGGCCAGTCTGAACCTGAGGCCAACTCTCACTGTAAGGTCAGAGTTCAGGCTCAGTCTGAACCTAATCAAAGCTTTCCCACTGACTCACAACACAGCCTTGTGTGAAAGTCCCTTCCCTAGAAGCCTCAGTTCCCTTACCTGTAAAATGGAACAACGAGGCCAGCCAGCGTGCCCTCTGGAGGCAGTGGGCACCATCACATCATGCGTGTGAAGGCTGGTGTCAACCCCAGAGACCAGTGTCTCTCTCTGGTGTGACTTGCATCCCTCTGGACCTCGGGCATTTCTCTCCATGTTTCCCTATGCCCATGGTGGAGAACATTCCCAGGGATCAGAGGGAAGGACACCCAGGCTATGCTGCTTTTCCCAGGGGTGGGGAACAGAAAGCATGGGATTCACTACACACACGTTGGCTGACTTCTCTGCACCGTGCCAGCTTCCTGCATTCACTGCTTGGTTTATTCGAGGAGACTCAGATGAGCCAGATCTGGGTTCAGCAGACCTGCCCAGACCAACAGGCTGCGCCCTTTCTCACTGTCTGGCTCGTACACTCTGCACCTCACTTGGTTTCTCTTTGTCTGTCCGTCTCTGCTGGACGGCTTGCTCCTCCGCCTCTCTGTCTCCTCGGGAGGTTGAGTCTCCATCTGATCCCCTGCCTCGGATTCAGTTGCTGCCCTTCTTAGTCCTGCCCTGTGCCCCAGGAGCCTGACCCCTGAGGACTATACAGCTGGGGCGCCCCTGGTTGGGTTCAACCGGCAGGAGGCATGAGAAGAGATAGCAGGGTGGGAGGGGAGGGCAGTCAGGGATTCCTTCCCCAAGACTCCTCTCCTGGGCCACATTTTTCAAAAAGGCTGTGTTTCTCCACGACTACAGCATGCACGAGGCATTTGGTCCTTCCTGGCACCAGCCCTGGCTTTCTAAACTCCGGCCATGCCTTGCAAGTAGCCTGTCCATTCTGTTGCAGTCTCTATGTGAAAAGCATTTGAGGTGAGGTGAAGAATCTGCCTACCAATGCAGGAGCTGCAAGAGATGCGGGTTTGATCCCTGGGTCAGGAAGATCCCCTGGAGAAGTAAATGGCAACCCATTCCAGTATTCTGGCCTTGGATTCCAGAATTCATGAATTTCAGAATTTCACAGACAGAAGAACCTGGTGGGATGGGGGGTCACAAAGAGTCCAACACAACTAAGCGACTAAGCGCATGTGTGTGCGTGCACGCGCACACACACACACACACACACACAGTGTGTCCTGCCAGGACCCTTACTGAACACACCTCAACCTACTCAACCAAAGAGGATGCTCTTCGGCATCCTCAGTATCTCTCAGTGTCTCTCCCCTGCAAGTTCTCCTGAACCCAGGGTGGGAAACACTGAGACTGCCTGTCACCTCTCTTAGGGAGACCCCTCCAGGATGCTGGGGTTGGGGAGGGGTTCCTGCTACAGACAGAGAGAGCCAGAAGACCCTCTCATCTTCCTCACAGGCCAGAGAGAACTAAGGGCAGCTTATACCTCTGGTGGGTTATAGAATCCCTTTGCCACAAAGCAGGTAAAACATTTGATAACCTCTATTTCCTCCTTTATAACATAAAGAAATTCACTCTTCTTCCCAAGCTGTTTAGAGGATCTGGTGGGCTAAGGGATGTGATGTGGTCTGTAAACTACAACCATGACGCCGAGGTGGGAAATTATTACTGAGTTCCTGCCTCCGAGTTGCAAGGCAAATGGGGGAAAGAGTAGCAGGCCTACAGAAGAGCCAACATCTGATGTCTAGGGCTGCTCCCTGCCCCACAGACAAGGAAACATCACTGCCTTCTGAAGAACATCAATATCCCAAGTGATATTGACATTGAGGTCGGAGCAGGAACCTGGCCGAAACTGGGAATGAGACTGTGGTTGAAATTTGGGCTGGGGTTAGATTTAGGATGGGGGCTGAGGCTTGTGGGCTGGAGTTGAAGTTAAGGTTAGGGCTGAGGAGGGAGTTGAGGCTGGGGCTGAAATCAGCATTGGAGATGGGTTAGAGGTTAAGGTCAAGGTTGAGGTCTGAGTGGGGTCTGGAGTTGAAGACTGATATCAGGCTGAAGCTGAGTCTGCCCTGAGTTGGGGTTTGGGCTTAAGGTTCCGGAATCCTTCCTGCGTGCACAGACCCCCACAGGGCCTTGGGAGTCTCACTGACCTACCCTGTAGAGGTATTGACATAGTGACATCTCTTCCTTTGTCCCTCTGGGCTGACTACTTTATTCATTCATTTATTATTTCACTCAACCATTCAGTTAAAAATATACTGCTCATCTACTACATGCCAAACACTATAACAGATGTTGGAAATGCACTGTAAGCCAAGCAGACACAGCTGCTACCTCCATCGAACTTGCGTTTTTAAAGGGATGAAAGGGCTTCCCTGGTGGTCCAGTGGTTAAGAATTTGCCTTGCAATGCAAGGGACACCAGTTCAATCCTTGGCCCGGGAAGATCTCACATGCTGTGGAACAACTAAAACCGTGCCACAACTACTGAGCCTAGGCTCTACGGCCCTCAAGCCACAGCTACTGAAGTCCATACACCCTAGAGCCTGCGTCCCACAAGAGGAGCCACTGCAAGGATAAGCCCACGCACCACACAAAAAGTAGCCCTCACGCACCACTAGAGAAAGCGTGCGTGAAGCAGCGAAGAACCAGCACAACCATAAATAAATATGTGGTGCTCAGTCGTGCTTCGGAGAAGGCAATGGCACCCCACTCCAGTACTCTTGCCTGGAAAATCCCATGGATGGAGGAGCCTGGTGGGCTGCAGTCCATGGGGTCACAAAGAGTCGGACATGACTGAGCGACTTCACTTTCACTTTTCACTTTCATGCAGTGGAGAAGGAAATGGCAACCCACTCCAGCGTTCTTTCTTGGAGAATCCCAGGGGTGGGGGAGCCTGGTGGGCTGCCGTCTATGGGGTCGCACAGAGTCAGACACGACTGAAGCGACTTAGCAACAGCGGCAGCAGTCGTGTTTGACTCCTTGTGACCCATGGACTGTAGCCTGCCAGGCTCCTCTGCCCATGGGATTTTCCAGGCAAGTATACTGGAGTGGGTTGCCATTTCCTCCTCCAGAGAGTCTTCCCAAACCAGGGATCTCGAACCCATGTCTCTTACGTCTTCTGCATTGGCAGGTGGGTTCTTTACCCCTAGCACCAAAGGAGAGGAAAGACAACAACCCAGCAGTCACAGAAACGAAAGCAAAGAAGTGCCAAAGACTGTGAATGAAAGGCCCAGGGAGCCATGAGGCAGCACAGCAGATGAAGGGTCATGGAAGGCCACTGGAGGTGATGAAAGCTCCCAAAGTGGTTCAGAGTTCATACCGGGAAAACAGATGACAGAAGGACAGACTCCTGCTAGTATCAGAGGAATGCTTCCTGCAAGGGGTGGCATTGTGCTAAATTCTTCATAAGCCCCTCCATTCATGAAGCTGGGAGGCAGCAGGGGCAATGGCTTTGGAGTCGGATAAACCTGGGCCCTAACCAGACTATCAAGGTACAAACCAGCTGAGCTGTGTACCTTGTACAAGCAACTTACCCTCTCCAAGCTTCCATCCCATTCTTTAAGACAGAGACAGTAGTTCCTACTTTGAGGGCTTATATGAGGATTTAACATGATGTGTATAGGGGCTTCTCTGATGGTCCGATGGTTAAGAATCCACCTTGCAATGCAAGGGGTGCAGGTTCAATCTCTGGTCGGAGAACTGAGATCCCACCTGCCTCGGAGCAACTAAACCCACACGCCGCAACTACTAAGCCCGCGTGACTCAACTAAAGAGTCCGTGCCAGGCAATGAAAGATCCTACATGCCACTAAGAGCCAACGCAGTCAAATAAATAAATACTGAAAAAAAAGGGATGTATTTAAAGATCCTGGCATACATAAAGTGCTCAATTCATGTTGGCTTCTCTCCCTTTTCCAGGGCAAGGGGAAGAACAGGAGCTTGCCACCAACAGCTGACACTCCACAGGCAGCAACTCAGGGTCCAGGTCTTCAGGCTGGAGCTGTCACCCCCGCAGGCCCAGGCATGATTTTTCCCTGGAGTTCGCACTCCCCAGAGTGCAGGCATGATTTACACAGCCATCGGGACAACTCCAAATTGGACTAAAACCTAATGACTGGAAACGAGATGAGTAATGAAATTCTACGCAGAAAATTTACAGGGGAGATTTATTAGGTGGGTTTTATTTATGATGCTGAGCACTTAGGGCTCTGGGGTGGGGTGTGGCATTGGACAAATAAATCCAGTCCACACACTTCCAACCCGGACATCACCTGCCCTGGCACCACCCCCATTCAGTGGTCCTGGACTGTAGATGGGTAGGAGACCCTTGCAGCACCCCTCCAGCCCAATGAACTCACACCGCACCCCCGCCACGCTGTGCCTTCCTTCGCTACCTCATTCCTGTACCACCAGGCTCTCCAGACCCTGAAACTCTCTCTTTGGGGAGAAAGCTGTATTGCTCTCGGGCAGGCTCTGCCTGGAGGCTGGACTTCAGGAAAACAAAGGGCAGTGGCTGGAATGCAGAAGCATCAGGAATGGCCGGTCCAGTGGTTAGCATCTAATGAATCGGACCTTGGAGTAAGTGTTCCCTGAGGCAGAAAGGACAGCAGAACCCCAAAGAGGAGGAGGGTGGCATTCCAGGCCAGCAGTGCCCCTCAGGTAGGACGTACCATCAGAATAGGAGAGGAGTCTGGTAGGAGTCTGGAAGGGAAACTGAGGCAACTCTGTGCTGCACAAGAAGCCAAGGGCCCAGACAAGGGCTGCGAGACTGTTTTGCACTGTGGAACCCTCCCCTGCTTCTCCTGCACAGCCGTCCCTCTCCCAAGATGGAGGGATTTATAGGGAATTCTCTGTGGTCCAGTGGTTAGGACTCCATGCTTTCATTGCCGAGGAACCCAGCTCCATCCCTGGCCAGGAAACTAAGATCCCGCAAGCAGCCAAAAAATATGTATATATATTTACAGAATATAAATGCAGAATACCCACCCTCCCTACTCAGCCATAAAAAAGAATGAAAGTTTGCCACTTGCAGCAACATGGATGGACTTGGAGGGTATTATGCTAAATGAAATAAATCAGACAGAGAGAAACAAATCCTGGATGGTATCACTTATATGGGGAATTTAAAATATAAAACAAGCGAGTGAATATAACAAAGAAGAATCAGACTTAGACATAGAGAACAAACTTGCGGTTACCAGTGGGGAGAGGGAAGGAGGAAGGGGCACGACAGGGGTAGGGGATTAAAAGGAACAAACTGTTATGTATAAAATAAGCTAGGAGGATATATTGTACAACACAGGGAATATAAACAGGATTTTATAATAACTATAAATGGAGCATAACTTTCAAAAATTGTGAATCACTATATTGTACACCTATAACTCACATAATATTATACATCAACGATAATTCAATAAATTTAAAAAAGAAAAAATATAGGGGCTTCTCTGATGGTCCAGTGACTAAAACTGCATTCCCAATGCAGGGGGCCCAGGTTCCATCCCTAGTCAGGGAACAATATCCCTCATGAAGAAACTAAGACCCGGCACAGCCAAACAAATAAATAAATAAAACTAAATATTTAAGTGAAATACAAGAATGAAAAAACATATACAATGTCTACTCATTGGACGGCTGTGAAGATGAAATGAATTGAATTTGCAAAGCTCTTCACACTGACCGAACAGTGATAAGCACACAATAACTGGCGGCTCAGACGGTAAAGAGTCTGCCTGCAATGCAGGAGATGTGGGTTCCATCCCTGGGTCGGGAAGATCCCCTAGAGGAGGGCATGGCAACCCACTCCAGTGTTCTTGCCTGGAGAATCCCATGCACAGAGGAACCCAGGAAGTACAGTCCATGGGGTCGCAAAGAGTTGGGCTGAGCGACTAATGCTCCACTCACTTCAAAGGTTAGCCATTATTGTCACTGTTTTTATTTATTGTTATTGAAAATTAACAGGCAAAGGGGAAGAGTAAAGAATTCCGAGGAGCAGGTTGGGCAGCGGTTAAAGGCAGAGTGCAGGTGCATTCAAGTTCAGAGCAGAGCCTTCCATACCCATCTCGGAGCAGAGCTTAATAAATGCCTAACAACTGTCTCTAGGGGTGGGGGACCCTGATCTGCAGTACCTGCTGATTTCTGTGGGGTAGATACTCCCACCTCATTTTAAACTACCAAGGTGATGTCACTGAATGAGACGTTAAAAGAGAAACACCAGCAGGCCCATAGGAGTGACCCCCAGCCTGCAGGCTGGCTCAGAGGACATACCCTCCCCTGACCCCTGACAGGGCTGGCTCTATCTGTTCCCTGCCCTTGGCGCTCACATTGGGCCCTAGAAGGGAAAAGGTTAGGCACAGGGGTGGGGGGCAGGAAGAGACAAGCTCGGATGTGGCCTGAGGTTCATGTGTTCCTGGGAATCTTGGGAGCCAATGTTGCGCTCTCTCTCTCTCTCTCTCTGACACACACATACACACTCTCACACTCACAAACTCACACACTCAACACACCCTTGAATCCTCAGCCCTGAATCCCACGGCCACTTGGCTACAGACACATGTGCCTCTAGGGAGGCCAAGATGATTTGAGCCCATGGTATATCCCGGGGGAAACGAGGGACAGGGCCCTGCCCAGAGACACACGTTCCAACCTCCCACGTGAATTTCCTTTAGAGGCCCAGGTCCCCTCCTGTGGGCTCAGATGGGGAAGTTCTAGAAACCAACTTCAGAGACTTGGGGCTGGGCCAGCCCCCGCAGAGCAGTTCCACTGGGGGGGCGGGGGTGGAGGGGCCCTGGAAGCTCCAGGGTTTGCCACCTTGCTCCCTCCCTCCCACCCGCCCTCCCCAGCAGGTTATCAGCGTGAAAACAGGAAGGCTGGCAGTGCTATTAATAATACATGAAGCGGCTCTGCCCCGATCAGGCAAGCAGAGGCGGAGAAGCAGCTCCAGCCCCAGGGAGGGAGAAAGCCAGGCTGCCTGGCTGAGTGGCGGGGCAGGGGTGGGGTGGGGGGGTCGGGGGGGCCCTCTCTTCCTTCTCCCATTTGCTTTGTGCACGGTGGACACTCAAGGCTGGTGCTCCCACTATGCTGCTGAACGTCATTTCCCTGAGCTGCTGCCTGGGTCTGGCTAAAGCTGTAACCAGCAGAGAAAATCTTCTACCCTGAACGCAGGAGTCCCAGGTCCTGGGATTTGGGAGACTATAGAGGATAGAGGAACAACCCAAGCTCCGGTGATCAAACAGATCCAGGTCCAAATCCCGGCCTACGCCCACCTACTATGTGACCTCAGACAAATCACTTTAGCCCTCTGAACTTCCAGTACTTCACCTGCAAAATCAGAGACTACAAAGGAAAGAGAGGGAACAAAAAAATATAGATGGGAAACCCCTGGCTTATATAGTAGGTGTTCAACAAATGGTAGTTGGGGGGACTTCCCTAGTGGGGATCCAGTGGTTAGTAATCCCCTGTTAATGCAGGGAACATGGGTTTGATTCCTGGTCCAGGAAGATTCCACATGCTGCAGGGCCATGCGCCACAACTACTGAGCCTGCGTGCTACAACTACTACGGCCCGTGCACCCTAGAGCCTGTGCTCTATGCAATGAGAAGCCTGTGCCCCACAATGAAGAGCAGCCCATGCTCACTGCAACTAGAGAAAGCCCATGCTCAGCCGAAAAAAAAAGATAGTTGGGTATTATTATTTCAGTGACTCTCAACTTGGGCAGGCTTCTTCTTTTCCTGGGCTTCAGTCTTTCCATCTATAAAATGAGAGTGTTGAACCAGGTGATCTCAAGAGCCTTCCAAGTGTCAGTGGGGTTTTCATAATTACAGGGCAAGGAATCACAGACCACAGGTGGAATTTCAGAAGACCCCCAAAACACCCCACTGCTCTTGGAGCCCCCTGTCTGGATATGTCCTGCCCCCAGAATACACGTGCACTGAGACACAGAGTGCCTCTGTGGTTCTGGTCCTCTCTGCCTCAGTTTCCCTAGTTTTGACGTAGAGACAGTAATCCCATCCTGGCTCCCTGGGGAAGGGGTGACCAGATGGCAGGGAGAGAAGTAAGAGCCAGAATATCCCTGGGAGGGAGAAGGAGCCTTGACTGTGGGTCTTCAGCAGAGAATCAGTGGGTTGGGCCCAGTGCCCAGGGAATATCCAGTCCTTTCCGCCACACTCATGCACACACTCATTCATTCATTCCATAAATACTTAAGGAGCCCCGTTGAGGTTTCAGTAGCAGTCGTCTGTCTGATTCCCCTTCTGCCTCCTTTGGTCCCTCTGAGGTTCCTTTCCAGCTCGTTTTCCCTAAATGGCCTTCTAAAGCAAGGGTCCCCAGTTCTGTTCTTGATACTCACCTCCTCTCATGCCACACACTCCCCTGGGCCTTCTCCCACTCCCACAGATTTACCTGTCTCTTTGCCAATAACCCCCAACCTCCTTCCCTGGAGCAAACTGCCCTCCAGAGCCGGGAATCCAATTGCCCCCAGGGCATCTCTATGCTGAAGCCTCACAGACACCTCAAACTCAACCAGGCCCAAGTTCAACTTACCCCCTGCCCATGCACCCCCTAGATCTGGTCCTCTGACTGTCCCACCTGCACCTTCTCTGAGCCCTGCAGTTTTCAGGGCTCTTCTCTCTCCCTGCTCCTATCTTCTCATATCTGAGTCTCGTAGCTCACAGCCGTGACCTCCTCCCTATGCCCCACACTCAGCATCACACAAACAGTATTTCTGCCCCCTGGGAAGACCATACCCCTATTCCCCTATAGTTTCTCTGTTCCCCTCCACCATCATCCAAGGGCCTTCCTTGAACTGGGGAATCTGAGTGCACAGGGGAGGGAAGGACGAACTGGCAGCTGAGTGCCTGTGCACTCAGGCACTGGAAATCTGTCCTGAAAGTCTCCAGGACTCAGAAAATCTAAGGTGCCAGAAAAAGAGTCTGCTGCCTCTCTGCAGCCAGATCCCCTCTCTCCCAGGCAATGCCTGTCTTCCCATGTGATGAGGAAGGAAAGAGGCTTCAGGCAGTACCTGTAATGGGCAGAGCCTGGGCCTCAGCCCTGAGCTATTCCCTCCTCTGTTCCTGCCTGGCTGTGTAGCTTTGGGCACAAGTTCATCTTCCTGGACCAGTTTTGTCATTTGTAAATTTCAATCACTTGACCGATACTCATCAACCATCTAGTCTATCACAGGCCCAGTTCCAGACACAGGAATATTTTGGTAAGTAAGACAAACCAAGTCTGTCAGACTAAGACAAACCAAGCTTTATAAAGTTTTCATTCAAACTGGGGAAACAATCAAAATGTAAACACTCAAATAGATAATGTAATGTTGTACAAGGAAAAATGCTCTGCCCCAGACATTAGAGAGCGAGGAAGATGTTTCAGCCAGGGTAGACAGAAAAGACCACCCTGGGAGGAGGAGTTTGAGCATGTGAAGAGGTGGGAAATCACTCCTGGCAGAGGGGACAGCAAGTGCAAAGGCCCTGAGGTAGAAATGAGTTGAACGAGTTTAAGGAGTAAAAGGGTGGCTGGTGTAACCAGTGTGGCTGGAACAAGGGAATATGGGAAAGGATAGCAGGAGGCAAGATCTGCAAGGAAGAAGAGGATAGGTCAGGCAGATTTTGGCCTGTGTGAGATGGGAGCATTTAAAGGGCTGTGAATTGAGGAGGGACCTGGTTCAATAACGGCACCCCACTCCAGTACTCTTGCCTGGAAAATCCCATGGTCGGAGGAGCCTGGTAGGCTGCAGTCCATGAGGTTGCTAAGAGTCGGACATGACTGAACGACTTCACTTTAACTTTTCACTTTCATGCATTAGAGAAGGAAATGGCAACCCACTCCAGTGTTCTTGCCTGGAGAATCCCAGGGATGGGAGAGCCTGGTGGGAGGTCGTCTATGGGGTCACACAGAGTCGGACATGACTGAAGCGACTTAGTAGCAGCATAGTTCAACCCAGATTTTAAAGGATCCTTCAGGCTGCCATGGAATAACAGACCGTGCAAGAGAATGGACGCCACATATATGATTTAAAAGTTTCTAATAGCCACATCAAAAAGTAAAGAAACAGGGACTCTCCTGGTGATCCAACAGTTAAGACTCTGGGCTCCCAATGCAGGGGCCTGGGTTCCATCCCTGGTCAGGGAACTAGATGCCACATGAGACAAATAAATATCCCACATGCTGCAACTGAGACCCAGCACAGCCAAATAAACAAAAATAAACATTTTTCAAAGGTAAAGAAGAAGGTGAAATTTTAACAATACATTTTATTTCATCCAATTATTATCCTCTCAATATGACATCTATACTGAAAGATTATTAGATGGTTTACATTCTTTTTTTTTTCATACCAAGTCTTCAAAATCCAGTGTGTATTTTATCCTTGCAGCTCATCTCAATTCAGACGAGTCACACTTTAAGCACCCAACTAGCTGCCTGTGATTACAGTACCGGGCGGCCCCGCTATCGAGTGGCAGAAGCAAAGGCAAGAAGACAAGGTAGGAGGCATTGCCAGGTGCAGGAGGGACTGAGAGCTGGGTGGAGATGGGGATTAGGAAGCAAACAAGGATGCCTGGGAGGGGAGCTGAGCTGAGCACAGGTGGTGCCCACTGGCTGGATTAGCGTCACAGGTCAGACTCCCTGGAAATGCTCTGAGACTATGAGATTTGCGTAAAGGATGTTTACAGGAGAAGACTCTTAGGACAACTGCAAGAGAAGGAAGCAGCACTGGACAAAGGGGGAAACTGACGCGCAGTGCGATCACAGCCAACTCGACACGGAGATCAGGGGCTGGGACGGCCCTTCAGGAGTGTCGCAAGTCGCAGCAAAGGGACCTGGCCTTTGCACACCCCCCAGCCAACGGACCAGCCACTGGCAGCAGGCTGCCCCCAGGGAGGGGGCTAATTTTGGGCAAAGTGCCCCTCTTCCCCCAAAGGCAATTCCCGGACATGGATTCAGCTGGAAGCCATCAACAGCCAGGCAGCCAGGGGAGACAGGGGAAAGGGGACCAAGAGGGAGGCCTCCTGACTAGCAACACTGCTTTCTCATGGGAAGAGGAGCAGTAATGCCCAGCGCCAGGAGGGTCCAGCACCAACCAGGGCCTCTGAGCACAGCTGAGAAAGACTCAGTGGCTGGAGGGACCCAGGCCCAGCCGGGGGCTCTGTCTCCAAGCCCCTCACTGCCCACTCTGTAGAGCCCATCTCACGGCCAGTCCTCAGGTTCCAGTTCCAGTTCTGCAGCTCCCTCTTCCCTCGCCGCGCCCCACAACGGGCCACCTCCCTGCCCCCATCCTTGGAGGACTCCAAGCCCATCTCAGTCAGGCTATTGTGAATCTTGAATGAGCTTAAGCAAGTGGAAAAGTTTTGTTCACTGTGGGGTGCTATCCACATAGGAGGGGGCTGTTATTAAGCTCCATACTTCCTGCCTCTGGAAGAGCTATTCCCCCTGGGCCCACCGCTTTCTCCTCTTGCTGTGGACTCCCTCCCCCAACCCTCCACTTCAGGGCCTTTGAGTCTTTCTTCTCTCACCCAATTCCGTCTTTCTGAGTCTCAGTCTCTCCCTCCTTCTCTCTCTTTCTCTCTCTGAAGCCTCATCTCTATAACCCTCAGCCTCTCCATGTCTCTTTGTCTTGAATATGGGTCTTTGTCTAAGCCCCTCCTCCTTCAGTTTCACCTCCTACCAGGGCAGCTCAGAGCTGCCCCACAGGTCTGGTCTGGGAAGGGAGGAGGGCAGGGAGGACGGCAGGGAAGAGTAGCCTGAGCTCTCCAGCCCACAGCAGCAGCTCAGTTCAATGTTCGCCCACCCACTCCTCTGAGCCCCATGAGGCTCCACCTCTTGCCAGCAGAGCAGCCATCCCCGACCCAGTTCCTGCCCTAAGTCCCAGCCTGCTTGTTTATTACAGCAGCAACAGAAGCGTGGAGAGGCTCCGAAGCCACACAACTTGACCGCTCCAAAAGCTCGGTGCTGGCAAGAGGCCAACAGCCCCTGCAGCAGTGCAGGCAGGCTGCCAGGCGGTGAGTCCCTGCCCCTGGAGCAGCAAGGCATCCTCCAAGCTGGGTCACAGTGACAGTCACAGGCCCAGCCCAGCAGGGGTGGGAGCAGCATGCAAGATTCCCCACGACTCTAGTCCCCCAGGGTATCCAAGCCAGGCAGCTGCTGACAACCCCACAGTCAAGACAGAACCCCTCCTCTTGGCTCTATAGGGATAGGGACCCTGAATTCTCAAGGAACTTCTGTAAGAACCAGGTGGGGAAAGGAATTACATAAACAAAAGGGTCACAAAAGTATAAACACTGACCAGCTCTCCAACATACACACTCAGTAAACATAACTGAACGGTGGCTGTGTTAGGCATTCAGTCAGTGGATGCATGGATGCATGGGTAGGTTGAGGGATGGATAGATGGATGATGGATGGATGGATGGATGAATGGGTGAATGGGTGGGTAGGTTGGGGGATGGAGGGATTGAGGGACTAGGGGATGGATAGGTGATCTAGGGGCTGGATGGATGGGTGAATGAATAGACAAGTGGAAGAATGGATGGATAGATAGATGGATGGGTGGATGGGAAGTCAGATGGAATCATGACTTCCAAGTTAGTATAGCCCATCAGAACAAGATCTTCCTTTTCCTTTGTACTATCCAAAAAGTCTTCTTTCCCAGGTTTCTTTATCCACCAGACTCCTTCCTTGGCCTCTGAATTTTGAGCAACTTTTCCATTTCCTCTTCTCTGTTCCTTTTCCTGCAGGAGATGTTGAAGAGCCCAGGTCACAGGCACAGATGGATGGTCAGGACCTGAGAAGCCTGCCCTGGGTGAGGCCTATGTGCTCGCCACCTGGGAACGGGACAGAGGGAGCCGGGCCAGGTGAGCACCATCCCTGCAACCTCCATCAGAGTTAGTGAAGCACAGGGAATGCCTCAGGACAGTCCCACCAGAAAACAAGTACAGAGCCTTCTTTTCTCCCTGCCAAGAGCCGATATTCCAAGCCACAACTTGGCTCCCTGGGCAGAGCCCAGAAGACTTAGCTCTTCAGGGAGCTGCCAGGGGGCCGGGAGCTAAGCGATGGAGGGGATACAGGGAAGATGCGACTGGGAGCCCCAGGGAGAGGAAGTTCTGAGGCAGGCCTGGTTGGATGGGATTAATGTGGGCACCCCACCCTCTACTGGGTGGCTTCCAGGAGGCTCAGGGCCTGATCCTGGGCAGGGCCTAGCCAGGACATGTATGACTCCAGAGCCATGACGTTCTCAGGACCACCCTGCCTCACCCATTGTGCAGATCCTGCCCTGTCTAAGTGGCAGACACTGGTGCCTGAGGTGGTTAGGAGGTGGGAAGAGTCTGAAGGAATCAAAGGAAGCCCAACTATCTCCCCATAAAAAATACCTGAAATAACATACTAAAGTGCTTAGACATATAGTAAGGGCTCAATAAATGTTAGCCATCGGCACATAGGATAGTGCCTGGCACAAAATGAACACTAAACAGTTGTTGAATTAATATACGAATGAATGAAGGAACCCTGCTCCCACCTAGCTCCTCTACCCCAAACACCAGAAGATATAAGTCAATACTGTCTCCATAACTACTGGGGAAGATACACATTAAGCCCATTCTAACCCCAGAGCCTTTGCACTTGCTATTTCCTCTGTCAGTGACTTTCCTCATATCCTCACCTGAGGGTTCCCTCCCTCGATTCATCTCTGCCACTGGAAATGAGAAAGGGCCCTGACCTCTGCCTGCTAATAGAGCTCTCAAAGTTGTCTCTCCTTTCCCAGTCAAGGACCCTCACCGAGAACGTACAGACACACACACACACACACACACACACACACACACACACATCCAGGCAATTCTAACTAGACAACTTCAGAGTCCCCACCCTACCCAGGGTTAGGACTAGAGCTGGCAGGGGCTCTGGCTGGCAGGTGGCCCCTCCCATATGCAGATGGCCAGCAGCATCCACGCACAACAAGAGCTCACACAACCCACAGCTGAGTTCTGCTCTGTTCCCAACCAGCCCCCTTGCAACCAGCCTTGGCAAGAACCACAGTACCAGGCAAACAGTAGAGTCCACTGGACCACAATTTAAAATCCTAGCTCTATCACTTAAGGAAAAAAAAACATTTATTGAGCACTTACTGTTTGCCAGCCACTGTGCTATGCTCCCTACATACTTGAGCTCATCTAACCTTCACAACAATTAAGCAAGGTGGGTATGATCCTTATTGTATACGTGGCTGAAGCAGAATAAACTAAGTGCCCAGACTATAGAATGAAACAGAACTGGGTTCAAATCTGAGCTCCTTCACTCATGGTGTGACCTTGGGCAAGTCACTGCAGCTCTCTGAGTCTCTGCTTCCTCCTCAGTAATGTAGAGATAAGACAGTCACTGCCTTTGATCCTGCTGACGATCAAAGGAGATAATGGATAAAAGTACATGCAGCCTTCAATCAAGGCCAGGGCCCTGCCCTTCCCGCCTTATCTCACCAGCTTCTCTGCCAAGGTTTGCAGGCTGGGACTGGCCTTCCCCATGGTGCCAGGCACAGGGCTGGGCACCACCGGCACACACAGACTATTCCTGCTAATGAGCAGATTTTCCCAAGGCCTTGATTGCAGAAAGCATGCCCTGTCCCAAAGCATCCAAGGAAGGGATCCCTGCCCTGGACAGCACCAGGCGGAACACCTCTGGAGGGAGGCTCCTTCCTGCCTGTCAGCTTCTGCCTTGTTTTATTTTTTCTTTTTAACTTTTTATTTTGTACTGGGTTATAGCCGATTAACAAACAATGTTGTGATAGTTTCAAGTGAACAGCAAAGGGACTCAGCCATAAATATGCATGTATCCATTGTCCCCCAAGCTCCCCTCCCATCCAGGCTGCCACGTAACATGGAGCAGAATTCCTGGTGCTATACAGTCCTTGTTGGTTATGCATTCTAAATATAGCAGTGTGTAAATGTCCATCCCAAACTCCCTAACTATCCCTTCCCTCCATCCTTCCCCCGGGCCACTGTAAGTTCATCCTCTAAATCTGTGTGTCTCTTTCTGTCTTGTAAGTAACTGCATTTGTAACATTTCTTTTTATATTCCCATATTAGGGATGTCATAGTATACTTCTCCTTCTCTGTCTAACTTACTTCACTCAGTATGACAATCTAGGTCCATCCAGGTTGCTGCAAATGGCATTATTTTATTCTTCTTAATCATTTCTGCCTTGTTTTAGAAGCCCTCGCCAGGTTAGACCAGGTGTCCTCATCTGAGCCCCACATCCATTTCCTAGGACTCCTAGCGTATGAGTTCCTACCCAGAAAGCCTGACTGGTCGCCTGGCTTATCTAGGATGGTGGCCACCTAGAGGGCCACCAGTCACCCACCCCAGTGCCTGGCACTCTGACTCTGCCCCAGCCCCTTAGTTAGATCCTGCCTTATGCTGACAAACAGCCCCACTCACACTAGCTGCCCAAACCACCCATTCCAGAATCCTAAGCTCCAGTCTACGTCCTCAGACCCCAGGCTGCCATCCACCTCTCCCCAGATGTCACTTTCACCTCATCCAACAGCCTCCCCAGGCAGGCACTTTCAGAACCTGCGGCCAGTCCGCACTAACCCATGCCCTCTGCAGGGCCCCGAAGCCTGGCAGAAAAATCACCAAGGCACTTTGACATTAATCAAAGACACTCATAAATAAATATGTGTAAATCAAATGCAAACCGAGGTAGGAATTTACATCTTTCACTGCTGAGTCAGCATCTCCAGACACAGGAGAGGCTGCCTGCAACTCAAGAGGTTTGGGACAAGAGCCCTCCCATCTAGGGGTCCACTGAACAACTCTAGATGTATCATCTGAGATTCTCGAACTTTCAAGTTGGAAGCATCAACCCCCATTTATTGATTGCCTACTACATGCCAGGCATTCTACATACTATAGGCATTCAACGAGATAACATGCACAGTACTTAGAATGGTAGCTGGCACCTACCTAGCAAACACCCAATGTACATGGGCTATTATTAATGGTAATATCTCTTAGTTTCTCCGTTTGTAAAATGAGAATTAGAGTTGCACCTAATTCAGAGTGCTTTGGTGAGGATGCAAGGTGGAAACCCAGGCAGAAGCACAGCATAGGGTAGCACTCAATAAATCTCAGCAATTTTATCAAATACTGTGTGTCCACGCAAACAAGTTCTGGAAAGATATAGCCTTGAGGAGCAGTTAACAGAGGGGAGGTAGAGGGATGAACAGGGGCCCTCCACTTTCGTATATTTCTGAGGCCAAGAATTTTGACAAATGAGTTTGCATGGCTTTCACCAGCAGCAAAAACAAGAAAGCTACTTCTGTTTGGTGGAATAAAAGCCACCAAGGCAGAGACCCTGTGCTGGGAGCACCCACTTCCTAGCTACGTCCTCATGGTTCTGCAAGCCTCCCTACTCAGCCTCTGTCCTCAGACACTCTCCTCCAAAAACGGGCAGGGAGAGCAGTCTGCTCTGGACATGGTGTTTCTAGTAACAACACTTTATGTGACTTCCCCTCTCTGGCAGGATCAGTAAGCCCAGGAACCCTGAAACTTCTCCAACAAGCTGGGCCAGGTATGCCTCGACTTAGGCGGGGTCCCATCCCCAGAGCCCTCAGACAGGTCACTCGGTCTGGACTCGTTGCTGCTCCCTGACCATCACTGCTCCTGTCAGGAGCGTATGTTTCAAATCTTCATCCAGGTCACAGACAGAGAATGGAATGAGATGACAGAAGCATAACCATGTCATCATCCAACAGGTCTTTCTTACTGGCACCGCCAGAGACCAGGAATTGGGCTGGGTGCTGGGGAGACAGACATGAACCAGAGCCAGCTGCTCCTCGGAGCTCACAGTACTGCCAGGAGAGACAGATCTACAAAGGGCAATGGCAACGGCATGCCAGCCCACAAATGCTAACGCAGAGGTGGTCTTCACAATACAGCATGGAAGCAGGGAAGAAGTGGCTTGGTCTAGAGAGGGAGTGAAAAGAAAGCCCAGAGCTGGTGCCCCTTGAACTAGGACCTGAAGGGTGTGATGGGAGGACAGGGGAGTGGGTAGAGAGAAAGGCATTCCAAGGAGAGGGAGCTGTGTGCGCAAAGGTAAGGAACCATCAGGACCTGATGTGTTTGTGGGAAAGACACTTCATGCTGCTGGTTCAGAGGAGAGGCAGGGGCAAGACCAGAGGGGGCTTTGGGTTGGATACTATACACAATGGGGAGCAAGGAACAGCTTCTCGGGAGGCAAGTGACATGTCCGAGTGTGTCTTGGGGGGGCTCTCTGGTTTAATTCAACAAAGGGACTGGAGGAAGGAAGAATGGTCCTAGTCCTCCCAACTTGCACAGTAGCTATATTTTATTACCTATTCACTCCCCCTTATTCTTTTAATTTTGGTTTCCTGGAGCTTCTGGGGTGTAGACTATGGCTGTCCCTTGAGGTGCCCAGAGCTAGCAGGCCAACGGGCCTACAGATAGAGGTAAACTGAGGCACTCTACAGAAGAGCCCTTTCTTGGTCGAAATGAGAGCAGGGACGTGAATCTGGCATATATTCTGTTCTCAGCCACAAACCAAAGTTGAGACTCCAGGGTGATTTTATCTGCAATGACAAGTCCACCCCCAGGCTCAGACAGGTATTGTTCTGGGCTTAGCAGACATCCCCAAGTCAGACAGATGTCCAGGACTCAAACAGACATTGCCCCCAGGCCAGGAGGATGTTGCACCAGGCCCAGACAGATGCTGTGCCAGGTTCAGATACATGTCCTGGGCCCAGACGAAAGCTTTCCTGGGGCCAGATAATGTTCTGGGCTCAGCCAGGTGTTCCAGCCTCAAACAGATGTTGTCTCCAGCCCAGGCAGATGCTACCCTAAGCTCAGACAGATGTCTGCCACCAGAGATATATAAAGATGCTAAGAGGTCCCTGGGAAAATATAATTCCTAAATTCTCCTTTGCCACTGCCACCCTCCACCTGCTACTCTTGAGAAAGCTGAGGAGGGCCAGCACTGAACCCAGCCAGCTCTCTCCAGGCCCTCCAAACTTGCACAGCCAAACAGCTATATTATTCTGTCTCTCCCCCGACTCCAAGCTGGCCTGCTGCACAGAGGGAAAGGAGGCACATACGGTGGGGCAACGAAGGAGGCACGTGGACAAGAGTACACAGCATCTGTGCCATCTGTGGCATGGTAGACAATGGTACCCAGGCCACCGAGATGACTCTGTACAAAGGGGACTAGGCGGGGATCAGAGCTGATGTAAAGACTAAGCCCACTCAGTCTTACCTCAAACCCCACACTCTGGGACTGGAGGGGAGAAGTCCTGTGACCTCAACTCCACACTCGTGTACCTTGACCAACGCCCTAGAAATGCCATTGCTGAGTCATTTAAAAGT
This sequence comes from Budorcas taxicolor, assembly GCF_023091745.1. Classification (NCBI taxonomy): domain Eukaryota; kingdom Metazoa; phylum Chordata; class Mammalia; order Artiodactyla; family Bovidae; genus Budorcas; species Budorcas taxicolor. Next base: position 108,061,433 of record NC_068912.1, read on the forward strand.
AACTACTGCTCCAGAGGTGCACTAAGCTAGAGAGAAAGACAGAAATTAGGAAGTGTGGACATTAAGTGAGAGCGAGTCCCATTCGTCAGCTTGGTCCTGGCTAGAACAATGACCTTCTCTCCCCAAGAGCCCTCAGAGGGGCATCGCAGACTAGGAAGAAAACAGAACTTTCCCATCACTGCCATGCCGCTCCCATCAGGAGACAGAGCTGTATTAACTGCAGCTTTGCAGAAGTTATAGCTTTCCCAGTCCAAGCCACTAGACTTGAAGTAGAGGAATGAGAGGGGTTACAGTGAGACCTTGACCTCCCCATCTGCCATAAGGGGCTCCCCCACTAGACTCAGTCTATTCTGAAGGGGAGTTCCTAGAGGCAGCAGCTCATGCATATGTAAATAAAGCATAAGCCACACACCCCTACAAGTGAAGTCAGGACCTCCCTCCAGCTCTACCTCCTCCCCCTTAAGAACTTCCTGGAGACTAAGGAAGGTGAGGTGTGATCTTTGCAAGCACTGTCAATGGCAAGCACTGTCTGAAACAACTACAAACACTAATGCACACATATTAATACAAACCAAGCACAAACACCCTAACACAAGCACAGAAATACTTATGCGCATCTGTAAAATACAAGCAGGAATTCGTGCAGGCATGCTAACCTGCAGTTACCCACCTATACAAGCACACCAAGCCCCCAACTCACTGTTGTAAACACTGTAAGGTACACAGACACAAGGAACTCCCTTCCAGCTCCCTCCCTTCCAGACTACTCAGGCTGCCCACCCCCACCCTCAGTCGGCCAGAGGCAACACCAAGCCCAGGAAGGCACATCCCTTGTCTAACAATGATGACAAGAACTTAAATTATCACTCGTTGCTCCCACCCCACCCTGTGGTGGTGAATTCTGCAGCCATCCAGATAAAAAGTGTGTTAAAAAAAAAGTGAGAGAGAGAAACTCAAACCCAGCCCCAGCCTTTCGGAGTGATTAATCCCTGCTAATGATTTACCGATTTGCAGAGAGCGTGTTCTGCATAACCGGATTGTGGGCATTAACACCAGCTCAGAGGCTGCCATTCTGCTAAAAATGAAAGTAAATTTCAAGAGCAATTGACCACCCCTAATTTGAATATCCTACTGATGCACTGGGAGGACCCTTACCCCCACCCATCGACCTAGAAGGCTGAGGCAAGGGAAAAAACATAAGGAAAGGTTCTTTCCTAAAAGATATCTCACCTTTCATTGTTCTTTCCCGTCCCCAAGACTGAGAGATAGGGGAACTTAAATAGGTGAGACTGCTCCTTTCTCCTCTGCCAAAGGCAGCCGTGCCTCTCCTACACTCTGGTCCCCTATTCGTGACTCTCAGGAGCACAGGAAGGACAAAAGAGGAAGACACCTGGAGGGGCTGAGTTCAGAGGGAGAGAGGAGGGGGTTTGAGAGCTCAGAGTGATTCCATCCCCTGTGGGAAAGATCTCTTGATAGTGGGGAGTGCTATGAATCTGTCTAGCTGGCACCAACCTGAAGGGAGGAAGTGGATGTACCTACCCAGGCTGGGCTTCCCAGGGGGCACTAGTGGTAAAGAACCCCCCTGCCAATGCAGGAGACATAAGAGACTCAGGTTCAATCCCTGGGTCGGGAAGATTCCCTGAGAGGAGGGTATGGCAACCCCCTCCCATCATTCTTGCCTGGGACATCCCATGGACAGAGGAGCCTGGCGGGCTACAGTCCACAGGGTCACAAAGAGTCGGACATGACTGAACCGACTGGGCACGCAGGCAGGCTGGAATCTGAGGCAGCCAGGACCCTGCCAGACGCTTCCAGTCAAAAACAGGTTCCAGCCCAGAACAAGCAGGGTGTGGGCGTGGTCACTCCTGACACCACTTAGCAAGAACTGGTTGAGGGAACAGGCAGGTTCTGCTCCAGCTCTCACAGCCTCTTACTCACCCCTGGCAGCCAGGCAGGAAAACCAAGCCACGCTCTCCCTTTCCAAGTTTCCATCCAGGCAGTGATCTCATCCCGCCTCCACAAGAACCCAGTGGAGACCGTCCTGCCCAGCTTACAGATGAGGACACTGAGGTTCACAGAGATCAGGAGAGCTGAGATTGGTGTCATCAGGCAGGTCTGAGTCAAGAGGAAACCTAGGGCTCCTTGACACTGAAAACATAGGATCTGGAGCATAAGGGAAAGACTGGTGGGCTGAGAAGGGAACGAAGCGGGCTGCCCCCATTTTGTCCCCCTTCCCACTCAGCCTGCCTTGGACAAAGACTTCAAGCCCACGCACACAGGAGGGCATCCTAGGACATGAGCTCCTCCCAGCAGCCCTCCCTAGGAGTCTGATCTCTCCTCTCTTTACCTCCACTCAGCATTCCTGACTTGCGAGGGATCCAGGTAGAGTGTCCGGAGCCCCTTTTCCTCCAACATTAGAAAGGTCTTGGGGACTCCCCTCGTGGTCCAGTGGCTAGGAATCCACACTCCCAATACAAGGGGCTCAGCTTTGATCCCTGGATGGGGAACTAGATCCCACATGCCACAACTAAGAGTTTGCATGCCCCAGCTAAAACCCAATATGGTCAAATAAATAAATAAAAATAAATATTAAAAAAAAAGAAGAAAAGGCCTTAGGTCTGTGGCTGCATCTGCTCTCAGGGCGCCCCTGGACTCCGAGGACCCACTGACCCATTGCAACAAGACATAATGGCAGGAGCCCAGAGACCAAAGCGGGAAAGCAGCTGGACCCAGCTGCCCCCTTTTCCTCCCTCCTAAATCCCATTCAGTGCACCATTGTGCCTGCTCGCCTGTCTGGGATGTGCGTCTAGAATATTACAGTGCATGCGCGGCTGCCCTGCTGCTTGCTGATGGCGAGTATGGTCATATTCTACAGGCCGCTTCTGAATCTCTCAGGCGGGAGTATGAATGTGGATTGTGGGGTTTGTGTCTCTGACTTGAGACTTTTTGGAGAGAGGATATGGGGGCTTGTGTAGCTGCAGTTCATCCCCACAGAGCCCTCCCTCTGCAGCCCCTCTGGCTCAGAGACCCCCCACAGCGAGGGCCCCATCTGCTGGAGGCTCGCTGACCTGTGTCAAATGAGCAGGCGCTCGGTCACACTCCAGGGCCTGGAGGAGGCCTCGCCACTCTGGGAAAGCCCAGGCAGCTCCTGGCCTGGGGGCAGGCTGGGCAGGGGCCCCCGCTGGGGAGGGAGGCCAGGGAGCCTCTGAGGCTGGCGGCGGCCTGGCTGGGAGCTGCCCTCCACAGACAAGGAGAGTGGGGGAAAAAAAAAAAAACATATGAAAAGAAAGGGCTTTCCTGCTTCCTTCAAATGAATGGGACCACTGAATTGCATGGACTAAGCTCTGGGTTGGGCATGGCCCCATCCTGGGCTTTCTGATCCCTTGTGTAGATGGGTTAGTTCCTACAGGGTATAGGTATCTATGTGATGCATGGGGTGGGCCTCTCTGTATCTGTGCATGGGGTGGGAGAGTGCATGCTCATGTTTGTGAACACAAGAAGGTGCACCCATTTGTGTGAACCGGCATGCCAGCTGACAGCCTCCAGGGACCTGTAGGTCTCCTATGGGTCTGGGTCTAGTAGGCTGAAGGAATGCCTGCTTGAGCCAATTTCAGCCTCGGTGTGGACTCTGCAAATGTTGAGACACATGTCTGTATTTATCATCATGTGTTGGTTTGAATATCCGACCCAATGACGTGAGTCCATGTGTTCCTATTATGAATCTGTATGCCTCTCCTCAGGCTAAATTTCATGTGTGTATCTGCATGTTATGTGTATTTGTGTGTGTGTGTGAATGCACATCTGTTCACATGCCTAAACCACTCTGTGTATGCATGGGTCAGGTGGGTGTCTGACTTCTGTCTTCCAGGTTTTCTCTGCGGTCTGCGAGGGCAGGGCTCCTAGAGAGCTCTAGGAGCTCTCCTAGAGAGGTAGAGAGGGGATCTCCTAGAGAGAGGGGATGCTCTGTAGTGGGTATCTCTACCGCTAGCCATGTCTTCGCCCTCAGTGTCCTGCACAGAATCTCAAAAAGCAAGAGCAAAGGGGATGGGACTTCCCTGTCAATCCAGCAGTTAACACTTCACCTTCCAATATGAGGGGTGGGGGGGCAGCGGGTACAGGCTTGATCCCTGGTTAGGGAGCTAAGATCACACATGCCTCGAGGCCAAAAAAAAAGAACAGGAAACAGAAACAACATTGTAACAAATTCAATAAAGACGTTAAAAGTGGTCCACATCAAAAAATATCTTAAAAAAAAAAAAAAAAGAGCAAACGGAATACTGAGACTTCCTAGGAAAAACTTAACCCTCAAACACAAGAAAATTGTGACTCAAGACCAAACCCATATCATTGTAGAGGATCTAAAACTTTGAAAGCAGAGAAAGAAACGTTATCCTTTCCTAGTTCACACTGCTGTTCAACCCAGGGCAACATCTCATGCTAAGAGGGCAGCTAAATTACATGCTTTGTTTCATCCTTGTAGCTCCAAAACAAACCTGAGAAGTAGGCATTTCTGTTCTTGTTTTTATATGAAGAAACTGAGGCTCCAACAGGCAAAGCAAAGAGCAGGGCTGTTAAAAGAATTAATGGGATTGCGACTAGATTTGCTAGCCGACAAGCTGGTAACTTGCTTAGGAGTCTGGTTTTGCTGCAGCCACCCCTCAATTCAGCACAGACTTGGGAATTTGCCTTCAGGAGCACCAGGTGGCCAGAGGTAGGGCAGTAAGCTTTCTCTGCTACGAAAGCCAAAGTCGCTGCCTCCACAGGAAACCTCCCCTTCCACAGCCTGCCGAGAACGATGGGGAGCCATGGGGAGTGGGACTTCCCCATCATTCTCCCCAGGGTGAGGCTTGTTCTGAGCCCTTGAACAGGCCTCAGTTCCTTCATCTGTGCAATGGGAGAACAATTCTAGTGCTCTCTCCTGGGGCTGAGAGTAGCAGGTAACATCATGAATGAAAAGCATTTATTTGTTAAAACAACCATTGCTCATGGTGACCATTCCAAACAACATCTGGTCCACTGTCCAGACATTTCCCTTCCTCCAACAGAAACTGAGACAGGTTCATAGACTCAGACCATCAGAGCTGGAAGGGAGGTTACCAAAGAGGTCATCTGATCCAAACCTCCACATCCCCACTCTGCAGATGAGGGAACTGCGATTTAGTTAGAGAGGGGGAGTAACCTCTTCATTGACTGGGTGCTAACAATAGAAAGAACAAGAGTAGAAGTCTTTTCTGAGTCCTATTCCCTCCCACTGTCTTGTACCACGCTATGACTTACCTTAGTGAGACAGGTGGGCTGCCTATGGTACTGTTATTCCCAATTTACAGGTAAAAGAACAAACCAGCAAGTTATTCTCGCCCAGGAAGACAGTGGCGGGTCCAGGCTGGAAGCCTAAGCTTCAATGTCACACCGTCCTGGTTAGCACTGGAGTGAAAGGGGACTTCACTACAGAATTCCCAGGTGTGGTCCTAACTCCTGGGCCTGGGAGAGAGGTCAGGAAGTCCTGGGATGCTGCAAGGTGACAACTTCCTTGGCCAGAGTCCAGGAAAGCCCAGCATTTTTAGCTAGGTTCAGACACTCAGCTCTATCACAGCTCTTGCAATGGAGATGGGACCTAAGCAGCTTGCTCAGGACAGTGGCCAAAGGCCACTCTCCCTTGCGGGCTAGCCAGAGGCTAGTCCTGGGGCATTCCAGGCCTGGATGAGCACATCTGTGCCCTGTCACTGTTGACTCTGTCCCAGTCACCCCCACTGCAGCTGCCACCTGAGCCCCCATCATCCTTCACACACTGAAGCTTTATTCCACTGTCCTGACCTGCCAGTAGGGCCCTAGCTGGGCCCTCAGCTTGGTCCTGCAGTCTGGAGCCCTGGGGCCCTGGAATCTATGAATCCACTGGAGGCAAGGTCAGTGACAGAATAGAGGTTAACTGGCAGCTGGAAGACTCGCTGTGAGACAAGCCTCAGCATGGGAAGAGTGGAGGCTCAGCTCATTCCACACAACCCCCAGCCAGCGTGTCACGAAAGAGCTGATGCTGAGGCCTAAGTCCGCTCAAGATCCTTCAGGGAGCCCTCAAAGACCTGGGGGATGAGGAGATACCCCAGCCTTGCCAACAAGGAAGGCCTCTTCAATCCCAGTGCCCTTTTCAGCAGCCCCGGGCAAGTGGGTTAAACTCCAGCCCAGGGTTCCCTGCGAAGCTGGACAGCTCCCGGCCTCAACTCCAGATTTCTGAGGCGCCAGTTGCCCTTCCCCAAGTCCACGCGGCTCCTCACCTAGAGCAAGTTTCCCCCGGGGCGTAACCCCGCCATGACCCAGGCCAATGAGCCATGCAGGCAGGAAGGAGAAGGAGCGAGAAGGCGGCAGTGGCGTGGGTCAGATATCCGTGGGCCCTGTTGGTCCACCAGCCCTGTCAGCGGCGTTTCCCCCGGAGCCAGGCTCCACCTCGAGGTCCTCTCACTCAGGAACCTCGGAATCGGCCTGGTTACAGGAACTCCGGTCTCCCCCACAGCATCGCTGCCGCCGACCGTTTCGGCGCGGAGCCACCCGGGCGGTACTCACCTGGGCCATGGTAACCTGGAGAAGAGCCCATGAGCGGCGTGAAGTCTGGCCGGTACGCCCCTGCCCACGCCGGATGCTCTCTCAGGGCCGCGGAGGTCGACGGAGTTGCACTGGGTGGTCCAGAGGACGAAGAAGGGAAACCGAGACGGGCCGGGGAGGCGCGCAGAGGAGAGCTCCGCACCCGCTGGAAGCCGTGGGAGGCGAGGCGGGCAAGGTGAGCAACCGCGCCGCAACCGAGCCGGGGACCCGCGCCGCCTGCAGCTCGCGGCCGCCGAGACCCGCGGGAATCCCGGCCCGCCGGCGGCGGCACTGCGGAGGGAGGAGCGCGGGGCTAAGCCGCTTCTCGGAGCCCGAGCGCCTCCCGGAGCCCGCCATCCCCGCCACCGCCTCTGGCCACCCGGGCGGGAGACCTGCGGGAATTCTGCTCGCGTGGAGCGTGGGACCCGCCGGGCTCGAAGTCTCCAGAGACCGGGGAAAGCGGGGCCCATGCAGCCAGGACGAGAAGGGGTGCGGTCCCAGTACCACCCCCGCGCCACTCCCCACGTGGCGGCCGCGCCCCCGGGGCGTGAGTGTGTACGCGGACGGTAGGGGGCCTGTGAATGAAGCCCCAGCGGCCAATCAGCATGGCCGACGCGCGGGACCCCAGGAGTGAGGCCCAATGGAGAGCTCCGGGCGGCCCGGCCGGGAGGCAGGCGGGCGCGGGGGGCGGGGGCCGGGGCCGCGGGGGGGCGGGAGGCGGCTCCGCGGGCAGCCAATGGGCGGCGGGTGGGGTGGGGCTCTGGAGCGCCGAGCGGGTCCCGGCTTTAAGCCGGCGGAGCGCGGCGGCGGGGCCCGCAGACGGAGAGGAGCGGCGGCGCGGCGCGGCGCGGGGCGCGGGGCGGCATGGCCACCACCGCGCAGTACTTGCCGCGGGGCCCCGGCGGCGGAGCCGGGGGCACAGGACCGCTTATGCACCCGGATGCCGCGGCAGCAGCGGCAGCGGCCGCGGCCGCCGAGCGGTTGCACGCGGGGGCCGCGTACCGCGAAGTGCAGAAGCTGATGCACCACGAGTGGCTGGGCGCGGGCGCGGGCCACCCAGTGGGCCTAGCGCACCCCCAGTGGTTACCCACGGGAGGAGGCGGCGGCGGGGACTGGGCCGGCGGCCCGCACCTGGAACACGGCAAGGCGGGAGGCGGCGGCACCGGCCGAGCCGACGACGGTGGCGGAGGCGGCGGTTTCCACGCGCGCCTGGTGCACCAGGGGGCGGCCCACGCGGGCGCGGCATGGGCGCAGGGCGGCACGGCACATCACTTGGGCCCCGCCATGTCTCCGTCGCCAGGGGCCGGCGGGGGCCACCAGCCCCAACCGCTGGGGCTGTACGCGCAGGCGGCCTACCCCGGGGGCGGCGGCGGCGGCCTGGCCGGGATGCTGGCGGCGGGCGGTGGCGGTGCGGGGCCGGGCCTGCACCACGCGCTGCACGAGGACGGCCACGAGGCGCAGCTGGAGCCGTCGCCTCCGCCGCACCTGGGCGCCCACGGACACGCACACGGACATGCACACGCTGGCGGCCTGCACGCGGCGGCGGCGCACCTGCACCCGGGGGCGGGCGGCGGTGGCTCGTCGGTGGGCGAGCACTCGGACGAGGACGCGCCCAGCTCGGACGACCTGGAGCAGTTCGCCAAGCAGTTCAAGCAGCGGCGCATCAAGCTGGGCTTCACGCAGGCCGACGTGGGGCTGGCGCTGGGCACGCTGTACGGTAACGTGTTCTCGCAGACCACCATCTGCCGCTTCGAGGCCCTGCAGCTGAGCTTCAAGAACATGTGCAAGCTCAAGCCGCTGCTCAACAAGTGGCTGGAGGAGACCGACTCGTCCAGCGGCAGCCCCACCAACCTGGACAAGATCGCGGCGCAGGGCCGCAAGCGCAAGAAGCGCACGTCCATCGAGGTGGGGGTCAAAGGCGCGCTCGAGAGTCACTTTCTCAAGTGCCCCAAGCCCTCGGCGCACGAGATCACAGGCTTGGCCGACAGCCTACAGCTGGAGAAAGAGGTGGTGCGGGTCTGGTTCTGCAACCGGCGGCAGAAGGAGAAGCGCATGACCCCGGCTGCCGGCGCCGGCCACCCGCCCATGGACGACGTTTACGCCCCCGGCGAGCTGGGGCCCGGCGGGGGCAGCGCGTCGCCGCCCTCGGCGCCCCCGCCGCCCCCGCCGGCCGCTCTGCACCACCACCACCACCACACACTGCCGGGCTCCGTGCAGTGACCCCGCGGGCCGGGCCCCCCGCCGGTGCGCGGCGAGGCGCCGCGCGGCCTGAACTCTTTTTTGTTCGGTTGCTTTGGATTTTACAAAAAGCCCACAAACTTTCGAATAAAACCAAACACCCGGACCACCCTCTCCTGCGAGCGGCGAAGACGGCCGACAGGCTGCGTCGCCCGAGCCCCGAGAGAGAGGAGCGAAGATCCGGAACGCGCCAACTCACTCCGGGCATCCTGCCCACCGCCTGCTCCCTGCCCCCAACCCCTCGACGACCCCCGCCCCTGCCCCCCCGGGCTGTTCGGGGCCGGATCCCGGCAGCGGCCTCCCCACAGCGACAGGTAACGCGGTACGGGGTTAGGGATTCCCCGGGAGAGAGGACGAAGAGAGGCGAGCTCCCCATCCCTCTTCCCCGCGCGGATCCCCGAGCCTGCGGGTCACGGGTGGGGAACTGTCACCTTATTCGCTCTACGCCTCTTCTCTCCCATAAGGATGCGCCCCATCCCCCTTACCCTTCCTCCGGGCTTGGTTTTTTACGGTTTTTATTTATTCATGGAGCCTCTCGGCTCCTGGGGTCCTTCTAACTCCGCCCGCGCCCTTAATTTAAATCGCTGTATACTGTATTTATCGGGGCCCCGGAGGGGAGGCCGCGAGAGCCGCGTCTGTGTATAAAAGCAGGAAATAGCCAAAGCTTTAATCTAGCCTAATTTATTTTTCCCCTTACCTTCCCTATCTTACCCCTCAAAGAAAAAAAAAAAAAAAAGGGCAAAACAAAAAAAAAAAACTAACAAAAAAAAATTCGAGTGTTCATTTTTCGTTTCGTTTCACCCGAGCTTCTGCTCGGTTCCCGGTCATGCTGGAGGAATCCGCGCTCCCACGCACACGCGGATGGGAAGGGGCTTCTGCCCCGCCGTTGACCGACCAGCAAGTAGCAGGGCCCCGGCTCCCCGCGGGGCCCTGCCCTCCTGGCCTCAAACAAACGAAACTTGGAAAAGTTGGAGATATTTTTTAACCAGCTGTAGAAATAAGCCGTTCCCTGAGAACCTTCTGCCTGAATCCGCTCCCTTTCCAGCCCCCTAGGATGCGGGATGCTGGGGGAGGCCTGGAGAGAAATTCCCCAAGTTTGGGGTGAGGTGGGAACCATGTAAATATGTGAGATATGTACACACTGGCGGGGAGAAAGAAACATTTTGTGCTTGGTTTTTATTTTTGGTTTTCCGGGTTGCCCTCCCTCCCTATCCTAAAGGATTTTGTACACTCACTAATCCGAAAAAGATATTTTAATATGATTTCCAGATTTCTGATCCATCTCTATTTATTTTCTGGATGTGTTTGGAGCTTCCCCCTTCTCCATTTCTTGTTCTGTTACCGTTTGAATTTAAATTTTGTTATTTTATTTTTATTATTTTTTGGAACAATGTTTTGGTGCATTCTCTTTGTATCCTTATTGCAAAAAAAAAAAAAAGTAATGATAATGTAGACTGGGAAGTTCCCTTTATATTTATGTTATAGTAAATATTTTATTACTCACATAAACATGTACCCCAGGGCTGTGTCCTGTCCTCCTTACTACTAGGGCCGGGTTGGTTCATGGGTGATGTGATGGGATACCCTGGCTTGCCTCCCCCAAAGTCTGGCATCACTATCTTGGAGGAAGGTGACCACACAGACCTTCTTCCAGGCCAGTATCGGGGCGGCTTGTTACTTGGACACCAGTTGGGCCCCTGCCTCAGATGAGTGAAGTTAGGGAAGATGAAGCCGCCTCATATCCCCCTCCCATAAACAGACTGTCCTGGGATCTGAGCAGGGCATAAGACCCTGCAGACACCGTACGGAATTCGGATCAACCATTCCTCAGGCACAACTCAACTGCCCTTCTGAGCCAAGGAAGAAGCCTTCCCCTCTCTACCTGGCCCACCAGCCAGGCATCTCTGTATTTACATTCCCCCTGACACACACACCCACCCCTGACTTTGGCTTCACTTGGCACTTCCTGGGTGGAGCCCAGGCCAACTTCATCATTCCAGGTCTTGGGGCAGGTGGAAGCGAGTCAGGCCTCACCAGATCACCCTAGCTGGCATTCCACCTGCAAACAAATGGTACCCGAACCTGCCTGGATCCACTAAGAGCCCTAGCAGCTTAGACGGGGTCCTGCAGGAGTTAAATGGCCTGGGGAGGGAATCCCACGTGTTTGTTTGAGCAAAGCCAGTATTTCTCTACAGGCAAACGACCTGCCCCAACTTCTCTCAGGGAGGAGCAGGGGCGAGAACATCTGTGCCACCAGAAAGCCCTGGCATCTCCTCTCCAGGGCTGGGTCCCCAAGGGAACCCCCCACTCCTCAGGGAGTGGTTGTCTCTGCCTATGGAGGACTCCAGGGCTGTGCACTCATGACCTGGGGAGAGAAGCAGCCATGCTCAGACATCCCCCTGTCGAGCCTTCAGCACAGCGTCACCCCCTTCCCCAGAGTCAGGATGGTGAAGGCAGCTCTGGGTTCCAGAGCCAAAGTCCCTGACTATCTGTGTCCCAGCAAAGATCCTTTCTCCTTTAAAACAACTCCTCTTAAAAATACTAATAAAAGCAGCTCTTCCTGTTCCTCCATAGATGCAGTTCTTTTCCCATCTTAGGAGAAACCACGTGAGGTTTATCTTACTCTTCGTGGAGACAAAGCTTGAAGGCACAATTGCTTGCCAGGGGAGAAAGTTGTGTCCCTAGTGAGGGTATGTGTATGGCTCCCTCCTGCCGGGGAAGCTGTTGAAGCCCAGGTCTGTGAGAGGCCTTGGCTCCAGCTGAAAGAATCTTGGGTGCCCAGAGAAGGGTTCCCAGGCCCCCAAGTTTGCTGTCTCTGGCAGGCTTGGGCCTCAGGATGACTTTTTTGATGCTGCAGGTTCCTAGAGACACCCAGAGCTCTGCCCCACTCAGTCTCGGGAGAGAGTTGTCCGTACAAGTACAGAAGCCATCATGGTTTTCACAGGCTTAGCCTCTCACAGCTTGTTTATTTTTCCCCTTACACCTTCGGTCCAGCCTAGTAAGCAATTAGGCCTGCAGTTGGCACCCGTGTCCCAGCCATCCCATTTCCCAAGTCGGCAGGCCAGGGAGCCTCCCCAGGCTTTTTACAAGGGAGGTTAGAAACTTAACCTGCCGATTGTGTGGCAGCACGACCAGGAGCGCCGGCCACCCCACCTAGGCCCCTCATCTCCAGCTTTGAAGGAATCGCACGCTCCCTCCCTGTTCCTTCCTTCCCGGATTCGTCCCAGCCTCAAGGCCCTGAAATGGAAGCCAGTGTAGCTCAGAGCTCCCTGCCGCCTGAGCCGCAGCAGGTTTGGAGTTTGGAAAGGGCGCCCGGGAAGATGGGGGCCCTTCCCTGGCCTCTGCCTGCAGCTGACACCAATTGATTGATTGATTTCCTAATTGTCTGCTTAATCCGGTCCAAGAGGGTGGATTTATATTTAAGCAAGTCAACTCCAAAACAACCAAACAATGCGGGCCCCCAAGATCCAACAGCAGCTGAGGAGTAGAACAAAAAGAGGAAAAAAAGTGGGAAAGGGGACGGAAGAAAATCTTCCATTTGGCGGCGATTTTGCTTAATGAGACACCAGCCTGGGACAGCTACCCGCTGACCCACCCCTTGGTCACAGAAGGCCCCAGGGGGCTCCTTCCCCCAGTCTCCAGGCTGGGTTGATGGTAGGAACCACAACACGTCTGACATTATAAGAAGGAAACCATAGGACCCACGGAGCAATATTTTTCCCTAGAGTCTTACTCCCCAGGTAGAACAGAGTTTAGAAATGGCAGTCAGCTGTGAGCTTGACCTCGGTTTTTCCAACCCATATATATGGGGGTCTACCTGCTCACTCCTGAGAGCTCCAAGCTTCCTTTTGTTCAAGAGAGCCAGATGTCCCTAGCATTGACCTCCCACGAAGCCCAAGCTTTCCCTAGTGGATTTGGGATTTTCTCATCCCATCTCCCTCCTCTTCTCACTGGAACAAAATTCTTTTCATAGATCAGACAACCACTGGTTCTGGTAGTTAAAGAGAGCCTCCCTCTCCCTGCAGGAACCTATGAGTGTTGGTGTGTGAAGGTGTACGTGTGCTCCTGTGCCTGTAAATCCATAGCTGCTCCCAGAGATAGGAGGGGTGAAAGGAAGTCCATGCTACACTGCCACTGCTTTGAGCTGGGAGAATATTGGCAGGGTGGGAGTTGGCTAACATGCAAAGAAGAAAGGTGGCCGTTGTGGTTGCCTGAGATCCTCAAGGCAGATTCGGAAGGTGCCTGCTCCTGAATTTCAAGGATGCCTGTATTCCCCACTACCACTTGCCTCAGGAGTTTGCACTGGCTTCTGTGTCGCATAGCTTAGAACCTATGCCATCATCTTTTGACCCCAGGACTCCACTAGGGGTCCACAGGACTAGCTGACCCCCAACTGCAAACTGCCTGCTTAGGGCTCTTTAGAATCAATTCTCCTCCGAAGAGGCTCTGGGCCGACATGGGGGAGGGTCAAGCCCCCCGTGACATGTCCAGGCCCAGGCTTTCGCCAGCAGGGCTTGAGCTCCAGAAAGGAGACCCACCTGAGCAGGGAGAGGAGGAAGAGGAAGTTAGTTACCTGGCCTGGAGGCTCCCCCTAAGCTTAGCAAAGGAGATTCATCCGGTTTTCTGGCTTAGTGACCACAGTGACCAGAGGAGCCACCGATCCTGTCCTGCACAGCATATGGGAAGGCCCTGGAGTTAGTATTTGCCCTCCTTCAAGGCTCCCCTTGCCACTTGGGAGGCCTCCGTGTGGGAGGACTGCCCTCTATTGGTCCCTGAGCTGGGACGTGGCAGCAGTCACCAGGGCCACCACACGGCTGAGCATACCCCAAAATCAGCATTAAGTTGGCTACACACTGAGGGGTGCCAGGTAGAGCAGAGGCAACCTTAGCCTTCAAAGGAAGTGACCTGGCTTTACATACACACAGGCTTGCCCGTGACCCTTCCTTCCCCAACTACCACCCAGCCTGTGCCCACAGCCATCCTCAGAAATTCTCCATCACAGCTGCCTCCTCGGCTTCTGCCCCACCCACACCCATCACCACAACTCCTCTCAACCAGCTAAAACCCCAGTCCACACTCTGCCAGCTTGCTCACTCGTGCACATGCTGAACCTCGCAGGCACACCCGTACCACCGTCTGGTGTCCAATGCCAGCTTCAAGGCCTTTAACACCGAGCTCTCCAGAGTCGCTAGGTACCTGCGCCTTTGCTTATTTGATTTAACACACGCAGCCTCCTTTCCATCCCTTGGCAAGGTCCCCTCCTCTCAGGATTTTCAAACACTCACCCCACAAGCTGCTTTCCAGACACATCCCTGCCCATCATTGTTCCCAACTCCTCCCAGATCTCGCCTGCTCCCTTCAGATAATTAAAGTTAGGCTGTGTGTTTGTATGTATGTGTGATCTTATTTTTTAAACACACACCCCCACACATACATATGCGTGTATATATACAAACACACACAGCAATTAGATCTATCCGTTCCTGCCGTCGTCCCTCTTGTGCTAAACACATGTCCCCCATCGCCACGCCATGAACCCAGCATCTCGTAGTCATGGGCTCTTGATCTTTCTCTTTCTCTCTCTCTCTCTCTTTCACACACACACACACAGATACACACTGGCACTTTCACACACCCACCCCCAGCTCCTTGGTGTTTCTCCAGGGGCACGACCTACCTCCCACCCACCTCCAGGACATCTGAATGGGCTCTGCTCAGAAGAGCCAAGTAGCAGGAGGACTCTGCTTCAGCACTACCCGCCCCCATGCACACACCCCCAGTGGACATGTCTCTGGCTGAGCCTGACCAGGGTGGGTCTGGGTATTATTAGGCTGCAGAGACAGCACGGAGGCATATGGTCTCATACACAAGAAATAATGTTCATGTTAAATCAGACCTCATGCATAATGCATGGTGCCTGATCTCACATTATTTTGGGTGTTCGTCAAAATCAGTGTTCTTTCTTGTGAGGGCTCCTGGAAAGAAGGGGAAAAGGCGTTTGCTAATTGCACCCGCAGCCTGGACCAGGGAGCCGAATGTGCCCGGAGAGCCTCCCTCTGGCCCCACTTCACCCACTGTTGGGTCTCATCCCTCTGTCCTCCTCTGTCTTTCCACATGAAAGGAGGGGCTGACTCGGGTTTGGAGCAGGCGTAAGGCCCCGTGTTATTTTTATTTCTTTTCTCTCGGCTCTCTTGTCCCCGGAGGGTTCTGGGGAATAGCAGTGCCTCGTCGTTCACACACCCGATTCATTTGCCGTTTTATGAACTCCCCTTTGATTCATCGCCTCCCTAAGTCAATGATTCACTCCTGATGGCTTTTCAGAAATCCTTCTTCAAAGGCTCCAGATTATTCAGCTCTGAGCAGGGGCAGACCTGGACCCTGTGCTGAAGCTGCCCTCGCTGCTTAGAGTGGGAAGTTGTCACTATCCTCGGCCTCTCCCAGGGGCCGGCCAGTCCGGGGAGGAGGGAGTGCCCCCTCCACGCAGAAGCTGCTAGAGTCGACCCCAGCAGCTCATGGACAGACCTGGCCTTCTGGCAAAGCTCCCTCCTGCCACTGTAGGTCACCTGCCTTTCCCCAGTGTCATCCAAGTCCCCAGGGATGCTCTCCATGTCTCAGGAGAGGCCGAGAGTGGAATGGTGAAGCACAGGGGGCTGTGGGACCAGACGGGTCTGGGTACAGATCCTGGCTCCCCTTCTTATCATCTGTGTGACTTTAGGCCAGCTCCTTACCCTGTCTGTGCCTCAGTTTCCTGATCTGGTGGTAATGACAGTCCCTACCTCACAGAGTTATTTCGAGGATTAAGGGGCATGATGTACTCAGAGTGCTTAGCCTAAGAAGGTGATGGACGAGTGAAAGCTGATTTAATGTGGGACCTGGGCAGTGCATCATACAAAAACAAGTGAGCGAGGAGGACAGCCAAAATGTAAATAAACTTTTACCATGATCCCACTCTGTCTAAGGCACCCTGACATAACACTTGCCCAAGCACTGACTTTGTGCTTTGTTTTCACTATCTCACATTAACTATTCCTATTTTGCAGATGAGAAAAGTGTTGCCCAGAGAGTTTGAGTGACCTATCCAAGGCACCAAGACTAGTTGATTATAAAGCCTAGAAGAAAACCCATGTAATCTGATGGTCAGATACACGAACAACAATGACAGGTATATGTCATTTTTAGACTCCCTGCTGCTGAGGTGAACAGCAGTGTCCAGTGCTTGCGGGGTGTGCCCCAAAGGAGTTCCAGAGGGAGTTCCAGAACTCAGGACTGAACCAGGGAGAGAAGTGGGGACCATGGGTTTTTGGAGTTAGTTGGCTAGGATCTGTCACCTTCACCGCTGTGCAACCAGGCAAATCCCGTAAGGCTCAGGGAAGTTGGATGAGTGGCCTAGAATCCGCAAGAAAGTCAGGAAGCCTTCTTGTGTGTCCGTTCAGAGGACTGTGCACTGAGAAGTGACCTACATATGGTGGCTAAGGATGTGGGCCGTGGCATCTGTCCAGACTTCCATCCTGGCCTCACCACCTGCTACCCATGGGACCTTGGGCAAGCTAGTTTCCTCGCATGTCAAAAGATGATGATGACAGTACCTGCCCGGTAGGACTGTTGTGAGACCTAGAGGAGAGATGATACACATAAACGCTTAGAATGAGAGCCCGGCACAGTGTAAGGGCTCATTAAATGTTAGCTATAAAATCAATTTTATATGTACAATATATATTATCGTGTTATTGCTGGGGCTGAAGCAGTGCAGAAAAATAATGCCTAGTGCTCTTTCTTCCCCCTCCCCAGAATTATTTTTCTTCATTCTCAAAACCATCCTGGGAAGAAAAGTTCAACCTTTCCACTCCCCAACCATAGAAGAGGAAACGCAGACCCAGAGAGGTTGAGGCACTTGTCCAAAATGACCCAGAAAATCAGTGGCAGGTGCAGACTCCTAGCTTGTTCCCCAATTCTGATTCTTTGTGGCAACCCCATGGCCCTGGTGATGTGCTCTGAGCCCCTTCTATATACTTAGTAGCACTGTGCTGGGTTCTGGGAAGAGAGCACCCAGAGGGTCAGGGAAGGCCCCATAGACACTGGTACCACTAAGCTAGGTCATGAAGAATGAGTTGGGGGTTGCCTCTGGGGCTTCTAACTCAGGGCCTGATCCCTAAGAGGTAACATGGCTCACCCCCAGTGCCCTCAGACTCCACTAGTTCTGCCTTCCTGAAACTTCAAGCCTCTTCCTGCCATGCTCAGAACACTTCCACATACCTGATCCCAACACAGAAGATTCAACTCCGGGTCAAGGCTGCTAGACTCTGGGAAGCCACCTCTCAGGACACTTACACAACTACAGATTCCTTTGGGTCCCAACTCCTGCTTCCACTGCAGCCCTGCCCAGAGACTGACCACCAAACCATGCCCCACGGCATCCCAGCCTCAGAGGCAGGGGCCAGGTACCTGGCTCCAGACTTCACTCCACTGTTTATCTTTAGGATGACCCAAGCTGGGTCATTTATCATCTCTGGACCTCAGTATATAAAATGGATCATTCCCTCACTTACCCACCCATCCATCCTGCATCCATCCATTCATCCACTTGCCAACCACCCATGCACCCAGGCAACCATCCATTCATCTGTCTACCTACCCATCCACTCATCCATGCAACCCTTGATCACCTCTTCAGCCACCCCCACCTATCCATTTACCCAACCACTCCCCATCCATCCTCTCATCCAATCATCCAGTTTAACAGGTCTCATGTTGAGAAGTAGGAACATGGAGGTAAATAAGACTAGTCCCCCTGTTCTTAAAGCTCCTAGCTAGCCTCTCCCCTTCCCTACCTCTCAGTCATACAGAGTAGACATGTGAGAGCCCAAGTGAGATCACCGACTGGGAGGAAACAGTGAAGTCTATTGTTACATCGATGGATCTTGTGTGTCAGAGCACTGGCAACCTCCTTGCCCCACTCAGTTCTTCGAGGCCTTACAGAAGATGGAGTTGGTATGGTCTCTGCATGGCCCTAGGACTCCCCTTAGCTCCAAATTCTCATTCCAGGGATGCCAGGTACTGACCTGAACTAGAGGAATTTCAAAGCAAGTGAGGGAGAGGAAGGAGCTTGTGAATATAACTTCTGCCAAGGCTGAAGATCACCACTGGGTCTGGTTTTCTACCAGAAACAGCAGCAGCATCTCAGCACCAGAAAGGTCTGGGGAATGTTCTAGACCCAGGCCTGTCCCCACCAAGCTGTGTGATCTTGAGTAAGTCCCTGAGGTTCTCTGGATCTCAGTGCAGTTGGGGTGGGGGTGTGTCCTGGGTCCTCCCCACTTTGAGGTGACCCCTCTCCATCCTCACTTCCCTTCCGGCCTGGGTGGGTCTGCCCTTCTGACAATGGAGCCTGTCTGAGCAGCCCACACACGAGGAGGAGTATGAAATGACGTTGGTGTCCACAGCCCTGAGTCCTCTGGCTATTCAACCCCGCCCTCTCCTGACACAAACAACCCTCAGTCACCTCCCCCTCCCACCCCCCAGAATCCGGGCACAGCTGGGGCTTGCTATGCCCTGGTCACCCCATGAATCACCCCTCTATGATCCCCGGGGGAGTGGTCCAGGGAGCATCCTACGCCCCAAGCGGGGTGAGGGCCAGAACCAAAGCCCTCAAGCAGGCAGTGTCCACAGGAACAATGGGGGCCTGTGGCTG
Source organism: Budorcas taxicolor (assembly GCF_023091745.1). Taxonomy (NCBI): domain Eukaryota; kingdom Metazoa; phylum Chordata; class Mammalia; order Artiodactyla; family Bovidae; genus Budorcas; species Budorcas taxicolor. Next base: position 108,079,929 of record NC_068912.1, read on the forward strand.
GCAGCCGGAATGTGGCCATTGTCCTGCCCTGGCCCCCAACCCCAAGGCCTCAGGTCCCCAGGCCAGGCAGGCTGGCATGGGTCGGTGCGTCAAGCACTCGTGTGCCAGGGCCAGGACACACAGCCTGCCGCTTCCCTTCTCTGGGCAGGCGGACTGGTGGGCCACCAGGCCAGAGCCCACCTCCGCACCCCAGCTCACAAAGGATCACATGCACAGGGTGAGGAGAAGCAAGGCTGGACCCAGGGAAGCCAAGCCAGCCTCGGACCCACTCATCCCTGGGGTACTTGGAGCAGACTCGGAGAAGGCGCCTCACAGCTCCAAGACCCAAGCTATACATCACAGTGGGGAGGGGGACCACATTAGAATAATGCAGGATTAGAGTGGGGTTGCTATAGCGACGTATTAGGGCAATACATCCAGGGAGCCCGGCCCCTTGGTGATGTATGACTCTGCTCAGCCGAGGGGAGCAGGGGGAGGGGATCTGTCCCGCCCTTCCGAGGGGCGAGCAGACGCCAAACGTGCTCTTCATTGGAGAACACCTGCCTCGGACTCCAAAAAAAGGCTCCTCAGAACCATGTCAAGACCAAGACAGACACCTTGCAACCCAGCCTCCAACAACCCCCACTGGGGTCCGCGCTGAGTTCGGCTTCCAGTCCAGATCCCAGCTCCAGCTTCTGCCTCAGTCCTGGCCTCCAGGCCCTCTCCTTTCTGCTTCAGTGCTGAAGACCATTCCCATACTGTGTCCCCAGCATCCAGTGGGGTCAGCAGGACTATATGGGGGTGGGATGGAGGAGGCAAAGAAGAAAACAGAGGGAGGAGAGGGAAGAGCATCCAGAAACACCACTCAAAGCTATGCGTTTGAGAGGCTGAGGTTGAGGGTGCCCGTGCCGGTCCCTTCTCACCCATGGGCCTCCCCATGCCAGTATCTGGGTACCCCACCCCCAACTCATCCCAGATCTTGGAATTTAACTTCATCTACATACCCCCCATACCAAGGGGTTATTGCTGTAGACTAGCCCTAGAGTCAGACGTGGATGAGGCTCCCAACAAAGCAGAATATGTTAAAACATCTTCACGTAATGTTTGTAATAAATTCCGTGACAAAATCAGACCATGGACTCCCGTCCCAACTTCTGTAGCATGTCATTTGTACTGGCTTGCCCTGTCTCAGAGGCCCCCTGTTCTCAACCCCCTGGGGACATCGAGTTTCTCTTCAGATAACTTGCTTGGCTGTATCTTCCTTGGTGAGGAAGAAGAGGCAGGATGGATAACCCCCTTCAAGAATCATAGGTGTGAGAGAGAGATAAATTAGGAGGCTGGGAGTAGCATATGAAAGACTGTGTATATAAAATAGATAATCAACAAGGACCTACTGTATAGCGCAAGGAACCATACTCAATACTCTGTAATAACTTATGAGGCAAAAGAATATGAAACAGAATAGATGTGACAATGTGTATAACTAAATCACTTTGCTGTCCACGTGAAACTAACACAGCATTGTAAATCTACTATATTCCAATATAAATTTTTTTTTTAAGTTTTTAACATTTATTTATTTGGCTGCATCGAGTCTTAGTTGCGGTGCACAGGCGCACAGGCTTCTTTCCCGCTGTGGTGTGCGAGCTTAATTGCCTCACAGCATGTGGGATCCCAATTCCCTGACCAGGGATTGAACCAGCAACCCCTCCACCCCCACCACACTGAAAGGCGGAGTCTCAACCAGCAACCCCCCCACCCCCACCACACTGAAAGGCGGAGTCTCAACCCCTGGACCACCAGGGAAGTCCCTTAAAATTTTTTTAAAGAAAAGAAAATGCTTTAGGACCTTTCCCTGGCTTCTCAAAAAGAAAAAAAGAATTGTTAAGTGTGCTTATACCCTCTCTACTTCTCTACATATCTTGGCTTTCCATCTGTGTAAACATGTCTGTGTGTAACTCATTATGTGTGTGTGTGTGTGTGTGTGTGTGTGCGCGCGCGCGCGCGTGCGCACGCACATGCCTTGCCTCCTGACTGAATGGTAATTTTTGGTTAATTCAATTGATTACAATAATTACGCAATCCCCCAAAAGTCTTCCTTTTTCCTTGTGAAGGTAACACTCTGGCCCAGTGCCAGAGGGTGGGGGAGTGTGGCTCCAGCCCCAGCTGGAAAGTGCTGACCTAGACTTCCCCCATTCTCATTAGAGGAGGGGTCACAGGACAAGGCAGGGTAGAGGCCTTGCCCTCTACATGCACGCACATGCACCCCCTGAGCCCACGAGCACACGTGGGCAAATATACACACACACATACACTTTGGCCCTACCCTGGTGCTGTCCCCACGATGGAAGAAACTTCATCCCTATGAAGGGCGTTTCTTCCCTCGCTGTCCTTCATCCTCTGGGAGCCTCCTCACTCACACTCACATAGACATGCGTGTTCACACACAATTTATGCACACACAGAGCAGAGGGAAGGGGAGAGGCCAAAAGAAGGTAGGTGAAGAGATCACGTGTGCCCAGAAGGCAGCTCCCGGGCCGGGGAGCAGGGGGCCCAGGGCTGACTGAGTGGGAGGGGAGCTTCACGGCTTCCTCTCTTCCCCAGCCAGCGACCAAAGGTCAGCCCAGGCGGCTCAGCCACGTGCGGCCCAACCACCCCCGTCGGGTCATGTGAGCCCAGGACCAAAGCCTCATCAACACGCCATTGTCCTCCAGAGCCCAGCCTCGTGCTGGAGGGTGTAAGTCCCCTCCAGCCCAAGACCATTCAGTGCCCTGTGGTCCGGGAATCTGTGGTCCTCTCCTGAGGGGACCCTCTCAGCCCCCACCTCAAGGACAAGCTGCCTGATGCTCAGACTAATCCTAACCTCTTCAGGACCTCCCATCCACCTCTGAGACATGGAAGAAATGAGCTTTCCACTTGCACTGAGAGTGCCTGGGGTGGGAGTGGTGATCAGGCGGAGGAGGAAAGGACCTCTTTCTCTTGTGCCCTCTGAGGGGTGCATACACCACCCCGGCCACCCCCATCCCCTCCCATACCCTACATATTCTGGAGAGGAGAAAAAGTGAAGTGGAGAAGGGCCCAAGAGTTGCCCTGAAGGTCATCTTGCACGTCAGCACAGGGATGGGCCCCACAGCCCCTTGCGCCCTGGCTCCCAGCCTGGACCACAACACAGGCTCCATTGACTCCTGGGCACCCTCTTTCCCAAGATGCACGCAAAACTGTGGGCTCGTGGTTCCAGCCCACGGGCCCCGGAGTCCCACAAGGCTCCACAGGGCCTGGCCCCACAGGACCCACCCAGGAAAAGAGACCAGAGCTGGCTCGCTGGACAGCGTGGGTGGATGCATCTCCTAAGAAGCTGGCAGAAGAGAGGAAGAAGGAAGGGAGGGACACTTCGCAGGATCTTCACGATCTGGGCTAAAGGCCCTCGTGGCCCACCCCTGAGCCCCACCCTACCCTGCCAGGAGTGGAGTCAAAGATCTCAAGTGCCCAACTAGGATAGATTCTCCACCAGAGCCTCCTCTACCCACCACTCTTCCCTCCTGACTCCTTGCAAAAACAGGGACTGCTGCCCCCGCCGCCAAAACTAAACCTGGGAAAAAGCCACCCTGGCCCATCCTCTATCTCCTGCAAGGGAAGTCAGGTGGAAAAGGATGGTTATATCTGGGGGAGGGGGACGGGAGGAAAGCCAGGCTCCAGCAAGGGGAGGGCTGCCCCAGCAGGATGACAAGGAGATGATTAAACCCACAGAGAAGATTGATAAGAGAGCCAAACAGCTGCAGCTCTGCAAGGTGGGCTGGGGACAGATCTCATCTTGTCCTGGCGTCTCTCAGAGCACTCGGGGCGGAGTGGGGGGGTACTGGGCAGTCTGGCTGAGCTTATGACATACCCAAGCTCCCCAGGACTAGGGGGTGAGGGAGGCTCACACCTCCTTTCCCCACCCCCCAGGCCTCTGATGGTGACTTTCCAAACTCCCACCAGCCCAGAGTTGCCTCCCCTCTTGACACCCCTCTGCACCTAGGCAGCGCACCCCTTCTCACCGGTGCCCACTTCACCCACAGCATCTCGGCCACAGCTCTCACTCTCGTTATTATTAGATGTGATTTACAGCGGAAATGCTGAGTCAGACAAACCAAGACTCCCCAGCAGAGGTAGTGAGAGAGGAGAGTCCAGAGGAGGTGGCCCTCTCGGGCACAGGGTTCTCAGAAGAAAGTCAGGAGATGGGGATCTGGGATGAGCTGGAGAGTCATCTCTCCTGTTTCTCCTGTCTGTTCCAAGCCCAGGATCCTCACCTGGGTCTCTTGAACTTTCAGACCCCTTTTTCTGATTCCCCACCCAGCTTTTCAGCCTCTGATCTTCCTCGACAAGTTGGAAGAGAACAGCCCAGGGATCCAGAAGACTTGACATCGAGGTCATTCTGCTGGGCCGTTTCTTCACACCGCTGCTCATGATCCAGAGATGGAGAGAAGCAGGAAAAGTGCATTGCTGGGGTCCCAGCCCCCCAGTCTGCAGCAGAAAGCATGGGCACTGTGCGCTCCTGTGGGCATCCAAAGGCACCAGGACACGTGTGGTGCACGGCTCTGCTCCCACCTTGCGCCAAAGAGCTCAGCGGGCAGGTCCGTCTCCTCTCCCTAGGTCTCTGACTCCCTAGCAGGGAGGAACTGGGCATTGTTGCCAAAAATAAACGTTCTCTCTCCCGCTCCCTGGCTCCCGGCTCCCGCTCATTAGGATGCGTGGCGTTTGGCTGCGGTCCCACACCTTGCAGCTCATTATAAATATGCAGTCGCTGCTGGCGCTACCCCAATCATCTCTGCAATCAGAGCTTTTAATTAGGTTAATTAAATTGTATCAAATCTCGCAGGGACGCAGTTCACTGATGCTGATGAGGCAGCCAAAACAGACCCCAGCTCCTGCGCTAATGAAGGCCGCTGCCTGCCTGCGCAGCGAGGGAGCCCGAGCGCATAATAAACGGGCCCGTCCTCTGGGAGGAGCTGCTGCTGCCCAGACCATGGGCTCTGGGGACCTGGCAGGGGGTCTGCCCCAGCCCATCAGGCTCCAGCTGCAGCAGAGACTCCTGCTGCGGAGGACTATCACCTTCACTTGAGAACTATCACTCGAGAACTAACCTGGGCAGCTTCAGGAGGCCAGGCAAGTGGGCTGGGTCAGGGCCATGCTGAAACTTGCCACCCCTACACGGCAAACAGGTGTGCCCCCAAGATCCACTGGCTCCATCTGGGATTCCCTCTTTCCCTCTCTTCCAGAATGGCCCAAAAAGGCCAGGGCCCCAGCCCCTACACACACACACACACGCACGCACACACACCCCTGCCACTGCCCCTCTGGATTGTCTTATTAGGGAGGCCAGACTGAGACTACAAAGCTCGTCCAGTCACTGCTGGCCTAGTCTCCATCTGCCGTGGAGGCCATCTGCCCCAGTCGGGGAGGGGTGGGTGTGGTTTATAACGCTACCAGCCAGTAGCAAGACAGGGTAGTGCCCCTTAGTCTCCACGTGCCAGATGGACCCTAAATCTCCCCACATACCACTCCACCTCAAGAAATCTCTCTAAGGGAGGGACACTTGCCCTCCAACCCCCTGGGATCAAATTAGCTCGAAATGCAAGAGGGCCACCCTTTCCCCAGCCCCTGCCCATCCCAGACCCCTGGCAATCCACAGCTGGCCACAGACTGCAGAACTAGAGGGCCCCGCAAAGGTCCTCCCCTGTCGTTATGCAGGAAGGCAGGTGCTGCCACCTTTAAAGGGACTGTCCCCAGTGCTCTATGCAGCCTGGCTCCAACCCCCTCCTCTTAACCCCTCTGTCACTGGCCTCAGTGTCATTGAGCAGCTGAGAAGAGAAGATGGGGAAATTTTCAGTGCTCTCGGGACGTGTTTCTGCTGTAGAAGCTGGTTTTTTGGTTTGGAAAGGTTTTTTGTTTTTTTTCCATCCAGTAATGTGAAAACATGAAACCTGAAACCAACCCCCCCATTTGTCACCTCAGAGAGAAGCCTTTGGGGGAACTGGGAGAGAGCTGTAAATGAGTCAGGCTGATTCAGGGCAGGGGGGGCTGCCCAGCTGCCTCCGGGGCACCACAATTCATTAACACTTATGATCTGGGCTTGGCTGTCAGGTGACAGACGACAGGAGGAAAGGAAAGGGCTTCCTTTCCACCCTTTACCCCAAAGAGCAGTCCCCCGATAAACTCCTCTTGGTGAGAAACAGTAGGTCCTTGGCTCTGTTTTGAATCAGCCTCTACCACTACCCTCAGCACTACCACCCCGCCCAGTCAGCTCGCCCCGCACAAGAGAGGAAAGGGCCATGGCAATTACCAGGGCCATCGAGGGACGCAGACAAAACTGGGCAGGGAGAATGAGGTGGCCCCTTCAGTTAGGAGAGATAGAGACTAGGCTGCACTTTCCCAAAAGTACTGATGGTGCATCTGGAAATAAGGAACAGGGAGATTCCTTATAGGGAGTCTGAAGAAGCAGGAGAGATTTTTTCCATCTGACCAGAGGTCAGGAAAGGAGAACAAGCAGAAGCATGAACCGGGCAGCCTCTCGAACCTCCTGAGTCTACGCACTGGGCTTGGGGAAGGAAACTTTGCCTCTTGGAGTTCTGTAGCCTCTCTCTGCCTCTTCCCCGCAGTTCTGCTGAGAGAGACCCAAGGAGTCGGGTGGTGGGAGCCCTGCCAGCAGGGAGGCCCCGTGACCTGGCTGGCAAAGAGCGCACCCCCTGACCCCAGGAGACAGCTGCACAAGAAACCTGCCGGCTCAGCCCCAAGACGGTCTTTCAGGTCCGCCTTCGACTCCGCTCACCTGGGACTCTGAGCCAGGACTCCCACCCAGGCTTCCCCCGCCCTTCTCTGACACCCCGTGCACAAGGCTCTGTGAACTGGTGCTGGAAGAGCTCGAGGAGGAAGGGAGGCGAGCACCAGACACCCACTCACCTCTCTGTCTCAAGTCCCAGCAGGCCCGGCCTTGCTGGCCTCCACAGGTCGGCGGAGCGAGTCTGCATCTGCTCGCGAACAGAACTGCACATGGGCAGACCCCACCATGTCTCAGTGGAACCACCCATCATTGGACAACCTGGGCTTCCTCCATGATCCTCACCAGGAATGTGAGGGGAAGGCCCTTTCCTGCCCAGTCTCTTGGGGGTCACACTGGTCTCAAGCTGGGTGGGGAGGCGGGGATAGGAAGGGGACTGGGGTGAAGAACATCTTTTTTCACAGGAGCTCACTTAGGTGGCATTAAATCCAATAACCAAATGCCTACTAAGCACCTATGGAGTTTTGGGCGCTTTCAACGCCAGCACCCTGAGAGCTAACCTCAGCGAAGGGGCAGCAGCTCCACCTACTGGGCCCTTCCCCACTCTGTTGCCAGGAATCGGTCCAGTATGAGGTTTTCTTCAAATGAAACCAGAACAGCCAGGGCTTGACATTGTCCCGCTTCAATCAGAAGGGCCCTAAGACGTGGCCATGGACTAAGGCGGAGCTGGGTTAGCCGGTTCTCTGAGCTAGAGAGGCCTGGGGCTTCCATGTCACCCGTGTGGCTGCTGCTTTGGAAACCTGGGTTTGTACAAGAGATCTGATTCACCTGTGTTCTGCCAAGAGAAATGCTCTCCACCTCTGGAGGCTGCCACATTCTCCTTGGCACAGCTAGAACAGATGCCACCAAGAGCCCAAGCACCCTCTGAACCTGGATGGGATGGATCCTAAAGAAACAGTAATCTCTCTTTTCCAAGCAAGCAGCCAGAGTCTGAGGTTCCAACAGGCACGAAAATGTCAAAGCCCCTGGCCTGTTTTCAGGACCCATGAAGCTGGAGCCTCTTAGGTTCATCAGAGGGGCAGCCAATCTTTCCCCTTAGAATCCTTGGGCCTCGAAGACAGACTTCGGTTTAAAAGCAGCTCCAGACCCCTAGGCTTCCCAAGTGGCACTAGCTAGTGTTAAGAACCCACCTGCCAATGTAGGAGACGTAAGAGACGTAGGTTTAATCCCTGGGTTGGGAAGATCCCTTGAAGGAAATGGCAACCCACTCCAGTATTCTTGCCTGGGAAACCCATGGACAGAGGAGCCTGGTGGGCTACAGTCCATGCGGTCACAGAGTCGGACAAATTGAGCGGCTTTCAGGATCCCTAGCTTTATCCCCTTATAGAGCTAGTGCTCTGATGACTTCTACCCTGGAACTTACTCAGAGAGGATGGACCTTCCTGTTCCATTTGCCCTGTGCACCTACGAATCATGTGAGGACTCGTGGGTGAGTAACCTGTGTCCAGGGGCTTCCCCGGTAGCTCAGTTGGTAAAGACTCTGCCTGCAATGCAGGAGACCCCAGTTCAATTCCTGGGTCAGGAAGATTCCCTGGAGAAGGGATACGCTACCCACTCCAGTATTCCTGGGCTTCCCTGGTGGCTCAGGAGTAAAGAATCCACTTGCAATGTGGGAGACCTGGGTTCGATCCCCGCACTGGGACAGTCCCCTGGAGCAGGGTATGGCATCCCACTCCAGTATTGTCAGCAGGATCCCTATGGACAGAGGAGCCTGGCAGGCTGCATATAGTCCATGGAGTCGCAGAGTCAGACTTGACTGAATGACTAAGCACAGCAACCTGCATCCATGAAACCCTATTGTTCGTGAACCAGAGGGTATGCAGATAGGCACACACCCGTTTCAGCCTGAGCGGTTGGTACCACGTGCATCTGTTAACCTGAGTCTACAGTGTGGGCAGCTTTGTGTGGGAGCGTGCTCCACCAAAAGCATTTAGGTGTACTCCCCACCCTCCTCCCACCTTTCCCCCAAGCAGGGGCAAGGGAGTCAGAGCGGCAGGATCAAGCTGTGCTGTCCCAGGAACAGACTGCTGCTGGATCAGCCTGCTCCTCTGTCCAACACCTATGTGATGATTCGTTTCCTGGCTCGGGTCTCAGCTCTCCAGATGTCTTTGTCATAAGACTATCAACATTCACTTAGCTCAGCACCTTTCCAGACTGGGAAGCACTTCCTTCCTGAAGGCAAAGCTGCTGGCTTCTAATCCCTTGGCCCTTCTTCCTGTTTTCCAGGGGCCCCAGATCTATATCCCACCGAGTACACCCTGACGAAACAGGCTTTCATTTTAAGCTTTGTACAGAACCTAACAGTCACAGAAATTAAGTTTTAACATTTTTTTTTAATCTTTAAAATCCACACAGAGCAGTTCCCCCTCTAGGGAGTGAGGTGTAAGCAAGCCTCCCAGAATCCTGCTCCTCCCACATTTCCTCTAAGCATGCTCAGCCCTGTCCTGACTGGTCTTGGCCTACCATCCCTATACGGGCAGGGAAGGGAAGGGTGAAACTCTGGGAAGTCTGTGTGTCTGCTGCACACACCCTGGGGCTGGGGTCTCTATTTCCAGGGTGAGGGCTTGTACCAAGCCATTTATAGCCTTGCCGTCAAGAACTGGCCAGGAGGGTAGGAACACAGAGCCTGGTCTTAGTTTCATCAATAAAGAAGTGCCCCTGTGAGTTCCTGATTCCAAGGGTTTCTACCTACAGCTGTAAAGCGTAAAAAAAAAAATCATTACTGGCTAACTTATGCAGCCACCTGAATATCCAATAAATGAAGAATGAATGAGGGTAAAATCAGTTTATCCAATGGATAAAACATTATGCAAATATTTACTTTTACTGTGAGCATATATTACTTTTAAAAATTTAATGATGTAACCAAATGGAAAAGAGCTAATGATTTAACAGTAAATGAAAAAAGTAAGCCATAGAAGTATTTAATTACAACTCCAAAACACAAAAACCAACAACAGTGCCAACTTTCACAAAATGGAGGAACTTAACCAGGATGTTCTTGGTAGCTGTTCACCCCAACTCCCCTAATGTCCTAGCCTGTAAGTATATGCAAAAGTTACCTGCTGTTCTTGAATAAGTACTGGGGTTAGGAATGAACTCATCTGTTTGCCAAATTTGCTATATAAAAGATTATACTCCTTATAAAATGAAAAAAATGAAAGTATATAAAAATAAGACTGGTGTCAGGAGCTCCACGGTGGTTCAATGATTGGAATTTGGCACTTTCATTGCCCTGGGCCTGGGTTTGATCCCTGGTAGGGGAGCTGGGATCTCAGAGGCTGCACGGCTCAACCCAAAAAAAGACTGAATTCAACAACCCACAACTCAGATGGGGGAAGGGGCTTTAATGTTGTTCATATCAAATGACAAATCTACAAAAAAACTATGGTTACAAACAGGAAAACCAAGTCACTTCGACCAATGGAATTTGAAGTTACTGGGAAAAGAAAATGTAAACTCTGTTCCACGTGGAATGAGATGGCTTATCTATAACACTTCAACGTTTACGACGACTCTCAAATTTGTAAATAGCTGGGGAGTTCACTGTTTCTTTCTTCACTTTCACCTTCCGAGTTTTATCCTACAAAAGAATAAAAAAGTTACCAGTAAATCACAGGAGAGGGCTGTGTAAAATAGAAAGTTTGATAACTAAAGCCCCTAATTCAGCCCATCTCAACATTCAAAAGAGACAAAGCCCTTCATCCTAAGGCATCCCTGACTGGATGACTCAGGTCCTCCCCCAGGCTTCTTTCCCTAATGATGTTGGCTGTGCAGAAGTTCTTGTGAAAACTGAGAAGAAAGGTACTCAAATAATTTTTTTTTTCTTTTTTGGTAGGGCTTCTCTTACGGAACCCCAGTTGAGAAAGGCAGACCAAAATGATCTGCAAAGCCAAAGAATTTGACATTTAGAGGAATGATAATAATATGAAAGGGGCATCTTATATTCCTTAGCTCTGCTATTTAACTATACAATGTTGTCTATTTTTAAATACCAGTGAACGACACGCACTGTTTTGTTAACCTGTTTAAATGTTACAGATAGCTATTCATAAGCTATAAAGTTCACATGCCACCCAATCCTACCCTTGGCTGTTCCAAAGCACTGACTAATAAGCCCCTTATTACCTTCTTAATCAAGGAACATTTCAACACTGTCAGAGTAACAGACACTGGCTCAAACCACTGCCCCTGAGGAGCAGACATTTTCACTGGGGTTGATTTACACAAAGCTGAAATCCAGTTTCAGTTAAGACCTTTACAAGGAAAAAAATAAAATGAATGCCTAAGGCTCTCTCTCCTCACCAGAAGATCTTTGCGAGTCTGAATTTTCTGTGCAATAACGAACAATTTCTTCTCGCGCTCAATCCGCTGTGTCAGGCAGTCATACTGCTTCTGCCTCTCTCTCGCTATCCGCTGCAGAGGAAGCGCACATTTTCAGTGAAACAATTAACAGGATAAACATGAGTAAGAAACTGTTTGAGTCCACTCAGGCCCAAATGCATAAATGGTTTCATCAATTCCCTCCTTACTCCAGAATCAATGTAACAAGACACTCTGAAGTTGTCCATTTTAAGAGCACTGCATTCCAGAGGCCAATGGAACCTTGGTGACTTACCCAGGGACACACGGTTCACCTGGAGCAGAGGCAGGACTGCGCCTCGAGACTCACAGATCCCAGGAATCTTTCCACTACTACTCGGAGCTGCTTCACCCTTTGTGTGAGCATCCCAGTCACCTAACGTGACGCAGTATAGAGAGAAGCAGAGAAGGGTCCCTGGGCAGTAACCACAGAGCTCAAGAGAGCAGAACGGCTCTGTCAGTAAAACCTGACCTGAAAATTCTCACTGCTGATGACCCCTCAAAGTCCAATGGTCCTTCACTCTTCCTTGGTGACACAGTGGATAGGAATTCTCCTGCCAGTGCAGGGGACACAGGTTTGAACCCTCGTCCGGGAAGATTTCATGTGCCACAGAGCAACCAAGCCCACGTGTCACAACTATTGAGCCGGCAAGCCCTAGAGCCCATGCTCCAGAACAAGAAAAACCACCACGATGAGCTGTAACCGTGAGAGAGTAGGCCCTGCTCACCACAACCAGAGAAAACCCCCGTGCAGCAACAAGACCCAGGGCAACCAAAAATTAAAAGAAAGAAAGAAATGGTCCTTCAGTTAGTTCAGTTCAGTCGCGCAGTCGTGGCCGACTCTGCAACCCCATGAATCGCAGTACGCCAGGCCTCCCTGTCCATCACCATCTCCCGGAGTTCACTCAGACTCACGTCCATCCAGTCAGTGATGCCATCCAGCCATCTCATCCTCGGTCATCCCCTTCTCCTCCTGCCCCCAATCCTTCCCAGCATCAGAGTCTTTTCCAATGAGTCAGCTCTTCGCATGAGGTGGCCAAAGTACTGGAGTTTCAGCTTTAGCATCATTCCTTCCAAAGAAATCCCAGGGCTGATCTCCTTCAGAATGGACTGGGTGGATCTCCTTGCAGTCCAAGGGACTCTCAAGAGTCTTCTCCAACACTACAGTTCAAAAGCATCAATTCTTCGGCACTCAGCCTTCTTCACAGTCCAACTCTCACATCCATACATAACCACAGGAAAAACCATAGCCTTGACTAGACGGACCTTAGTCAGCAAAGTAATGTCTCTGCTTTTGAATATACTATCTAGGTTAGTCATTAACTTTTCTTCCAAGGAGTACGCGTCTTTTAATTTCATGGCTGCAATCACCATCTGCAGTGACTTTGGAGCCTAAAAAAATAAAGTCTGACACTGTTTCCACTGTTTCCCCATCTATTTCCCATGAAGTGATGGGACCGGATGCCATGATCTTCATTTTCTGAATGGTCCTTCAGTACGAGGGAATTATGGATTTCTGAGAAACTGATGAAAGCTTTGGATTCTTTCTTTTTCTGGAAAGTCTTTCTTCACATAAATGTACATATATGTTTGTATAAATTCATACAAACATACCTACCTAGTCACATAAAATTTTAAGGTGGAAAAAAAAAATTTTTTTAAGGTGGGAAGGAGGTGTTCACAGACTTCCTAAAGCCCATTCATGGATTTCCCAAACCCTCCAAGTTACAGACTATAAACTGCCTAAGCCACCACTCAGTTCAGTTCAGTCGCTCAGTCATGTCCAACTCTTTGCGACCCCATGAATCGCAGCACGCCAGGCCTCCCTGTCCATCACCAACTCCCGGAGTTCACTCAGACTCACGTCCATCGAGTCCGTGGTGCCATCCAGCCATCTCATCCTCGGTTGTCCCCTTCTCCTCCTGCCCCCAATCCCTCCCAGCATCACAGTCTTTTCCAATGAGTCAACTCTTCGCATGAGGTAGCCTAAGTACTGGTGTTTCAGCTTTAGCCTCATTCCTTCCAAAGAAATCCCAGGGCTGATCTCCTTCAGAATGGATTGGTTGGATCTCCTTGCAGTCCAAGGGACTCTCAAGAGTCTTCTCCAACACCACAGTTCAAACGCATCAATTCTTCGGCACTCAGCCTTCTTCACAGTCCAACTCTCACATCCATACATGACCACAGGAAAAACCATAGCCTTGACTAGACAGACCTTAGTCAGCAAAGTAATGTCTCTGCTTTTGAATATGCTATCTAGGTTGGTCATAACTTTTCTTCCAAGGAGTAAGCAGTCTCTTATTAATCAAAATAATTTTGCTTTAAATAATTGATTTAAAACCACCACCACCACCAGACATAAGGGCAAGATTCAAACTTTCCCAGCTTCTCCAAAGGTATGTTGGTGAAATACCCTACGCGGGACCAATCTCTTTCGGGACTACTGCAATACTTGAGACGTGTCAGTAACGCAGCTAATTGAAAACACAACTCCCTGACAAACAAGGTCAGCACTAGAACACTGGCTCAGCCGGCTCTTCAGCCGGAAGTGTTATCTACAAAGAGGGGACTATTACTGGGCCTCAGACTTAAGCAATTCACCGATCCTAGCATAGTCTGACAGCAGTGGTTTCAGACAGCTTTTGTTTTCACTTCATTGCACAGACTGTCAAATTTATGGGATTACCCAATATAGTCAAACTAATTACGGGTATTTATATTACTAAAGCAAGTTTAGCTGCCTCTGAGCTAGAGAAGCTGCTGTGAAATTAAACATTGGAAGCAAAGCTGATGCGGTGTAAATGATTCAAATCAAAACAGAACAGCTGTCTGCCTGAAACACATTGACAGCAGTTTTTTAAATGAATCAGTCACAAGTGAGAGTTCAACTCCAGAAGACTTGGAGAAAAAGCATGTCTTCTGCATGAACCCAGTTACAGCAATGGAAAACACCATAAGGACAAACTGATACAAATCTGGGCTACAAATGCAGAACATGAAAGACCTTTGGATATGCACAGGCACTGGTAAAGGTTTAATATCAAAGTATACCAAATCCCTTCATCTTCAGTGTCCTCCTTCCCCCTTCTCTGTATTTTAAAACTGTTACCATCTGTTAACAGCACTGAAAGCATAAGCCCAGGGTCAGAGGTGGAGTCAAATGCAGACTTAGGGAATTCCCTGGTGGTGCAACGGTTAGGACCTTGTGCTTTGCTGGGGCCCAGATTCAATTTCTGGTCAGGAACCAAGATCTCACAAACTTCACAGCATGGCCAAAAAAGAAAAAAAAAAAAAAGAAGAAGAAGAAGAAGAAAATAAATGCAGACCTAAAGACCAGAACCTATGCTCCTGACCACTATGCCACACATCCTCCAACCTCAGAAACTAAGAAACCTTCCTCCACTTCCATTCCCATCACCAAATTCTCCTTCCACTTCCCTAAGAGAACTTAGTACTTTTTCCACAAATAATCTTATGGAATGCTGGAGGTGGTGGGGGGGGGGGGGCGGGCGGTGGACAGTGGGGGGAAGGAGGAAAGGAACCTAGATTCCCATAAACTCAGACCTGAAGAAAAATGGAGAAACTTACCTTCAATCGCGTCTGATTGTTAACTCCTTTCACTTTCTCCTTCTGCAAGGTCTCTATCGTGGGTCTGTTGAAGACTCTGTCAACTAGTTCTGGGGCTGTTCGCAGGTGAGTGGCAATATCAAACTGTTCAACTAAAAGTCAAGACAATCCTTAAGGCGCTGTCTCTAACACCAAACAACACAGACCAACACGCTAGACCGTCCCAGAAACCTTCAAACATTTCATACCTTCCTTTTTGGTGTCAAAAAAAAAAACATGTTTATTCTGTTGCTTCCCCTGGAAATCCAGCAGATGGAGCTCTGCTTTTAGTCTTTCAATTTTCTGGAACACAGAATATGGTCTCATTTTATGTTGGGTTCTTCTATGATATCAGAAATGAATTTGCAAAAGTTTAGACCATTTCACATCATTATCACCAGCCAGCAAAGAATCTGGTCCATTCTTTCAAAAAAAAGGATCACTAAAATGTATCAAGCACCAATCATATGTCAGCTACGGGCATAGCCAGGCATTGCACAAAACTCACTGAAGCCTTATAATAAAAATTCTATGAGATAGAAATAAGGAAACAGCCCCAGGAAGTTCATTTGTCCATAATCATGGGGTTAATAAAAGGCAGAGTCCGAATTTAAACCTAAATCTGTCTCATTCTCAAACTTGACCTCTTTCTACTCCACCATGCTAACTATACCTTTAAAACATTATCATAATTAAGTGTACTTTAAGAAATGCCAAAAGGAATCAACTTATAACTTGAGACCAGTGGATTTCTATTTCTTTTCTTAACCAACAAAAACATATCAGAATAAACATTTTTAGTTGTT